>NW_026913521.1:0-1200000 GCF_034315485.1 Pezoporus occidentalis
GCTTAGTTACTGGACTGTTCTTAACCCGTGGGAGTTAACATGCTTTCGATTCTCCTCCCCATCCCTCCGGGAGTGAGAAGGAAAGAAAGAGGAAGGAAGGGGGGAAGTGAGTGAACTAGCTGTGTGGCTGGGTTTAAACCACGACACCCACCCAGGTAAAGCCTTTGCCTTCCTCACCTCTGCTGATAGCTTTTCTTTTATAGAAGAGGTCAAAGATGTAACGTGTTTTCTGGTGATGGATCCTGAAGATAGGCCAAAGGGATTCCACTTTCCTCTTCCCTTCGTGAGGTTCAGTCTCCGCTGGGAGGGAACACAAATACCAGGTTTCAGGTGCCCATCTTAATTCCTCAGTCACTTTGCAAGAAACTGTTCCAAGAACCTTTATATATGCATGACAGAGATAAGACTGAGCATAATGGGAGAAGATTCACGGAATGATAGAATGGTTTGGGTTGGAAAGGACCTGAAAGCTCATCCAGCTCCAATCCCTGCCATGGGCAGGGACACTTTCCACTAGAGCAGGTTGCTCCAAACCCCTGTGTCCAACCTGGCCTTGAACACTGCCAGGGATGGGGCAGCCACAGCTTCTCTGGGCACCCTGTGCCAGCGCCTCAGCACCCTCACAGGGTAGAGCCTCCTTATGTCTAACCTAAATATAATTCAAATAAAAAGGACCTGACCTGGAAGAGCTCCTTTCATTAATAATGCCTGAATGACCAGAATGGGGATGACGTGACCTGCACTGTGGGGACAGGTGACTTCATGGCTGCCCTGGCCCATCAGACCAGACCAACAGCATGGACAAGAATGACCAGTCCCTCCACTCACATCCGTGAGCTTCAGCCAGGGCTCAGCCATAGCTACCCCAAAACAACGTGCCCCAAACAAAGTGCTCTGAAAACAGTACATACAGAAGAGAATGCCCAATACTGTCCAGGCTCAGCCTGCAGTATTGCTGCAAGGCAGAGATGATAACAAATATATAATAATGTGTATTATCATCTGTGATGGGATATTTGTATTAGCAGAGGAAGCTGTGCTCTGGAGGGAGTTAAGGTTCAGCTGGTTCCAGGGTCCCATCCCTGAACAGACCCAGCTCAGCCACTCACCTTCCCTCATCTTCTGGTCCAGCTCATCCAGCGTTGGCTCTATCAGCTCCCAGCCATCCGGCGGAGGCTTCCTGCTCCTCTTCACCTTCGGCATGGCCTCAGCAAGGAGGAAGGCGAAGGAACCAGCGGTTAACTGCACTCAAACCTCCGCCTGCTCCCAAGTCCTTAGAATCACCATAATAAAACAAAGTTAGACACAGCTCTCCGAGGACACCTGTGCTTATTTACCGCTTCCACGGTAAAATATAAAGCCGTGAATGAGCCGTATCTCCCCAGAGGCGGCCCCGTGGTGACGCCGCGTTCCCCCACCACAACAAACCGGGTTTTCCCTCAGCGAAACGAGGCGACACAAGGCCCTCGCCTACCGCGGGCCACCCTGAAGCAACAGCTTCCGTCAGCTCCGGCTCCCCCAGCCCCACTGTAACCCCGTGGCAGGGGGAAGCCGAAGCCCCGGCCCAGGCCCCGCTCACCCCTCCGGGCCGCGGCGCCACCGTCAGCCGCGGGGTCCTCTTGCACCCGGTCCAGCCCTTGGCCCCGCCCCACCGGGCTGCCCTCCGCAGCGCCTGAGTAAAACCCCCACCCTACCGAACGCTCCCCTACCTTGGCCGGACCACTGCGGAGCTCGCGTCCCCCCCCGAGAGGCGAAGCGGCCCGGTTCTAAGCCGCATGAGGGAGGCGGCGAGGCTGCGCGGGGGACCGGCAGCGTTGCGGGCAGCCCCCGCGGCGGGGGCCTGGCGGGCGGCGGTGACTGTGCGCGCGGAGGTGGGGCGCGTTCCGGTGCCGGGTCACGGCTCGGGGCCGGGAGGGGGGGGCCTCGCCGCAGCCGCCGCAGCCGCCATCGCCGCCGTGATGCCCAAAGGAGGTGGGAGCCAAGCCATGGGGTGGAGGGGTGCGGGTTGGGTCTGAGGGGATCGTCCCGTGTCCGTCCCGTCCCCCCCATTCCCGGTATTGAGGAGGTTGAGGGGGGGGGGGGTCTCCATTCCCCTCATCGGCCTCCACCGGCTGTGGATGGGGGTCTCGGTTTCCGCGCCCATCCCGCTCCTGGAGGGCTGTGGAAGGGTCCGTGCCCCCCCCCGCTGAAGGGATTTCGGGTTCAGGGGTTCCAAACGTGGCTCCTTTCCTGTAGGTATGGCGGAGCGGGCACCGGCTTTGGGGGGGGGAAGTGTGGGTGAGGAGAAGTAAGGAGGGGTTGGGTGCACCCAGAACCTTCTCCACATGCACCATCTGCATAATTGGCTCCTGGGTGAGCGTCGGTGAAAGCCCAGCCATAGCGCGTAAATGAGCCCTCGTCATTCCTCACTCGGGTTTGCCCCAGTTGATTTCATCAGCATTCCCAAGCGTTTAGAACCAGATCCGCTCCCCTGGGTAGGCTTTCCTTCAGCATTTGGTTTGTGCCCGTGTGCACGGCGTTAGTGAATAGGGCTGAAGGTTTCACGTGCCAAAGAACTGGGGAGGGGGGGGGCTATAACCCTGGGTGCTGCATTTAAATGCCCCATGATTTGGGATTTACTTCTCTGTGTTGTACAGTTTTATATGCTTAAGACCTTTTGGTCCTTGGGAAAAGAGGGGTGTTTTCTCACCTATCTCCCTAAGTCAGTAGCAGTTACTGTGTTGTTAGCAGAAGAGTGGATTTTTGCCCTCACTGTTTAAAAATGGGGTGGGAATTAAAGAGGCGCTGATACAATCTGTTATAGGATTATTTCTGATTATTTGGATTGGTTTTAATACCTTAATTTAAAGAAAAGGTGAGTCCATCAATATCCTTCCATTCTCTTTGATTTAACTTCCTTTATTACGCTGTTTAAAGCTGAAGACAAATGTATTTGGAAGCAATCCTGCCTTAGGCACCCGTGGGCTTTCCTGCAGGTGCTTCTGGTTTAAAAGAGGATCAGATTCATCGCCCCTCTTTTCCAGATGGGGAAACCGAGGCACGGAGCACAAGCGCATTGTGCAGCACAATGCAGCAGGTCAGTGGCAGATGTAGGACCGCTCTGCTTGTCCAAGGGGTGGTTTGATCTCCTTGGGAAGAGCAGAGCTCCATCTGCACTGGGCTGAGCTTGCCGTGGCTGCCACAGCTCAGTCTTACTTCTCTATGTGCTCAAATGTAAATGAGATTGATTCACTCTTCCATTTGCTTCTTTTTAGCCATTTAATGCGAGATAATTACTCTTTAGTTGCTTCCCCTTCTTATTACTACTGTTTATTTGCAGTATTAAGGCTTTTGTGTCCTTCAGCTCTGTGAAATCCCAAGCCCAGCTGGATGAGAAGCTGCCCGGCGGCAGCTGAGCCTTTGGCATGATGTTGGTTTGGTTGATTTGAGTTTGCTTCGTGCTACATAGTGTCCAAGATGCTCCTGTTCCACTTAGAGTGATGTCATTTGCTAGGCACTGAGGTAATGTCTCCTTCCTGGGCTGCAGCGTTCCCAGAGGGTGTCGGTGTTGCCACGTGGGATGGCTGGGAGCACATGCATGGAAAACACACACCTTTGGGTGCAGCTGTTTGGTTTGAGTACCCATGAGTTTCCATTGCTGAGTTTGGGAAGAAGGTGGTCTCTGCACTTCCCCGTTTCACCTGAGGGAAACATCTCTGGAGCCTCTAAGGCTTCACTGTGGGGGTTTTGAGATCATTTATTCCAAAGGTTAGCTTTTATTGAGCTAAACCACGTGAGGGTTTGTTTCTATCGAGCCAAGAGGATTGGTCAGAGAACACAGACTTCCTAAAGCCCACAGAGGCTGAGCCTTCCTGGTGTTCCCAGTCCCACCAAGTCCGACAGGACAATGGCACAGTGCAGATCCCTCCCTGAGAAAGGAGGAATGATCCCCACTGCCTTGCCCTCAGCAGGTGAAGCAGGGAGGGTGAGAGCAAGGATTTCCTGCTCCTTCAAAGCCTCCTGCAGCAGCAGAGAGCTCCTTGCCTGAGCTGCTTGCCTTGTGCCAACCTTGTGTCCCAGATGTACCTTGAGCTCTCCAGCTCAAAGCTAGACACTGACTCTGCTCTGCTTGCTTTCCAGTAGGAAACACAAACACAGCAGTCACTTGCAGGAAGCATTAATGGCTTCAGAGTTCTGTGGATTAATGAAGTGCTGAAGTTGAGAGCAGATCTTAGCCCCACAGCCCAGCCAGCTAAGCTGCATCTGTCCTGTTCCTGGTTCCTAGAGCTTGTTTTGAGTATTCCTTGTAAAGCAGTAAAACATGGAGGCTCCTTCTAGTAGTTCTTCTGCACTCATTGTAATTCCTAAAGCTTTTGTCCAATTAGCTTCCTATTTTTTCTTGGCACAGCCTTACTGTAGGGGAGGGGTTAAGGAGGGAAGCTGGTTGGAGGGTTAGTTGTAACCATGCTGCCTCAGGAATAGGCTGTGGTTCATCCTGTGCAGGAAACGCAGGGAGTGGCTGTGGGACTGAGCCACTGAAGGAATTGATTCTCTGGGTGCCTTTGTATGGACCAGTAATCCCAATTCTCTGTGCCACTTACCCAAAACTCTTGGCTTTTGTTGTTGTTTAGATTCTGTCAAAGGAGCTGGTTTGGTTTGTCCCATCTGCACTGAAAATCCACAGAGTGCTGCAGGAGGAGGAGACCTTTGTGGAACCTTATCACTAAACCATTTATTGACTTTACCTTTCTGTACAGGTAGAAAAGGAGGCCACAAAGGCCGAGCAAGACAGTACACCAGTCCTGAAGAGATCGATGCCCAGCTCCAAGCAGAAAAGCAGAAGGCAAGGGTATGTGTTTGCCAACGTTGTGTGCTCATGGTCCCAGGTCCTGGCTTCACTTGCAGTGTGTGAGGAATCAGCTTAGTCAAGAGTTACAGAGCATTCTGGCAGCGAGCACAATGTGAATTCTCAATAGGTGTGGCTGGGGAGACTGGAAGGTGTCATCCAGGCTGGCTCCTCACTGAAATGAGGCCAAGTAGACCATCCAGCTCACAGCTGGAAGGGTAACAGTTGGGAAAGGTGATTACACAGCAGCTCTGGACATCTTTTCCTTCTGTATTGAATCGTTCTGGTCTCCAGTGTCAGCTCATTTTTATATCCATGCTCTGCAGCTTGGTTATGGAGAATAAGGGCTCACATCTTGACATCTTATCAATGAAATTATTATATTTGCCCTCTTTTAGACTTAAAAGACCAAACTCCTTTGACTTCTTCCTATACACGTGATTTTCTTGTTTGCCTCTGACTTGCAGGGCAAGATAACAGAGTTTTCTGGCCTGAGTCCTTTTTTGAGCATGTTTCTATGCCCTAGCATAGGGTTGTAACACATTCCACACCTACCTGACTGATGTTATAAAAGGCATGGCTACATTTTGTAGCACTTGCTCTCTTATATCCCCAAATTATCTCACTGCTGATTTTCTGTGACTTGCTGAAAGCGCTGCCTAAGCCCAAAAGCACTATTCCAGCTGAAGCCTTGTAGCACTGACTACAGCAGGATAATTACACCCCATATAGGAAATACTGATGAATACCTCTGAGAAGATGACTTTCAAGCAGTCATGAGCCAGATTGTTGATTCCTTTTAATGTTCTGAGCAGCTGTAACTCAAGATGATGCTGTGGTTTGCTGCTTAGCCACATATTCCAACTTTGGGTTGGATCTCTTCTTCCTAAGTACAATTCCTCTTGGTTTGTTTTTTGATTCCATCCTGTTGGTTCCGTGCCATCTTTCCAAATTCTGAGAGCATTTATGGGGCTGATCCGGTCTTCCAGAATGATTCCAGCTCCTACCAGTGCAGTGTCATTCATAAACTCTGGAAGTGTTCTCTACTTCCGAGTTGTTGATAAAAATACCCACTGGAAATAGAACAGAACAAGCAGGATCCTGCTTGAAATGTCTGTCTGGTTTCACAGCAAACCAGAGGACTGCTCTTTGGGAAGGATTTCTCTCTTTTTTTTGTTACATGTAATGTTATTTTATCAGGGAAAGCTTAAAAAACCCCCCAAAACTAACAAAATTCTTCCTCTACTGCCCATAGCCCATCCGCTTGCTGGGATGAGGAATATCTGGCAGTGGTTAAAGTAAACTATTCCCACCCATGTTGGTTCTTCTAATGGAATTCCTAGACTTCTGACTGGTATAAGCTGTGCTGAATAGGCTGTGATTTCTTGGCTAATAATATTCTGGTTGCTGGTTGTCAAGTTTCTCTTCTCTAGTGTTCTTTTGCCTAGATCTAGTTTGAGACCCAGCTCTACGCTACATCCGTGTAGTGTCCTGTCCCTGAGATACTGTGCACTGGAAAGCTGGCCCAAAAAGTGTCCTGGAGGTCTTTCATTTGGGGAAAGAAAAGTGCCAGTTCCCTCTGTGACAATCATTCTCCTGGCCTGTTGCACAGGGAGAGCAGCAGAGTTGATTAGGGGTGATCTTCTGGGGCAGATGGATACTTACATGCTGAGAATGAGCTCATGTTCTGTAAGAGCACCTTTGGTGTCACAGGGCCACATCAGGAACACCAGTGCTTAAGGCTCATCCTTCCAGAATGGATTTGGGATCTTTACTGACATATATTTCCTCTCGTTCCCTGTAGGAAGAAGAGGAGCAAGAAGAGGGAAGCGAAGGAGCAACAGGGGACCCCAAAAAGGAGAAGAAGTCTTTAGATTCAGATGACAGCGACGAAGACGATGAGGATTATCAGGTATTGTCATTCTCGGGGCACTTAATGCATTTGCACCACCCAGATCCTTGGGGCCAAAGAGCAATGCACTATCCTGATTCCAAGTTCTCTTTGAGAGCTACCTCTAATAAATCTTGTGATGGAAAAGCTATTTTTAGAAGCCAAACCCCCTTCCTTAACAGCATTTTGTCCTCTGAATGTGTTTTTGTAAGTGAAATGCCAAGATTTCAGAAAGGCTGAAGATGCCTGATGGTAGGAATCTTGGCTCACCAGTGGTTTTGCTGCCTGGCAGTACAAACCTCTTGCTTTTGGGGTGTGCTGCTGAGCTCTTCTACGACACAGGGTTGGATATATGAGAGCTTCTTAACCTTCCTCTTGTTCTTGAACCTTAGCAAAAGCGCAAAGGAGTGGAAGGGTTGATAGACATAGAGAACCCCAATCGTGTAATTCAGACAACCAAAAAAGTAACTCAGCTGGACCTGGATGGACCTAAGGAACTGTCACGACGAGAGCGGTGAGTCTTGCCTGCTATCCCAACAGGAGCTAGGGCATTCCTGGAATCTCATCCTTCCAGGAGTTTCCCTGTTGGGAATGTCTGCGTTGGTGTTTCAGGGAAGCCCTTTCAATGCGTTGGTGTCTAAAGCAGGCACTGAACTGTCAAGCAGGACTCAGTGGGGTTCAGAATGTGCTCCCTTACATACTTTATGGAAGCTGGCTGTCTCTGGGAGTCGCTGTAACCACCCTGGAGCCAGGCAGCTCGGCCAGGGGAGCTTGTTGCTGTGAAGTGGCTTTAGGCCATTCCTGTCCTGAAGTTTTAGGCCAAAAATCAGACATAACTGAACTCCATCATCACTGTGGGTTCTGCTTTAATCTTCCTATGGAAAGTGCCCTAGTGACAGGTAGTGGTCCCCAGGCATCATGGTGACATTTTTGTGTGAGCAGATGACTCAGATGAGAACCAGAGTTCAACCTTCTAGTTTCATTTAGCAGTGGAGAGTTTTAGAGTGGAAGATTTAAGCTTCCTTCTTTGGGCCAGATTGCTTTGGCAGAAGTACACCTTTGAGGGTAAAGCTGGGAAAAGCATGTTGTGGTGCTGGGTGCTCTGGGGCTAATTCACCTTACCTCATTGTGTGTCCTTATTTAGCTGAGTGTAGGTAGAAGTAATCTCTCACCTTATCCCTGTTCAAACCTGTGCTTGAAAACTGGTGTTAGGCCTCTGTGGAAGGCTCTCTATCCTTCCCAATCCAAAAGCCTCCCCCATTCTGCCTGTACCTACCTGCTCGTGGATGCTCTGATGACTTGTATGTGTTTCACCCCAACAGGGAGGAAATAGAGAAACAAAAGGCAAAAGAAAGATACATGAAAATGCACCTAGCTGGGAAAACAGAACAAGCAAAGGCAGATCTCGCCCGGCTAGCCATCATTCGGAAGCAAAGGGAAGAAGCTGCCAGAAAGAAAGAAGAAGAAAGAAAAGGTTAGAGAGTAATTAATCATAACCCTCTTATATCTCTTTGTGATGGTTGCATGGTCTCTAGGGTCACACATAGTAATCCCTCATCCCCTGAGGTAGTTGTGTCTTCACAACTGCCCTCATCAAAACCAGCTTCAGATGTTTCACTCTTACAAAGCTCTAGGACATCTGATCAAGGAGCAGGGAAAGAAAGAAGGGAATTGCCCTTGATATCCATGTTGTCCTCAGCTGTCCAGACAATGCTTGCTTCAGTTTGGGGAGGTTTAGTGGATTCTTTGCACACGGGGGATCCAAACTGCCCAGGGAATTCACAGCGCTTCTACCTGCCTGGACTTCCTTGAGGAGCGCATCTTCTCAGTGGATTCCACAGGGATATTCATGCATCAGCACCAGGGTAATTGGTGGATGCCTGGAAAGAGGCCAAGGACAGAAGGGGAACACACAAGGGGGGCTCCTGCTCTCAACCCTGGAGGGATGTGCCAGGGGTTGGTGGGGCAGGCTGGATCTCTTCATTACCTGCTTTGTTTTCCTCCCCCAGCAAAAGACGAAGCGGCCATGGCAGGTAAAAGACTGCAGTCACTATCCCTTAACAAGTAAGCACAGGACATGCAAGAGGAGGAAACACCAGGGAACTGTGCCTGGTGCCTGCCAGGACCTCTGTTGTGTTGCATATACCACATAGGGTCTGCTGCGGCATCGAAGTCACCTTCACCTCCAAGAGACACTGACGATGTGTTTGTCCTCATCCTGGCACAGATTTCCATTTGGGGTTAGGGGCAGCTGCTCTCTCTGGTGCAGAGCTGTGCTGAGCAGCAATTCTCTGTAACAGTTTGGAAACCTGAATGTTTTTTGCTGGTTTTAGGGTTAAAAACTCAATTGGGGTGGGGGTCAGGGGGGGAGGGAGACGCTTCAACTATTAGATTGCAAGAGACTAGATTGTGGGGTCATTGTAGGGGGGGAACATGGGGTGGGGAACTTTGACTTGCTAGTGAAAGCCCAAAGGATAATGTATCTGAGGTATCTTTTTGGGGGGCAAACGGCCCATCCAATTTTGCTGCAGCGTGTTGCAGTATGAGCTGGGAACCTGACTTCATGGACATCTGGAGTGCTGTTCCTTCCCGGTTTCATCCCTCTTTTGTTGCAGCCAGTCTCCCCTTTTCCCTCCTCTTCATTTTTACTTCTATTTCCTTCTCCTTCTTAGGGATAGTGCCAGTTTTTAACCATGTCATCCTTTGTTTAAAGGAAAAAGACCCAACATCAATTGTATCAGATGGAACAAAACACTTGATAAAGCTGAAAACCCAACACCAACCAAACTTGTATATTTGGCTGATTAAAGTGTAAGTTATCAGAAGGGCTCCGTCCTCAACTTGTGTGTGTGTGTGTGCGTGTGAGTGGACCTGAGGTGCAGCACCAGCGTGGTGGTGAAGTGACTCCTTGCCACTGCTCTTTGCTGTTGTGGTGCTGGTTGTGGTGTGGAATTGGGCTCCGGGTTCAGGAGCTCCACCAGCAGATGCAGCCTGGAGGCAAAAAGCTTTTGCTGCTGTCTCTGGTGGACACCTTGTACAATGGAGGTGGAGAAAACCGTTCCCTTGGGATGCTGGCCAAGGCAGTCACTGTGTCAGGAGGCCAGGCCTGGAGCTGTTACTCCTGTCAGATGTCCTGTCTGCTGGAGCAAGGGATGCCCCAGGAGATCCATGGAGCCCCCTCTCAGCCTGTGCCAGAGACTCCAGTGCTTCCCATACTAGAGGAGGTCTGATCCTAGAGGTGAGACGAGAGCGCTCTGGAGTCACTGCCATTGAGGTGACCCTTGTCAGGGTGACAAATGCCACTTGTTCTGTGTGGCTGCAAGGGACTTGGCTGGGATAGAGGGATGTGCTCCAGGAACACCGCTGTGAGCTGCCTGCTCACGCCATGGTGAGGAGCTTGGTTCCCTTGTCACAGGTAGAGGTGTGAGCCTTGGAGCTGCTCCCCAGCACTGCCCTTCAGGCCATGGTCGAGGTCAGGGCTGGGCTGCTTGGAGGCACACCACCAGGAGCAGGCTTTGATGGGTTTAACCAAGCTGATCCCAAGAGGAGTAACCTGGGATCCCACATTGCACTGCTTCCTTTCCCTTGCAGAGACACTTGGCTTAAGGCACGGGGATGCTGGAGGAGTGGTTGGGCATCCTGCCTGCCCCACACACCTGCACAGGGACTGGTTGTTCCTCTGCCTTTGCCAAAGCCCTCACCAGCCACTTCAGTGTGATTACATATCCTGTGTGGAACCCTGCCCGTTGATTACCACATGCAATTAACCCCCAAAACACAGATTTATCCGCTTCCTTACAGCTTCTTCCAAGGCTCCTCAGCAGTTTTGTCCTCCCTGTTGGCCTGTGAGGTGGGACTGCTCCTACCCCAAGGTAGAGGTAAGGAAGGTGCTCTGACCAAAGCTGCCTGGCTGGAAAGGGGCAGGATTGCTTTGGCAACCCAAGGTTTCCAAGCTGGCTCCCAGCGTGTGGAATTGCACAGCTGATGGGTGAGGCGCTGGCACAGGGTGCCCAGAGAAGCTGTGGCTGCCCCATCCCTGGCACTGTTCAAGTTAGGTGGGGCTTGGAGCAAGCTGCTCTAGTGGAAGGTGTCCCTGCCCATGGCAGGGGTTGGAATGAGCCTTCAGATCCCTTCCAAACCCGAACCATTCCATGATTCTATAGGGAATTCCTTCCTTTATTGTGCTCTCTAAGCGATGTATGACCAGCATCGGGGAGGATGGTAACAAAACCAGGACTTGTTTTCTTGCAGAGCAGCCACCGGGGCTGGCTGGTGGCACCGTGTGGCACAGGGCAGAGCAGCAGAGCAGGGCAAGGCAAGGCTGGCAGCGGGGACCCCCTTCCTGGAGGGCTCCTTCATTTGATCTTGAGATCCTTCAGTGCCGACTCCAGGCTCTGAAATGGAATTGGAGGTTGGTTGCCATCAGCTTGGTGCTTTCCAAGGTGACTGGAGGTGGTTGGGGAGCTAAAACAGGGGAGAAGCTGGTTCCGGGGATCCCAAATTCGTCTGGTTTTGCCTCATTTTGAAGTCATGCGGGCAAAGCTGAAGCCAGGAGTTGGTGCTGGATGCCTGTGCAAGGTTGGCATCAACCCACCCCTGATGGTGAGCTCTGAAACCAGGGATGCCCCCATCCAGCACTAGGTTAAAGCAGATCCCACCCAGGATTATGGGAGCCCCAATGGGCCCCACCACCACTGCACAGAGCCAGGGTGAGGGCTGCAGTTAGAGCTGTGGTTAATGGGGGTTCCACACTGGATGCTCCTGTTCTGGGGGGGCTGTGGCACCATAGGGACGCCTCACCTTGACATCCCAGATGCTCATGCCGCCGTCCATCCCTGTGGTGCAGAACTGGGAGCAGTTGGCCTTCCCGCCTGCCAGCACTGAGATCTGGCTGTGGGGCACAGAGAGGTGGGTGGGGGTCAGCCCCACATCCTGCCAAGCCCTCATGGGTTGGATTGGGGCTGGACCCCTTCATCTCCCCCATCCATGTGTCGAGACGCTCCAGGGATAACCAGGGATACACAGAGAAGATCCCAAGGATGCTCCAGAGCTGTCATAGCCCACCGGGCTGGCCCCCTCCATCTCCTCCACCCATGTGCAGGGATGCTCAGGGGTAACAAGGGATGCTGAAGGATACACAGGGATGCTCGAGGAGGGCTCCATAGTTCCTAGGGCTGGACCATTCCATCTTCCCCAGCCACATACAAGGATGCTCGGAGATACTAGGGGATGCTCAAGGATACCCAGGGATGGTCCAGGGCTGCCCCAGCTCCTGCGGATGCACCCCTCCATCTTTCCCACCCATGTGCAGGGATGCTCAAGGATACCTGGGAATGCTCTGGGGGTGCTCCAGAGCTGTTCCATCTCCCCCACCCACATGCAGGGATGCTCAGGGATACCCAGGGATGCTCCAATGCTGTCCCAGCTCCTGCGGATGGACCCCTCCATCTTTCCCACCCATGTGCAGGGATGCTCTGAAGATACCCAGGGATGCTCAAGGATACCCAGGGATGCTCCAGCTCCCAGGCCAGACAGCACCACAGCCAGGGGATGCTGGGGGAAGCCAGCACCCCCGCAGTGACCCAGTCACCCCCCATGGACCCACCTGATGCTGTTCTTGTGCAGGGTGTCCAGCGTGGCATTGGCCGTGTCCGAGCTCGCTTTCTTATCCAGGTTCTGGAAGCGCTCACGGGCGGTGAGGCCGCGCTGGGAGCTCTGCTTGGGCACATCCAGCTTCCCCCTGAAGGTCAGCACTCCCTGGCTCTCCTCGTAGGTGAACAGCATCGGGCAGCAGTCGTGGCCCTGCAGAACCAGGCTCAGCACCATCCTAACCCAGCACCCACCCACCCCCTGGCCCAGCCCGGACTCACCGCGGCCACCAGGCTGTTCTCAGTGATGAAGGTGACGGCGAGGAGGGGCAGGGTCTCGGTGCACAGGGAGGTGACGCTGCAGGGCAGTGAGTGAGCATCACTCAGCTCATTGGGAACACAAGGAGAGCATCCTGCATCCACGTCCACCCGTCCAAACCCACCCCGGATACCTCCGAGCTCTCCCCAGCCCCACTCACGCCATCCTCTTGCTGGCATCGGCGAGGCAGAGGGTGCTGTCGTGGCTCACCCAGGCCACGCGGGCGCCGCTGGCCGAGAAGCAGATGCTGTGCACCCACCCGCAGCTGCTGCTCGACTCGAACATCAGCTCCCCAAAGGGCATCTTGGAGCCCCAGGGCGTGGGGCTGGGCCGCTCCTCCACCTCCTTGATGTAGGCTGAGAAGATCCTAGGGAGGGGGGAAAGAGCCTCCATCGCTGCCCCCTTTGCCTCAGGGCAGAGCCCATAGGTGCTCCCCAGGGCACCTTCAGCCCTCCCCATGCCTCCCTTGTGGCCAGCAAGGGGAAGCCTGCCCCATAGGGCTGTGCTGCCCAACCCAGCTCTGTGCTGTGCTCAGGTGGGACCCCAACCCATCCTCATCCATCCCCCTGCTCCTCACCGGCACTTGAAGTCGCAGGAGCCGGCGGCCAGGAGCACGTTGTTGGGGTGCCAGTCGAGGCTGAGCACCGTGGAGCGGATGGGCTTCTTGATGTGCTTGCAAACCCACCTGCGGGGACGGGGGTGGCAGCAATAGGGGAGAATCAGCAGTGCTGGAGCCCCCTCACCGGGCTTGGGGGGGGGGGGCTGGATGAGGGTGATCACGGCTCCAAGTGCATCAGGAGGTGCCCAGGGCCAGCAGCCTGCAGGAGCAGCTTGGGCATGGGGTGTTCCTCCCTCCATGTCCCCATCTGTCTCCTCCTGCAGCTCCTGTCCCTCTTACCTCCTCCTCCTCCAATTTCCTAACTCCCAATCCATCCATCCCTCCTTTTTCTCCATCCATCCATCCATCCATCCATCCATCCATCCATCCATCCATCCATCCATCCATCCATCCCTCCTTCTATTTCTCCATCCATCCATCTCTCCATCCATCCCTGCCTCCATCCATCCATGTCTCCTGTTTCTCAACCCATCCCTCCATCCATTTCTCCTTCTATCTCTCCATCCCTCCCTCCTATCTCTCCATCCGTTCATCCATGCCTCCATCCATCCATGTCTCCTATTTCTCAATCCATTCATCCATCCTCCCTCCATCCCTCTCTCCTATCTCTTCATCCATCCCTCCTATTTCTCCATCCATCTCTCCACCCATCCATGCCTCCATCTCTCCATCCATCCATGCCTCCTCCTGTTTCTCAATACATCCATCCATCCCTCCATCCATTTCTCCTTCTATCTCTCCATCCCTCCATCCATCCATTTCTCCTTCTATCTCTCCATCCCTCCATCCATCCATTTCTCCTCCTATCTCTTCATCCCTCCCTCCCTCCATCCCTCTCTCCTATCTCTTCATCCATCCATCTATTCATTTCTCCTCCTATTTCTCCATCCCTCCCATTTCTCCATCCCTCCCTCTCTCCATCCCTCTCTTCTATCTCTCCATCCATCTATCCATCATCCAATCCATCCATTTCTCCTCCTATCTCTCCCTCCCTCCCTCCCTCCCTCCCTCGCAGGTCAGACCCACTTCCCCGGGGCAGATCCTCACCAGTCGTTCTCCTGCTCGAAGTAGCAGATGGAGATGAGGCGGGAGCCGCTGCCCACCGCGAACTTGTTCTCCTTGGGGGACCACTTGACGCAGCGCGCGGCGCGGTTGATGCGCAGGATCACCAGGGTGGGCTTCCACGCGTTGCCCTTCAGGGTCCACACGTAGGCGTTGCGGTCGGTCCCGCACGTCACCAGACGGTTGCTCTCGGGGGCCCAGTCGATGCCTGGAAGGCAGAGGAGAGGGGGTGATGGTGACCCAGGGAGCAGTGGGGATGGGGACATTCGGGGCTGGAGGCCATCGCTCTGGGCTGCCTCTGCTCCAAGGTCCCACATCAACCCCAAATTATCCACCTCAGACCTTCGCATCCCTCCCACCCCAAAGCATTCCATCCAACCCGTCCCACCCCATCACCACATCCCATCATCAGCACTTCCCATCCCACCCCATCATCACATCCCACCCCATCACTGCATCCCACCATCAGCACTCCCCATCCCACCCCATCACTGCATCCCACCATCAGCACTCCCCATCCCACCCCATCACTGCATCCCACCCCCTCACTGCATCCCACCATCAGCACTCCCCATCCCACCCCATCACTGCATCCCACCCCATCACTGCATCCCACCCCATCACTGCATTCCACCCCATCACTGCATCCCACCATCAGCACACCCCACCCCACCCCATCACTCCCATCCATAGCATCTCACCTCAACACTTCCCATCCCTCCTACCCCATTCCCTCCCAAACCACCTCACCCCATCTCTATTCATATCTCTTCCACCCCTCCATTCATCCATCCCCTCCATCTCCCCAGTTCCACCCATCCCACTTCTCCGGCACGTTAGATCAGGACCAGCAGAGGCAGACACAACCGGCTCCCTCTCCATCACCCACTCCACAGCCCCATCCGGCAGCTGAGCCGTGTCCATTGCTGTCCCCATCCCCTCCATCACCCAGGACTCACCCGTCACCTGCCCGTTGTGCTCCTTCAGCTCATGGACCTTGCTCCACTTGGCCCCGTCCTTGCGGTAGATGTGGACCTCGTGGTTGTTGGGGCACAGCGCGATCTCTGTGGGGCAAGAGCAGTGGGGCAAAGCCCTCCCCTGGGTCATGGGCTCTGCCATGGGGAGCGTGGGGCTGGGCAGCATCAACCCGCCCCTTCCCGTGCTCCAGGCTCCCCGTCTGCACCGTGGGGTCCAACCAAGCCCCAAAGCCTTGCCCTGGATCTGACCCTATAGGGAAGGGAGAAGGGTCCCATGGTGCTGGTGGGATGGGGTGAGATGGGATGGGGTGGCTGTGGGTGCTCAGCCCCGATCCAGCCCCTCCTGCCCGGCTCAGTGGATAAAGCCCTTTTTGTTCTCTCCCACATCCCTGCTTGCAGCCGGGAAATGCCATCGGCTGTGAATCACCCGGCCCCGCTCCGCTTCCCTCCCCTCTCCACGCTCCATCCGTCCCTCCCAGCACCGCGGTGCCTCGGGGCCGGACACGCTGCTGGCAACTCCTTGTGCCGGGCTCAGCTCCAGCAGCAGGACCAGGGGGATGCAGGGGAACATTGCCCAGCCCAGCCCCACATCCATCCATGGCAGGACCTGCTTCCCAAACCCAGCCACAGCCCACTCGCAGGGATGCTCAGCCGGCGCTTTGGGCCATCCCTGGGGATTTTGGGATGGAATGCCCTGCTGATGGTACTTACGGGTCCGGTCCTTGTTCCAGGCATGGCAGCTGATGGGCTCCAGCAGGAAGCTGTGGTAGGCCATGGCTCACGGGCTGGCAATGGGGAGAGACCCCTGTGGCCATCAGGAGGTGATGCTCTGGCCATGGGGACAAGCCCCCAGTGGTACCCCTGCTCTTAGCGAGCATCCCCCATTCCCTCCCACTGGAATCAGCCCCTCACTGCAGTCCACTGCATCCCCCTTCTGCCGGGGAAGGGGTTTCCCACCCCATCCCACCCCATCCCATCCCATCCCATCCCATCCCATCCCATCCCATCCCATCCCATGGGTACTCAGCCCCACTGAGGCAGTGACTAATCCCTTCCCCTGGCTGAGCTCCCACCTCTCCTGCAGCACCCATCAGTGTCACAGCACGGTGCCATGGGGCCGGGAAGGGCTCAGAGCAGCCCCTGGGCCACGAGGATGCAGGGATGCAGGGGAACACCTCGGCAGGGTGTGCCAGGGATGGGCATTACTCACAATTCACCTCTGGGCTATTTTGGGAGCTCCCCGAGCGCTGCCCGTTTTCTTTGGCAGCTGAAGCAGCACAGGGGAAGGGAAACGTCCCTCCTAAGGAATCTGGGTGGAAAGAAAACCCATGGAGCAACACAGAACCCCAGCCTGGATTGGGTTGAAGGGACTTTAAAGCTCATCCAGCTCCAAGCAGGGACCCCTCCCACTAGAGCAGCTTGCTCCAAGCCCCTGTGTCCAACCTGCCCTTGAGCACTGCCAGGGATGGGGCAGCCAGAGCTTCTCTGGGCACCCTGTGCCAGCGCCTCAGCACCCTCACAGGGAAGAGCTTCTGCCTAAGAGCTCATCTCAGCCTCCCCTCTGGCAGGTTAAAGCCATTCCCCCTTGTCCCATCCCTACAGGCCCTTGTCCCAAGCCCCTCTCCAGGTTTCCTGGAGCCCCTTCAGGCACTGGAGCTGCTCTAAGGTCTCCCCTTAAGGAACCAACCAGCTCCATCACTGCACATGGATGAATCCCAGCGCGGATGCACAGCACAACCCTGCCTTCACCACCCCAGGGCCAAGCCACTGAGACCCCCACCCCAGACAAGGGCTTGGGGCTGAGCAGGGAGATGCCTTTGGTACCCTTTGTACCAGGAGGGCGCAAAGCTGCTGCCAGAGCAGCACCACAAGTGCTGAACTGAACCCTCAGCGAGCAGGGATGCTGCTGTTGGCATCAGAATAGACCAGGAGCAGGAAAGCATCTGAAATGGGACCTGCATAAAACGGCTCCCGGGGAGGAGGGATGGAGGCAGGACCCCATCCGCAGCACTTTCCCCCTTCAATGTGTGCTAAGGCAAAAGCGATGCTTCCCTTTTGGATGCTCGGAGTTCCTCCCCGGGCTGTTTTGCTGCTGCCCCATTCAATGCCAGCTCCCAAAGGGGCTCTTGCCACCATCGTGCCAAGGAGCAGAAGCCGTCCCCAGCCCAAGGGCCCTTCCAGCTCCAGCTTCTCCCTGCAGTGGCTCGCGTTTCACTTCCCCAGCAGCCGGGCTATGGCCGGTTCCCTGCTCACAGCCCGTGGGGAGCTCAGCACCCCCTTCCCCAGCAGGGAAGAGCATCGGAGGGGCCGTGGCCATCTCCCACTGGACACGGAGGGGTAGGGAAAGAGGGGTTCCTAGGGCAGACAGGGCGGGATGGGGACCCGATGGGGCTCCCTTATCTCCCCGAGCAGCTCGGAAACATCCTTGGAGGAGATAACACCGAGCCCTTGGCCGGAGCCAGCGCCAGGGGCTCCTCCCAGTCCCGGGAGGAAGCCGTGCACCAAGGAGCTGCACTGTGGGGTCTGCGGAGCCTGGGTCGTACCCAGCAGTGCGGGGACACAGCAAGGGTCCCATAAGGACCCCATGAAGCTGCTCCTTGGTCACCGCAGTGGCCCCGTCCTCCTGCACCCCCAAGGCCCCAGCGCTGACCCCCGGCGATGGGGACCCCAACACCCCTCAGTGCTGGTGAGGGGGTACCCCAGGAGCCAGCCTAGCCCTGAGGGGACACAATCATCCCAGGGCAGATGGAGGGCAGCTCTGACCCTCCTCTTCCTCACAGCGGGCAGAGCAGGAGGCGGCTGATACCCAAGGAGGTCAGGACACATTACAGAGAGCTCTGGCTCAGCACCAACCCTGCGGGACCCCAATGGGGGGGGGAGAGAGAACCAAACCCAAACTCGCCCCAAACCGGGGCAGAAAAAAAACCCCAACCAACCAACAGCACCACTCCAGAGCATCCGAGCGCTGCCTGCACCCCCCTGACCCCACCGAAGGGTCCCCGTCTCCCCTCGGGCACCACCAGGGGTGACCCAGAGCCCCCACTGACAGCGGCAGCCGCTCCTTACCTTGCGGGCAGGGTTAGTTCATGGGCAGCGGACACGAAGGCAGCCCCGAGCGAGCGGCGGCAGCCGTTGCCTGCCCCGACTTCCCTTTTCCTCTCGGAGCGATGCAACCACTTCCTTACGTAGGCGTTGGGGGAGCGCGAAGCTCGGCGGCCGCCCTGCCCCTGCCTCTGCTGCAGCCAGGCCTCTCCCCATCGCTGCACGTGGATGGGATGGGATGGGATGCTCCCGGCGGCGCCGGGGAAGGATTCCTGTTGTATCCCTATGGCAAAGAGAGGGTTGCTCCCTTCCCCAAGCACTGGGTCCCCGATGTGTTTCAGGGCATGGATGAGATGGGAGCAGTAGGAGCGCAGCCGGGGTGAGACATCCTTTGGCATGGTTGGAATCCACAGCTTGGAAGCACCCTGCGGTGCCTGGATCTGGCCGCCCTGGGCAGCAATTGCTGGTTCCTGCATCCCACTGAGCCTAATTGGGATCCAATCTGGGTGCAGTCACGGCTCTGCTCACCCCACACACCATGTGTGCACCCCTCTGTTTCCTTCCTGATTCAGAGCAACTGATTTCACCCCGTTCTCAGCCAGGCAGGGTAATTCCCAGGAGCTCAGCTCCTGCTGGCAGTGCTGGGAGATGGGATTCAGCGTCTCACCCCGCTGCTGCAAGCCAGAGTCCCACATGGAGGGATGAACTCAGCGCTTCTCTGACCGGGTTAGCATTGCAGAAGCAGGACAGCAGCACACTGGGGGGCTCATACAGGGAGGGCAGAGCCCTGATGGAGCTTCCCAGCTGTAGGGCATGGATAAAATACCCTCGTATTTCTTGAGCTGCAGGATCAATCCCCATGTGAGGGGTAAGCTGCAGATGAGGGCAATGGGGATGGCACTGAGCGGGAAGCTCATCTCTCCTCGGTCCTCAGGTCACCAGGAGGCTTCAGGCTTCCTGGGTATCCAACCACCGCCTCCTGCACCAACACCAGCACCCATGTGGGATGTGAGGATGCAGCACAGACCATCTGCTCATCCCTTGACACCAACACCAGCTCCCTTCCAGGCAGGGATGTGAATGGACAGTGCCCACTTTAACTTCCTCAGCAGGAACCAGGCTATGTTCCTACAAGGGAAAGGAAAGGCTCAGCCCAGCGCTCCCTGCTGAGCCACCACATTCCCCCCATGGCTCCCGCTGTGGCTCCAATCTGAGGATACAGGAGCTGCCCCTGAGAGCCCATGGGGGAATAACCCAGCTCTGTGGTAGGGATGAAAGCTCAGCCCTGCCGGGTCTCCTCCCACATCCAACTCAAGGTTTGGCTTAAATCCTTTCACCTGCTTTTACCTCTCTTTTCCATAAAGCTCCTCCTGCGTCCATGTCTTGTAACGCCTGGATCCCCCGCAGCACCATCCCATTGCACAGACACTGAGGGCTCCAGACCATCTTTTTGCTGGGTTTTCTTTCGAGATGGAGCAGAAGGGATGAAAAGCAGCAGCTTCTTTTCCTTTAGAGGCTGGGGAGTTTCTCAGGCAGCTCCCGTGAGCATCCCTGCTTGCTCCAAGCCCCATTCCTTGCTCCCAGCAGTGTGTCAGCTGGAGCATCAACGCTGAGCACAAGCAGCCAGCCGCTATCCTGTAATTAAGACTGCAACCACGAGCTGTGTTGTGAGCATTGCTTTCAGAGGCACCACTAACCCAAGCACATACAAGCACGTGCCAAGCAGCCCGGTGCTGCGGTTAGCTGAGTACACCAGTGAAGCCTCACCCACATGGGACACAAAGGACACTGTTAGGGACAAGGGGGTGGCAGCAGAACGTCACTCCCCCCATGGCCTGGAGAGCCAGAGCCACCGTTCTTCACTGCAGGGCAGTGCACAAGCCCCCTGCCCCTGCATTTGGGGTGGTTTTAACCTGGTTTCAATCTCAGGCTTGTAGCACGTGTGTTTCCCTCACACAAACAGTTTCAGCACACCTCAATTTGTTGGCTTTTTGGAGCAAATAGGCTCATTTGACCTTCTCCTGCTCTTCCACACAGTCAAGAACAAGGCATAAACATTCAGAGATGCATTTTCTCCACTCTCTCATTAAATGATATCCCCCCCCCAACCTTTTATGTTACTTGGAAATAAAGCACCACGCTTTCCAGAAGTGACTTTTGAACCATAATCACTCCTGTCTGTGAGATAGAAGCACCTCTAATACATACACAGATGGACAAAGCCATCTTCTGTCTAGCCACCAAGGCTGGCAGGGTCCCTTTGATCCAGAAGACACTCAACTGCATCAGCACTGATGGGAGTTTAGCTGATAAAGCCAACCCCACCACCAGTCACTGTACACATCAGGTCACCAGGCTGCAAGATGAGTCGAGGTTAAAGAGTCACTGGTTTATGTTTAGAAGGGAGAGGAAATGGCAAAGCCACACTTGACTGCCGGGGGAGGGAGGTGGGAGACACCAGAGAACCAGGAGGAACAGGCAAACCAGCCTATCCTCTGCACACAACCAACACTGCACCTGAAAATGCCCCTGCTCTGTGATGGACACGGTGCTCCAGCAGCAGAACAGCAGCAGCTTTGTGAGCTGATCTCCCATCCTCCCTTGTCGCTCACCCCGAGCCGACATGAGCAGCGTATGAAGCAACTCTGGTGCCAGAGGAAGTGGTGAGTTCAGTCACTGGGGTTTTCTGTCAGACACTTCTGCATTCTCAGACAAAGCCTTAAACCTTGTAAAGCCTGGGAGGCAGAGAAGCCCCTCCAGAGCCTCGAGGCAGCAACGCAGTTAGGTTACCAGACCATGTGAACAAACCAAGTTATGTGCAAATGCCTCTGTGAGCTCCTGAGGCTCAGAACTGAGCTTCCAAAAGGGAGGTGCACAGAAGCCAGCCCATGCTGACACCTTCCTAAACGAGTGCCAGGTCCCCACCAGCCTTTATAAACACAGACTGCTGCAGGCTGAGCACTTGGCTCTAACAGGACATGCAGGTCTGTGTAGCTCCATGGACTTACAGTGATTTGCTTTTACTTTGTCCTCCTAAGAGGGGGCTCAGCAGATTTTTGTCTCACTTTCCACATGCAGCTTCCAGCCTGTCTCCTAAGCACTGTGAGAAGTCTTTGTGCAGGTCCTAAAAGGTAACTACAAATCATTCTGGTCATTCACCTTTGGAAGACTCTGACCCACTGAATACACAGCAAGAAAGACATTCAGATTAATTTGCTCTATTACCAGATTCAATGCAGACAGAATTAAGAAGAGCAGGACAAAAGTGTTCAGCCTCCAAAATCATCACCTCAAGGCAACAGTTCTTCACATCCATGCCTGATGCCATCAAGCTGTCAAGGGGTGGAACCCATCTATATTTCTGGAGTGACAGGAGGATCCAAGAATTGGCTGTACTGGAGGCTGAAATCAGCCTGACTGGGAGGGAATGGCAAAAGCACCCTATTGTGAGTGGTCCAGAGGCTCCATGCATCCTCAGGAGAGGGTACTTCAAAGACCCAACAGGGTACCGATGGGCTTTTGGTATTGCTGCTTTGGAGACAGAGGAAACTGAGCAGCTGTCCACCTTGCCTGGTCTCTCAAAGGATCCTTCTGTTGTGGGGTTGCTGAAGGTCGAAGAACAACAAGTGCCAATTGCGACCACAACAGTGCACCGGCAGCAGTATCGCACCAAGCGAGACTCCCCGATTCCCATCCATAGGCTGATCCGTAGACTGGAGAGCCAAGGAGTGATCACATCCAGCTCATCCCAACTCCAGGTCTTCATCTGTCAACTAAGAAACTTTCAGTAAAGATGAACTTTGCCTCTTTTAAGGCCATAGAGTATCAGTGCAAGGGTTTTCCCACTTTTTCCGAGCTAATTCCCTTAATATCCTTTTTTATGCCAATGAGCATCCAAACAAAGAATCAGTTTTTCTGGTTTTTATTATTATTATTATTATTTCTAGCAGACAATTTACATAACATTCCCCTTTTAAGTTAGTGATTCAGAACTTCCTGCAACGAACTACTTAAGGAGCAGCTTTGGTAAAGAATGGAATGAAACAACCAACCGAAAACAGAAAGAACAACCAAACCAAAAGAGAGAAGAACAATCACGGCTGATTTTGAAACCAACACAATTCACCAAATTGAGATCCAAAAGAAAATGGGCCAAGCTGTATTTTCTCCGTGTTTCCAAGTTATTCCACTTTCCTCCTCCCTTTTCGGGTTTGTGCAGATGTGGGAGCTGCATTCTGTCAAGCAGTTTGTCCTGCTAGATGAGGGCAATCCATCTTTACATGATTCGTAGCCCTTGGATAGAGGACTCTAAGGTCTTGAAAGAGAAACATCTTAATCACAATCTGCTACGGTTTCCTGTGGTCAATAATTCAGTGGAGATGCTGATGCTAAGAGGAACAAGCAAAAGCCCTGGGTACTTTGGATTAGACTCAGATTCAAGAGCCAGAGGCCTCTACAGCCATTCCTTTCAAACTCATGCATATATAGACCAATGATTCCATCCCCTTCCCCTGAACCTGCACTAAAGCAGGTTATAAATCACCTCAGTTTCGTGGCTCCTGCCCCCACCAGAGACCTTTTGCATTACAGAATAGACAAACTACGGCTTTCCTAAGAGGCAGAGCAGGCTCTCAGCAGCTCGGGGAGGCCGGCAGAGACCTCTGTTGGCCAGTCCTCAGCAAAGCAAGCGTTTGCATCCATAAATCCTGTCAGGGTTTTCAATACAGGACTCAGTGTATTTTGTAACTCTTTTGAGTATCTTCTTACTGCTTTGGGAAGTTAAATATGAAAGGGAAGGACCATGTTCTGCACAAGGACAGTGAACAGAGCCCAAAGGGATGGGAGCAAGAAGAGGTAGTGGGCAGTGTCGTACCAATGATGGTTCCAGCCTGAATGTGGCTGAAATAGAGGAAGAATTAGTGGGATTCCTACAGACTGCATGAAAAAATTAAGTCTGGATTAGCACCATCTGCTAAACAAAGTCTATCTGCATTTATGCTGAAAATCTTGGATCTCTCATCCTTATGGAGCTCACTAACAGGTTTGAACATTCCAGTCTGGATTTCCTGCTGCTAATAAAACCTGTGTTAGGGCTGAGGCTCAGAGGCTGATGCTAGAGATCACCAAATTCTCTCCCACTACACACACACAGTAGTAAAAGCATACCTTGAAATCCCAGATGGTCATTGCTCCATCAATGCCCGTGGTGCAGAACTTACGACAGTCTCGTTTGTCTATCTCATAAATAGACACTTGGCTGAAAGCAGAGAGTGAGAGCTGGTAACACAGACACCCATTCCAGAGAGCCAAAAAGCTGGAAAACCTGGGTTGAATTCAACTCCTACTCTCTCCAAGGGAGATATGAGTGTAACAGAGCTTATGTTAGGTTTCTGGTACAATGCTTCAGAAAAACAAGCACAGAAATAGGATTCTGAAAGCTCTTTTATTGCTCTGTGGCTGCAGCCTGAACATCTGCCTTGGATAAAGACAAATTGCTTCAGGAACGCCAGCATCCCCCAGGCTCACGTATTTTATTCAACGCAAGGATATTGTACTTGAAGAACCTGAACTGATCCTTCTGATGAATAAATACACCTGGAAATAACTTCTGCAATAGGGAGCTGGTATGGGAATTCCTGCTCCGGGTGGATTTTGCTGACTGGATTTTGCACAGCACTACCAATGTCTTGTGAAGTAGCTAATATTTGATAAGGTAAGCTTTGCTGAAGTTCCAGAGCACACTAACCATGAGCAAACAGCAGCAGCATGCATGCCATGTTAATGATTAACTCCACCAGCTTCCATATAAATCCCAGAAACAGACAGCTGGTAGGAAAAGGCTAAGAGGGGATACCAGCTAAACCCGGATGGTGTACCTAAGTTGAGCTCTCACCAGTTTGCAGTACATCCTGGGAAACCAAAGCGATGAGGAAAGCATTCCCTCCCCTTGGAATAGCAGGCAAGACACTCACGTTATACTGTTTTGGTGCAGTGTCTCCAGGGTCGTGTTACGATCTTCCGTAGTGGCTCTTTTATCCATGTTTCGGAAGCGTTCCATAGCGGAAATATTGCGCTGGATGCTCTGTTTGGGAATGTCTAGTTTGGAAACGAAGGTCAGCAAGCCACGGTCGTCACAGTTAAAGAGCATGGGGCAGCAGTCGTGGCCCTGCAAGCACACAGCACGAAAGCATGTCAGGAAACAAACACAATCACCATCTCATTCTTCTGCTGCTGTTCTGACACTATGGAAGAGTTTGCTTACACATATGCTACTATAAGTTAGTTCTTACTAAGTTCTAGTAGTAACTTGGGTGTTTCTCCCTCTCCAAAACACTACAACACTCTACAAGGAGAAGATAAAAGACACTTACAGCTGCCACCACACTGTTCTCGGAGACAAACGAGACACTCAGGAGTGGGAGGAACTCTGTTTTCAGCTGCGAAACCCTGAACACAAGAACATGTGTTAAAGGACTTCATTGAAACTCTGCTCTTGTGAGACCTCACTTGGAGCATTGTGTGCAGTTCTGGTGTCCTCAACATAAAAAGGACATGGAACTGTTGGAACAAGTCCAGAGGAGGCCACGAGGATGATCAGGGGACTGGAGCACCTCCTGTATGGAGACAGGCTGAGAACACTGGGGCTGTTCAGCCTGGAGAAGAGAAGGCTGCGTGGAGACCTCAGAGCAGCCTTCCAGTATCTGAAGGGGGCTATAGGGATGCTGGGGAGGGACTCTTCATTAGGGACTGCAGTGACAGAACAAGGGGTAATGGGTTCAAACTTAAACAGAGGAAGTTTAGGTTGGATATAAGGAGGAAATTCTTTCTTGTTAGGGTGGTGAGGCACTGGAATGGGTTGCCCAGGGAGGCTGTGAATGCTCCATCCCTGGCAGTGTTCAAGGCCAGGCTGGACAGAGCCTTGGGTGAGATGGTTTAGTGTGAGGTGTCCCTGCCCATGGCAGGGGGTTGGAACTGGATGATCTTAAGGTCCTTTCCAACCCAAACCATTCTATGATTCTATGATTCTATGAAACCTCTTGTCTTTGGCTCCAACCAAATTAGAGACCATTCCTACACAAGGATTACTGGAAAGGAAGTCAGTGCAGCTCAGCTGTCCCAAAGTGACACCACGAGGTTGCAGTTTATAATAGGATGTTTTAACCTAATGGAAGTGTCCTGCAAGGACCAAACATGAAGTATTCCAGGTAAAGGCTGGTGTTATTTAATGTTGTGTGTAAATAGTGTTTAAAAAGAATGGGCACCTCCAAAAAAGTCCAAATTAATGAAGCCATTCATTTCATTTATGTATACAAACATGAAGATATAGAGCTTCACATCGTCTTTTCAGGAGGAAAATGCCTCTATAATTAAATTTAGTCAACTTTAGAAATGTTGTAACAAATGAGGGAAGAACTCCAGAACACTTTATACTTAAATGCTGTCTCCAGCCAGGTACTTATGCAGCTGCAGCTGTCACCATAATTCAAACTGAAGCACAGCAATGCCAGCTTGATCCACTAGAGATCTCTGCTGCCAGACTGTATGAGGAACCCCTTCCCTCTTGGTTAGAAAGCCACAGACATTGAAGAGTTATGCAGATGAGGAGCAGGAGGAATTAGATTAGACATCAGGGTGAAATTCTTTACTATGAGGGTTGTGAGACACTGGCACAGGGTGCCCAGAGAAGCTGTGGCTGCCCCATCCCTGGCAGTGTTCAAGGCCAGGCTGGACACAGGGGCTTGGAGCAAGCTGCTCTAGTGGAAGGTGTCTCTGCCCATGGCAGGGGTTGGAACTGGATGAGCTTTAAGGTCCCTTCCAACCGAAACCGTTCTGTGATCCTATGAATTGTTAATAAACCATATTGTTGGATGGGAAGGTGTAAGTTGAAACCTTCCAGCAGCAGAGTCTTAAGGACAATGGCTGGAGTTAACAAGCAACTTATTTTCCAGATCCTGGTTGGGAATAGGTCTTTGTTACAGAGCGAGTTTGTTGCTGGATTCTCCTGAATCCATTTACAAGGAAATACTGGTTTTCCCCAGTCTCTGAAGTGGAACATATTTTCTTTCAAATGCTCCCACCCTGGGTAAAGTGACAGCACCCCCACTGAAGAGCTCTTATCAGAAATGTCAATTATATCACCTTAAGTTCCAAGAGTCTGCCTTATTTCAATAGGCCTCAAAGAGACTCCTGGTATCAAGAGTAATACTTGTCACAAGTGGGAACAGCAGTCACAGCTCTCGTTGTTGTAAGCACAGTATCCCACACCCTTCTATGTTAAAGAGCTGCTAACTGAGAGGAAGAACATACTTACATCATATTCTTTGAGGCATCAGCAACTGACACAGTGCTGTCATGACTGACCCAGGCTAAGCGGTTACCACTGGCCGAAAAACTGACACTGTGCACCCATCCACCACTTCCAGCACCCCCAAATTCTGACATCAGCTGCCCAAAAGGCATTTTGGAGCCCCAGGGTGTACTGGCTGGTTTTTCATCCACTTCCTTAATGTAAGCAGAAAACACCCTGCAAATGAAGAGATTTCAGTGTGAACAAAGAGAGAACAAGAGCTCCTGGGAGCTTCATGCACATTTGGTATTGGAAGCAAACAGATGCATTCTAATTCCACCCAGATAAAATACTACCTTCCAACAAAGCACTGGTGGCTGGGAAGCTTCACTATACAGAGAGAAAGCAATAGTACAAAGGGTGGAATGCACACAGGTTTCTGTATTCGTTTCTTTCTCCTCCTTTTCCAGAAGGTGGCACAAGCACATACATTGTCATTGCATTTTCCACTGTGCTGAGATTTCCCTTTCATCCTTTAGAGGTCCTAATAATTCTGAGAGTCAGTTCTTCAGGAAGAGAAAACCCACAAATTGCACTGTATAATTAGAAGCTGCTACAAACACCTACAAAATTACCCGCTTTTTCAGAACATTCCCTTTGTAGCCTGGTTTCAAAGAAAGAAAACTGATGTTCCGATGCCAGCATTACAATTTGCGAGATAGGTTTAAATAGAAAAGCCTCCCCCTTCCATCAAATTCCTTCTGCATGATTCAGACATGCCACAATATGGTGTTCTTGATTGTTACCATGGAAGGCACGGGGACGTCACAAACATAGGATAAGAGTCCATTGAGCAGGAGGAACAAGTGAGCCACAGCATACTACTACCAGAGAAATATGCCAGTATAAATGACAACCCCTGATCAAATACTGGTTGCAGTCAAACAATACACACACACATATATATATAGTGAGTTTAAGGAAATGTTGCTCCCCCTCCCTGTTATTTGAGATCTTTTTACACATGTAGCGTATCCACTTCAAAAGGTCTCTATATTCAGCTTACTCAAATAAAGCTGATCATTTGGAACAAGAAGGGTTTAACTGCAGCTATATTAGGTAGAGATTTTCAGAGCATTAAGTGTGAATTTATATTGGGCTCTATCAGTTTAAATATAATCTAATGATAATCCTTCAACCAACTTAATTTTATAGAGATGGCTAAAAGGACGTATCTCTTAATGTATGGAAATGGGACAAGATGTTTAAAGCCACAGCCTTTAACACAAGGCAGAAAAATCATTCCTATGCAGTGAAAGACCTTAAAGATAACTGTTAGAAAATGAGTATTTTCCCTTACTGAAATCTCCCCCTCTTTTAAACCCGAAGTTCACTCAGCTTGAAGGTCCCAGCCTTTAAAGAACATTGGGAAATGACTTTCATTCCCACAGCAGCTTGTTCCAGCAAGAATATAAAATTCACATCTATGTAGTGGTGGTAGCTGGATCTGTGTTAGAGGAGCTCATCCAGGCCAGGTACCAAGGAAACTGAATACTGAGCATCTTGGAGCCTCTTTGTGCTCCATTCTTTACCCAAATGTCTCCCACTTTGCTGCTTATTAGTTGGCAGTGGCTCTGGCAGACCCATTTCATAATTCTCCTCAGAGCCACTTATCAGAACAGATGCACACTTCAGGCCCAGATATCTTCATTATGTCACTGAACATTCCCTAGAACTGGAATTCTAGAGATCTGTATTCACCATTCACCAAGGAGAACATTCTTTCATGGGTTTGGGGAAGAAAGAGAAACATAAACCTAGTACCAATCCCTACTACTGTTCTTTAATATTTCAATATGGAGATTTCCATGATAAAAGCAGCAAAATGATGAAATGAGTCACCCTAAACTACGATGTTAAGGAAAAGCAGAAAGTTTCCCAAATGTTTTATATCAAGAGCTGGGGAACGCATTCAAAATATACCCCATTTTCAGAGAAGTAGGATGCAGGACAGTGAGTTTTCTGATGGGAAACAAAAGACTAAGTCAGCCTTCTAGAGAATGCTCCTAGGAAATAGACTGAACAACACCTTGACTTCCTTACAACAAAGCCCCCCAAAATACACACCCCCCACCCCAAAACCCAAGTCACAGTGAACACAAAATGATGCAAATTGAACTCCTCAACCACAATTGGGAAGAGGAGATAATGAGGGATGCAATGTACACAACAAAGCCTGGAGACAAAAGAGCTCAAGTCCAAAGTAACAGATAAATAGAGATATATGTTATCAGCTGACCTAATGCTGAAGTCCTAAAATGCTTTATGAACATGGACAAGTTCCCATATGTGAAAAGCAGTTGCTCTGGAAGATGAATGAATACATTTCACATCCTTTTTTTTTTTGTGAAAGGAAGTGAACATGTATAGTTTATCTCATTAAATCTGGAGCTACGGCAGGAAAGGGAGACAACTCTCCTCTTCTTCCCAGCTTCCATTTAACACCTCTCCTTACATAAAAAGGTATCAAAAGATAGAATTTAGAAGCCTGGGTTTCATTCTGAAATAAGGAGCGTAATAGTCCCACCTCCCCCTCCTACTTAGTCATTTTTAGTACACACTGTGAAGCTTAAAAATTGCCCTATTACATAAAGAACTTAAGAAAAGAAGCTTTCATTAGCATTCAAGGTACCAGTGATTAATTAAAAGCTGAATCCAAGTCAACCGCTCTGCAGACAGCTCCCATGCAGACTTCACTACAGTGACCCCAGCCACTCAGCAGAGGGCAACGTGCAGGAGCTATCCCTCACTGGGTAACTTTACAACCACACCATCTATCTCACATCCCCATCTGGTTTTACCAGCCTTGGTTTTAATAATGCTCTTCAAAAATGTGTTTTGCTGTGCTGAGTTTCAGGTGGACCAATTCCCTGACCACTTGTTCAAGGTGAGAAACTCCTTGCTCACTACAGGGGTGCAAGAATGTTAAGGGTAGCACAAAGAGGAGAGAACAAGTGACTCAGGGAAGAAAAAGATGAGATCCTGCCTTTGGAAGTGCCATGAGTTTTGGAACTGCACTGTTAGGATATTGCTTTTGAACTAACTAGCAATGTTGGTATTCTACAAGGTAGCACCTCCTAACCTAATTTAAGCCTAACAACTAGACCTCAGCACTCAATGCATGCACAGTAGTACTACTCCTCTGTACTGCTAATAAAGAAATCCACCAGTTCATGAAACTGAGGCATGTCCCTCACCAGATACATGTTAGCAGCTCAAAGTCTGCATGTGGCAGCACCAAAGCCAAAGTTTCTCAAGCTGGATGTTTTATTGTGGTAACAACACCAGTATGCAACAAGCCATCTTCTATTCTGACAGCAAATGCATCATCAGCATGCTCATGGTACTGACTAACAGTAATCCAAAGGGATTTACAGATGCTTTTTCTCTCACCTGCACTTGAAGTCACAGGACCCTGCAGCGAGCAGAACGTTGTTGGGGTGCCAGTCCAGGCTTAGGACAGTGGAACGAATGGGCTTTTTAATGTGTTTGCTCACCCACCTAAATTAAGGAGAGAAAAAAAGAGAGAGATATACAGTAAGTATGGAAATATTCTACCAAACTCCCCCAGTTCCATGAAGTACTCCTCAAAAAGATCACCCTTTGGCAATGACTGCACACATCAGTTTTGCAAAACACTCATGCCCAAAACTTTCATATTCCCTTGAGGTCTATGAACTTTATACGGTTATCTTAATTCCAATTTTAAACACTATGAACTCCCTCTTCACTTGAATTGTATTCCCCTTCCAACTGATTTTTCTAATACATCAGACAGGACTCCTTAATGCCAATTTTGTGCAGTATTTGCTTGGTCCTTTAGATCTATGATAAGAGCTCAGCTTTTTCTGTCACATTGAGCTAAGCAGCACTATTTTCTTAGCTCACTAAGCACAGGTCCTCTCCAGCTCCTTCCAATGAGTTTCACAGCCACCTCTCTTGCCTATTGACTTCTCTACTGTTTAATAGTACAATAAGTATAAAATGCAACAAGTAATGGGTGCACTGGCAGTGATGTGACTCGTCCACACATCAATTATCTGAATTATAGTGAAAAGTGGTCCTGATGTTGAATGCATCAATATCAGCCTAAATACATCTCAGCAGATTTAGTCTGAACCATTTACAAAATAGTAATGAAATCTGTTATTCACTTGATGGCCTTTGGGATGATGGTGCTTTTTCTTTCAATTTACTTCCATCAGGCAAAAGCAGTTTTAAGGATCACACTAAATGGTTTGTCTTCAACAGATAGGTTTTGATTCTCCTGCAGACAAGTGAGGCGGAGAAAATGTCAATAACTGAGTCTGCTGGAAAGCATAAAAGTCTAAAACAAGCTTTAAAAGGGATTTTGCAGATGGTATTGTCATTTCCCATCTCCACATGGAAGACTGCACACCTCGGGCACAGACACCTGTGGTTTAATGCATGTTTATGCAACCCAAGGTAACAGATCCTCAACATACTGATTTCACCTACAGGTGATCTGGTAAATGCAGCTCTAACACGTGCAGAAGTAGATCCGTTAAAGATTAGAAGCACTAAGTTCATATGCCAAAGAGAAAGAAGTGTTAATGGTGGAAATGGCTGTGATAGTCCTGTCTGAAATCTGTAAAGTGGGATACAAATATATGACAGAATACAGAACAGGCAGATGACAAGGTGGAACACATCCACACCAACATGTATAACCTGAAAATACGCCAAGTCCAAGGCCTTCAGGTGCTACACCAGGGTAGAGAAGAGGGAACCTTTTCTCTAAGATGTACAAATAAAAGAACTGATGAGGCCTATCCCTGACATTTCCTGAAGATTTTAGGGATTAGCAAGATAGGAACCCAGTTACCACCACCAAGCTCCAAGCTTTAGCTTTCCCGTGATGATCTTAAAGGTAGAAATGGAAATCAACTCAAACAGCTCACCAGTCATTTTCAGATTCGAAGTAGCACACAGATATAAGTCGAGCTCCACTTCCCACGGCAAATTTGTTCTCCAAGGGAGACCACTTCACAAAGGTAGCTGCACGATTAATTCTCAGGATCACAAGGGTTGGCTTCCACACACCATCCTTCTGACTCCACACATAGGCATTCCGGTCAGCACCGCAAGTTACAATGCGATCGCTTTTGGGAGCCCAGTCGATCCCTGCGATGTAGAGGTCACATTAATAAACTTGTCTCTTTGTACTCTTTGCTTTACCATAGTTATTACTATTATGTTAGTATTTCCCTTAGAATCATAGAATGGTTTGGGGTGGAAAGGACCTTAAGATCATCCAGTTCCAACTCCCTGCCATGGGCAGGGACACCTCACACTGGACCATGTCACCCAAGACTCCATCCAACCTGGCCTTGAACACTGACAAGGATGGAGCATTCACAACTTCCTTGGGCAACCCATTCCAGTGCCTCACCACCCTTAAAGTAAAGAACTTCTTCCTTATATCTAACCTGAGCTTCCCCTGTTTAATTTGAACCCATTACCCCTTGTCCTGTTACCACAGTCCCTAATGAAGAGTCCCTCTGGCATCCGGGTAGGCCCCTTGCAGCTTCTCTTCTTGAGGCTGAAAGCCCCAGCTTTCTCAGCCTGTCTTCATACAGGAGGTGCTCCAGCCCCTGGTCATCCTCATGGCCCTCCACTGGACTTGCTCCAACATCTTCTTATGCTGAGGACATCAGACCTGCACACAGTGCTCCTTCTTCTCTTATTTCCCAGGAACCATTCTATACTGCCCAGGGTATCTGCTTCTCCCTCTAGCTTTCATCCAAATTGCAGATTCCAAACTTCCCGATTCCACAGAGAATTTGCCTGCTGCCAGCTGGCCCACAGGTGGAGCTCTGCACTGGCAAAGACTGGCAAACCCCTGACTTCCGCACGAGACCCATTTCAGCAGCTGAAACCCAGCGATTCTAAACTGATGCACAAACCTCTAACACGGTTGTCTGCTTGCTGCCAGACTGCAGTCAGGATCTGGAAATTTAGCTAGGAAGGGGATTTAGAAGTTATCAATCTTTATGTACTGATATAATCCCTAGTTTTCCCATGCCTATTTAAGATGTACCATGAGAAAGAAACCAAGCAAAAATAACAATCTCAAAGAATAAACCAAATCCTTCGGTAAGCCTGACATTGCTTCTTTGCCCTCCAATGCAGTGAAGGATGTTCTCAACTGTTAAGTCTTATGGCAACATTATTTTTCATCTTTTCTTTGAGATGCAGTGTGCAAAACTCTCCTGCCTCAAAGTTACCCTCCAGTGGTTTTCCATAACTTCATTCAGTACTAAAAACACTCCTTAAGCACGCAAACTGAAAAGGACACAAGATACAGAAAGAATTCGTATTGATTTTACTATATAATTCATATACGGTCTACTTCAAAGTCAGCTTATGCTTAAAAAGTTCAATTTTGAAGCAGTTTGTATTCCAAAACCATAGTTCCATGAGTCAATCTAGCACTGCTTTTGAAAGGAGGACCATCCTGCCTCTCTCTGCTTCTCTTGCCCACCACCTCCCTTGTGCCAGCACTGATGCTCTTCTGACCCAAGATCAGCTTTTTAGCTCAGAGAAAAACTAAGCCAACAAAAAGAGTGAATAATGCTCGTTTTGGAAGCAGCTCATCAGAATCTCTGAATTGAGACATACAAGACAAGACAAGGGACCTTATCCCTCGTGATCAGGAGCTGGAATGGCAGCAGCTCAATCACTCGCATCAGAAGCAACAAGCGAACTGATGAGTCCATCTCCTGTGTGTAACCACAGTTTAAGTCTACTCTTCACTACATCCACAGCATTTGGTATTCCAAAGGTATATGCTGCGCTGGAGAGCAGGGAAAGCTCTTTTCCCAAGTCATGAATATTTGGCTTCTAACACTAACAGGTACAAGTAAAATGCAGAGCTGTCTCTGGGAAACTGCATGTCACTTGCAAATTGAGCCCAAGTGGCTCTTCACAAAAGAGCACATACACTTGTGCTCTTTGACAGCAAGAATCAGGTAAATTGAATAAAGTTCCTGCAAAACCCTCCAGTCAAGGCAGCTATTTCTGCCCATTACTGAGTTGAGAACAGAATAAAGGATACTGCTGTTTTGTGCAAGTGCTTGTATTAATTACTTTCCTCTCCTTAGAGAATAAAGCCCTTACAAAAATATCACCATAAAAAAACCCCAAACAAAACAGTAATATAAGAGGCTACCACAGGACAATCCCATCTTAAAATTACCACCTTGTGACTCATCGTGGCAGCTCTTCTTACATTTTCATTGTGGAACTGCAGACACTCTAGGCCTGCAGTAAATCACGCTCACTGATGGTCTGTCCTGAGCCTACAGCCGACCACTTCAAGTCTTTATACAGTCCCTAAGAAGGATATTTATTACTGTTGGAAACCACAAAACAAAGCAATAGCTGTGCACTTGATGAAGTTTGAATATTAGCACTTGAAAGGAAGCAGCATGTATTGGGATTTTCTTCCTGACATTCACTGCATGCAGTCCAGGAAAAAAATGCTGCAAAGCTCTCCAGAAGTGGGAATGCCAACCTATAAGAAGGTCAATTTACTCAACACTTAAAGACTTCCCATTTGTAAGTGTTCCCAGGATTTTGACTAGGGAAAACAGGGGGTGGGCAAACTTAATGTCTGGCACAGCACAATCTTCTCTTACCTGTAATGTGTCCATTGTGTTCCTTTAGCTCATGAGCCTTTACCCACTGGCTCCCACTCTTCTTGTAGATGTGGACTTCATGATTATTAGGGCTAATGGCAATCTCTTGAAGAAAAAATAATACAATCCAATAGTACAGAAGGCTTTTTAATACTAAATACTTGCCAAGCCTTAATAATCTAAAAACTGCATTCTAAAATTGCAGAGCATTACATAGGTTTTATTGAGGGCTGACATCTGTGGTCATAACATGGTCATGAGTACATGCACAGAAAGACAAGACATTTGGAATATATGTATTGGAACATACAGTATTGTATGTACTGGAACATACAGTATTCCACAGTATAGTGGAAAACTAGGCTACTAAAAGAAAGGGCTGGTCTGGGGTATGGAAATAGAGGGTCTAAGAGGGTAAAGGCCAGGTCAGTCTCACGACAGGCAGACCAAGAGGCAAAGCTCTCTGGAACATCAGCAGGACTAGATTTGCGCATATGCCAGAGTTCCAGTAATGGGTTCAGTAAAGCTGAGATTTAGAAGATGAGTGCTTTTTGGATCCAAAGTGGGATATTTAGCATGTAGCACTATGAATGTGACCATACCTTCCCTAAATGTGATTCAGAACCTTATGAGATCACAAACTGACAGCAAAGAGAAAACAGCAATGGAAAAATACAGTTAAAGCTAATGTGTTACTTACGAGTCCGGTCTCTGTTCCACGCATGGCAGGTGATTGGCTCCAGTAAAAACTGATGTAGAGACATTCCGAGTTAAAGAGATTCCTATGTTGTAAAAAGTGAAAAAGCTGAAAGGTGCAAAATGGAAAACAAAACAAAACACTTCCAAATTAGATCATTATTAAACCAAAATCAGCCTTCACCATTCACCAAGGTTCTTTCAGCCCAGTATTACAATTCACTTACAGAAGATCACAACTTACTCAGTAGACATGTCAAGGCCACTAAGGAGCTGCCTTTGCCATTCACCCCAATACCTTCAGTGGGTTGATGAATTTTAACTGTCTTGCTTATTACAGTTAATTACAAATGCCCTAAAAGCTGGATCCATTTGCTGCTGCACCCACTTGCTGTAACTTCCCAAATGAGAGAGCAGGGTCTTGGGAAGTCTAACAACCCTAAGAATTTTACTATGGAAATAGAATATTTAAATAATAATAATAATCCAGGGACATAGCTGAGTGAATTGATTCCAAACCATGACATGTACCAAGGCTCCCAGGCAGCACTACAATAAAATGTTTTTCTTCTTTTTCAGGAGGTTAAATGTGTGTGCCCAGAACATTGAGATGTAACAGTAATCTGCTGATGTACTATTTGATACAGCCATTTCTACGTGTCCTAGGGAAAAATTATTACAATTAGTAACTAATTACTAATTTCTTCAAATTAACTCTAGCACTGAACTGCTTTATAGCTCAGCAGTCGCCCCCATGAGATTCAAACACTAAAAGAACAATCTGAGTCATGTATTTTAATTTGTTTCGAAACCAAAACCTAGATACTTTGCTTTTTCTTTAAGCCTGCTGCAAGAGCCATCTGCAATTGGAGCTGCACCTTCCCACAAACAGAAGGTTAAAATACTGTGCTGGGTTTTATGTCCTGTATTAACCCAGGGCAGCATAAACAGATGGAAGATAACATTGTAAAAGCTCAAGGTCACCTGTGCTAAGTGAAACCCGCACAGTTCAACAGACACAACTTGGATTTGTCAATTCCTTCCATGTATTCCACTAATTTTCACAGTAATTTATCCTTGGCTGATGGATCAAAGGCTTTTTACCCCTCTATATCCATCTGAAAAGAAATCGCTCTGTGATGTTACTCCAAGGCACCCACACCCATTCTAGCCTGAAATTACAACATATCCAAGTATGGCCATGTTAGCAGAGGGTGGAGACTTGAGGACAAGGTAGGAATTTGGAAGCAAACAGGAAATGAATGGCAGTCCAACAGAAACTCGGGAGTGAATGAAAGAAGAGCACATTCTGATGGAGCTTAGCAATTACTATCACAGCACTGGCTTAACGCATACACTGCAAGTGCTGAATCCTGGAGGAGGGATGATGCAGGACCCCAGAAATTCAAATAACTGGAGAGACTTTTCCTTTCCTCCTTTTATTTAAGGCCTCAAACACTACTATTTTAAGGAAATGCAACTTCTGGTTATATTTCAAATGCACTTCCGATACAACCTTTAACTGTATGAACTGATTTTCATGGTTCTTTGAATAATCATATTCTACCCATCAAATGAAACTATCACATATATACAGTGCTAAGCAATATAATTCATTGCTTTTTATTAATGTGAAAATGTTGACACAGTCTGAGTTACCTTTGCCCTTGGCCAGCCATCATCTAAGATTCCATGGGTTAATATAAGCAAAACCCAACTGCAAATTGCTTTTTCCACAATCTTGCTTTCGTCCATGCCAACATTCGGTAGCAGGACATTTCCATATACAGGAAAAGTTGAGGAGCTGCTCTACCGACAAGGAATGCTCAGCCTTTCCTACTTTTTCCTAAATAAAATGTAAAAATATCCAATCTCCCCTCCCCAAGGAACACAGCTATTTTGAAACACTTTTTAATACAACCCTGGTATTTTCTTCATGGCTTGGCACTGGTTATAAATGGTGTGGTCCCATCCTGACTTTGAGTCCAGAGATTTTTACTAACCTACATGTTATCAGCGTCATTCTAGAGCCATGATCCATTGCTTCCCATTGATTGGGTTTCTTGAGAACTGTAACGTGTAGCAAGCAACTGCTTTCCATTTTGGAAAGGGACTCATTTCCGTCACCTGAGAGTTGTTATTTGCTTTGGGAAGATAAATCTTAATGCAGTTTCCCAGTTATAGTTATTCCTTACTGATATACAGACAAAAATCAAACTCACATTTCACTAGAGAAACTACAACTGGCTCTGTGATTCTTAATGTCATTCCTATGTAGGAAAAACCTCAGTGCCTCCCGTCAGTAACCTCGGAATGTCAAACAGGGAAGATACTGTTCTGATAACTTTGTTAGCCAAGTACTTAACACAACTACCTCTGCCCTATTATTTCCCTCAAATGCAAAGTAACTGCCCTTGAGTTTCAATCAAGGGGGAGAAAAGGAAACTTGCACCTTTGTGCAGCAGTTCTTCCAGTATGAAATGGTCAAGGTTGGGAAGTACAGAACATAGCTGCTGTTATCTCTCAATGGGGTTAGAAATAACGTGGGGCAAGACCACTGCTGGACAAGCACCTAGCAAGGATGCTGTATCCAGAAGTGGACAGAGCATGTGTGTATGTGAAAGAGAAAGGGAGCATTTAAATCCTTCCCTATTTTCAGCGCACCAACATCACTTCCAAACACCTGGAAGTGCCTATAACCCAGGCCTGCCTCCCGCTGCTGTCATTCCCTTAAAGCCACTCCGGCAGCTTCCCCAGGAGGGTACCTCCCCGCAGGCAAGCCTGACACCGGACACCATTACAAAGCCGGCCGCTTTGGGATGGACTGCGGGCTGCCACCGGTAACTCAGGTGCGGAGGCCGCGGCGGGGCATGAGGACAGGCAGGAGCCGCTCCCTCCCTCCCTCCCAGCCCCTTCATCCCCCGGTGCGGCCCCGTCCCTTCAGGACGAAGGGGATGAGTGTTCCCCATCGCCTCACCCTCACACGGGGTGGCTGCTCCCTCCCCGCCGCCATCCCCTCAGCACCGGCGGGCCTGCAGGCTCCCCTCACCCCCCGCCGCTGCCGGGGCGGGGGCAGGCGGGCCCAGCGGGGCCGCGGACAGCCTCCCCCGGCGCGGGGACTCACCTGAGGCGGCGGGAGCGGAGCGGGACTCGCGGACTCTGGGCAGTCAACGCGACTCCGCTCCGGGCGGCGGGAGAGGGAGCGGCCGGCGGCGGAGGCCGAGGGGAGGGGGGGGGGGGGTACCCGGCACTGACAAGGGAGCCAGGAAACGCGCTCTGCGCATGAGCGCCGGCCGGGAGCGGCTGTGCGCATGCGTAGAGCGAGGGGATGGGAGGGGTAAGGGTGCGCGCACGGCGTGCCCGCGCCTCACACAAAGGCGGGCGCGCTGTGAGGTGCGCGGTGCCTCAACGGGGGAAGGTGCGAGTGTCCGAGGGAAGAGAGGGGAGTTTGTGTTATCGGTGTGCTTCTGAGGTGTTGGAGTGGGGCCAGAGAGGGGCAATGGAGCTGGTGCAGGGCCTGGAGCATAAGTGTGATGAGGAACGGCTGAGGGACCTGGGGGGTTTAGTCTGGAGGCTCAGAGGGGACGTTGTTGCCTGACAGGAGGGTATAGTGAGGTGGGGTCCGTTGCTTCTCCCAAGTAACAAGCAATAAAACAAGGGAACAGACGCAAGCCGTGCCAGGCATGGATATTGGGAACAATTTCTTCATGGAGAGGAGGTTTGGTATTGGAACAGGCTGCCCAGGTCGGTGATGGAAACACTGTTCCTGGAAGTGTGCACACATGATGTAGATGAGGCCCTCAGTGACATGGTAAATCCTGAGGTAATGGTTGGACTTGATGATCTTAAAGGTCCAACCTGATTCACCCTGTGGTTCTCTGTAGTGAGCTGAAGGTGGCTGCTGTCAGCAGGGGCAGGAGCACAGTGTCTGTGGGCTCTTTGGGTTTGGAGAGGCCCAAAGCGCTGCTGGAGGGCTGGTTTGTGTGAGGTCTGCTGAGGTGGGGCTGGGGAGGAGGTTGTGAAGAGCTGAAAGGGGGTTATGTGGGCTTGTCCAGTGTAGGGTGACTTGGGAAGAGTTGGAGAGCTGCAACACTGAGTTTCTGTGTTCCTCCTCCCTTTTGGAGGCTGGAAGCAAGGTGTTCTCTGTTGCAGGGGATAATAATCCTAACTCATTCAGATGCTGTAGGACATTCCCTCCTATCTGGGTGGAATCTAGAAAGGTATTTGCAGTTCTTTGCCCTACACTTAATCCCATTGAGGAGCTGCTTGCTGTTTGGGATCTGCTTAAATTGTAAAGACTCCCATTACCTGTGAGGGTCTGTGGGCTCAAGCACAACAAAAGGCAAGTCTGAGCGAGTGGGGGGAGATTGGTGACTCCCAGATACATTGAGGAGCAGTAGAGTGGGGAGTTTAATTTTGAGTCTGAGAGAAAACATGCAATTTATAAGCATCGAGGAGGGAGCAAGAAGGTGGATGCAAGTCAGCATGGCTTTGTCGTGAATGAATTGAGCCAATCTCATTTCCTTTTCTTGCAGCATAACAAGGCTTGCAGATAAGAGAGAAGCACTCTGTGTCATATATTTTGATTTTTAGTAGAGCTTCTGACACTGGCTTGCAGGATGTTCTAATAATAAACTGGGAACTGAGTCTAGATAATACTTCTCTAAGGGAGTTGCAAAACTGGTTGAAGGGAAAATGTACTTGGTTTGTACAATCGGTGCTTGTACAGGGAATTACCCTGGGTCCATTACTCATCCATGTTGAAATGCAGAATGTAATTACTGCATTAGGAGATGAGATTGAGTTTGAAGGCAGGATAAACACAGGCGTAGAACTAGGATTCAAAATGGGAGCTCTCTGGGAAAAATCAGGATGCGGTTCAGTAGCAGGTGCACTGCTGTGGACTCAGCTTTGGAATTGCAAGACCAGGAAGAATTGGGCAGCTGGCTGTGCTGCAGGAAAGGATGGAGGAGCTGCCATGGGTCCCAGGTGGATTGGGAGTCTGTAACATCTTGCTGTGGAACAAGAAGGAAAGGCCATGTGGGTCCCTAGGGGTGAGAAAATGCTGGTAAAGCAAACACAGTAGTCCTGCTCTACTGAACTGTGCTACAAGAATATGTGGAATCCTGAGCTCTGCACAAGAGAAACAGGGATGGTTTGGAGAAAAAGGTGTCAATAATGATCAGTCTTTGAACAGAAAACTGAGGAAAGAGGTGGGTAGCTTTCAAATAGATAAAAAGCTGCTGCTATGAGGGAAGGAACAATTTGTTCTCTTATGTCCACTGTGGGTAGGGCGAGGAGTCAGAAGCTAAGATAACAGCAAGGCAGATCTAGGTTACAGTGAAAAAACATCTCAACAATTCCTTTGAAGTCGTTAAGCCCTGTGTTGGACTGACTTGACAGGGTGTAGGGCTGCTCTTAGAGGGGGTTAAGAATGGATCAGACAGATATTTGCTGGAATGGCAAAGTGCAATACAAGATTTTGCATTTGGGAAGGAGGCTGGAGTTGATGGGCTCCTAAATCGGTGTTACCATGGCTGGAACGGAGAGATACGTAATCACTGCAGCCCTTATTGGCTGAATGATAAAACTAGATCAGCTGCAGAGATTAAAGATACACAACTGGGCCAAGTAAAGTTACGTAATGGGAATGCAATGATGTTTAAGTATGGTTTTATGTTTACAAAATGATTTCCACCAGATGGAATGAAAGTATCTAAATGAGGAGCACTGCAGAGCTTTGAAGCATTACAAGCTCAGGCCCTGTCTCCAGTGAAGCTTGCTGGAGAATTTTCCGCTGTTGTTCCTGGTATATTGCTGATACAATTATGCTGTGCTAATCCAAAAGGATGCCAGTGTTTTTGGGATTAAGGCTTCCAAAGCATGACTGAATTGATGTGAGTGAAAGTAGTTTGGGTGCAGTCAGACCTTATGATATATAAAACCAAAATAGAGCTGGGCTATCTTCATGCAGATGGATAGCAGCTAGTCAAAAAGGAGGGGTTTTGCAAACAGGCTTTTGTGTATACAAACGGGTAACTGCAGTTTTCATCAGTGATCATAGAATCCCACATTGGTTTGGGTTGAAAGGGACTTAAAACTCATCTGATTCCATCCCCACTGCCACAGGCAGGCACACCTTCCACTATCTACCCCAGGAATTTGAAGCTACTTGTGCTCTAGAGTTTGCAGTTGAATAATAAATGACAAGTCATGCTGCTGATAACACTACACCTTGTGAATTCCCCTTCATGGGTGTAGATCAGCTGCTGCTCCCACGGGCTTCTTCCTGCTCTACTCAAGCACTGTAAAGATTCTGATCGATGAGTTGTGCATGGGGTGCAAAGTGCTGAAGTTCTCTTGTGCTCCAGTGGGTAGAGAGTGTCCTGCATACATCTTTTCTGCCTTGTCTGGATTTCCTTAAATTAGTGCATTCCCTTTGGGATGTGTTGGTTGGTGAATGAAAATGTTCCTTTTCACATATTTGTGCTGAATGCAGAAGCTCATGTGCAGGGAAATGTTTCACATCTGCTCTGTTGGAACGATCTTTCATTTCATGATCTTTGTACATGTTTTTCTTACCATGGAGTTTTATGATGGTGGGTTTTTCTCCTTTCAGGGCTAACTGCTCAGCCTCTTCCATCTTGACTTCTGGGTCTTTTATTGCATTTTAATAGTTCTTAATCTTTTCCAGGTGCACATAATGATCCTGCTCCTGCCAGATCTTCAGCCACACAGGATGCCTATGAGGAAGGTATGAAACAGATTGACAGCACAGCTATTTATACAGATCCTTGACAGCTAGGATACACAGACCCCATATCTGTATGTTACCTTCTGAGAAATTTTGCCATAGCTTTAATTTTCCTGTGTATCATAAGCTGCTTTTCTAAAGACTGGATCCACAATGCACTGAAATCAGTGGGAGTAATACTAGCTCACTTGAACACATTGGGATCAGACTGTAAACCAGGTGGTGATATGCTTGTGTAGTACCACTGGACTACTCAAAGGTGTTATCCCCACCTCTTATTAATTCATTAGCTTTAGTTCTAATTTCTACTCTTCAGTGGAAAGAGGGTGGCTGAGCATGTGCTGGAGATGGAAGGTGAAGATATTGTCTGAACATGCAGTAGCTGAAAGCCCGAAGGTGGCAGAAGGCTCAGCCTTAGTCTGGGGGGGGAAGTGCTCTGCATTAAATCCACAGCTAGCTGTGATATTTCTGAAGTGCCAGTTGTCAGCACAGTGCCAAAGGAGCAATCTGCTCAGTCCTGGCAACTTTTCTCCCCTCTGTGCCAATTATGAATGCCATTGACTAGCTAGAGAGGGAAGCCAGCCTACTCTTTGTTGGAGGCCTGATCTGTGTGATGAGTGGAGTTGTGTAATAAGTGAAAGAAAGGACAAATCAAGAGGAAATGGAGGAATTCCTCAGGGTGCCATCTGTGATGTAGATTACCAGGGAGGCAGAGAGGAAGCGGATTTCTTCTTTGTGGATTAATTTTGCCAGGCTGCAGTCAGTGAGCTAACATGCGTTCTGCTTTTCAGGATCATAAAAAGCAATGCAAGTGCTAACAAGTTGTGCTTTGAAATCAGCACTGCAGAGAAATAATGGATTATATACCTTAAGGTTTCCAGCCACAACATAAAGGGCAGAAAGGTGGGGAGGTGACTTGCATCAGCTACAGCTTGCTTTGCTCTCTTCTCAACCTCTGCATACTCACTGATGAATTCCCTGTGCTCATTAGTGTGTTGAAGGTCAGCCTCCAGCTTCCATTTAACAGTAGGCAGACTGATTCTAGAGGGCAGAAAGAAGCCTTAGATACCCAGAATATTTTATCTGCCAGCTCTCCCATTTGGCTCTCAGAAGAGATGATTTGTGCATCAGTTTTCTGTAGAGTTTGTTTTTTCTCTCTAAAATTGTGCACTATTAAACCAAGTGGGATTCAGCCCATCTCGATCTGCAATAGGGAACATTAGGACCTGTGTATTTACTTGCACACTAAATGAGAGATAAAATGATGATATGCCTCAGAGGCAAAAATAGACCCTGTTATTTATGAAGGCCTTGAGTCTGTTTCCCTGAGTTTCTGTTTGTATGGATCTTATATACCAATATTATTCCAAAGTCATGCTGCTATAACAGCAGCTGGCTTTAGACCCAACTGGAACTGCATTTGATTGCATCTCAACAAACATGGTCTCTGCTCCACTGTTCATGGTGTGTATGGTTCTTTTTATCTCATGGGAAAATATGACCCTTACAGCTCATTTAGTGCTTACTGTTTGCTGATATGAATCATTGGAGAATGTTGTTGTTGCTGCTGTAAAACTAATAATACAAAAAACATACTCTCAAGGAAATGGAACTACAAAGGCTTTAATAGGGAAAAACTACATTTGAGCAACACGAACTGCTTTTCAGCAAAACATCATCATGTAAATGTGCCGTTGTGTTCTGGAATGCTGCACGATTTCTCTGCTATATAGGTTTTGTATAACAAATAAGTTTTAAACCCCAAATTTGGTATGGAGATGGCAGTTCACCTGCTGAAAATGCATCCCTTTACCATCAGTCAATTGGAAGTGAATGTATTGGTTGCGTGATTTTAAACCTATTTGAATAAAAGTCACATTTACAACTCAGTTCTTGTAACTGATGTCCCATAATGGCAGCTGAGAGATGCTGCTTGTATTATCAGTCCTTTCCAGAAGTTACACTCTTCTCCTTGGAAATGTCAGCATGTATGGTCTTTACAGAAAAGAACTGCAGACTGTAATGGTGAATGTGAAAGTAGCTTCTTTATGCACAAAATGAAATGGCAGGTATGTTATTTCATACTGCAGTCTGTAACACAAGAAGGCTTAAAACTTCCCTAAGATGGAGCTCACTGTGGGCTACAGTCTATCGAAGGGATCTGAGCACCATGGAAACAACCAGTAAAATGATAGTTTCAATGGGGACAGAATTTTGCACTGTCTCTTTTGAGGTGGGTTTCTCAGAAGTGCTCAGCTCTGTCTTAACTCTTCCACCAAATTTGCTCAAAGTCTTTTCACAGACCTTGCCAGGAGCAAAGCTGGGCCAAGGTGGTGCTTTAAAAAAGTCCTGCTGCCAGTGTAACATCTGGAAAGACTGAATTCTGTGTTCTGTAGAGTTACCAGACCTGTCTTACAGATGACTGTTATATTTATCCATTATTGGCCTAATCCTGTACTTGTCACCCAGAGTTAAGGCTTAACATTGAAGCACGTCGACATAAACTCAGAGATGGCTGTTGCCTAAATAATTCTACTCTCCTTGTGCATGGACATTGTCTTCTCCATGATCGATGCCTACTTTTGGGGTTTTGGGAGGGTGCTCACTGCCCTCCAGGCCTGTCTGCACTTCCAGCTCCTTCTGTAGCAGGCAGAGGTGGCACATGATGCTACTGCAGCTCCTCATGTTGCTGAGAATCCTCATTCATTTGGACCTGAGAAAGCAGATGAAAGATGAATGTAGATAAGGAAGGGAGAGGAAGCTGAAAGATAAAAGAGGTCTCTCTGCAAAGCTATTTTATAAGGTGATGCCAGATTAAAAACAAAAAGCAAACCCCACAACACAGGATCCCAGTTGTACGTTTGCCTGTGTCCTATCATTGTAGCCACCCTGACTTCAAGAGGATTACTTCTGACTGAGAGTGACATAACTGAGGACAAGTTACGTTTGAGTGTGTGTGTGTGTGTGTATATATATATATGTGTGTGTGTGTGTATAGAGAGAAAGAATCTTTGCTATTCTTTAAGTTACTAAAATTGGATTCTTGGCAGTAGTTGTATCACTTTATTCCAACAAAGAGACTAGCCTTTTACTCATGTACTTAGCTTTATTTTAGAACTGAAGAGCCAAAGGAAGCTCCTTAGTTTTATATTTCTGTTAGTTTCTTGTCCGTTTCTAGGCTATCCTGTTAAAACAGCAGTTACAACTTAAAAGCAGAGCTTTGTTGTAATTACATGTGAATAGTTCCTTGGATTTCTGGTTTGACAAGAGCTGATAGTAATGCTTATTTTGTATGAGCTTTGTTGGAACTAATGCAGATTTAAATTGGTATGAGGGGGAGAACCAGGGCTTATGAATAGAAATTCTCCATTTGTTCAAGATGTCTCTCTACACAAGTACATAATCTACTGCTTTGTTGCTGGTGCTATCAAATAGACATGGTATGCTTTTCCAGCCAGGGACCTGCTTCCACTCTCTCTAGTTTACCTTGAACATGCAGTTTATGCAGTGTCCTGACAAGCTCTCTTGTTCCTGTGTCCTGGGTTCAGCAGTAGCAGTCATTTTTCCCCTTCTTGGTAGCTGGTGCAGTGCAGTGTTTTGACTTTCAGCTCGGGAACAGAGCTGATAACAAGGATGTTTTGGTTTGGCCAAGGACTTTGTGAGCCTCATGCTCTGCCAGGGAGGAGGGGAAGCCAGGGGGAAGCAGAGACAGGACACCTGACCCAAACTGACCAAAGAGGTATTCCATACCACAGCACGTCATGCCCAGGATGTAACGGGGAGTTAGCCGGAAGGGCTGGGAGACTGCGGGGTTGGAGGAGGTATCGGTCAGAGCTTGGTCGGGCTGGGGGGGCGAGTTATCGGTTGGCTGGTGGTGAGATGATGTATTCTCTTCCCTTGTTATTTCCTTTATCATTATTATCATTGGTGGTAGCAGTAGTGATTTGTGTTATACCTTAGTTACTAAACTGTTCTTATCTCAACCCGTGGGAGTTGCATTCTTTTCGATTCTCCTCTCTGTCCCTCCGAGAGCAGGGGGAGGGCAAGAAAGGGGGGGAAGTGAGCGAACGAATTACCTGACTGGGTTTAAACCACGACATCCTGTTGGCCCAATTCACTTACATTTCACTGCTAGTCAGGTCAGTGTCCATCTTCTTGAGTTACAGAGCTTCAGGACTTCCCTTCACTTCTATCTCCAGACTCTCCTGCAGAGACTCAGCTGCAGCATGCTGCTTATTATTTCTGCAGGGTCCAGTGAAACATACGGTCCAGCATTCTGTTTTGTTGAGGCTGATCCAGCCTTTGCATCAAATTATTGCCCACCAAGTAATAAAACTACAGGAACTTTTCAAGCTTGTTTAAAACTGAGGTAGGATTTTACACCAAGCCATTTATGTGACCTTCTTTTAAAAGATAAGGCCAGGAGAGATTTCAGGAGGTGATCTTAAACTACTGTGTAAAATCCGGCTCACCTCGTGCTAAACCAGTCCCATTAGACAACATGTAACCAGCCTGTGCTTAACTTCCAATGGTGGAGACTCTACCACCTCCAGACAATCTGGTCCAAGGGGTCATTCCCCTTAATGATTATAAAACTTTCCTCCATGCTGCAGCTTTTGCCTGAAGCTTAATGTCATACCATTGCTATACATGGTGGTTTCAAGTCCTTCCTTCTCGTGTCCTCAGCTTTAACCTGAGCTGCTTTAAGCTGAATGGAAATCGGTTTACTTTCTTTGGCCTGCAAGGAAGGGTGCAACAGAATAGTGAACAAATGCCTTTTGTGGGGTTATTCATCCCAAATCCATCTGATGGAATGTGGGCAGCAGGCACCATGCTGGCATTCAGCTCTCACATCTGTAGCACTGGTACCTCCAGGGAAGTTTCCTCCAGTGGCACCTGCAGTTCATCCTTCTCCATCTCCAGTGTCTTTTGCAGCTCATGAATGCTCTTTCCTCCCTCTTCCAGCTGATTGATTAGATCCTTAATTTCCTTTAGGGAAGCAAATGGATATTTCATGTGATAAGTTTATTTCAGGACTATGAACTTTACCAAGTGCCCCAGACAGATTCTGTGACTGGAAATGGCATGACATGCTTCCAGTCACTTTTTATCTGCTGCCCTTTTCTTTCTTTGCTAAATATTATCCTGGATTTGTGAATGAGCCCTGCTGGCTGCATGTGTTCATGGAGGTGGAAGAATGAAGCCTGTTAAATCAAGAGAATTCTTTTCCAGCCTTTATCCAGCCTTCCTCTCTTCACCCTTTCAGTTGGTTGCTCTAACAAAGTGAGAACAGGGCACCACATCATCTCTCTCCAGCAGCATGGGGCTCTCTGCCAGCTGATGTAGGGGAGAGTGAAGGGTTAGGGGAGAAAGCCCAGAAAACACTGGGGCTGTGCCAGAGAGTCCATTGCTGTTGGCCACAAGGGCCCCAGCTTGTAGCATCTTCTAAACATTTGCAGTGTTCTCTTCCAGCCTCCTGTAAGAGATCAATTTTTGTAATTTGCAGAAGTGTTTTAAAAAAAAAATCTAAATAAAAGGAGCCAAAGGAGTTGGTCTCCCAGTGCCACCAGTGGGGGAGAAGTGATGCAAAGAGGGACACTCTGAGCAGGAGTTTAATTGATGCTCTAACTGATTCCAGGAGATACCTCATCCTCCCCTCTGAGGTTAAAGGAAATGTCTTCCCAGGGTAAATCTGGCTGTTGTTACTAGTCCCCTAAGGGAATTGCTCAGAATTAGAGGGAATGCTGGTCACCAGAACTGGGACTGCAGCCTGCATCTGATTTAAGTCTAGTGCTGTAATTAGTCCAGAATTCCCTTACGTGGAGCTTTGGTGGAGATCATGGCCCAGTCTGGAGTGATGACCTCCTGGTATAAGAGTCAGTACAAGCAAAATGCTATTGTGTTTTGGGGATTCAGAAGGGACCTGGATCCTGAATGTTATTCCTAGAGTTGGTTCCCTGGCAGCAGTACGCTGGGGCTGGTTACAGTCTTGGATGATCTGATAGAGGTGGAATGTTTGTGAATGCAAACTCTGTCCCAGGAGCGGAATCTGTCCTGAGACTGTAAATGCATCAAATATACGTCCCCAGAGAATGAAAGCACTGCTGGGAATACAAGTGAGATTGGTGCTGAAGACACAAGAGATCATTCAGTAGGAATTAAGTGGCTTACGATTTGCAGACAGCAAATCAGGACTTGCCCTGAAGGGCTTTGTTGTTCTTCATAGGTTCCATGTGCTCCGAGGATTCTTCATAGGCAATCCTAAGCTCCAGATTTCACTTGTGTACATTCCTTCTAGGAACTGTCCCTTTCCTCCTATAGCTCTTTGCATTTTTGTTGCCATTTTGCTAGCATCTTACCAAAGGCTCTCTGCTGCTTCTTGTCCAGGGCAGCACAAGCAGCATTGGCCTGGAAAGATAAAGCCAAGCATTCACTGGATACAAGTTTTCTTCACGCTTCACTTCTCTGTGTGTCCTGCCAGCCAGTCACGGTTAAGCTGGCAGCCACTCTCATGACTGTCAGAGTTTCTCTTGGTCACTCTGAATGCATGATTAAAATGTTGATGGCACTTTCTTTCCTCACCATTAGGAATTTAACAAGATCACCCAGTTCCCAGCAGTGTGAGAGTCCTCTTTGCTCCTGTGGTTATAATGCTGCTGCTGGGGAGCAAACGTTTTCCACTTCAGATACTCCCTGTGCAGATGTGCTGTTAGGAATTGCCTGGGTTGATTACTGTGACTTTCTATTTCAAGTTCAGTTCCAAACAAGATGTTATTCAAGACTATTTTAGACTGTGTTTAACTGCCTGTCATAAAGAAGAAAGGGACATTTTTCTTTCCTAGGTGCTTTTAATCACAAGTATTCTACATATCCTTATGATCTGCACATGCATTCAGGTGCCATGGTGACAAGCACACCACAGGAACTGTAGAATAAAGAACTGCTTCATTAAAGTATGGGATGGTGAAACAGCTCTTTTTGAGCCCAGTAACATGATGCTGTATGTGGGGATTATCGGCCTTTGAGACCTGCTCTGAAACCAACTGCAGTCACTGGCAGATGCCCAAGGGCTTCAGGGGATTTGAAGCAACTTTTGTGCCTATTTTAAGTGACATTTTGATTCAGATGTCCCACAGGTGCACTGCTGTTCATGCTCTTACACTGACACTAGCATGAGTAGAGATACTAATGTAATGAAGGAGCGTTGTTGGTGTTTAAACTAGATCTTGTTTAGCTGTGCTGGACTGTGGTAGTTAATAACCAGTGGCCAACCCACTGGTGCTGCAGAGTTCAAAGCAGGATATCATTATCCTTAAAAAGAAGATGAATCCTTTGCCTTGCAGTAAAGGCAGACTTTTGCTTTAGCTCTACTCTTGTTTCTGGGAGTCAGCTAATGAGCTTATGAGAAGCACACTGTGTGCTCCTAGGAATTAGCTGTGCCTCTCAGCTGGGCTTTTTCTCTTGATGTTATAAACCTCAGCCATGCTTCTCATGGCCATGCGGATTACTTGGGGTTTAATAGAGAGGTCTTAAAATGTTAGGAAATAAGGAACCAGTCCAAAGTCAACCTGAGTTAATAGACTCCCAGGTCTTAGACCTTGAAGGGCAGGCTTGTGCTGAATGCACTCTGTAATAGCTGGATTTCTTGCCTTCTCAAGGTTAGCAGTGAGGTCCTTAATTTTGAAGCCTCTGCTTTGTTTTCTCCATGTTGGCAACCCAGCCTTGGACTGATTCAGCTGTTTTCCCTGCTGCTTGGAGCCTCACAGCCAGCGATGTCCTGAGCGAAGGAGGGCAGAAGTATCCTGGTGAGTAGCTCATGGAATGAGGAGTGTTAGGAGTCAGCAGCTCTCATCTCCTAGAGCACCGTCACTGTTTTCACCAGTGAAAAGGTTAAAACCTGGCAGCAGTCTCAGAAAAGGGACTATAAAAACCTTGCTGGGATGTGGCTGATTCTTCTCTCCACTGGTAAATATGGCATACTAGGTTGCAGCCTGGGTCTTTATTACTGGTGACAGATGCTTCCCTAGCTTCCATTCAGGTAGTATATTGTCTGAGCCTCCTTCCCTTAGAGGTATCCCTGGGTCTCAGTACCAAGTCCTCCAGAGATGCTGTAGCTTATTGAATTTGTCTCAACTTGTTCAGGCACACAGTATGAAACTCTCCAGATGCCTCAACATTTGTTGCTATTATGTGAAAGCACCTTTATTAGCTCTGTTAGACTGCTACAAAGTTTGGCTGGACGTCTTGCTTGTAATACCAGATCTCAAGGACCAGATCCTGAAGGTTTTAGCCTGGTTTGGCTTGCTTTATTCTTAGGAAATGCCTAGTGGGCTTTTGTAGGCTGCTGGAAGAGTAAAGTCCTTGTTGGAAGAAAGAAAGGCTGGCAAATTCAAGCCTTTATCAGAAAGGATCGGTGGTGGTTTTCTGGTGTCAGTGTACAAGTGTTAGGGCTCAACAGTCTATTTATAATTCCAAGTGTTATTTTCTGTCTCTTGGCTGGAGCCCTTTGCTTTGTTTCTGTCTTACCAAATTGACTCCTAACAGAGCACATCTATAAGCTGTGACTCAGCAGCCAAACTAAATAACAAGACTGCTGTAAGTCCCATCCCAGACCCCCTGAAAGCTTGGCTTCTTTGAGCTTTTTGGATCTTTCAAATGGCATCAGGCCTGCATTTAGTCCTCCAGACTGTGATTTCAGCATTGAGTTTAGAGACCAGGCATTATAGTTCAGTTTTGCTTTCCTCCTCTTCCTCCAAATACTCTTTCATTGGATCCAAATCATACTTGGGGTTGGCCAGACTTCAGTACAGCTGCAGTGCAGGACTAGACACAGCACAGTCATTCCTGTGCGTCTGTCCTGTTGGAAGTAGGAATACATGGACCTCACTCCCCACAACTGGAATGCCCCTCTTTGACTAGAAACATCTCAGGCCCCAACTCCCTTCCTTGTCGGGAGCCAAGTTTGTGTTCTCTGTACCTGTTTTTTGTTGTGCTGCAGTGAATTGAATTTAGCTTATACAACTGAAAACAGAACTTGGCTTGTCACCATCACTGTTTTCTCTCAAGCAGTGTTTCAAAGGCATTCTGACAGTAAACCCATTTGGTGATTGTTCAGAGCACAGGAAGAATTCTTGCCAGACTTCTGATATACAGGTGCAGTACTAGAAATACTCTTTAGAGATAAGTAGAAATTTCCAAGGCAGAGAACTGAAGCACTGGTGTATTTTGAGCCAAACTTGTGTGATCTGTGCAAGTAAGCTGCTATATGACTTACTGGATGGACAGTGGACTGAGAATCAAGAGGTGTGTGTTCTGCTCTTTGCTGCTGACCTCTTGGGACACTCTGTATCTTCATATCCATGTAAGGCTTGTGCCCCCCCCCCACCTCCAGGATCAGCTGGTAGCAGGCCTAGAGATTAATTTGGATAAGGAGGTGTTCCTTCGTGAGAGCCAACACAAGATGTGTTGCTCTGAAGTGGACAGCATGCAGAAGAGCTGGCACTGCACGTCCCATGACAGCAGCAACCTCTGTAGGCAGTTGTGTTCCCCAGAACCTTTGGTTCTTCTTCCAGCTGCCTGTTGAAGTCATCTGCTTTCAAGGTGAGAGAAATCTTGATGTGGACAATCTGGTTAAGCCTGCTCTGAGCTTCCTTGTGCTCCCAAACTCAGCTGGCTGGTTCTGGCAGTGGGAAAACTGCATAAAGAAGTAGGAGCAGAACTAATTCAATCTGACTGGAGAGAAAATAGAAGTGAAGGACTGGGCAGATTTCCTAAAGGACACAGGGGAGACCAGAGGTGTATGAAATGTAGGGGAAGAGAAGGTAACATTGCACAAAGCTGTCAAGGAATGTACCTTGGAGCCTGATGGCATTAAATTCAGCTTGGCTCTTCTCCACCTGAGCCAGCTGGGCATTGGCTTCAGGCAGGTTATCCTCCAGATAGTGAACATCACCATCTGAGTTCAGTCAAAGAGAAGTCAGTCATAAAATGCTGAGCAAGGTTTGAAGGGCCAAAAGATCCTCCTCCTCTTGCAGACTCTGCTTATTCCAGTTGATTGTAATTACTATGGGATGACTGTTATAGCCAGGGAGAGTGCAGTGTCCTGATCTTTAGCAAGGGGGACGCCTGCTCCATCAGCACCACCTGCAAACAGCTGCTGTCTGATGCTGGTTTGCCTCTCGGGCACTGATGGCTGCATTGGTTTGTTGAGGAATTCCCTGATGGCCTCTCACCTTGGATTTCTGCACAGACTAATCTTGCACTGAGGGCATCTATCTCCGCTTTTGTGACCTGTTTGTCTGTCTCCAGCTTTGCTTTCACTCTCCATGAGCTCTGCCATGGCAACCGTGTGCTTCCAGTGCAGGGGAGAGCCCTGACCTTGCTCTGCAGGGCTGCCTCCTCCAGGTCCAGGAGTAGCTTCCGCAGCTCAGCTTCCTGCTTGCACATCTGTTAGATCTGAGGAAGGGCCAAGTACCTGTTGTCAGCTGGAGTCTGGCAGCCCTGGTGTCTCAGTAAGACCCTTGGGGATGCTTTATAAGAAAGGCTTCTGGAAGCCTTTTATTTAGCTTTAATAGACTTTTTATTTGGGAGAAATCCCATCTTTGGTATTAAGCCATGCGAAGGTCTGTGGCTGGTACCTTCCAGAAGGATTAACCATCTCTAGGCCTCTTTGCTAATGCTCAGAGTAATTCTCTGGGCTGCAGGCCATGTATTTTCCTTGCAAAACAACAGAAAGGGCACCCAACAGTTCTGTCTCCTCTTTTTACTGTGGACTTCTGAACTGGCCATCTCTGAGCACCATCCACTGACCTGAGCAGCTGTTGCACCACCACCATCTTCCAGACCTTCTTCCTTGTTTCTCCACCTAGTGGGAAAGAGGAGAAGAAATTCTCACTCCATGCCAATGACCCAGTGTATATTTAGAAGCATAACGATGTTGGAAACAAGTTTGGGAGCAAGTACGAGGCTTAATCAGATAGGGATCAGGAACTACCACATTCCATGCTCTTCTTTAACTGACATTGCTGCTTTTTATGTCACTGGACAAGTTCCTTTACGTCTGTTTCCACCTATGCACAAGGTGTCTGCAACAGTGACCTATCTCCTGACGGGTTTGAGAATAAATTAGCTGAAGTGAATTGAAATGGAAATGTGCCTTATTATTGATGTTCTCAATTTGTATTAGTCATTAGAACGTGTTAAAGACTATTCTATTAAAATACAACCTTTTGGGGACTTGACTATCATCAGGCTTTTCTACTGCTAATGAATCAGATGGTATGTGTTTAACAACCACATCTTGGCAATTTGCATAAGATTTATTAGAGCAGATCCCTCCATCACTACAGAACTGTCAAATATGGGTGGAATGGTTGGATAGCTGAGCACAGGACAGTGCTCAGCTGTCCTGTGCCCATCTTCCCTGACCTCCTCCTCTCTTGCTCTGTGAAGGGCTGCTCCTCAGTCACTGGCTTCACCAGAGGCTGTGATGGAAGGAGCAGCGTGTACAGTTCGTAACAGTGAGTTTGCAGAGGCTAAAAGTACAGCTGTAGGCTCTTGTCCATCTTATTTCATGAGGAATTTGGGGGTTTAATTAGTAGTTTAATGTTGTCAGGGCTTTTCAGAGGTGTAATCACTCCCCTGACGAGGTTTTTCCTCCCTGCTGTTCCTGTGTTCTACAGCATGCTCAGCTTCCATGTCTGCTCACAGCTCCTCATCCTACAGGCCTGGAGAGCTCACACACACAAGCCCAGCAGTGTCTGTGAGCAAGAGAGGTGAGGGAAACTTGAAGAAATACAAATAAGAATCCTAATTTATCCACTATATTGTCTATTTTACCCAGGTTTACCAGCTTTTCTTTCCTGGGACAGATCTACAGCTGGGAATACTGAGCCAACAAAGCAGGAAAGACCTGGCCAGGTGTCTCAGTGGACAGCCGTTGTTATCTGCAGCATGGTTAGTTTCCTCTATTGGGTTGGAATTTGACCTTCAGGAATATCATGAAGCTAATTTGGTTACTTGAGGGAAATAGAGGCTTGTTCATAGAAACAGCTGCAGTTTGGGTTTGTGGCTCATGTTTTTGTTGAAATGCTGCATTTTTAGTTCAATATTTGGGCACTGAAAACCTCATCTGAAAGAAATCTTTGAATTCAGAATGGCAACACTGTGCATCCTGTGAACCTAATTTCTAGGTTTATTTACCTGTCCTTCCATAGTCAGAGGGAGAGCCTTTGGCATTACTGTGGATGAAAAGGTCTATGAGCTGTCTTTGCAAGCAGAAGAGGGGTCCCTGCAGCAGATCACCTTTCTTCTGGCCATAGCAGCATGGCAGGAGCTCTGCAGTGAGCATGCAGTTCCCTAGACTTCAAAGCAAGTGGAGTTTGAGTGGAGTTTTGAGTTTTGCTTACACAAAGCAATCTGGATCTCAGAGCTGGATGACCAATTGATTCCCTGGAAGCCAGAAAGGCAAATGTTTCTAAGCTGAGGGTTTTCACAGCTGATAGAGAGGTAGTTATAATCTGCTGTAGGAAAAAAAGACAAAACCTACCTGAGGAAGAATAAATACTAGATCTCAGCTGGTGCTGTTATTTAAGGGTTCAAAGAGAGATAGGCTTCAAACTCCATTTTAACAGGGTAGGTTTAGAAGATCTGTATTAATCTTTTATGAAAACTCAGCCTTCTCAAACAGACAAAGCTGTGCAAGCAGGCTGCTGGGGGGTAGGAAGAGGTGTTTCTGCTCTGTAGTGAACAGGTAAATCTTTGTCAAAAGCAGGTAGAGAGATCTAGTGTCCTGGCTCTTTAGTGGGACTGGCAGGGCACTTAAGTCCCTTTATATGGAATCATAGAATCAGCAAGGTTGGAAAAGACCTTTAAGATCATCAGGTCCCACCTTTACCCCATCACTGCCAAGCCCACCCCTAAGGGCCTCATCTGCACGGTTTTTGAACACTTCCAGGGACGGTGACTCCAGCACTGCCCTGGGCAGCCTGTTCCAATGCCTGAGCACCCTTTGGGGAAGGAATTGTTCCTCATCTCCAGTCTAACCCTCCCCTGGTGCAACTTGAGGCCGTTTCCTCTTGTCCTATCACTTGTCACTTGGGTGAAGAGAACAACCCCACCTCACTCCATCCTCCTTTCAGGTAGTTGCAGAAAGCAGTCGGGTCTCCCCCCTGAGCCTTCTCTTCTCCAGACTGAACCCCCCAAGATCCCTCAGCCCTTCACCATCACACTTGTGCTCCAGGCCTTGCACTAGCTCCATTGCCCTTCTCTGGCCCCTCTCCAGCACCTTAATGTCTCTCTTGTAGTGAAGGGCGCAGAACTGAACACAGGATTCGAGGTGCAGCCTCATCAGTGCCAAGTTCCTTTGTTTAAGCTCTATGTTGTAGCTCTTCCTCACCCATTATTAACTAGCCTTTAGGCAAAGGTATAAGCAAGGAAGTTGTCTTTGTTTGCAGCTCCAAAGGACCAGCACTCAGTTTTTCCTCTGTCACTTCAGCTTCCCAGTGGCTTTGCTCTGCAGCATGAGTATCTTGTTCTCCCTGTGGAGCACCGTGTTAGAACTGGAATTGGCAAAGCTTGCCAGTATTTATTAACAATTGTACACGTTACTTTAGCTGCGTGGCTTTATAGCTGGGTAAATTAGTGGTTTGGATAATGTAGAGTTGGGTATTTGTATTCTGGGAAGTGAATTTCTAAGGGGAGGTTTGTCAGAGAAGCACTGGCAGACCCATCACTAAAGCAGTCAATAGCGGCACTGAAATAAAGTTCTAATTTGTGATAATATTTTGCATTTGTAAACCAGTTTTTATCTGAGGATCATAAAGCCTTACATAAAACATGAATCATTTAAGCCTCATAACTTCCTGGTGATTATACACATTTTTCTATGTGGGTGAGTGTGGAAGATGAATTACAGATAAGGATTTGAAGGAAACAAAAGCCTGTATTAGTGACTGCTTGTCTGAAGTACTGAACTGTTCTGCTTGTCATTAGGTTAACACTGAAGAGATATGAGTCTAACTGTGGATTTTCCAAGTGGTTTTATGATCAAGTGGCTTTCCAAGTGTAGCTAATGCTATCAGAGCCATGATATATAGCACAGCTACACCCAGAAGGACCCTGTACCCTGAGAAGTTCTGCTACAACTGACACTTCCTTATAACATCCTTTAAGCCTGGCTCATCTCATCTCATTGAGGTCAGGACTTGGCATTTTGAGGTCCCCCTCTGCTTTATGATGAGCCTTTTTCACCTTGCCATGGATCTTCTTTTCTTGTTCCTAGTTGTCCTCCAGCTAGCTGAAAGAAGTGGAATCAGTGTGAAAAAGAGCTTTGTAACAAACATACAAGTGGTGTTTATCAGGAGGGCCCAAGATGTCAAAAATGGACTGAAGGGGAGCCATCTAAAATACAGACCGTATGCATCAGAGTGGTAGGTTTGCTGTTCTTATTCTCTTCACCTTGCAGTGTTCTAGGAAGAGAGAGGCCAAGAGAAGTGTACAGAGTTGAGTGAGAAACTAATGGCCCTGCCCTGGCAACAGACTGAAACCCCAAAGGCCAGATTCATCTGAGGTGCTTCCTGAAAGCACTGTGTGCTTTGTGTGTGCATTTCAATAGCCCCACAGGAACTTGGTCCAGCACAGAAGAATCCTGCTCACCCTCAGCAATCCATATTAGCTCTTTTGGGCAGCAGCACACATTGGCAATGCTTCACTGTGCTGTCATGAGTTAATACTAGAAAAAACACAGCCCCTTCCTGTTTGTGCAGCAGTCTCACTGTATTTAAGCAATCAGACCATGGTTTATTCCCCTTTCCCTAGGCTGGGAGAATAAGAATGAGAAAGAGTAAAGAAAAATGGAGCAGTTATTTCTGCCTGATGAACTTCCTCCGAAGCTCTCTTCTCCTTTTGGAATTTAGTGCCTGAGTCATTCTGAGCAGAGAGATCTGAAGTCAAGAGTTTGAACTCTGTGGTCTAATGCCTGCAGACAGGAAAGGGAATATTGCCCAGGTTTTGTGGATCACACAAGCCCTTGGCAGCATCAGGACAAAATGTCACTGGAAACTTGTATTTCTTTAGAAGGAATCAGAGATTCAGTTAATAAATTCTGAGACATCTGTGAGTTTAACATCCTGTGGCTGTTAACACTGACTTCAGAAGAGGCAGCAGACAGCCACATGCCTGCTGCAGTGCAGATTTAAAACTTCTCCAGTGGCATTGAATAAAGAACAGTTCAGGTGCAGGAGAGAGAGAAGTATTCCCCAAGGCTGGAAAGGAGTTACATGGCTGTGGTGTGGGGCATTTTATGGGTAGAGGCCTTCCAGCATTGCTGTGCAAAAGTGGTTGGAATAAAGAACACAGAGAAGATGCAGGTGTCATTGTGTAGAGGGATCCCTAGGCATTGCTGCGAAATGACCGTTACTATGGAGTAGATGGGTGGAGAATTAAATCCGTCCCAGGGTATATGAGATGCTGGTGACAATGTAAGAAACTTTGGGGGGGGAGATCAGTGGAGTGAATCTGACCATCTCAAAAGGTGCTCTGACTGAAGGAGCTGTAGTAGTTGTCAGGGTTCGTTTCCCTGAAGAATAAGGCAGGAAAAAGCCTCTCTTGTCATGCTTCATACCTGCTTTTCTTTCTTAGTTTTAGCCAATGTAGTGTCCAGCCCTTCCAAGTCATGTTTCCAATTGCTGAGCTAATCCTCCAGCATCCATTTGCTGGCACTCCTGTCAGCTCCTTCATCTCCAGGGGCTGGCTCAGTAGGACCGTCTCTGATTTCATCATGAGGGCCAAGTACTCCTCAGCATCCAACAGGTGCTCTTGTTCCTAATGAAGGGTTGGGAATCCAGTGTTCATCCTGTGAAAGACTGCTACAACTCCTGCCTCTTAAGGCAGGAAACTTCCATGTGCAAGAAATGCCAGGTTTTGCCTCTTCTATGGAATTGATTAGGTTTCCTTTAACATACCTGTTGTTGCAGCTGATCTGAATCTCCAGGACTCACATTCTTAAAGTTAAGCATGAAAAAATCTGGTTGGTTGTACACGTACAAAAGTGTTTGCAGTTTAAGAAGATCTTTTAAGAAGATCACATTGAGCATCAGGGTTTGACCAGAAGTAGGACTCAGGGCTTGTAACATTGATTCCTTTGCTTTAGCCATGAGGCCTTTCAGGCTCCTCTGTTTTCTAAAGGCTTTACTGAAGATACAGCCATGCTGTCTGTGAATTTCATGTATCATCCCTATATGCTTTTTATTCGTTCTGAAAAGGAGCATCTTCTGAGTCACTGAGAAAGCTGATGCCCTGCCTAAATGAATACTAAGCCTTTAAGCATGTCCTATTGGTAACACCCAGCCAGTTGCATGAGGAGATCATCTTTCTCCTGGCTGTCTGCTTCTCTCTGTGTTCTGTGAGATCCTGAGTCTTTGACATGATGTTTCTCATTCAGTTGCATTTCCTCATCCCGTTGGGCCACATTCAGCAGTGGCTTCACCTGGAAGTAAGGAGTTAAAGCAGTGAGATTCCCAAAAGAAGCCTTTTCTGTTGTAATGGTCGCTGGAAGCCCTGAGGTGGTCATTTTATTATCAGATCCCAGGATTTCTTGCATGCCAGTGGAAGGCCTGGTGTTTCCTGAAATGCCTGTTTAGTGCAGAGGGTTTCATATCTGTAGAGTAATACAACTGCTAGCAAAGGTTGTTATGGTGCACAGTAGCAGATCTGTGTGCCAGCACAGAAATCAGGTCTGTGTTCCAGATTGTGAACTGATAGGAATGCAGAATGATTCATACCAGCCCAAATGGGACCAGAACCCTTGGAAAGCTCTTTCTTTCTAAGGCTATGGAATTTCATTTCATTTGCACTGGAGATGGGAAGGAGTGTCCTAAGGTAAAAAGGAGGATTTTGTTTCACCTATATGTGAAGAATTGGCTTTAACAGAGTCTTGTTTCACTTTAAGCTCAAGTATGTTGGTCCTATCTTAGAAAACCAGCTGAATTACTCATCCTGGGACCAAGTGAAGAGACTGAGCTGGAGCTGCCCCTTCGTGATGACAGTGGGGTCCTCCTTAAGAGAAGTGAGCCAAGCAGTTTTGTTGCAGCCTTTCAATGTTAATGAACAGTGAAATCTTGTATTCCCATGCTCATAACCTCACTGCTTCTCTCTGTACTGTTTGGTGGGAAGTTCAGGTCTTGAATTTCCAAGACACTCTCTTTCTACTCCCTGGAGGTGGCTTAGACTCAGATTTCAGCGCTTTCTCCATTCACTAACTTTTCTGGCATTGATTTGGAAAGAAATCATTCAGGCCTCTTGCCCTGTTAATAATTAACAAGAAAATCGCTGGCTTTCTCAGTGGCTTTACTGCAGTGAACACAGCCTGAACACAGTTATTTTTTCTCCCAGCCCTTATCTTTCCTGCCCAGGCATCCCAAGGTTCTCAGTGCCTATAATTGCTGCTGTTCAGTTCTGCAGAACAGGCCAAGCTCAGAGGATTTTCCTCATCCTAATGAACAGTTTCCATCCTTCCCAGAAAAGCAGCTGCAGAAACCTGTGGCTATCCCTCTGCATTGCCATCAGGTGTATCCTGGAGCAAACAGAACACGTGGGGCTTAGAAACAGCTCCCTTTCCAGGTGATGTATGTGGAGGTGCTCAAAGTGTTCCTGTTCAGTTGTACCCAGCAGAATGCTGGTGTTGGTGTGGAGTTTCAGTCAAATGGGGTAGGCTTCAATGCTCCACAACCTTCTGGGGTGCAAGGAGGCTCATAAAGGTTTGCTGACGTAAGAGAAAGGACAACAGGAGTGAATTAGCTTTAAAAATGCTACTGTGGATGTGGAAATTGAGGCTTTCATTTACTAGAAGAAACAAATAATGCTGGAAATACACAAAGAAACTGGAAGCTAATTAAAAGGGTGTGTTTTGCCTCCCCTCTTTCCTCTGTCCTGCAGCCACAAATACTAGGAGCAGTGACAGAAATAGTGTCAGATTGAAACCAAAATCCTGTGACTCATAAACATATGTGCTGTGGTTGAGTTCCAAGAGACTCACAGCATCACCATGTGGGTTAAGGCTTCCTGACAGGAATAATGCTCACTCCCAAGTTACAGACATCCTCCAGCTATTGGTCTCTGGGGTGGGTGCACAGGAGGTAAGGCAGCAGCCCGGCTGTCTGGATGTAGTATTGTGCCACTGCATGGAGCCATGTGGAGAAAGCAGGAAACTTCATTGCTTTGCTATGTACTGGGATGTAGAACTTGGAAGTCCCAGTTTCATTTCATGGTTCTTGGTAGTAAATGAATTCCGTTGGTGGTTGGTTTCTAATGGATTCGTTGAGTAGTTTCTAGAGTTATTTTCCCCCAGGATGCTTTATTTCCAGCATCATTCTGTACTCAATCCTCACCAGGAAGCCAGGAGCACAACACTGCAGCATGGTCATGATCTTTGCCAGAGGTTCATCACTCAGGTCTTCCAGTGTGGCCAGGATCCCAACACAGAAGAATATGTTGGAAGACAGGAGCTGCTAGAACCTGGAGTCGCAGGTTGCCTTTGGGACTATGAAACCCTGGATGTGCCATGTATTAGCACTCAGAAATGGGGATATTTTACTTCTTTGGTCTCTGCTTGTTGTGCTGGTGTCTGATTCTCTGTTTACATTTACACAAAGGATCAGGTTTGGGGAGGTTATAGGAATGGAATATTAATATTTAGGAATCAGATTCCATTCACGTTTAGCATGGATTTGCCTTTTCTGTGTCCAAGGAGTCTAGCTATAAAAAATAACACTGGGATCATCATAAGATCTGCTTAAGTTGCATAGAGTAGTGCAGGGGTGGAGGTCTTTTCCTTGATGAAACCCATATCCATCTTGTGCTTTCCTGTGAGAGGAAATGCACAAAGTACTTTCAGTAACTATGAAAAAACACTAGTAGTAATCTCTTGGCTCTTGGCTTTAAAAGTAAGAGCAGGGCAATGTCTGGCCCACTTCAATCTCCATCTCTAAATTGAGATTTAAGGATAGAACAAGCTGGAGGAGGGATGAACACTGTGTAATGATGATAAAAGTTGGGCAATGCAGATTTGAAGTTCATGCAGAGAACAGAACGCTCCCTTCACGCATGGCTGTTCCAGTAACTACTTTCATTATGTTATGACAAAAACGTATGTGCAAAACTAATGATATATGCTACTAATATTAGCTACAACAGCCTCTCTCCATTTTCCTTTCCACTCTTCAACTGGATAAATGCTCAGTTAGTGGGATTTTTGCCTGACTCAGGAATAGTAAAGAGCAAGTGAGATTTATCACGTAGCTGAAGGTGTACTTCATTTGCATTCTATTAACTGTACTGTCTGATTAAAAGTCAGTTTGGGGAGCATGTGTCAGAGAGAACATGATATGCATGAGGAAGTGGGTTGCTGTAGAAACTCTAACTCGGCAGCTATATCTCCACCAAAGGCATGCTGAGTCATAACTGCCATCTATTTATTTAGCTCAGTTTGGTAGGAGTAAACAGTACCTTGTTATAGCCCATTCCTCTACTCCTTTCCCCCCAGGTCAGTGGAGCCAAGCAGCAGCATTGATGCCGCCTTATTGTCCACAAGCCCTGGAGGGATTAAGCTGGGATTCAGGCTTTGGTATCTAAAATGAGCAAGACAGGTATAATGATACAAGAGCTACAGTTAGCAGCAGTGCGGGAGGCTGATCACTTCTTAAGATCAGCTCTGCTTTAGCTTCTTAGCCCTACAAGTATGGCACAGAGATCCTGGTGCTAAGGAAGCTTGTGGACATTGCTACCTGCCTGTGCAAAGTGAAAGCTCGTGGCAGGGGATGCTGAAGCATTCAAAGCAGGTTTCATACCCTTCCCTCTTCCTCAGGATCAGGGCACAGGGTGCACTCCTGTGTCATCTGAAAGCAGCAGATGTGTGCTCAGTAATGGTGTTAGAATTCAAACCACATGAGTAACTGCCTGTTCATAGCAGATCTGTTTGCTGTTCACTGCTTTCCATGACTTGCCCTTCCACCTTGATTATATATCATAGGTGAAAGCTTCTGTTGCTCTTCCCCTCTGCAGCTCACTATTTCTGTGGTTGAGCCTGCAAAACAAAGGGTTGCAGGAGGCAATGCAGCCTAATAAATGATGGTGCCAATTTGTCTAGTTCCACATTGTGTATTTCCTAATTCTTTGTGCTTCTCTCATGAAATCAGAGGATTATTGGACCTCCTGGCTCTACTCCTGGCGCTTGGAAGCATCACAGAGACGTTCCATTGGAGGGGTGCAAGGTAGTCTATGAAGCGATGACCCAACTTCTTTCATTCCTGAGTAAAGAGCTGCAGTTGAGCCAGTCACAGCTTGTGCTGAAGGCACTGGGAGGCTTTGCCTGAGGATTGCTTTATCAGACTGACTGACTTCCTTTGGAGCAATGCAGTAGATGAAATGTGGGGATGTGCTGTGCAAAGCAGCCCTCAGTCAGTTCAGCAGCTCCTGGAATGAGACAAAGAGGAATGGAGTGAGAGAACTAACAGAAGTTATGAAGGCTGGAGAGAGAAAGTCTTCTGGTTTATAAAGTCATTTGTGTTTCACAGCTGGAAACAAGCAAACAAACCAAAAACCCCACATACAACAAGGGAGGAAGCAAGCCCAGTTGTACGTGGTCCTAGGGAACGAGCTTACCTGCATGGAAGCAACCTTGGACATGGTGTGAAGCTGCACCAATTTTACGTAAATGTTATTTTGTGATTCTGGTTTATAGTTTTATGTATAGTTTTATATAACTGTTCCTTTGGGGATCACCATCACATGAAGAGTTAAGGTGAAGGTCCTGCTCCAGCAAGCCTAGAGGAAGAACTCCATGAACTAAGAACAGCAAGTGGCTTTTATTGGCTGGGTGGTCCAGCCCCTGCAGACAGAGGCACGTTACAGAGGACAGGCAGCACCCAGTAACCTCACTTGGGCTTATGTGGGAGCTCCAGCAGGGCCATCAGTGATGAAGAGTGTGTGGAATGACAGCAGGGTGTGTAATGAAGCAAACAAGGGTGTCTGAAAAGACTGGATTGGTCTCGTCCATAACCATACCAGCTGCATGCAGCTTTGGACATGATAGAAACAGTAACACAGGCCTTTCACTGTAGTGTATTTCCCCTCTTCATTTGTGACTTTCAAGGACTAAGAGGCTTCTTTAGACCTTTCTTGTCTTGTTTCTAGCGCTCATGAAGCTAATGTAAGTGCTGTCTCGGGCACACTGCATCCTCCAGGTGCTGGCCTGTGTTTCAGGAGACAGGGACATCATTCTTTGCTCTGCCATATGCTTTCTGTGGGAGCCTGCAAGTCTCTTAGAGGGGTTCCAGTTGCCTAAACATAGTGATGTTCTCAGTGTGTTCATATAACACCAAGCACTGCTTCAACACAGCACAGGTCTCTCTTAAGCCCTGTGTTGTATCTTTTTGCCCCATGTACACGTCGTAGGTACCCCAGGGCATTTTAAATTACACCAATGACACTGGATGCCAAAGTTTCTGTAACTGAATGCTGCCTTTCTCTCTTTTAGTTCTGCATTGGTGACCATCCATGGGCAGGGTTGAAGATAAACTGGGAAGACAGACCTGCTGCTGGAATACAAAGGCATGGATGATTGCTTATCCTATAGAAGCTGGAGGCACTCGTAAAGGGGACCCTCTTCCCTGCCTCTTGCTGCCACCAGCTAAAATCAATAGTACTGCACAGAATATGTGAGAGATGCTCTTGCAGAGGACTCACACTGAAGTATTATACTGTAGTCTCCAACGTAAATCTGTCTTAACTGACTTAAGTCAGCAATTCAGTGCTGTCTGCATAAACTATTGACTGAATAAAATATGCATCATTTTACCTGCATTCTGCTTTGGTGTAGAGGTTGTTCTTTCATTGTGCAGCACTCTAAAGCAATCCTCAAAACTAGAAACCTCTTGGAAAAGAAGAGAAGCAGTTTCCTAAACTGTTTGCCATTCACCTTTCAGCTGCAGGGTCCTGGGTTGGGCTTGTGACAATCCGAGTGGGCAGCAAGTTTGGCTGGTTGATCAAAACCTGACATTTGTCTGGGCAGCAGAAGGCCTCTAAGTGCCAGGAGGGGATTATGTAGCCTGTTGTTGAGCTGGGGCTGCACTCACACTTCCGTCTGTGCATGGTTCTGTGGCAGGGCTTAGCAGTGCCTTCCCAAGCAAAGGGAGCAGACACAGTGTGTACCCTCTGCCTGGCAGTGCTGGAGGGGCAGGATTTCAGGGACAGAGCTAGATTGTCAGCACACGAGGGGCAGACACAGGCTGTTACCTGGATTAGGAGAGTGTTACAATGACAGGCTTAATCCTTTCCACAAGAGTGGGGAAGCACTGAGCACCAGAACCAGTGCTGCTTGCTAACAGTATTGACTCTACTGCTTGATGTTCCCTCTGCAGCATCCTCCTCTTTAAATTGGACCTAGAGCAGGGCCATGATGCATCTCTGGAGCAAGCCCACTGCTTCATTCAGGGGATCCTCATTCTTCTGCAGCCACCCTGGACTACTGGAAAGGAGCATGGAAGTAAAGGCATGACCAGTTCAAATAGAGTGAGAGAACAACCCAGAAAGCAGATTTCTGATTGTTAACCTGTGTAGAGAGGGGGAGAAATCCTCTGTGGCTATAGGGAAAGGAAGCGAGTTAATGCTGGCATGGAAATAGCATTAAAGCACTCCCTAAAGTCATGGGAATTGTGGGGGGCCTGTACCATGGAAAGCCCATTTGCCCTCAATAAATGATTCTGCAGCACTGCCAAAGCGAAGGGTGTTGCTATTTTTACCTCTTAGGCTCATACATGGACAGGGAGGACAATGGGGCTTATAGACTGGTATAAGCAAGCACAATCAGGACCTATTTTGGCACAAATGTCACTGTCAAAATCCTGCTTGGTAGCCAAGAAAGGAAATAGTTGCTGACTGTAAAAAAGATGGAGCAAAGGGGCTGTGATTCATGCTCTGCTCATGTTCTGTCAGGATGTCTGTGCAGTGGAGTATATGAATAACTGGTGGAGTTTGATAAAATGCTTAAATACTGCTCCTGCTGCTAAGCATTAGCATGGCTGCTTGACAACACGGCAGAGAGGCAAGGCTCATACACCAGGAAAGGCTGGACAAGCTGCAGGACACTGTCTCTCCAGCCATACATGAGCAACAGAAGCAGAAATGAAGTGAATCCTCTGGCCAGTATGCCTTTTGGGGATCTCTGTGATACTAGCAACAAGCTTTGGCTTGAGTTTGGGGGTTTTCTTTAAAGAGTATCCATAAGGATTATGTATTTGTAATCAAGGCCAGTGGCAACATGTTGAAGAGTCATGTAACAGCCTTGGTGTTCTTTGTGCTGTTGTGTCACTGGTCAGAAAACACTGCACAATCAGTGTTTTCAACTAATTGTTACTGGAAAGGGTTTCCGAGATGCCCATTTCTGTGCAGCAGAGCCAGTCTCTGGCTGCAGTACATCTTTAAGGCAGCACAGACACATTCGTTTGCACCAGCAAAGTACATTTCCCAGTGTTGCTCTGCATTAAAACCTATGGATATGATTCATTCATGGAGAGGGCTTGGCCTCTGCATCTTGGCTTCATGTCTGAGCTCACTACATGAGGTTACTCAGGGTGAGAGACAGGGTTTGGCAGAACCCACACTGGTCTGCACTCATTGTTCCACTGTAACACACTGCAGTGCTCAGTGAGCTCCTTCCCCTTTGCCTCCCTTGGGCCTGAGGGGCTTGGGTGGTTGTTACAGTGGCAGCCTCCAGTAGCCATCAGGAACATGCACATCCTGGCCCAATCCCTGATTCTGGCACAGCAGTGCTGAGAGAGCAGCTTTCTGCTCCAGCCTGTTCCCTGCTTTCACCCCAGGGCCTGGTGTTGCTCCCCCTGGAGCTGTCAGCTTCAGACCCATGAGCTGCCTAATTTTGGCAGCCACTGTCATAGGGAACGTTAACATGTTAATCTGAGTAACAGGAAAAAAACCCACTCCTTGTCCTATCCCCTTGCTGCATACTCAGGTAAATGGTTACAGGCACTGCCTTCAGGGGTAGGGAAGCTCTCCAGCCCTGCTGGGAGCTCACTGGGAAGCACAGAAGGGAAGCAGGTCTCAGGTCTGCCCTTTCATCCACACACACCGTTCAGCAGAATGCACTGAATGGAGCAGAGGCAATAATACCCACCTCAGACAAGGTGTTGCAGGAGCTGCTCTGTGTCTGGGTTACCATATGCTCTGCAAGGCATACACCTGTTTGCTCCACCATGGTTCCAAAACCACCTGCAAAGCAGAGCTGCTCAACAAAGGATCAAGTCCTTAGCTGACAGCTCAACCATCTGGCTAGGCCTGCTGCCCTGTGGCAGCTGGGAATGCCAGCTCTGACTCTCAATAGCACATCTGTTCAGTTAAAATCAGTGTGGTTTTTAAGGTCATTTTATATTCCCTGGAAACAAGAGTCTGGTTTTAGCAGCTTTTCAATCTTAAGGAACTGGCCAAGCTCTTAACATGTTGGTTTGCTGTCATCAAGCTGAGATCTCAACCTCCCTCCATGTTGTCCATCTCTCCCTGCTCCTCTCTTGGCTTCTGCTTGAGCTTCATAGTGCTCAAGTGCATGATACCCCTTTAAGGTTGTAAACATGGACCTTCTCTTCTGGCCTGGAGCCCAGGACATCAAAGCCCGTGTGGCAGAAGGGACACAGACCCACACAAGGGAGTTCTTAATCTGCACCATAAACCAGCCCATAGTGCTAAACATCTAAAAACCATTTTCCAGCCCATTGATACTTAACCAGCCAGGTCCCTTCAGAGCAGCTTAATGTTGATGTAACCCAGGACTCTGCTTTACTTTCAGTTACTGATCCATGGCAAGAGCCACGTGCAGCTGACAGCAGTTCTAAGGGTCTTTGATACCATGAGTAAAATGCAACACATCATCTGGGATGTCAGCTCATGCCATCCTTCACCATGTGTCTTAAAATCAGCAGGAGCATCCCCGTAGAGCAGTTATCCCCATCTCGTCTAGGAGAGATAAGGAGGAAGCAGGAACATCGTGCTTTGCTCTCACAGCGTGCCCGGAGAAGGGAGCGCTCATGACTGAGTGTGCCAGGGAATCTCGCAGCATGTGCCTTGTGAGCCATGATTTGGAACTCCCTGTCTCGGTGGCTATGAAAATCATCTCTGCTTTGTACAAAGGCTTGTTTGCAATGGACAAATCCTGGAAGCTGTAAAACACCAGCAGCTGCTGGAAAGGGCACTCTGAGTTCAGCAGCTGGAGACTTGTTTGATCTCTCTGTAGCTCAAGTCCTGCTTATAATAATAGCCTCAGGAGCCAGCAGATATTCCCAATAAGCTCTTTTCAGTTATAGATACTCTTCAAAATGATTCTTAAAAGGGAAAAGTATGTGTTAGAACCAGACAAAGGGTCAAGTCTTCCTCTTACAAAAGCTTCTCCTTGAGATTACATATGTATGTGAGATGAGCAGGATTTAACCCATGGACTCCGGCAGAGCTTTCAGATCTGTCAGTTTTCAGGCTTCAAACAAACCCTGTAACTAACTGCTTTGAAGTCCTGCGAACCCCAGGCCATTGAATGTTAACCAGAAACTCCTGTGTCAGGCTCATTTGCTCTGGACCAGATCTTTTTACATTCAGGCTTCAGCTCACAGACAATTGAACTGATCTTTAGGCCATCCCAGACTGCTCTTTCGGTAGCTTATTTATCTTCAGGTTGAAGAAGCTGAGTTTTATTCCTAAGGGAAACTCAGGCCAGGAGGGGATTGTCCCTTTTGCTGTGTTTTCCATTTCACTGATGATTCTCCAGCTTAACTTAGTGAGAAGTGTCTCTTCCCCTTCTTAGAACCATGGAATGGTTTAGGCTGGAAGGGTCCTTAAAGCTCATCCAGTTCCAACCCCCTGCCACGAGCAAGGACACCTTCCACTAGACCAGGTTGCTCCAAGCCCCATCCAACCTGTCCTGGATCACTTCCAGCATTGTCTGCTGTGATCACACCTTGATGCACACAGTGGTAAGGATTAGAATTGGGCACAAGAAGCAGTTGCTGCAGCAAGAGGCAGACCCAGAGGGGATCGTACTACTTGCCATCAGTACAACCAAGGCATAACCAAGCTTTTGGGCTGGAGAAGAGCTGAGTTTCTTCTAGGTTTCAATTCCTGAGCACGTTTTGAATGTATCACTTCAGATAAAAGCCTTTTGTGGGATGAGTTGCTTAGGCTTCCTAGGAGATTTTGACACAGCAGCTGCGTCAAGTAAGTGGGATAGAACACCCCAACCTTTTCAGCAGCACGTGTCCTGGCTGTCTCTTTCCTGTCCTGGGGAGAGGTAAGCAATTGACATGAAGCAGCTCAATGTTTCAGTTTGAAAATGATCACTTTTACCTTTGTGGCAGCCCTGCCAGATCAAGCAGGACCTCAGCAGGCATTGATCAAGATGAGGGAGGACAGCTCTCCTTTCCCACTCTGCTCTGCCTAAGGAAAAGTCACTTGCAATCCTCTTCTTCCTGGGTAATTAGTAACAACCCCCCACTACAGAGAACCTGTTTCCATCTCCAGCCAAGTACAGCTCTGGTGAGTAGGTTTCATATTCTCAAAGCAGAGGATTGAGCAGGGATGTGGGTATTGAACAGCACACACAAAGTGTCATAGCAGCAAGTTCAAGCTTCTTCTTGGAGAGAATGGGATGGAAGATATGATGGTGTCTCTTAGCTGCTTCTTGGGAAATGATACATGAATTTTCCAGACCTGGAACACGGAGGGAATCACATCCAGGTGCAGGGAGAAGCCAGAGATTGAAAACTCATGGTCCTGTGCATGCCAGTGGGAATTTTGCTTTTGATATCAGTGAAACTAGCATTTCACCAGTGTCCTTTGGAATTCCTGTGAGTGTATCAAGAACCAAAGTATCCTTCAGTGATGCTCTCAGAGCATCACAACCTCACAACATCCCCACTGGCACCAGTTTTGGCACAGCTGTTTCGGCAGCTAGTGAAATGGAGGCCAAAGATGCCATCGCTTGTCCAGGTATGTCATTGCTGGCTTCAGGAACTGGTCTCCAGATGAATCCATCCGTGCATGGTTTGTAAGACTGACCTGTGAAACGTATCCTTTTCTTTCTGGAAAGAGCTCTGGAAAAGATATACCCTGTAATGGCTCTGTCCATACCTTCTGTCAGACACTAACATGCTTAGTGTGGCTTCTGGTCTCCACAAATCCATCCTCCCTGTGCCCTCTCTGTATCAATTCATTCAGCTGTACCTTGCTACCAGTCCTGCCTGGGCATTTCTCATCCTTGCCTCTCAGCTCAGGTTCTCTGTCCATCTGGCTCTGGTGGTGATAGCATCACAGGAGTTCTTCAGACAAATTTGGGTTGATACAAACCACCTTTATTGCCAGTTTTAGATAGTCCAAGTGACTTCAGGGAGCAGAGCTCCAGGGAGGGTACAGAAGGACCTTGCACCAATGCTGCTGGTGCACAGTGAGGATCTGACCATGCCCTTGTTCTTGAGGCCAGGCTGAAGAAGCTGGAACCTGCCACTAAACAGCCCAAACTTGCCTTGGCCTTGAACTGTCCAGAGAGGCAAATCCAACATATGGTCTCTGGGTGTGATGCAAAGCTGGGATGAGTTGAAAGTAGGAGGGATGCAGACAATCCCACGTTAAAGAATAACTGCTCCATATGTTTCCTCTCTCCTTTTTCTGCATGCTAAAGGGCGTTAGGCAGGAAACATGCTGGGGTCCTTTTACCTTGAGAGCAGGGATTTGTGCTTCCCAATTTAGTCTTGGATGCACATGTGCAGACAAAGGACAATGCACCTTCCCTGGGTAGCTATTTTTAGGGTCTTGGTTGCAAGACAAGCACAGGGTTGGATTGAGAATGTAAGTCATGTTTGCAATGTAATTGTAGAATGAAAAGTGTACAGCTCTGGGGGGAGGCACTGTGGCAATTTTGTGTTCACAGTGTCTCATAGGCAACTAAAGAAAGAAGAAATACATTCGTCATCATCCAGAGCATCACTGTGGAAGTAGGGGAAGGTTTGATTTCATTTACAGCAGTGCAGAACTCTCAAGCTGAGAGAATTCAGTTCAGGTTTGCACGTGTCTGATGCGATCAGAACAGGGTCTGTTCAACACGAGGAAACATCCAAAGCAAAATGAATATAAGGAATGATGTGTTTCCTTACAAGCCTCAGTGTCAGCCCCAGCTCCCAAAGGGAATTCAGATGAATTTGCCCCAGATGAGCAAATCAAAGATGAGTCTGTTAATCAAGATTGTAATAACTGTAGGAAACCAGAAAGTAGCTGAGAGGTTGTGAGCATCCATCAGGGACAGCCAGCGTTGCCTGGAGGGGCAAATCTGCAAGTCAGGGAGAGGAAATGTAATCTTTTCAAAGATCAGCTCTATAAAAACCCCTCTTTTCTGCTTAGATTCTGTATTACAACTTAAAGAAATCCTCCTTTCTCTGCAGCATATGGCAGGAGTATGTAGCACCCAGAGACGGAGGGATGAGAGTGCAGTTGGAAACCCCAAATTGTCACTGACAATTTCCATATCAGAACTGATCTGCCCAAGCTGAAAGCATTTGGAATCTCTGCAGAAGTCAATAGCTGAGAGTGCGGTAATTTGGGCTTGATTGAAACTTCTTTTTTTCTTTCGACAGCTGAAAATACAAAGTCCAAATCAAATCAAAGTTCAAGACGATGGGAACCAGTGGTGCTTTGTGTGAAATGTTGGTGAAGATCAGCTCACTCCAGGGCTTCAGGGTGCGTTTTAACATCATTTGTGGGTTTAATTCATCTTTGTGTGACCCATCAGTACAGGGCTGGTACTTACAAACAGGAGGAATCGTTCTTCCTCGTACTTGTAGCATTATCCAAGTTCTCCAGAATAGGATTCACCTGGATGATGTGATGCTCAAGGAGATAAAAAGTCAGCAGCAGCAGGATGCTCCGCACTGAACACTTGGGCTTTAAGCACAACTATTGCTCAGCATCCAAAGCATCCCAGTACATACCTTTCCTGACAGGCATCTCCACACAAAGCTTGTTACATCTGGCAGCAGTGATTCTTCCACAGAGGTCCAGCCTTATGGCTGTGGGGCAGGTGGAAGCCTGGCTGTTCCAAGGAAGAACCCCAAGTGCAAAGTGGAATGTAGTTTTCAGAGCTTAGTCCTTCAGTTTTCCAGAGAAGAGGTTTTGGGATGTGCCGGCACTAGGAGACCCACAGGAGAATGCTGGGATCTGCAAGCAGAAAGCTAGGAAAGAGTGAGGTTTATTGCTTGTAGGAAGAGGAAGGTTATTCCAAGGATAGAGGGCAGCATAAGACAGGCTAGAAACGAGGAGAGTAAGGGAGAGCCTCGGGGGGAGAAGTTGTGGAGGAGGAAACAAGCTGGGACATGACACTCCAGAGCTCTGGCAGTGAGGAAGCTGGAAGGAGAAATAGGAAGCCACCGAAGGAATCCCACAGGGCTGGAATAACAGGATTTTTGCTGCGAGGCCAAATGTGGCTGCTATTTATGTCTTTGAGTTCTGAATTGTTCTACTGACCCCCATAGACTCAGAGGGGAGAGGAAAAAGAGAAAGAGAAAAAGAATAAGGAAAAGGAGAAAGAAAGGAAAAGAGAAAGATGAAGGAAAAGGGGAGAAGGAGAAGGAAAAGGAGGGAGAGAGAAGGAAAAGGAGAAAGAAAAGGAAAAGGGAAAGATGGAGGAAAAGGGAGAGAAGGAGAAGGAAAAGGAGGGAGAGAAAGAAAAGGAGGGAGAGAAGGAGAAGGAAAAGGAGAAAGAAAAGGAAAAGGGAAAGATGGAGGAAAAGGGGGAGAAGGAGAAGGAAAAGGAGGGAGAGAAGGAGAAGGAAAAGGAGGGAGAGAAGGAGAAGGAAAAGGAGGGAGAGAAGGAGAAGGAGCGAGAGAAGGAGAAGGAAAAGGAGGGAGAGAAGGAGAAGGAGGAAGAGAAGAGAAACAACTGCAGCCTTAGAAGCTGCAATCCCTCTGTTAGAAGAAGCTGTTAGAGGGAGGGCTTCTTTCTGTTTGATACCAAGCAAGATACTTCACTGCTGTCAAGAGAAGAAGGACCAGGTCTCCCTCTCTGATTATTGATGCTTTTCACAATGTTTTACTCATATAAACCACTTTTTACTATGTTTTGGTGTTGCAGGTGGCAGGAAATGAAGTGCTGGGAAATCCCCCCTGGTTGAGGATCCCTGAGGCTGCTCCTCGGCTCTCTTCTTTCCACAATCTCCAAGCAAACACTGTGATTATTCCTCCCACTGCTATTGATTGCAGTTTCCAGATCACCTGCAAGCCCCCAGAGCTCTGTGTGAGGGCAGATTCCCTGCAGCCACAGATCAATATCACCCTCTGGTTTGTGAATGGGAAGAAGGAAATGCAGGGAATTAATATGAAGACACAGAACTCAAATGTCCTGGTGCTTTGCCTTTTGCTTGTGAGTGATAGGCAGGGAAAAGTGTCTTGGATATAAGCTGGAATTGGAAGATCTAAGTCACACACAATTTAGAGCAGCACAGGCTGGCCCACTGAGTCAGGAGCTGTTGCTGTCCTGCCTTCACCCCATGCAGCTTTGCCATTCCCCTCTGCCCTTTCAAACCATAGATCCTCATGGGGGTGTAGAGGCTGTCCAGGACACTGGCCTCATCCAGGAAGGTCATGTTTGCCATCCGGCTGTGATCCATCTGGTTGAACTTGGGTGGGTTCATCATCCACCATTCCATTCGTCTGCTGGACATTCTTCACCACGATGGCCTGCAGTGTTGGAGAACAGGAAGTAGGTGATGTTATCCCAGATGGGTCTCCATGGACCACATGGGAAGACAGTCTCTCAGGAATACACCCACTTGTTCCAGCTACCCCCCACTGGTGGCCTCAGGAAAGGAGTCCCACAAGTTGGCTGACCCACAAAGCAGAGTAGGTCTGGTCTTAGATGTGATTGCACTTCCTCTGGGGGCAACTTGTTGACCTGTTGGGGTCCTGTTGAACCCATAAAGTAGAGCTTAGCTGGTTGATTACCATCCTCACCATGACTTCGTTATCCTTTCCAGACTGGATCTCCCCAGCAAGGAAACCCCCTTTGTCATCCTTCACCCAGCAGAATGTCTTGATGCCACAGGGCTTGTTCATGGCCTCAGTTTTCTCCTTCTCAGGGAGTGCCAGGAGCTGCAGGATCCTCACACTTCCTTGTAATGATGAGACATTTTGGCTTCTCTTTTAGGCAGAAAGTAGGAAAGAAGGGGATCAGTGCTTCCCACATTGCTGAGAAAGCAGATTGAAGAAGCCTGGAATTTCCTGTGCTGCTGTCCTGTTCACACCAATGGTACCTTCCAGTTCAATAGGAACCTGCAGCAAGAGGAACAGGCAAGTCAGCATCCCAAACCTAGGTGGTAGTTCCTAAGAGAGGCCAGAAAGCAAGAGATTAACTGGGGAGAAACAGGAACAACATTCTCATTTTCATTCCAGTTTTCTCCATTGTCAAGTGCCTATGGCTGAGAAGGGGGGGGGGGGGGGGGGAGGCTTTCTTCCACCTTTTGTTCCTGAACACTGCCCTAAGGCCCAATTCTGGTGAGAGCAGTTCTTGGATGGGGATTCCAATGGGATTTTGGAAGCACTGAGGGTGTTGGTTGTTTTCTGTGGTTGCCAGAGCACTAAGTCAGAGCAACTGCAGGGCTTCTCAGGCAACCCCTGTGCAGACGCCTCCTATGCAGTATGGGCATAAACCCTCTTAGTGTGAAAGGCTACAGCAGTGTGCAGAATAGCACCGATGGAGGCATGGCTGTAAAAGGGGCTCAGAGGAACCTGAAAGGGAGGACCTGGATCATCATCTCCTGTCCTCATCCATCAAAAGCCACCAGGATCATCCAGGAATGTCCATGGCACATCAGCTTCTTGTGCCTATGTGTGGTTTTCACCCTTGTCACAAGCTCAGACCATACCACATCCCACAGGAGGGAGCAGGGGAGTTGAAGGACATGACTCATATCCCAGGGCTTTGTATTTTGGGAGGCTTGTTCCATGTTGGGAGCAGCCAATGTCCCACACGCCAGGCAGCCTCTTCCTTCCCTCACCCACACATCTGAACTAGCTTTCCTGTTGTCAAGGCAACACTCAGACTGCTGATGGTGAGTTGGCTTTGTCAGTGTCCAGCTACCTAAAGACATGCCTCCTGGGGACCTGCAATACCTGCTCGACCCGTTGCTCCCTGCAGAGGCAGAGCTGATTTCATCACTGTGGGTTGCACAGATTAAAGGGAACACGGGCTCTGCTGTGGTTTCTTTTGCAGTGTGGACACGCTGCCCAGGTCAGGGGCTGCTCTTGGTTCCAGCTCTACAGCCCTATGATGACAGCCCCAAGCAATGCTTCGCGCCAGCCTTGTGAGTCACAGCCGTCTGCACTGGAGTTAGTCTGGGGTAAGTGGGAGAAGCCCTTGGGGGGTGCTGGGGACTTCTTCCCAGCAGGGTCTGGAGGCTGCTGCTTGGGCTGAAGTCAGAATAGCTTGGCACTGGTTAGGAACAGCGTTGGCCTCATCCTTCTGGTGTCATTTTCACACCATCCTCCTGCAAACCTTGATGGTCTAAAAATGATGGGTGCAAGGACTCCGAGGCAGCAGGGCTGCACCTTTGGAAATGGGTTTCAGGGCTTCAGAAGGCCCTGGTGTAACACTGTCAATTGCAGACTGCTGCTCTGGGATGAACTTCAACCACAAAGCAGGAAAGGAGGAACCTTCCTCCGTCCATTCCCCCTAAGATCAGGCAGAGATATGGAACTATAACAGCTTAGCAGTTATTTCCCCTCTCAATCTATACAGGTAAATCCGTAGAGTTGCTGGTTTTACATGTCTGGAGTTGCAATGTATATTTAAGACTTGGCTCAGGTCTATGCTTTATCTGACACCTCCCTGAAATACATGGACTAGCATGGTACGTGGAGCACATCACTGAAATGGAAAACCAAGCACCTAGAGAAGATCAATGCAGATCATTCATCAAACAGGGTTTCTTGGGGGCAGGTCTCAGACCTTTCTGGAACCTCAAATCCTTTATGTGTCACCATCCTTCTACAAGGGGAAACTGAGGCACAACTACTTCAGTCTTCAGAGTTGTCCACCCATTGTCAGTCCAGTCTTTGGAAGACAAAACACCTCCAGGAGGTCTGTTTTATTCTGGCCTTTCAGTGTGAAGTCAATAGGAGTGGCTGGTGCTTCTCCAAAGGCAGCCCTTGACTGTGTTGTTTTGGTACCCAGAGACAATACACGTTTATAAAAGCTTAGGCATAAATGTAGTCCCAAAAGCCATAGGTCAAGGAAGTGGTGAGGCCATGCCAACAATTCCTGAATTTCATTCCCCCCAGAATCACATGGAATCTAATAAACTTATGGCTAAAATACCTTTGAGCTCAAGTCTACCTGTTATAAAACACACTTGAGTATAAAGCCAGACGGGCTTTAGGAACACCTCCAGGCACTGTCCTTGTCTCTTTCTACCTCTGCTTGCAAGTTCTGCCACCTGATCCTTCCTGGTCTCCTATCCAGACCTCTTCCCAGTATCCCACACAAGTACTTACCAGGCTAAACCCATGATCCTGGAAATGCATGTTTGGAAGGGCTGGCCAGGCTTCTTCCTAGCTGTTCAGAGGGCCTGAGCCAGCACTTAATGTTTTAAGAGACACCACATTCCTTATGGGTAAGTTCAGAGGACTCTAGCACTGGGAGCCTGCTTGAGAAAGCTTTGATCCCTCAGGAGATAATTGGGTAATGCTCTGTTTCATGGGGATTTCTCCTTGTCTTTCCTTATAGGGTGTTTTAGGAACTCAGCTGCTGGAGTATAGGGACAAGAGGCTGAAATAGAAAGACCATTGAATGAAGCCTTCATTCAGAAGCACACCTTTGGCTCTGCCCCTCTTGCCAAGGTGGAGTGATGGATTTCATCAGGGAGAGGACCTGATCTTTGGCAGATAAAACACAGGCTGAATCCTTGGCAGGAGCAGCCACGTTGGTGATGGAACGAAGGTTGTATTTGAAAGTAATTCCTAAGCCCTGTGTTTCTGATGGATAAATTCTGTGTCTTAACTGCAAACAGAGAGGAAAAGGCTGTGGTTGTGTCACAGTCATGCTTGTTTCAGTTGCTCAACTGCCCTGAAAGACAACTTCTTTATCAGCTTCAAGTATTTCCCTGCTCTATTTGCCTCAGCTGGAGTCTGCGATGTGGCTACCCTGCAGTATTGCCATTGTGGGTGTTTCAGGTGAATACACTTGGAATAGAGCAGGCAGATGAAGATAAAACAGCTGCTTTGAGGTGAAAATGAGAGCGTTCACGTTACACCCACCTCTTGAATTTGTACCTGACTATTCACATTGAAAAGCTGATTCTAAGAACTCAGCATGTCCCGTCAGGAGCAGAATAATACCACAGAAACCCTGGCCAGCCTGAGTCTGAGTGAATATTGGGAATTGTGATTAACTTCTGAGGAATGTATCCGGAGCAAGTCATGTTTTCTGGGCATTTGTAGGTAATAATTTCAGCCCTTGGATCTGTGAGTGAAGGTTGTCACCAGTTCTCACACAAATAGATGTGAAAGGCATCAGATAAATACTGGCTTCTGACCTGTTCACTCGTGTGTAACGTGCTCAAGTGGCTGTGTTGACTGCATAGGAGGAGCGAGCTGCAAAGGGAGCAACCAGATCCCTCTATGAAGTGAGGCAGGTCAAAATGGCAAACCTTAAATAGCTGCGAGCTCACTCAGCCCCTGGACACATCAGCAATGGGTAGGACTGAGCCAAGTTGCTTCCTGATAAGTAGGATGCCTGTTGCTGAGTTTAATGAACTCTCCTTGGCAGTTCCCATAGCCCTGTTCTGTATCACGCCTGGCCACGCTGGTCTCCAGCACATCACTGCTCTGTAAATGCTGCTGTGACAGCCTGGGTTGTCCCAGGTTCATCCAACCACATCCCATTGCAACCATTATTAAGGAGGTTTTTGAAGGTTCTCTTAGAAAAGGAAGGAGCCATTGTGCAGAGATGTGTCCTGGGAGCACTGCACAGCAAGCTCTGCACAGCAAGCTCTGCACGCAGCGGGTCATGGGGAGGGAGTTGTCTGGTAAGCAGGATGTTTGCCTGACAGTTTCTTGCCCTGACACAGGTTTCTTCATCACCTTCAAGTGAGACTGAGTCCAGAGTCCAGCCTTGTCACCTGAAGGGATGGGGAGCAAAAGTATGTTTCACATTGGAGAGTGGTGTCCAGATAAGGGGCAAACCAGCCCATATAATACAGACAACATGGAAGAAAGGCTTTGGTCTCTCCCTCTTAGTGTGCTGCCAGGGATCCCAGGCTAAACAAAGTGCGTCCACAGTGGCATTCCTAGTCACAGAGAAGGAGGTTGTAAGTGGAGGAGGGCAGCACAACCTTTGTGCTGTAGTGACAAGGAGCTCGGTTCAGATGCTGCCTTTCAGGGTTGCATTTCAGTAGCAGCAGCAAACTGATCTTTAATGGTTAGGGGAGGAATGGTATCCAGAGCAGAAAACTGCTGCAGGATCGCAGGGTTATTTAAAGGCCTGCAAGATGGGTTTGCATTTATTAGTCATTTCAAGAATAATGGTGGTTCTGTGCTGAAAGCTGCATCCTCGTTCTCAGCTGTTGTCTGTGCTTGTTTGGGGAGGATCAGTGTATCAGAGAGGTTTGGCTGTGCAGAGACACAACCAGTCTCTTAACCAAACAAGGGCTTGTGAGGCTCTGAGGGTCTGACAGGGACAATGTCAAGTACTGTCAGATCCCAGTGGGTGCCCCGTGAGTCACAGGTCCTGCAGGAGACAGTCTGTGCAGTTGTATGATCAAAAACTCCACGGGGAAGTGTACGTGCATGAAAGGCAAGTTCAAGTCTGCCTTTCTGGTGCCTTAACTTCTCAGCGCTCTGCTTTTCAATCGTAGCACTCTTTTAATGCAAGGAATGATGGAGGCAAAGCTAACAGCCCCAGAACTTCTGAAGGGGTGTTTTTTAAAGGAAAAAGAGAGGAAAAAGATCCCTTGAAACCTCTGGTATGTGGTATCAGACTGTTGGCAAGGTTGAGAATGTCTAAGCCATGGCACAGACTTTGGCCACTTGAGCTCATGGAGCGACACAGAGCTGTGTTGTCTCTGCCCTAGGTGGACCAGATGGACAGAGGGTGAAGCCAAGTGTCCCACCGGGGTTTGGCTGTGTCTGCCAGCAGCAGAGGGGTGTTAACAGTCCATAAACGGGTCTCTGCCCAGATCTGGAAGGGAATGGGGAGTAACAGGTAATGGCACCTGCCCGTCCCCTCCTGTCCATCCTACCTTGCTTCTCCAACCAAATCCTTAGGCTTAGCCAGAGACCATTGGGAGCCACAACCTCATCCTGGACAGGGATCATCTCCCAGGCCTTGGCAATGGGAGTGGGCCAGCCTCAACCCACAAAAAGGCCTTGAATCCCAGCCCCATCCCAGCACCTTCCTTGGATCTGTCCCTTCCAGTACGACAAAGCTATCTTCAGCTCCTAAGATCAGGTGGAATGTGCATGTTGAATCGTCTTGTTAGCATTTCCTAAGCATGGCTTCCAAACAAAGCCCCCTAAATACATATTCTAAGCAAAAAGAAGCCCACTTCTGTTGGAATGTTGTCCTCAGCTGTGATAATCAGATGCTCTGGAGTGAGGTGAGTATCCAGATGCCCTCCCCACCAAGGAAATGGCAGCAGGAGAATGGGAGAGCTCATCTCCGCAGCTGATTAAGCTTTCCATGGACTCCCTGACACCAGAGTGGCATCTAGAGGCTCCAGACCCCATGATTTCTGTGGCTTTCCTGGTGTTTTCATGGAGTTTCTCTTCCTTAGATACTTTACAAGCTACTTCACTCCTTTAGAGAGCACCTTTCTCCCACTGGGTGCCATGGAGCAAGATCACACATGATTTATACAAAATCGTGTGGCTTTTTCAGTAATTCCAAGGTTTCTCCCTCACTCTGACATGTCTCATCCCCAAATTCACTTCAGATTCCTGTGTTCCAGTTCTTCGAGTTACAGATTCAGGGACTAAAAGAATACTTTTCCATTAGGAAGAAGAATGAAAAGTAGGATTTTTGGCCCTGGTGGTGAGAGTTGCTGCAGCTGCATCAATGGGAGTCCCTTCGCTGACAGAGGAAATGGCTTTAATAAAGAGCTGTGATTAAGTCTGCTGTTATTTGTAAGTAATTCCAAAAACTGCTCCTCTAATCCCTCCATGGCTTAGAAGTTAAAATTAGCTCCTTAACGTTCAGTGTGGAGTTACAAACCCTGGCTTTCTGGGGCATCCTCTTACACTGCCCGAGGAACGCCAACAGCTGCATTTGCCAAGTGGGAAAACGCTCCCAGAACTCCTGCTCCAGCCCGGATGCTCTTCTCCTTCCCAAGGCTCCCTGGGCTCCATGGGAGCTTCCACTGACTCCAGTCCAGCTGATGGGATAATCGCTTGGAGTTACACTTTGTGGTGTTCCCTGCTTTACAAGCTGTCTTCCTGCAAGGGAATTCCCTGGGAATTAAGGAGAATGGAATTTCTTTCCTCTATTAATAAATAGAGATCTCTTCTGTACAATATCAATGTGACTTTTTCTTCTTTTCCTTTTCAGCATCTACATTTGTGAGTGAGTGATCCCATTTCTTGGCTGGAAAAAGGCACTGAAGAACACTTTGTGTTGGGAAGCGCCACACAGAAGGATGAGCTTTCTGGTCCACGTAACCTCATGGAAGTATTAGGCATGAACAGTCTGTTTGCTCAACCAAATAACTTGAGCGGCAAACTTGCACAAGGATTATGGGATTGGAGATGTCCCACAGCACAGCAGGGTTTGTATTTATCCAACCCACTTCAACAGGCCACATTCCCAGGTTTTGGGGAGCAAATTAAGCTGCCTTTAAAACAGGCTTCCCTCCTCTTGGTGCTACCCCACCATAGAGCCCTGGGTCACTCCTGTACTGACCACAGGGATGGGGCACTGGACTGAGGACCAGTTTGGCCCAGCCTGCCGTAAGTGCTGGCAATGCACAATGTGATGCTGGGCAATGCATTATGTGATGCTGCTTCCCTCCCTCAGGGGCACCTCTCCTCCTTGTCTACCAGCAATAGCAATCCCATGGCTGTTTCAACAGGACTGATGGAAAACCATACTTCTTTCTTTATTTCCGTGGGTTGCTTTCCCTTCAAATGAGCTGTCTGGACTGATGCAGCCCCATGGCTCCCTGGCTACAGAGGAACTGGGGAAGAAAAGCAGGGGAGCAAGAGAAAAGCAAAGCAGAGGAGGGAGAGAAAAGCAGGAGCACTGTTTTTGAGGCTGCAACACTAAATTAGGAGAAACAACAAGCTGCACCTTGAGCCTCAGAAAATCCAGCTGCGATGCTGAGCTTTGCCTCTGGCTCAGCACTAAGACAGGGCTACCAATAAATCCCTTCTCCCACCTTCTGCATGTCCTGATTAGATAGACTGTGACAGACGGGGGCTGTCACTTATTATGTGCTTGTTCAGTGCCTGGTACAATGCAGCTCTGATCTCAGCTCACACCCGTGCCTGCTGCATGAACAATAGCACTGAAATGAGTCTAATGGCTGGCAGTGGGGAGGTCACCAGCTGCCTGATGTCTGCCTCCCCACCAGGAACCACTGCATCCCAACTGGAAAAGGAGGAATTTCCAGGCTCCATCCCTGACACACTTGGGAATTGCCCCTCATTAGCTCAGCAGCTAGTTCAGGAGCCCACATGGTTATTTCCTTGGTGGAAGTGTAACTAATAAGTGAAATTAATGTGTTGATGTTAATTTAATGGACTGCATTAGAGCTGATGGAGCAAATACACTGAGAGCAGACAGGCAGGGGGCTGCTGGCAGGAATCCCTACCTCTGCCAGCTGAGGTTCTCCTTTCACACAGGGATTGCTGCAACCACCTACTGGTGGAGCCTGGGCTGCCCCTGCCTCATCTAACCCCATCACAGTGATGCCACACACTGACATCTCCCCTGACCATTATGCAGCAAGGGTAAACCTATTAAAGAGACATGAAAAAAAAAAACAGAGGAGGAAAAATCAATGCTTTTGTCTCAGGGCTTAGAAGTGGTGCTTTCAAATCTGCCACCATGCACCAAAGCTGCAGTGTCCCGGTGGGAGCATGTTGGGACAAAGGGTGCCAGGGTGGGAGAGAGCAGCCACAGAGAAAACCTCTGGGCTGGAACCATGGCTTTTCATACCTGTCACCATGTGGATTTTCAGCTTCAGCACACAAGGCTGAGCTCAGGGGACACTGTCATGTAGATTTAGGGGGTTATCTCCTTTCCTCTCCATTAGCTGTGATACCCTTTTATTATGCTGGAACTGAAACAGGGTTCTTTTTCCCCTCCAGGTTCTTCTCTTTCCCGTTCGGCACATATCGATCTGCTCGTGTCCTGAGCATGGGTCGAAATGAGCACAACTCATCCTCTGCCTGCTAGTGGGGCTGAGCACTCGTGGTGCCACCTCTCATGCCATCAGGGACTGAAGCAAAGGCCAAGGATGGGGGTTGCTAATCAACCGACGCCTCTTTAGCTCTCCCTGGCAGTGACAGAGGAGTGAACACGATGGAGATTGTGCTTGGCAGGTAGGGAGGGAATGCAAAGGGCAGAGAGAGAAAGAGCAGCCCAGGATAACAATAAATATCTCACAGCCCTGTTGCACATTCGTACCCTGCAGCTCCTTGGGCAAGGAGGGAAGGAAATGCCAGGGGCTGCCCCACTTGTCTTAGGGTGTGATTTTAAGCCAGTGTAGTTAAATCACTATGAAAGGTTGCAAGGGTTCACTTATTTCAGCTTGAGCCAGGCCTGCTTTCACTTAGCGTTGGGTGATCAGGAATTAGGAGAACCAAATGAAGAGGGTGCACAGTAACTTTTGCACCAGATTAAGATGAATTAAAAAGCAATTGAAATGTAATTTTCCTGCCTTAAAGCAGCCAAGAAAGAAGATCGTGCAACCAGGGGCGCTTGAAGCTTGAAGATGCAGCATCTGGGAGTAGCACAACTGACTTTGTAATGCCCACAAAGAACAGATTCAGCCAAAGGTCTTCTCTTAAACCTCCCACCATCAGCTTCTGCATGAAGCTTCTCACGACTCATTCCATTTGCCTTAAAGGGAGAACTGGTAGGAGCCTGGGATTGGAATCCAGGACTTAGAGCAGCCCTGCTATTGCACAGTGGATTTCCATAGGTATTTCCATGCTCTGCACACATGGAGTGGGGTTTACAGGGTTTTGCTAACAAGGGGGATGGCTTGGAAGGGTTTGCACAACCCAGCTGCCTTCAGCACTTCTGAGTCCCCAGAACTACCCACAGTGCTGTAGCCAAGCCCCACTGTGAGGGGTTGTTTCGAGGGCAGGGATGCTGTTGTCCCTATGGGATGGAGCAGTGGCTTGGGCAGGAGGACAGGCTCTGCAAGCAGCCCCAGGATTGGTGTGTGATTGCTGTTGAATCATAGAATCATGGAATGGTTTGGGTTGGAAGGGACCTTAGAGATCACCTATTTCCTACCCCCTGCCATTGAGGGTCTCTGTCCCCAGCATCACAGGACATTGAATGGGTGCATTTCCACAAAGGGTCTGGCCACAGAGGTATGGGAAGGTGAGCAGCGTGTTCCAGCACCATCCATTCTCCTCCAGGTGCATCCAGTTGGGCATGGCAAGGGAGCAGCTGGAGATAACATGAGTGTTCTGGGAAGGGAGGGTGTGTGGCTCCTTAGGGGCAATAAAAGAGGCAGCTGAGGGTATGATGGGGTATGAGGGTGTTGGGGTGAGTGGTTTATGCTCCTCTTTGGGGTTGTCTGTTCCTTTCTACCCTATAATGGGTGTTGGGCTGCTGGTGGGATTTCCTGGCTGTTTGGCTGGTGTCAGCATGGTGCACCTCTGCTGAGTTAGGGGTGGAGGAAACTCCCCAAAAAGAAGAGGCTGTTTAGGATGTTGCTGTCCTTTGTTGGAGGGGAAATAGAGGAATGGAGGGTGAAGCAGAACTTGAGGACTTAATGCTGTGGGGTGTCATCAGCTTGAGCCAAGAGGTGCTCATCCCCTCTGTGAGCTGGGGGATGGCTGCAGCTTGGTGCCTGGGGGTGTTGGGGTAAAGAGCTGATGCTGCTGGGATCCAGCCTTGCTGCTGGTACAGGAAAGAGGACAAAAAACCCCACCAAAACCTTAACAAGATGGGCTAAGGGGAGCACTTGGAGGCTGCTCTGAGCCAGAGGTGTTGGCTGGAAGCCTGGAGGGAAGGTGAAGAGGCAGCAGCTGTGTGTGATCAGTCCTTGAGTGTGTTTATGCACAGCCTGGCTTTAGGGAGGCCTTGGTGGTGGCTGCTCTGCAAACCCTTTCTCTTCTGAAGGGTGGAAGGCTTGCTTTTGCTGATGAAAGCTGTCTGAGTGCCTGCTCTGGGCTTTATTTGTGAGTAGCTCTGTGATTCTTGCTGGGAGAGGCTTAGGAATTAATCTTTACTTGCTCCTATTTAATGTTTTTCACCTTACCAGAAGCTGGGTTTCCAGGAGAACTCTGTTTGCTTGAACTTGGTCACTGCATGCGACCTCGGGTCTTTCCTAGTGGTGGTTCTGGGGTGAGAGAGTAGGCTTGGATATGGCTGCTTGTCCTTAAATCAGACCTTAAGATGTCCTTGGAGGCAAAAGGCCTTCGCCAGGCTTGAGCTGTGTGTCTGATAGCCCTGGGGCAGGACAGGAGGGAGGTGGTGTTACTATAACCATGGAAAGCAGTGGGGAGAGGAGGTTTCCCCATGGACTACAGCAGCAGCTGTAATTCTTATAGCCTGGTATTAAGTGCTTGCATTTAGTTCAGCTCGGCTGCAGTATGTGAGGATCCTTCTGAGCTCAGCTTAGTGCAGGGAACCCCCAGCCTCTCCATTGCTGGTGGGAGGGGATGTGTGGTGCAGGCTGTTGGTGGGAGATAGGGGTCCCAGACCCCGCTGTGGATTGAGGTGGAGGCTGCTGTGCAGTTGTGGCCTGACCCTGCTCTGTCCTGAACCCCAGCAGCACAAGAAGGCTTTTGGCTGGCTGCTCCAACCTGCCAAGATGTCGCTTTTGATCAAGCACAATGAGAGGCTGAGGAAGTTCAAGAACAAAGGCAAGGACCCCACTGTAAGTACCCACCTCCAGCACCCCCTTCAGACAACAGCAGAGCCCACTGGGGATTTGCCTATAGCCAGGAGGTGATGGAAAGGCTTCTGAGGGGCAGTTGTCCCCAAACCTACCCGTGTGTGGTGGCTCTGTATTGGGGATGCTCGGCCAGCTTTGGGATGTGTTGTGGAGCTGGCTGGGCTGCAAGGAGTGTGGGGAACATGAGCTTTGGGTGGGTGACTGGAGCTGGTTCAGCTCCAGCCTGCTGAGCTCTCTGCAGCAGTTATCCCTGTTACCGAGTATGGGATGTCAGACCACAGGATCTGTCAGCTTGCTTTAAGCCATTAGAGGAGATGAGGGTTTGCCTTTAAGGTTCAACAGATCTACTTTCAAATGCACCCACTGGTTCATCCAGCAGCTCGTGTCCTTGGGAAGCACTAAGGGAGAGGTTTTACTCTGTCCCATCTCCTCTATAACCCCCCCAGGCCATAGCAGGGAGCTGCCCAAGAGCAGATGGTGGTTCTCTGCACTTCTTGTGTAGGAAGCTTGAGGAAGGGGGTTACAGAGCTGAGCAGAGATAAACTCCTTGGGTGATGCAGATACCAGTGGGCTGATGTCCATCTCCTTCCCTCCAGGCCCTGCGGAGGCAGAGAGTGGAGGTGATAGTTGAGCTGCGGAAGGCCAAGAAGGATGAGCAGATCTTGAAGCGCAGGAACATTGAACAAAATGAAATTGAGATGGAGAGGAATCTCTCTACAAGAGAAGATGAAAGACATGAGGTGAGTACTGGGTGCTCTGCACCCAGGCAGGATCACTGCTGCAGCTTGTGCGAGTTAGACCAGATGATCTGGGTTAAATAGCCAGTGCCATTCCTGATCTCCGTGCTGTGCTTGGGAGTGTTTTACCCTGCCTGACCATGTTATTTTGCATGGAGATGATGTCCTGTGTGGCTTCCCTTGATGGCAGGTAGAACAGGCTGGTGCTGCTGGGAGCTGGTGGAGCTCCTGTCTGGCTCCCTGTGCAGTGAGGGGTAATTACTGAGCCCATAGACCCGTTATGGTGTGTCAGTGACTCTTCCCCTGTGCTTGATTATAAGCATTAGTTGCCTTGAAGGCTTTTGTGGATTCTCTTCCTCTGCCTCATCTCGAAACTGCATTGCATAAAGAGTAGACATTGCTTAGATATGAAGTGGTGACTGACCTGGGTCTAGACAGCTGATTGCCTCTGGAGATTAAAGTGGGGGGAGCCCTGGCTTGCTTTCTGACTCTGAATCATCCCTGTGCCACAGATCATTCTCCTCTCCTTGGAGGAAATCCTTCAAGGTGTGAATGGGAGTGACAGTGAGCTGCAGCTGCAGGCCACGCAGGCCACCAGGTATGCTGCTGGGCTGCCCTGTGCTGGGAGGGAGGCGGCTGGTGGGGCTGCAGCGGGTTCTACTGGCAGAAGGTGTTTCTTCCTGCTTGAAGAGATGACAAAGGGGAAGGTGCCTGCTAAGCCCAGCTGCCCTGAGGAACCTCACCCGGTGCCTGCTTTGTACCTTGCCTGGCTCCATCACATTCCTGGGCAGCGCTGTGGACCTGTGTGGTTGGGCCCAAGCAAGGGACTGGCTGTGGGTCCTGTGCCTGTGCAGGATCACATTGGATCCCACAAGAAATCAAGTGCCAAATGCGTGGGCAGGTCAAAGACCGGGGAGCCTGGCTCTGGAAGGGTCCATGCTGAGCAGGGCTGTCCCTACCCAGGAGGGTAGGAAGGATCACAGGGTGCCACTATCACCCAGCTTGCAGCAGGGATGTCTGTGGAGGGTTCAGGAGAGGCTGCATCACTGCTGGTGCTGGCTTGAGCTGCCACATCAGCAATCAGCCCATGTGCTATTCCCAGGGGACCAGTGCTATTCCCAATGGCTGTGGGGATGTTCTGCTCACGGTGAGCAAATAAAAAAGCTTTGCTTCCAAGCTGTTAACAGGGGAAGAGTCTGCCTTGTCCAGCCTGAAAGGGGCAAGTGACAGCTAGGTCACTTGGGAAGCCTCATTTTAAATGCGAGCTCTGGCCTGTGCAGGGCTCCTGAGCCAGGGAGCAGCAAAGGCAGGCTCTAAGAGAACAAATAACAGGTGCTGCTTTTTCCCTGTCTTAAACTCCTGCATAGCAGGAAGCATGGAATAATGTTGTCATGGTTCCAAAAGTACATTTGAAGTATTGCGCTCTGAGTGCAACGCTTCACGTATCCTTTCCTCTAATAACCCTGCTGTTGCTTCAGCGTTGTCTTAGATGTGTCTTCTGCAGAAGCTTCTCTATGGCAACTCCTCTGCTGGAGGGTTTGCTGACATGGGATGCTGAACTAGCATCTCTTACAGGTGATGCTTCCCTTGCAAGCCACAACTTTGGTCCTGGCCACAGGGTATTGATCTATCCTGGAACCACACAGGGATTCTCAGTGCTGTGTCCTTTTCCTGCAGGAGACTGCTGTCCAGGAGGAAGGACCCCCCTATCAGTGAGATCATCGAGCTGGGGATCATCCCCAGGCTGGTTGAATTCCTCACCTATGCTGACAATGCTCCTCTGCAGTTTGAAGCTGCCTGGGCACTGACTAACATCGCTGCTGGCACCTCGGAACACACCAAGGCAGTGGTGGAGGGAGGTGCCCTCCCAGCCTTCATCTCCCTGCTGTCCTCCCCACACATGCACATCAGTGAGCAGTCTGTGTGGGCTCTGGGCAACATTGCAGGTAAGGAGAGGTCTCCAGGCCTGGGTTATGGGCATGCAGAGAGTCACTGCACAGGCTGTGCTGGGGACCTGAAAGTATTGGTGCTCTTCAAGGTAGCCTTGTCTCCTTGCAGCTTTGTCTGCAAGCTGCTGCCCCTATTAAACCTTGCAGTCCCTGGTAGCCTTTGAGACCCTCTGTTAGTCTGCAAGAAGATTTTGGCCAAGGGCAAGTGCAATACTCCATTCTGCTGGGCTGGTCTAAGCCACTCCTGTTGTCAGTAGGGAGAACAGGATGGTTAACCTGCCACAAACCAGCCATGAGGGCACTCCAGTCTACCTGAAAGGGCTTGATGGTGTGTGGCTGGTGAGTGAGCCTGGTCACCCAGCCCTGGCCCGTGCCTGCATTGCTGTTTGTTAACTGGCTTTTGACATGGGCAGATACAGTAAACAACACTTTTTCATCTGCACAGGTGATGGTCCTCTGTACAGAGATGCTCTTATCAACTGCAACGCGCTTCCTCCCTTGCTGGCTCTGGTGTCTCCTGCAACTCCAGTAAATAACCTGCATTTTCTTGACCTAACAGCTCTTAATCACTTGGGGAATGGGTGAATTGTGGTGATGCCTTATAAACAACAAGCTGTTTGTATGATGGGTGACACCCTGTCCTAAACTGTTGTTAATGACCTCACCTCTCAGCTATATACAAGCTATAGACACCTTAGAGCTTCAATGCTTTGAACATAGCCCCATGGCTCTCCTGGAGCATCCTTACTGGGATGAACTTCATCAAATCCTTGAGATGTCCCTCTCTAGAACAATGAGCTGATAATACTTATTGGTGCTAATATTAAACAGTAAATTCCTGATTGTGTCTGAAGAATGTCCTGTAATTTGTCCAAGGACCCAGCAGATAAGTTGTTTGGCACCTTTGTTGTAGTAGCTTGTCGCAGAGCCAGAGCTGAAGTTACTGGAACTTAATACTGGGGAAGAAGAAGGTGAATCCAGTGTCTTAGTCACTTACCTGTTTTATTCTCCCTCTTCAAATGAGCCTCAGCCTTTAAGGAGGCTGCTTCTGGCTCCTGGGTAACTCCTCTTAGGTGCAGGGACCAGCAGCATGGTGCTACCTCTTCCTCACTTGTTACTGCAACCAGGATCTTGCACCTCTGTGTTTCAGGTTTGGTTCCTGAGGAATATCACGTGGACACTCTCAAACTTCTGTAGGCACAAGAACCCCTATCCCCCTCTGGATGCAGTGCAGAAGATGCTGCCAGCCCTCATCTGCCTCCTGGACCATGAGGACAATGAAGTCATCTCCGACTCCTGCTGGGCCACTTCCTTTCTGACCGATGGCTCCAACGACCGCATCCAAGTTGTGGTGGATACAGGGATTCTCCCACGGCTGGTGGAACTCATGGCCAGCCCAGAGCTGATCATTTTGGTAGGAAACAATCAGCAATCTCCAGCCTCTGGTCCCTTAATGTAGGAACATGTAAGGAGAGGGAAGGAATGTCTCTTGCTTATATGTGGCAAGTGTGGTCTGCTGTCATCACACTGCATTAATGGCTTGTTTGTCAAGCCACTGCCCTGTTCCAGCTTTCTGGATAGAAACTGTAAGGCTGCTTACAGCAAAACCAGGAGGACAATGCTCTCCTTATTTGAAGGATCAAGCAGTTAGTGAGGAATCTCTCTGGACTTTCTGGCATGTATCCCTTGAGGTAAGGATTCTCCTTATCTCCCTTAATCTCTGTCTAGACTCCAGCTCTCCGCACTGTTGGGAATGTGGTCACAGGGACTAACGAGCAGACCCAGGCAGCTATCGATGCTGGTGTCTTGGCTGTCCTGCCCCATCTCCTGCAACATGCAAAGCCAACCATACAGAAGGAAGCAGCCTGGATGCTCAGTAACATCGCAGCAGGGCCTTGCTGGCAGATCCAGCAACTCCTGACCTGTGGGTTGTTGCCTCCTCTGGTGGAGCTGCTTGATAAGGTAAGGGATGGGTGCAGTGTTGTATGTAGCTGGGGTTTGTGATGCCTCACTTGTGAAGCACTTGTTCATATACCCAAGCACGTCTTTCAAAGCTGTGGAGATCCTGGGAAGAGCTTGGACTTGTCCACATGCATGAAAGCATAGATCAGAGCTGCTCTTTGGCAGCTCTGCCAAGTGTTCACCCACTGCTCAAGGAGCTGGGGAAGGTGGATCAGTCCAAGCTGAATGGAAGGGAAATGGTTTCCCTCACCTTGCACTGATCTTAGGGCAATGCTGAAGCTCAGGGGTGTCCTCGCTGTGCTGCTCTTCCAGGGGAACTTCAATGCTCAGAAGGAAGCTGTATGGGCAGTAGCCAACTTCACAACAGGAGGAACTGTGGAGCAGATAGTGGAGCTCGTCCAGTCTGGGGTCCTCAAACCTCTGCTCAACCTGCTTTTGGCTAAGGACAGCAAAACCATCCTGGTTATCCTGGATACCATTTCAAATCTCTTCCTGGTAAGATTCCCATCTCTTGCATTCCCTCTCCAAAAGAGCAGCAAGGTGTGAGCTGAATGCTCATGTTGTGTGGTTAAACAGCAGCTGCTGCTCTTGCATGAGTAAGAGGTAGGCTTCAAGTTGTCCAATATGTTCTTGGACACTCTTGGGTTGTCTAAAGACCTTGAGAAGATGCAGTTCCCAAAGTGCTCCTCTTCACCTCTATGACTTTAGTTTTTCCTTCTGGAAAGGCAGAGGGATTTTGTGTTAATCCCCGAGCTGGATGGAAGTGAAGGCCCTGCAGAAATGCAACTGCAGAGGAGTCAAGTGGTCCTGGGGGTATTTCAGCTCTGCTCCCTGCCAGCTGATGTCTATGTAATTGAAAGCCTGTTTCTTGTAGCACATTTAACTCAGGGCAGTGACTTCTGCAAATGAAGTAGTGGGTGGCAGGTCACATCTGCTGCTTCTCCATGTGTGGATTGAGGGACTGGGTAGGGTCTGGCTAACCATCAGTAATCCCAGCAGGGACTGGTGTTCTGTAGATGCAGTAGTCACATCCCTGGGATCAGGCAGGGACTGTTTCCCTTTGACTTCTCTTACAGTAAAGACCATCTCAAACCTGTTACTGAGGTAAGGGTGTATTTCCCTGCTTGTCTTATCTGATGTTGCAGGCAGCTGAGAAGCTGGGAGAGACAGAGAGGTTGTGTCTGCTGGTGGAGAAGCTTGATGGTCTGGAGAAGTTGGAAGCCTTGCAGATCCATGACAACAAAATTGTCTGCCAAGTTGCCCTGAACATCATAGAGAAATACTTCTCTGGGGAGGTATGTGAGCTCTTGCTGTCTCTCACCTGGAAATAGGAAGCTGTTGTACACTGAAATGAAGCACAGGCTTTAAGGATAAGTTCTTGGAAGGGACCTCTACATGACTGGAGTAGTCCTTGCAGCTTGTGCCAGTTGCTTTTAAAGGTCTCTAAAAGCTCTGAGTTGTCAGCTGAGGAGTTGCACAGCAGATAGGGGTGCCTTGATAGTATCTTGCTGCTGGAATTCAAACTGGCATCAGCTGGAGCTATTGCAGTTGCTGATGTGAATACCAAATGTGGAGAAGTTTCCTCCTTCAGAGCTGAGCTGGCTTGTCACTATGAATGGAAGCCTCCTACTCGGCTGATAACCATGCTCAGGTTGCATTTGGATTACTTGACCCTTCTCATGCAGACAGACTTATGGAAAAAGGGAATAGGACACCATGGAGCAGTTGCAGGAGTCCCATGACTGCCACAGATGCTGTGTGTGCTCCTAACCTTCGTCTTGCAGATGGGGAAACGTGAGGGAAGAGGCTTAGTACTCTGGCGGATCATGGAGCTAAGGCTTAGTCTGGGTATGAACTGCAGCAGCAGGGAGCAAGTACAGTCATAGAATAGTTAAGGTTGGACAGGACCTTAAGATCATCCAGTGTCTGTTCTGGTCCCCTGCCCAGAACAGGGTTTATGGGATGTCCCTGTGTGAGGGTATGGAGGAAGTTCGCCTACACACAGCACCTGCCTGAGGGGCTGGATGCCAGGGCAACATCTCCAAAGCAGTCCTGGCCTCTTGCTGTTCCAAGCAGGCTATTTAATTAGAGTGAGTTCTGCCACTCCAGCCACTCTTTCCTGCTGCCTTTAATGTCTGAGCCTGTAGACTTGGCTGCTCTCTGTGTGAGATGCAGGGACACTGCAGCTCCAGTGTGCTGTAACAAACAGGACTGGGTCTGGTCTCCAGGGGTCCTGCTAGAGTCAAGCTGATCTCAACAGCTTGTTAGAGCAGCAGGGTATTTCTTAAAGCAAGGAAACTGCTATAGGAAGGTTCAGGCAAGCTCTGGTGTAAAAAGCTTAGGTTTAAGATGCAGAACCTTTAACTGATGGCAATTGACTTCCTCCTAGGTAGATTCAGACCTGCGTTGAGTCTGGACTCTCATAGTCCAAGGTGGACTGTATGATCCCTCAGCAGAGAAGCAGAGCTTCACCTTCTGAAGATGAAGCACTACATGGCTCTGAGCTGGTGGGTGGAGGTGTTGGGCATTGAACTTGAGAGGAGCAAAAATGCTGAGTCTTTCTACTGTGAGACTCATCAATAAATTGCACTTCTGGCTTTGTACTTCTTGCCATTGAGTTGGTTTTGGTTTTGTTCTCAAGTTGCTGTTGCAAGCTGTATAGACTCTTTCCGTAGTGTCTTAACCTATTGGAGCTCCTGGGCATGGTTTCTGGGGGTGGGTGCAGCCAAAAGCTTTCTGCATTAAGCTGCTCGGAGAGCAGAGGGATAGCAGCACATCCAGCTGGGATCTTCTAGGCTTGACTTGGCATGGCCGAAGCTGCTTTGAAAAGCTGTTCAAGAGGTGCTCACCCTTCTGCAGGTGAAATCATCTCCATGGGAGAGGGGATGCTTATAGCAGAGAAGGAAATCAGGCAGGAGCAGGTGGGTTATGGTCATCCCTGTGTGCTACTCCAGCCTCTGTGAAGTATTGGGGGTTGGATGCTGTGTAAGTGCTTGGGCAGGAAGCCTGCATCAGAGGCAGCTCTTGCAGCAGGAGCAGTTCTCCTCCCGCTTCACCTTCCCAGATGCTATCCACTAGCCTGGAGGCCAATGATCTGGCTCTGCCTGGAGCTGTCCTTTAATGTTGAGGACTCGTATTGCAGGTTTCCCTTGCAGGTCACTGGTCCTTGCTGAGAGGAGACCTCCCTTTGGTCTCTAGCTGCAGGCTGAGCAGGAGGTGAGGATGGAGGTGGTGTGGCTCTTGGGGCCAGCTTGCAGCAAGCTCTGGTGCCCTGTGTCTCCTCCAGACCACCTAGGGAAAAGGGAGGTGGTTAAAGCCTGGTTGTGTTCTATGCCCTGCAAGGCATGCACAGCCCTGCCTGTGTGCGCCAGAGCTGGGTATCACTTAGTTAATCTTAAACACTGGAACTGATGAATCACAAAGTGCTTCCTGCTTCTTTTTCCCCTTCTTGGATCCAAAATGATGCACTTAAAGCTGCGATAAAGCAATGCCTGAACATGCACCTGAACCCAGTGCCTGTGGAAACGCTTTGTGTGTGCCCCTGGGTTAACATGGAGGACTCTGAGCATCTTCCCTTGGCTGATGCAGCATCTGGAAATGGTCAGATTTCACCAAGTAAAAGGAATCTGAGGCAGGTGCTTCCTCAGCGTAAATGGAGATGTGGACCGGAGCTGAGCTCGGTGTGCCTGCCCTGCCTTTGGACCGTGGTCCAGCGTGGAGCATCCCATAGGGCTTTTCCAAGGGATAGTGCTGACCCTGAGTTGCTGTTTGATGATGCTCTGCTGACTAAAAGCAAGCTAGAAAAGGGGAAGTGCAGAGGCATTTGATGCTTGTCCTGCTTTCTTGCGTGTGCTGGCATAAGCCTGTAATAGAGGGTGTTGTGTGGAGCCTTGGGGCCAAAGCTGCTCCCACCATCATGTCCTCAAGCTGCAATAAAATAGCATCCCTGTAGCCCTGAATGCACTGGAGACAAAAACATCCCCTTTTCATAAGAGCTGTGGTGCGTGGCTGATGTCCTGTGCTGCAGGGCAAGGGAGGGGAGGAGGTGGTTGGGGATTGCAGCTGGTCTGGGGTATCCATGGGGACCAGCGAGGGGAGATGCTGCTTCCCCAGAGCAGCAAAACCTCCCTCTGGAGATGCACAAGGAAAGGAGCTTTCCTAATGAAAGCATCCCATGTCCTGGCCCCAGAGGAGGCTCCTCGGTCCCCCCAGCGCTGGAGAGCTGGGAAAGGTGCTGCTGGTGCCCATGGTGGCCTGTGTGCCCCAAATCGGGTCCCAGTTAATTCGTGCAGGTGAGGCAGGGTCTCTTTGAAAGCACTTCTATGCCTAATGGTGCATTTCCTGCCTTGCATGTCACCCCCAGGCACCCCTATTCACCCTCCATGCCTCCCTGAATGCCACTTAGCAGGTCACCTCCAGGCACCCCTATGCCACTTTCCATGCACCCTTACATGCTCCTTGTCATCCTCCATCCCACAGCCATGTCACCCCAATACCACCTTCCCTGTCACCCCAATGCACCCCCATATACCCTCCATGCCATAACTATGTCACCCCCAGGAACCCCTATGTCACCTTCCTTGCACCTCTACATATGCTCTATGCCACCCTCTGTCCCACATCCATGTCACCCCAATGCACCCCCATATACCCTCGATGCCATAACTATGTCACTCCGATGCCCCTTTCCATGTCACCCCCAGGAACCCCTATGCCGCCTTCCTTGCACCCCTGCCTATGCTCCATGCCACCCTCCATCCCACAGCCATGTCACCTTCATATACCCTCCATGCCATAACTGTGTCACCCCAATGCCACCTTCCATGTCACCCCCATATACCCTCCATGCCATAACTGTGTCACCCCAATGCCACCTTCCATGTCACCCCCATATACCCTCCATGCCATAACTGTGTCACCCCAATGCCACCTTCCATGTCACCCCCATATACCCTCCATGCCATAACTGTGTCACCCCAATGCCACCTTCCATGTCACCCCCATACCCTCCATGCCATAACTGTCACCCCAATGCCACCTTCCATGTCACCTCCATATACCCTCCATGCCATAACTGTGTCACCCCAATGCCACCTTCCATGTCACCCCCATACCCTCCATGCCATAACTGTCACCCCAATGCCACCTTCCATGTCACCTCCATATACCCTCCATGCCATAACTGTGTCACCCCAATGCCACCTTCCATGTCACCCCATATACCCTCCATGCCATAACTGTGTCACCCCAGTGTCACCTTCCATGTCACCCCCATATACCCTCCATGCCATAACTGTCACCCCAATGCCACCTTCCATGTCACCTCCATATACCCTCCATGCCATAACTGTGTCATCCTAATGCCACCTTCCATGTCACCCCCATATACCCTCCATGCTATAACTGTGTCACCCCAATGCCACCTTCCATGTCACCCCCATACCCTCCATGCCATAACTGTCACCCCAATGCCACCTTCCATGTCACCTCCATATACCCTCCATGCCATAACTGTGTCACCCCAATGCCACCTTCCATGTCACCCCCATATACCCTCCATGCCATGACTGTCACCCCAATGCCACCTTCCATGTCACCCCCATATACCCTCCATGCCATAACTGTGTCACCCCAATGCCACCTTCCATGTCACCCCCATACCCTCCATGCTATAACTGTGTCACCCCAATGCCACCTTCCATGTCACCCCCATACCCTCCATGCCATAACTGTGTCACCCCAATGCCACCTTCCATGTCACCCCCATATACCCTCCATGCCATAGCTATGTCACCCCAATACACCCCCATCACCCCATGCACCACCCCTCCATCCAACCTCCCCTTCCACCTCCCCCCCACCAGAGGGCGCCATCCCCTCTCACACAGCTCCTACCCCCCCCCCGACCTTCCCAAGATGGCGGCCCCCATGCCCTTCCCAACATGGCGCCTCCCTTCGTCTTCTCCGTGCCGCGCGTTGACGTCACCGCCGTCCGCCGTGCGTGGGGCGGGGGCGTGCCCAGCGCGCTCCCCGGGCCGGGCGGTGGCGGCGGCGGCGGCGGTGGCGGCGGTGTCTGAGGGGAGCGGCCGGGCCCGCATGGCGGGGGGCCGAGGGGCTACCGGTTGAGACCGCTTCCTTCTCCTCTTCCTCCTCCTCGTTCTTCTTCCTCTTCCTCTTCCCAGCGCGATGTCGAATCCCGGGACCCGCCGGAACGGTTCCAGCATCAAGATCCGCCTCACAGGTAACGGGGCGGCGATGGTGTCTGTGTGTGGGGCCCGGTCTCCCCTCCCTTCACGCCGACAGGCCGTCCGGCCTGTCGGCGTGAAGGGAGGGGAGACCGGGCCCAAGGAGAGTGGGGCAGCGGCGTGAGGGGAGGTGTCAACCCGCTTGCCTTACCCTCTCCTTCCCCCAGGCCAGAGCACCCTGCTCCTTTATGGGGTCTCCTCTGCACCTTCAGTGTGTCCCTCCCCTATTCCAGCAAGGCAGAGCGCCTTGTTCTTTCCTGGGGTCTCCTTTATACCTTCCATGTGGGGATTCCTTTTGTGTGTCCCCCCGCCCCGAGCACTCTGCTCCTTCCTGAGGTCTTTTCTGCACCTTCCTTGTGTTCCCCCCCCATTCCAGCAAGGCAGAGCATATAACTCCTTCCTGAGAGCTCCTCTGTACCTTCTTTTGGGGGAGATTCCTTGTGTCCCCCCTATTGTAGCAACCCAGAGCACCGTGCTCCTTCCTGGTGTCTCCTCTGCACCATCCATGTGGGAGAACCGTGTGTCCCCCCCCTATTCCAGCAAGCCAAAGCACTTTGCTCCTTCCTGGGGTCTCTTCTGCACCATCCCTATAGGGATTCTTTGTGTGTCCCGTCCCCCCCCCCATTGTAGCAAGGCAGAACACATTACTCCTTCCCGGGGTCTCCTCTGTACCTTCTGTGTAGGGGGGTTCATTGTGTCCCCCTTATTCCAGTAAGGCAGAGCACTTTGCTCCTTCCTGGGGTCTCTTCTGCACCATTCCTATGGGGATTCCTTGTGTTCCCTCCATTCTGGCAAGGCAGAGCACATTATTCCTTCCTGGGGTCTCCTCTGTACCTTCCATGTAAGGGGGCTCATTGTGTCCCCCTTATTGCAGCAAGGCAGAGCACTTTGCTCCTTCCTGGGGTCTCTTCTGCACCATTCCTATGGGGATTCCTTGTGTTCCCTCCATTCTGGCAAGGCAGAGCACATTATTCCTTCCTGGGGTCTCCTCTGTACCTTCCATGTAAGGGGGCTCATTGTGTCCCCCTTATTGCAGCAAGGCAGAGCACTTTGCTCCTTCCTGGGGTCTCTTCTGCACCATCCCTATGGGGAAACCTTGTGTCCCTCTGTTCCAGCAAGCCAAAGTGCTTTGCTCCTTCCTGGGGTCTTTTCTGCACCTTCCTTTCGGGGGGATTCCTTGTGTCTCCCCCCATTCCAGCACATTACACCTTCCTGGGGTTTCCTCTGCTCCTTCCATGTGAGAAACCTTGTGTTCCCTCTGTTGCAGCAAGGCAGACCACCCTACCCCTTCCTGGGGTCTCCTCTGCGCCTCCCATGTCATTGAACATTATGTCTCCCCTATTCAGCACCTTGCTCCTTCCTGGGGTCTGTTCTGCACCTACCCTGGAGGAAAACCTTATGTCCCCCCCCCAGTTCCAGCAACCCAGACCACCCTTGCCCTTTCCTGGCCTCTCTTTCCCCAGGAGGATCCCTAGGGCCACCTCTCTCCCAGCCTGGTTTTCACCAAAGCCTTTCATCATTCCCCTTGCTTCGCTGTAGTTAATAAACTCCCCCCCACTTCCCATGTGCAGAGGAGGAGAACTCGGTTGCTAATGAGACAACGTGCGTTTACTTGCTTTCAGCTTCTCTTTTGGTGCTTTTTTAGCTGTTCTTCCTCCTTCCTCACAACTTGAAGGCAAATCCTGCCTTCAACTTCCAAAGTCCCTTCCCCGAGCGAGAGGTGACTCCAACCGTAGTGTGTGCGACGAGGCCTCAGTGAGAGTGCACCTATGGATAAGCCCATTTGCGTTGCACCCTGAAAGATGTGGATTCAGCCTCCTAGGAGCTGCTCCGGTCGATGTTTTAATGGGAAGAGACCCAGTTTCTGCTTCTTGAGGCTGTGGTATGAATTGTTAATGAACAAGGTGCAATCCAGTCTGTCAGAGGCAACAAGTGGATGGCGGAGATGGTTTGGGCTCAAGGAGCCACGTTGCTGCCCCTGGTCACTGCCATTGATCACATAGAGCTGTTTCTGCATAAAACAGTGCCAAATATTGCAAAAACAGCATTAGTTAAACTTCAGTTACAGGTTAACTTGCTTCTGGCACGGGATGCAATCAGTCAGAAGCAGCTCTTCCCCAGAAAGTCCTGGTTTGCTTTTAATCCTTCATTTGATTCTGTGCTTTGGAAGACCAGGGTTGGGGAGGATCATGTAAAGCTGAAAATCCTTTTCTTGGCCATGAGAAGGCTGAAAATAGTGTTAGGTTGGATGGATGATGCTTGATGTGAAATGAGTTTTGTGGTGCTGGGTGCGAAATGTCAGCTCGGTCATTCATGTGGCTTATTCCTATGCCAGTCAGTCAATAAGAATGTGAGGGAAGTAAGTGAGGCCGTGGTCTCAGTTCTGAGCTGGAGGACAGCATTTAAATAACAGAGAGAAGCTGTTGGGTTACGTTGGAGAGGCTGAATGCTGCATCCAAATGCTTTGTTGCTTTTAGCGTGCGCTCGAGAATGTCGTCTGGAAGAGGCTGAAGTTTCACTTTATTGAGCAACTCTGCGGATGATTTTTCTCCTTCCTCCACTTTTTTGAGCTGCACTGAAGCAATCTGCTTGCTCCGACACATTTTTTACGAGCGGGAATGGGTGGTGTGACAGAAATTGCTGTATTTAATCAAAAAATAAATTGCTTTGGGAGAGGTTTTGCTTCTGAATCGTTAGGCAACGCCGTGTTCTTGGCTTCGCTGGAGACCAGTGTGCTGACTTACCTGTTTCAAAGAGCTCTAGCTAAGCGTGCCTTTTGTTTTCTCATCTGGTTTGCTGTGGGGAGGTTGGGGCAGGTTTAAATCAAGGCAGAAGGAGCTCTTTTGTTATGATTTACTACCTGCATTGTGTGTCCTGTGATTAGAAACCATTTATGTTTTACCCTGCTGAAAATAGCGGTGTAGATACCTCTTTAGGCTGAAGATCCCATTTACTTTGCAAATGGGAAGGGAGCAGTGGTAGAATCTCTCTTGCTTTTTTCGTAAAGGCATCATTGTATTTTCCTCATGTATTTGTATTAGCAGCATGTTGGGATTATTTATGTGGATATCTCTAAAAGCTTTGGATCCTCTGATGATTGTGGGATATTCTCTTCCAGCGTACACAGAGCGGTGTCAGTCCTATCCTGATAGAAATGGTAATGAAACAAAATGGCAAATGATGCATCTTCTTTAGAAACACTAAAAAAACCCCAACCTCAGGAAGGAAGTTGGATGACAGCTTAAAATCATAGAATCAGAGAATGGTTTGGGTTGGAAAGGACCTTAAATCATCCAGTTCCAACCCTCTGCCATGGGCAGGGACACCTCACAATAAACCATGGCACCCAAGGCTCTGTCCAACCTGGCCTTGAACACTGCCAGGGATGGAATGACTCTGTGTCACGTGGCTCTCAACCATGCTGATCTCTCATCCTATCTCCATTTCTCCTGTTCCTCTTATTCCCATTGAAGCTTTCACCACTGCTGGTGATGCAGGAGCTAGAGAGATCCCTGGCCACGTCTCTTGCTGCTTGGAGCAGTTCTAGGCAAAGTAAGGTAAAAGTTATCATTAAGTGTGTGGTTTCTTTGCGCTGCCCTCAGGGTAGTGCAGCAGTGGTGGAATTACCCAAACAGAGACGGAAATAATGCAGTGATATTGTGAACGTGTGTGCTCAGGATCCCCTGCATCAGGGAGGAGCACGATCCACGGGCCAGGGGACCTTTGTGGAGCACGTGTGTCCCTTTGCACTGATGTGCTTCTCTGAGACCTTTGTTTGCTGCTGCAGTCGCTGCTCCCTGGGGAAGTTCCAAAGGGTTCATCATCTCCAAGGCTTACACACATCTTGCTCATGCTGTTATATCACCCTGGAGTGCTCGTGGAACCTGCTGTCTCATTGTGCTGGGTAGTAGAGATGCTCCTGTTCCATGTAGCTTGCAGGCCAAGGTTGCAGATGGAATTGGGAAGAGACTGTGAAGGAGTGGACTAAAGATGGAACTTTTCCACCCAAAAAGCTACAAGTTGTGTTGTGGCTTCATCATTGGCTATTTCAGCAGGGTCTCTGTTGAGGTGGTAAAAGCTGGCTGGCTTCTGGTGCCATTGTGGAACTAAGAGATTGGGAAGGAAAAGGCATTGCTTTAACCTTTATGGATCCCTCCATAGGTGGAGGCAGAGAGGATCTTGTGTATGAGGTCAGATGGAAAAACCAGTCTCTAACGGAAAAGCCAGAGTTGGTACAACAGGAGAATACAAGTGTCTCCAAGCACCTCACTAAGCTGCAGTCCAGAGTACTCAAGAACATAAAAGGCATTCCTCCTCGGCAGACCTGGCTGTTGTTGGGATTTTGGAAGGAGGGTATGGGCAAGAGCTCTTCCATGTGTGAGGAGAGCGCATCCTCCTCCCCATCAGGGAGGAGGATGAGAAGGAAGCAGGCGATTTCTGTGCGCTGAGGGAAAGAACCAGATCTGTAGGTGACAGATTTGATTCCTGTAGGGAAGGTGCTCAGCAGTGGCAAAGCAAGGGAAAGAGGTGATGCAGGTGAGTATCCAGAACAGCACTTTCAGTTCACTGTGTTCTGCACAGGTTAGGGAAGTCCTGTTGCCAAAACTGACCAGTTGGTAGCTGGGAAATGGATGGCTTTGGGCCTTTTTGCAGATGTGCATTTGTAATTTAAGGAATACACCAAAGAATACAGTTACTTCAAGTAGAAAACAGAATATTATGTTGCCTTAAAAGCAGAGTTCACATAGGATTGTTACAAAAGCACGGGTTAAAATGTGTCACAAACATCAGTACGTTTTGCTTGTCTTCCCTGACTAATGCATTAATCATTGCAGCAGAGTTAACTGAGTGATCAATAGCAACACTAATACTGGTGACCTGGGCAGTTTTATGTCCAGTGTTCAGAAACAATGAAGATCTGTGTAGAGATCTCAATATCAGGCATTGTAAATCCTTCATAGGCTGTCTGTAGCTTTATGGTTGTACATGAGAAGGGCTGTGGGTTACAGCCTCAGAGCACTGGTGCAAGGCAAACAGCGGCTGCTCAGCCCAACCTTGGCATTTGGAGCTTAATACTGAGCCGGTTTCATGCAATGGGGAACACGGTGGGAAGCGGCAGTAAGTTGCTCCAAATATATTTTGCGTGGTAATCTGGGAGCATGGCGAAATCTGTGTCTTGTTATTGTCTTCTTGTAAGGGTTTTCTCTACTCCATGTCTTCTGGGAGCAGGCTGCCTGGTGTTTGGAGTGCCGGGCTGGAACTTCACTACAGATTCCCTGTGCGACGCTGAGCCGAGGCGCTTAATCTCTCCCCGCTTCTCTTCCCCATTTGTGTTATGAAGTAGTAGTGTTTGGTGAAGGTATGTCTGGGGCTGCTCAAGCCCCTTGGATAGGGATGGTGAAGAGGCTTGGGGCATATAACTATAAGGACTTGAACAAACCAAATCATCCTGCTTTCCTGAGGGGGAAGTTCGAGCGCAGCCTTTGCAGCCGGCCAGCTGGCATCTTCGGGCTGCTGGAGTGGGAATCCAAAGAGCAGCCTTTTCCTCTGGGCAGGCTATGGGTAGTGAGGCTCCTTTTTTGTTTCTCCCAGTAAGTCAGGACGATGCCAGCACCATTGTCCTGGTGGAAGTAAATTAAATTTCCAAAAGGAGTTTGTTTGAATATCCCCCTCAGGCAGGGAAAGGAGAAACAATAACTGCTTTATTCCCAACTTGAAACTTTCTTTTCTCAAATTGAATGTCTTCATAGAAAGAAATGCTATTTGGGATGTGGTTGTGCAGTTATTTAATGATTTCTTCTTTTTTCATTCCATACGACCCACCCGTCCAAGACCAGTTTTCTCTTCGTTTCCTTCAATGGCTTTATCACATTTTGCAGCATCCTACTTTGTGTTTCCAGTTCCTCAGCGAGGAAGTGGATTTTACACATGATGTTAAGTGTGGCAGGTAGCTGACCTCTTCCCGACAGCAACTGGGAAGCTTTTAAAGCTGCAACTGGAAGTAAAGATGAATGAGAGACCCCTTGGTTGTGTCTGTAGCTGGCTGGAGGTGTGCTTGGTGGGTCGATACATGAAGAATTGCTGCATGGAAATACCACCCATGCGTGTGTGTGTGTGTTGGAGGTTTACCTGGATTGCTGCCCAGCTCCAAGCAAGCCCGGTTGACACACTTAAAGTGGGATTAATCTGGTTGGATTACTTGCTGCTATTTATGGTTCCAGCATTAAATACTTGCTCGGCTGCCCGGCTGGTTTGGGCCACGTTGGTTGAGGTAGTGTGATAGGGCAGCGGTTTGGAACAGACGCAGTTTGATCGGTCAGCGTAGTACTTGTGAAGTTTAGGTGTGTACACAGCAGAGAAACTCCTTTAAGACTTGAGTGGAGAGAACAGTAAAAAGCAGGGGCTGAAAGGGGCAGTTCCACCGGCCATTTTTCCCCCTAAATTAGGAATTGAATCTTTCTGGTTATGTTGTGGTCAGCGAGATCTTGAGTCTGGAGGTTCTTGTTGACAAGCACCACGTTGTTCCTCCTGTTGTGATCTGTTCGGGTTTTAGGGTATGGCTGTGTTGAGGTCTCACATAGAGTCCTCATATACATGACTCCTCTTTTGACTGTGAGGACACCACTACAGTTGATCAACTTCCAGCTTTATTTACCTTGGTATCATCTCACCTCCTTTAGGATGTATACTGGAAAGCCTGAAGTTAAACATACAGGTAGTTGACAGTGCTTGCGTTATGGCTGGTGGTGAGGAAGATGCACTGCATCTGACTGTGATGTTTCAGGTGCTTACATCTGAGTTCCTGCAGATACTGCTGCAGTAACTCAAGCTGTTATCTCTTACGTTATCTGTTATGTTGCTTTCTGTTGCGAGTTGATTTTGGGAGAGGACAAACAGGAGAGAGAGAGAGCAGTGATTTCTTAAACCACACAGCAAGCTTTGCTAGAGCTTGTTTATCAGTATATATATCCATTTGCAATAGATCTATTTAAGTATTAATGTAGTAGAAGAGGAAACCTGCACATATATTTGCCAAAGGAGAGCCAGTAGCTCCATAACAGGTTCAGATGCTGGTTACATGCTTTTAAACTTTATTTCACACCTCTTTGAAGGGAAATGCAGTTATTCCTGCAATCCCTGGGGATCTTTTTCCCCCTGTTTTCCATCTCAGTCTTTCTTTGTGAAAGTCTTAAAACTCAACGGGAGCACGTAGCAGAGATGTTGTATTTCTTACAACTATTCCCTTACAAACTGGCAGCTACACTGGGGATATTTGAGGGTACAGGAGGCGGAGGATACGTTTGACGATGCTCTGGGTGAATTGGCAGAATACGCACGCATGCTGGTTTAGAGAGAATCTCTCCACAGGGCTGTAATAGCTTGATGCCTTCCTCTTCAGCAAGTCATTTTTGTCAAGTTAAAGGCCAAAATTCAAACTGGCTTGTTGTCAAGGACACTAAGCGCAGCGGGCAAAAATCCCCAAGGCTACCCAATTCACAGCGTAGATAGATAAAGCTGGCAGAGCATGGTTTACTTGTTTACTCCCCTTCCCCCATGCAAAATCCTCTTGTCTTGTTTTGGGGTGTTTTTTTTTTGTTGAGGATACGGCCACTATTATGCATGCTAATACAATTTAACAGCAAGTAGTTAAATGGAAGGTTTGTTCATCTGTATGTGGGGAAAACAATCGATTATTGTTCTGGAGTAATGCAGAGATAATGCACAATCCCCTCCCTCCAGTGACTGCATGGGGCTGCAGGCTGCTCCCTGTTCCAGCCGTGCTCACCTCTGTCACAGCTGGAAGGACTTAGCATTGGCAGCATCCCATCCTGGTGGGCACCAGCCCTTTACGCTGGCTGTTGTGTAGGGAAGCAATTCAGATGGGTTAAGCTCATAATCCGAAATGGTGCTTTTAGAAACATAAGAAACAATGGAAAATCCAATGGATTTAGGTGTTTGGAATAGCTTTTGTATTTTACACTTTACTTCTCGATTCCCTTGTAAGAATGTACAAGAGCCCATTTAGGAATAAAGGGCCGTGTTAAACCACACTATTAACTTCAAGTATTATTGACCACTGGAATACTCCAGGAGTATTATGTGTCCCTGAATGTCCTCACTAATGGGCAGTTTCAGCCATGGTTGGCTTTTTCAATGGTAGATGGTTCTTTCCCAACTGATTATGAAGAAAATAAAATGTGTGTCTTTTTCTTTCATAGATAAACCTTATATTATCTTTCTCCTGCAGTAGTTTTTGCTTTTGCAGGTAAGATGTAGTAGGTAAAGAAATATTTCGCTTGGATGCAATCTCTCTTCCCTGAAGTTGATGCGTTCTTTCTAGACACAGTTTATTATTTGGAGCAAAATGGCATTTTTGGATGAGTGAATTAGGAAGAACAGCGTTTTCTCTGACCTTTTCAGATGTTTGCATTTTTGTCCTCTGCAGAGATCTGCCCATTTCCTCCCTCTAATGGTTACACTAAACCAAAATGCAAATGTTCTTATCAATTGGAAGTTTCCATCTCTTGTTTACTTCACAAAATGGCAAATTAAATTCGTATGTGTTACAATCTATTCCTCTAATTGCGTCTCGAGTTTCCAGGACGCTGTATTAAAAGCTCTCCCTTGCCTTTTTTTCTCCTTAAAATAAAGGTTAAAAACCCATTGAAGAGAGTTGCCTTTTTAATTATCTTCAACTCCAGGCCACTGCTGCTGTGAGTCTGAACTCTTCTTTTACCATGGTCCTGACTTTACTTCCTCACATCCCAAACACAGTCTGGATTGCATCCCCCAAAGCCACTACAGCAGAAAACCCAGTCCCTGTGGTCAGTGGTTTTGCATCTTCTGGGCCATAGGGTGTATGCCCCGAATAGTTCATTGAAAAGGAAGCATCTTTTGAAATGCTCTGTTTTCCTCAAGACCAAAAGAAAAAGGAAGCTCTCCAGACTGCATGTGGAAATTAACTGGGTATGGGTTGTGCTGTTGCTTTAACATCACTTTTTAACCACACTAGTGCAGAATTCAGCACAGCAAGAAACTGCAGTTTGATTCAGGCTTGTGGTGATGGAGAGGCTTACAGGGAAGCCTTGTTCTGTATCACTGGTAAAGACCATTGAGTTCTAGCTATCCTTGAAGCTGATGAGCTTTGGTTTTCTTTTCCACACTTGTAGGCATTTTATAAGCATGTGGGAACTTCAGTTTAAGCTTGGAATGAAAACGCAGTTGTCCTGTTCTACGAGTGTAAGTCATAGTAGTGATACCTCCTTGTTCAAAAAGGCTTCTTTAGTGTTAATGGGAAGGGAATCCACAACATTTGGGTTTGGAATTGAGTGAATGTAAGCTAAAGGTCTGATGTCAGAAAAATTGGGTGAATTCTGGCTCTTGAAATCGTATTTACTTCAGTGTTATATATAGTAGAGATTCCAAGTAGTATCTCTTGTTTCTCTGCCTTAAAATCATCTGCAGACAGGTAACTGCCATGCTGAGTACTGCGATGGGTGTATTCACATTTTGGTGTCTGTGAATACCCTACTGAACCACAGGTCAGAGGGAATGGAATTGGACTGGAGAAAAAGAATAACAAATGCATGGAGTGTTGGGACTTTGGGAATTTCCAGAGCCCTTCGGCATATCTAACTTATCTCCCAGCTATTTCTGACGTCAAGAGCTTTTAAGCTGTGATTTGCTGATGTATTTAACCCACTCCTGAAATTACTTCTATCCAGAGTGAAAATACTTCTGTTGAGTTCCTCCTTTCACAGATGGGTGCTGGAATAAGGTGAGATGAGGTTAAAATCAGGGAGCTGGTAGGGGCACAAGGTTGAAAGCATGGCGTGGTCCATCAGCGTGTGAGCGTACTGGAGTCAGAGAAGGGGCCCAGACATGAGGCTTTAATGGCTTAGTTCATCTTGGTAGCTGTATAAAGTAGCCAAGCTGTATGATGTGATGTAACCAACTCGGGTTTAAATCTCTGCCCCCGCACCTTTCCCCAGAGATGCTGTAATTCGTTAAATAATCCAACATTAAACTGGCTACTGCAAAAGCACAGGCTCTAGGAATAAATGTCTGGCTCTCTATAAGCCTGACTTCTGCAATAATTAACATCACAGAATGGTTTGGGTGGGAAAGGGCCCTAAGATCATCCAGTTCCAACCCTCACAACCAGACTCCTCACACTAGACCCTGTTGCCCAAAGCTCTGTCCAACCCAGCAATTAACTGAAATACCATATATGCTCCATGTGCAGCTAATGTGCCACAATAGGAGCACCTACATCTTTTATTCCTTCTTTCCAGGATTTGTAGGGAATTGAATATTAACAGACTTCTTTCAAGACGTTAATTAGATGTGTCTGTTCCAGCACAATAAAGGAGCACAGGTATGAGAGTCAGTGGGTCACACTGACACCAGCGTGCAGCCCTTACGTGTGCTTAGGGTAATGTCATCAGTTCCAATGATTGTGCTGTCACCAGCTCTTATTAGGAGTGCTTTTACATGGTCTGAAAGGAGACTTAGGCAAACAAAAGCAGCATGTACATGGGCACTCTTCTGCGTTGTGTTCTTTAGCTGAAAATGAAATACCTTCTCAGAATTAAAGGTCTGTCTGCAAGCAGGATAAATCAGGAATACTCCAGGATAATCCAACAGCTGGGCTTGGGCCTGCAGTCACAGTGATTTCTAGGTTTTGCTTTCTTCAATCACAGGAGTAATTGGACTTGTCTACAAATGATGTTTGGATAAACTTCAATGGAAACTAGCAAAGTAGCCATCAAATGGGGTTTATATAAAAAATTGCTTGGGAAAATGTGTTGTAAGTAGCCTGCAATTCAAGGCATTTCCTTCCAGGATGCTTATCAAGTCTGCATGTGCAACTTCCAAATTGAACTAGGATATAGATGAGAACTATTTTTGATAGAAGAGGGGAGAATAAAAAGAGAGAAGAAAGCCCAGTTGGGAAGTAGTATCAGGGTTTTATATCATTGCCTTAGGATGTAAATCCTACAAGTGCACAGAGAGAAAAGAGACTTTGAAACACAACACATTAATCTGTGATGTTCAAGATGATGCTGGTAGTGTAAACGTGATTGAAATAGTCATTGTAGGAGTGGTGAGTAAATATACGAGAAGCCTTTGGATAAACTGCCTTCTCTTTGATATTATACCAAGTAAAGACAAAAGGTCCTGCTTGTTCCTGTGATGTTCACCAGGGAGGTTATATCAGGCAGAGCAGCTGCCAGTTTTAAGGGTGATCATGCTTCCAGATGCCAATGTAGAGCTTTTTATGATAGCAGCAACCAAAGACTCATGCAGAAGGTCCTGGTTGTGGCCGCCAGCCTCTTCTGGGGTGATGGAATGAAGATGTTGCAAGGCCAAGGGGAAGAGGATCCAGGAAGTATTTCTGTAGGGATTTCTCCTAGATTGGAAGCTGCTGTTACTCAGTCTCTAGGCTTTTGGATTCACAAATCAGCAGTGAAACCTGGCACATGGAAGCTGTCTGCAGGTTTTGGGAGGTGGTGCTGCCTTAGCTGGCCATCAGGCTGATGGATAAACTTAAGGGACGAGCTTCATCTTCTTTCCAGACTCAGAAATTACCAGACTACAAAAGGGATCATACCTGTCATTCTCCTCGAACTCGTTTTTGGCTCTTCATCTGATTTCTGTCAGATTTGATAAGGACAAAGATTATAAGTGTACCAGGTCTCCCAGACTGATGGAGATGAGCAGCTTCATAGAACAAATGCCCCTTCCCATGGTCCACCGAAGAGGGCAAGGTCCAGGTCCTGGTCCCCATTGTGTGGACAGGTGTGGAAGGAGAGTGGGAAGGGTGCTCTGAGGTAGGAAGCAGAGGAACAGGTACCTATTAAAATCATCACACATCTACAAGTAAACCAAGCTTCCTGAATTAAACTCCTGCTTCTGTAACCAGATTGAGAATGGGGTTTGGTTTGGGGATCCCTGGAGGTGTTCAAGGCCAGGTTGGACAGCGCCTTGGGTGCCATGGTTTAGTGTGAGGTGTCCCTGCCCATGGCAGTGGGGTTGGAACTAGATGATCTTAAGGTCCTTTCCAACCCTAATTATTCTATGATTCGGGGATTCTTTTTTGCTTGTTTGGTTTGTTGTTTGGGGTTTTTTTTTCCTTAGAACTTAACATCATTCTCCGAGAAACATCCAGTTGACTTTATCATATACCTGTAATAACATTCCCTGTATGTTTGCTTTAACTTAGGGGTTTGGTGTTGCTTTCTAACCCAGATGAAGCTCACACAAGGATTCATCTGCGTCCTGCGAGCGCGTCGCTTCCAGCATCAGCCGATGCATCAACCTCCCACTGGCGTTTTTTAATTACAAGAACAGCACTATCACTTCCAATTAGTGCCACACAGCTTATTTTAGTGAGGAGCAAAATGGGCTTTAAAAGGGTTTTCTCTCATGAAAATTGTTTATTCCATCTTGCTCCGTGTTGCTCCTATCTAGTAGTTTGTCAGTCAGTGCTTGGACTGCCTCAGATTCCTTGGGTCCTGTAAGTGATAGGAATGCAAATAAAAGGCTTACTTTTAATATCTCCACTATTTGATAAATAGGAATCACCTTGTTAAAACCAAAACCATCAAACAGTTTCTTCTCTTCTGGTTCCCCCAAAGCAAGCGATAGCCTGTTTTGAAGTGCATTCCCTGTGTTGGAAAGGTGCAGAAACCTATTTCCGGCAGCTTCTGTGTCATAGACTGTGAAGAGCTGTTTTTTGTAACCCTGCTCAGTGAAATTGGTAGGCCTTTCTTTTACGGAATTACTGTGAGAACAAGTAACATATCCAGTGAATTTAGCCTTAGTGAGAGTTCTCCTCATGCAGCGGTTCATTTTACCTGGAATATTAGCACCGCTAACCATCCGTGTGGAGTGTAATGCATTGGATCTATTGATTCAATTTGGAACGGAAAGCAAGCCGTCTGAGGCTTTGACTGAAGCAGCTGTCCTCGTGGGTTGTTTTGTTAGAGATTAAATTTGGGCTGTGTTAATATGTTTGATGAACACCTTTTAGCTTAGGAGAACTTTCCTCCTGTGGTTTTGGTTGCAGCTGAGCGGTGTCACTTGCATAAAATCCTGTCTCTGAATACAAAACACACGTGTTAAGGTCATAGAGGAAGAGGCACGATATCTTTTCATTCAAGCTCCCCTTTATGTATCTAATACCTTTGATCAAGGTATCTCGGAGCAGTAATGGGATTATAATTCATTGATGTAACGGACACAGACATTTTGTACAAGGAAAATCACAACCCGTTGCTGTTGCAGGCAAAGTGGTGGATGTGTAATGCTGAGGAAGCTATGACCAAACATCCTGGTTGGCATAAAGCACTGCAACGTTTTCATCAAGATCCCAGCCTTTATGAGTGGATTCTCATGGGATTAGAAAGGGGGTTTCCTTTATTGAGCAGCTTGCAAGTTGCTCTTAAAGCAGTTCCCTGGTGGGGGAAGTCCACGTAGGCTGCTGTTAAGCCACTGCTGAGAAACTGACTTTGCAATGAAAGCATTTATATTTTTAATGACAAAATTCCCTGCTGGAATGCTTACATGCATGCTGTACGTTGCCTGTTTGCATTCTAAACGCTGTTGTAACCCTGCTCTCTGCAGCCGGTTGGTAACTAAAACATTCCTAACATCTTTTGGCTGGAGATTCAGTCAAGGACGTTTCGCATCCTGCTTGCAAGAAGATGATTCCAGCCTTTCTTGAAGCTGCTCCAAAGGAGATTTCCTTCCGTAGTGGGTAGGGAAGTCACTGCTTATGGTCCAAGGGCTTAGTGACGTCCTCTTGTTGTCATGACCTACCATGCCTAACCGATAAGCAAATGGACATATTTAACATAGCTAGATGGGACAGGATAAGGGCTGGGGTCACTCTGTATCCGTGATGTGTGTTCTGCTTGAGCTCACTCAGCTCGTGAGTTGGTGTTGGCAGAATAATGTGGATAAATGTTTTAGGGGCATGAAGGAAAGGGGCTGTGTCTATGCCCATAGGCAGCAGACCTCCCTCCCCACGTCCTGACCAAATGGAAGGGTGTTTGCCATCATGGATTAGTTGTTCTTGCTCACCCGTAGATTGGCTCTGCCCACTCTGTTTGTTTTGTTCTTCAGCCCTGGTGACTGTCAGTAGCGCTGGGCTGAATAAACAGAGACTATTGATCAAATTTGAAGTCATTCACTTGGCAGTTTAAATAGATGCTGTCCTATATAATTAGAACAAGGGAGTAACACATAGGCTGATACAGCTTTATCCTGAATAAAAGCCTTCTTTTCATGAAATCTTGTTTGGTGCTATTCATCTCTGGGGTTTGTGCCTCTCATAGGTCACACAAGAATGAGACATTTTGTTTCAAATACCTACTGTGAAGAGGATGCTTTTGCTTGTGTAAGAGCAAAGACACTGCTACAGCATGGATCTGCTGAACTTTGGGAATAACATTAGGAAGAAGAGGGTGCAAACATGAGGTTATTGGTTAACCACATCCACCTAGAGCACACCTTGAGGAGGAGGACCACTCGGTATTGCTCCTTCAGCTCTGAAGCAGTAGCAGGTTTCGATTGTCCATCTCACTGCTGAGTGAAACACACACGTGCCTGTTAGATGTGGATGTTTGTACTCAAACACAACGGGGGATTAATTATTTCTGAAGGAAGACGTTCCCTTTTCATGGCTCCTGTCGCGCAATGTGCCTGTCAGCCTTCAAAGTGATGGCAACGTCTGGGATGCAGCACGGCCATGAGACACAGACCACTTTGCTCTGTGGCGTAGCGTGAACGCACCAGCGAGGAGCAGCAATAGTGTCACTGATAGATGTGCAGCGTGTGCCTGCAGCCAGGCCCCTGCTCCCGAATCACCCTGCTGCCGGTCCCTCGAGAGCAGGCAGATCCCGGAGCAGGATGTGCGCGCGTTGACCCACATTTCCTGGGGCAGAGCAGCCGTCACGTGCAGCTCACTGCTTGGGGATCGGATGAGAACCGATGTAACTTGGTTCTGTCGGCATCCGCGGGGATGCGCTTTTAGGGATTTGCCACCTGTGTGGTTAATACGTGATGAGGTGGATTGGAGAGTGTGTGTATGTGCTTCTCGTAGGCAAGACTTAGCATTGCACAATGGCAGCATCAAAAGAAGTCTTTTTATGTGTTATTCTCTTATAAGGCTGGTTATTAAATCACATCTTTTCTCTAACTAAAAGCTTTCATACTAAATCCTGGGAGAGTTTGTTCCATAGGGATGTTTTTCCTGCAACAGATGGACAAATGCCCCATAGAAGAAAACGGTGATTTCTTACTAGAAAGGCAGAAGTAGGTGAATGAATGCTAAATATTCTGCTCCCCAAAGCTATTAATGTCTCTGTAATTGCAGTCTTTTTTTGGAATAAGCCTCATTCCTGTCCCATTCTCCTTTCCCCTCATTCACAGCTTCCTTATTCCTGCACAGACACACTCAGCCCCCTCCTTCCCATTAGCTGGTGTCACCACTGCCACCTCCCGCTCCCCACGCACCCAGTGCGAGTTGGGCAGAGAGGATAACCCGGGAGGAGCTGATGGACTGGCAGGTATCCAGCATCGGTGCCCTGCACAAATACAGGCGTGTGTTTGGTGCTTCCTCTGGTTTTCCTTTGTAAACAAGGAGGGTTTAAGCTGAACTGTGAACAAATGGAGACAAACCCCAGCATAAAGAAAGCAGAGCGTTTTGTAACGTCTCGGGGGGATATTAACAGGGATTAGAACAGGCTGAAGAATCAGGAAGCAAACTACTGAAGACCTGAAAGCTGAGAATTTCCAGGAATTAAAAGCAATATTCTAAACAGAGGTGCTCTCTTCAGAATCAGAAGCGATGCCGAGGATTTAATCTGGGAGAGCACAATTCTTTCCCCTGCCTGAATGTAAACTGCACCTTTATTTTAGCTTTTCTGTTGGAAATTCCTGAAGCAGTTTTTCCCTTTTTGGAGTGATTTTTTACATTTGACCTGGACAGTCAAGGTGTCACTTTTCCATTTCTTTTTTTCATGTGCTTCTTGAATCATCTGGAACGTGTGACTAGGAAATGGTAACGAAGACAAAACCAGATGTGTGGCTGTATTTTGCCCAGTGTCAGTACACAGAGTTGCTGTACCAGGCTTGGGGTTAGTGCTCCTGCAGAGCACCAGCCTGACAGTGGCTGCTGCAAGGGGAGATTGACGATTGACATTAGGCAGAAGCTCTTCCCTGTGAGGGTGCTGAGGCGCTGGCACAGGGTGCCCAGAGAAGCTGTGGCTGCCCCATCCCTGGCAGTGTTCAAGGCCAGGTTGGACACGGGCTTGGAGCAAGCTGCTCTAGTGGAAGGTGTCCCTGCCTGTGGCAGGGATTGGAACTGGATGAGCTTTAAGGTCCCTTCCAACCCAAACCATTCCATGATCCTCCTCCGTGTGTCCCATGGTAACAACTAAGTTCTGCTCAGCCTGGCTGAATGGACTTGGAAAGATGCTTGATGCTGCTTAATGTGGAACCCTTCTCTGTTCTTGACATACAATGTCAGTAATAAAACTGCTCACCTCCCTTTTAGTACAGATTTACTGCAGCAACGTGTCCAGGTGGTATTTTTAACAGCTCCGTGGTGGGGGTTTTTTTGTAGCAATACTTTTACTTGACTATTTTAAGTCTTCCCATTTCAGTTTGTTCTGTACTGACACAAGCTGAAACCCAGCTGAAGAATGGAGGTTAAAACTGGTCACTAAACACACACAAGAGCTGGGAATCATCAACAAAAGAAGTCAGTTGAATGTTTTCATTCCCTCTAACATGGGCAAACCCTTCAGGTTTTCCCAGAAGGCACTAAAAGCATTTACATCTCAGTACTAAGATCCAAGTTAGGATTAAACCCTCATTTATTATGGGCTATTAGGCTGTGCCACTTCTTTCTAGCACCAACTTGATCTTGATGATCCATATGTTTGTTATCCTCAGGTTGATAATGACAGCCTAGGGAGCTATGGGAAGAGAAAGAATGACTTCTGAATGAATTCCAGCTGGTTCAGTTTTTGGCTGTCCATTCACTAAGTAGCCTAGAACAAAATGAACTCATTGCTCTGGGCTTTTGTACACAGTTAACTCTTCACTGCATATTGACTTTCACTGCCCTGACTTTTAAATCTGAGCTCTCTCTCAGCCTGTTCAGAAAGTACCAGGCCATCCCATCTGTTTGTTATCATGCTCACCACAAACCAAACACCACGTTGGCGAATAAGGAAGGCAGAAGCTCTAAGAGCATGGAAAAGTTTCTTTGGCAAAGAGGCCCAAGGCTTTGAAAAGCTTTACATGGCAAGGCTTGAGGCTTTTTATGTTTCTATCCAAACATGCCAAAAAGCACTCGGCATACCTCAGTTAAAACACAAGCCTGGAAAGCAGCTTAGAAGCTCTAGAAACGAGGGGAAGTTTCTAAGTCATTTGGTAACCTGAGGTATGTGGTTTTAAAGCACTGATACAGTACTGCTGCCTTGCTTGAAAGGAAGAATGCTTTTCATTTACCTGCAGAGAAGTCTGGGGTGTTGACTTTGTGCCTCTTGAAGAGTCATCCAGTACCTGTTGGAATCTGTTCTGGTAGCAGGAACTGGAGTTGGCTGTAGTGCTAGAAGAGGCGCTTGGTAAGTGTTGCTCTTTGCAGTAGGTGTCTAGCAACTGCTTGTTTTGGGATTGCTCAGTTACTAAAGAAATGCAAAATGAGCCTAAAACACCTTAAGCCCAGTGCACTGTTTTTATATACCTGATATTCCATAGGTTAAATTTCTCTGTGGAGTTTCTCTATTGGAGGTTCCTCACTCAAATGGTTCAGAATGAACAAAGAAATGTGTGTTCTTGACTGTTGTGACCACAGCGGTCACCAGTGTTTCATGCTTTTAATTGTGACTTGTCAAATTGCTCAGGCAAAAGCTTGTTCTTTTTCAGTGTTTTTAAAGATGATTTAATCTAATTTCGTTTCGCTGCCAGTTGCCTTCACCATCAGCAGCATCCCAGGTCACCTGTTCTCTGGCCAGCTTCCTCTTCTTGCTTCGCTTTAGTTGAGCACTGAGTCGGGCAGCCCTACTTTGACCAGAGCCAAACCTGCATATTTAGCTTTCAGGCAAGATTCCATGGGAGTTGCTTAACTAAAACTCTTCTACTGATACATTTAAGCCCTCACGAGATGAACTAATAGTTTACATAGTTTACAACTTACACATAACTTAACGCCATTCATTTTTTAAATAACAATGTTCTTGCTTTGAAGCAATCACTTGATGCAAACCAGACATGAATTTTGCCCTCTTTACTAAATACCCCCATTGGAAACTTTTGTTGCTATAAAGTTGATTTTATACCTTATTTAATTGCACTAAGATATCAAAGAAGCCAAATACTGGTTCTGTCTGGAAAAAACCAAATCTCAGTTCTTAAATAGAGATTGGGCACGTGTTAAATCGCCGTTCGCTTTCCCTCCTTTACAACAGCGTTTAACATTCAAATTGCTTTGTTGAAATATTGCCACTACCTGGGTGTGTAGGGATGTAAATACCAACCCCTCTGTGGAGAGACAAAACATATGGTTTAGGTTTTAAACTGCAGGATCTGCTTTGGTTTAGCTGGGAAGTTTTAGACCTTTTACTGTTTGACAGTAATTCAGTGCTTCTATTGAAACGGTGCTTGGCTCTATCTGGTCATGCTTTGCCAAGGTTTTCAGTACCAAGGTTTCTGCTTTCTGCTCTCAGTACCAAGGTTTTTACGTGTTTCCCAGTGGAAGGCCAGACTTCTTTGTGCTTTGTGCAGGACAGGCAGATATTATGAGGCCACACAATATATATATGAAGAGAACCGGCAATAATATTGGGTTAAAAAGTACAAAAGGTGTGTGTTCTGTTCCTGTCGTTTCCAAACCATTATGCTCCGTGGACAGAAGCTCAAGGCCACATCTGTTTTAATTGCTCTGATTGCTTGAGCGTTCTCCTAATTCTAGGTCTATGGGTAAGCATCTGCAAATGTGTTGCTTCTGGTTTTGGTTTCTTGTTCTGTGCTTTCCTCTCCTTTATAAAGCAGCAGAGAGCAGTTGTGCTGGTTTCCCTCCCGGACTTAGGAAATGAATGTCTTGTAAAAGCTCTAAGTCCATTAATTGAATGGTGGTTTGGGGAGGGGGGGGAATAAAGCTGCCGTTAATAGAGAAAGGTACTTGTAACTTGAGCCTCACAACCTGGTTGTAAACCATGCAGTTGTAGCAGTGGTACGGCTGGCCCCATAGAGGATATCTGGGAAGAAAGGGAATCTAAATTTCCATGTTTTATAGGGAGCAGGGGATTTATTGGAAAAGCCTTTTATGCCCTGAATTAGTAAGCAAATGATCAGCTGCACGGGGGAGTCCTTCTGAGGTGCTTTTCGGTAATGAAAATAAGGTGTTTAAGGCTTTCTGCACTGAACTTCTGAAAGTGGAGATCAGGGGCATGTTAAATTAAACACACCTAAAGGGAACACTGACTGAGCACTTGGCTGTGCTGCATATGGGGGCTCTCATTCTCCGTTACAGGGGTGTCCCCTATTTAATAGGTTATTTCTGTCAGAGTAATGAATAATTCACTGTTGTTCATCTGGTATTTCTCAGAGACACAAATCTATACATCTGAAGATCTGCACAGCATTTTGAGAAAGGACCTTTTGTATCCAGGGAGCAGGACTAAGTCTGATGCCCAGCTCTGCGCAGGACCTGTTGTAAGCGCCGTTAGGTTGAGTACGTGATCCCGTTAGGTATTAACATCTGGAGAGGTTTGAAAAAGGTGCTTCGAAACCTCCCAAGTGTTAAAAGCACAAAATATTTTTGGCAATCTTGGTAAAACGGAGTTTGGAATCTGAGTTATGAGTGCATGTGGGTGGAGGAACATGGTTTTCATGCTTTAGGAATTTTTTTCCAGATGCTTTCTCAGTGCTTGGGTAACTGTAAAAGTGAAGTATTAAGCCTTCAGCATGGATTTATTCCTTGCTTTTAATGTAATTGAAGGAAATGGAGCCACAGTTTCCTGGTGCGTTTTGAGCTTTGCTATGGGGGTGATGTTGCAGGGCTCTGTTTCAAAACATGAGCACAAGTATGTGCAAGCTGCACAGATAAACCCATCCTGTTCATTGCACCCACAGTGTTCGTTGCACGTGGTTGGAGATACAAGAGGTATAAGGCGAGAAATCCACAACTGGGTCGATCCCAGCAACTAACAACTTGCACAAGTGATGTGCGGAGGGAATGTAAAATCCCACTTTGTGGCTTTTATTTCCAGTAGGAATTCTGTCACTGCAATTGCTTTGTTTAGCTGTTAACTAAGAGTTTGTGCTTGCCCTGAGAACAGGATATTATTCTGTGTGGTTTTAATGGAAGATTTTAGTTCTCTCCAGAGAGTTCTATTGCTGCTGTACGCAGGGGCTGACACTATAGCTGAAGCCTGAGAGTATCCTTTGTTTACAGAGAGCTTTTTTGGAGCCTGTTTGTGGACCCAAAGGGAAAACTTGACTGAATTTGGGAAATCCCTCTCTACAAAATCAATGTTCCACTTGGTCATGGTTCTGGTAGGGATGGAGGACTGAGTTTTCAACCCCAAATAGGGGTAGAAATGACCTGATGTTCTGTTAGCGTTTTCTCTGGTAAGACTGTCATCAATAGGGTGTTCTTTGGGAATGGCTGTAAAGTGGCAACAGTAAGAACAGATTCACCTCTCCAGTTCCAGTTCTCAAAGAAGGTGGTTGTGCTTTGAACATGTTGGGAGACAGTGTGCCAGGACTTCATGTCTGTAAGACTCAAGCAGTCGGAGATGCTTGGGGCTTATGTCTATCTAGGAAATAGGAGACTGTGTAGGGAGTATGAGGAGGTTCTTGGCCTGGCTTAGGGGAAGGCATAGCAAAGTCGTAAGAAAACTGATGTAATAGCTGGGATTTAATGAAAGATTTAATCTGAGAGGTAGCCTTTATCTCAGGCATTTGTTATGGGTGAGCAGAGGGGGAAGGAGAGAAAGAGGAGTTAGTGTGAGGGATAATTGGATGTGCTGCTTTCCACCTCTCTGCTTTGTGTGCCTTTCTCTGCTTCTGTACAGCAGCCCTGATTCAGCTTGCTATTGATCTTCCCGGTTTTTATCCCTGCAAAGTTCTTCAGCTAATTCCATAACTGAGTGTTTCTCCCAAGTTTTACATCTCAGTCTGTTCATTCTTAAACTTGCTTTACAGGTCTCAGTTAACTGGGAATTTAATGAGTCATGTACTTCCAATAGGCCTATGCTGGTTCTTAATGATTTATGTTACTGAGGGCTAAATCAGCCCTTGCTGCTGTGTATATGAAGACTTATTGTTTGGTCAATTTGAGTAATTCCTAGGAATCCTGGAGTTGAAACTCTCCTGTTTTGTCAACTCGGTATTGTTTGCGCTACGAGGACTGACTCGTTCTGCTTAGGTAGGATGGAATCTTGCTTCCTGGCTAAGTAGATACTTTAATGACATGTTAATGGGCTAATAAAAATGGGTTCTTCTGGGCGTGTGGTTTTTTGAAGATCTCTTCAAAGTTGTCTAGTGTTTGCAACTGGCTGCACGAAGCCAAGTTCCAGCCCACGAGGAAAGCAAGCCTTGAAAAGAGGCTTTGATTTTTCGCTGCAGCCTACACAAAAGAGCCACAAAAAGGCTTCGTGTATCAAATCTAGCAACTCTTTGAGAATCGAGGGGTTGTTTTTAATGAAGCACTGCTTTAATCTGGTAGTCAAGGTCTGCTTTAGCATGAGTTCAGGCAGAGTCTTACAGTGTCAGGGTAGGGCATGACGTAGGCTGGTCCTTGAAGGCTGAAGGGTCTCGGAGGGGGGTTTGGTTGGCTGATGTGTCAGATTGCAGATGTCAATGGCACCATGATGCTGGTGAAGGCCACTCAACGCACGTTGTGCATCAGATTAGTTCTGTGCAGCTTATTGGCTTATTTGGCTTCAAGTAAGGGAAGGCTTGAGTTTTGTTTAGCTTTTTCTGCATGCTAGGCACTGCAGTGATTCACAGGCAGTGACTGAGAAGTTAAAGCACTCGGTGGATTTATGCATTTCAGTCTCAAGCAGGCGAAGAGAACGACCAGAAGCATTCCTGAAGCAAACACAAAATAGGACTAGAATAGAAACCTTGGCCTCTGTGGTGACAATTTAGACTCCAGTTTGTGAATAAAGGGGGGTATTTTAGTGCAGTGATGTGGCTAGCTGTAAAGAAACAGCATTTTTAAATGCTTTGTGCCTTCAGCCGCCTTTCCTTTCCCATTAAACCCTTTCTCTTGCACCATACCAAGGATTGTCACCCTTAAAAAAGCACAGCACTTAAACCCTTCGTGGGGTGTCTGGTAGAGAAATCAACCCAGACATTTATCTGCAGTGAAGTCTCATTAAAGTTGTGTGCAGAGAAGGGAGCAGTGAGCAGAGCCCTATGTAAAGCCGTTCAGAAGGGGTGCTTTGTGGGATTCAGGGTATTTGCCACAAAATAGGCTGAACCATTTGGCTGCGACGTGATTTCACATCATAGCTTCAGCAATTGCGGCCACGGCGTTAGAGCGGTGGTAAAAAGCTGATGTTTGCTTTTTTTCCCCCTTGTTTTTGGAGGCTTTTTTACACTTCAAGCACATTATTTTTGCCGTGCAGCCTCTCAAAAACTTGTTCAGAATGGCACAATTTGTGCTGTGGAAACCACCCTCCAAGCTGGGGCTGCCCTGCTGTCCAAGAATAGGTTTGTAAGGGACCTTAAAGCTCATCCAGTTCCAACCCGGTGCCATGGGGAGGGACACCCTCCACTAGAGCAGGTTGCTCCAAGCCCCTGTGTCCAACCTGGCCTTGAACGCTGCCAGGGATGGGGCAGCCTATTCAAATATGAGCTGCTTTGCAGCCTTTTGTATTTGCAGTGATATGCTGTGGCTTTCATTTCATTTTCTGTCAAGATCTTTATCCCTCTCTCCTCCAAAGCCTCATTGTTCTTTGCTCCTTCCTTACATCTTAAAACCCACCAATCTGTGATGCTTTTAATGATTGTGCTACATATCTCTGTGATTAAAGATGGTCGACACAGAAGTAAATGTTAAGTAAAGCCCTTTCTACATCCCCAGCCTGCTGGCCTGTGTTTGTCTTGTGTCAGAAGGCAGAACGAATGTATCCTGGAATCTAGCTGCCTGTTTGCACAAGCACAAATGATTAACCTGGAGTAGCAAAGGGAAGGCCAGAGATGGCTGAAGGGTGGATTTGCTAGCAGCGTTCACTGTGACCTTCCCACCCCTTTCCTAAGGAACATATGGACGTAGTGCTGGTTTGTCTTGTCCTCACAATTAACTTGAGTACTAAATTGAAGGCTGTCATTAGCTCTGATCCTCTCCACGTGTAAAAGTCCTTAATCTGAGCAAGGAGGCTCTTACCTTTAACTTGGAAAGCGTGGATGAGCGCAGTCCCAGGTGCAGATTTGCCTGCTGCTTTGCATTGGGACTGGCTGGGACCTATGCAATATTGCCATCACTTACCTTTTGGTTTTCCTTTCTTCCCTAGGTCTCAAAACACAACCACCTAGTTTTTACACTGCAACAGAAACCAGTTGTAGCATCTTAACCCTGTGGGATGGGGTATGTTGTGTGTGAATAAACCCCGTGTTGATGCAGACAGCAGTGTGAGGACTCCTGCAGACTCACTTTGAGCGCTGACAAGGAGGAGGAACATGCGCATGATGGCTTTGATTTTGTAGGCTAGGTCTGTTTACTTGGAGATGTTAAATGGTTCCCTCTCCGCGCTGTCTTTCTCTGCCTCCCTTCCAAAACTGCTGGTCTTGCTGCAGAGGTAGGTGGTGAAGAAGCACCTTTCTGATGCAACTCTCAAGTGGGTTGTTCAGACCTTGGTGCCACTCCGTGCTTTCCTTACTACACCCGTCTGTAGCTTGTTCCTGCGGCACCTCCTGAACCACAGCAGATGATTCATTCCTGCTTTGGAAGCAGGGTGGACAACCGGGGGCTGGCAGAGGAACCACTCCGCTCACTCAAGTTCCATCTGCATTGAAGACATCCCCAGGGTGAATACTGACTTTGTAGAAGGCTTGTCCTTTCTCTTCCTCCTGCCAAAAATGCTTTCACACTAGCACTTTACCCAGCTGGCTAATTTGGCCTTTGAAATTCCCTCAGTAATGTCAGGTACTTAGAAAAACATTCCCATCCCTTTATAAATATTACAATCTAGATGTAAAGGCATTGTTTCAGTGCTGTTTGGGACCTGTTGTGTGAAGAAGAAAAAGTTCTTCAGTGCTGTGCAGCAATCCAGAGCGGGAGTATAAACAAATACTGTGTCAAGCTCAAACAAGTCGGTTGACTTTGAGAAGGCAGAATGTAAATGCCCAAGTCAGGAGAATTAGTACCTTTGGTAACGTTGCAACGAATGCAGGGAGATTGCTCCTGCTAACAAGCCCCAAACCCTTTCTTGTTGGAAAGAAAGGAAAACGAAAAGAAAAAGCATTTTGGGAAGGAGGCAAAGATGGGGTTTGGTCAAAGCTAAAGCGCGTCTCCGTTTGCCTACAGTTCAGTTCTCCACCGCCTCTGTGCCAGGGGTAGAATTAATAACCTTTAAAGCCTTTGTAGCTCCATCTACCCGAGCTCACAGGTTGCAGGCTGGAAGGAGCAGCACTCACATCCTGCTCGCAGTCTTGCTGGAGTTCTATTGGAGAGAATGTGTTTAAGGAGCACATCTGGCATCGACTCAGCTTTGCAGAGCAAGCAGGGGCTGTCTGCTCCGCCGCTGGCATTGCTCCATATCCGAGCCTCCCATTGCTGACCTTTGTCACCTGTATCTTTACAGGAATTCAGAAGTCTGTGGCTTTTAAGTGATGGAGCCCTTAAAAATACTTGTTTTGCTCTATTGGGTTTAATATGCTAACAGTGGAACAGAGCCAATAGCCCATCTTGGGCAGCCTGATCCGGGAGATTGCTCCATAAAGGTTTATTTCAGCTATTAGCTCTTGCGCCAATATTTTCCTTACAAGAAAGAGTAATGATTTCTCTTTGCAACCTAAAATTGGGGGTTTCACAGGCTGCAACTGGCAAATTGGCAGCCGTACTCATCTGAAAGCCTGTGGCAGAGGGAAGAGAGCTAAATGAAGTCTACAATAATAGCTTTAGAAACTTGAGGCCGCTGAAAAAGAAAGCACACCTGAAATCTAGAATAAAGGTGGTAATTATATAGTCAGACTATATGCAGGTGGTTACAGAGGGAATACTTTTCCAGCTCAATAAGGTATGCTTAAAATTGGGGATAAGGAAGTAAAATGAGTTGTTTGGTTTAAAAACTAAGAAGGAAAGCTCCACCACTCACAAGAACTTCAGCATTCCCTTTGGCTGGTACCAGAACACGCGAGTTCTGGGTTTTACCTATCTTTATTCCCTGTTTTCCTGGTATTTTTTCCCTCTGAAGCAACGGGAAGAGGAAGTTAAAGGTTGCTGTGTCGTGCTTCCATTGAGCGGTGGATGGTGGTTCTGCAATCCTGCTTTGTTTCACGTTGAATTGCCACAGTCCTGCAGACTTCTCCTTCTCAGTCAGTTGTTAAGAGAGAAGCTGTCTGTGGTTGTGCCCTTTTGCCACTGTAAGAAATAAGTGATTTTTAAGCCATTCTAAATATAGGTTCCTGGTGTGGCTGCCTTCATTATTACCAAGACAAAGGGTTTGTGTGTTTATGTCCATGGACTTCTGGGTTACACAGTGGACTTCTTTGGTCTGTTTGCTTGGCACATGAAGGGAGGCAGGTTTTGTTCTGCTGCTTCTGTGAGGGGGGTGGGGATGTTGCTCCGGAGTTCAGAGGTGGAACTCTTGATGTGTAAAAGAAAGAACTTAAAAAGGGGATTTGTTCCCATGTGTTTCCTACTGCATCTTCGCTTTCCCTGCTGCAGAGTTAAGGTGAGACTTGAGTGTAAGTCAGGAGTGAGATGAGATAGAAATGGGATGAGAAGGAGAAATGGACCATACCAGGGGGAATAGCCATTAGAGTATCTTCTGAGCATTCATTCTCATGCTGAAGGATCAGAACTGGGTGGGAAAGAGACTACCTCAAAACCAGTTAGGTCTTTTATAGCCATCTTCCTCTCTTGGCTCCTGGGTTTAGGTAAGTTAGAGCTCTCATCTTTGGCTCTGTAGTTCTTTTCCCTGGCCTGTTAGAAGAGTTGAATGCATACTGAGCAACTCAGATTGTACTGAGCAGTCCTTACTGAAAAGCAAAACTGGACTTATAGCTGGTAATAGACTGAATAGAAATGGAGATTGATGCGAGTGTCCTGATCTGATGTTTGTTTGAACTACTGTGCTATTGAGTAGACTTGGAGAAGGGGAAATAATGTCTCATTTGTGGCCCTTTCAAAGGAAAATCTTGATGCAATTACTTGGTTTTCAATGCACTTTTTCACCTGAGGTCCTGTCACACCACAAAACCTTCCCGTGTTTGCAAACTGCTCACCCTGTGACAGCAACACCACCACCACCAGCCTGGTTTAGCATTTGTGGAATGGCTGTAGGTTTTAATGCAAAGGGACGTTCATGAAATCTTTTGTGTATTGGAACAATAGAACAAAAGCAGCAAAGGCATTTTTCTCTTTATGGAAATCCATATTCCAGTCACAGATAAAGAAAACAATGCTCGCTTTTAATATGTGGGCATTTATTATGGATTATGATCAGGTAGTATTGCAGCTGCTGTGATTGCCTGAAAGGGGTTTTTCATGGGTTTAAGGTTCCTTTATCTTTTCTCTTGTTTTGCAGTATTATGTGCCAAGAACCTTGCAAAGAAAGATTTCTTCAGTAAGTATGCCCCAGTTGTATGACTTTCTGCTCTTGATTAATCAGATTTATTTGTGTATTGTGCATCAGTGTCATGGCTCATCTGTGTATGCCATTTGTTCTGTGGTTCCATTCTTGTGGTAACATTGCATTACTACATATATGTTACCCTGAGTTGTAACTCTAGGGTTAGAAAGACCAAGGGCTCACAGATTTGAGTTGGAAGTCTGGCTGATGAGACCACAGACAAGGTGCTGCTTACAGCTCCTTGTTGGGGGTACCAAGAGCATCCATCTCAGTCATGCTCTATTCATAAAGTGAGTAAAAGATCCTGATGCTGCAGTCTCAGTATTATGCTAAGGACTGAACAAACATGACTGCTTCTCAGTGTGTGTGGGTCACTTAAGCTCTGTTAAATTAAGCACCTTTAACCTCTTGTTTCCTAAAGCATTCACAATTTACAGCAGATACCAGTCTGTATGACACAAGTATGTTCCCTAATTAGGAACTCAGTTCTCTAGTTTGGATTTACTAAAATAGTTCTAGGATAATGGCAGCTTTTCTGTCTTGGGGAGGGGAAGCAGAAGCTCACGGTAACATTATCTTGGAAGAAACAACCCAAAAAGTACTGTGTCTAATAACACCTTTTCCCTTCCACAGGACTTCCTGACCCGTTTGCAAAAGTCGTTGTTGATGGGTCAGGCCAGTGCCATTCAACTGACACTGTGAAGAACACATTGGACCCCAAATGGAACCAGCATTACGATCTGTGAGTTATTTCTAAGGTCATAAATAAACAATATTCCAGAGATCTATCTAGTAATTGGAATGCAGGGGTTGGCACTGCAGCTTCGTCTTGCATTAGCAATGGAGTCACAATGGCTGAGGACTGATTTCTTGCAACAAGAAGTTGCCTGTTACTAAAGGAGAGCTGCTTTGCTTTTAGGTGTTTGAATGGAGAAATCCTTGTGCGTTGGGTACACAGCACAGCTGCATAGAGTAAGCTCTACTGGAGCGGTGCAGTCCAGCTTGTACAAAAGATTGCCCCTTTTGTAGTGATTTATATTCTCCAAATTATTAGAAACAGGGATTGTAAAGTTTGGTACATTAATCAGCTTGTTGCATAGCTTTTAATGAGGCTGGCTGTAGTTAACTTCATGCTGCAGCAATATCAGTTTAACATGCTGGGTGAAATCCTAGTGCAGTAATTCATTAATAACACCATTTCAGTCTCAAGTACTTCTGTATTTATCATAAAGCAGCATGACCAATGTACTGAAATGTATCAGAATTTGTACCGAATAAAGCATAAATTGCTTAGAGGAAACTTGCTCTTCTGATATGTATTTTCCTAGGTATGTTGGGAAGACAGATTCCATAACCATCAGTGTATGGAACCATAAAAAAATCCACAAGAAACAGGGAGCTGGCTTCCTGGGGTGCGTCCGACTCCTCTCCAATGCCATCAGCAGGCTAAAAGATACTGGATGTAAGAACAATTCCTACCTGGTGCAATCAGGAACCTTCCGTGCCTTGTATCTGAGTAATGAATAGTATTCCCACCCGTCCCTCCCTGGTGTTTTGTTGATCTTTCCAATTCTCATTTGCAGACCAGCGTTTGGATCTATGCAAACTAAATCCCACAGATACTGATGCTGTACGAGGCCAAATAGTGGGTAAGGATCCTCTCAGCTAAACTTTTCATCTTCGTGGGTAAATATACTATACAGACAAGTGCTCTATTAAAAAGGAGACCTGTATATTATTGCTCTGTGCCTTTTCTGTATTGTTTCTTCTGACTTCAATGGGATTCAATTCCATAACCTGAAAATTGGCATTGTGCTCCTATGTAAGAGTTTGTTTTCTCTCAATTGAAACAATATTAAAGAGGGAATGCATCCGGTAAGGTTTCTTGTGCCGCTCTGGAAGGGTAAATGTTACCATGAAACTCATTGCCTTTGGACCAAGGTGACAGGCAAAGAGAATCTTATGCGGAAAAGAGGATCTGGAGGAGTTAAAAGCAATATTGCAAATTGCTGGTTTAATACCCTTGAGTCCTGTACCCCACTGCCAAGTTTCAACAAGGCACTGCTAGTTTTACAGCTCATTCACCCCATCTTAACCCCATTCTGATGGCAAAACCACCAAACCCGAGCTTTTCATTTCAGTGTAGTTGGCAACCCCTAAATTCTCACTGTAATGATGACATCTAGTGGTGAGTAATTTCTTGCCAGCTTACCTTGCTGGAGCCTCATGAAACACAGATGTAGATGTAGACGTGTTTGGTATTTACAACATAGACTCAGCTTAAGTTTTGAGGGGTTGATGCCTCTGGTTTCTCTTCTTCCTTTTTAAAACGTCAGTAATGCCTTAGGGTTATAGAAGCAGTTTTGGTAAAGGGTGTGCTCTCAGCTTCCCTTTCTATTTCACCCTGTATAAATATGGGTTGTTTGTCTTTACGTTCTTTTGAAAGGAACAGTTGTTCTTTCATGTTTAACTCGTGTTTGTTTGCTTTTTATTGCAGTCAGTTTACAGACGCGGGACAGAATAGGCACAGGAGGTTCTGTAGTAGACTGTAGAGGGCTTTTGGAGAATGAAGGGTAAGGATTGTTTTCGTTACACTTCATTATTAAAATGGTGTCTATGTGGAAAGAAGAATTAATGCTAGAACATGAAAATATCAGTATAACTAATATATTGGCTGGGGATGTGTATCAGGTAATAAGGTGGATACTGACTTGAAGAGAATAAGCTAAACTGGGTAGGACTTGCTCCTTTAGTTAACAGCGATTCTTGCACTTGCATGAGAAATACGGGGTATAAAAACATGAAGAAAGTGTCGTGGCGTGGGTTAAAAGTTGCAGTAATAGAGAGGGAGTGAAAGAGAAACAGTTCTTTCTGCATTCACTTCTCTTGTGATGGAAACTCTTGAAGTTTCCCCATTTTCAGAACGGTTTATGAAGATTCCGGACCGGGAAGGCCGCTGAGCTGTTTCATGGAGGAACCAGCACCATACACAGACACTACGGGGGCCGCTGGAGGAGGCAACTGTCGCTTCACAGAGTCCCCCAGTCAAGATCAGAGGCTTCAGGCACAGCGGCTTCGCGCTCCTGAAGTCAGAGGTCATGCACAGACACCTCAGAACAGACCACATGGGCACCAGTCGCCTGACCTCCCCGAAGGCTACGGTGAGAGCTCTCCAGCACTACAACATTGAAGTTTTCAGCTTATAAAACCCTTCAGAGACAGAAAAATCACCCGTTTCCTGTCTAGATGTGGTTTACCTGTTAGAACACGCAGCATCCACGTGCATCTCCTGGCCTGCAGTTTGGATAAGGAACTGAGCAGAGCAGATGGGAGTTTGAGATTGGCTAATTAGCAGTTGGCTATGCCAGGATACACTGAGGGGTTGATGGTAAATTAAACATGAGGTTGTGGTATGATGCTGTTACAGAGAAATCACTGCTAATCTTGGCTTTGTATCTAGGGAGAACGAATGGAAAGAGCTCTTTAAAGTAGAGCAGGAATGCTATTTTTTCCTTCCCCCTTGGCATGTTGTGTAGGTTTGAGCCCACATTTGAGAAAAGATCAGGAAAATAGAAAAGCAACAAAGAAGGCAGTAGTACAGAAGATTAGGGAGGATAAGATTAAGGAGAATTTAAATCTCAGTAAAGAGCACAGCAAATCTATGAGTAAAGAAATCTAGTTTGGGGGCTTGGGTTGTCTTAAAACCTAAAAGTAAAAATAGAAGCTAAGGCACATGGATTTGAGAGCTTCAAAAAGGATGCTGAAATGTGTAATTAAAGTATATTTGGGAAGGACAAACCAGTCCATGCTGCAAGAGATCAGGTGGATGGCTCACGTACCTGCTCCTGGATCTGACAGAAAGAGAATATTCTAATGGCTTTCAACAGACTGTTTGTTTACTTGGAGCACTGTGTGCAGTTCTGGTGTCCTCAACATAAAAAGGACATGGAACTGTTGGAACAAATCCAGAGGAGGCCACGAGGATGATCAGGGGACTGGAGCACCTCCTGTATGGAGACAGGCTGAGAGAGTTGGGGCTGTTCAGCCTGGAGAAGAGAAGGCTGCGTGGAGACCTCATAGCAGCCTGCCAGTATCTGAAGGGGGGGCTATAGGGATGCTGGGGAGGGACTCTTCATTAGGGACTGCAGTGATAGGACAAGGGGTAACGGGTTCAAACTGAAACAGGGGAAGTTTAGATTGGATATAAGGAGGAAGTTCTTTACTGTTAGGGTGCTGAGGCACTGGAATGGGTTGCCCAGGGAAGTTGTGAATGCTCCAGCCCTTGAGGTGTTCAAGGCCAGGTTGGACAGAGCCTTGGGTGAGATGGTTTAGTGTGAGGTGTCCCTGCCCATGGCAGGGGGGTTGGAACTGGATAATCTTAAGGTCCTTTCCACCCTAAACTATTCTATGATTCTGTGATTCTATTTTGGGTGTTTTCTCCAGCTGTTTAAGTTAGAATAATCTTTCTTCCTTTCCTATAGAACAAAGAACAACGGTACAGGGCCAGGTTTATTTTTTGCACACACAGACTGGAGTTAGCACATGGCATGACCCAAGGATACCAAGGTATGTATCTGTAGTTACAAAGTCAGGGGGGTTGGAGTGTGTGTGTGGCAGTAAGCTGAATCTTTAAGAGCAAAAACCTGTGAAATGGCCTGTCTGAACTCAAAGGGAGACCTAGGAGCAGAGGAATAATTTGGGGTCTTTCTAGTTACCTTTGCACCAAGGGAAGGGTTTGAAAACATGAATTATCTACTTGTGAATCATGTAAAGCAAAAGGGCAAAAAATATGTAGCCTTTTAGGATTCCTATTTGACAAAGTCTTCCTGCTACCTTCATCTGACTTTGTATTTTGGTAAAGCTACAGACTTTTGAATCTTACATTGTTTAAATGAAAACAGTTCAGACTGCAAATAGAAGAAGAAAGTGACCATTTTCATCAAGCCATTGTTTCTTGAGTATTGAGTGTGTAACTTTTGCTCTCATAATGCTCATTTATCTTTAACTGAAGCAGAGATCACATGCCATCTTTGAACCTGAAGTGGTGTTGAGGGGTTTTATGCCTTAGACCAATGATGTGCAGCTAGAGAATGTAAATACTCCACGTGATTAATTTAGTAAAGCCTCTTTAAACCTTAACCTGCAGCTAATCCAGGTCTTTGTGACTAAGGCCTGGCTCTCAGCTGCTCTGAATCTGGGCACCTGCAAGCCAGATCTGAGAGTGAAACACAGTTGTGACTCTTGAGCTGCTGCATTGCTTGGATAATACATGAATGTGATGCAGGATATTAGAAAAATGATATAAAGTAGTGCAGGCAAAAGTGTTGATAAAACCACAGTATATGAGAGGATATTAAAAATGAAGTTGAGAGAGAAAATAGCGTGATGTTAGATTAGCTGGTATCATTGGAAGCAGAAATGACAGTGCTCATTCGTTCATGTCACTCATGTCATCAGGCTTGCGTGCCCAAAGCCTTGTCTCTTCTCTGGGTGAGGCTGATAGGTGTTGCTGCTTCTCTCTATTGCTGCTTCTCTCAAGCCTTAGAGCCAGGTTTTCAGGACCAGCAATGTAAGTGGCCACAACAGTACCTTGTGAGTCACAGTCACACCTCTTCTAGTTTAAGGTGGCTTTCATACCACCGACTTGCAGTGCAAAAACCTTGGCATTTAGCACAGATGTAGGTTAAAACTTGGTGTAATCAGTTCTCTACAGCACGTTCAGATGCACAGCTGACTGAAACAAATGGTCACAACCATAATCTTCTTTAAGGAGCCTAACAAAGGCTTGTCTGTCTGCCTCTCTATCCCTTGCTGGCGTATACTCACTGTGACACTAATGAAGCCTTTGGTGTACAAAGTGTTTCTACCTTTCTAAAACCTCTCAGTTTACTCATTTATACTGATGTTGCATGGTTGGATTTAGGGAAGGAAGCACATCAATTGATGTCTTCAGCCCTGGATAATAGATGAATCCATGCCAGCTGTCTAGAGAATGCTTGACTTAACAATAGCTTTTCTGTCTAAAAATAATCTTCAGGTTTCCTTCCTTCCTTTTCTTGCCCCTCGTAGTGTTTTCCTCTGTTAGGTGGCTGAGGCTTTAAGTGTTTTCCATTTGCTTGGTGTAAATACATCCTATGTATTGAATTCAAACACTGCCTGGAAGTGAGTGACTGCCTTTAGCAGTACTTAGAATGATACCCGTAATTTAGCTAGGATGAAAGGGCTGAATGTGTTGGTAAAGCCTCACTCTCAATGATTTACCAGTCAAATAGTTAGGATCTAACCTTGTCTAATTAAAGAGGTAGGGTTTGGTTTCTGTTTTTAGGTGATCTTGGTATTTGGCTGCCTTAGCCTCTTAAGTGGGTGTCTGGAGGCAGTGCTTGGTGCAGAGGCCTTTGGTTAAGAGATGGTTTTGTGCACATGGATCACGTTAGTGTTAATGGAAGCTTTCCTGTGGAAACTTTGCTATGGAAAAAATCTCTCTTTCTCCTTTTACAGCCCTCAGAAGCCCTGTCATCCCCTAAGTGATGATGTTGCACATTGAAGTTGCTTTTAAGCTGTATGGCTTTCTGACTTTCAAAGCCTTTCAGAGACGGAAGGTGTTTTGCTGATGTACCCTTTTATCCGTGTGCCATGCATACAGAGGGACTTGCACTGCTTAGATTGAGGCTTGTAAAAAGACAGCATTAAAATGGCTATCCTGTCCTTCCAAAGACTTTCAGGGCCTTGAATCACTGAGCACCAAATTCATTCCCCCTCCTTTCCCCTGACTGTAAATTGCTTTCATCTTAACTTCGGAAGTGCTATAACATTTTGTTTGCTTTTCTCCTTAGAGACCTTAACAGTGTGAATTGTGATGAACTGGGACCTTTGCCTCCAGGCTGGGAAGTTAGAAGTACGGTTTCAGGAAGAATATATTTTGTAGATCATAACAACAGAACCACACAGTTCACAGATCCACGACTACATCACATCATGAAGTAAGAACCTCGCCTGATAAACCGTTCATGTCAAGTCTGGATCCTTAAACCTTTTGTCCAATTTTAACTGCAGTCTGGGAATCATGAGGGGGTGAAAAACTGCATGATAATGATACTGGGGAACAGATGCAGCCAATGCTCTAATCAGGGTCTGAGCATTACTTCTCAGTGCTGGCTTTATCTAAGCTTTCAGGTTAGATATAAGGAAGAAGTTCTTTATTGTGAGGGTGGTGAGGCACTGGAACAGATTGCCCTAAGAAGTGGAAAGCTCTTCATCCCTGCAGTGTTCAAGGCCAGGTTGGACAGAGCCTTGGGCGACATGGCCTAGTGTGAACTGGGTTGGAACTGGATGATCTTAAGGTCCTTTCCAACCCAAACCATTCCATGATTCTATGGGACTCTCCAAAATGTATTTATTGTGCTTTGCAGCCCTCAGCTTTAAGGGAGGGTTTCCTTATTTCAGCACAACACTGATCTCTTTAAGCTCCTTTGACAAAATTACCCTAAGCTCTGCTGAAGTGAATATGCAGCTCTGGAAATACTGAGGTGTGGGACAGAGGTTCTGCCCACAGCCTGTCTGGATTAGCAGTTCTAGTTCTGTGCTAGCTACACTAGATCTCAGCTGGCTTCATGCTCCCTTGAGCTCCAGACAACAGGACTATAAAGCCAGCTGGAGTCTGGTTGCCTGGTGCTGTTCACAGCCAGTTTGGGTTTAGCAGGATTTAATAAGCTCAGTGTCTGCATCATGCAGAGGCAGCTGCAATGTTACAAGAGCTGACCCTGGAAGCAGCCTGGCAGTGCTTGTGGTGCCCAAGATCAGACTCTTTGCTGGATCTGAGGTGTCTGTGTTTAAAGCGAGCTAGGGAACACCTGTATCTATAACTGCTCTGCACCCAAATAAAGCACTGAGGGATAAGTACAGTTGAATGTATGAAGCTGCAACTATTTGGGGCAGTCTTTCTCTTTTAATAACCACAAGTGCAATACTTTTACTGTATCGAGCATCCTCAGCTTTATTTTGCATGGAGCTGGATTAAAACCCACTGGGGTTGTTATTGATAAGTCCATTTATAAAGCTGTTGTTTGTTCCATTAGAGGCCTCTTTTCCTGTTACACCCTTGAATGTTGTCTCCATACAGGAGCAATACCACACAAACTTCTTAATCACTGCTCAGTCAGCATGCAGTGACCATGCTCCACAGCCTTCCACAATGTATTGCCATATAACAACTGAACTGATGTATTCCTTACATCCCTGAATGCAGGGCAATGATGCTATAGAGTTACCCAGCTGAATACACATTTCTTTCCAGCTTCCTTTTAGAGAAGCTTAATCAGTTCTTCCATCATTGTTTTACATTATAGTGTAAAACAATGCAGTTGTTTTATTGTGCTTCTGGAATATTTCTTTTTCTTTCAAAGCCATCAATGCCAGCTAAAAGAGCCCAGCCAGCAGCCTCTGACAGCTCCAAATGAGGGATCACTAGAAGACGGAGAGGAGTTGCCTGCACAGAGATATGAAAGAGACTTGGTACAGAAGTTGAAAGTTCTTAGACATGAGCTCTCTCTTCAGCAACCACAGGCTGGTCACTGTCGCATCGAAGTATCCAGAGAGGAGATATTTGAGGTATTTCATTGACTTTTTTACTCCTAACAGCAGCTTTTGGCACACAAGAGTGAAGTAAAACTGATCTTTGATTACAGTAAGTGTGCTTCACAAGAGAGGTAGGGGATATCACTACCAGGTGGTGCAGACTTGTCACTGCCATTTGTTTCACATATAGGAATCCTACCGTCAGATAATGAAGATGAGGCCAAAGGACTTGAAAAAGAGGCTTATGGTGAAATTCCGAGGGGAGGAAGGCCTGGATTATGGAGGAGTAGCAAGGTGAGAGACAGGGGGTTGTCTGATGCTTTTGAACTGTAGGATTGTCCTTAAAGAGACCTGTGGCTGATAGCTTTCCCTTTCAAATTGTCTGTTTGCTGTATATGTAAGTTATTTGTGATCTAGTTTATAGGTAGTGATTGTAGCTTCAATCTTCATACCATGGTAGATGGGAAAGTAGAAGCATGTGATTCAACAGTTGTCCCACAGCACTCCTGGTGTAAAAGACTGGTACAAAAATGACTTTGTATTTGGGAATGTCTCTGGAATTAAAGCAAGATCGAGGTGTTTGTTTCCGCTCTTCTCTATGGGTACTCAGTTTTCATCACCATTACCCAGTGAATGCAAAAGGATTGTTTAGGACAGGGTATTCATCTTACAGAGAAAGGGCTGATCCCAGTCACATTCTGATCTGTTGGAGCAGGAGTGGAGATGAACCAATCCTAAACAATGGCTAAAACTTTAGAGAGGACTTGCCTCCCTCTTAAAAATAGTCATTTCCTTTGGGTTGCTTCAGATGAGCTCTGGAGCTGGTTGTAGCATCACCAAAGTGCTCATCTTTGCATGCTGGTGTTTAGACGCATTGTTTCACTTCACTTGGAAATAGCATTTGCATTAAAATAGCTTTTCTAAAGACCTCCAATGATTAAGTTGATTTAAACAATAAATTTTGCTTCATATTTCTTGATACTGTGCAGGCTGCAGAGGAGCAGATCACTCAGTCACCAAGTACCTGAACTATGTACAAAGTCAAGATGCTTTTAGAAGTGGGTCTTGTTCAGGCTTGGCTTGTTGATGGTGTTAACAACTTGCTATAGCTTCTCTAACTGATGTTAATTCCTTCAGTACTTCTAAACTAAAACAAGTCTGCCTGTGAGTGGAGGAAGACACTTGATGGGTTTTTAAGCAACCTTTTTGGTCTGCACGTGGGGAGCAGTACAAGGTGGTCTGATTTTGAACTAAGCATTCAGCACTGATGATTCACAGTAATCGTGTGGTCTAAAACGCCAGTGGAAGCTGCACCCTTCTAAATACCATTTCCTTTTTGTTCCTCTTCTTTTTGGGCAGAGAATGGTTGTATTTACTATGCCATGAAATGCTGAATCCCTATTATGGACTTTTCCAGTACTCCACAGATAATATTTACATGCTGCAAATCAATCCAGACTCTTCTATCAATCCTGTAAGTATTAACTTCTGAGCGACGTGTCTGCTTTGTGGTGTTTTGCTATAGCTGTTCTTCCATGACAGCAGTGTAAAGTGAAGGGTAAGGAGAGCAAGAATGTGTTAATGACTCTCATATTGACATACTATGAAGCCGAGGGGTTTTGTTCAGAAACTAAAAACATGATAGAGGAGGTATCCTTTGATAAGAATCTTATTTCTTTGAGTCTCATTTCCTGACATTTGTTCTGTAGGATGAGGGAGATAGATTGGAAGAATCTCAACCAGAGCAGTTATGCTTCAGTTTCTAAAAGCCAGCTTATAAGCAACATGAAAGGCATGAAGGAAATAAGCACCTGGCCCGATTCCTCAAGAGAAAAAACATTTGATGGTTAACAGAATAAAGCCATTTGTTTGGAATTGTCCCATCTTCTTGCATTCTGGATGTTTCATAGGGATTTTCTCTTGAGTTTTGCCCTTTGAGAGGTTTAGAGGCCTCGTATCCCATTTATTAGTCAGGTAATGCACAGAGACTTGTTTGAGGCATTTAATCATTAAGTGCATCTGGTCTTGGTTATGTCAGGAGGAAAAATGGTGGCTCCTCTTGCCCAGAGGGTTGCAGATAACTGGCACTGAGCACACAGCTGATGGTGCAGATATAACCACAAGATGTCAGTGTCTTCCTGCTGCCTGTTTTTCTTCCCTCTCTCCCTGCAGGACCATTTGTCTTATTTCCATTTTGTTGGTCGGATAATGGGTTTGGCTGTGTTCCATGGACACTACATCAACGGGGGGTTCACGGTTCCCTTCTACAAACAGCTCCTGGGGAAGCCCATTCAACTCTCCGATCTGGAATCTGTCGACCCAGAGCTACACAAAAGTTTAGTCTGGATCTTGTAAGTACTGTGTTTAACAATTGTCTTGCTGTTCCTATGTTAAAAGGCTCCAGGTACTTGAGGAAAGGCTTCTCTGTGTTAGCTCTCCTTCCAGCAAAGTAGATCCTAAACCATTAAGCACTTCATTAAAGTATCAGAGTATCGAAATCCAAACTCAGGACAGAGATCTGAGGGAGAGTACAACCTTGTTCCAAAGAACACCAACTTTGATTAAAATGGAAGTAATTTGGGCTTCAGAACAAATCCAGTGTTCACCCTTGCTTTGCATTATCTCAACTTCTTTTTCTAAATGCTGGTTTGAATTCTGTGTTTAAAGTTACTGAGGATGTTGAGGTTCACTGCGTGTGATCTCTTCCGTGCTTCACATTGACACAGGAAGCACATCAGAGTATTGCTCCCTATGTATCTTTATGTCTGCGTGTTTGTGTATATAGGATTTTATTCATTATCCTGAGTACTACTAGAATTAATGTACTAATTCTAGTTAATACATCTAATGTACTATTAGTTAGTACATTGCTGTAGTAGTATCTGATCAGTATTTAATCAGGCTTTTCAACATCTATTAAGCTATATAGAAAGTGGGCATTGTGGCAGTACTCCTAGTGGTGTGAAGTGCTGATGGTTAGTTCCTAGGTTTACCCTGAAGACTGCTTAAGTGTTCAGTAACGTCAGCATCACCACTGAGAGTTATGAGACGATCCAACGACTAGGTTTACCCCCTGTCTTTCTGTTGTCAGAGAGAACGATATCACCCCAGTTCTGGACCATACATTTTGTGTGGAACACAACGCTTTTGGGCGGATTTTACAGCATGAACTCAAACCAAATGGCAGGAATATTCCAGTGACAGAAGAGAACAAGAAAGAATATGTCAGGTATTGCAGAACAAAAATATACCCTGTAAATGTAATGTCAAGAAGATAGGAATTGTTGATGGAAAAGAAGCTGGTAAACGCTCTCATAATACTAAATGTGTGTATTAAACCAAGTTCCTCTGTAAAATGAGCATCTTCCAGCTCTGCTATAAAAAGCCTAGTCCTAGCTCACTGTCCCTGACTTTTTCTTTCCCTCCTCCCCCAGGTTGTATGTAAATTGGAGATTTATGAGAGGAATAGAGGCACAGTTCCTGGCTCTGCAGAAAGGTTTTAATGAACTTATTCCTCAACATCTCCTTAAGCCTTTCGACCAGAAGGAACTTGAGGTATGTCTTTTACCCACATGGAAGAGTTCTTTGATTTGTTTGATCCACACTCAAGCACTGCTTTGAGAACAAACAAAAACCTCACAAAACTTAGTTCAATGTATGTACCAGAAAGCTTTGTGTTCATTTAACCAAACCCTTTTTGGTTTATTCCAGACATCCTTTGGGTTAACATTATTGAGAGGGCTGCTTAAAAGGGGAAAGACAGATACATCGGGTTGTCTAATGCAGGATTAAAGCTCAAAGCAGGTGTTCTGAGCAGTACTGCGAGTCTGGGGCATTGCTGACAAGACCTAACATGTTATCTACCTCAGAATTTGCTTCCTTCAGTTACTTCACAATCATGGCTGTTTCTGTATGCACACAGGGCATGGTTTCGATAGACTAAAATACAAGTGTAGAGCAAACAGAAAAGAATTTGTCTTCTCATTGCATCCTGAGGTGCAGATCGCTCCCTCTTAAAATCAGTCCCATTACAGCAATTTTTCACCTAGTTTTGCCTTTTTATAAGGCAGCCTGTGGCATATTGACAGTCTGTGGTATTGGAAGCACTAGCTCTGTGCTAGTTGTTTGTGCATGCTGATGGATCCCATGAAGTTACTGCGTTCCATTTGCTAGCTGCTTGAAAAGGCAGATTAAAAATCCATTACCTATTTCAATGCTGGCTGCATCAGAACAGTCACAACTGCCCTGATAATGTAAACGACTGAGAGTGCCGCCTTGGTGGCACAAAAAGGGAGCTGCTAAATGGTAGCTCTCAGAAATGTGACCCTCGACGTGGACTATTATGGGAAATGTAGAGGATGACACACATTTGGTTGGATGAAGTTGTTTCTATGCAATTGATTTGTCGTTGCCATCAGTGACTGCCTTTTGCAACCTGGTGTCACCTGGAAAAGAGACTGAAGTGATGTGTCTGGTCTGTAGGTGTATTGCAGACAAACCTGCATCAGTACAGTGATGTGCTGTGCAGTAGATGGCATGTCTTCTAGTCTGTGCTGTACCCTCTTAAAGATATGCTTTACTTTTCAGGTAGCATTGATTTAACAAAGCAGGTCTTGAATGGGCTTCTGACTCTATAGTTTCTTGTGCAGATTCTAGTTCAAGTCTATTTGGCCTCAGCTTCACTGCTGTTAAACTAGAGAGATGTATTGCCTGTTCTGAACTGCTTTGGAACATTACCTTGCACCAACAAGGTGGTTCAAGCACGTAAAGAATGTGAGGCTTCATGAAATGGTTTGTATATTCTTACAGCTGCAAACCTGAAGTGACTCTGCATGTTAAAGCGTTTTGTAATCCTTTACCAGCTCATCATAGGAGGCCTGGATAAGATAGACCTGAATGACTGGAAGTCAAACACCCGTCTAAAGCACTGCATGGCAGATAGCAATATTGTGAAGTGGTTCTGGCAAGCAGTGGAAACATTTGATGAAGAAAGAAGGGCAAGGCTGCTGCAGTTTGTGACGGGCTCGACGCGTGTCCCACTTCAAGGTTTCAAGGCTTTACAAGGTGACTGACGTGGAGGCTGAGTTAATCTATGGTGGGAGAAAGAGATAAAAATCACGGGGTATTTACTACCCCTTGTAAAGTATCAGCGTCTGGCTGGATAACTCAAGCACTTTACATCCCAAGAGCACTTTTACATTTGTCAGCAGCTCTGCTGATGGTGAACACTTCAGTCATTGCTGATAGTGAGAAAAGCTGGTAAATCTGTCATCGTGTAGTGCCTTTGACTGGTGTCAATATTAGTTTGTCAGTCTCCCGCAACTCTGGACGGATGTTAAAATCACTGCATGGAAGCACACAGGGGGTTATAGAGCTGACCAAGCGGCATTTTCACATGAGAATCGTGTTCCCTTCATTATTTGGCAGCAAACCATTAGACTTTAAAACAAGTGCCTTAAAGTTGTAGGTTTTATCTTCAGAAAAGGTGGCAGCATCCTTGGCTGCTGTGATTCTCCTGATAGCGTTCCATCTGTTGGCTGACAGTAAACTGATGTCCCAGAGTAAAATACCTGCTTCTGGTTTACAACTAAAACCTTCCTGTACCTAATTCTGTTCATTTCTGAAGGTGCAACTTTGTTAATACAGAATTTAGCAGCTTTCCAAAACACTGGTCTGCAGATTGTTGTGAACAGCCCTATTGCTTCTGCCATCCCTTCATCAGCTGCAGACTGACCTACAGATTCAGCCTGTGCCATAACTATGTTTGCAGCTGGAACTGTAATCTTCGCTCTTGCTTTTACATAAGTGGCAAAATCTGTGTGCAGGAATGATGCTTTATTGAAGTGCATTAACTAGAATGTCTGTCTGTAAGGTTCTACAGGCGCTGCAGGACCCAGACTATTTACCATCCATTTAATAGATGCAAACACAGACAACCTGCCAAAAGCCCACACTTGGTAAGATTCCACATGTCACTGCTTGCTTTCTCTTTGTCTTGGTTTAAAGGAGCATCTCTCCTTGTCCTGAGTATGGATTAACTGTGTGGTATGCATAGGTGACTCCAAGTGTGCTCTACTAGCTTGGAAATATCTATACTCTGCAGCCAGCAAGATAATCCACTTCTCTTCTTACAGCTTGCTTTATCTTCTATGCTATCTGTGGTTTTCATTTAGCCCAGAGTTGATTATTCTGGATAGTGAGATGCTTGTAAGTTTATTTCTATGTGTAAGCTTGTTTATATGTGAGATCCAGCAAAAGCATCCGCTGAGAAATGACTCCCAGCCGTGAGCCCTTGCGCGGGATGACAAAGAATAGATTTCAGATGTCAGATGTAGGGAAAGTGTGCTCTTGGCACAGACTAGGCACAGACCTGGGCTCTCTTACGGAAGTCTCACTCTATCAGAGACAGGAAATCATTTCAGCAGCAGCACAGCTTGTCTGCAGGCAGAGCAGGGAGCAGCCTGCCTGAGCTCTTGCTTTAGTTGCAAGACTCCTACATCTGCCACCTTCAGATGCCCGATGAAGTCATGCATTCCTGCTGCACGAATACAGTTGTTTGTTATCTTGTCTCCTTCAGCCACTGACGAGGCCAAATTCTGGCTATATGTAGCTATTTAGAGTTTTTTTTTTTTCCCCAGTAAATAGTTTAGATTTTTATAGCATCATAGAATCAATTGGGTTGGAAAAGACCTTTAAGATCATTTAAGATCAACCTTTACCCCAGCCCTGCCAAGTCCACCACTAAACCATGTCACTAAGGGCCTCATCTACACCATTTGTGAATGCTTCCAGGGATGATGATTCCACCATTCCTTGGGCAGCCTTTTGGTGAAGGAATTCTTCCTAATCTCCAGTCTAAAATGCTTCAATGTGTTGTTATTTTACCCCTAGCTTTAACCGGATTGACATTCCGCCTTACGAGTCATACGAGAAGCTTTATGAGAAGCTGTTGACAGCTGTGGAAGAGACATGTGGGTTTGCTGTGGAGTGAAAAAGCAACCAAAGGAAACAGATGCTAGCTCATGGACCACCAAATCAAAAGCTAGAAGAAGCTTGCTGTGAACTTCCTGCTAAGCTGTCTGAAGCATCGCAACTTAAAGACAACTTAGAGATGGGGCCGTTTCCCTTCCGCCGCTGGTGGATGAGGGTGGGGGTAGGGGCTTTTGTTGGTGGTTTCCAACTTTATTTCCTCCCCTTCATTCCAATAACCCCTTCCCTCTTCCTCCATCTCCCATACAACGAAATGCAGCCAAGTTCAGCACTTGGCTTGGGTTACACAGGATATTCTGCTAGATTTGTAACACATATTGTGATAGGGTCAGTGACTTGTGGGGGATTTTTTTAATCATAGAATCAAAGTGTAATTAGGAGTGAGCTTAATTGGCTGAGGACTTGCAGCTGGTAGATGTACTTGGTTAGTTTGTCCTAAATCAAGCTGGAGCCCTTGTAAGAGTCTGATGGGTGCAGAGTGTCTGACTGGCACTAGGATTTGCACTGCACATGTTAAACACCGGTTGAAAAAGTCACCTTCTAGCAGAAGATACCTCCACGTCACCACTTAACTGAAAGGTAAAGAAATCCAAGTTCTGCCTTAGCAGGAAGCTCCCAGTGGAAGCTGTGGCTCACCTAGGGAAAAGTGAAGGAATCTGGGACAGCTTAACTGGTATTGTATGATTTCTTTTTGGTTGTCCTGGCTGAAATCTGATTGTTTTGCACACAAACAGTGATTTCCTCCTGCAGAATTGCTTTCCATAGTTCGTTCCGATGTAAGTACCTTGCAGAGAAGCCTTGTGAGGAGGAGGCAGAGGATAAAAACCTGTTCCATCCCAGAGCTGTGATGTCTGTGCCGCTGGTGTTTTACCCAACGTGTGTTTGTGTGACTTCAACTCCTGAGACTCACTAAGAGCTCAGTTAACAGAGCAGACTTCTGTTCCAAAGGTTTTAGCCTTGGCAAAGGCTGATTTGGAGGTTGAGATAAAGGGTAACTATACAGCGAGTACACTTGAAACGTTATGGAAAGCTATGGGAAGAATTTATGACTTCAGTTCTGTAGGGATGAAAAATATCTCCAGAGAGCCATAGAAAGGCTAATTCCCCCCCCCTTCAAATATCAGAAACTAATACTAAAAGGTTTATTCTCTAACACTTTGCTAAAACAACTTCCCAGGGGCAACAGAAGCAAATCAAATACCTGAATCACTAACACCTTTTCCAGTTTGCACACCGAGATGAGACAGTGTTTTAACACGGCTTCAGAAAGACCCAGTGACCTGTCCAACATGTCTAAACTTAAGTAAAGCAGGCTTGCTTGTATAGGATTTTTTTTCTCTTTGGCAAGCCTGGTTTTTAGAGAGATTCATTACTGAAACCTGTAACAGATGTTATGTTTATGGAATAGTGCATTGAAATTCAGCTGTGGGTAAGAGATCGTTCTTAGAAGACGTCTACTTGGAATACTTCTATTTTGTCTTTTTTTAATGGAATTTGATAATAGCTTTAAACTGTGATAGGACAGAAAGTAGACTCTTGTCAAAACCCTGGCATCTTTCTCTGTTTTGTTTCTCTGTGGTTTTCTTTTCTTTTCCGTTCACCATCGTTCTTGTGGTTTGGTGTTGGGAGTGAGGAGCGCATCGGAGGTGTACAATTGTACCGTATTGTGAGGCTTGCACGGGGTGGCTGAAGATGCTCATCCAGCAAGACTGTAAGGAGAGGTGTAGTCAGAGCCATGTCCTGCAGGAAGTTTTTGGCACTTGAGGACCACTTTCTGCAGTTCTGGTTGTTGGGACTACGTGGATCTTTTGCAGGAGAGAGAGGAAAGAAGCATCTGTCTGGTCTTGGTTGAGTAGCAGAGTACCCAGGCATAGAGTGTATTTAACCCTTTCAGTACATGTGAATGTGCAATAAACCAGTCAGATAAGACACATGCAAAATGGATTATTGCCCAAAAGCTTTGCATGCAGCCTCATGTGGATTTTTCACTAAAAGAATATTAAACAAGAAGAAAAGCAGATACTAAAGCCCACCACGATCCAAAATCCTATCATGCAAGCTCTACGTGCAGCGCAACTGGCTCAGTGAAGACCAAGCGAGGTGAAGACCCTTGGTTTGGAGATCTACAGGTCAAGTAGCTTTATGTCAATGCCAAAGTTGACATATGATAGTCCCTAATGTCTTTGCTAGGTCAGTGTTTTATGGAATGCACAAAAGAATAGGCAAGGATTGGTGTTTTGGCAAGTCTGGGGTTCGCTGTAGTTAAAAAAGCCCTTGTGAAGGTACCTCCTCCATGCTGACAGTAACAGGAATAGGGCACCGTCTGTTTAATGATTTCAGTTCTCTTTTATAGAGCTTCACCACCTCTCCCATCGTGTTGTCTTTGCGATTTCGTGCCACTTCAGTGATGATGAAGACATCTTTTGTGTTGTTCTCTACGTGCATTTGAGGCAGGCCTTAAAGCTGGTCGGGTGGGTAGAGGGAAATGAAGCAGAATGGGGTTTAAGCGATGGCTTCTTCTTCTACGGCTGGTTACCAGGCCAGGGAAGGAGGAAATGCAAACAAGGGTTTGCACAAGCTTGAGCCATTGACTCTCTGTTGGGATAACCTCCGCTGTCGCAATTTGTGTGTTCATTCCCACTTGGTCTGCCAGCACTTGAACTGGTTGTGACTTCTCAAACTTGCCCAAAGAATAACATCGAGTCTGGTGTTCGTTAACGTCATTGTTCCGCCTCGTACACGGATCCTCTTGGATCTGACCCGAAGGAGATGACAAGGTACAGCGTGTCTTTTTGTTCCTGTCCTAAAGGCCAACCTAAAAGCTGGTCCATTGGCACCACAGACCTTCAGTGCTCGCCCTGATACCGCTCATCAGCCTATATACTCTACGCTCAGGGATGTAGGAAACCACCACTTTGCTCGTGTTTTACATCGCGGAAGAAACGAGACTGGTTCATGAACGTTGGTGTTAACGCGGGCATTCCGTTAGAAGAGACCCTGCTTCAGAAAGGCTGCTGGGAGCTCCAGGCAGTGAACTCAGCGTTTACTCCTCAGTGTGTCCTCAGTGCGAGTCGAGGCGGTTGTGAAACCCAACCCACTTTGTACAGCAGAGATCCAGCCCTTGGGGCCCTCTGGAGCCGGAGCCCAGGTACAGGGGTTCAAGTGTGGCACACAGCAAGTTCCCAGAGACACTGTATGGATCTGGTTTTTAATTCCTTACTTCTTTCGTTGTTCCTCAACCACTTTATAATGTGTTTTTTTTCTTCTTCTTTTCTTTCTTTTTTTTTTTTTTAATTTATTATTTTGTAATGTCCTGTTTAAGTATTGCTGCTATCCTTGTTCTTCTTCCCACTGTTTTTAAGGCAGATTTATTTTGTGAAAGTTGTACACTAATGTTTCATTGTATGTCTAAATCAAAGTATTTAAAGAAATCCTAGTTCTATTTAATGTGGTTATGGAACCAGCTGGAATCAACAGTGATTGTATAGTAGGCTGGACCCAGGAGGTCATGTTCATTTTTGTTACATATGCAATAAACTCACGACTTTAAACCTTGGTAGCCACCCATTTTGTTGTCCCATACATATGGAAGCCACAAGAAAACTGGGGAGTGTGATAGAGCTGTACTTAGCCTAGCAACAACAACATCAGTATTGCTGTTCTTGAAGATACAGCATTGCCAAATAGGTGCAGTTTGGTTGACGGAGCTGGAATTCCATGTGATGGAGCTGTCCTGGAATCAGCACTGGTCTCCCATCAGGATCCAGTCTGTTTCCAGCATCTTGGCAGTGGGATCATGGTCACTAACTCACAGACAAGGTATTGAATGCAACTGATATTGCAGGTTTATAAGGACCGCATAGAAATCCTCCTTTCCAGGCAGAACACTTTTCATTACCACCCATACTCATTTTCCCTTCTTACCTTACTATTTAAGCTGTTATTTTTCCATAACCTCAGTTTTCAGGAAAGAAATTACAATTCCCACAACCCCCTTAATGGGAGCTGGAGAAAGATTGATTCACGTTGATGAATCTCTGCTTTCCTGATCGCTGATTAAAACAACCCCAAAACAACCCATGTCTTACAAGCGGAGAAGGATGGGGACGGGTCTGAGGATGGTATCAGGGTGTGCACAAATGATGGAGTTCATTTGCCCACCCCTCAGCTGGCAGCAGGGATGGGGCATCCACAGCCCCTTTGCTCTGCTGAGCGTTGCCTGGAAAAGCCATTGGCCTTCCCCGCATGCATTGAGAAACCAATCTCAATGGAAGTGGGATTTGCCCCTCTGCCCCCAGCCTTTCCCACTGCCTGGGAAGCTTCATGGGGTGGGATGTGGCACTGCCTTCATCCTCTGCGGGCTTCAGCTCCCCATAACCCACTCTCCAAAGAGGAACTGAATGCAATCAGGAACTCGGTGATGTCCTATCCCCAAACGTGCTCTGGCCCAGATGGGGGGGGGGGGTTGAGGGTGCTTTTGGGGCGGCAGGTCAAGGGTCCCAGGAAGGCAAGAATAGTCCTTGGAACCAGCCTGGGTCCTGTCACCCACCCCTAGGGCAAAGCACCCCCATAGGGGACCTGCACTCCATAGGGACTTCCCCTTCTATGGCAAGGCACCCCATAGGGGTCCTATAACTCCCCCCACAGCGGAGCACCCCCATAGGGGACCTGCACCCCACATCAGCAGAGCATCCCTATAGGGTTCCTGTATTCCAGTGCTCCCACTCACCAGCAGAGCACCCCGATAGGGGACCTTCCCCTCAGTAAGCACCCCCATAGGGGTCCTCCACCCCATAGGGAACCTTCCCCCCCGATGAGCACCCCCATAGAGACCCTACACCCCCCCTCCCCATAGAGCACCCCAAAGGGATCCTGCCCCCCCCCCACCCGGAAGCACGTGCAGCTCCTCGCCCCGCCCCTTCCCCTTACGCCCCGCCCCTCCCTCTCCTCCCGCTAGAGGGCGGTGCCGCCCGGAGGACCGCCCGCCGCCGTCGCCTCTATGGTAAGTTTCGCCTCAGAGCGGCTCCCCTCGGCGGGGGTGGGTTGCCCGTCTCTCTCCCTGTCCCTCCGCTCCCCGCCGCCGCTCTCTATGGTGCGGGCGGAAGGAGCCGGGCCGCGGCGGTTCAATGAAGCGGGGCGGTGAGTGCGGCCGGGAGCCCCTGGGCCTCCCCTCCTCTCCCCTCAGCGCCGGGTCCTTGGGGGGCCGGGGTCGGGATCGGGCTCTTCCCGCCCCGCTTCACCTCAGCGCCGGGGGCCGCTCCCCATTCACCTCAGGGCCGCTCTCAGGCCCCGGGGTCCCGCTGTCCGCTCCCCATATAATATAATAAGGCAATGGGGAGTGGGGGGGGGGGTCTGTCTCCGTGGGGTCTCCTGACCGGCTCGTTGCAGGTACCGTGGGCTGAAAGCCACCGTCGGCTCCGGAGCTGGTGGGGAAAGGCGGATGTTAAACTGTGCTGCTGCTCTTCCGACCTTGTTGTGTGGAAACACTCGGTGCCGCTCGGACGTCTGCTGTGGGAAGGGAACCCAAAACACGGCCGGACACGGAGCACAGGGGCTGTGTAAGAGGTACTAGTCCTCCTCCTCCCCTTCCTTCTCCTCTTCCTCCCCCTTATCCCTATCGACTCGAGTGCTTGGTGGCAGAGAGCAGGCGCTGGGAGCTCTGATGTCCATAAGGCTTTTATAACAGAGGTGACTGGTGGTTGCTCTTCCATGGCTGGAGGAAGGTTGGGGTTTCACTGAGCTATTCTGAGGCTGAAGAGCTCCAGTGTGCTCCAGGAGCAGTGCTCCTGCATGGGCTGCAGAGTGCTTCGTTGAAGGTCGGCTTAAAGAGCCACTGTCACCCCCTGGTATCCACTGCACTGGGGCTGTGTTTGCTGGGCACACAGCTGCTGCTTGTGGCCACGGATCTGGCCCGGGAGGTTTGCATTCAGGATACGTTTTCCTTAAGCAAATATCTCCAATGTTTGGGAATGACTGAACGCCTGTTTGAAAGATACGCGGTATGTTCTTTATATCTCACCTTCGCTTTGTGACCTGAAGTGTTGTCTTCAGGTGCCTTCTAATACTTCAAGTTGAAGTCTTACTAAAAGATGCTTATGCCAGAAACATAGGGTTTGTATGAACAAGTTCAGTTGTTGATGTTCCTGTTCGGTGTCCTGGCTGCTGGTTAAGCAAGGGGCTGTTTTGGAGGTGAAGCGTTATGGTTTGGGCGCTGTTCTGAGACCTCTGTGGTCGCTGATGCTGCTGCTCTTCACTTTCTGTTTCCATTTCCTAGGCAGAACGCTGAGGGGCTATGGCTCAGCTCTGTGTGTGTGCTTTTCCCAACATTTTCTGTTGTGTTTCTATTCCAGCCTTATGGAACAGCATACTCCTCTCGCTTTATTCTGGGCAACAATCCTAAAAGGAATAGCTGATTTCTTTGGTGCCTGAAAGGCACGGAGGAGCCTTAATGCTAAGACCTATGAGTAGATCCCTGTTTGTTCTGTCCCTGTGCTGGTTGGTTCCTCTTACTTCCAGTCCCTGCTGTCTCATGGATGTACTCTGGAGCTGTTGCAGGTTTCCTGCAGGAGAAGGCAGGTGTTTCCCCTGTCAGGTGGATGGACTGGACTTTGCATGCTCGGTTATAAAGTGGCCTCCTCCCTCTTCCAGAGAGGATGGTGCAAGGGCTCATTATTTCCCTCCAGCAGCCTCTTTGGAAGCTGAGGGGGGATGTTTGGGAGCCATCCTTCTGCAGACCCAAATCCTGAGCAAATTCTGGCACATCCCTGCCCTGGGGCTGTAGGAGCGTGCAGCGCAAACCCTGTGGTGGTACCCATCTTCTTTAGGGTTAGCAGAAGTGCAGGGACAGCTTTTCCTTATGGAACTGTGGGATTTACAGCTTTAATCTGAGCTTTCCATTTCCAGGCTGAATGCTGTACAAAAATTCCACTGCTTTCCATGAGGCCTTTCCATGCTGTAAACATCTTAATAGCTTTCATGTGCTGGGTGTCTGCGTGGTGGGAGATGTTATCCACAACCATCTTAACAGGAGTTTGTGCCTGGAATACCAAGACTTGGGAACGACCTCAGACCAGCTTCCTGAAGGGGATATGTAGAGATGTTCAGTGTGTTTGGTAGCGCTGAGTGTTGGTAACGGGCCTTCTTCCATCTCTTTTCCTTTCCTTCCTAGGATGCTTTCCTGTTGGCCTGGCTGCAGGCATCCCTCCTTAAGCCAGGGCATAACTAACAGCACCTGGAAGAGCGTTTGAGGCAGGTTTCAGGTTGCTAAGGTACATTTGGGTTCCAGCAGGGTGCTTGCAGCCTGTTCCTGAGCTTGTGCTTCAGGAGCTGCCTCCGAAGTCCAAATTCCTGGGCAGAGCAGTGCTTTGTCTGCTGGAGAATGCAGTGGGCGTTACTGCCGGCGGAGAGCACTGGCACCGGGGCCTGGGCTTTGAAATTGGATGCACAGCCCTAAAAAGTCCTGTGGCAAAAATAGGTGGAGCGAGCACAGAACTCCAGTGCAGCCGGAGCCAGGCAGGAAGCATATCCCAGGGGCCAGGAGCTGATTCACAACCTGGAGTAGCACAAACCCAAGTGTGGGAGAAGCGGAGGAGCCCGTTGGGTGTCTTTGAGTGCCTGCTGGAAGAAGCTCCCATTCGTGAAGTTGGAATGGGTGTCTTTATTTGTCTTTATTTCTTTTTAAAGCCATTGTGAGTGGTTTGCTGCGTTGGGGTTCACCACTGGCTGCATTCTTCTTGGGACAGTCAGAGCTGTGCTGCTAATTCCTCTCTTGAGAAGCTTGGAGGGGGGGTTTCTGCACATGGATTTGGTCTGTGGAGATATTTTAAGCCTCTGTTTAAATCGGTGCATTCAAACATCATCTTAACTACTTAAAGGAGAGGCATTAATGGCCTGTGTGTGCATTAAAGTGGTTTGTATTGCTGTGGGGAGATGGGTGGGCTTTCCAAGCTGCTACATGTGACTTCAATTACTCCTAGTAGCATCTATCCCCAGTGGGGAAAGTGCCTTTTCTTCATTCCATAAGCAGTGGAAGGTGTGAAGCATGCAGCTGACTCCAGTTATCTTCCAGGAGATAAGGTCATTTGTGTGTGATGCGGTAGTTCCTGTGTTTGAAATGGAGCTGAATAATGTGCTGATCACCGTTAGTGTGCTGAGGAGTTTGTTTTAAGCAGGTTACTGGGAAATTTGGGAAATGAGGGGTGGGGAGGGCAGGGAGAACAGGAAAAAAGCCACTTAGTAGTGACCTGGTGGCTTGGATAAGTTATCTTTGCCAAAGCACTGCGATGCGAGATAATAAGGAATGTTTTTCTGAGCTGGGATAATCTTGTCCTCAGCTGCATTCATATCTCTCTCATTGAATTTCAGGTTTATTTTGGAATATCTCAGGAGTGCTGTTTTTCCACTGGGTCAGTGCTTGAGAGCTTTTTTAAACTAGCTTAAGAGCTAGTCTTAAAATCCTACAAATCCTTGAGAAAGCTGAATTCTTGAGGCCTATATGCAATATTCCTGCTGAAGAGCAGGGCCTTGAGCAACCTGCTGTAGTGGAAGGTATCCCTGCCCGTGGCAGGGAGTTGGAACTGGATTAGCTTTAAGGTCCTTTCCAACCCAAACCATTCTATGGCACCTTTTTCCTACCCACCAGCACCGCTGTTGTTCCCTCCCTGTGTCTGGGAGGGGAACTGTCAGTGGATAAAGCACTTGGCTTTGGGGAAAGGTTTCAATACAGGGCAGCTGTGAGTCCTGCTGCCCTCTCATAGTGTTTCTGACCTAGGGAACTGAAGTGAAACCTGGCTTCCCTGCTGGCTTTGGGGGGAGCCCAACTCCTTTGCTGTCACCAGCGGTGCCTGTCTGTTCACAGCGAGACTTCTGGTCGCTGCTATCATCACTCATTACAAGAGGCAAAGTCGAGGAGCTGAACTCAATCTGGGAGCAGATGTAGGTGTCAGGGTGACCTGGAATGTTTTCAGTTGGCTTCTGAGGCCAAGCACTGTGTTGCTGACGCTCGGTTGCTTACCTCTGTAAGGAGGCCAAGCTACTGTTTGCGTTATTCAGATCAACATTTGGACAAGGTTTGCAGAGTCTGTGTGTGATGTTATTCTGTAGTATGAGGTGATTAGGATTTGTACTGGCTGGGATCTTTGTTTAGGGAATATATGGATGGAAAAGAGCCTCATGGTAACGTATTTTGTCTCAAGAACTTCTCCCACAAGGCCTCCGTGCTGCTTTGTCAATACTGACGTGCTCTTATCAAGCTGTGGGTGCTTATTGCTCTTTCTTGATTGGAGATAGGAACCACAGCGGTTGGCATTTTGCAGCCTTTGCAGAAGGAGAGCACATTTACACTTCTACTCCCCAAATACCATCCCAGAGACGTGCTGCATCTTTACACTTGATGGAGGAAGGGAGAGGAACCTCCCCCTGCTGCGCCTTCTTGAAGGTACCTGGAAGCCAGAAGTGGCAGGAGTGCTTGCTCCATACCCGTGGCAAGTACAAAACGCTGTTGCCTGAAGGTGTTGCAGTGGGGTAGAGTGGCACAGGCGGTGATGGTGACTTTCCTTCTCTCCCTGCTCTCGCTGTAGTGTTCTGTAATTCAGTTTGAGGGAGGTGACAGCAGCAGCAGCTCTCTCCCTCCCAGGAAAGCAGCGGTGCAGGGCGTCTCATCCCTCCCCTGCTGCTCGCATTTCCAGCTGCAGATGAGCAAGAGCCATCAGCAGTAACTTGGCCAGCATAAATAGTTCATGTCCTCTCTATATATATTGTTAAACCAGAATCCTATTGTAGTGGAGAAGGCTCCATTGTGTATAAACTGGGAGGTGCCCTTGGATCAGCCACGACTAGCAGAGACCAGCTTGCACTGGCTGGAAAGCACCTCGAACACAGTGTCTGAGGAGTGCTCCTCAGCGTGGTGTTTATGTGTTTGTTTAGCAGTTTGTGGCTGCTTTTACTGTCTCTCCATCCCAGATGGTGAAATAATGTTTGATGTACTGTTGCAACACCCAGGAAAAGAATTTATATGCTCTTCTGTGAAGGCTTAAACAGTGTTGGACACTTGACTGTGGTGACTAAGAGGTAGCACGCAGATTTGCATCCTGGAAACCGGCATGTCCTTAGCAAATGGTTTGGCTGTAGCCTGTGTAACCTCTTAGGAGTGGCCTCTAGTGGCTTTTGTAGACTTGCATATGTGAAATGGTGGTTTGCCATGGGCTGAAACTGTGGTGTACCTAAATCTGTGTGGCTGTGGACCTGGAGAATTAATGTACAGTGCTGCTTTCCTTGCTTTTTAGCTGGCCAGCTGATAATACGTTCATTTGTGAGCTGTAGTCATCTCAGAAGAGAATAAAGCTTCACATGGAGCATCACTAAATCCAGCCATGAGCTGATTTCAGTGGGTTTAATCCTGATGCAGTGGTACACCTCCCTCCAATACAACCCCTTGGCTTCCCTGCTATTCTAACCTATTCTGCTTCAACCCTGCAGTGCCACTGCCGCGTGATGTGTGGATGAGGTCAGGCTGGACAGCTGTCAGGAGCCTGGACGGCTGCCCTTGGTTCTTGCTTGCTGGGCTGGAATTGGTTGGCCACAAGGCTGCAAATGAAACTCAACCCAGCTTTACAGCAGTGATGGCTGGAAAATCTTATCCCAAGTGGTCATTTGAGCAGTAAGGGCACAGTTCCTGTGGGTTGGTGGCCATCCTCCTGCAGCAGTTCTTGGGTGCAATAGGCAGCTTTTCTGTCTCTTTCCGTTAGGAATCTGTGCAGTGTGGACTTGCTGCCCGGGTACTGTGTGTGCCTTGAAAGCTTTCTGTTGGTGTTCTGCTCGGTAAATAAGGCCGTTTAACACCCGTTTCACTGCAGAACTTGGCCTGTTGGCTCCCTCTGCCTCTTGTACACATTTAAGCCCTTCAATTGAATGTGCAAAAGCACCTTCGAAAGGCAGGGCTGGATCTTGGATTTAGGAGTGCGTGGAGTCTGGTTGCTAATTAGGTGTCAGCTGTGGTTGCATAGTGTCAAGTGTTAGGCTGCAGTTTAAGGTCTCCCTCCTTGTTGCAGTTTATTTTAGCATCTTGGTTCTTCTGTTTCTGCCCTGGTAGATGCGTGAGGATCTCATCTGAATCCTCAGGAATGGTTTTCCAGGCCATTTCTTTTCAAAGGTGTTTCAAACGCTGGTGGAGCTCAGCACGAGAGGAGGTGACAATCTGTAGTGTTGGAACATGACCATCTTAAGCAGGTATTGCAGTGAAACCCTTCTTAACATGAAGCCACAGCTTCTGGCCACTGACCTTTGGAACTGTGGCAGTGCAGATGCTTAACGTGGCTCATAAGTAAGGCACGGCTGGAGTAACCAGAATATGTGACCTGAGAAGCTTCATCCTGTTTGGAAGCTCCTCATTCTGGGATGTTTGACACTAGAATGGTTGGTGGCAAGCTTTGAAGTCCATAGTTCTAAAAGTACTGGGCAGATCAGCACAGAAACCTTCTTTTTGGGGGGGGTGCACTGCTGCAGGGAGTCGGGTGTCTTTGCCTTCTGTGCCACCTCAAGGTCAAGTGTTGGCCTTTATCTTGTCAGCAGCTTTGTGAAAGGAGGTGAGGTGCCTTTTGCGGGCTGCAGCCTTGGGAGCAGAGTTTCTTGTGATAGGTTAAGGCACATCTAAAACAAAATAAGAGTAAGAAATACCTCCTTCCTTTCCACATTTGCTCCTACCGGGGTCCTTCTGCTGTTGCGAGCTGATGGGGTCTCTGCAGCATGTAAAAGCACGATGTAGGTACCCCTCTTAGTAAGAAAGATTGGGGTTGTTAAGCTTTGAGGTCTTTCTGGTTTACAAGGGCGTGTATTGACAGGAGAAGTGGCAATGGCTTTAAGCTGAAAGTGGGGAGATTTAGATTAGATATTAGAAAGAAGCTCTTCTCTGTGAGGGTGCTGAGACAATGGCACAGGGTGCCCAGAGAAGCTGAGGCTGCCCCATCCCTGGCAGTGTTCAAGGCCAGGTTGGACGGGGCTTGGAGCAAGCTGCTCTAGTGGAAGGTGTCCCTGCCTATGGCAAGGGTTGGAACTGAATGAGCTTTAAGGTCCCTTCCAACACAAACCTATGATTATGCTTTTTTTATCGGGAATACAACTTCCCCAGGTGCAGCTTAGATGGCTTCTATGGCTTCAACATTTAGGGTGCCATTGCAGCCTAGCAATCCTTTGTGACTTCGTGAAGGGGGCTTATAAGGATGCTGGGGAGGGACTGTAGTGATAGGACAAGGGGTAACAGGTTAAACAGGGGAAGTTTAGATTGGATATAAGGAGGAAATTCTTTACTGTAAGGGTGGTGAGGCACTGGAATGGGTTGCCCAGGGAGGTTGTGAATGCTCCATCCCTGGCAGTGTTCAAGGCCAGGTTGGACAGAGCCTTGGGTGCCATGGTTTAATGTGAGGTGTCCCTGCCCATGGCAGCGGGTTGGAACTGGGTGATCTTAAGGTCCCTTCCAGCCCTAGCCATTCTATGATTCTATGATTTTAAAGTCCTCTGGCTGTTCCTGCAACTAAAACTGACTCTCTGTGCTCTCTAACCCTCTTGGCTTTGGCCTAGCTAGTCCCTTACAGCTGCTTTTAACATCAGTTTGCATGCTGTGTGTATCCTGTCTCCCCTTGCTCCCGGTGCCCCCAGTAAACAGGGCTGCGAGCAGAGCAGGCTGCTGGTTGCTCTCTGTGTGAAGGTCAATGCTGTGGCCTGTCCCAGGGTTACTGCAACCAGCAACCTTAAACTCCTTTATTTCTCTGTTTCCAGTGTAAAACTGGAGTTGGTAACCTGAAGGCTCCTGAAGATGTTCATCCACCTTCTTCACTACCGAAAACCTTGTGCTTGGTTTAGCTTTGTTATGTCTTTTAAAGGTGACATTCAAGATCCCTTCAGAAAGGGAAGAAAACACTAAGGATTTGGAGAGGAAACGCTGTGTCCTTTCTCCTGGAGAGCTCTGTGAAGTACAAACAGCAGAGAAGCACTTCTCATGTATGTCCTGGGGCAGGCAGGGCATTTCCCTTGTTCTTTTCTATGTGGCCGCTGGGTTGATGGGAAGAGGAGGCAGTTGCAGTTCATGTTCTGTAGAGCTGGTAGTTGTGGCAGTGTTAAACCCACACATTATGGGTTTAATAAAGGTGCTGCTCCCAGAAAGGAGCTTCTGCCTCCTTCTCTTGGGATCCGTGTGAGCTCAGGGCAAGAAAACTGGAAGCAGAACTCATTGTGGAAGCAGCAAATCCCGTGGTTTCACGTGTTTGTCCCCACCCTTACACCACAAAATCGGAACGAAACAGCTCCGTGAAGTGATGCTCTGGGAGGCAGCCTGAGCCCAGAGGGGTTGGTTTTGTCTGCTTGTGCTGCTGCACTGAAGGGCTGAGCTGCTTGTGTCTGAATTGTGGCTTGAACATGAAAGCTGGCACCTGTGTTTGTGGTGGGGAGGGAGGTTTGGGATTGTGGGGATTATACGGGATGCTTTTGCACATGCCGCAATAGCCTGGGGCAGGCAGAGTAGTCCCCTTCACAGGAGAGACACCTCTTCTTCCCTCAAAGCCTTACATTTTCCCTTTGCTCTTAAAATGAGCTGCTCAAGGCAATGGCATTAACTCGCTTTCTAACCAGACCTTGTGAATGTAATGCTTCATTTAGGACTCAGTCTGATAGGGGAGGTAAATGCCTGATCCAGAGCTCCCCACCTCTTGGGCAGAGCTTTTTGCATCCATCAGAATGAGCAGCGTGGTGCTGGTCAGAGATGTGAGGCTACAGAACCGTGTTATTCAGCAGGACTGAGAGGAGTCGTGGGAAGGCACAGGAACATCCGGCACTTGACCTTGATGCCAGTCGTCAGGGAATAGCTTGAAGCCATCAGGAGCTTTGAGTTGAGTTGAATTAGTAGTTGCCCATTTTTGGACACCAAATACATCTGTTTCAACACAGTCTTTAGAGAAGAGCTCGCAGAGCAGGGATGGGTTTTGCTGGGAAAAACTGGTATCATTGGAGGTAAATAGGATAAAACAGGAGAGGTTTCTTTTCTCTTGTACTCGATAGATGCAATAAAAATAGAGATTGGGGTTTTAAAAGGATCATGATTAAGAGATAACCATGACCTTAATGGAGTGGTGAACTGCAGGTGAAGTGGACGAGAAGTCCTGTGGTGTACACACTATTGAGATGCTTCCTGGAAGTCCAAAGTTGACTTGCAAAATGGGAAAGGCATTGTTAGAAACCCAAGTAATCCCTAAAAACCTGCTCTTTTTATGGCTCCTGACTAAACAATATTCGTGAGGCTGAAGCAAGAACACAGAGATGCAGCTCATACCCTGTTAATCCATATATTTTCTTTCCAAAATACTCTCTAATGCGTTCTTGGAATGCTGTTGACTGAGGATTGACTGGAAAAATGCACAGGAGAGATCTGAGTGAGGCTGCTACACAGAGTACAGGTGCTGCGCCTTGAGTAGGAGAGGGTGAGGAATAGGGAATGTGAAGTTGTGATTGCTACCAGAGAAGCTTGAAGACTCCCTGTCCCTCTTCTCCATTTTAGTAATGTTCTAGCCTGGAGCACTGCTTCTGGAGCCAGGAATGATGCTGGTGTGGCTACAGAAACAGTGGCTACTCTGAGATGCCTTCTGAGCAGTTTGTGTGTTGCCCATCTCATACGTATGACGAGGTGATGTCCAGCTTGGATTTACTTGCCGCAAAATGCTTTATGTTTCCTGATTTGGTGTGGCAAAATCAATTCTCTGCCTTTCTGCAATAGAACTGTGCTCCCTGGCTTTTCATGGAGGAAAAAATGGTTCACTTCAGCTTCTGTCCCTTGGATTTCCTCTCAGATCTCAGGAATCCTGTCTCCTTAGAGGGTGTATGTGTCTGTCTAAAGTCATTTGGTAAAACAAGCCAACTGCTAATTCATTGTGAAACAGGGGGTGTTCTAAAACATACAGGTAGATTCTGGTATTGACTCTCTTGAATGGTTTGGGTCAAAGGGACCTTAAAGCTCACCCAGTTCCAACCCCCTGCCATAGGCAGGGACACCTCCCACTAGAGCAGGTTGCTCCAAGCCCTGTTTGATAAATGAACATTGTGCCCCTTCAGCCCATGCTACATGTCCACAGATTGCTGGCAGAACTACATGGATGCAGTTGTTGTAAGCCTGTGTCTGTTCTGTGCTCCTAAGAGGAGCTTTTGGGCAATAGCTGTAGCTGGTTGTGCTGTTTGCCTGGTAAGCAAACAGGAGGAAGCCAAGAGGCCTTGCCTGTGAGCTGCTGCCCACACTCCCCTACCTTTAGGAGGCCAGGAGCAAGGCTTTGGGATGAGGCCAGGAGCAAGCTTTGGGATGAGGGCAGTGCTTTTGTTCTGGTGGCATTTCCCACTTTTGCCTGAGCAGGGGGCTGGCCTCTGTGCCAACCTGCTCAGCAGAAGCCCTGCTGCAGGTCCACATCTTAACCTCTGCCTTTATTCCTTTGCAAGGTGTGATGCAGTGGTGATCACTGCCTTGTGCATAGCAAATAGAACTTGTTTGAGCCCAGCAGTTCTTGTCAGGCTTATGATCAGGGGATTTCTGATTTCCACTTGGGATGCTGTTGCTTGACATGATGTTAAACTCTCCCTGCTTTTTCTAAGTGACTGTTAGAAAGAGCAGCCCCCAGTGCATCGTGAACCCTTTGAAAGGTTTCAGTGCAATGCTGACAGTAAGGCTGGTTTATTCCCCTTTGGAGCTTTTCTTGTTTCAAGGGCTGAATGCGGAGCTTTTCACTTTGCTGCTTGTCACAAGCCATGCATTATTTAAGCACCTTCTCTTTGTTTTAGCAGCTTGAAACAAGCCAGGAATTCACCTTGCTCGCAGGCTACCAGCAGACACGTTTGCTGCCCGCAGGCAGAACGTAGGAGTTGGTGCTCTTCTGTCAACGTAGGTGAGCAACAGTGGTGTTGCTGTATGGGGAGAGGCTAAAGCACACAACGATTTGATGTTGCTGACATCTCTTTTAAGTCGCTTTTTCCTTTTTCTCCCCCCATTCGGTTGGGATTTCGGTTCCTACCTCCCCTGCAGTGCTTTCTGTCTACTCCTGTTGCCTTGAGCTAGAGCTAGAAAAGAGCACTTTGAATCTAATCCCATTTTGGGGATGTGGGAGTTCAAGATTTCAAATACTATAAGTAGGGGGAAAAAATACACTAAAGCGTGTCTAGGAGGGGGGTCTCCCCTCAACTGTCACTTTGGATTCCAGCTCCATCAGAAGACGCTCGTTGCAGCACGAATGTGAGGTGGAGGGAGCAGATTTGAGTTCTGCTCCAATTACTGCAGTCCAGAAACGCCTGCCTATACCAGGAGTTTAAATATATTCACAGTACTGATGCTTGTTATTTTTAGGCTAGGCTAAAAATATTCAATGTGGGCTTTGCAGGGATTTTGAATGGGGTTTGGAAATCCTTGTGAGGCATCCCTGTCCATGGCAGGGGGTTGGAATGAGATGATCTTCAGGTCCTTTCCAGCCCAAACCCTTCTGTGTGCACCTGACACCTGCTCCACCTCTTAACAGCAGATCCATCAGCTTTTTAGTAGTGGTTGGGACCAGTGATTTTGTGACTTACATTTTGGCATGTGTGAGCAGCTCGTTTGGGAAGAATGCATGACTTCAGCTGTAGGTCTGAGATGTGCTGCAGGGAGCAGTTACACACAAGTCCCTGATGGCCTCTGATCTTCCCGTTAGCTGTTCCTTTAATGGATTCTTCTCCTCTCAAGTTGCTGTAGGAAAAACCTTAATGGGGAGGATTCTTCAGCCTGGGCACTGAAACAACTTGGATGTGCAGCGTCATGAGTACATGGAGTAATGCAGAACACAGAGGGGAGCTCTGGGGGTCTTCACTGCTGTCAGCGGGTGCCTTTGAAACTGTGACAAGAGCTTTGTGTCACCTGGGTACTGCATAGGGATTCGAGTCCCAAATCCAGTTTGCGCTGTAATGCAGGTGGGAGCCCTTAGGGAAAAGGGAAAACCACCACCAACAAAGCAAAGTGTCTGCCTGCAGCCAGGTCTTTTAAAGCAATTCTAATATCCTGTCCTTGACTGTACTGCACAAAAAGCTGATGGGCATGTTAGAGCTTGGTTACTTATACATAGCTTTATTCTTCACCTATAAATAGGCACTGAAATCACTGAGGTAGTGTGGAATAGCTTCTTCCCATCTGTCTTGCTTTCTTGCTCCGTTGTTTATGTAGGCAAAGACCTGGCTTTGATCTTGTTACTTCACATTCTTGGCAGCCTAGTGCTAGAAACATGAACAAACTTCTTATTCATGCCACTGCATGGAGCTGGCCCATGCTCACAGATAGTTGTTTAAACTAGAGCTCTGTACCGACTTATTGACAAAATGAATTGCTAGCTCTCTTTGGAAGCTTGGCTTTTCCCCTCAAAGCAGTGCTTTATTGAGCTGCTTGGGTTCTTCTGCAGTCTGTTCTGAAATAGAGAAGTGGTATATTGCCAGTTCTTTCCAGGCTTGGCTTTTTTGTTGTTGTTGCCTTGACTGTGTATTACCGTTAATGCTATTTATTCCTGCTTTTAAACCACCATACGTCTTCTGATAGTGTGTGTGTGCATCTTGTACAGGGGCACAGACACGCTGTCAGCCCAAATCTCATTTCCTGTGCCTTTTCTTGATGCACAAGGTTGAAGTGTTCGAGTTCCTGTCTACAGGAACCAGCATTGTCTATGGAGAATATGGCTTTAACGTCAGCTTTGTGGCTTATCCCTCGTTCTTGGATGTGAACAGCTCTGGCTTTCAGTTGGAGAAAGCACTATTTGGAAGAAGACTTCCTGGTGACTGTGCTGAGCGTTTGTGGTGTCGGCTCACTCACACGTACACACATCCCCTGCTGCTAACACCCCTCATGCCGCTGCAGGGGAGACGTATCCAAGCCACTTAGCTTTGCACAGAGCAAATCCAAGCAGACATCTGTCTAGCCGCTGTCTGTACCACTTGATGCTGCAAGAGATGATTTGTGGCTTCCATGAACGTCCTTGTTCCTTCACAGCCCGTTTTGGAATGATCCTTTTTGCCTGCCAAGAGGTTCCTTGGTTGAGCAGGAGGCTGAGAGAGGTGGGTGATAGCAATGCAGGGGCTGTTGGTTATTGCAAGGGGTGCTTTTGTAGGACCAGCCTGCTGGGAAGCAGAAGTGGTTGGCGTGGGTACAAGAGGCCTGAGTGCCTCTCCTGGCCCTGCTGCCAGCCTGCTCAGTGGCCTTGGCCGTGCTGGTCCTTTCTGTGCTTTCATTTCTCCATCTTTTAGATGGCAAGAAGCACATTGATCTCTTGTTTTCTGAAGTACTGAGAGGGCTAAGGGTGGAAAGATGCCATGCAGGACTAGGTGGTAGCCGAACTCCTTTTAAGAATGAGTTCACAGGGCTTTTATACCAAGTGTGCTGACAGTGACCCAGCTGCTGAACTGCAGTTCCAGCTCTTGTCTGCACAGATGGGAATGGTGCTTCCATGCCCTTCTAGCAAACGAAGATTGATTTCTCCTTGTTTATGAAGCAGAAGCTGAAGAACCCAGTGGAAACACTCCCAAAAGCTTGCTTTTGGAACATGTTTGAAGCATCAATATGCCCATGGTTCTCTTGTGCTTAGTGGAAATAGGGTGTGCTACTGAGGTTACAGGGCTCAAATATCTAGGAGTAGCTACATATTTGTAGTAATGCTGGTTAAAGAGGCCTTTGCAGTTCCTTTAGCCCAATGTCCTGCTCAAATCTGGACCATTCACCAGGTGAATGGGGCTGTTTGTAGCCTTGAAAACCTTTATGGTGGAAGCTCCCCCTGGAGAAGGCTGGTTCAGCACTGCACCGTGCTGCTAGCACCTTTTATGTGTGTGCTGAGCAAGTGGCCTGCCCTGAAATGGAGACAAAGCTGCCTCCATCTGTCAGCTTAAATCTCCCCTCTGTCAGCTTAAAGCCATTCCCTCTCATCATGTCACTACAGGCCCTTGTAAAAAGCCCCTCTCCACATTTCTTATAGGCCCCTTTAGCATTCCTTTGGAAGACTGTTATAAGGTCTCCCCTTAAGGAGGCTTCTCTTCTCCAGGCTGAACAAGCCCAGCTCTCAGCCTGGCTCCGGAGCAGAGTTGCTGTTTGTGGCAAGGAAGTACACTCTGCAGTGTGTTTTGTGCCTGCACTGTGAACAAATCACACACTTCTACACTGCCCTGCCAGGGCTGCAGCTCCCTTCAGACATGCCAACAACATGGGCATCATGGTAGTGAGCTCAAAGCATCTCTGGTCCCTCTGAAGTTGTGCCTCGGCCTGGCAGCACGCAAGGGAGTGATGCTGGTGTCTCCATTTCATCAATGGCCAGCACTTCATGGTCCTGCTCCTCATAGAATAGTTAGGGTTGGAAAGGACCTTAAGCAGCAGAGCTGTCGGATCTGACCCATAATAACGGCTGTTCCACCTCAGTGCTGGTGCTTCTGCAACACTTGTGCATGGTAGGACTTTATGGGGATGGTTGTAATGACATCAACTGGTACATCTGAGATGCAGGCTTATGTGGTGTTGCCCTGTGGCAGCTCAGGCAAGTGGCTTTTGCTCCTCATGGTTAGATGGTGGCAGAAGTACCGCTGTGAGTTGATGCATCAGGGTTTTGACTTCTTGGAAGCAGGAGATGCACAGCTGGGGAGGGTTGGAATGCTGGCTGGACAGAATTGCACCTCCCCATCCACCCCTTTATGCAACTGCATAGCTACAAGCACCTTTGTGTCTTCTCCAAAGAGGCTTCTTGGGCCTGGTTGCACTCGGGTTGCTCCTCAGTTGGCTGTCTTAACTGTGAGGACAGGAAGTAACAGAAGCATTCAGAGGTGGCATTTATGGAGAGGCTGTGCATGGGGAGCCAGGAGAACCCGCAAAGTTCTGGCACTTTGGTCTTGGGAAAGCCGGATTAGGATGCTGCTGAGCTTGCCTTATGCTCTTCTGGCTTTACTTTGTCTTGTAGCTCCTCGCGTGAGCCTGACTGCGCCTGAACACTGACACTTCTGAGTACAGCTCCTTAAAATGGCAGAGGGGGATGGAAATGAAGAAGCCATTAACTTGAACAGCTTCCAGAGTCGCAGAGGGAAAGGTGAGTACTGCTCTGTGTGTCTTCCTGAAGTGCTCTTTGTGAAAACTCAGCTTACAAGCAGCAGGGCTCCTCGATGCTAAACTGGGAAGAGTGCTGTTAAGGGGAAGCTGCTGGTGGTCTGTTTTGCCGTGTCATTCGCTGCTCTGTTACACTTCCTTCACAGCCACCCACTGAAAAGTCTTTCCTTTCATGCAGACATGCAAAATATTTGGCTCTTGCCTTTCTCGTGTTGTACTGCCTCAAGGCAGATTGTGAACTTCTTGGGAACACCATGTAGAGATGAGGGGCTTCTGGTGTTCCACCCTTCTGAGGACCTCAGAGGAGAGAGGCTGGCTCTGCATTCCTATCCACGTCGGGCTATGTGCGTTGGCACCCATTCCTCCAAGAGTGGAATGCAGAATGATGCTTTCTGTGTATGCCTGAAAGGTGATAAATGGATGCTCATGAATACGTATGCTAAAGCATAAGCCAAAATGATGTGTCAGATCATAGGGAAAGCGTGGTTGTATGCCGTCTCTGCAGTACAGAAACCCTCTGTTTCTGCCTTGAGTGTCTCTCCTGCATTCAGCCCGGAGGAGAGAAGCTGCGTGGAGACCTCATAGCAGCCTTCCAGTATCTGAAGGAGGCCTACAAGGATGCCAGAGAGGAACTCTTTATCAGGGACTGTACGGACAGGACCAGGGGTGATGGGTTCAAACTGAAACAGGGGAGATTTATGTTGGATCTAAAGAAGAAGCTCTCCCCTGTGAGAGTGCTGAGGCGCTGGCACAGGGTGCCCAGAGAAGCTGTGGCTGCCCCATCCCTGGCAGTGTTCAAGGCCAGGTTGGACACAGGGGCTTGGAGCAAGCTGCTCTAGTGGAAGGGGTCCCTCCCCATGGCAGGGGTTGGAACTGGATGATCTTAAGGTCCTTTCCAACCCAAAGGAATTCTACAATTCCAGCAGCTCTATTCAGTAGTATCTGTATTCCATTCTTGACAAGCCTTGAGGGACAGGCTTGTCATTTAATAGCAGGGTACCTTCAGCATCCACAGCCAGGAGCACCATCTCAGCCTTTCAGACTCCTGCAAAATCACACCCTTTCCGAAGCAGGGTTACATAGAGGAGCTTCTGTCTCCTCTAGAATGCACCGCACATTAATAAAAGAAAATGTATCTTCTCTGAATTACTGAAAGTTCAGGAATTCTGTGCAAAAACTGGGAAGCAGTCTGTGCATAGCGTGTTCAGGATACATTTTGCAGCAGCTTGACTTGTCCTGAGGTTTGGAATAGAAGAAGCTCTGCCTAAGTGTCAGTGAGTGTTTCATGCATGCGCTGTTGTGGTGAGCTGTAGTCTGTGCAGGGGTTGTGCTCAGAGGGGCTGAGGGAGGCAGGAGAGGCTGTAACTGTGCCACCACTGCACTTGCAGAGTGCTCCGAGCGCTTCTTCCCTATTGCCACAATGCAGACATGCGGATTTGCTTTTTGAGATGTATCAGTGCCTGTGCCCCGTGGTTTCAGTTATTTACCTTGAGCAAATAGCCGACTTCATGTGTCCCACAGATTGGATGGATGGCAGGTACGAAGGCATCCTGACGTTGGATTCCTCGGATGAAGAATTACCTTTCCTGCTGGAAGCACCAGCGGAGCAGCAGCGTGAGGAAGATGACGATGATGTAGTCATCTTGGAGGAGGTAATTTGTGATTCTTGTACTTGCCCTGCTTTATTCATGGCCTTTATAGCCAGCTCTCCTGTGAATATCTGATGTGTTCCTTTGAGAGTCTGGTCCAGTTATGGTAATTTACTTAGGATGTCTGAAATGGATGCTGAAATGATGGTGTTTTGCTGGCTCTGTTTAATCATATTTTGGGCACAGGAGGGGAGATCTAGACTATTAAACTCTGTTGTATTTAAAGTTCTAATTAACAAAGGCTGTAGCATCTGTGAAGCTATCTGTTGAGATCCAGAAAGATGGAGCGCTTCATGAAAGGATGGGATGTTCCTTCAGAGGCAGGTTTTCAAACCATGCCTTGTTTGGCTTTGTGTGCTTTAGATCCCTTTATTCTATCCAGATTCTTGTTGGGCTGTTGCAGTCGCTTGTATTTTTGCATATTTACAAAGCCAGCCCACCTGTATCACCTATAACCTTTCCACTGGCACAGGCAGCCTCGGAGAGGAGGGCCAAAGGCTTTAGCTTACATAGATTAAGTGTCTAACTTCATATCTAAGCTATATGAAGAATATATTCCACTTTTATGTTGAATTAACCAGAGGCATTGAGAAACTGGGTTCCAAAGTTGACCTTTCTATTTCTTAGTTGGAAACGGTAGCAGAGAATATTGAGCCTGTTGGCATACAGCAGCCTGTCTGCCAGAGGCAAGAACAAGGCCAGAGATTAATGCTTTGAGCTTTGTTTTCTGGCTGTTGAGATATATCAGTAAGAATGCAAACATGCCAGCAGTTAGTTCCTCCTTCCCAGACTGTTCTAATGGGAGGGAAATGGGAGCTGAGGAGAGTGCAGGAGATTATTCCACTCTGAAAGTCCTGTGCATGCCCAGTTCTGCCTAATGTTCTCTTAGCACCTGGGGATAGTCTGAGGCTGGAATTCAGTGCAACAAGGGTATGTAGGTTGCAGTTTTGTGCCTTATTAAGGACTTTGCTAAACAGACTTCATCTGTTTCCCGTCAGAAATCTGATTAGATTCAAAAGATCACCTGGAGCAAGGGGTCTGCCATGCAGACAAGAGCTCCTGCTTACTTACTCTTGTCTGTCTTCATTTTAGACCCCAAAGCATCAGCAGCTTCCACGTCCCAATGTCATCAGACCTGCTGCTCAATGGCAGTGTGCAAACGCCGTGGGTGAAAGAGGATCTAAAAGTGCTGTTGAGCTCTTGAGGAGCACATATCCTGAAGATGTTATCCCAGCTCAGTCTGGCCAGAGAGACCAGGATAACCATGTGGTGGAGAGCAGTGCTGGACCAAGCAAGGATAAGAATATGAACTTTGCATTGCAACAGCCCAGATCATCAGAGCTTAATGGCCCTGGGTTTGAACTTACAAGTAACCAGGAGCCTGGTCCAAGCTTGCTTCCAGCAATAACTACAAGCCCACAGCCCACAGACAAAGAAATCATTATTCTGGAGGATTCAGACTTTCCACCACAACAGGAAGAAAAGGTAGAAACCCAGGGAGAGGACTTGGAGCTGGAGCAAAACCTCAAAGAACCAGCTGATGCGGCTCCTGCAGAGCAGGAGATCCATGAGGACAGCCAGCTGGATCATCCGCACGCCCAGCCATCGGAAGGGGAGCCACATGCTGTAGTAAATAGTTGTGCTCCTCAGCAAGGGCAGCCTGAAGCAGACCCAGGATCTTTAAGGGCATATGGAGAGAAGGCTCCTGGGCCGGCCTTCCCGCGACCTGAACCACAGCAGGATGGGATTCCAGGTCCTGCTTCACCCCAGCCAGCACATCCACCAGAAGAAACAGGTCCACAGGCAGCGGTAGACAATGAACAGCCAGGTCCAGCATTCCCTGCACAGGGCTGCCAGGAGCTTGGCTCTAGTAACGTTCCAGAGCAAGGAGCTGCTGGGCAGGACCAGGACCTCACCGCGCAGCTCATCAGAGAGACAGTAAGTATTCCCAGGGCTTGTTTGCCTTCTGTGCCCGTGGTATTCCCAGACAGGTTTTTCAAGGTGTGTAGTGTTTCACATGCTCAAAGCACAGCCCTGTTGACTTCAGCTGCAAATCCTCTTCGTTTTGGCAGAGACTCAGCTATGTAGCAGGTGAGGAGCAGGCAAAGAACTGTCTTGGGAAACTCTGCTTTGAAAGACTAACAGAAGTCTTGAGAGGATGGGAATCTTGAGGGCACTGTTTGCTCTGGGGTGGGTTCTTGGCCAGAGAGATTTAGCAGAGTTGATGGCAGGGTCTCAAGGGTGCAATGGGGTGAAATAACAGGACCTGTCTTAAAGGCTACTGCCTTCTTGGTTCTGCTAGTTTGTTCTTGTCTGATTCCTAACCCAACACTATAGAGCTGCTTAGGAATGGATGTGGAGCTAAAGGAGCAAAAGAGACACTGAACGCTGGCAGAGGGATAGAAGGTGAGGTAGAGAAGGCTTAGAAACACATGGCTGAGAGCTGTGGCTGCTTTCAGCTGCCTCTCCTAAAGCAGTGTGATCCATGGCTTTGTTAAAGTCACCATGGTGCTCAGGGGGTGATGGCTGCCCTTGCAGTGTGGATTTCCAGGCAGTAGCATGGAGGGATTACTGGGTAAGCAGCATGAAGACTTTTAGAAGTTGACTCCACCTAGTCCTTTCTGACTCTGCCTGTGCAGCTGAGCTCGAGGGGCACTAACCACAGGAATGGAACCACCATGAAGGGTATTCCTTCACCTTTGGGATGCTCAGAAGCTTCTGTATACTTAAAAACAAAACAAAAGCATGGTGCAGCTTCACATTTCTATGCTTTCCCCTCCAATGCACACTCCTCCCCTTGATTGCTAGGGAGGAAGGATCTCTGTGATACCTTATGAATACTTATTTTGCCATAAAATGTATTTCACTGCATCTGTGTTTTACACCACCACTCCCATCCCCTCCCAAGTCTTCCCTCCACATCCTGTATCTCATTCTATCTGGGACAGCTGGGGTTCAAGTACCAGTCCACCAAAATTCAGTTCTTTCCAAGGCAGACCTTGTGGATGAGTGACTTGGTTTGAGATGGGGAAGTAGATACTTTTGCATTGTAGGAGTTGCTTGACAACCCTGACCAGTCCAGTCTTGCAAAGCAGAATCCATCTGGTGCAATAGTTGCAACACCTGTACAGAAACCCATCAGGAGAGCAGCAATGGGTGCTCTTTGCTACGTGGCTAATGCTGGGAAAGCTTGCACAGAAATGCCAGGGAAGGTTTGTTGTCTGGTCTGATCTTGTTGCTAATGTGTCTGGGTACTTTCAGGTGGGTTATACGTATTGTTGGGTTTTTTCCTTTGGCTTTGGAATGTTGCATTTCAGCACACAGTCTGGAACTCCTTAATCTTCTGTCTGAAGGTAAATATTAGCTTTTCTTGTGTTGTAGATCATACCTACATGCCTTGCCTCTTTCCATCAAGCCTGAATCACTTGTTAGGCCAGCTGCTCATGCCTAATCTCACTACCCATATCCTCCTTGGGAGAAAGAGGTGTTAGCAATCATCCTGTGGAGCAAAGGGAAGCCAGCACCTTGCAGTATCCATGCTGGATGGATAGAAGTGGTCTCTTGAAACCTGTTTTGGCCCTTGTCTCATGAGTGTGATAGGTACACCCATAAATCTGTGTCTTTGGTGCTGTTCGCTAGGTTGTGCTATACAGCTCCTCTAATACCTCCGTAACCTGTAGCTTTTCCTACTGTAGGAAGCAAGATTCCCAGATGTGAAGGAGGACTACATTGAAGAGCTCATCATCATCAGGAACTGCTGTGACTTAAATGTGTAAGTACAGAGCTAAGAGCCAGGGTGCATTGTACAACAGGCTGGCTGTAGTCACGTTCCCATTTTCCTGTTCTAAAGTGTAGCCAGGCTGGGAGGCAGCACTGTGGTGATAGTGCCAAAGAGCAGGGAATTTGTTGGGATTTTTCCTTCTCATAGAGCTTTTCTTAAAATCTCTTTAATTCTTACATTTGTGCTGTAGCTTCTCTGCTTTTAAGATCATTTACTTATTTAAAGATTATGTATCACTACTGTTACTAGGCCTCTTAAAAAGGGTGAGTGTCAGGATTAAGGTATTGAGATGACTTCTGTAAAACATAGTAAGAAGGTGGATTGCTGACTTTTGAGTTGGAGAAGAGTTTCCTGCTTCTTAATTTCACTGGGTTTTGGCTTTTTCCAGGTAAAGATGACGCTGGTTTGGACTCCCTTATTTATTGTCACCATGGTGGCTTTTGTGCCCTGCGTTTAAGCCAGTAGCAGTGGTACTGTTTGAGTTCTCTCACATCCCTTGTTGCAGCTAGAATAGACCAAACACATTTAAGGGCTGGGAGGATTGGCTCTAGATACCTGTTAAGGGACTGATTTTGGTCAAGCTGAGCAGAAACAGGAGCCAAGAAGGGCAATAAAAGGAATGGAAGAGAGGCTGAAGACATGCTTTCCTACTTGTGTTGGCACCAGCAGCACAGAGGGGACAGGGATTTGAAGTATATCACTTGTGTCTGATGCTTGGTGGTCCCTCTCTCTGTGTTTTGGTCTCTACAGCTGTCACTGCTATCTCAAACATGTTGAAACTAGTTATTGTGTGATACAAGAATGAAGAATAGGTGTTGGTTGCCAGAGTATTCCCTCTCCTGTATTACTCCAAGGCCCCTTTCCCATTAACTAGGGCACTAATTAAGCAGCATTTAAGTGCGTGAGGCTTGGAATTAGTTATTGGACCATAAATAAGTAAACTGGCAAGGAAATTAGGATGATCCAATCCATTGGGCATAGATTGCCTATTCTGCTGCCTTTGTGCTGGTGTGTGTCCAAAGTAGGGCTTCTTGGCTAGGAAGAAGCTAACTTCTTTCTTGTCTTTCTAAAGTGCTTTCCCTGCAGTGGTGGTATTGTCAGCAGGAGAGAAACTTTTGGGTGCCCATACCACATACTTGTGCACCTCATTGTAGATGGTTGTGCACAGAAGACCTAGTAGAGCCATTCCTTGGAGCAATGGGGCTGCTGAAGTTGCACATCTGGCTGCAGGACCATCTCACTTGTCAACTTGTTATTGTGTCCTGGGGCGATTTAGTGAAGCCTGATGGAATTAAATCACAGTATCAGCATCTGTCAGTCTCAATGTGTTCCTTCCCTTCTGCTCCTGAAATGTCTCCCATTGTGTGCCACAGACCCAGTGAGATGAAAAGGTGCTTACAGGCTTCCCTGTAGGCCATCTACAGTGTCTGCTCAGCGGCACGTTACCCACTCACTGGATGATAAAGATTTCTTCCCCATATTTTTATCCCTTTAACCCAGCCAGCTTTTTGAGTTGCCCCTGCATCTTTTGTGTGAGAACAAATGGGTCAAAGCACTGGTCAGCCTCGCTGGCAGGGTCCCTTTGATGTCCATGGTGTGTCAAGCTGAATCAGGCTTGAAATACAATAAATAAGGGTGGCTGGGTTTGGGCAGGGATGAGGCTTTTAAGTGGCTCTGTGTCCTGTGGTGCAGATACTAATGAACAGTGCTGCAAGTGTGCGTGCATTGTGTGCTGGGACCCACTTCCCTAATTGTCAGACACTGAAGGTTAAACGTCTCTGGGAATCCCAAGCATCGAGATGGCAACAAGCAGAACAGTTCAGATGCATCCTGACTGAGCCCCAGCTGATACCCTCGTGTTTGAGCTCCTTGAGGTTTCTGTGTTGTTGGATTAAAACAATTACCTTTGACCAAAAGGATGCCAAGGGGGAGAGCTGGGATCTGATAAATGCTCAGTGCCAAGGTATTTTGTTGTTTTCCGAGCTGATCATCATAAAAAGCTTTCAGCTGATGTGGAAGATAAGATGTGGGAGCTGCTCTTAGCAGGGTATCATCCATTCAGCTTTTGTGTGCAGAAGCATTCACGCTCAGTCAAAAGCTTCTGGCTCAATCTGTCAATACCTGATTAACCAGAAAGAAGTGCCTCTGCTTTGAATGTGAAAGCAGGGCTAAAGTAATCATGCCTTGATAGTGGGTTAATGCTTCAAACCAGTCCAGGTTTCTTAATGAGGGACTGATTTCTGACATCAGGAATGTGAATTAGCTGCAATTATGTCTTTGCTGCAGCCTTGCACCTTCTCATTCCACAGGTTTTACAAATGCTAATGCTTGTCCAAGCTCTTTATAAAGCATATTATTCTGCAGCTGGGGAAACTGAGGAACAGATTCTGTTACTTGACCCAGCCAGCACATCACCCAGTAGTGATGGTGGAGAATAAGCAGTGAAAGCCTGCTTCAGACAGCCTCCAGCAAGCTTCCCGTTCAAAAGGACTTCTAAAGTATTTGTGGCTCTCCAGCAATGGGGTATTCTGCTTGTTAGAGTCTTTCCTAAGCCAGAAACTCCATTTACCTGCCAGTTAGGATTGTTTGTGATAGGAGCTCAGGTCTCCTGCCTTCACAGGCTGGTGTGCAGTTGCTTTCAGCAAGTTTTAGTGATCGTTTTCTGAATGCTGTTCTCATTAGAGCACTTTCTAATGGAAGCTGCAGAATCTGGTGTGATTTCAAGCTTTTATTACAATGAAACCTGTATTCAGAGTACATATTGTATGGTCACACAGTTTAAACATGTTTCTGCCTCTGCTCCGTTTGGAAGTAGATCAAGACTGGAAGCTCTAATTCCAGTTTGAATCTGTAACCTTTCCTTGAGGAAGGCATCAGCCTTTCCTGGGTTTTGTGAGGGTTTGCATGCTGCTTTTGCCATAGATGCATTTGTGTTAGGCACAGGTTTCAGTTGATGCTGCTAATGCTGGGACTTCTTTCTTGTACGGTCTTCATGTGAATTCCAGAGTAGCAGAAAGTTAACCTTAACTCTTAGTCCAGGTACCACTTCACATGGGTGGGAGTGAGGAAGGAATCCTGATTGTTCACCTCTGCCATGGAAAAAGATGTAGGTTGGTTAGCAGCTCACCCATACAGGCTTCATGTATATGAATTTAATTGCTGGAAGGCAAATCTCTGCTTTCCCTTTGCAGTCATACAGCCAAACAAACATTCTTTACCTAAGTCTAAGGCATTTGCTTGCAGTTTGCTCCAGTCTAGGACCTCCCTTGGTTCTTACAGGGCAGGCTGGGACTTGCCTGCCCAGCTTCATAATAAGATACTGAAAATCAGACGAGTGAGGAATGACCCTGAGCTCCCAGGCCCTCAAGTAACCCTATTTCTCTTTTCAGGCTTTGTAACTTTCTTCTGGAGAATCCAGATTATCCAAAGAAGGAAGGCAGAGTGGTTTTAAATCCCAGCAGCAGCCTGCTTCCCAGCCAAGATGAGACAAAGGCAAGTGAGAGTATCCTCATCTGCAGCATGCCTCTCGTCCAGTCCGTTCAACCTGAGCGGAGCTTGGGATGTCTGCTTTTATTAGTACATATTTGTAGGGTGCCTGGTTGAGCTTTGCTTTCATAGGAAGCCTTTGGGTGCGTTTAAGACAGTGTTAAGTAGTGATAGTTGCTTGCAAGATGGCTTCGAAGACTCTCCTGGTTTGTGGTTGCGTAGCTGCACGAAGGCTGCTCTTTAAGACCCTTTGCCCTGCCTGCCTGTCAGCCACCCCATCTGAAGTGTTCATTGTAATCACTGATACAAGAATTCCACGGGGATTCTGTCACATGAAGTAGACTTGGCCCTTGTGCCTCTCCTGTGTGGCCTCAGGCATTGCCCTTCAGCCTGCTTCTTGGTTTTTCTATGGATTCATTTGTTATACAGTCCATTTGACAAAACATTCTCTCTGAGCTGCTTTGAGTGTATCAAAATAGCTGTGTGTGGCCTAAGAGAGAAACACTGAATGGGTATTCAACTCTTTCTACTCTTGGAAGCATCCCTCAACCTCAAGCCAATAAAGATGGCTTTATAGTAACCTAAATGTACCCTCTCTGAGCAGTCTCATGCAGCCATGCACAATGGCTTTAAACTATGTGGTGTGGGTGCTACTAGGAGCAGAGCTGCTGCATGGTGCAGCTCGGGGCAGGTTACCCACACGAGCGCATAGATCAGTAGGCTTCACACCCATGCTGTGCTCTGAGCTGATGTTTAGGTAGATGCTCAGAACTGGGTGCCATGTCACCTGAACTTGGGCTGGTCTTGCAGAAGGTCCTGATAACTGAAAGAGTGGTTTGTGGTGTCCTCGTGTGTGGTTACAGCAGCCTTCTTACATGTTTTGCATTCTCTCCCTAGGTGCCTAAAGTGGACTACTTTGACTTCTTCAAGCTCGCCCCGCTCGATCAGCGGTGCTTTGTTCAGGCAGCTGACCTCCTTATGGCAGACTTCAAAATGCTCAGCAGCCAAGACATTAAGTGGGCACTACGTGAACTGAAGGGACACTATGCAATCACACGAAAGGTTCTCCGGCTCAAGTCTCTTTCCATTCCTAGGGTTACCCCTCATCTCTCCAGAGCAGTGCTGTGTCTTTTGCCTCACTGACCATCTGCTAGCGTGTGGTTATGGGTTTTTTAATGCTCTTCCTTTCCTTTTAAGACGTATTAATCCATTTAGAAGAGACTTGCAAAATATATTGGTCAGACAGTATGCTGCAGGAAGGTTTTACTTCTCTCTGATAGAACTGGCTAGTTGATGGTAGGTGGTGCATTAAACTGAGAGGTGTTCCCACACATTGCTGCTAAAGTGTCATATAATTGTCAGTAAAACCTAGACTTTTAGCTAAATCTTCAAACATTTAACGTTTAACTGCTGCTATTAGTTAACTGACTGCATGGAATTGAAAAGAAGTCCCAATTTCCCTGTCCTAGTTCTTTTTATGATGACTTGTGGAATGAGTCCTGTATTAGAATCATAGAATCGTAGAATAGTTAGGGTTGGAAAGGACCTTAAGATCATCCAGTTCCAACCCCCTGCCATGGGCAGGGACACCTCACACTAAACCATGGCACCCAAGGCTCTCTCCAACCTGCCCCTGAACACTGCCAGGGATGGAGCATTCACAACTTCCCTGGGCAACCCATTCCAGTGCCTCAGCACCCTTACAGGAAAGAACTTCCTCCTTATATCCAGTCTAAACTTCCCCTGTTTAAGTTTTAACCCGTTACCCCTTGTTCTGTCACTACAGTCCCTAATGAAGAGTCCCTCCCAAGCATCCTTATAAGCCCCCTTCAGATACTAGAAGGCTGCTATGAGGTCTATTCCCTGTAGAAGAGTGTCAGTGTAATGAAGCTGCAGAGACACTTGGTATATGTATCAGCAAACTGAATGTAAATGTGGCTTCAAGCATTTGACTTGGATCTGCTCTGATATCCTCCTCTTGCTGGAGCTTCTTTCTCTGCTATTCCAGGTCTTAAACAAAAATCCCTTGTCCCTTCACTTGCTCGATTGAGTATTTGAGCTTCCTTTTTTTAACTGAAAAGCAAAACCCAACAACAACAACAAAAAAAGCCAAACCAGCTCCATTGCATCAAAGGGGACACCAGATGGAGTTGAAATAGCTTTACACAATAGGTGATGTGAAGTATCATTCAGCTGGTTTGCATTTATGGAACGATTGCTTTATGAATACATAATGCGGTAAGGTGAGCAAAGTGAAGAGCTATATTTGCCTCTGTATGGGGTGTCTGGCTTTCCAGTTTTGGATCAGCATCATGCACATGTTTGTACTGTGCTTTGATTTGATGTGAAGTCTGTGGTTTTGCTTTCTTCCGGGAGCACAGGATTTAAGTCTGTCTCTTGTTTTCTAGGCCTTTTCAGATGCTATCAAAAAATGGCAGGAGCTGTCTACCGAAACCAGTGGGAAACGGAAAAGGAAGAAAGAGATGAATCAGTATTCATATATAGACTTCAAATTTGAGCAAGGTAAATAGCAAGTGGTATGTGTTGTGCTCTCCACATCCTTGTGGTAAGCAGAACTGGCTTGCAGCGGAAAGCCCTGTTCTTGAAGAGGGATGCGGTCCCAAAACAGAGATGCTTCTGTCAGTGTCTGCCATCAGTTTTGGAGGTATTCCTTAGTACCTCTGCTTGGTACAGTGATGCTTGAGATGCTGAGTGTGATGTGTGGAAAAAGAAGGATTTAAGCATAGTTCTGGCTGCTCCATCCCATTTCATTGTGCCTTTAACTCTGCTTTAGGGGATGTGAAAATTAAGAAGCGCATGTTCTTCCTGGAGAACAAGAGGCGGCACTGGAGGTCCTATGACAAGTGCTCCCTTCTCCCACTGGTGCTACGGGAGCAGGAATTCTATGAGCAGAAAGTGAAAGAGATGGCAGAGGTGAGTGATAGGAGCTGCTTTGATCTCTTGGTGCAAACAACTTCAACTGTTATAAAAGTCTTGGCCCTAAACATGGAAATCTGCCTCTTGGAGCAATTCAGGCACTACCTTTGCCCTTTTGCTACCTATTACGTGTATGACTCTTCCCAAATTACTGATTTTTGAAGGAAAAAGCCAAGCACAGAATTTCTTATTTTCTCAATTATACATCTGCTGCTTTTGCAAACACTGCTCTGGACTTTTATTGGGATGAAGCAGGAAAAGCTCTGCTATCTCCTCCTCTAATTGGTAGCAGGCTTCTCTGCTGCTTGAGGCCTTGTAATTGCAGCTCAGTGTTGGTGGTGAATAATGACCAGGCCCAAGGCAGTCTGTCCACTCGCTCTACCTTCCACGGGTTGGCAGTCCTGTGTCTCCAGATCACCTTGTTCTGTGCTGAGGGCCGTGTGTTTCAAGGCAGAACACTGCAACACCCACTGTTGTGTTGTCTCCTCCTATAGTCTGAGGAAAGACTGGATTCACAGCTCTGCACCTACAGTCCTTTCTTAAAGATCCTTGTCTTTCAGGCAGATGGATAGTGTCTCCTTTTAATCACAAAGCTAATGTTCCTTGGGGCTTTCTCTGGAGGGGTCCATTGGGTGAGATCATCTCTGCCCATGGAAACCTGAACCAGCAGCTCCCCGTAATACAGAATTCAGGTCTTTGTTCCTGATCCTTCGCATCTCCCATCTGTTTTAGCTGAATCATAAATAGCTTAATGGATTGGAAGGATGGGCTGAGTGGTGGTGTAAGCAGACAGGGAGCTTTTTATGGTGGTTTCTAAATCCTGAGGTAATGTAAAAGAGCGTAGAAGCTGTAAAATTGCTTTATCTATGCCATAAATACAGGTGCACGTCTCTCTTACAGCATGCAGACTTCCTCCTTGCGCTGCAGATGAATGAGGAGCAGTATCAGAAGGTCAGTATCTATAATGTAATCCGAGATCAGCATAGATGCTGTTTTACACTACATTCTTCACAGACTCTTTTGGCTTCTGGAACGGAGCTTTCCTGAAGCTGCATTTGTAGTGTGCTGCGTTTGCTGAGCTGGCAGAACCTGCAGTGTGTGTGTCGGCTGGCGTTTAGCAAAGGTAGACAAGAGCTGAGGCCAGCAAGGCAGTATTGATGCGTGTAATGATCTCTAGTAATTCAGTTAGCTGCTGCTTGTATCTTGACTGGCCAGAGCAAACATTGCAATAGAATAGTACCAGGCTTGCCCTTGCTACCACCATTATGGCTGTTTAAAACGGAGATGCTGTTGTTGGAGCTCTGACTCCCACAGGCTTTCCTCATTTGCAGGAAGGACTCTAAAAACCTGAAAATTGGGTCTTTCCCTTTAAGTAAATAGAGAAAAGTTGAGTAGATTACCTTGTCCTTCTCAGTGCCCATTTCCCTTCAAACTTTGGAGATATCGGACCTTTAAAGATGTGGGCATGCTTGCTACTTAAGAGGCAATCTTCTTCACCCCTGTAGTGAAGAGGCCAAGACGAGGTCTCTCCAAGCAGACGGGTAAATGTTCTTTCAGAGGGCATTAGATCCAAAGCTTGTTTTTCCCCATAAGAATGGTGGGAATGCTGCTTCCCTGCAATTGTACCTTCCTGAACCCAAAGTGCTTCTCTGCCTGTAAGCTAAGAGCTATTAAATACTATGTTTTCTGTGGCTTTTAAGAACCTCTCAAGCAGGACGTGTAGCTATTAAGTTACTTAAAACCGAGTTTCTGGTTGTGCTTAGTGAGTTTTGACAACCAACCAGGGTAACTAATGGAGTGGTGCACATCTGTGGCTCTCTTTAGAATGAATACTGGCAGTGCTTCTAGCTTGCAGTTGCATGTGTTTGTGTATTGCTATAGCTATTGATGTTCTGATGATGATGCCAGTACCTCTTTATGGCTGCAGGATGGGCAGATGATAGAGTGCCGCTGTTGTTACGAGGACTTTGCATTTGAGAAGCTGACTCAGTGTGCAGATGGTCACTTGTTCTGCAAGGAGTGCCTAATTAAATATGCTCAGGAGGCAGTCTTTGGCTCTGGGAAGGTAAGAATTTCCCACCTGGATGAGGGGAAGATGGGTAAAATGCTGCTGGGAGATCACAGTGCTGTTTGTGTAACGTTGTCACTTAAATTGGATGTGGAATCATAGAATGGTTTGGGGTGGCAAGGACCTTAAGATCATCCAGTTCCAACCCCCCTCCCATGGGCAGGGACACCTCACACTAAACCATGGCACCCAAGGCTCTCTTCAACCTGGCCTTGAGCACTGCCAGGGATGGAGCATTCACAACTTCCCTTGGGCAACCCATCCCAGTGCCTCAGCACCCTTACAGTAAAGAGCTTCCTTCTTATATCCAATCTAAACTTCCCCTGTTTAAGTTTTAACCCGTTACCCCTTGTCCTGTCACTACAGTCCCTAATGAAGAGTCCCTCCCCAGCGTCCCTATAGGCCCCCTTCAGATACTGGAAGGCTGCTCTGAGGTCTCCACGCAGCCTTCTCTTCTCCAGGCTGAACAGCCCCAACTTTCTCAGCCTGTCTTCATACGGGAGGTGCTCCTGTCCCCTGATCATCCTCGTGGCCTCCTCTGGATTTGTTCCAGCAGTTCCAAGGAAATACTCAAATGGAATTGTGTCCTGAAATCCAAATCCAGCAAGTCAGTCTCTCCATCAAAGTGGGATCTTTGAATAGGATTTCAGTTTTGCCAGCCTCCCTCTTCTATGCTCACTGCTGAGCAACTGGGATTATGAGGAGAACTTTCCACACTATTCATAGTGACAACAATAACTTGCATTTGTCTGGGTTTTGTTTTCTTTTTAATAAGCCACTTTGCACAGGGAACACTCTTGTCTGACTTGGCCAATCTCCTCCTACCTAAGCGTGTTTGTCCTACATAACATCACTGGGTTCCCAACTTAATTTGGGAGTTGTTTCTTCTATGATGCTATGAACTTTCTTAAGCTTTGGTTTAGAAAGCATTTACCCTGGTACTCAATTGAGCTATAAACAAGTCATGTGCATGCTCCTTTGCCTTGAGATATGAGGATGAAACTACAGGATGCATTTGTAGTCTGGGATCTATATAAACATATAAACTAGCAGCTGTATTTGATGTGACCCTAAAGAATGCAACATGCTGTTTGTGAGCAGAGTGCTACTTGTCAGTAGAGACCATACAGTAATAACAGGCTGCTATGTGGCCTCAGCGGGCTTTAAGTGAACTGTGATCCCAGCCATCAACACCATCTTCATGCCCAGTGTCTGTTTGAGGCCTGATTTGTTAACTAGTCTTGCTCTTTCCCATAAGCAAACCCATTCTCTGGCAGTCATGTGCTAACTTAAGCTCTATTCTCTCTAAGCAAGGCTCTGCACTGGTGTGTTTGAAAATGTTCCGGGTACCAAGTCTTGCTCTTTTGCTAGCATCGCCCTGAACCTGAGCTCTCTCCTTCCAACCCTAGTCAGAGCTCAGCTGCATGGAAGGCAGTTGCACGTGTTCATTCCCCACCAGTGAGCTGGAGAAGGTGCTTCCAGAGAACATCCTCAACAAATACTATGAGCGGAAAGCTAAGGAGGAGGTGGCTGCTGCCTGTGCAGATGAGCTTGTCAGGTGAGTGTCCAGCAGAGGAAGCAGACTGCACTTACTGTTGTACAGAACTGTCCCCTGAAACCCTAAATGTATGCTCACTGTGAGATGGGGAGCTTTCAGAGCTGTGTTACACATTCAGGCCTCTGCCTGTCCAAATCTCTGTATTCAGGTTGGTCTGCCTTTGACTACAAGCAGATTAAAATTCAATAGACTCATCTCCCTTAAGACTTGCTTGCCAGCTTTGTGCTGATCCTCTAAATTACATGGTCAAAAACAGTGCTGAGCATAAAATGTTTTGACTATGAGTGACTGAAGAAATATGAGCAAAAAAAGGCAGTAGTCAGCACATCCTGGTGACAGGCATTTGGTTGGCAGCCTTATTAACTACCACAGAACTCTTTGAATCCCCTTGCAGCAAAGATACCTTTGGCACTCTGCACTGATGGCATCTTCTTTTGGGCTCTAGGTGTCCGTTCTGCAACTTCCCAGCTCTGCTGGACCATGATGTGAAGCGGTTCAGCTGCCCCAATCCCCGCTGCAGAAAGGTAACTGGGGGATATTTGCCATTTGGTCTCTTCTGGAGCATTGGGCAGGAGAGCTGGGAGGACAACCCATGCTTCCTAGGAGCAGGATGTGGCTGCATGGGGCAGCAGTCAAAATGCTGGATCCTACTGCTGTTCTATACAAGTGTGTGGCTGGACAGATGGATTTCAGGGCACTGTTGATAAAGACACCAGTATCCTTTTGTTAGGAAGATGTTGGCTAAAAAAGCTTATGGATGCCGTAAGTTGCTGTCTTGCATGTACAGAAATGTTTTAGGTGAGCAGGGAGATGGGTGCTTAAAAGGCATAAAACCAAATTGTAGTCCTTTATGTAATGAAACTTCTGGAAAATGAGCTGAAACAACCTTACGTGCTGCCCTTGAGAGAATGAGCATCTGCATTTTTCCTCTATGCTGTCACCGAATACAGCTTCAGTTGGAAGTGACAAAGAACTTGTTGGAAGAGGGGGGGGAATACAAGCAAGGCAATATGTTTCCCAGTCTCCTGAATGTACACAGAGCCCTGCTCACATCTGGTGCCAGTGAGCCAAGGCTGCACCCTGTCAGTGTTCAGCGCTGAAGCTGCAAGGCGTCTTGCTCAACTTTAGCCACAACAATGAATTCTCATGTGACACCGAGGGAACTGCCTGTCCCCCAGCAGAGACTGCTGCTAATCACTGCAGTTCCTCTCGAGTGCATTAACCTTGTGCTTGTAGCTGCTGCAGCTTCATGTTCCTGTATCGACTGCTTGCCTGGAGTGGGGAATTAATAGGAAGTCAAATTCTGTTGTCTGGAGAAGGTGAAGTTGCGTTTTGTAGGGACAAATCGAACCTACTTAGGGGGACAAAGCTGCTTACGGCGGATGCACAATTCCATTTGAGATCCCTGATCTCCGCATACGTTTTGCTAACATCTACCTCTAGCATTTGGGGAGGAAACGGGGTTCTGCTGGGTTCCAAGCGTCAGGAGCGAGGAGGTTTGCCAGTCACTAGGTGGCAATGTTGATTCACGTTTAAGTCCTTTTTCCTCGCTGTTCTTGCCAACGAGGAGCTGTTTTCAAGATGTGCCCATGTCAGCGCCGCAGAACAAAACTCAGGCTTGAAGAACATGAACATTTCCATGTGCAAAAGTTGCTTTTTTTCCCCCTAAAATGTGTAACGCAGCGCAGTAACTGTGGTGAGAAGGGTCAGGACTGAAATGTTCCTTTCCTTCTGGTTTGCTGTTTCATTTCCTTCCTAGTGTGCTGCGTGTCCCCCCTCCTTGGAGGCTTCAGCATTCCAGCGGGCTGGATTTCTGGTTTCCTGGACAGCTTGTGTTGATTCATTAGCTGAAAATCTGCTGAGTAGCTTAGTGCTCTTCTTAGAAATCTTGAATGACTTTAGGATTTGAAGTGGAGGGTGAGGAATTCCGATTGCAGGATGTGGTGTCTCGCAGCATCAGCTGCAGCGGTTCTTTGTGTTCCAGCTATCTTTCCTCTGCCCAGAATGAAGGATTCCAGTTAAGGCTCTTGCTTGCAGGAAACTCTGGCCCTTAGGGAGGAAAGGGCTAATCTAGGGAGCTCTACAGAGGTTGGAGAGAATGCATCAGCTTTGCTAGCAGTGCCTCTGATGGATTCAGTGGTGGTGATGACTGAATCTGGAAGGAGTCCCTCTCTGGTTGGAAGGACTGCACTTGCACAGCTGAACCTAAAGTAAGGGGAAGTGTGGAAAGGGAAAGGTCAAAATGTGCCTCTCCTGAAGCCTCAAGGCTCTTCAAGGGTGGGGAGAGGAGGACCAGATGGTGGACCTGTGCTCTTTCTGTGCTCCATCACCTGCATCTTTTGTCTTGCTTTGAGAGTTCATGTTGATACTCTCAGGCTTTCCTCTAAATCTTGCAGAGAAGTTGATTCATTTTTGGGCCAGCTATGGATGTATTGTGAAATAAGTGATGGGAACCAGCTGGAAGCCTTCATTTTGGCTGTATATATGTATGCTGGGCTCCATAAGGAGTTCTAGGTATACCCATGTCACTGCTTATGATCTCACCTGCAGCTCCAGTCGTTTGCACCTAATGCAGCTAACTGTAGCCAGAGCAATGGGCAGAGCTGCTGTTTGCCTTGTGTGAGTGAAGAGCTGCACAGAGAGCATGCAGATGAGCCTACACCATCTGCCAGGGCTCCAGCTGTGTGCTGTGAAGTTTGGCTCCCAGTTAGGTGGCCAGGGCTTGAATCATAATGTCACAAACAGCAGGGTGGAGGAAAAGCTTAAATTAGCCAAGGAAAAACACTGCCCAAGCTGCTCTATGGATGTGCTCTCTGTGTTTGCAGGCTGAGCTGGTGCTGGGGCAGAGGCAGTGTAGGCTCAGACCTGAGTTTTGAGGTTTTGCTCCCAAACAGGTTCCTGACCATGCATGGAGTCAAGCTTCCTGGTGACAGGGAGGGTTTGCCAGCCTGGTTGGTCAACCTCCATCTTCCCATGCACAAGGATCCCTGTGTGGAAGCAGCACTTGAATCTCTCACCTCTCATGATGCGTGTTCCTCCTTCTGGTGCTCTGAGAGAGCAAACCAAAGCTGGCACTTGTGTTAAAACCAGGGAAGGCACGTGTTGTGCAGCTCTGGAAAGTGAGCCTGCACTTTTACCCATTGGAGGAAGCACTGTTTCCCATCAGAAAAGGAAGTCCCATCCTTTCAGCTCAACATCCCTCCTCCCGAGACCCCATAGTGTTGATGAAGACAGGGCTTTTGTTCCTGGGCTGCTTGCTGCTATCCCCAGCATTGCTGGTGAAGGGAGATGGTTTCCCCTCTTTGCAGTCTCAGCACAAAGCACTGCAGGGCTTCCAGCCAGGGAAGAGATGGGGAGGTGAAAGCTGCCGTTGCCATGGAAATGATGCATGCAAGGAGCAGAGCTGCCCCTCCAGTGCCACACTCATTCAGGAGCCAGGCCACATTGCAGGGACTTGCATTTCCAAGACTTTTCCTTAAAACTCCTTTGCGTAGCATGGGATTTTCATTGTACCATCCTCTGTGCTGGCTGGCTGCAATGAGGTGATGGCTTATGGGGGTGTGGTGCTAAATCACATTGCCCTCACACTGAGAGCATCCCTGAGGTTGTGTGTAGGGACTGGGTTTGCCTGCTGGGCATGTGAAGTGTCCCACTGTTAAGGTGAGCATTGATGTGCTTGTGGCAGATGGATGAAATCTCCATTTCTATGTATTTATTACTTTTCAGGTCAGGTTTCTGACCACAGCCATCCTCGGGTGTGCTTTTAATTTGCAGAACTGAGACTTGGATGTTTTCGGGGACTTCTTTTTAAGCTTCTAGAGTATCTCAGGATTGATTTCAAGGTGCTGGCTAAGACCAGATGCACCCAGCTGCTTTTAACCTTCATTTGCTGTTGGAAACCTGACAGGTTTAAGCTTGTACAGAGCTCTGCCTAGCAAGCTGTGTCTGAACACAGCTTCTCTTAGCAGGGTGCTAACGCTGCATCCACAGCCTATGGTAATAAGCATAAGTCGTGTTGTACAGGTTGCAGCAACTTGGATGCGAGTGGCCTTGCTCAAGTAAATTGCATGATTACAAGGCTTGAAGTTGGAAAAGGAGCTATGGCTGTGGGGGGAACTGCAGTGCCTGTGATCTCTCTGTACCTGGTGTGATAACAGAGCGTGCAGCTGCTTGTGCTTCAGAGGCAGGTAATGAGGCAGCCCCATAGTCCCATTACAAGCGGTTTATAGGGTGCAAGGGGAGATGTTTGTGTAACCAAGTACCCAGCAGCAGGAGATGTGTTCAGGATGACACAGCCTTCCGAGGATGTCATCCAGCACATACCATAGGGGCCGTTAGTTGTGTGCTAGAGGCTGGCCTGTGGCTCCCCTGCCTGACTCCAGATGTGCCATGGTTTTCAGCTTAAACGATACCAGCATTTGTCAGTGACAGGGTGAGTGTGCAACATAGAATCATGGAATGGTTTGGGACCTTAAGGTCATCAAGTTCCAGCCCCCCTGCTATGGGCAGGGACACCTCACACTGAACCATATCACCCAAGGCCTTGTCCAACCTGGTCTTGAACCCTGCCAGGGTGGAGCATTCACAACCTCCCTGGGCATAGAAACAAACAAATAGCTCTGGTTGGAGAAACTGAGCTTGTCCAAAATGCCTGAGAGTAGGATGAGCATGTGGAGAATTACTTAATTCTCCTTGTTTTGCAACATGTTTTCCCAGCTGTTGGAGTCTGCTGTCTCATTCAGCTTCCTGACAGCAGAGCAAACATTTTGAAGGTCCCATGGCCCCGTCTCATTCTCTTTTCAGCCATTCCTGTTGTTCTTCTCTCTATGCTTTTCCTGGAGCTATTTATTTGCATTTAATTGTCACTTAGAGCTTAACCCCGCAGCTTTAGTGGCGAGCAGAGCCAAAGGAGGCACTTGCTTATAGAATCATAGAATAGTTAGGGTTGGAAAGAACCTTATGATCATCCAGTTCCAAACCCCCTGCCATGGGCAGGGACACCTCGCTCTAAAGCATGCCACCCAGGCCAGACCCGTCATTTCCTTCTGATGGCAACAACCTCAAGGCCCAACTCTGGTGTTTAAACTCCCGTTGGAATTGTGGCTGTGTGAATGCAGCTTAGCCGAATTTACTGGGATGAGGAAGAAAGGGGAATGTGGCTTGGCATCAGCGCATCTTACTGGGCATGTTGCACTTGAGCCTGTGTATGCTTTCACCTGGAGGCCTGTCTCCTGCTTGTGCATGCCAGCAGAGCGGTCTAACCCATCGCTTCATGGTTCTACCATCTCCCCCCTCAGCACTGCATCCCTAAACCCTCCTGCTCCAGCACTCTCAACCTTCCCCTCCAGCTCAGCGCCTGTTGAGCGCAGCGGCGCGCATGGGAGCGCGCTGCGCTCTGCTGCTGCCAAACCCACAACAAATGGCAAGTTTCCGTCTGTCATCCCGGCTCCCAGGCTGGGCAGCCCGTGTTCATTTTTCTTCCTTAAAAGGCCATCGCATCTCCTCATCTGCAGCCGTTGCTCTGCGCCGCAGGCAGGGCGAGCGGCGACGCTAGCGCGCAGCGCTGCGCATCCGCGCCTCGCGCCTCAAAGGGATCAGCAGGAGGGAGGGACTGAGGCCGAAGGTGGGGTTGAGGTGACTGTAGGCAGCAGGTAACGCCCCCTGATAGGGTTTTATTGCTAAATCCTAAAGGAAGAGAGATTACAGGAGAGTTCTGGTGCAGCAAAGCCTTACAAGTCCGGTCCCATGCAGGAAGGATATGTGCATGCTAAGCCACGCGGTGCGTCCCATCGAGGGTGTAGGGTCAGAGTTGGAAGGGGAGTGCTGAGAGTCAGGAGGTCTCCTCATCAGCTTTATCTTGATGGGGGGAGCAAAGGAAAGCCACGTGTCAGGGGTTCTCCTTGCTTCCTTAGAGGCTGGATGGTGCATAATCATACCCTTGATCCCTGGTTGTGAGGGAGCACCCAGGAAAGCCAGAGAGAGGGAAACAATGGCCAGTATGTTGCTTTTAGGTGTATGCATGGTCTGGGCTAGGAGTAGTACAAGAATTAAGTGGTGCCAGCAGCAGCTTGCTCCTAAATGTGCCTTTCCAGAAAGGAGGCACAATGATCAGCCCCAAATCACTCCTTGCCTTAGCTGTGTACCTGCCACCCTTCCTCAGGACACATAAGAAGGGGCAGTGGGAGCCCCGAGAATACCTCACCTGGAAAAGAGGGCAGGAGTGGGCTGGATTTAATTGCCATGGTGGAGTGGAGAGGCTCCATCAGTGGGAGCTCAGGTGGTGCTGCTGCTTTTACAAGGTCAAGTCTATTTATGCAGTGGGATGTGGAAATGCTTCGCTTGATAAATGAGTCTGACAGAGGAGAGGGCAAAGCCCAGCCTGGAAATGGACCCGAGGAAAGAGGTCAGCTTAAATGGGGTGTCTGTCTTTTAGAGGGTAAAAAAAGCTGCTGAAAACAAGAGCTCAACCTAGTCCCTTTAAAAATAGACCACGTAAGTCAGTGCAATTGCAGGCAACAAAGCTTACTCCTGTGCTTTCTTTCTGCCTTATATAGCAATATTCATTCAGGGAAAAAAGCAATTCTCTGACTGTTCCCTGACCACTGAATACCTCTGTGTCAGGTCCATAAGAGGCAGCAGCTCTGTCTTCCCTCTGTAGCTTTGTCCTTTGCCGAGGAGGGGTCCAGAGGTGACAAGCTGAGCACAGCTTCACATGGGGATGGAAGCTTCACCCTCAGCAGTCTTGTCTCAACCTCTCTCCCTGCACACAGCCTGCAACCATTTAGGCAAAGGAGCCACTGGGAGCAGCTGCAAACCTGTAGTGGTCAGTACCAGGACAGTGTCTTTGGGGATAAACTGATGGGCATCACAAGGGGTTGGATGAGAGCAGCCTGGGCCGGTGGTGCCAGGGTTGAAAGGTATTCGGATGCCCTGAACGTGGCAAAGTGGTCCCATAGCCACGTTGCTGGGGTTGGAAGGACCCTGGAGCAGAGGCTGAGACTTGCTGCAGACTGAGATGAGCTTTAAGCGTTGCCTTTTCCTCCTAGATCCCTTTGAAAGAGCAAGGGAGGAGAGGTGTTCTTCCATTTCATGCAGGAAACAAGAGGAAGTAATATAAGGTGATGACCCCAACATCAGGGAGAGACCCTAAATCTCTGTATGGACCAGCGTGCTCAGATTGCGTGATTGGTTTTAAGCAGGGAGGTAACTGACCCTGGGTCGCTTGCCTGTCTTCACAATAGGATGTGATGCCACTGAGCTGTTGTGGGAGCTCTCTGAGTTTAAGGTTAAAACCCTGCCCAGTGCTACTTGTGTTTGCGGAGCACCAGAGCAGGGTTATCACTTTGCTGCTGCAGTGGGAATGGAGGTTGGAGAGGATGGAAACAAGGCCGTTCCCAAGCTAAATTAAAAACATTGTTCTGCCCTTACTCAAGAAGCTCCCTCTTCCCTCTCTTTCCTCCCCCTCACATTCCTGGCGTAGTAATCACTGCTCTCTAACCTCAGCTTCATCTGCCGCAGGCTCACCACTTGAGAAACGCAGTTAAACCCCCCCTGGCTCTGCATACACCTCTTCTTGCTGTACCTCGGTACTTCCAGGGCCCTCGTCTTTGGAGGGGTCTGAGTCAGCAGCAGAGGTTTTGAGCTGTATTGTGTCAGGGCAGCTGATGACTGTGCTCTCTGTGCCAGGGCCCTGAGCTGGCCTAACCTGGCATGTGCGATGCAAGGAGGTGTTTTGCTTCTCCTTTCTGTTTGCACATAAACAGATCGGAGCAGATGACACAGTCATCAGACTTCCTGAGCTAACCGGAGGCTGCTGCAGATGATGTCCATTTTGGAGGCTGTCAGTAGAGTTTGTTTCCTAATTTGGTCACAGTGTGCTCAGGGCTGCTCTCCTTTTCTTTTCCTCTTTTAAAGCACCCATCCTCTTTATATCATTGTCCTGGAGGGGAAGCTGTGTGCAGCAGAGAACCTCCAGCTCCTCTCACTTCCTCTCTGCAGAGGAAGTGAGACTTGAAAGGTCTCTTTGAAAAGCAGTGCAGTTCTGAAGCTCATCTTCCCATTCTGATTTCCTCTTTTGCTGCTCTCTCATGAGCTCATCTCGATGAACTTGGCTTTTTATCCCTCTGGGTGGTCACCTGAGCGAGCCCTTTGTGCTGGGGGACTTCTCTTCAGGGGCAGAGTGAGCTGTGCTGCTGTTAAATAGTAACATTGATAAGGTGTTCTATTGGTATATGTATTGCAGGAAGTAGATACGTGTGTGATTTCAGCTAATGGAAAGAGAATGTGTTCGGTTTCACTTCATACATCATCACTAACCTGGTAGCGTGTAGGAAACTGTAAATGCCATCAATGGGAGAGAAATAGTAAGGCTGGTCAGCTCTGCTGAAAGACATTTAAAAGTTAGCTCCTGTGTCTTAAAAGTCATGGAATGGTTTGGGTTCGAAGGGGCCTTAAAGCTCATCCAGTTCCAACCCCTGCCACAGGCAGGGACACCTTCCACTAGAGCAGCTTGCTCCAAGCCCCATCCAACCTGGCCTTAAACACAAACTAGGGATTGCCAGTCCCTGGAAGAGGTCTGCTTTTCCATGCTGAACCACAATCAGCCCTAAAGAAATCACTTTCCTGGAGTGCAGGAGGCAGTTTAGCCCTTCCACTCTCAATGTGTGTTTTCATTCAGCTGAGGAATCAATGCCAAACCTGTAGGTCTCTATTGCGTTATTTCTCTGCTGGACTTAGCAGAAGGAAGGGGAAAAAGCATTTCCAGGTGATGCAGTTGAGGATGCAGCTTTATTCTGTGTGGTCAGGAGGCTTCTGTGCCTTACGTGGTGGTGGAGGTACTGCTGTCACAGGAGCTGCTGTCTCTGGACAAGACTCCCTGGCCTTGGAGATGCTGGGTTACCTATGGAAATCCAGCACTGCTTTAGGTTCAGAGTGCACGTCATAAACAGCTTGAGCAGAGCCTCAGGTTAAGGTGCACCCAGAACAGCCTGATTACTGGTATTAAAGATTTGCCTGTAGATGGGCAGGTATGGGCTGGTCTCTGGAGAGGGGAAACTTCACTATGTGTCATGTGTGGAATGCCAGGTTAGCACTGACCTCTGAAACATGAGTAACAGAGAAATGGGCACATGAAGTGGTGAGGCAGCGGGATGAGGGAGGGGGAAGGGAAGGTGAAACACAAGTTTTCTTCTAATTTAGTCAAAACCATCTCTGTGTGTCATTCTTATTTGCATGTTATCTTCTAATTAGCCCTGACTGACTCATCCACTGCTTCCACCTGAAAGGAATGGTATGTTTTTGAAGCTTATGGTTTCTAATCTCAGTAGGCCAGCATTTCTTCTCCTCCTCCTCCTCCTCCCTCCCCTTCCTGTGCCCCCCAAAAAGCATTCTCTTACTGCTTTTAACCTTCAAGCCTCTTTTTTCCTGTTCTTTCTGTTACTACTCTTGCATTATTAATGGGACTGTAGCAGTTCAGCCAGAACACTGACATTACCGATTACTACTCGCAGCAGAGGAGCGAGGAGCAAGGTAGAAACTGGGTCAGGAAATGTTGTCATAAAATGATAGCATCAGAACTGGGGAGCAGAGCTCTCTGTGAGCAGGTTTGCATTGGAAATGACCTCCTTCACCCAGTAGCATACCTGAGTGCATCCCCCATGCGCTGCTTTGCTGCTTGCAGATGGGAAGATCATCTCACACACAGAGAGGTTAATAACGGACCTGTAATTTCCAGGAGCAGAGGAATGGAGTGATAGGTTGTGTTCTGCTTGGTAAAGCTTTGAGCATCACAGAATTCATGGGCTCTTCATTGCTGGTGCTGGAGTAGGAAGCCCCTTCCCCTGTTGGTGTCAAAAGGCTGAGGAAGCAGAAGTGGCTGCATTTACTTGTGCATTCAGCGAGAGCCTGTCGCACTCGATGCACTCGGATTGTCCTTGGTGGTACCAAGGGCATCCTATAGCAGCAAACAGCTCTCCACACTCCATGTAAGCGAATATGACTGCTGTGGAATCAGAACAAGAATGTTATTTTGGGGATGCAGCAATTAACCTGTGAATCCTGGGCTGCTGTAAACATAAGGAATTGCCTGTTTCTGCTTAATGGAGCTGTGCCTCGTCACTCAATTGGACACAGCATCCGCTCGGGGATTTGGCATCCCTTGGAGGCCTTGTGTGAACAGTTGTGCTGTCATGTTAGCTTGCTTCTTGAGAGGGGGCAAGTGTGAAAAGGGAAGTGTCATTTACTGTAAAATGTAGCAGCTCCTATGGGAAGTGACAGTTAGAGAAAGTTATATCCTCAAATGCATGCTGTTGTCTTTAAAATAGCTAAAACAGCTAAAATGCATAGGTCAGCACTAAAGAATACAAACTAGGCCCATGTATGCTAGCAAAAGACAAGCCTGTCTGCCTGAAAGATGCTTTAAAGGACAAACTGAAGTCTTGTCTCTCCCAGAGGTGTACATGTGCTTGTGGAGGGAACAAGAGCCTGTCTCTGGCTGGCTCAAGGTGGCAGATTCCTTGGAAGTCTCTTGGGGACGGGGACTGTGTTCTCCTTCCCTCTCCGTGTTGCTGCTCCTGGTACCCATGACCACCTGTGTGTGCATCAGCTGAGATTGGGATGAAGATGGGGAAGCATCAAAGCAGTTTGTGCTCAGTCCCTGCTGGGCAGCCATGCATCCGGGTGACCCAGTGCCGTGCTTCGTTTATATTGCGGACCAAGGCTGGAGCCAGCACAGGAGCAGCGTGACTGCCTCACAAGTCAGATGGTAACTCACACACAAAGCGAGCTGGGGATTTAGGCTGGGCAGACTTGACAATATCCCCTTTCAAGGATTATCCCTTAAACTGTCCTAGTCGCACACCGCCTTTGGTGTCTGCTGGAGCCCTTCGCTAAGCATGAACAGTATTTAAAAGAGAGGCTGGCTGGCTGCTGTGCTCTCTGCTCCGTGGGCTGTAAAACCCTATCCTGCTGGAGCTAGCCAGCTTCATTTCTCTAACTGATTATAAGAAGTGTAGGGCTCTTAAATCCTGGCTCATGTTTTATCCGTGGCGTTGGTGGAGCTGTCTGTTATCTCCAAGAGAGCCCAAAGCAGAGCTTTGCTGGTGCAGCTTAGAGTGTTTGGGGGAGAGCAGACATTGCCATGAAGTGGGAGCTGATGATAGGCAGTAATTCCTATTTAATAAAGCCATTGTGGAGCTGGAGAGGTCTAAGTTTATGACCCCAGTATTCTTTCTCTTTCTCAAAGGCAAGTACTGATTTGCCATTAAACTCGAGCATTATCAGCAAGGCCAATGCTTTCCCTGTCCAAAATTCCATGTGCACGTATTTAATTAAAAGGCCCCAGGGTTAATGAAGCTTTGAGTGCAGAAAAGCCTCATTCCCTGAATTGAATTTTCTTTAATTGCTCCAGAGATTGCATTTCCCAGCTGTGGTTGTCCCTTGACATGTGAATCAAGGAACTGGAAAGGGACAATTTGAATTGTCTCCTTCAGTGCCAGCTTCTTCCTCTTCTATTGATTTTTCATCTCTGGTCGAAAGAGGATTCGATGCAAATGCTTCCTTAAGTCAGGGGTTTAGCTTTGTGGTAGAACTGTAGTTGCCAATGGCTTGGACACTGGGAATAAGGGGAAAAACAGGGAGCGTTTGTGCCGATCACATCACTCATCCCTAATGTATTGTAGAAGATGGAGAGCAAATACGAGATTTATTCTTCTCCCACCCCAGTAACTAAACCCCACTGCTCCTGGATGTGATGGCAGGTAACTGAATTGCATGCTACAGCCCAAATCAAACCAGCTTTTGCTACTGTGCAACAAAAAGGGTGTTGGGTGCTTTGGGGGTGGATTTCTTGCTTGTTTACAAGGCATTTGAGTAGTGGATTTAGTGCCTAAGACCTCTGTGAGCGACAAGGTCATTTTGTGGTCCTCTTATGTTAATGGTTGTACAGCCTCATAGTGCAGAATGTGCAGAAGGACAGGAATCTAAAATGCAGCAAATTTAAGTGCCAGCGAAATGACCAATGATGGAAACAGCCAGTGGTGTTCCTGACTTCGTTACAGTTAAAGCATACAACCCTCACTGGGTGCCGCTGTATGTGGTGTGCTCCATCTCTGTTTGAGCCAGACGCATGGATTATTCCAAGGTATGTTTTTGTGTCCTCATGGTCTTGTTAGCAGCTATAGCCTTGCCTGGATGCATAATAGAAAAGAAAGCTTCCAGCAGCAACCGAAGGCATTGGGGGATTAATTTCATGCACATCTAACGTTGAAACAACAGGAGCAGCAAGGGGTTCAGGGGGTTGACTTTTGGATGTCTTAGCTGTCAGAGATCATTGGGAAAATTAGTAGCATCCCCTTGGATGGAGACTTACCATAATCAGACAGTATTTTATACTGATAGATAAGCATCCCCTACATGAGCAGGTATTTGGGAGCTGTCAGGCTTTTCATGTGAGAAGCCAGTAGCTGCTGTGGTGTGTATGACAGTGGCTGGAGTGATGGTTTTGGGTGAACAACCTGGAGAAGAGAAGGCTCACAGGAGACCTTGTGTAAGTCTTCCAATACCTAAAAATCACCTACAGGAAATCTGGAGAGGGTTTTTTCAAGGGTGTGTAGTGATAGGACAAGGGGGAATGGCTTTAAACTGTCAGAGGGGAGATTTAGGTTAGATATAAGGCAGAAGCTCTTCCCTGTGAGGGTGCTGAGGCGCTGGCACAGGGTGCCCAGAGAAGCTGTGGCTGCCCCATCCCTGGCAGTGTTCAAGGCCAGGTTGGAGCAACCTGGTCCAGTGGAAGGTATCCCTGCCCGTGGCAGGGGTTGGAGCTGGATAAGCTTTAAGGTCCCTTCCAACCCAAACCAGTCTGGGTTTCTATGAAGACACAGTGATTCTATGATCTTCAGCTGGAGTCAGCACAGATACCCCTCTCAAGCTTGATTTCTGGCCTGAAGGAAACCACCTTCTTTGCTGCTGCTGCACAGCACCTCCCCTGCACCTTGATTTAAGCAACCTCTGCCCCATCGAGTAACTAATGCCTGGGTTGTTGTGCTGGGGGCCGGGAGGTGCAGGGCTTGGCCTGTGGGCACGGTGATGCTTTAAGTGCTCTTCATGCTGCTACCAGTGTAAACAGAGCAGATGTTTCCCCGAGCCAGGGGGGGAGCGTTAATGGAATGTGTCGGCCCCGGCTGATGTGAAACATGGCTGCGAGTTTTGGGGATGAGGTCAGTGGTGCTGAAAGCTGATGGGAGCTGAATGTCGAGCCTCTGCTCCTCCGAGCCGAGGGGTCAACCGAGAGAGCCGCGGCTAATGGAAACACAAGTCCACTTGTCATAAATCAGTGCCAAAACAGCGAGCAGGCATCGTCCCGCTGCATCCCGCAGCACTGTTTCTGTAACCACCTATTAGCTCTTCAGTGCCTCCTTTCCTCGCTGGGTGCTCTTAGTGTCTGGCTTTAGAAGGGACAAATTGAGGCTGAAAATGGAGGGTTTGGGAAAAGCTTTATGTGCTGGGAAAGCCCCGCCTGCTTCGCTGCCTTCCCTGTCCCCCCCTGCTGTTTGTGGGTCCTGTGGTTACCGCATCCCTGTTTGGGGAATGGCAGGAGGGCAGTTAGGATCTTGTTTTAAACAGGTTGGCCTTCTGGTGAAAGGAGATGGAGCGTGTTGCTGGCACGAGGTTGCTAGGAAGTCCTGAGGCATCCGGGAGGCAAAGCAGGCTCGGAGATCATATGGGGGCTTTAAAAACAAACAGATCTTGTACAAAGTAAAGAGCAGCGTTTTTGTAGACAATGAAAAGTCCATTTGCTCTCCAGACCATCCACCGTATTCCCCCTAAAGCTGCACCCTGTAACGTACCATTTGCCAACAAGATGGTTGTCTTTGCTCAGTGATTTATCCCCTGTGAGGCTAATCTGAAAGAATGTGTTATTGCTCTATTTATTTTCTCAAAAGGAGCTGCTTTGACCTCATTTTTTGTGTTGGGAGCCTGTGTGCCTTTAAGCTACATCTCCGAGCCCAGTTGGAATTGGGGTCTGCCTTCTGCTTAAAACACAGTATCCGTGGGCTGTTAGCGGCAGAGATGCCATTCAGAAGCCAAGAGGTGAGCATCTCTCCCCAAGGCTTTTTGTGTCTTGAAAAGCCTTGCCACAAAACGCAGCCTCATCCCCCAACAAAGCCAGTCTGCAGCTAGAAGGGGTTTGGGTGTTTTTTCCCCTTTCTGGGTCCTCCTTAAGAGGCAGAGGTTAAAGCAAAACAGATGCTCTTGGATGGTGCCTCTGCTCTGCTAAGAGGCCTTGGCTTCTGGTACATAAAGCAAGGATGCTACCTCCTAGTGCAAGTGGATGGCAGGCTTAATGACAGAAACAATCTGAAAGAGCCAGATGATCCCCAGAGTGAGGCAGGAGAGGAGTATCGATGGTGTTCTTGCATTACTTCCACCCTGAAGTTTGTGTGTGCATTTATCCATGTAAGTAAAACCTGAAAGCTGCTCTTAAGGCATGTTCTCCCCAAACAAGGGAAAGGATTGCAGCTACTGGAGCGGCCCCCAAGGAGAGGGATGGAGCTCTCAGGTAGCTGGAAGCCATGCCAGTTTGTGTGTTTGCTGGTAGCCTCTTACTATATTTAGTTTCTTTTGGCCTCCCAGAATGCAGGCATTGAACCTTTCTAGATATGGAGATAGGCACATCACCAACCAGCTCTGAACAACAGCTTGCCAACTACTCAGCTTTCTAGCTGTTGTTTTCAGCCTTGGTTCTTGCCCTTCCCGTGCTAGCAGAGGACAACCAGATGAGGTTATGTGCACAAGAGTTGGGTTTGTAGCTGTTCTGTCTGCAGCTGAAAGCTGGGGTACCTTTTAAATAATCAAACACTCCAAAAAGCAGGTTTTACCCTGTGGCTTTTAACCCTTTGAGGTGCATTTCAGGTGTGCAGGGTGAACAACAGGCGCTTTGCAGGAGGCATTGGGTAACTCTTCCAGTTTTGTACCATGAACCAGCACACAAACACTTTCAGACACCAATTTCTTTTACTGAGATCCCCGTCTTGACAAATTCTGACCTACCCCTGTCATGAAATGAAGCATTTTGTGCTTCCTGGACCTTTACTCTGGTTGCAGCTGTTACACAAGCTATACATTTCTAGCTCTGTGTCAGAAAACCATGACTTCAGGCCACGGGGATTCTTGTGGGTGGGTGAAAGTGATAGCAGATTAATGAGTTTTACTGCAGCATCTCCATCTGCCAGACTAAACCATGGTCTCCACAGGAGACTTGACACAGCTGGTTCGAGCTGCAGCCCTAAAAGCAGAGCACCCTTTACCCAGTCAAAGCTGACCCCTGCTCTAAAACCACAAGCACTGCTCTTTCAAAAGCCAATGCCTCAGTTATAATTAGATCTACTTTCCTTTTCCCGATCCAAGCACTGTGATGAACTCAAAGATTGCCAATGAGGGGAAGTGATGACCACGTGGAGGAATGCAGGTGATTCCCTATGAACAAGTCCTGAGTACTCATCAAGTGTGACTCCAGTTTCTTGTCTGAAATGCATTGCTGTGACACTTGCAGTTGCTTTCCTCATGCCTTACCTCCATAAATAGATGAATTTAAATGGGTAGTATATAGTCAGTTGTCTCTGTCCCAACCGAACCAGAGGAAAATGACTGGCAAGTGATAGCTGTGGCCTGGCCACATGTGTAAAACTCTGTGTGCTCTCAAATAACACTTGGCTTAAATCTCTGCCTCTGCGAGGGGCAGCCTTAAAGTCCAGCTGTGAGCAGAGGCAGGGTGAGGAATGGATGACCCGAGCAAGCAAAAGCTGCTGTGCTTAGCTGTTAGCTTCTCTGTTCCCTCCTGTGAGCTCTGACAGTTAAATAGGAATGAAGCAGGTGCTGAATGAGACCCGTTATCCTTCGCTTGCATCCCTTTATGTGGCCAGTTGCCATGGCTGAGACATCGATCAGTTGTTATTTTGCAACACAGGGTTATTCTTCAGGGTTTTTTCAGCAGAAGTGGGTATTTGTCATCTCCAGCGCCCAGAATGTGTCTGATAGTGTGTGTGTACCTGCACACACATACACACACACACACACACACTCCCCTGCTGCTCCTCTATGCCCTTTCTCTATGTTTTCTTATTGCCAACAAGGCTGGATGAACAGCCCCAACCCTGAGAAGCCCAAAGGCACTGGGGAGTTGGAGGGTGTGGGGGAAAGGCTCATTTGGCTGCGTAAAACTGAAAGGGATTTACTCAATACATGGGGTGGACTGTAACGTATTGAGTTGTGCAACTGCACAGCTGTACTGGAGCAGACCGAGGCCCTCTGACTTGTCTCCCACGTGAATTTGTTCCAACTGCTTGTCAGGAATATGCAAAACTCCTGTGATGTGTTTGTGTGTGTTACTCTAGGTTGCTTTCTGCTCGGTGTGCTCTCTATTTGCTGTACCAGTGGGCCTTCCTACTGCTTTCTGCGGGCTTGATGACACTTTGGACTGGATAGTCCCTCCAAAATACCTCCCATCACCATGGAGAAGGGAAAGCCAGCAGTGCAATTACCAGGAAAGCTGCTGTAGTCCTTGGACTTGGGTGCTGGGGCATGTAGAGCCAGACAAAGAGCCTATTTTCTGTCTATTGCAGTGTTAGTGACACCAAGTGTTTTGTTCTGGTTCTTAGTCAAGAATGGCAGGAAGGTAGAAGACTCTTAGAAAGAATTAAGGAGTCTTCTCTGCAGTGCACAGATCTGCCTTAGGGTAAGATGTTAATGCTAACTCTTAAGGAAAAATGTATGGGGTCACTTGGTGAGTCTGTAAGCGCACAGCTTACAGTTACATATAACATCTTAAACCTTAATGGGTAATAAGAAGATTGCATTTAAAGTCTAAAAGGCAAAGCTGGTTGAAAACCAGTGCTTTGAGTCAGCTTGGAGCCTTTGGGTCAGGTTGGGTGGAAAAGGAGGAAGGGAGAGATTTTAAACCTAGTTGTGAATGGAAATTTTCCTATAAGGAATGGATACTTTTTCTTAGGGCTGTAATGGTTGCTTTTGGCTTCATTCTGGGATGAAGTCTATTGCTTTACCATCAGTACAATCTGTGGCCCCACCGTTTCAAGCTATGATTCAGCTATGTTGTCCAGACTAAGCGAGACTAGGTGTGAACAGACAGGGCTGGTGAACAGACAGGGCTGGCCAACAGCCAAGGAGCCAAAGCACTGTGAGCAGTAGTAGCCTGGATTCAATAGGTAATGCTCTCCCAGGGATCGTGTGGTGTATTAATTAGCAGTACAGGGAGAGACAGCCTTGGACCATGTGGGATTCAAAGGCCACAGTGCAAACTCCAAGAGAAGGAATTTATAGAGAGCTATTAGATGAAGTATTGCTGGTGGTGCAGAAAGTCCCTGGTTCATGGAGAGCAGCGTGCAGGGGCAGCATTCCTGCCCTGTCCATAAGGTACTTCCTACTTGGCTTCTGTCTTCCTGTGCTGGAAACAGCATTAGGTCAAGATGGGCTTCTAGTGATGCCACACTGGGTTGTGCTGGTGGAGATAACTAGCACTGTGTTGATACTGAGGAGTAAGAGATCTGTATGGAAAGGGCTGTAGGTAATCCCTGCATCTAAAACTCCACTTTTGGCCTGGACTCTGCAAAACAGCCTTCCCTTTGGCATGGTGGTTTGTTAAATGGTGGCTGTTCCAGGCTAAAAGTGGTCGTTTCTATATGTGTGTGCTGAGAGAGAGGTTGTGCTACTACTACTGAACCAATGCATGTGGGTGTTGCCGTGGGGAAGGTCCTCTGGGGTTCTTCCTGTTAGTGACTCTCCACTTAGCATTGAATACAGATGTTTGTGCATATAGTTAGAAAAGGCTGCTCTGGAAATAAACTCATTGCAGCACTCCACCTCCCTCTTCATATTTTAAGACTCTTTATTCTCTCATAGCAATTTTCCAAGGCATCCACTTCAGTAAAATACAGTGAGATGGTTACTGTCATCTCCTGAAACACTCCAGCACCCACCCCATTGCTTATCAAGCCGCAGTAATAGCTGTGTCAGAGCAAGATTAACAGAAAATCCAGACAAATATTTATGGTTCCCTTTAAGGTACCTATTAATCTGAGAACATGAAGCAGGGTTTCAAAGGAGAGCTTTGAAACCTTGCTCACGTGGGCTAGGGGGGTTGGAAGTTAATGGTCTTTAATGTCACTTCCAACCCACACCATTCTATGATACAGAGGCTGGGCAGCCTCATATGTAGCATCCCCCAGATGAGGATGGGGAGAGAAGCAGCTGCAGCTCACAAAGGGAAAAGGGGGGATAAGGACCAGTGTCTCAGTTGCCCTGGGTGCTGTAGCAGCATCATACAGCAACTCGGTACTGAGAGAAAGGAGAAGAAACAAAGGCAAAGCAGAGGAGGAGCAGCTTGAGGCTGGAGGAAACAGCTATGCAGCAAGGTGGCATCTAGTGACTGTCTGAGGAAGCGGCATTGGGTTGGGAGGTGATAGTTGTGATCACAGTGAGGGCTGGTTCCTTTTTCTCTGTGGGGCTGTGCAGGCTTCTGGAGGCTGAGGAGTGACAAGAGGGCAAATGAGGTACAGACCAGGCTCCACTCTAGCTCATGATGAGGATGCTTCCATAGTTCTCTGTGCTCATCAAAAGGTCTGAGCTAAGACTTTAGTAGCAGGATGTCAGCACTGACCAGGAGCATGCACTGGAGGAGCATGAGTGCGTGAGGAGCTTGGTGGGTGCTGCAGTTCAGCCAAAGTCAGGCAGAGACCAGTTTCCGAGGTGGAGAGCAGGAAAAGGAGGACACTGTTCCTGACCCTAGGAGAGATCTGTAATGTTGTTAGTGTGCTACAGTCAAAGAATGCTTTGTGCCTGGCAAGGCCGTGGTAATCGCCAATGTTTGTTAAGTATTGCTCCCTCTTTCCCAGGGCGAAAAAACGGATCCCGTGTAGTTTGTGTGGGTTTGGGGGGTGTTTTATTCCTTATCAGCTGCAGAGGTGGGACACCAGAGGGAGCAAGTGAGCCTGAAATAGCTGCTTTCAAGCACAACCAGCAGCAGATAATCACAGCCGTTGCAAGAGGTAAATTAAAACCATCTCCAGCCTGGGAAACATGCACAGCTCAGCATCTTTCCTCCATAAATATTTCCCTGCTGCTAAATCTCTGTAACCCCTTCGGAGCCCAGCGGCTGTGCTCTTCCCTTGCTGTTACTGAGCTGCCTCCCCACCGGCTGCTGGGTAGATCCTGACCTGTGATGCTGAGCCCTGGGGTCTGTCAGACCTCAGCAGCCTGGAGGGGTGGAGAAAGGGTTGGTATGAAACCACTCTGGCCTTCCTGCATGGCACTGACAGCCTGACATCCCTATGGAGCAGCTGTTAGTACTGGAGCAGTGATTTAGTGACTTCCTTAGCACCCCTCATGTGTTTCTATTGCTAAAGCAGCACATTAGCTTCAGGTGAGGTTGGCCTCACTGTCTTCTGTCCTCCCCCTTTAAGCATGGGGGTTGTCCACTCTTTGCACACACCAGGAGCAGTCAAGTAGCTAGAAACATGGGGTTTTAGCTTTTCTTAGAACCCCGGACTGGTTTGGGTTGGAAGGGACCTTAAAGCTCATCCAGTTCCAACCCCTGCCACAGGCAGGGGCACCTTCCACTGGACCAGGTTGCTCCAAGCCTCATCCAACCTGGCCTTGAACACTGCCAGGGATGGGGCAGCCACAGTATTTCTGGCTACCCTGTGCCAGTGCCTCAGCACCTCAGGCCCAGCCAGCTGATGTTCTTTTCCACCCTATCTCAGTGGCATTGCAGCCTTGATACACATTGAAGCTACGAGGTGTATGTATGTGGGATTTGGCTCTGAGGAAGCTGAGAGCAAGCTGCCATAAGAGGGCTCCAGAGCCCTGTTCTTGAGTTGTGCTCCTTTGTGGACTGATCTTCCTCTTTTTCTTTACCAGTATGTCTAAGCTGCCTTAGCAAAGCCCTCTTACAGCTGCTCTCAGTAGTTCTTTTCTCTCTTGTATTGCTCAGACTGGTTATGAACCTGGCCTCTTCATTTTAACCAGTGTAGTTGTATGTACAAGCATCCCTTGTACTAGTGAAGCTTACATCTTGTTTGAATAGAGATACCTGATGTTATCAAACTCCTTCCCTTCTCCTGTTGCAACTCTACCCTCGTAGCAGGAGCTGGTTTTGTACAGAGAGAAGGCCTGAGACCACTTTGAGAGCTTGCTGATCATCTGTATGCAGTGTGCTGCGTGCCTGTCTGGTGATGAACACAGCGAGACTCAGGGATGAGGTTTGGGGCAGGGGAGGGAGTTGTGTTGCCATGACAATACAAATTGCAATGGATGACTCTTCAGATAAAAGCAACATGTTTTCCAAGGGAGAAGGGAAAAAAAAAGGCAGTGTAAAATAATAGCAGTTGAAATATGGGGTGAATTCTAGCTTCGGGAAGATGCAGCTTGCTAGAAAGACATGGGGCTGTAGGTGCTGATTCAGGAGATGCTGTTCCCCTTGGGGTGCTGAGGGAGCATTAAGATCATCATGCAGGAGTCAGGCATCCTGTGAGTAAGTGTCCAGCAAGTTTTCCATGCAAATATTTGCACTTGCAGTAATGAGTTCCAGTAATAGCTGAGTGCTGACTCGCACCATGGGAAATGCTGGGCGAGCAGGGACCGTGCACTGACTGATAGCGCAACCAGGGAGGATACAGCTGCCAGTCTGGAACAGCCAGGCACGGTGCAGATGGCTAACTATTTATACTATTGTTGTGCCTAGAGCAGATTCCTCTGTGTTACCACTGTCTGTGGGGAAAGTAAATGGCCCCTGGAAGCCAGAAGCAGTAAGGATGTATTTAGAGGAGAGATAGTGAAGTCCAGTAGACCTCATCCTGCTCTAGGGGCTTTTTAGGGGTCTCCCTGATGATCCTGTTTAGGTGGAACATTCTAATCCTGTTGTGAATCCACACTGGAGTCCAGTTTTGTTTTCAAGCATGGCCAGGATAAGATCTGCTTCTACTTTGGCCTGGCACCAAGCTGTGCTTTCATCCCTCTTTAACATAGACTCCACAGACCACAGCAAAATGGACTTTCTTACTGTCATTCTCCCAAGGAGAAACTAAACTTACCCAGTTGCTTGTCATTCAAGATGGGTGATGATTGCCCTGGTGCCGCAGCCTGTTGTGTCTTGTTGAGCACAAATAGACATTCCAAGGAAGGATGGCATCATTAGATGCAATCCGGTGATTCTTGTGACTGTATAAAAATAACAGGACTTTTTAAGGGTGAGTTATTTTTAGCAGCCTCCTGTCGAAAAGAACCGTGAGGTTTTGCATCAGAAAACAGTAAAATGAGGTATTACACCTGCTTTTCTCTGAGTATAATATGTGCTGAGGGTCTTGCTTCATATAAAGATTGGCACTGGAAGTTGTGGGGGCAGCTCACAGCCCTTTGGCTTCCCTGCAAAGGGACATCAGCATCAGGTTTAGCAATGGGACCCAAAACCAGCCACACACTTAGTGGTTAGTGAAGATCTGATTTAAGAAGAACATGGTTCAAACAGTACACCCAAGGCAACCATGCAGCCTGAAGACGTGTGATGTCTGTCTGATCTGTGTTTAATTTGGGTGGTTTATTGTGTCTTGGGGAGGGCAACTTTGCTTGTCCTGTAATGAGACTTTCCTGTAAGACAGGGTGTTTTCCAGCCTTGGTCTGGAAAGCTGCTATTCCAAGGAAGAGGTTCCAGATTGGTGCCCAAGGGCAGAAGGTGCTGTGGGGTTTCTGTTGTAGTATATCCTCTCTGCACTCCTGGGAAGTCAGTTAATGGTGTTCATCTATTAAAGGGGGTTGCAGGTCTCAATAGCTGCTCACTCTGGCTGCCAGGCAGCGTCTAACCTGTCACACCAAACCAGTTCACAAAGGTACTTGGTGGTAGTGTGTGTATTACCAAAGGTGAAGCTTGTGCACCTGAAAAAGGCTGAACAAAACTCAAGATAAAACCTGGACGTGGTCTTAGGAGCTCTACTGGTAGAACTTTTGCTGGAGAGCAATTGGAGCCGTTTGGGAGATGCCTGAAGTGAAGCAGCTTGTCCTCAGGTCTGGTGTGGGGCAGAGCAATATCCCCTTTGGTATAAAGGGGAAGGACACAGATCCTTCAGTGTTGTCTGGAAGTCTTCTGGTTCGAGAGGCTGATGCTGGGGGGCATGCACCCGTCATGCATGTGGCAACCACGGCAAGGAAGAAGCTTAGGGACGTAGTGAATACAAAGAGGTGATTCTTTGACGTCCTCTTAAATGCCTTTATAACATAAAGCTCCAACTGTGTGGTTCCCTCAGTAATAGCAACCTCCCCCCAAAACTGCAGTAGATGATGTCTTGGGATCTTAACACGCACTAGAAGCATGATGCTTTTTCTCCCCCAGTGCCACTGTGCAGACATCATCTCCCTTAAGACAAACCGAAGCCTGGGTTCGTTTTCACTCCTGGAGGCACAATCAGTCCCGTGGGTTCCACCCGATGCCTGCTGCATTGTTCTGTGGGATTCTGAAAGTGAAACAAAGCCGAAACTGTCCTGTCAGCTTTTGTTGTTGAGGTATCTGAAGTGCAAGGAGTAAAGTGCTGATGGCAGCCAGTGCAGGATCCATGCAGGGTCATTTGGCTTCCCTCTTTGTGTAAGTGGGTTTAAAATACAGTAAGTGTTTAAAGGTGTAAAACTTTCTCCTTTAAGAAAAAGGGGAAGGGACATAGAAGCAAAGTTACTGTTCCTGAATGAAATCACTCCTCGCTGCTCTTCTTTATGGATTGAGCATGTCTGTGTTGAAGCTCAGGAATGCAGAATAATATCTGATGGAAGAAACGCAGGGGTTTGGTAAGCAAACATAAACATGCCAGAACGAAAAGGCCAAGTGCATTCCTGATTTAAATGAAATTCCTGGCTGGTTAAGCATCTTTTTTCAGCAGATGCATAAGTAGGTGGTGTGGAAAGGAGTGTTTTGGGTCACCTGGTAAAACAGTGCATCTGCAGAGCCCTCGCTGATGCTTCCTGGTCTATGTACAGGAGCCCATGAACACTTCCCAGCTCTGCTTGTTTGCTCCCATCTCTTTTCGCCCCCTTCCCTTTTGTCTTCCTTTAAAAACGACACATCTGCGCTCTCCCACTGTTTGGTGTCGCATCCCATGTGCATCCCTGATGGAAGAGGGAGAAAAACCCTTTAATCCTTACGGGGGGGGGTGACGGCAGCAGCCTCTGGTGCTTCCGGAGTTTTAAGGAAGTTGCTGAAGTTCCTCCTTGGTGACTCCAAATGTGACAGATGGGTCTTTTCCTTTTAAGGCCAATAGTGCTGGTTTCCCTTTGCAATCAAATCCCGGGTCAGAAGTGGAAGTGAGAAGTCGGGCAGGGGGAAGGCGCTGGTTTTACCAGCTCCCACTGGGTGAGGATGTGATTTGCGACATAGCAAATTCTAGGCTAAAAGAAGCCAAGTTTCAACATCTACCCAGAGGTTTCGGGTTTGTTTGCTTGAGGGGGTGCCTTAGGTTTGTTGCTTGAGTCACAGTTCCTGATGACTGCCTTTCCTCAATTTCATGGGGAGTTTATCTAGTCCAAACACAAGATGGTTATCAGATAGTCTGATTGGGTCTAGATAATTCTGATTGAATCTGCATAAGCATAGGACAATACCCACTTCTTTTTGACAATCACCCTCAGTCCTTTAAACCAAGTGAAATGTCTTGGCCTCCTATGGACCTCTCGGAATGGTTTTCTTCTGGGCCCTAAAAAGCCATTTCCTACAGCAGTTAATGTAGCCTTGGTGCCTAACACTTGGCACTGGCCTCACTCATTAGCTGAGAGCAGGTAATGTCCCTCTGGGTGGTAATTGCTGATGGTGTTGGTAAGCCAAAAGCAGTTTTGTCAGCCAATACTGTCTGTTACAAATCATCCGTGGATGCAAATGGTTCAATGAATTTGGACCTTAAAAGTCTTTTTCCAATAAAGTGAATCTACTGTTTCTTGCTACAAAGTGCTTCATATCCTGTTTCACGACATTAATGCAAATGGCTTACTTGGCAGTTGGTTAAAGTGCTCATTTTTAAGTGGTAGAGCTCATGTTTCTTCCCTGCAGAACCTGTTGGCTGACACTTTAGTTCTTATTCAGCACTTGAGCTCTGAAATGAGGAGGAAAAAGAGAGTAACTGGTTAGGAGAGTCTGTCATGATGTCCTCGGGACTGTCCATGAGCATCCTTCCCTTCCAGAGCTGCTGACTGAAACAAACTGGTTCATTTATGGGCTGGAAAAGGCCATAAGCTGAAAGGCTATTCCTGCCCTGGTCCAACTGGTTGTAATTACCCTACTTGCACTTTTGAACAACTGAATCTGGCATTTGAAGCAAGAGGGGATGTGGGCTCACTGAAACCATATCAATGTGTTACCTACCTTGTGTTTCGTTCCAGCCACCCCTCACTAGGTCACCGTTTCCAGTTGTGAGTGTATGGTTGTCGTGGTTTAAATCCCTCTTTTAGGGAGAGGTGTTCTGAAGGCCCATCCTTTGGTGGTTGAGGTGTTCTGAAGGCTCCATCCCTTGGTGGTTGGCTGCAGTGGTGTGTGCTGGCACAGAAAGCCTCTTCCCCAGGGTTAGCAACTGGTCAGCAGCAGCTAACCATTTCCTCACGTGTTGGGAAGCGCTTTGGAAGTGGTTTTCAGTAGCATCTGCATATTCTTCAGCTCTGTTTTAATGATGATAATGTGTTTGGAGCACACTTTCGAGTTCTTCCCTTCCTCTCCTTGTCTTTCCAATAGAGATCCCATGAAGATGAGCACAGGACCTGTGAACTGCACTGGGGGAATGGCCAAAGCCAGGCCTGTTTCTAAAATACTTACCATGTGCTGCCAAAACTGTTGATTTGATCTTTGAGTATCCCATAGTCTGCATTTTTGTCTGTGGTTCTGAGGGTATTGTACTTAATCCTATCAGAGGAATTACATGGACAGGGTAACTTAATCCACCCTTTTGGTAAGGTAGCCCCCAAAGCACCACTCTTGATCCTTACCTAAGTTCAACCACACCAAAGCACTCCATTACTTGCAGTTCTCTTCATTCTTTTCCTGTATGGATGTAGAAGGAGGGAGATGGTCTCTGTGCAGTAAAGGTGACCAGTGGACCCTTGTCTTGCACCAGAAGCAGTGTTCCTTGGTGGCCTGGGTTGGTATGATGGCTTTCCTTCCTCTGGACCAGCCAGAAGATAAAACTGAACCAACATCAGTGATATAAGGTGAAGTATCCCAGTTTGGTTTGCTGTAGTGGTTGGATCGTGACAGAAACAGACTGGAGCTACTTGGGAATGACTTGCTGGGTATCAAATGGATCCCTGGAGATGAGGTGGCTCTATTGAAGCAAGGGGACAAGAGAGGAAACCAGTCTTTCTGATCAGAGTTTGTAAGTGTGCCAGAAAGGGAACTGCTTGCCTTGGCATTTCACAACACCGAGGGTTGCAGCGCGCTCTTCCCGTCTCAATTCTGTTGCGTCACGTTGGGACCTCACCAAAGTTTCAGGATCCAAGGAGTTTCCAGTCTCATTTTCCGTGCCTCTTACCCGGTCCCATGTGATTGTGCAGAAGTGAGCCTGTTGCTGGATTATCAGCTGGTGTTTCAGAGCTGGTGCAAGTAGAGAGGTCCCCCGTGGATGTGCTAACTCGGTTTAGCTTCAGTGTCTGCACATCTGAGAGAGTTTTCCTCTTACTCCAAAGTGTTTCCAAGCTCCACGTTTTTCTGTAACTAAAGCAAAGGTGAACTGAAAGGGATTATATGACTTAGAGGAAAATCAAATGACAGATTAAACAACTCTTCTAATTAAAAGACAAACATGTCCTGAGTTACCCTTGTTTGGCAGGATATTGCACTGTTCTTAACCTGTCCCCTGTCCCTCAGGAGTTAAGGTCAAGATCAGGCTGGTCTGGGGGTAAGGAAGCACTTTGCACCATGGCTTTGGATCACTGTATCCCCTCAGCCATGCTCCGTGTCCAGGCTGGAAGGTTTGTGCTTGGGTATTCCTCTGTTATTGCAGAGCCTCAAGGATGGTATGTATGGTCCTGCCTGCAAAATACCCCTGTTCATTCACATGCTGGTGGTGACCTTCAAGGGTGGCAAGGGCTAAAGTTGGTGTTTTCCCTCACCAAAGGGTAAGAAACCCTTTGGATCACTGCAGTACATGCCTGATGGTTTCAGACATCGCTTGTCTTGCTGCATCTCCTTCCTAGTGTCTCCCTGCTCTCTGCAGCCCTGGACAGGCATGTCGCATGTACCGAAGCTGTGGAGCCAAACAGCTTTAGCAGGGCCTGGAAAAAATACCTCCACATTGCAGTTCTGAGGCTTCATTGCCACCTCTGCACCAAACAGAACCCCAGGCCTGGGCTGGTGGGTGATTTAAATACAGGAGGAGATGGAAACATCATCTGAGGGCTCTGAAAGAGGAATGGGTGAGTTGCTGGAGTGTCTTTTTCATAGAATCATGGAATCACAGGATGGTTTTAGTTGGAAGGGACCTTAAAGCTCACCCAGTTCCAACCCCTGCCACGGGCAGGGACACCTTCCACTAGAGCAGGCTGCTCCAAGCTCCATCCAACCTGGCCTTGAGCACTGCCAGGGATGGGGCAGCCACAGCTTTTCTGGGCACCCTGTGCCAGCGCCTCAGCACCCTCACAGGGAAGAACTGCTTCCTTATATCCAACCTAAATCTCTGCTCTTTCAGTTTAAAGCCGTTTCCCCTTGCCTCATCACTACATGCCCTTATTATTTTTAGTGCTTTGCTTTAGTTTGGTGCATGCTCGTTTGCTTTGTATCTATTGCAGTTGTTGTTTGTTGTCATTGTGACCAGGTATCTGAATAGCTTCAGTGGTGCATCCAGTGCACGTCTGCACTGCAACCTCAGGTCTGAGCTCCCGTCACGCTGTGCTTCTCAGTGGTTTTGGGGTTTTAGCATCTCTCTCATTGCTCTTTCTTGCTGGGAAGTTTCAGCAGGCTGCTGGTCCTGGCCATCAGCATTGGTTTTACCACTGGCTTATTTTAGTGCAGCAAATGAGCTGCAGCTGACTGTCACATTGGTGAGTTGGGGAGATGGAGGTTACCAGTGCAGGGGGCTGCACTGCTCTCAGTTTAGCTGCAGGAAATACTACAGCTATAAATACTGTTGTTACAGGGCTGGACTCTGGCTTTTAAACCATGCAGCTCAGTTCAAGGGCTGCACAGAGATCTCATGGGGAGCAGCAGGTGAGAGGTAACTGTACCACGTAGGCATTAAACCATTAAATGAGATGCACTCCTGAGATTTCAGGAAGGCCATGTACCACTTTGCTTTCATTTATCTTTATCATTTCTTTATCCAACATCTTTTCTTTTCCTATGGCCAGTTCAAAGCTAGGAGCACCCTACTTTGGGGGGGGGTCTCCTCCTTTGGGTTTAATTTCCCTGGCAAAGCAGGCTGTACTCTTCCAGTTTCTGAGGGTGTACCTGTACCTAGAACAAAGCTATTCACCAGCATAGCTGCTGTGCTCAGATCACATTTCTCATCCCTTGCTGGTGTTATAATGACCTGCAGTGCTAATTTCTGCTGTAGGTAGCGAGTACGGTTTCAAAGGCTCTAAAATTGGAAATGAAGTGTGTTAATGCTGCTACATTACCGTCCAAATTGCCATATTGCAGAGGCTCATTGAAAGCAGTTGTAGGTATGTTATATAAATGTGGGTCTCCACGCAGCTCTTGGCAGAGGAGAGGATATCTGCTGAGGGTTCCTCGTGCCATCCTTTTGTCATACAGTAAGATCGGGGAGACAGCAGGGGGAGAGAGAACCACGAGTAACATAGGACTGATGGCACTGAAGGAGGCTTCCTCCAGTTCCTGCCACCCTGGGTAAGGGCTTTGTGGCTGGGTTGGGGTGATTTGTTTGTCATGTGGGGGTCTAAGAGGGAAGTTTCACAATTAACTTCAGTGATTGTTCCTCCTCTGGGTCTTACAATGCCTTGTTAGCACGTACCTCTGCAAAGGAGATAACCTTGCTTTTGTTAACACAATGTGGTCGGGTGCAGCCCTTTGACCTTCCTGAGTTATCCTTTAAGAATCAGCCTCCTTGTCTTGAAACCTGCATCTCTTCCTCTCCTAAGGTCTCTTTTGCTTCTCCCAGTTCCACAATTACTACTCCTGTTATTTAGCCCTGCTAGATTTCATCACTTAGAGTTTCAGCATCCCTTTTTGTGTGAGATTGTAGGATTAAATGGATAACCTTGGATCTCCTCTGCTGAATGGGGTAAGGCAATCTGCACTGAGGGGAGAGGTGGGAGGGTCAGCTGCTGAGTGCTTTGAACTAATCTGCTAGTATTGTTATTTACATTGGTGAGGCACAGAGCTGCTGTCTGCAATCAGTCCAATAGAGCTGAAAACTGTGGTTAACAACTACAGATAGGTGTTTTCAGTAGCAGGGACCGAGCTCCTTTTAACTTTCTGCCCTGGAAAGGAGCAATATGACCTCAGGTATATAGATTTAGGCATCTTCAGTGTGTCTGGATGAAACCTGCCTTTATAAAGGGACCAAGAGGTGGTTTCCTTTACTTACACTGCAGGATGGGGGGTGACCACCTCTGGGTATGTCACAAAGGCAGCTCACCTTGGCCATACCCAGAGATGCTGTGTGTGGTATCAGTCCCCCCAAGGCAGGGGACTAGCTTCTGATAAATGCCATTTTAGGGGGAAAAGCTTATTCTTATGAGAAACACTTGTTCCTCAGCTCAAGGAAGGGATCCTGCTGTGGTGAATGTGTGATGCGAGTACTCCAGTTGCTTCTTTATGCAGCCAACCTGCAGCTTGTGATGTGCTCCTCACCGCTCTGGAGCTTGAGAGGAAGTAGGTTTGAAACAAAAGTACTTTGAAAGCATCCCAGATAATGGGGAAAAAAAACGCCAAACTTTAAAGTTTTGTACAAATTCAAATTAAGTCATGCTCCTTCGCACTGTTTCTCTTACTCCAATGACACTGCAGTACACGAGCATGAGCTCAGTGAGCAATTTCGTGTGCCTGGGGTGGTTTCCACCTCTGAGCAGCCCTAGGGTGATACTGATGCTGAGCAGCACTTGTGTGAAGCTGCAGATATTTTTGCTCTATGGGTCTCTAACCACTGCACCCAACCAGCAGCTGATCTGGCCTTTTAAAGTCAAGCTCTGGGGAGGGGAAAAGCTTGCATTGGGTTGATGGATGTGTTTCAGGAACTGCCAGGTTATAGAGGGTGCTACTGACCTAGGCAAGCATGGGGTGGAAGTTACCACGTGTTTCTGGTTCTAAGATGCTAATGCAGATGACCCAAACCTCTGTGGAACCGGCCTGCCAGCGTGTTCCTGGAAGCAAAAGAGCATCTTAAAGGTGGGGAAGGGAGCACAACGTGCTTGATTTAATAAGGGCATGCGAAACAGGAAGCATTAGTTGAAGTCATGTTTTCAGGGGTTTAATATATGGCCATTAAAGCTTTAACCACCCCTCAGCTGTTGGATACGAACGCGTGTTTTTCTCATCGAGCTTTTCACTCTCCATCACTCATAGTGCTCTACGTTTACGCCCTGGCATGTTCTTACCGCCTCATCCAAGGCTTCTCCCTTTGCTTTATGTCTTCCTGCAGCCTCTCCCCTCCCAGAATAAATCACGGTCTCCTCCTTTCTGTCCCAGGGCCAGGAGCTGCGCTGTGGCCAGCAGCCGCTGAGCGGCAGCCCTGCCCAGGAGCATCCCATCCGGGGACCCAGCACAGCTCCAGGGGGAGCACCAAACCCCCCATGGCTCCAAGGGCTGTCCTCCCACCACCCATCCAAGGCACAGTGTTCGGTTTTCCATGCTGTATTGGTTTCCATGTGCTTGGAGTTGGTATCTGCTGCCCATCTCACCCGTTGCATGCAGCGATGGTGGTGGCTCTGGGATCAGAGAGCTGCTGCAGCAGTTCCTGCTGGAAGGAGCTCTCTGTACTGGGTGTACTGGGGTCCCTTTTCCTTGCATGGATGTTTGTACATCTCTAAAGAGGGGTCTCTCATCAATATGAATTGTCTTGGGCTGGATTATAGCCTCTTTATCCCCACCTAATGTATAGGATATCCCAGAAGCAGCCCCGAAGGCGGTTTGCCCATGAGAGCTTATCCGTGCTTAAAGGTTGTATTCATTCAGCTACTTCTGCATCCATTTTTAGTGAAGGTCAGTGCAGCTTTAGGGACAGTGGAGGCTCTGGGGGGAGGAAGGCTGTGTGGTTCTTTGTTTTCCCATTAACTCATCTGCTTGGGAATTGCAGCCCTTTAATTAAACCAGCGCAGTATGGACTGGCCCTGAGGTGCTATCCTAAGACCGTTGCATTCACATCTGCTTTTGGGTAAAACTTGGCCTGTTTGAGGTTAGCTTGCGCTATTGTGTGCCTAAAAGCGGGAAGAAGCAGAGAATCAATCACTGGGGCTCAGTCCCCAGCCCGCATCGGAGGGATGTGCAGCGTGTTTTACCTTCCCCTCACTCCTAGCAGGGAGCGCAGCAGCAAACCCCGGGCGTGCAATCGGCAGAGACCGCTGGAGCGCGCATCCCCCCCTTCCTGGGGGATGCAGGCACAAGGATTTCATTAACCAGCATATGGAGAGCCACGGCAGGCGCTCAGAGCCACCGCTGCGAGCTGGAGGGCGGTGACGACAGCCTGAGCCGCTGCCTGTTGTTGTTTAAGTTGAGCTTCCCCACCACCACCACCGCCACCGCCTCCCTTTGCCTTGCCTTTGTGTTTTGCTCAGTCAGTAAAGGGCTGAGTGCGAGCTCCTGGGGAAGTGCTGTGGGCAGGAGGGCTGTGATCCGTGTGCATCATCCGATGGGTTTGTCCATGTGGCGTTTCTTTGGGTTGAAAGCAGGAAAACTGGCCTACAGGGAAGCAGGAGAGGAGCTTTTTACATGGCACATAGTGAAAGGACAAGGGATGGTGGCCTTAAACTGATTTAGATTAGTTATTAGGAAGTTCTTCACTATGAGGGTGGTGCAGTGCCCAGAGAAGCTGTGGCTGCCCCAACCCTGGCAGTGTTCAAGGCCGGGTTGAACAGGGTTTAGACCAACCTGCTCTAGTGGAAGGTGTCCCTGCTTGTGGCAGGGGTTGGAACGAGGTGAGCTTTAAGGTCCCTTCCAACCCAAACCAGGCTGGGATTCTATGAGGTACAATGTGTACAGCAGCCAAAAGGACATGAAGACTGGCAGGGAGCAGTTGATAACTTGTGCTTTGGGTTTGGTTTGGTTTCCCCTCCTTGATGTATGGGCTGGACCTTGGAGAGTTGTTGAGCAGATAGAGTGAAAGATGTTTAAGCTGTGTTCTAAAACCTGTAGCATCCATTGCAGGTACAGTGGAAGCACTGAGGAAGGTGGTGGCTTCACATAAAACCTTCCCTTCTGCCTTCCTGAGGTGCTGGGACAATGAACAAGGATGTTTAAGGATTGTGCTGCCCTTGCTAAAAGCAAACTGGCCACCCTTAGCCAGGCTGGCCCTGAGCACAGAAAGCTGCGTATCCGCACTGCTGACCCTGGGAACAAAGGATCCTCCTGAACCCAAACATGTTTGTGTTAATCCCGGCTGCTTCCTGGCGGCCAGCGAGAGGAAACGGAGCCACTACCTCTAACAGATGTACAGTGAGGAGATTACAGTGTGCGATTAAACACCCTCTCCATCACATCCTCCTCTCTGCTGTTCCAGCACGGTGCATTAATGGACTGTCCCAGGCTGCCTGCCAAGCTCGGGCAGATGTAACAGGCAGCAGATACTTCATCTCCTGCATCCGTGCCTGGTTTGGAGCCCTTTGCTGATGCCAAGGCTCTGGTGCAAGCACACCACCCCTTGCCCCAAAAGCATGAGCTGCATTGGATTGGAGAGAAATACATAAATTAGATTGGAGATATATATATATATACATTTGAGATTGGATATAAGGAAGAAGTTCTTTCCTGTAAGGGTGGTGAGGCACTGGAATGGGTTGCCCAGGGAAGTTGTGAATGCTCCATCCCTGGCAGGTTTCAAGGCCAGGTTGGACGAAGCCTTGGGTGAGATAATTTAGTGTGAGGTGTCCCTGCCCATGGCAGGGGGTTGGAACTGGATGATCTTGAGGTCCTTTCCAAACCCTTCTATGATTAGCTGTACCTGCCTGTGAGGCTGGGGAAAGGCAGGAGAAACACACAGAATTCCCACCATCCAGACCTGGTGAATTTAGCTGGAAAGCTGTTAAAACTAAACCATGCTTTCCCCAGTCATTAGACCAGGGTTTGCTACTGGACAAGGTGCTGAAGAACTTGGGCAGAGGGTTTATTTTGTTGTACTTGACTTGTTTTGTGGCTGCTACACTTGGAGTAGATGATTTCAGGGCTCATTCCCTCTTTGTGCTGGTTTAAGGCACTGCCTTACATTGGAGTAGCCAGTCCTAGTGCCAAGTGCTGCTCTTACAATGCAAATAATCTAAGCTGCTTGCAAGCAGTCAGCTGTCCTTGCTGTGTGTTCAGGTTAATGAATATGGTAATGGCAGAGTGCATTTCTTTATCAAATGAAAAGCTGTTTCTGAAACAAAAGAAGCCCTTTGGAAATTGTAGAGATCCCAGTGGTCACATGTGAGATGTGCAAAACCCTCCTCAGGTGAAGTGGGGTGGATTTGACTGGGAGTGAAAATTAAAGTCACTTTACTGTTCGTGGAGGAGAGCTGTGACCTTGGTTATAGCGTTGCAGCCTTTGATCCACGGGCTTCCTCCCTGCTTTTGTGTGGAGGGGTCCAACACAGCTTCCTGTAAGTCCCAACAATGTGCCATTGTCTTGGGTAGAACAAGGGGAGAAGTGGCATTTTGTTGTGCTCATGGCACATGTATTGTCCATTCCTCTGCTCTGGAGGGGATGTGGCTCGGTCAGAGGCAGCACCAAGTGATGCTCGGAGTTGGGAAGCCATGGGGACATCTCCATGGGGTGCATTGGAAGAGGCAGAGCTGCCTGTTGTGGGCTTTGCAGCTCCTCGTGGCCAGCATATCTTGGAAAGGATCCCAGGAATGTGCACAGCTGCCGTGGCACTTGCTGTGCAGGAGTCACAGTAACAGGGAGAACCGGATACCTGCTATCTCACACCATCCCATCGCGTCTGGGAGTCTGCATTGCCCTGCCTCTTCCCCCTCTCCTTGCCTGCACTGAAATCCCTTTTCCTGAGTGCAGGAGACAACTGTTTGGCAACTGACAGCAGCCTTAGCTCAAGGGAGAGCATTGTGCTTGCTGCTGCAGCGGGCAAAGCAAAGGGTGGTGGCAGTAGCAAAAGGCAAAGGGAATGGCTTGGTAAGAAAGTCTTAAGTGGCACCATCTGCTTCCAAAGGGCATCGTTTCTAGTTCAGCAGCAAAGGAGGCTCCTGGAGTTCAGTAATTGGGAATAGTAGGCTCCTGGCTGGAATGTGTGCCAACCCTTCTGGCAAAAAGCTGTTCAGTCTTTGTTGCTGGCATGTGAACGTGGGTCTGTGTAGCAGGGCTCCAAGGGCTGGGTTTAACCCTTGATGGATGTAAACCTTACCCAAAGCCTTACAGCACTTTTGATCTTGGAATGGCATGTGGCCAGGTGTTGAGAGTGAAAGGGGAAGGTGGGTCCTCATTGAGGTGCATGAGCAGCTCCAGGTCTGATCCTCCCGTGCTGATAACAGCCAGATGTGACCTGCCAACAGCACACACAAAATGGTGCCTGTTTTAACAGCTTTAGCAGGAAAACACAGGGTATGATGTATGATTTATGAGGCTCAATAGGACTAAGGTGTTTACTGCCCCTTGAAGCTAGTGCTGGCCTGCCAAAGGGTGTGTTTGCAGGGTGAGTGATCCCAAAATCCTCTGCTGAGCTTTCAGGACACAGTCACACACTTGGCTCTCGTCTTACTGTAGCCTTTACCCTGCAGTCTGCAGATGTGTCCAGTTTACCAGCCAGGATGAGGAGCCTTTAATTCTGCAAATGAAAGCACAAGCTCTTACACATCTCCCAGCGAGCACAACTACAAACAAGGCAGCATTGTGCACCATCTCCTAGGGGTGGCTTCCTTGGAAGCTTTGGTCTTCATCCTGTTTGTCCAATTCACGATCAAAAGAGAGTGGCTGCCTACGTGTGTCTTTAAGCAGTTACTTCTATCTCATACAAGCACCCAATTTCTTCATTAAAGTAAAAATGAAGGTCATGCAATCAAGTAAGATCTGTGTCTGCAGACATTAGCTTTCAGTAATAGTGTGAGCAGAGCTCTTTTGGGACCCTCTTTGGTGTGGAAGGGAAGAGGATGCTCCACAACCAGATGGGTTTCCCTGCCAAGGGGGAGAGAAAGTTGGATTGAAAAGCCTGAGCCCCAGCCATCGTGGAGATGAAACAGTTGGATTGTGAACCGTGTACTTTCTTCCAAGTTTGATCTGGATGTTTTTTAATCTTCCTCAAATTAAAAGGGAAGAAAAAAAAAATCTCTTGTTTGACCCAAAACAAAATGATGTTTTCTTTGGCCAACCAACAGAACAAACCAGCTTCTCCCCAGCGTTAGGCCAAGTCCCCTTGCCAATAGTGCCTCCCCAGCCCTCCTGTTCCACACAGCTTTACCAGTCCTGGATTAGAGCCTTGTTGCTAAAGTTTACAAGAACAGGGGAATTCAGTCCCTTGCTGTAAGCTTAGTTCAGCAGTTCTGGTTCAACTTGTACATATTTGTTCATATTCCACCTCTGTTTATGGACGTTTGTCCACATCCTGCCTTTTAAAGCTGTTTACTTCTGTACAGTGCTTTATTTGGGGGGGGTTTACAAAGCATAACATGGTTACTTTGCTTGTGTGTATGGTGAAGCAGAGGTTTTGATGCAGCTGCAAGGTTTCCATCACCTGCTCAGCTAAAGCTCTTTAAATGAAGGTGAAGGATTTTGGTCAGGAAACAATGAACTTGATGTCCTTTAGCAGCATGGTTTTGTCTTTGCAGTCACCTTTTGGAAGTAGCTGGTGAAATTGGGAGCAATTCCATGGGTTTTAGGTGAACTGAATGGACTTACATTGTACCTATGTGCTTGTGCCTTGGCAAAACCCTTGGTTCCCATTGTTTGATGGACTTACTCTGGTCCCTGGTGGAGAACAGACCTCTATAGCAAACTGTCAGCCCCATCCTCCCCTGATATCCTGTAGCTTGGTGGGGGAAGAGAGTGGAATTTTCCCAGTTCCTAACACTGCTAATGGTGGGCTGGGTCTTCTCTTCCTTTAATGCTTGTTGTCCTCGTCAGGAAACATGTCGGAATTGCCAAGTGCTGTGGAAGGAGCACATGAACCTCACCTGCGAGCAGCTGGCTGAGAAGGATGAAATCAAGTACAGGACATCTGTGTAAGTAAACTCCACAACCAAGCAAAAACAAAGGGTGGATGAACCCCCAATACACTCTGGTGTGGAGGGGGTGAGAAACCCCTCTGTTCTTGTAGCTGGCAGAGGCCCTCAAGTTCTGCTGGGTGTCCTTCCATCAGGGAGGTCCTAGGGATGTCAAAGCCAAGGAGTCAGGAGGCTCCCAGGATAGGATTTCTTTCTGTGGAATATACTTGGCAGTGGATCCAGCAGGTAATGAGAGAACGTGGGAGAGCTGTCACCTGACCAGCCTGCTCCTCTGGCTTAGCCCAGTGTCTCTTAGTCCTCAGAGGTGAGAAAACCCCGTTAGTGTTGCTTCAGGGGGAGAAGGGAGATGTTGCACGGAGGCAAAGAAGTGTATTGAGTCACAGTAAGTTGTGATTGCCCTTTGAGATTCCTGAGAGGAGATGATGTGTGGATTGCTCAGCTCCTGCTTTCTGGCTCTGTGGGAGGAGATGTGTTTTTCTTACAGAAGCTTGCCTCTGTTTCTGGCTGGTTGGTAGGGATTGTTACAGAAGGGAGCCATGTTTTCAGGTGCAAATCCCGAGTGCTTCCCTAGAATCTATTGACGTTTGATCACTCTCATTGCTGCAGGAAACGACAAAATCCTCTGCCTTTAGGGGATAAGGGATGGAGCAGTCAAACGGGACTTGCCCACATTGCCTAATCCTTTCTGATTTAGAGGCTGTCTGGCATGAGTAGGGGTTGGAAAGCCTCACCACTGGGAGGCTGAATGACTGTTGCTTGCTCATCCCGCAACCCCTAATTCAGAACGAAACCTTTACACGTTTGATGTGACTCCTTTTCCCTGCCACTCCTTTCCCTGTAGGAAAGAGGACTGAGGAGGAGCGAGTTGTCATGTCCCTAATAAGGAGAAACACGAGTTGGAAAACCTTTAGCAGCACGTTGCTGGGGAGAGATGAGTCTCATTGCCTGATACAATAAAAGCTTCCTTTTGAAGCGCTGTGTAAGGAAAGGGAAGCGCTGCTGGAGCTCAGGCCAAACTTCCTGCCTTGCTCAAAGCTTCCCAAAAAATATCTGCAGCAGCAGCATCCTGTTTGAGGAGCGGAGGGAAGAGCAGCTGCAGCTCAGAAAGTCAGTCTCAAGTGGGGGTTTTCCCCCCCACCATCTCTATTCTTAGCACATCTCCAAATGCCTGGGTGCAGGTCATGCCAGGTGTAAGTGGATGGGAGCTTTGGGTAGCTGCAAGGCTGATGTTCCCACTTCACCGTTGCCTCTTCCTCCAGCTGTGCTGATGGAGCTGGCTGTGGGGCCATGCCTGGGTTGCTGCTGTGATCCTCCTCTAAAATACCTCCCTGTCACCCCCCAAACACGTTGTTGAGTTTGCAGGTCCTCTAAAGGAGCTGGGTGGAGATGCCTGGCTGAGGAAGATCATTCCCCACTGTCAGAGCAGCACAGTCAGAGAGCTGTGCTTCCCTCAATGAAAACACAGCCCTTTTACTCTTCTGTCATCAGATTTCACTCGTAGGTTGTGAATTAAACTGAAACGTGATCTCCGGCGGTCAGAAAATTGGCCCTTAGGATGTCAGCTTATATTCTTAAGTCTTTTAATTAAAGGACTGAGGCTTTCCTCCAATTCTGTGCCAAAATAGCACTGCCACAAGCTGAGCCCTTGCACTGGAGCGTGTGCTGCTGCCAGGACGTCTCCTGGGGACAAGGGCTGTGCTTTGTCCTGGATTCCTGTTTGTGCTCTGTTAAAACCCATCTCTTGAACCTAAAGCAATAACCTCTGGAAAATGCACGTAGGGAATTGTAAGAGGAAGAGGGAAAGCCCAGTCTCTGTGGAGAAAGACAGGATTATTTTCCAGTTACTGATTGAAATTTAACAGAAACCAAGTAAATCTGGAGCGTAGCAGCCAGGCTTGGAGAAGAAAAACCATGGTCGTGGCAGCTTTGTAGCCAGAGCAACAGGCAAACATAAAGCTAGCTCATAGATGACAGCCAAGGGTTTGCTTTTCCTGAGCTTTATCTCCCAGGCTCTATTTCTCCACAGCCAAGTCAAGCATCCGTGTGGCTTTTGACTTCCAGCTTAAATTCCTCCCAAGCCAGAGCCCGGCGCTGCGGTGTTTTGGCTCACATGGAAACCAGGCTCAGGTCTGCAGCATGCAGCCAGTGATGGACGTTCTTTCACTTCATTTGTTCTTGAGTTGTCATGGGTCGGCTCCAAGTGGAGCTGAGCCCAGACCTCCTTGGAACAGCGGGTGGGCTGTGGGGATGGCGTAGGAGGCAAGAGGAGGGGGTTGGAGATGGGGGGTTAAAGCATGGCGGGGATGGCATCACAGCAGCTTTAACGCGGGCTGATGGCTTCAACCGCCCTTTCTCTCATTCTTCACCCTCTTCTTGCATTGCAGAGAAGAGAAAATGACAGCAGCCCGGATTCGAAAGTGCCACAAGTGTGGCACCAGCCTCATTAAATCGGAGGGCTGCAACCGCATGTCCTGCCGCTGCGGTGCTCAGATGTGCTACCTCTGCCGGGTTGCCATTAACGGGTACGACCACTTCTGCCAACACCTCCGCTCTCCCGGTGTTCCCTGCCATGACTGTGACAAGTGCTCGCTCTGGACAGATCCCACAGTAAGTAACAGGACTTTTGTGAATGCTTTTTCACCCTGATTCCAGTTACTGCTCCGTGCCAGCGTGTTGAAGTCCATGCTTTCCACCAGAGGAAGAGGGTTGGCTTTAAACAGCCCAACATTTTTCCTCTCCCAAGGCAGCTAAAAAACACACTGGAGAAGCCTACATCAGCACAGAGGCACATCTGACCACAACTTGGAAGGGAGCGTTGCTGCTGTATGGAAAAACAGCTCCTGTTAGACAAGGGGTTTGGCTGGAAGTGCTTTGAGCATTGTTCAGGGGCTTGTGGAAAGAGCTGGTGGAGAGCGTGTGCTGGCACCAGGCACAGTAGCCAGCATTGGGATTATTTGGACTCATTTTGCAGCTGAGATGCTGTTTGGTACAGCTTTGAATCTGGAGGCAAGGAGGGGGGTTGTGTCTTTTTGCTGCCCAGATCATCCAGCTGCTGGCTCTGCAAATCCCTGTGCAGAGATGGACCCGTGGAGAAAACTGCCTGGAAGCCAACAGTGCGGAGTTAGAGCTGGGTCTGTTCTCATGGCTGTTGTCAACAGCTGCAGAGAGAGAACCGAAGCATAGACTGAGCTCTGAGGGAAGCTGTAGTAACTTAATACAGCTTGTAGCTGTGACGAGCATGGGAAAACTTAGTAGTGCAGTGTCTCTGTAAGTAGAGGTCTTCAATACCAGAAACCCAGGAGTGTAGGTAGGAACAGGAGTTGAATTTCCTGGTGTCAACAAAGCCGTAGAGCAATGTGAATTGTGGATCTGCCTTCCCAGGGCTCGTCTGAGCTTTGTTGTTCCCAACACTTCTTTGTCTCGGGCTGCTGCAGTTGCCAGACTGCTCCCAGCCTCTCTTTCTGCAGGGAATGTGCACAATCCTGTGCTTGCACAAAGGCAAGGAAAAGCCACTCTAAATCTCTCCCTTCTGTCTGCAGGCTCTTGGGGATTTCCCAGCAGTGTCGCAAGCAACTTCCCAATGCTCTGCTTGCCTGCTTTATTCCCTGCATTATCCTATCAATGGGAGGTGTTAAACTAAACACAGACATCTCTTTCTAGACACCCCTGTAGCGATTTTGGCACCTGGATATGCGCTCCTCAGATTCCTGCCCCACTCCTCCTTGTTTTCCACCGGGATGTGATTCAGGGTTCGGCAGCGCTGGCATCCTTTGTTCCCATCAGGCTGCTGATTGTGCTGGGTGCTGGCATTTGTTCAGAGCCAGAGAAAACATGAGGCCTCTCCAAAGACCCATACTGTACTTCAAAATAAATAAATAAAGAGGCAGCACAAAGAGGACGCTGTCACCAGGCCCTTGCCAGCTCTCTAATGAACCAATGTTGTGGCAAAGAAACTTTCCCACTGTCAGCAAAGAGCTGGCACTGCTCTTTATTAGTTATCATTGTTATTGCTTTTCCTTTTGGCTGATTGAGTGCTGGAGGCTGGGGAGGTGAAGTTGGGTGATTCTCCTCGCTGCAAAGTATAATGTGAAACTCAAGTGTTGGCTTCTAAGGTTCAAGTGATGGAGATCTGTGTGCGTTATCCCCCTTTGTGATGGGCTTAGTGACGCTAACCCAGTCCCACCTGGGTGATCTGTCAAATGGGACATGGAAACTGGGATTAATGTGGTAGGTGTGAAGAGGGGGAATGAATTTGAGTCTTGACATGGGGATATGGAAGAGGCCATAGAGAGAATGGCTTGTCTTTTGTCAGGGACAATGTCCATCCAAGGGATTACCCCATCCCAGTTTTGCTGGCTGCTGCATTGGCATCTTCTTGCAACTCAACTCCTCTGTTTCCTCTTTTGGCTCAATTTCTTCTATTCTGTTGAAACCAGTAGACAGCTGATGCTGTATATACAGGAAGAGAATATCTGCCTTGAGCTTGCACATGTTTGCAGCCGCACATGTTTGCAGCCACACATGTGAGTACAGAGAAGATGCGTTGTCTCATTGCCTGCGAAACTGCAGCCCATCACTAAGGAGCAGCCACTCCTCTCTCTGGATTAGGTTCTGCTGCAGCATGGGGAGGGCACATGTGGTACACCAAAACCTGGCTTCCAGAGGGTGACAGGATGATTTTGTTCTGATTTCTGATAGACTTATGTACAGCCTTAACTTAGAACCATCTTCACAGCAGACCGGTGCCATGGTCACGGTAACACGGTCTTGTCTGCTCACGTTTCCTTGATGTTAGAGCTTTCTGTCAGACCTGGGTGACTTCCTACCTTTGCGAAGGATCTGGTTTGGGTCTCACTCCCCACTGTTTAAAGCAAAATTCATTTTTAAGGAGGGAACCTTTGTTCTTTTCCAAGGGTTTAACGTTTTCTGAGGCTGAAATGATTCTTGCGAAAGTATAAGTGAACCTATTCATTAACTTGGGCTAAAAGCAGATTAAAGACAGTCCTCTAGGAGCTGCAGCATCTGTAAGTCTTTGTCTCAAATGATCTTGAGAGAATAAAGCCGACAACATTTCCCATAATGAAAGGTTAGTTAAAATCCTGTGCCTGCATTGTCATGAGGCTGATTTAAAAGCAGTGGTGCAATATTTGCCAGCTCAGAGACGAGCTGCAATCGGGCTGCGGTCAGCAGCATCCAGGGTTGCAGGCAGTAATCACTTAATCACTGCATTTCTTCTGGAGCTCATCCGTGCCCTGCACCCCTGTAGGATATGAACATGTGCCAGGAGCTCTTCTCACTTGGCCAGAACTCCTCATGTTCCTCTCCTGCAAAGCCCGTGCTGGCTTTGGCTCAGCTCACTGAGACGGTGCTGGCTGCTGCAGGGGCTGATGCAATATTGCTGGAGACACAGCTCGGGATGGAGCAGTGGGAATTGGCTCTGGGACTCGGGGCTGTGATTTCCCTCCTCTCAAAATACCCATAGCAAAGCTCTATGTGTTTTAACCGGTATGTACGAATCCCGTGGTGCAGTTTGACTAATGCATTCTGCCTGGTTTGGTAAACCAGGTGCTGCTCTCATATGTATTCCTTTCATACTCCTCTTTGGACTATCAGTGTGTTACATAGCAGCTTTTTTTGGCTTTAAACTTTAAGATGTTTTCAGTAAACTCTTCAAACACTCCCAAAGGCCCATCGTTAAAGTTCAAAGCAGAAGACTAATCGTTATAAGGTGTTTGCAATTACTCCTCCTTCTAGCATTATAAAAAGAAGATGGTGAGCGAAGACTGTGTAAAACTTCAAATGCATTAAGGTAAGGCATGAAGGACACAGCGCTGCCTTTAGGATTTGGAGGGCGGAAAAACACCCCTAAACCCTTCTTTTTTAGCATCCTATAAAATGCCTTAATCATAAGCATACAGTTAATTCCGGCTGTTCACAGAAAGCCATCAATAGGGAATGCCTGTTGCTAAAATAACTCTGCATGTCTTAAACGCCAGCATGTGCTTCATCCCCGTCCTGGCCCCCCTTTTCCTGCAGCACTGCGGATGCCCTGTTCCAGTTACAACACAGCCTGCTTTTATCCCCTGCTTCCTGCTGCAAGGAGGAACATGCCGGAGACAGCCGATGCCTGTTCTTGCTCAGGATCTCCGCAGCTGATCTGGGAATGATTTGAAATAAAACCCCTTTAGTCCTTTGGAAGCCTCCGTCGTGAAAGAAATCAGTTCAGGTTGATTAGGAACGGCTGCAGCCACACGTACGTGGAGAAAAGCAAGCTGTAAAGAGCCACAAAGGGGGAGACGGTGGTGGTGGTGGGGGCACTTTCTGAAGACAGGGGAGGGGTTGTGCAGCCCAGGAATAGTTCCCAGGTCCCTTGTTTTCCCTGGTTCAGGAGGCGGGCAGCAGCTTTCCTCTAACACTTCATAATTACAGATAAGGAGAGCTTTCAGAAGCTCCCTGGATGGCACTTTTGTTCAGGGCAGAGGAGGGTTTATTTGGGGGAGGTTGTGTCTGTGTGGTTTGCAGAGCTTTTATCTCCTCTGTGGCTGTATTTCCCTGTTCTGATGGGCTGTTTGTTTCTCCAGCAGCTCTTTCTCTGTGTTTGCAGGGCCCTGCGTGGATGCTGGATGCGGCACTGTTGAAACAGGCCATGAAAAGGTGCCTCGCTTAGCAACCCAGCCCAGCTCTTTAGTTAATCCAGCCACAGACCCGAGCCACCCTTTCTGCTGTGATTAGCTCCGTGCTCACTGCATTCCCTGGATTCAATGGGAGAGGGATGAAAGGAAAAGCCTGCTCCGGGCCGAGACCCTTTTGCGGGTGTGGGATCCTAAGGGCAGGCTCTCAGGGATGAGCAGTGCAGGTTTTGGCTGCAGGACTGGGGATGGCTCCTGCAAAGAGCATTCCACCATCAGCTTTGGAGCAAAGCAGGGTCCTGTTTTGCCACTTTAAAACGCAGCTGCTCTTCATAACCACGTTTGCTTTCTGCCGTGTTTGCAGATAAGAAGGGTGAATACATCTCAGATCCTTTGCATTTTCCTCTTGGCCACCTCCCTTCTCCCGTGATGCAACAGAGGATGGGGAAGGGCCACGCTCTAGCATTGCCCTGTGTGTTTTCTCTCAGGAGGAGAGGCAAGTAACATCCTTGCTCCAAACCCACGCAGGCTGAGACCCAGCAGGGCTCGGGGGTTGCTTTTAGTCTTTTATCTTTCCTTGTTGCTGTAGGCAAGGCAGCTGACAGGAAGATGACTGTTAACATGACAAGATCAGTCCCTTCAATCCGTGCAGCCAGTGAACGAGCTATTAGAATCATAATCTAATCCTTTATTAAGGGACTTGAAGCTGCTGAGGCAAATGGACACAAGAGGCTTTTTGAGCTTGTGCTGCAGCCTCCACCCCATGTGACATTAAATGGGGTTTTCACCACAAAAGCTATCCCTAAGTGTGCTAATGAAAGCTTGCTTTTTGGTGTGGATGCTTTACCCCTAGATGAATCTGTCACCTCCCTCCGGTTACTGTGGAATCAAAACCCTGTCTTTGCTTCTCATAGGTTCTCTTTGATGCGAACTGGAATAAGCAGAACTTGTGGCACCAGTTTTCCTTCACAGATACCCTAAAATTGTCTTGCTGTGCACATTGCTTTTTGTGTTGTTCCGTTTGGGATGTGGATCTTTCCTAAATACTGCAGGTATTGACCTGAGCTCTGTATCCAGCACTTGCCAAGTGTAATGTCAGCTGCTTGGGTAGGAAGGTGCATGTTGTGCAGGGTATTTTTCCTCTTTCTGTATTAATGGATACCGGTGCTTCAGGAATCCTGATGCAAAGAAAAATTCAAAGCCAGGGTTCAGTGTGTGGGATTGAATGTAAATACCTCTTAACCTTCCAGTGTGAGAATACATTTTTATCAGCAGAGAAGCAACAAAGGTGTCCTTGGAGAGGAGCTCTTCATCAGGGGCTGTGGTGATAAAACAAGGGGTAATGGGTTCAGTCTTAAACAGGGGAGAAATGGGTTGGATATAAGGAAGTTCTTCCATGTGAGGGTACTGAGGCACTGGCATGAGGTGCCCAGAGAAGCTGTGGCTGCCCCATCCCTGGCAGTGTTCAAGGCCGGGTTGGACACAAGGGCTTGGAGCAAGCTGCTCTAGTGGAAGGTGTCCCTGCCCCTGGAGCTGGATGAGCTTTAAGGTCCCTTCAACCCAAACCGTGCTATGATTCTATGTAGTTTGTTATATCTCTGCTGGGATTTACAGTCACAGAAGTGGTCAGCAACTTGTCGTCCTGATTTGGGTCTGTTCTTGGCATGTTTTTTGCATCTAGGGGGTATGCTGTAAGGTGTACCCCCTCTTGAAGACCAGGAAGGGATATGGATCTCTGGCCACTGTGTTTGAAGTGATGTGGTTTATGTTGTCCTTGCAAGGTAGACATCGTTTCGGAGCTCTGGCAGATGGCCTTTGCTGTTCTGCAGTTCCCTGTTGCCCTGGGAGCTGCAGTAATTGAAGCCTGCATCCCCTTGGTGTGCGTGCAGCTGGCTCTCCGGCCCTGGGGGCACATGGCTTTGTGGATCCTCATTAGTGTGGAGGTCAGCTGCAGTTTAAACTGGGAGGGTTGAGTAGCCCTCGCTGCAGGAGGATCTTGTTGTATTTGATGTGTCCTCTTCCCCTGATGTCAACCAGGACCGACTGGTATCAACAGCGGCGTTTGCAGGAGCTGCAGCATCACAGGGGGTGGTATCAGGATGGGGTGTCCCTGGGAAGCACCATTTCAGAGGGTTAATTACAGACTTAAAGCTTTTCTTTTTAAGCTAGAGGGGACTTCTGCATGTTTCGAGGCTTTAAGGTGAGGTTTATGCCTTTGTGTGAGGGATGGAGATCGGGGGGTGATCTTGTTCGGTTGAGCTTAAGATGTGTTTCTTGTCCTGTAACTAAAGAAAAGCTTTCAGGTAAGTCTTTTCCAGTAAGTGGCAATCAAATGGGAGACGTGGCTCTCTCCGTTGTCAACAGCATTGCAAAATACATTCTGAGGGCAACAGAAAGTGAAGTTTTGGGCCACCCTTTGAGAGGCTGCTCAGGCAGCGAAGGAGCAGAGGATGTTTGGTGCTTGGTGCAGAGCATGCCCACGTTGTTTTCCAGCCAGGGAGCATCACAGTCTGAAGCTTGGGGTGTAATTAGAAGTTCTGTATAGGCTCAGAAGAGCCATTCTTCAGCAGTTTTTATGGAGATAGATAGGCTGTAATTAACAGTCCATGGAAGCAGCCTGCTTGGGGAAGAAAAAAGCATGTCCTGGAACGTCTTCATTTTAACTGTTGACTCACAGAAGAATAAGAGGGAGGCAAGTCTGGAGTTGGATGGTTTTCTGCAGATTAAGATAACTTCAGTCTCCCAGGGAAACCTTATCTGGAGGCTAGAGAAGGGCACATCTTAGCAAGCTGCCCATGCTAGACACGTGCAGGACCATGAGATTGGAACTGGGAAGCTGGCTAGACTTAAAATAACTTCAGTGTAGCTGCACACATGAAGCGTATTTTGAGTTGAGTTCCAGCACTCTTTAAAATAGAGGCTATTTTCCACAGTAAGAGTGTTCAGGAAGAAACTTACGGGGTTTGGCAGAGCTGAAATGAGGATGCATAAACTGAGGCAGAGTCTTGTGTGTTGTGGGGTGCTTGGCATTTCCCTCCTGCTCCACTGGTGGTTTGCAAGCGCTAAGTGCTCCTTAGCACCAGAGCATCCGAGTGCCTGCTGCAGGTGCTGTGTGTCAGCAGCAGCTCCTGTTCTTGGCCTTCTTCCCTAATAACTAACATTAAGAGCACAGACACTGTCCCTTATAGGGGAATAGCTTAGCTATTCCCATTTGTTTTCTGAAAGCACCAGGTAATGTTTCATCCCAATGGACACAAAGCAGCAGCAGATGCAACCCTGCAGAGACCAGGGGGACCTCTGTTGCCATCGCTGCACATATGGCCAGCAGAAGCATCTGCTGCCTGGCCCTGAAAGGGAGTTGTCTCTTGAGTTGTTGGGTGTGATCTTTGTTACCCTTGATAGCTGTTGCATGCTGTGGTGCAGTGAAGAAACTCATTTTTCACACCTCTTCTTGGGAGCAGGCAGTTAATAGCTCAGGAGTTGCACAGTCTTCTTCCAGGACTTTGTGCATCCCTTGACCTAGTAAATGGTGGCATAAATGCCATCCTTCTTAGCTACCTGAAGCTTCTCTGCATTGTTTGCTCTCTGTGCTGTCCTTTGGGTTGGGACAACCAAAGGTGACAAGAAGCAGAACGGCGCTTTCCACTTCTGCTTGTCCTTGTGTTCTTGGTGAGCAGTGGGTCTGAATATACTTCTTATAACCTCTAGGTAGACATTAAAGCAACATATTGGGATTTATGCCCTCCTCAGAGTTACAGATAAGATCTAAATGGCCTCGTCACAGTAGTTTAGCTACTAGAGCCAGGATTTAAGTTGTGTTCATTCCAGCTGTTGGGCCAAAAGCTCTGGAAGTGCCAGGGTAATGTAAATATTTAATAGCCTGTTGCCATTTAAAAGATTAACAGCTCTTCAGCAATGCTTCACATGGGAGGAGCTGGGTTGCACTCCTCTGGTTTCCATCCAGGCAATGGATTTTAGCACCGAGCTCCCAGGAAAACTGATCTGAAGCCTCTTAGTGCTACTCTGTAGAGGAGGCTTAGCTCTGTGCTGCAGTCCCCCTTCGCAGCCTTGCTTTGGACTAAATCTAAGTCAACCCCAAATGAGGACAATTCAGCTGAATTCACCTTTTATTTCCTCCTGCAAATGTGCTGAAAAGAAAAGCAGCGTTGAGAGGACAGGTTGCTGCAGCAGGAATTAACCCACGGACTCTTGTATTCCTGTGATTTCTAGGAAGACGATGAGAAGATAATCCAGGAGATTCAGAAAGAGGCCGAAGAGGAGCAGAGGAAGAAGAATGGAGGTAAGTCAGTCTGTACCCGTGCTTTGACATCAAGCTGAGGGCAACGGGAGAGCCTAGATCCCAGCTCCTGACAAGTCTGGACCTTCACTGGGTTCTCCCCACAGCCTGGCTGTCTGCAGGCTCCTCCGTGCATTCTGTGCTGTACCAAGCATCACCCAAAACACTGCTGCAGAGAGGGGTGCAAGCCATCACCCTGGGAACCTGTCTGGCTTTAAAGTGCTGCTGCCGACAGGCTTTTGCTGTGACAGTGGGGAGGCACAAGGCTTGTGCTCAGCTCCTTTGGTGCTGGCTGTGATGGATGCACACACCTGTCTCCTCTCCACTTGGCCAAGTGGCTGAAGGGCAGCAAAACCTTTGTGGTGTGGTGAAAGGAGCCAAACCTGAAAGCTGTGCCTGCAGCATGGAAGGGGCAAGCAGCGGTGCTGTAGAGTGTGCTTAAGGAGCATGCAGGGATGGAGGATGCTGCCTGCAAATGCAAGACTGGTTTGTGGCGTGACTGGTTCTTGTCTCTCTCCCCCTCTGCAGAGAACAGCTTCAAGCGGATCGGCCCTCCTGTAGAAAAGCCCGTGGAGAAAATCCAGAGGATTGAAGTCATCCCCAGACCTGTTCCTCAGAACCTCCATCAGCCCCGGATGTGCCCTTACCCCTTCATGCACCCTCCTTTCCAGCTCCCTCCCGTCCGTCCCCTGTACAACAACATCCCGCTCCACATCCGCCCTGTCCCTGCTCCCTACGTGCCCCCGTTACCCAACATGAGGGTGAACTTTGACTTCCCCCAGATCAACGCTCGGCGGGAGCACAACTTGCCTATGCACTTTGGCCCTCAGCCTCGCCAGCAGTTCTGACCTGCTTCAAACAGCACTTGACATAGTCACTGCAGGGCAAAGCCACCCTATCACGTCACCCCCCTTCCTTCTCCAGCTCCTCTTGGATTATCCAGCTGCCGGGGGATCCCTGGGTCGCCCGTCTTTGCACTGTATCCCTCTCTAGAGCTTCTCTGAACCTTTGCAGTCAAACGTTTCGAGCTGTGCTGCAACAGGCCTTGGTGCTGCATTTCCCAAGGGATCTCTCCCTGTGCTGGGCATCCAGGTGATTTTGATTTGACACAGCCTGTTCAGGCAGCTGTTGGGAGGGAAGGTGACACTTTGTGCAGTGCAGGGATGCAGCCATTCCTTGGGGACTTCCCAAATATCCTTCTTTCCTGCTGGCTGGAGCAGGTGCTGCACAAACAAGTGAGGCTGGGGGTGAAGAGGGAGACTTGCATCTGAGTAAGACCTTCAGGAGCAGCATAGCAGGAGCTGGCTGCCCTTCTGCCTGCAGGGAGGCACAAGGCTGATGTTCCCATGTTCTCCAGCATCCCTGTAACCCGCCGGCACCTCCCAACAGAACTACACTTTTCCATACCAAGTCAGTGAAGTGTTTTTAGCATTTCTCCCTCTCTAAGTGGGGTAATGGGATGCAGCAGCCATCTCACTGCTGAGATCTCAGTGGGAAGCCCAGAGCCATGTTCAGTCTCAGGGCTTTAGCGAGTAGCACAAGACTCAGGCACCCTGATCTTTGGCTGAACTGAACTTGCCCCCTTGAAAGGGCTCAGGACTTTTATCCCCACAGGAGGGTGGCTCAGCTTCCAAAACGTGGCCTTTGCTTTGCTGTTCCCATCTGACAGCCTGAACCTCGCCCTGCTTCTGGCCATGGTTCTCAAACAGCTGTCAAAGCACCCAGAGCCAAGCTGTGCCCATCATCACAAAAACTACTTGGGTTAAGACCCTGTTAGATACATAGGCAGTGCTGCAGGAAAACTGGGAATTACCCTTGCAGTGGTGCGTGCACTGCAGCTCTGTGTTGCAGGAAGCCTGCTGCTTCCATGGCACATGGGAACCCCTGACAGGGTGTGTTTCAGCCTGATCACTTTGGGAACAGCAAAGATGAGTATTGCTGGGCTTAGGAAGTGAGGGGTTAGGAACAGCAAAGCTTCCCTATGAGAAGCAAGGGCTGTAGGTGCTGGGCTGCAGAAGGAGTTTTGGCACAAAGCCCTTTCCTCACCTCTCTTTGGGTGCTCTGTCTGGTAGACATCCCCTCTAGAACAGATGGTTGGAGTGGATGAAATCCTCCCTCCCAGAAATGCTGGGCTAGCTTTCAGCATCCCATTGGTGCTGTCATTCCCTGGGTGGTTTGCTTTGGGCTTTGTCCTGCTGGGAACCCTCTGGGTGCCCTTCCAGTTATTCCCTGCTGTATTTGAGCATCCATCTTCTGGTTTCATTTGGGTTTCTTAGGTAAAACTCCCTGCCTCCACCTCGCAGCTTCTGCCCATCCCTTGCTTGCAGCTCTCTGTAAGTGCTTCATGCACAGCATCCCCTTGGGAGTGCAGCAAGTGGTGGGCTCAGGGCTGTCAGCGGGATGCTCGCAGCATAAGCCAGCGCCTGGGACAGCATCTGGAGGCCCCTGTCCCCAGCAGGCTCTCCCAAAGGGAATTTCCATGCCTTTTGCAGCTGAGTCAGCAATTTCTCCACTCTTGGGCATTGCCCATGGGTTGGACGTACCCTATGGGGTGCTCTGTTCCAGCTCTCGTGCCATGGTCTCTCTAGCATTAAGAACCAAGTGGTGTTCCCTTGCTGCTGTCATCTCTTCTTACTTACCATTCTCATCTTACTGCTCAGCTGGGGTTTGGCCAACTTTACATCCTGCCTTGCACCGAGTGATTCCTGTGGTAGCCAGGAGCAGCGTCCCATTGGATTTGGGGCAGCAGGGCTGTGTTCACAGCGTTAAGAGGTGGTGAGAAGATGGACCCAGGTCAGGAGAAGAATGGGTGCCTTCTCCTTACAGGAAGGATATCCTGTGTTGTTTCATTGCTGGGATTCTCTGTGCTCAAGTCTTGCATGAGCCCTTCAGGCTTCCCGAAGCGTGTTCCCTCCTGCAGCAGGGTGGTTGGGATTGTCCATTAATACCCACCTGTGCAAAGTGGGGGGGATCCTTTGGTGTGTGTCTGCGGATGTGTGGGCATCAGGAGTAAAGCCTTGGCACAGGGATGCGCAGAGGTGGAGCAAGAGGGATGGAGAGGCATCGGGCAGAGGTGGGAAGTATCTGTGGTCCATCCGTGTGGTTGGGACGTGGGGGTCCTCTGCTGCTGTGGCACAAACATCACGGACCTGGAGTTGCTTGATGGATGTAAGGGGAGAAAGCCTTGAGCTGGTGGTCTGTGTCTGAGAGAAGATGACTCAGTGCTTGGTGTCTGGTGCAGAGCTTTCTGATAGGGCTTGTGTTGATCTGTATGCAAACAGGAAGGGAAATAACCCCAAACCTTACTGCACCCCCCCAGATCCCTCCTGACGTGGTCTCCAACTCCTCCACCCCGTTTCCCTCCTGCCCTGCAGTCCTTGAAGCCATCCATCCTTCACAGGGTGGCAGGGAGGTGGCTGTGCCCAGAACAGGTACTTCTGGTTATAATCACAGTGTTCCGTTTTACTTGCCTTAAAGGTGGGAGAAGAGAAACTTTAGTATTTGCACTTAGCAAAACATTCTGTTAAAAGAAAGAAGCCCTGTAAAGATGTGCATGTTCTGCCTCTTTGTATAACAATAGCTGAAAAGAAATAGGTGTTTTATTAAAGAAACCAACCCAAACAAGGGATATTTTTCTTTACCTTCTGGTAGTTAGAACCATTCTAATATCCAGTGTGTAAAAAGTTCCTGTCTTATATTGTAATTTGAATTATTTTGTAAATAAATTTGTGCACTCTGACTTCTACCCTCTGTGCTCTTTATTCCAGCTGAAATACCATCATCATCATCCTCATCCTCATCCTCCTCCCATCCCGACTGTGCCAGCTCGATGCTGGGGCTAATGGCAGGCAGCAGAGCAGGCAGGGCTGTTGTGGTTGAGAACTCTGTAAGTCGCAAGGCAAAACCCATTGGACCCTCCAGGAAAAGCTTAATATATTCCACATGCTCCCGAGGAAAAAGTGGAGGGGATAGAAAATGGTTTCCAGGCACTCCTTTAAATGGAAACCAGGATGTGTGTGTTGAGGGGGAGGAAACAGGGGAGCTTTTCCCCCTCCTCGCTTGAAAGCAAAGGGGAATGTGTTGGTTGAGCAGGGAGAAGGGAAGGCTGAGGGTCCTCCTGCCTCCTGTGCAGGCTGGGTGTCACAGCCCATGGTTCCCTCGTGCCCATGCGGATGTCACTGGGGGTGAAGGTGCACAGGTGGTGATGGGAGCTGCTCCGTGTTTCCTGCGTTCATTCCACCCTGTTTAGAGTGAGAAATGAACATCCTTCCTCTGCTCCACCCCTGCTGTGGTGCTTGAACCCATGCCTGAAGTTGAAGGTCCCTCCAGGCAATGCCCTTCCCGCTGTGCCCATCGGGATGTGTGTTTAGGGGGGAGATGGGCACCCCCTCCTTTTCCCAAACCAGCTTTAGATGTGTGCAAGCCAAACAGCAGCCCATCAGTGGTCCTGAGCCTGCTGCAGGAGATGAAGGGCAGTGAAGGGACTGACTGCTTGTGGCACGGGTGATGGAGTTGATCCCCAGCCCCTCCATAAGCGTGTGCTGCACCCCATCTTGACAGCCAAAACTGAGGTTGGCCCCAGCATCAAACCCCAGAGGGCAGTTTGAGTTTTAGGGCTGGTTTTGACTGTCCCAAGAGGGCTGGGGGGGCAGCCTGGCCATCCCAGCTCCATTTGGATGCTGTGTTTCAGCCTGGGCTGCAGTGGATGGGCTTCCCACCTCCTTCCAGCCTGAGATCTCTTAGATCTTTTTCTATCTTCCCCTTTTCCACCCCACCAAGCAAAGGAAGAGGGGTCTTACCGCTTCCTCCGCCATGCCATGCATCCAAAACCAGCATCCCACTGCTCTTCCCTCCTAGCAGGTGCCTCCCCCTTAGGGGCATCATATGGGGGGTAAATACCTGAACCAGAGGGAAAAAAAGCAGCTCCGTCCCAGCACTGCCAGGCTGAGGGGTCACAGCATCGCTGCTGGTGTATGTCCCCAAGCCAGGCAGAGGTCACCCATCCTCTAAGGCACACAGGGGTTTGATGGCTTGGGGCTGCTCTGAGCATCTTTGGAGGTGACCCCAGCCCCAGTCAGCTTTGGCTGTCACAGACTGGTTTGGGTTGGAAGGGGCCTTAAAGCTCATCCAGCTCCAACCCCTGCCATGGGCAGGGACCCCTTCCACTAGAGCAGCTTGCTCCAAGCCCCTGTGTCCAACCTGGCCTTGAACACTGCCAGGGATGGGGCAGCCACAGCTTCTCTGGGCACCCTGTGCCAGCACCTCCTAATGTCTAATCTAAATCTTCTCTCTTTCACCTTAAAGCCATCCCCCCCCTTGTCTTACCCATCACACAGCCCATGGCCAGCCCTTACCCGTGGTGCATTTCCTGGCCAGGTAAGAATCCCCTTTAAACTGCTTGGTGGGGATGAGCCCTTTGGCCACCATTCCCTTCCCTCTAGAGCCAGCTCAGCCACAGCAAGGCAATCTAAGCCCCCAGATACTCCACGCTCAGACTCATGCCATGAAAATGCCCTTGCAGCTCCAGGCACAGCCACCAGACACACCAGGCACCTCTGTTTGTATCCGAATGCAGGTTTTATTTTTACTCATCTTTCTCCATTTGAAGCTCATTTTTTTCTTTTAAGTTATACAAATGGCACTTACAAAAAAATAATAATTAAGAAAAAAAAAAAAAAACAAAAAAAACAACCCCAAAATAAACCCCAAACCTTAACTTTTCAGAGTGAGATGTTTGTCAGAGAGTCACGACACCCACTACGAGGAGACAGGAGAGATGCTTGACCTAGTGTCACACAGAAGAAGCCAGAGCAGGATTTTACATGGTTCGAACTGCAACAGGGGGACGGGGAGGAGGTGACACAGGGCAAAGGGGAGGGGGGGTGAAGGCCAGCAGAAAGTGTGTGCCAAGTCACAGGGTCACTCAGGGCTTCATCAAGACACTCGGTCCTTCGAGGGGCAGAGCGGTGCCCGGGTGGGCGCAGGCAGCCCCTGGATGCGAGTGCAGAGCCGAGGTAGCATCCCAATGGGATCCCCTGCACCGGGGAGGGACCCCGGCCTGGGGTTGTCCCCGTGGCAGGGGACAGGCCACTCGCTCCCCCAGCTGAGAGGATAGCACCAAGCTCCTAGGGAGGGGGTTCCACCCTCCACATGGCTTTAAGGCTGAGGAGCCCCTGCCTTGCCTCCGGCGATAGGGACCGGTGATTTTGGCACGGCGGCGATGCCGTGAGCACCCTTGGTGTGGGGTGGCGGGGGGGGGGGGGGAAGGCTCCTTGGTGTGTTTGCAGGGAGCAAATACCGGCCCCGGGAAGGCCCCAAAGGATAAAGTGCCTTTCAACACCCTAACGAACACGTCAGCATCACCCGTTACAAACAGCGTTATACTCTAATGCAGACCTAGTACAGAGAACAGCTGGTAACACAGTGCCATGGAGAGCATATATAAATAGAGACTAACAAAAATACTGTTTTGGTCTTTCTCTTTTTCTTTTCCAGTTGAGTTGTGATGGCACGAGAGCCCAGGACCTGGAGCTGCCCTCCTCGGGGGAGCCCACAGGAGCGGGCGCTTCCCAATTCAGCATTAGGTGTGCAGTGATTCCCTTCACTGTTCCAGTATTTGACGAGAGAGAGAGAGAGGAAGGAAACAAGGTACTGAGCAAATATCACTGTGCAAAGTTTGCTAAGGAACTTCTCTATTCTGTAAACCAAAAGCTGCAGTTTATGCTTCCAGCCACCCCCCAGGGGAGGTTCCATCAGCCAGGGACCAAAGCCCACCGTGGGCTGGATGAAGCTCCCTACCCAGCACAGGCTTGCTCTGCATCCCCCTTACAGCATCCCCTCCCCAGCACAGCAGCAGGACCAGCCAGGCTGGACCCACCATTGGGGTCTGTGATGCTCCTCCAGAGGCAGAAGCACAAGGAGGGGCAGAGGGACACAAGGAGCGTGGGGCTCCACGAGATGAAAAGCTGAGGTTTTCCAGACGGGATCACCCTCAAAACTCATTTCCAGGTGTATGGGGAAGAAGGGAATCGGCTTGCTGGCCCTTCCACAGGGATACGTGCCATCCCGCGCCAGCCCCGGGGGTGCTGTGATATGTAAGGTCACCTCTTATGGCTCAGCTGGGGATGAATCCTACCCCGAAAGCCAGGAGCAAAGAGAAGCTGCTGGGGGGGGAGCTGGCTGAGCCCAGCACCATGGCTCTGCTCCTGGTTGGAATGGGGTGGGATGGGGTGAGTGCTCCAGGGGACACATCATTGGCAGCACAGACTGAAGCGGTGCCAGTGCTGATATGGCAGAAGCAAGCACAGAGGTGATCTTATTCCCTTTTTTCAACTGAGGAGAGGAAAATAAACTACCTAAGGTGATGTTTGGGGCCGGGAGCAGGGGGATGGCAGTTTCCAAGCCCAGCAAACCTGGAGGGAAAGGGGACAATACAAAGCTATAGGCTGCCCCAGCACTTTTCCAGTTCTCAATTCACAGAGCCCCACCTCCCCTGCCAAGGCACCAGCTCTGCAGTGGGAGGGGAGGACGAGCCAGCCGGAAAATCCTGGTACAGAGAGGAGGAAAACGAAACCCAAAAGGAAACCAAGGACGGAGGAGGGGGGGAATAATCAACGTTGGCAATGGGAGGTACGCTAAAGTGCATTAATATTCCCAGAGGGTGGAGGCGTCGATGGTGTCGGCGGATGCCTTGAGGACCCCGGCGTGGTCACCCTTCAGGTATTTGCCATTGATTTTGATGGCCACTTTGTTATAGTCGCAGAACTCAAAATAGAAGTCCACGGGGCTGTCGCTGCTGCTGGTGACGGACGACTCGCTCCCCACCATCCAGTACTTCCCAGTGGCATCTGCAGGCAGAGGGGACGAGGTGGCCCCGTGAGCCACCGCCCGGGCGCCAATGCCCGTGGCTTCCCACCCCGATACCCATCCCTAAGGACTCACCCTTGATGTTGTAGGCTCCGTCGTTGAACTCGAGCTGGAAGACGTCGTAGGAGGAGCGGTTGGAGTCCAGGGTGCCGGTGACCTTGCGGCAGCCGATGAAGCCGTGCTCGCCGCGGAGGACGATGATGGGCCGGTTGATCAGCTTCATCACGAAGTGCTCCGTCTCGCCTGTGGCAGAGGGGAAAGGGGCTGTGAGTGCATCCCCTGGGGGTGCAGAGCCTGGATTCCATGGCTGGCAGCAGGGAGGAGGGTGAGCTGCGCCCCACATCCGTTTCCCACCCACCCCATGGCACGTGAAAGCATCCCTCAGCATCACTTGGAAGAGGAGGCTGGCTCAGGGGGGACCTCATTCATCCTCTGCCACCCCAATATGGGATGGGGGTCCCCCAGGGGTGTCCCTTACCTGCTGTCTCCATGGAGGCCGCCAGCTGCCCGTTCTTCTTTGCTGTCACATACTTTCCATTGGCAGCTTTGAGGGTGATGCGCTTGTCGCACCACTCGATGTCGAAGTAGCAGCTCGCGTTCCTGCAGGGCATAGAGGGTGGTCAGCGGGATGAAAGGGATGGGGACCCTGCCAATGCCACCCTGGGAAGGGCCATGGATGGATTGGGAGACCCTGATTCAGTTCAGTTTTGCCACGTCATGGTGGCCATCCCGATGGGAAGCGGGCAGGAGGCAGGCAGCCAAAGGCACTTTGGTGTTTCAGCCTTGGTCAGTAGGGGGTTGTGCTGCAGGGAAAAGCATTTCAACAGCCCCAGCTGGCCGGGAAGGATTACGTGGCCTGAGGGACTTCTTGGGTGGCAAAGCCCCAATCCAGCCCCAGCTCTCCAGGGAATTCACTGCTTTTGCCAGGAGGTGTTTTGGGATGAGCGCCGAGGCTGGAAAATCCCCTTTGGATTCCCCTGGGAGATGCAGAGGGGTCCCTGACGCCCAGGACAGGGCACTCACTTTGTGGATGCGGTGGACTGGATGCCCCCGTTGGAGGTGAGGGTCCAGTACTTCCCAGTGTAGGTCCTGAAGGCGCATTTCTTGGTGTCCTTGTTGATCTCCAGCTGGTAGGTCTCCTGGTCACCCTCCTCATCCTGGTTGGCCGAGAGGTCCATCCCTGTGGGGCAGAGGCAGATGGAGGTTGGGGGTCCTGGAGGGGGACCGCATCCACCTCTGCATCCCAGGAACCCCAATTGAAAAGAGGCTCCTGCTCTTGGGGGGGCTTTGGTGCCTCCCAAATCTTCACGTGCATCCTCCTCCTGGCATTGGGGGGTCAAATCCAGGTTTCATTTGGTTACTCAAGTGTTAAGGCCATAAACCAGGGCTGAGCTGATGCAACCACGAGCTCCAGCTCGGGGCTCTCCGTCACGATTAAGCACCACGCTAAAACCAACTTAGATAATTCACCCAGGAAAGAGCTGTAGCTCTTGCCCTGGAGGTGACAGCCAGGTTATTCAATCCATTACCAGAGGCCACCTCACCACCTATGAATCCCCATTCGTGGCATGTTTAAGGACCGTGGCACTGGTTTTCATCCGTGCGTTGTCATAGCAGCCCATCGGAACCAGAGAGACCAGAGACAGCATCTGCCCTAGAGGTGGATGCAGCCCATCCTGGGGCCGCCAGCACACCTGCCCACAGGCACTGAGGCCAAGCAAACCTGCTTAGTCAGGCCCTGCAGGGCCAAATCCTCTCCGGAGCGCTCCAGCTTGGTGGATTTCTGCCTAAAAATGCTTTTGGGATGGGAGTCCAAGCGTGGAGCCAAAGCAAAGCTGCTGTGCTGAGATTTGGGAAGAGAGCTGGGGGGCATGGTCCTCAGCCCTGCTTCTCCCTGTCTTCCTATAGCTGGGATGAGTGGAATGAGCCCCAGAACCAGCTTTCTGCCCAAATCTGCCTTTTCCTAGAGGCAGGAACCTCCTCAATGTATTCAACCCCCTCAGCTGCTGAGATTTCACATCATGGTTGCTGGGATGCCTTCAGGACTACAGCCTTCATGGCCCTTCAGCACTGGGAAGCCCCCAGCAAGTCCCATCAACTGCACCCATCCATCTCCCTCCAGACACTTAGAAATGGAGATGCCTTCCCCCACATCCTGCAGACTCAGCTACCTGGCAGCTTCCCATGACCCCATCTGCATCTCCCAAACAAGCATCCCCATCCAGGGGCCCTCAGGGAGCAGCCTCTGCTTTGCATATCAGTCTCCCACCTTTCCCAAAGGGATTAGGGCTTTGAAGGCTTTGCTTTGTTGGCTGTAATCTTATCTCCCACGCTCAAAACTGTCCTTTGGCTGCTGCGCTGCTGCCTGTTCACAGCATCCCCTCTCCAACAAGCATCTTCCAGCACCTTCTATAGCTCCTGATGGACGTGGTGCTGCTTTGCTCCCTGGGTACCTGGGGCAGGTATCCCTGAGATATGGGGAGAGCCTGGGGGTGATGCTCTGTGCTGCAGAGCAGGATGGGGTGGGCTGGAGGCGAGCCTCCCGACACCATCCCTTCACCCCAAAGACCCCACCGTGGAGCACAATGAACCCACAATGAACCCCATTGCTGGGCAGTTGCCCACGCTCTCACCATGGGGCCGAGGTTTGGCTTTGCCTCTCAGGGCCTAGGGTCTGCCCCCCCCCCCCCCCCCAAAACCTGGTTTGGGTTACACCGAGTCAGCAGAAAGGAATGCAATTAGGGCAGGAGCAGCTTCAAAGGGCTGTAACTGAGCTGGAGCAGGGGGGATAGAGCCGGTGGGGTGGGAGGAACTGCCCTGGGACCATGGTGGGGGCAGGAGAGCGGTCCCCATGGCAGAGGACATTGGCTGTGCCCCCCCCATTGTGCAGCCCAGGGCTGTGGATGATGGAGCCGTGTTCTGTCCCCCCCCCTGCTCTCCCACAGCCGCAATCACTTTAATTACTGCTGGTGGTAAAGGCACAGTCTGGAGCCTGACCTTGATGAAGCTGCTAATTACAGCCGGGGGGGGGGGAAGGAGGAGGCACGTTTGTGCCCCACCACCCCGTAAATCCCAGTGTGGAATGGGAATGGGAGCACCCCATCTCCAGCATGGGGTTGCTGTGGGGGTCTTGGGGAGGATGCAGAGAGTGGGGCTGAGGTGCTTGTGTCCCCTTGGCTTCCCCAAACAAAGCCCCTGGGCTCAAGGTCCTTATGGAGCCAGGGATGGAGGGTGGGCAGGGGAGCATTCCCAACCTCTGACGAGGTTTCCAGCCACTGCCAACCGCTTGGCTTTGCAGGATCGATGCCCCCGGCCCTCACTGCTCTCCAGGCCGGGATGGAGGATGCACATGGAGGGCTGTGGGCACCTCAGAGCATGCGCTTCCCAAAGCTTGTCCATGTAAAGGAGCCACCGTCTGCAGCAGCTGTGCCACCTCCATGCCATGAGGAGCCACAGCCCCAGCGCGGGGGCATTTATGGCCTGTAGAAGTCTTACCCTCTCCATTAAACCCATGCAGGTGTCCTAGAGCAGTCCTGGGATGCTGATGAGACCCAGTGGGATGCTCCACGGAGAGGAAGACAAGAGCCTGGAGGACTATGGGCAACCCATGGGACAACCAGCTGGAGCTGCCCCATGGCCAGACCCAGGGGGGCAATTCCACGCAGTAGGAGCTGGTTTTCCATGGCTGGGAGCTGGCACCTTTCCCATATTCCAACTCCCCATAGGCCAAGAGGTTCCCTTTCAAAAACCCCATGGTTACGCCCCCAAAACCCCACGCCCACTGCACCAGCAGCACCCCACCACCCCTCCAAGCCCTCATGGGCAGGATTCGGGCCCCTGTGCCCAGCAGCCTTGGGGATGCTGCACCCAGCCCTGCCTGCACACGTCGGGTCTGGCCTCCCTGCAGGGTGCTGGCACCCACAACCCTGCACTGCTGCCTCACACGTGCTCCCAGACTCATCCCTTCCCTGCCCTCTGGATGGGCTTTTGCTGCACCCAGCTACGAATCCAAGCCTGGCTTTGCCTAAAAGCAGCAGCGCGGGGACCGAGCAGCTCCTCTGCAAAGGGGTCACAAAGGGGATGGCGCACGGATTCCCTGGAAAACCCACCCCTAATTCCTGATGGATTTAGGGTGGCTTCGTGGTACCCACACACACCCCCCCCCCCCCCCCAAGCAATTGGCATCACCGACATGAGCCACGCTGAAGCCAGCACTGACCCACCCCGTGCTGTGAGGGCTCTTGGCTTGGGAGCTGGGCTCCCATCGCCAGCCTGGCATGCCCAGGCGTGCTCCCCCTTTCCCAGGCCCCACTTCCCGAGATGCCTCTCTCCCATCCTCTCCCTGCCGGGGTGGGAGGCAGGCTCTCACCTCGCAGCGCTCGGGACCCTCGTGCCCACAAAGGGCCCTTTGTTGCCGCAGCCGGGGCTAGAAAGGAGCCATTGAGCCGGGCGGAGGCTGCGCTCCTTGTGCCCCGGCTCGGCTCCGTTGGAAGAGGCTGGCGCCCAACCCCGTGCCCCACACCCTGGGACTGGCCCTGTCGTGGTCCCTTGGTGCCCCGTGGGCAGGGGATGCTGACGCCGGCATCCCAGGGACAGGGAGCAGGCTCCAAGCCAGGAGCTGACTCGGCACTGTTGGGACAGCGCTATCCCAAGGCTGGACCAGCTCCAGCTCCCAGCCAGGGGAGCCACAGCAGCCTCATGGCCTCATCCCCACTGGGGACACAGACACCGCATCCCTGCTCCCTCCCTGCCTCCTCAAGCTGCCTTTTCCCATAAGCCTACGCCGAGCCGCAGCCGCTCCCCGCCTGCATCCCGCATCCCACATCCCTGCGGCCATCGGCACATCTGCCAGCAGCGCTTATCAGCGCGGCGAGGGCAAGGGCTGTCTGCAGCCGCTTCCTCCGGCCGCTGTTGTTCCGCCGCCTGCTCCATAACCTTGGGACAAGGCTCATTCCCGGCGGGAGAAGGGAAGGCAGCGGCTCCCAGCCTCTCGCTGCTGCCGGGCGGGAGGAACCGTGTGGAAACGGCTTCTGCAGCCAGAACGGACTCGAAGCGAAGGATGTGCAGCCCCAGCGCTATTTTGCTTGGAAAGGGGCCGGGCACAGCCCAGAGCCCCCTGTTGCTGGGGAGATTTGGATTCCCCCCCCCTTTTCCCTTTCCCTTCCCATCCCCCCCATCCTTCCCCATCACACAAAGCCGGCGGCTCCGCCAGCAGCAGCTCCCACCCATGGGGTCCGTCCCCCCGCCGCCCCATCGCGCACATCTCCCCCCACATCTGCTTTCCCCATCTCCGGTGACAAAGGGCTGCAGCAGCCCTTCCCCCCACGGCGCTGCGGCAGCCTCCCGCCATCCCCCCGCCATCGCCATCCTCCTCCTTCCCTTCCTCCATCCTCCATCCTCCTCCTCCTCCTTCCCCATCCCCCTGCACGAGCGGTCCCAAGGGTTCATCTTTCCCCTCCCTAAGGGGCTGCTTCGCTCTCGGGAAGGAGAAACCCGATTGGGGTCCCTGCGAGGCGCTGCCCGGGCACAGGCAGGGGTCAAGCTGCGACTTTGGGGTGCTCCATTGGCACAAAAGAGATTCCCCGCTCCTCGCTCCCCGCCCCAGGCTCCGGGACGTGCTCGCACCCATCCCGCGCCCGGCGTGCGCCGGCCTGACCCGGCGCGCCGGTGATGGGCCCCAGGGCACCTCCAGCATCGCGGAGCGGGGAACCCCCGCCCCGGTCCTGCACAAGCACCCATGGGGCTGGGGAGGGGGGAGGATGCTCATGGGTGCTGGGAGACGGGGGGGTGGCCCTGTGCCGCCATGGCCTCTCCAGCGGGGATCGGCTGCCTTTGTGCGGGTGGATGCAGGATGGGGCCAGGGGGTGGGTGGCATCCAGCCCCCTCCCACCGGGAACGCAGCCCTATGGGGGGCACTGCAGCCTCCCCAGGCCCTGATCTGCAGGGCACAAAGCTCAGCGGCGCTGGGGGAAGGAGGGGAAAAGGGGGAGTTTGGAGGAGGCTTTGTTGGGTGAACAATGAGCTCCGCAGGTAGGAAGGCGAGGGATGGCTGCTCTGCCTCCTTCACGGCAAGGGAAGACCCCATGCGCTGCCCTACAGCCCCCCCCCCCATCCATCTCTGCACCCCAACCAGGCCCCTCACCATTCCGACCCACAGGGCAGAGGGGATGCTGCAGGGATGGGGGTGCTGGAGGAAGGGGGTGCCCAGACAGGCGATGCTGGAGGGGTGCTGGGCAAGACAACGATTTCAGAGGAGGGGTGCAGGGACGTCTGTAAGAGGGGGTTCAATCAAAGAGGGTTGTCCCTAAAGGGGCGATGGTGCGGGGATGCAGAGAGATGCAGCTCCATGGGGTTGGAGGCAGGGGATGCTGCCGAGATGGGGGGCTCCTTGGGGCTCACACCGAGGTGCTGATCCCGGGTCAGAGCAGGGGCTGCGGAGGAGGTGATGCCCGAGGGATGCAGGGCGGCGGCCGAGGTTCGCGTGTGTGTGTATCCCCCGTCCCCTCCTACCTTGCCGGGTGGAGACGTTCCTGTCGTTGCCGGCTCGGAGCACGACCTGCGGGCAGCTCTGCTCGAGGGCGAAGAGCTCGTCCTTGCCCACCTTAGCGCTTTTGCCGGCCTTGAGGGTGCCGCTGGGTCCCGAGGGGGCCAGGTAGCGGCCCTCCCCGTCGCGAAAGGCCACCTTGCCGCAGCGGAACTCGAGGGTGAAGGCGGTGCCGGGCTCGGCGGCGGGGACGAGGCGGCCGTCGGAGCGCAGGAGGCGGTGGTCGCAGCTCTGCAGGCTGTAGCGCTGCTCCACGAAGAGCAGCGTGATGAGGGCATCCACTCCCCACGGCACATCGCGGTCCACGGCCAGCTCGTCGCGGCGGGGCCCGAGGTGAGCGTAGCGCTTGCGGGCCAGGCTGTAGAGGTTGGCCTGGGGGTGCATGGCCAAGTGGACGCTCCACTTCTCGGTAGCCGAGACGGCGGGGGCGAAGCAGGAGAGCCGGTCCTCGGTGCCGCCGAAGAAGCGGCGGTGGGGCTCGGACTGCAGCGACCAGCGCCCGTCGCCGTGAGCTACCACCAAGAAGCGACAGTCGGGGCCCGGCTCCTCGCTGTCGCAGCTCACCCGCCCGTCCTTATCGGCCGCCAGGTACCGGCCGAGGTGGCTCTTGAGCAGCACGGCGCTGGAGTCCTCCCCGTCCTGCTCCAGCGTCCAGATCTGCTTCTTCTTCATGCTGGCGGCCGAGGCGTTCACCTTGAAGCCGAACGCCTCCGCCGTCAGGTACTTGTTGCTGCAGTTGATGAGCCCGAACTGGATCTGCACCGGCTCCGCCGTCCCGTTCGCCGTCATCCTGACCCTGCTGCCGCCGCCACCGACCGCCGCTGCCGCCGCGCCCGCCCCGACGCCGCCTTTATAGGGCGGCCGCCTCGGTACCGCCTCCCTCCTACCCCCTGCAGACCGGCGGGGCCGCCCCCCCTCCCCGCAGCATCCAGACTCTTCCCGTGCATCCGGAGCCCCTCCAGCTGCAGGACACGCACACCCCATTGGGACACCCCATTGGGGCTCCACATTGGGACACCCCATTGGGACACTCCATTGGAACACCCCATTGGGGCTCCACATTGGGACACCCCGTTGGGACACCCCGTCGGGACACCCCATTGGGGCACCCCATTGGGACACCACATTGGGACACCCCATTGGGGCACCCCATTGGGAAACCCCATTGGGGCACCTCATTGCATGGGAAGACTCCTCCCCACATTCCAAAAGCCCCCTTGAATTGCAGGACCATCCCCTATTGCAGGCCCTCGCTACACAAGACCCTTCCCTGTGTTACAAAAGCCCCCTCAAACTGCAGGACCCCCCCTTGAATTGCAGGACCACCCCCATGCACTGCAAGACCCCTTGGCATGGCAAGATCCTTCCCTGCATGTCAAAAGCCCCCTTGAATAAAAGACCCCCCCTGCACGCTGCACGACCCTCACTGGGTAACAAGACCCATCCTTGCATAGGAAGAGCCCTGTTGAACTGCAGGACACCCCCTCCCCATTATAAGCCCACCCCCTTGAACTGCAAGTCCCCCTCCTGCATTGCAAGAACTCCTTCTGCATCTCAGGTCCCCATCCCACCCCAAGACACTGCCAGACCCCCCTGCATCCCTCCGTGCCGTTGGCCACAGTGCAGGGCTCTAGGGCAGAAGGGAATAAGGATGAGAGGATGCCCCCATCACCTCTGAGCCATCCCAGCGCCCTGTGCCAGGCACCAGTCAGGCTGGAGCATCCGTGCCCTAGGGAATCCGGATTCCTGCGGCAAAGCCAGAGGCAAACCAGGGCACTCCTGTGCAAGGGTGTAGGTGAGCAGCACTGCTGTGTACGTGTGAGTCCATGGCACGTATGGCAGGGCTGGCCCCAGGACGGGAAGGGACCAGCATGGGGAGAGCCGGCTGTGCTGCTCCTTAGGGACAGGGATGCTTCTCCTGTCTGTAACATGGGAACACAGATGAACAGGAGCAGATGTGAAGCTCTTGCAGCAGGAGAAACGGGCAGAAACAGAGAAACGGGAGGAAAAGGGATGGGGGGGGGGGGGGCACAGGGGATGGTTTCCAGCTGGAGCAGGGATCTGAACCTGCCCCAACCAAAGTGGGACAAGGGAAGAGCCGGAGCACGGGGTGGGTTGCAGGGTGCCACAGCGCGCACCCAGGGCTGGCTGGCACAAAGACTGCTCCCACCTCCCGATGCCCTCAAGGCTCCACTGGTTCTGCACTGGCCATACTGGTTGGAGCCCCTGGTGCACCACAACCACCCCGGGGCAAAGCTGCGTGCTCAGGATGGGGTCTGGATGCCTCATCCAGCCCTGCTCTGTGCTCGGGCTTGTGAATGCAGACACACCAATAGCAACCAAACCCAACCCCACAGCCTCCGAGCTGGGCTGGAAATGAACCCCTCACATCCAGCAGATCCGTGTTTGTCTCACAAACCCCCTTCTGCTCCTCTTGCTGTTAGGACCCGGCCATGAGGCCAAGCAGCTGCTGGGATCTGCCTGCAGCAGGCAGATGGTGGCGAGGCTGGGAAAGAAACGGCTTTTCTGTGTGCGAGATAACCCAGCAATTATCCAGGGATAGAATAACCCGTCCTGTCCCGTCCCCAGCGCCCGCAGCGCTGCACTGACATCCCCAGGCTGGCACTGCCTGCCTCATGGAAGTGGGCATCCTGCCCGCACCCAGCCTGCCTGCACCCCATGCAGCCAGGCACGGGGGTCTAAGCCATCCCCACACATCACTGTGGTGGCAAAGGGGGGACAGTGTCGTCGTCGTCGTCGTCCCCCCCCGGGATAAGGATGCAGCAGCCAAATTCACGCCTCCCGAGGGCATCCGTGCGTGCGGGAGCGCTGGGGCAGGGAGGAGGGCGCTGGGTTTCCCTCTCCGCATTGCACGGCAGTGATTTAATGCGTTTGAGGTCACCCCTCCCACCGCCGCTCCCCATGGAAACCCAATCCCAGCGCACGGCATCCATGACAAGGGCTCTCCGGAGCACGGATGCGTCCCCTCCGCAGGGGCTGCCTGGGTCACCCGCTGGGCCTTCAAACGAACCCCGGCTCCAAAAGAGAGAAGGAGCCTTGGTCATGGGGTGTCCCTGGTCGTGCCTGCCTTCGGGAATGCCCTTGGATTCGCCTGGATGCCCTTGGATGCTCCTCGGCTTCGTCTGAGAGTGATCCTGGGGCTTTTAGTTCACGAAATGGGGTTTGAACACGGAGCTGGTGCCAACAGCAGGCACAAGGGGCTTGGAGGGGGCAGAAGCAGCGCACGGTGAAGAGGTGCAGGGGTGCAATGGGTTGTTCCATCCCCGTGTCCTCCAATGGGGACACCCTGGGTGCCAGGGCAGGTGGAGGCAGAGGGACCAGATGAGGTGAGGGGATGCTTTGGGCTGTCCCCATCCTTCTCCTCACACACACACAGCCCCTTGGGGCATGGCTGTGTCATGGGGTGTCTGGAGCTGGTGTCACCCCTTGGAGCATGGGTATCCTCTGCCTTCAGCTGCCTTGCACTCATAGGTACCCCCTTCACCCCATGGAAGGGCATGGCAGAGATTGAGGACCGCAACTGCTGGGTGGCCACCATCTCTCCAGCCACCTCCATCCCCAGCCAGGACAGGGTCTGGTGACACCAGGAGCCCTTGTGCAGGACGGGGTGACCTTGGTGCCTAAACCACCCAGCGATGGGGACCACTGCACCCCAAGTGCAGGCCCAGCATCCTGCCTGGAGGCTGCATCTTCCCAGAGTCCCCAGGGTGTCCCTGGCCATGGGGGGCCATGGGGACACCCCGGCCTTGCTGCCATATGCCAGCAGGCCCTGAGCAGAGGCTCTCCAGCAACAATCCCGACAGTTGGCAGGCGCCTGCCCTCATTAAAATTGCATTAGGCTGCATTTAACAGAGAAGCAGCAGCACAGCACAGGGGAGAACAAAGGGCGGCCCCAAGAGAGGGGCTCGGAGCAGCAGATCATGCTCCGGGGCAGTTTTCCCATGGGATGCTGCCTCAAGAGGGCTTGTTTAGCACCAGGAGTACGGAAGCAAGGGATAGCGCTGGAGCATCACTGAGGCTCAGATGTGTCCCTGTATCCTATGGCTATCAGGAGAGGTGATGGTACAGGTTGTGGTGCCTGCTCGGTGCTTTATTAGCTGGGTTTATCCCATTAACCTGATTTGATTACATCCCGAGAGCAATAAGGGATGGGAATGCTGGAACACCCCGTTCCAAGGAGTTCAGGTGTTGGGCACAGGCAAGGCTCAAACAAATGAAGGAGGAAATGGGACAGGAAAGCACACACACGGCCGGGTCTGGGTCCGTGTTGAGGCTTTGTCCCTCTCTTCCTGCTCCCGTTTGTTTTCTGGTGTGGTTTTTACATTACCAGAGGCTAAAGTGAAAACCTTCCCCCCTGAGGACCCTGCGGAGGTGGGAAGGGGGCCGGAGCCTGGTTCATCCAGCAGGAGAATGAGTTGTGTAGGGAAAGCTTAAAAGACCTTTAGTGATGGGGATGAACCTCAGTGATGGGGATGATGCTGCCTGGTCCCTGGGGGCTCTGCTTGGCCGTGAGGCACCCATAGCCCCACGGAAGTGCCCAGGTGAGAGAGGTTTGGTCCAGGTCTGGGTCAGTCCATGGCAGCAGGAGGGTGATGCCAGTGGAAACCAACAGTGCCCAGAGGTGCAATGAGCACCCACCAGCCGGGACCCAGCCCCACAGCGCACATCCTTGTTTCTATCCCCGCCGCAGCCCGGAGCCAGGAATCCGCAGGGAAGCAGAAAGTGAGTGATCAGCATCTGCCCACACAGCGCTCCAAAATAACCCAGCGCCAGGAGGAGCAGGTGACTCAGCTTGCGACAGCAGCTCCCTTCTGCTCCCATCTCCTCCCTTGGCCATGCCCTCATCCATGCTTCCCACTGCAGCGGGTGCACTGTGCCCGATACACAGCCCCAGAGCTGCCTCTGCCCACGGCTTCAATGGGGCTCCTGAAGGGGTTGGTGGGTGAGGAATGGCACTGCTTGAACCCAAACCCACAGCGTGCCAAAGAAGGGGGTGTGAGCATGGCTGGGATGGTGGTTCCATCGCTGGTGCAACCCCACTGCCATCAGACACAAGGCATGGAATGGATGCATGGACACCTTGCAGCATCCCCTCGGGGGCTGCACCCATTGGTACCCAAGTTTGTGTTCAAACCCCTCCCATAGGGTGAGGGCTGAGGATCAGCCTGGAGAGAACTCCAAAACCAAATGCCAACAGGACCAGGAGGTTCCATCCTGACACCCCCAGAGCAAGGGGCCCATCTCTTCAGGGATGAGGTAGCAGCAATAGGAGCAGTAACAGCAGCCAGCTGGGAAGCCCCAGGGGATCCTATAAAGGGTTGAGAGGGGAAGGGAGGGGGCTTTAGCAGGCTGTGGCTTGGAGAGAAGGTGAGGGGGTTGTTGATGGAGGGATAGGGGCATCCTGGGGTGGGATGCAGGGCAGCAGCAGCGCATGCACCCATAGCTGCAGTGGGGAGCACTGGGGTGGGGGGCAGCTGGGGTTTTGGCCTAGGGAATGGGCTGGAAGCAGTGCTTTGAGGCTGGAGGAGGGGACCTCCCTACTCAGGCATGGCCCACACCAGCTGTGCCTTCCCGGGCCCGGAGATCCCCTTCCAGATGGATAACTCCATTGTCCACGGTGAAAACAGCCCATTAGCCAGGATTAGGAATGGGGCCTTCGGGGATTAGCCCTGCACCTCCCACCCGGCCCTCTCCTGCTTCCCGGGATGCTGGGCTAGGCTGGGCCATCTCTGCCTCCTTGGGGCACCGCGTCCCCTGGTCTTGGATGCAGGAGGGAATGGGGCTCCTGTAGAGCAATGAGGGAGCTGATGGGAAGGGGTGAACTGGGTCGATATCCCCCCTCCCCATTGTGCTCTCTCACGTGTTTGTGAGCATCCTGCACCATTGGGATCACCCCTTGGATGGTGCCTTTGGGGTGAGCGGAAACCTCCCTGCGCTTGTCTGGGGCTACGTTTTTATATGGGGGGGGGGCTGCTGCTGGGGATGCTGCAGAAGGGAAGGGGGGATTGTCCCAGGCCAGGATGTGTCCCTCTTGGACAACCATGAGTCCTCGCAGCCCCTCATTTCTCCCCTTAGCTGCACCCGTGCCCACCTCCCTTTAGTGTCGCATCCATGCAGGGCCCCGGTGTAGCTGGAGTGGTGCACATGGGGAAACCGAGGCAGGGGGAGCCCAGCTGTGCGTGCCACATGGAAAACCACATCTGGATTGAAAGAGGCTCTGCCCCCTCCTGTGGGGCACGCAATGAAAGGGGGGGGGGGGCACCCCAACTGTGGAGCCCCTTTGCAGGATCCAACCGCAGGCTTGGAAACCTGGGGGGGGGGGGAATATGTCCCATCGCAGGGGCTGTGTCCGCGGGTGAAGGGCTGCGGGAGGCCCCTGGGAAGGCAGGAATGGGGAATGCGGGAATGCCGAGAGGGACGGGGGAGCACTGAAACCCAAAACCTCAGCGCAGGGGCCCCTGGTGTCGGCATCCGGCTGCAGCGCGGGGGCCCCTCGGCTGCGGGGTGAAGGGGGGGATGCTCACCCGCATAGGGGATATATGGGGGAGCCCCCCTTAGTGAAGGGGATGGTGACCCCCTCCCCAGCCGGGGATCAGCCCAGTGGGAGCTTCCCGGCTGATGGAGGGATGGAGGAGAGGAGGGGAATGAACCCCGGTGTTGTGGGGCTGGGGTCCATGGGGAGCAGAGTGGGTCCATGCGCATGGACTGTGCCCCGGGCTGGAAATGGGGTTCCCTGTGCAGAGCCACCCTGCAGGGAGGGAGTGGATGTGCAGGACAAAGCAAAGGCCTTTGGTGGGAAAGAGGGACCATATGGAGGGGTGAGGTGGGGAACTGGAGCAGGATGGGGTCCTTGGTCGGTACTTAGGCACATCTACAGCATGAAACTTGCGTGCAGCTCCTTCTGCAGCGTGTGTTGGCATGCACAATGACATGTGCAGCGTGCACCTTGGTGCATGTGATCTAAGGTGCATGTGATCCTACGTGCAGCGTGCACCTTGGTACATGTGATCCTAAGTGCTGCGTGCACCTTGGTGCATGTGATCCTATGTGCAGTGTGCACCTTGGTGCATGTGATCCTATGTGCAGCGTGCACCTTGGTGCATGTGATCCTATGTGCAGTGCGCACCTTGGTGCATGTGTTCCTATGTGCAGTGCACACCTTGGTGCATGTGATCCTATGTGCAGCGTGCACCTTGGTGCATGTGTTCCTATGTGTAGAGTGCATCATGCATTGTGCACTTTGTGCATTCCCATGTGCACCACGCATGTAGGTTTATGCAGTCCCATGTGCGCTGTGTGCCATGATACGTTATCCCATGTGCACTCCCATGTGTGTAATGTGCATGTTGGTGTGTGCAGTCCTGTGTGCACCTTGGTACATGTGGTTGTGTGCAGCGTGCACCTTAGTGTGCATGATCCCATGTGCAATGTGCATGTTGGTGTGTGCAATCCCATGTGCAGTGGGCAATATGCATGTTGGTGTGCGTGATTCCCATATGGGATCGTATGTAGCCCCACGTGCAACATGCATGTTGGTACACGTGATCCCATGTGCATTTTGCGCCTTGGTACATGCGCTGCATGCACTTTGCCATGTTCAATCCTGTGTGCATCATGCAGTTTCTTGTGCAACATGCATGTTGGTGTATGTAATCCGATGTGGCATATACATGCAATCCCACATGAAACATGCATGTCGGTGTATGTAATCCCATGTGTCTTGTACATGCAATCCCATGTGAAACATGCATGTCAGTGTATGTAATCCCATGTGTCTTGTACATGCAATCCCATGTGAAACATGCATGTCAGTGTATGTAATCCCATGTGTCTTGTACATGCAATCCCATGTGAAACATGCATGTCAGTGTATGCAATCCCATGTGGCATGGATGTGCAATCCCATATGAAACATTTATGTTGGTGTATGCAATCCCATGTGGCACGTACATGCAATTCCGCGTGAAACATGCATGTTGGTGTATGCAATCCCATGTGGCTTGTACATGCAATTCCACGTGAAACATGCATGTCAGTGTACGCAATACCATATGGCTTGTACATCCAGTACCATGTGAAACATGCATGTTGGTGTATGTAATCTGGTGTATGTAATCCCATGTGGCATGTACATGCAATCCCATGTGAAACATGCATATCAGCGTATGCAATCCATGTGGCATATACATGCACTCCCACGTGAAACATGCATGTTGGTGTATGCAATCCCATGTGGCTTGTACATGCAATCCCATGTGGCACGTACATGCAATCCCACATGAAACATGCATGTTGGTGTATGCAATCTCATGTGGCTTGTACATGCAATCCCATGTGGCACATACATGCAATCCCACATGAAACATGCATGTTGGTGTATGCAACCCATGTGGCATATACATGCAATCCCACATGAAACATGCATGTTGGTGTATGCAATCCCATGTGGCTTGTACATGCAATCCCATGTGGCACGTACATGCAATCCCACATGAAACATGCATGTTGGTGTATGGAATCCCATGTGGCACGTACATGCAATCCCACATGAAACATGCATGTTGGTGTATGCAGTCCTGTGTGCAGTGTGTGCACATACACCTGCCTTCATGTGCTCTTAGCAACGTTCAATCCCGTGTGCAGCGTGCTCAGTTCCATGTGCAATGTGCATGTTGGCGCATGCAATCCCATGTGCAACACGCATGCCGGTACACGTGATTCCCACACGCAGTGGGTACCTGTGACCCCCCCGTGCAGTGCCATGTGCAGCCTGCACTCTTCCCCTTGCAGTCCCATTTGCAGGGTGCCCACGGGCACGCGTGTGCCGGCACCATGCACCTCGCTGCAGCCTGCACCCCGCGCCCCGCATGCGGTGTCCCGGGCGCGCCGCTGCAGCGCTGCGCATCCCAACAGTGCCACCCAGCAGCCCGGCCGCGCTCTGCAGCGGGTGCTGCAGCCACCGTTCGCCCCGGGCAAGGGAGGGGGGACAGGATGGAGACGGACAAAGGAGCGAGCGCAGGAAGGTGCCTGGTGCGCTCTGGGGTGCGGCGTGGCTCAGGGAGTGGGTCCCGTGTCTTGTGCATCCCTTGCGCACCGAACACAAACCAGGCTCTGCAGCGGTTTGGGGGCTGGTGCTGAGGGATTTGAGGGCAGGGTGGGAGCGAGCATCACAGCAAAAGGAACTGGGTGCTCAGCGCTGGCTGAGCCCCTCCGGGGAAGCCGCAGGCTCCGTGTTGCTGACAACGGGATCCAACCTGGTCTGGTTTGTCTTGCGCTGTGGTTTCAAGAAGTGATGGTGTAGCTGCTTGTTCCAGTGCAGCCTGATCCACACTGTGGTACCCAGCGCAGGGACAAGAGAGGCTGGGGGTCCCCCCGACCCAACACAGCGCTCTCAGCATCATTCCCACTGGTGGGACATGGGGATGGCGCAGCTCCGGCTGCTCTTCCCCACGGCGTGCAGAATTACACCAGCAAAGCACAAACACCCCCAGAGTGGCCCTGGCCATCCCTTGGGGCTCCCTTCACCCCAGCACACTGCACCCTGTGGCCCTGCATGCACTTTCGATAGTGTCAGACGTCACCAGAGCATTCCCCTGGTCCTTTATGGCTGGGGTGAATCATTTACCTCGTGTGAACCCCAGAATACCCGGTGCCTGCTGCCATCGGTCAGGGTGATGCTCCTGAGTGAAGCTCCGTGGTTCCTCTGCCCCACGCGGAGAATCAGCTGCACAAGGGGCAGTCAGGGAGCAGGATGGATGCTCAGTGCGTTGCTGGGGTTGCTGCTGGCTGGGGCTGCACATCCAGGGTGGGTTTATTTAGCCAAGATCCGGGATTGCTCTGGAGCGAGGACCCAGCTGAAATCCTGCAGGGTTGGCTGTTGCCCCTTTAGTGTCCCTGTGTGTGTTTTGGGGTGTTTGCCGCGTTGTGCAGGCAGGGATGGCACCAGCCTGATCCCTTCCCAGCCCCTTGGCTGGGGAAGGCTATGAGGCACAGGGCACTACCATGTCCCCATGGTGAGGTGACAAGGGATGTGTGGGGGATGCAGCCACCGGGACCAACACCCAGGATGTCTCCCGGTTGGGTTGATGGGGGATGAACCCTGTTTCTTCCCTTGGCCCCGGGGCATTCACTCCAGTGACCGTAATCCTGATGAATGCCTCATGCGGGCGATCCCCGTTAGGGATGAGCAGTGCTGAGCTCCGGTCATTTCTCCAGGGCTTATTAAACCACCTGGAGTGGAGCTGAGCCATCAGCCCTGCTTCCTCCATACAGGTGGCATAAGGAGGACCCAGAGATGCCCCATGTCCTACTGTGAGCATGGCTGGGGAAGGCTGGGCCAGCCTGGGGGATCAGGGTCCAGGCCCTATGCTCTGGAGGTCCCTTATTAATGATGGACTCTGTGGTGCTCGTTCAGGGGCAGCAAACAACCTTCACCCACCAACCCCCCCGGTGCTCCCAGGTGCTTCCAGGTGCATTTACACTTCCATGCCTCCAGCCCAGGTTCTGCGCAGAAGGAGCGATCGCGGTGCCTGCCCAACCGGGTACCGCTGCACCGAGTGCCGAGCATTCCCCTGGCCCCGGGGGGTGCATTTCCCCCCTGGCTCCAATGCAGGACCACGGCAGCATCACCCCAAGCCCAGCATTGGCGCTTGCGGTGCGTTCCGCACGGCGTTAACCGAGGCGGTGCCGCTCCTCCCTGTCCCCCCCCGTCCGCTCCGTGCGGATGGGAGCGAGGGGAGGAAATCGCTGCTGACGGAGCCGTGAGCCGGGCTGGGAATGACTCAGTTTGGCAGCGCTACCTGCGCCTGGTTTTCCTTTTATGGAGGATTCCAGCGAGCCGCTGGAGCAAAGAGCCGGGAGAACCCGAAGGGACCCACCCTGACCTTAGGGATGGGCACTGCCGGGTTGGGGACAGGGTGATGGGGAGCCGGGGCTGTGCGTGTTGGGCCGTGAAGGCAGGGATGGGCTCCCCTGAATGGGCGCCCGAATGTTTTCGCTTTCTATTCTAGGCGCTGGACGCTGGCCCCGAGCGGAGGCTCAGCCCTTGGTGCCAGCCGGGGCTGCCGGCACCCATCCGTGCCACCCGCATCCATCCCGGTGTGGCTGGGGTGAAGGTGATGGCGTTGTAGGGGACACATCGCTGCAATGGGACACCCCGGAGGATGGGGGGGGGCATCGCTCTGTTCCATGAGGCTGAAGTGGAAACTGGGCAGCCCCACATCGGAAAGTCCCCGGTGGTGAAAAATGCATAGAAAGAGAAGCAAAAATAGCACCTTTCCTTCTCTTTCCGGGGTGGTTTATGGGGTGAGAACGGGGGCTTGGCCAGGCTCCCCCAGTGCTCCCATAGCCCCCCAGCCCGCAGTGGGGCCGGGACCGGGTTCCTCACGTTGTGTCCTGCATTCTTGACATTATTCTCCTGTTTTTCTCCTCCTCCTCCACCCCGGGACCGTCTCAAACCTCTCCATTTATGGACAGGAGGTTAGGTCAAGTGAGAGGGTGAGAGGGGATGCTGGAGTCCCTGGGGAGGGACAGAGATCCCATGTGGAGCATGGTGGGGGGGGTTGTGACCACCCCTGGGAGTCGCAGTGTGTGGAATGTTAAGGGATATCCGGGCATTGCCCTTGGGACCCCCACTGGGATGCTCTGTGCAGCTGGGTGGTGGTTGGGATCACCCCAGCACCCATGTAAGATGCTGGAGCGTTCCACTGCAAACAGCCAAGGAGAAAACAGCCCCTGTGTGTGTGGAGGGTGCTTTTCCTTCTGGTTTTCTCCCTTCGTTCTGAAGCCAACAGTGCTGGTTTGGGGGTGAGGATGCAGCAGCTTTCCCCTTACAGGAAGGAGGCTGGATATGTCCCCGGTCCACCGAGGAGTCACTGGGGCAGGGTGAGATGACTCTGAAGCGGCTCTGGATGATGAAATGTCCTGATTCATTCAGCTAATGAATATATTTATACACATAGATATCTAGAAAAGGCTGAAGTGACTCAGGCAGTGGTACCCTGCCATTTGGTGGTGACGGAGCGGCTGCTTGGGGTTAGGCTTTTGGGGTGGATTTTCCCTTGGTCTATAATAACACCTCGGGGTGTTGCTGACGGCGATGAGCTGGGGGTAGGGGTAAATACCCAAGGAAATGTGCTCTTGCTTTGCCATGCAAGCAAGGATGCTTGAAGGGGCAGCAGATGAGAGCCCATTCCAGCCTTGGGATGTCCCCCCAGAAGGACCTTGGCACTTCATTGAGATGGATGAGTCTTGGTTGTCCTTTGGTGTATTAACCCCCCAGCCAAAACCCCATCCCTATGGGCTGGGGGGGGGCAGAGGGAGGGACCCCAGGGCCCCATCATCCCAGCAGCTGACTCAGCTGGATGGGATTCCCACAGTTTCCGTCAGGTGCTGCCTGGAGTAACTGGGGAAGAGGTTTCCCAAGCCCCAGTAATTAATGCTAATTACAGAGCAGCACCATGGGAATCGCTTCTTCCCCAGGTGTCCTTCCAAAAATGGCTTTCTGCAGGTGTGGCACCATCCCTTGCTTGTCATTAGGCTCCGCTCCGCCTCGGAGGAGGTGAAGCCTTCGAAGGCTGGGACTGTGGGAATGGGGTGATGGAGCCTGGTACCTGTGGGCACCCGGCCTGGCTGCTGCTGCTGCAATGGGGTTTGGCTGGAGGGAAGAGCCAGCTCAACCCCGGGTCAGGATAACCCATAGGGAAAACCAGCATCCAACCTCCCTGAGCAGTGATTGCTGCTGGTGAGAGGTAAAACCATGGAGAAGAGGCTCAGGTCCTTGTTTTATGGCTTGGTTCTGCTGCCTGCATTGGAGGGACAATGAGGTTCTCTCAGGACCAGGAGCTCATGCTCTTTTCAAGCTCTGAGGCTAGGAAGAGATATGGTTAAGGGGTTTAAGGAAGTCTTTCACCTTTGTTTTGTCATGCTTGACCCCTCCAGCCTGTGACATACTGGAGGTAAAGCAAGGTGGAAGCGGGCTGGGGGACCTGAGCTCCAGACCCAGCGGTGATGGGCTGGGAAAAGCCTCATTTGCCTTAATGTGCTGAGCATCTGCAGTGCCTGGGCTGCAGGGAACCCTCCCTTCCCTTTACCTGTCTGGAGAAGAGAAGTTAGAGGTGATACTACTGGGCAAGGTGGAGAGGAAGGGACCACCAAGGCCACTGAGAGAGAAAGCCTCATCTGAACTTCCAACAGCAGAGACACGGGGTAGAGGTGAGAAAACCCTTCCCATGCAGACTGTGGGGTCTGCATCCTCAAGAGCCTGATTTTATGCGCTTATCCTGCAGGATGGAGCAACGGGAAGCAGCTCGGAGGTGACCCAGTGATGCAGGACAACAGGCAACTGCTGGTGGTGGCATTGCCTTTAATGGTGCAAGTCAACCACCCTGGCTGGCTGCAGTGATTCATTGCTCTGCTGGTCCCACAGCCCCATTCTTTCTGCTGCTCAAAGCCATGGTTGGAATTACAGGATTAATGTGTCTGTCCAACAGGGGTGGTTGTGTCCTATTTAATTAAGCCTCAGGACTTCTGTAGCAGAGGAAGATGAAGGGACTGGTGCTTCCCTGTTTGATGAAGAGCGTATCCCGTGCTGGAAACATCACTTTCATTTAGGAGTGGAAACGCTTTGAAAAGGCTCAGTTGAAGCTCACACAAGAGGAAATCAGACAGGATTAAATCCACCCAGAGCCAGTTTCCAGCTTGTTTCCATACTTCTTCTCCACTTCCCAGTCCACGGTTGTGGGTGAAGCTCTATCCCCACCGGGCTGGCGAGCTCGGAAACCGGTCCTGGCATAGGAGGAACCCATCTCCCCTGTCAGCTGTAGGGAGGCAGCTGTCTGCCTGGTTTTAAACAGTCGGGACTTTGCCGAGATGATTCCTTTCTGATGTGCGCAGGCTTCTCCCTCTGCCTTTCCCTTTGCAGCTTCTCCCTCGCAGCAAAAGGGAGTTGCTGTGCGTATCCCAATAGTATCAGCATCCCAGCTTCCCACCACTCAGTCTGAAGGTGGGGAGGAAGAGGGCAAGGCCCAAAGCATGTCTGCAAAGCCGGTTTCCCCAAGGATGGATGCTTTGATGGGATGCCACACTAAGGAGGCTGTTGGGAGCGCGCTTATGGAGCTGGCCGATGGAACACAGCGAATCCTGGCCTTGGCATCACAGAGATTTCCAGGCTCTCTCCCATCCCAGAGACATGAATCCATGGGGAGCAGCTGGGTGAAGGACCTTGTTCTTCACTCTGGGGGCTCGCTGACAGCCTGCTGCCCGCTCGCTATCAGGATGTGATTAGACCCAAGTGTAAGCGATGTGCTTATTCATTGGGATGGCAAATAAACCAGCCAAAGCAAGTAACAGGAGCTCCCAACACGCTGAGCACCAGCACAGGGTTCACTGGGGGGAACTGGTGGTTTATGGGAGGAAACCCATGATGCTGGTGGGCTCGTGCTGCACTGTGGGACCTCCTTTGCACATAACCCGATGGGGAACATCAACCTTGCGGAGAGGCTCGGGCTGGTGGTAGATTGGTGGCTCCCCGTAATGGGCAGCTGGATTCAAGGGGACTCCTCAAAATCCCAAGGAAATGGGTGAAGATCCAAGCTCCTTTCCATCCCAATACATGGAGGTTTTGGATCGGAAGCATTTTCACTGCTGAGCACGGAGTTACCTTGGAAGCAAGCACAGGCCTGCAGCACTTCAGCAACTCTTGCCCTGGCATCTGCTGAAGTTCACATGCAAAACTAGCAGTGGGGACTCGGGGGGGTTTGTCCATCCTTATTGCTTGAGCTGGTGCATAAGGGAGGGGAAATACAGAGACCTTTTCCCTCCCTGATCCTGTCTTGGGGCTAGGTGTGCAGGAAGATCCAGGATGCAGGACGATCTGGAGGTCCAGGGTGACCTAGGATGCAGGATGATCTGGAGGTCCAGGATGACCTGGGGATGCTGGATGATCCAGGATGCCGGATGATTCATGGCACCCACCCCACGAGAGGGCACCCCATCACTCAGATGAGGCAGAGGAGGGAGAGGATGGTTTCTGGGGAGTTTCCTGGTGCATTCAGGTCTGTGAAGCGACGCAGGGTGCTGGGTTCAGCTGCTCTCTGGTTTCCTGTTTCCGCTGCCTTTCTCCGGCTGGTTCCGCAGAGACAGGGCCAGGTTTTGCCATTTAAGGTTCATTTCCCCAGGCTGGTGCTGTGCTGGGAGCTGTTGGGTGGGTTGGTCCCCCACGCACTCTGCATTGGTTAAAAGATGTGCCCAGAGTGAGGAGTGGGGCTCCTTTGCCATCCCAACGTCCCTCCTTTCACTGACAGCAGAGGGAAAAGCTGAGGGAAGGGATCTGGGTGTGGATGTGATGTGTTCTACGTTGGACAGATGGGGAAAACCTTTCCCAGTCCCATGGCTCACCCAGCCCCATGGGACCACAAATCCCCTGCCCACCAAGCCAGCTCTGAGCAAGGGATCCAGCTGAGTGATGCTGGGGTGAAGCAGGGACCCCCCTGCCCTGCCAGGCTGCTCCCAGCACCAGAGCCAGGTTGTGTGGTGCTGAGCTGCCCCATGCTCAGGGCTTCCTCCTTCCCAGCTGCTTGCTGGGTTCTTCCTCCTGCTTGTGCCCCCCGCTGAACTCTTGCAAAACAAGAACAGGGGCTCCTAGAGTGAAAGGTGCTGTGCAGCTATCTCACAGCCGTGGGTTATGGGAATGGGGCCAAGGGGGCTTCTGCTTGCTGGTTGACCTGTTCCAAGGGCTTAGAAGGTGTAAGAAAACCTTAATGTCTCAGTCCTTTTTCTCTCTGAGCCCCATCATAGCCCTGTATCTGCTTGGTTTCTTCTGCTGCCCGTGGTGCTCCGGCATCAGAGGAGGTCTGGAAGCCACCTCTGCAACGCCGCATGGCTCCGGCTCCAGCCTGGGGAAGGAAAGAGAGCAGGAATGTTTAAATCTCAACCCCATTTGTCATTAAGGGCTGGAGGAGGGAGAGCTGTGTTCCTGCACCACCCTGCATGTGCCAGCACAGGGTCCCTTGGGGGATGCGAGGGCAGCCGGGGAGTTCCTAAGGCAGTGCCATTGCTCTGGTGTCACCTGCATGTCCTCAAGGTTTTAATGGGGCTCAAGTGCATTTTTCACATACTCTCAGAGCTGATAACACCTCCAGCAGCCCAGCAGGGCCCTGTGGCTGCCCAGGCCACATCACCCACCTGGGACAGCACAGTGGGCACCCAAGGGTGGCAAAGGGACCCTGGCACCAGGATAGAACAAAGCTCTGCTGTCCTCCTTGGGACCTGATGACTCAATACCACCCGAGTCCCATCAAGCTTTCTCCTTCCAGATCCCCATCCCACAAACCAGCCTGTGGTGGGATGAAGATGAGCATCGGGGTGTCCTCGACAGTCCCAGGTCAGAGCTGGCAAGGAGGGGGCACGGTGCCTTAGTGTGCCAGGGAGAGATAGTCAGCGCATGGCACCCACTGCCGTTGTTTGCCTTTCTCCTGAGATCTTATCTCCTGCTGTCAGGAATGTGTGAAATGAGCCAAACAAAGCACACATGGAAATAGTGTCTGGAGCGAGGGATGGAAACTCTGGGGGCAATGGGCTGAGAGGGTAATACAATCCAATGGGGATCAGTGCCTCTCCATGCAGGCTCTGTGGTGGTGGTGGTTTCCTTTTGTCCCCTGTGTGTGGAGAGGCCTCTGGATGGTATCAGAGGAGTGATATTGTTGTGAACTCACCAGGTTTGCTGTGGCTCTCGGTGAGAGTGGGACCAGAGGGACTGGTTGGGATCAGCATCACCCCATCTCCTTTCCTGCTAACTGCCCATCATGAGTGGCATCACCCCACCGTTATCCCCGCACTGTGCCTGGTGGTGGGTGACAGCCTCCTGGTCCTCCTCTGCTGCACCCACTCCCAGCCAAGGTAGGGAAGAGATGGATGGGAGCAGGGTTTCATTGGCAGTGACTCTTGCAGACAGGCTGAGTGCCCTGTACAGGTACATGCTGAATCACCCCTGAGGGTTTATTTAACCCAGAGGAGCACGGGGAGTGGATGGAGCATTGACTAGAGCAGGTCCCACTCTTCCATTGCCAACTCCCTGCCTGGGGTGAGCCGCTTGCGTCAGGGCTCAGCCCTGGCTCTGCAAACAGAGCCTGGGGCCAGCCCTGGCAGGTATGGGGCTGGGATGGAGTCCAGAGCCATCTGCATCCCTCCTTCTAGGAATGGGCAAGCCCTGCCTCACCCACCCTGAGCATCCCCGTGCCTGCAGGCAGAGGAGCTGGGTGCAGATCTGGGGCTGATGGAGGGGTGCTCTGGGATGCACTGTCTCAGCCCCCTCTCTTCCATTTAACCATAAGCCAAGGTAACCTGTATTGCTGGAGAAAAATGGGAATTACACCCCCAAACCCAGAGCAGTTTTGCAGTGTCAGAAGTGCTTTATATTACCTGGCAGGGGTGGGAGAACCAACCTGTCCAGCAGGCATCCTGCTCTCTGCTCCTCCATTCCCCACATGAAAACAAAGGCAGTGCTCTTCCCTCCCTCTCTGGGGTGGGAGAAGTCTCTCTACCAAAGGCTTGAGCCCCCAGATGGAAAATGCCATTAGCCCAGCAGAGATCAAAGCGAACTTCCCAGCATGCTTGGGCAGCCCAGGATCTGTTTCATTTCCTAGGCACGGTACGAGCAGAAAACTCCATCCAGCTGCCTCCTGCCTTTATTGTGAGCGACTGAGCAAAATCAATTGTCAAAGTCATTAAGGAGCAGTTGCAAATGCCCCATCCAGCTCGGCACAGCACCACGGAACACTGTGCCGGAGCCTTTTGCCAGCACAGGTAACCAAACCCCGTGAAGCATCCTTCCTGCATCCCAGTGCAGGGGTGATTCAGGGGGTGGTGATGCAGCGGGGTGAGCGGGGCCAGAGGGCTGAGGCTTGCAGAGAAAGCCCAGGGAGAATCAGCTTTTTCTCTTCCCCTTCTGTTTTTGGCTGGAGGAAATATCCCCTGAAGCTGACTCCAGGCCTGGCTGGAGGGGCAGGGCTCTCAAACCCTGCAGGGAAGCTCTTCAATAGGGGCAGAGGTTTGTGTCTTCAATAGGGGTTCAGCTTACAGCTGCCCCATCGCTGTGCAAGCAGCACAGGGTGGCCTCGGGGAGGGCTGGGAGCCACGGCCAGCATCCCCCCGGGGGGGGTCTGGCTGTGCCGCTGTAATCGCGCTGCGCTGGGGAATGACCTTGGGCACAAGACAATGCAAAGCTTGGGCCCCACCGGCTCTTGTGATCAAGCTCAACCAAGACAGCACCAGCAGCACATTGAACCGAGGGGGAAGGGAAGGCTTTGCTCTGCTCCTGACCAGCCAGCTCAGCCCAGGGAAGGTGGGATGGCTGCTGGGGCCAGGATAGAGGATGCTCTTAGCCCAGGCACTGGCTAGCAGCTCCTTATCTGGCTGCCTGCACGGTTGGGAATGAAGCCCTGGTCTCCAACTGCCTGCGAGGGCTGGGGGACCCTGGGGCCAGCATCCTGATCTGGAAGTGTTGGTGGAGGGATGAGCTCAGGGGTAGGCGAGGAAGGGGCTATGGAAGGCATGGGAGCACAGAGGGATGGAGCTGGGCAGCGAGGACAGGCACTGATGGGGAAATGGGTGAACAAAAATCACTCCTCTGGGCTTCAGCCCCTCCAGCAAAGTCCTGTTATAAGGGACAGCAGGTTGTAAACCAGGCATGTGTCCCCTTCTTCCACCTCTGCTACCTGGGCAGGGCTCTGCCCTTTCCAACAGCCTCAGCCCAACCTGGCCCAGGTTGTCTATTGATGCCCTACAGATGTAAAGTGGTGAATTTGTATAGTTTTCCAGCATGATACAATAGAATGATTTACCTTTGTTGTAGATGGGAGAGATGTTTGATGCACTGTCAGCCCATCCATGCGGATGCAGCACATCAGGGGAGAACGGTCCCTCACACGTGGGGGCCTGCAGAGGGAAAGACTTTCATCTCTCTGCAAAAGACACTGATAAATCAGAGAGCTGAGGATCAATACGAAGGAGCAGGAACCTCAGGGAGGGGTGTATGAGAGTGGGGAGTGATGCTTAAAGGGGGAGAGGAGTCTGCAGCTCGTTGGAGATGAGCTAGCACCAGGGATGCAACACAATGAGAGAGGAAAATGTCAGGGGCTGCTTTGCTGCAGGTTTGAATGCTGAACGTGTCCCTGTAAAGGGAGAGGTGGGGATGGCATGAGGCCCCCAAACATCTCCAAAGGGGAAGATGGGCTTGGATCTCCTGCTTGGATTTTACCTCCTGCACATTCCCATTGCAGCGGATGCTGCAAGGACTGAACTGAAAAGAGGAAGGTGCTGGGATGGTCCCCAGGCCTGCGAAATAGGGGATGTGGCCAGCGCCTTTCCCTCTTCCCCTTTGGGGAGCAGGAAGGGAGGGGAAAGGCAGAGCTCTGAGAAACCTCTGCACTTTTGCAGGGCGGTGATTTAAAGCAACTGGTTTCAGGAGTTTCCACCTCTTTTCTCACTGTCACGACAGCAGGAGGGCAGGAACAGAGGCCTGAGAGCACGGCTGGAGCATCGATGGAGGGGATGTGCAGAAATTCAACCCCAAAAGCCATGAGGCTTATTTCCCTCCTCTCCCCACAGCGTGCAGACGCCATCCCTGTGCGGGCAGAGGGCTTCTGTTCTGGGGGGGGGGGGGTGGAAGAAGCGAGTGGAAAGGAGAGCTCACATATTGTCCCCCAAGTGCAGCAAGTCAAATCTAACCCTATCAGCCAGCGAAGGGCAGGAGCATCCTCCCACAGATAGTTTAGTCGGGAGCCGGGCGCCAAGGACAAGCAGGGAGAAGCGCAGCAAAACAGGGTGAGTGGGGAGGCTGTGATGTCTGTCCAAGGGCAACAAGTGGGCTCGGTTCCCCTTTCTCTCCTCCCGGCTCTTGCAACATCCCAGGAGCAGAGCCTTGAGCCATGGCCAGCAGATCTGGCTTGGTCTGTCGCACAGTGGGGCAGTGAACACAGTGGCTTTGCTAGGAAAGCAGCTCCAGGCTGGGGAGGAAGCGGTGGTGCCTGGGCTTGTGCTGCGGGCCACATCCTGCCATCCCTACCGAGGCCACATCTCACAGCCCCCAAAAGCCAGGAGGCACAGGGCCGGTGTTACTGCCTGCCGGATGCTGGGGGGTTGATTGCTTTCTGATTCAGCCCAATAATCAAGAGGAGCTAATTGCCCAGTAATTCCCCTTCCTGCCTAATGGGCTGTCTCCATCTGTGGCTCCCCCGGCCTGCTCTACCCAACCGGCTTGCAGCGGAGCAGAGCATCCCATCCCTCTGATGCACACCCCGTGGTGGCCTCCCAACGTGGTCCTGACCTCCTGCTGACGTTCCCCATCCCAAACCCATCACCCCAGTGCTATTGTAGGGCTTTTCCCACCGCTGTTTGCGGCAGATCCCTTATCAGCACGTCGGTGGACCACATTTGACATGGGGAAGGGCTGTCAGCTGTACCCATGCCTTGTGGCTCCCCTTATTTGACGTATAATCTTCTAATTAATAATCAGCCTTTTCAAAGTGGAGTGCAAACATTAATTAATTCCCTGTGAGGTAGGTAATTAACGGCGATGACTCCCATTTTACTGCAAGGGAAGCTGAGATACAGAGATCCTGCAGGATCCACCCGAGGTGGCAGGGAAATGACCGTGCTCTGCTGCAGAATGACCCTGCAGACATCCCAGTTCATCCAGGCTGGGTGTCTTGCCACCCGGTGTGCTGGGGTATCTCTGCTCCATCTCCAGCGTGAAGGGAATAGGGAATGGCTATGGTGTGGCTTGGCGGGGCAGGTCCATCACCACGCCCGTCCCATGCCATCCCCTCTGGAGCAGCACAGTGCTGGGCTTTGGGCGTTTGACTTCCACCAGCTCCCAGACGAGGTGATGCTGTCCCATGCAAAAGCTCCGCTCAGCCGCTATTCCCATCCATGCCCAGTGTCCGTTTCCTTCCATCCCCTGTAGGCAATCGCAGACCTCCATCCCAACAGGCGCCTGCAGGTTCCTCCTGCTGCTCTCCTCCTTTGTCTGTCCCACAGCAGGGAGCAATGCTGGGCACTGGAATATAACACCTGAGTCCCCCCCTCGGCCAGACCCCATCCTCATCCTCACGCCCCCAGCTCCCTGGTGACAAAGAGCTTGCCGGTGTGAGATGCAAGCCCCCGATGGCAGGGCAGGGTCCCCACCGTGATGCTGGGTGAGGAGTACCCCATAAACCCCATTCCCCCCCCCCCCGGGAATGGCGATTTCCCCTTGTATTGGTGGTTTTAAACAGCTGAGATTCAACCTTCGAGGTCTGCACACCAAAGCCTGCGTGCTTCCAACCGGCAACAGATTGCGGGGGGCTGCTGGTACTTTACTTACAGGGCTGCTCAGTTAACTTGATTAACCAGCCCGTGCTCGCACTGTGCTCGGGGGACGCAAACCCCTCTCGCTGCTGCCCCCCGGCCCCTGCCTTCGCCTTTATTCCCAACCACTGCCCGACGGTCCCAGCCAAAGAGGGAACCGCAGGCAGGCAGCTTCGGGCAGGAGCAGCCACGTCTCCGAGGTTGTGATGGAAGCGGCCAGCAATCAGTATTACCCCTATCTGAGCTCCTGCACGGGGAGCGGCATCCCGCTCGCCCCACTGCACAAGCGAGGGCCGGGGAGCGCTTCCTTCGCCCGGTCTACGGGGCAAAGGCCTGGCAGCGGGGCGGCAGGAGCCGGGTGACCGCTGACAGCACCCCGCGGCCCTGGGGCACACCGGGGCTTGCAGCCGAGGGGCCCTCCGTGTACCCAGGCACCCATGGCGGGTACCCCCGTGCCCTGCCGCCCGTACAGCCCGGCTTTGTGTGTGTGAGGGCTGCGGCCATTCCACTCCTGGTAGGGGCGGGGGGGGGGGGGGAAACACGGGCACACGGTGGCGACCGCACCGCCGCGACCCGCGGGTTTGAAGGGTGGTGAGGATGGGGGTACCAATCCCGTTGGTAAAGCGGATCGAACGCGGGGTGCCCACCCCACACACACCCCGATAGCTTTAGACACGCACCCCCCCCCTCCCAATTAAACACCCCCCCCCCCCCGCCATTATTCTCGAGGCGGGGCGGGGAGAGGCGGGGCGGGGCGGCAGGGACCCAATCAGAGCGGCGCTTTCCGAAAGTTTCCTTTTATGGCGAGGCGGCGGCGGCGGCGGCCCTATAAAAAGGCGGGTCTGGGCGGCGGGCGGGAGCCGCTGCGAGCTCTGTCTGCCCTCCGTGCGCGCCGCCCGCTCCTCCCGCCACTGCCGCCGCCTCGCTCCGACCGCGCAACACCCCGAAGGTGAGCGGGACCGGGAGGGGGGGGGGTGTCCTCTCTGTGCTGCGCCGTTCAACCGGTGCTGTTATTGGTGTTAATTGCAATTAAGGCTCGGTTGGAAGGTGCTGTGCCCGCTCTGAGGGCGCCCTTTGTTTGCTGAAAGGGGTGGTGGGGGAGCCCGGCCTGCTGTGCGGTGCTGCGTTTTGTGGGGTACGAAAAGGAATTTACGGTTCCATAATGGCTGCGGGGCGATGCTTGAGGGGCGGGGGCTGCCCCCATGGGGTTAATCCGCCTCCTAAGAGGATTGATGGCGGCCGAGAGCAGGAGCGGGCAGCGCGGCTATTGTGTGCGGGGAGCGGCGGAGGAGGGGGGAAGAATGGGGCGCGGGGCTTTGTCTGCTCCGCGCTGCCCCCTCCCACAGCCGGCAGGAGGGGGGGGTTAAAGCGCGGCTGGGCCGGGTGGCGGCAGCCCCCCCGCTGGGAAGGGGCGCGGTTCTCCCTCCCGGGCACATGGAGACGGCCGCGGTGGGGTTTGTTGCGGGGGTGGGGGGCGGCTCCCCCTGCGGAGGGCGAGGCTGTGGAGCGGAACAAAAGCTGCGTGCGGAGGGGTTGCGGGAGGAGGGAGAGGGGGATGTGAGGATAGGAAACAGCGCCGTGTGCCGCGGCTGTGCCCTTGTGCGGTGACTACACTTCCCAGGCTGCCCCGTGCGGGGCTGGCACATGGGGTGCCCGCTCCTCACCCCGTTGCCGGCGGATTAAACGGGCGCTGTCGGAGGCGCTGGGGCGGATCCATTGCCTTTTATGGTAATAACGCGAGCGGGCGCGGGGACTTCCTTTGTCCCGCTCCCGCGCAGCGCCGCAGCCGGGGAGGCGGCGCCCCCTCTAGCGGGCGGAGGGTGAAGCGGTGCCGCGGCGGCAGGAAGGAAATGGGTGGGGAAGGCCTTGGAGGCATCGCCTGCCGCTGCCTTCCCCGGGTGCTGTGTGTGTGTGTGAGACCCGCCATGCTCACCTGCCTTCGTCTCCTCTCCTCTCCTTCCGCAGCCAGCCATGGATGATGATATTGCCGCACTCGTTGTTGACAATGGTTCCGGTATGTGCAAGGCCGGTTTCGCCGGGGACGATGCGCCCCGTGCCGTTTTCCCATCCATCGTGGGTCGCCCCAGACATCAGGTAGGTGGCCTGGGTGCATGTTAGTAGATAAAAGAGATGAAGTTTTGATAGAGGTGGTTTCCCTAGAGGCATTTTGCTTCAAGAAGCTGCCTTATTTGGCTTCTGTGCTGCAGTAGAGCTCGTGGGGAATGCAGCTTCCTATAGAGCTGTATGTTGGCTGAATACCTGTATTATTGATGGAGGAGGGATGGTAATTGGAGACTGAGCTTTGAGAAAAGAAGCTATCCCCTTCGGTTTTCTCACCACTTACTCTGTTGTGCAGGGTGTGATGGTTGGTATGGGTCAGAAAGACAGCTATGTTGGTGATGAAGCCCAGAGCAAAAGAGGTATCCTGACCCTGAAGTACCCCATTGAACACGGCATTGTCACCAACTGGGATGATATGGAAAAGATCTGGCACCACACTTTCTACAACGAGCTGAGAGTAGCCCCTGAGGAGCACCCTGTGCTGCTCACAGAGGCTCCCCTGAACCCCAAAGCCAACAGAGAGAAGATGACACAGGTGTGTATAGCTCTGGAGCTTGGAGCTACAGCAGGTGTTGCTGCAGGCCAGCTCTCCTCTTCCATGTTGTTCTCTGTCCTCCTTCACCACTCTTCTCCCTTTTTGCCATCTTTACAGGGTTTTCCTTTCCTGACCTGAGTCTCCTCTTTGCTGGACCTTGACAGGTTTTGTTTGCTCTTCTAAGCTGGCTTTCTCTGAGACTGAACTAGCAACTTGTCTAACTGCTGTTTCTGACTAGACACTAATCTATTTACCAACCTTGAGTGACTGTACTGTAGTTACTTGGCATTCATTCTGTTCTTTGCTGTGACATGTGGATGGGTCTGGGTGGTGGTGTGGGTGGAGAGCAAGCAAGATGAGCATGGACTTCAAGTGGGAGTGAAGACTCAGGGACAGATTTAAAACCACTTGCATGGACTTGGCGTAGACCTGTAGCAAGAAACTCATGGTTTTAGTTTTGCTGGTGGCTCAACCTCTTTTTTCCTCTCCCTAGATCATGTTTGAGACCTTCAACACCCCAGCCATGTATGTAGCCATCCAGGCTGTGTTGTCCCTGTATGCCTCTGGTCGTACCACTGGTATTGTGATGGACTCTGGTGATGGTGTTACCCACACTGTGCCCATCTACGAAGGTTATGCCCTCCCCCATGCTATCCTCCGTCTGGATCTGGCTGGCCGTGACCTGACGGACTACCTCATGAAGATCCTGACAGAGAGAGGCTACAGCTTCACCACCACAGCCGAGAGAGAAATCGTGCGTGACATCAAGGAGAAGCTGTGCTATGTTGCTCTGGATTTCGAGCAGGAGATGGCCACAGCTGCCTCTAGCTCTTCTCTGGAGAAGAGCTACGAACTCCCTGATGGCCAGGTTATCACCATCGGCAATGAGAGGTTCAGGTGCCCTGAGGCCCTCTTCCAGCCATCTTTCTTGGGTAAGTCAAGCTCTCATACCATACCTGTGCCCTTTAATGTTCCCTCTGTAAAGGGTGGCCCAGAGACCATGGCAGTGAGTTCCCTTGTTGCTGCTGGTTCGTATTGAGGTTTCTGCTGGCCCACCAGTTTAGCTTTCTGCCCTGTCAGAAGCTGTTTGGCTGAGGGATGTGGGACAGCAGAACAAGGAGGTTGGGCCTGTCAGAGCCATGGCTCTAGCGCCTTCCCACCAGAGGGGCTCTTGGTTACCCATAGTAGTACTCGGCTGTGTCTGAGCTGTTGCTGACTGGAGGCTGCTCGTTTTCCTCGCAGGTATGGAGTCCTGTGGTATCCATGAAACTACCTTCAACTCTATCATGAAGTGTGATGTGGATATCCGTAAGGATCTGTATGCCAACACAGTGCTGTCTGGTGGTACCACAATGTACCCCGGCATTGCTGACAGGATGCAGAAGGAGATCACAGCCCTGGCACCCAGCACAATGAAAATCAAGGTAGGATGGAGTGAGGAGAACAGCTCTGAACCTTGATGCTGAAATGCAGAGTGTGGGTAGAGGGAGGAGAGCTAAACTGCTGCTGGAGCCAGAAAGTGTGCTTCTGTGTCTGGTGCAGCCTTGGTGGCCTTGCCCTGGCCAAGGTGGCATGCACCCAGCCACATGAGTAATGGGATTAACGTAAATACAGCCTGCAAAGAAGGAGGAGGGTGTGTGAGGTTTTGTTTAAGCCTGTTGGTGCTTCATGGGCTCTTGGCCAGGGCTAGATGTGGGAATTAATTGGGCAGCTCCGTCTCACCCGGCAACATGTGGGCAGTGGGTGCAGCCTTGACCCTGTGCATCTGACCGATCCCTCTTCTTCCTCCAGATCATTGCCCCACCTGAACGCAAGTACTCTGTCTGGATCGGAGGCTCCATCCTGGCCTCCCTGTCCACCTTCCAGCAGATGTGGATCAGCAAGCAGGAGTACGATGAATCCGGACCCTCCATTGTCCACCGCAAATGCTTCTAAACCGGACTGTTACCAACACCCACACCCTTGTGATGAAATGAAACCCATAAATGCGCATAAAACCAGACGAGATTGGCATGGCTTTATTTGTTTTTTTTTTGGCGCTTGACTCAGGATTAAAAAACTGGAACGGTGGAAGGTGTCAGCAGCAGTCTTGAAAAACAAAAAAAACCACGTTGGAGCGAACGCCCCCAAAGTTCTACAATGCATCCGAGGACTTTGATTGTACATTTGTTTCTTTTTTTAATAGTCATTCCAAATATTGTTCTAAATGCATTGTTACAGGAAGTTAACTCGCCTCTGTGAAGGCAGCAGCCCAGCTCGGAGGGAGCCGATGCCAGTTACTGGTGTTAGGTTATAATTGCTTGTCTGTAAATTATGTAACCCAACAAGTGTCTTTTTGTATCTTTCCGCCTTAAAAACAAAACACACTTGACCCTTTTTTCTCTTCGATTTGTCAAGCAAAGCAGGCTGTGTTCCCCAGTGATAGATGTGAATGAAGGCTTTACAGTCCCCCGCAGGGTCTAGGAGAAGCGGTGCCAGTACGCGGGGGAGGGAGGGGCTACCTGTACACTGACTTAAGACCAGTTCAAATAAAAGTGCACACCATAGAGGCTCGACCCGTGTTGGTTGTTGGTTCTTTGTTCTACGCTGCTGTGTGACGGTTACTGCATGTGCTCATCTCGCTTTGCCAGGCTCCAGGGGGTGGCTGTCTGACGGGGTGGGAGCTGGGGGATGGCTGGTGCACAAGCCACATGGGTCATGGTGATAGAGGCGGGGAGAGCTGAGCCTGCCAAAGTGCACTGGAGAGCTTGCTGGGAGGTACAGGGAGCTGCTGGAGGAGGTGGGCTTAGTTGGGGGTCCAGCTGCTGGGTGGTTTGGCCTGGTGAAAGCCAGTGGGGAAGGTGGCTACAGCCCTTTGTGGGGCAATATTCCCCTCTTCATGCAGCTGGTGCTGTGTGTTCCCCTCTGCTCCTGGAGGGAGGCTGGGGTTTGGGCTGGGTGGCACTCTACTGCTTTGCTGGGTGGAGCAGCTTTCAGGTGAGAGCAAGAGAAAGTCTTCAGTCAAGTGGAAAATGAGAGTCAGGGCCACAGGGTGAGGCTGGGAAAAGGGTGTGGGGAGAGGAAGCTCTTGCAGGGCAAGTGACACCTGCAGCTCCAGAACTGGGTCCAACCACCAAGGGTGGTGAAGCTTTGCAGAAGGTTCAGAAGCTCAGAGGGACAGCAGCAATTCCTGCGTGCCCTGGGAGCTGGAGCTGCTGCTGTGGGAAGAAGGGGACAGGACCAAAGAGAAGCAGGTCAGAGACCAGGAAGATCAGAGGCAGATGACACTGTGCACTGCCCGCTCAGGCAGACCAGACCCTGGAGCCTTGCTCGCAGGCACGCTGGCTTCCCAAGGCTCTTCCAACCTGTCTTGTCTTTGAAGAGCTAAAGGCTGTGATTGTGTCATGCTCCCAGCACATGAAAGGCTCCATTGGCCCTTTAATCCTCTGCCTGGCCTGATCCTGCTCCAGCATCGTGCTCAATTCAGGGTGGACCTGCTGGTTTCTGCCCTTCATCTCCCCAGCTTCCCCCCTAGGTGCAGCAGGAGCCTGGCAGGGCTGGAGGTGCAGACACTGGGCTGGGCGGATGAGTTACTGGAAGCACCAGTTTGCAACAAGGAAGATGAAACGGGTTGAAGCAAAGCCCAACCTGGGCTTCTAACCTGAGGTCTTGGGGAAATGGAGTGAGGAGGAAGCAATGGCAGCTCTTGAGGATGGAGCTGGTGGGAGCGGGGCAGGAAAAAGGCCAGGAGGCAAGAAGAGATGACGGCAGTAGGGAAATGGGGCACCTTCCTTCAGCCCTCCCTGAAATGGTCACTGCTCCACTTGCAAAACCGTGTTGGGACACCAAGAACGGAAGAGGTGATGGTAGTGGTGAGGAGAAACCAAAGAGCAGCTCAGAGGGGCAGAAGTGTGGAGAGAGGACGGGTGATCCGCTGGCGCAGAGCACTGGGCACAGGGGATTTGGGGTGATTTTCAAGCTCCAGAGTGCAGCGGAAGAGGCTCTCTGTGAGTTAACACTTTGTGGGGCATTGTTTCCCCTCTGTTCCCATTCCACTTGCTGTTCCAGGCAACCAGCCCCCCAATAAAAGGAGGCTGAGCCTTTCCTAGCCCTTCCTGATGCGTCTCCAGCGCAAGGCCGTGGTGTGCACAGCTACTCTGCAGGCTGCTCCAGCAAGGCTCGGTTTATTCCTCCGCTGGGCCATTACATGCTGGAGAAAAGAATGCGATGCCGGGCAGGGGAGCCTGCGAGCATTACTCACTGCTCCCAACTCCAGTGAGCAGGGGGGAGCCTTGGGGTGGTTTCCTTTCAGGAACACCAGGCACTGGGAGAGAGGGGACATTTGTGACCCCAGTTTCTCTGTGTTTTGGAGGGCTTGGTTTGTCCCTTGCTGTGTCACAGAGGTGGGGAAATGCTTTAGCTGCGTCCTGGCTCTCAAAGACGCCAACCATAGGCAAGGCTCAAGGAAGACGAGTAGGGAATAATCAGTCCCCTGGCTACTTCCTCCTCCTCCTCCTCCTCTCCAGCACACAAATAGCCAGGGGTTGTGGGGAGGTTTAAACCAGCCACCCATGGGCCAGGCTGTCTGGGGCAGCAGTGGGGATGGACTGGGATTTCTCAGGCTGCAGACGGCGGGACTGGGCTCCAAAGCCACCGCAGCCCTTTCTCACTGCCCTTTAGCTGCTAGGAGGGAGCTGGCTCAGCTCAAAGGAGATGAGTAAACATGTTTTATGCCCTTTCTTCCCCCAGAGCTCCCAACTTTCGCTCCTGCTGGAGACAGTCCCTGGCACTTCACCTGTAATTAGCTGGTGACCTGGAAAGTCACCTTGCTGAGCTGCTTATGGAATCAAGCCACCACCAGGAATTAGTAATGTCCTTGGCAAAGGAGATGCTTGTGGCTCTCGGGATTTAGCCCTAAAGGGCCTCATTGTCTCTTGGTTATGTCAGGGAGGGGTAAGCAGAAATGGTGCCCAGCTGAGGGGGGGTCCTGTTCTCCCATTACCTGCGTGCTGCTGCAGGAGAGGGGCCGGCATGGAAAAGCCCCAGGAAATCCCAGAGCATTCAAACAAAACTGGCCTCCTTGCAGAAGTCCCCTCGGAGGGCACAAATGGGCTTTCCTAGGTACCAGTTCAGGGATGAGACTGTGGGTATCAGGTGTGCTTGGTGCAGAAGGAGTCTTGGTCTTTGAAGTTAGTCCTTGCAGAAGGATTGCTGTCCTGGAGCCTCCTCTGACTTGTGTTATACCCATCTCTAATCTACTTTAGCCTTAGGGTATTAAACCATATCAAGTATTGAAAATCACTTAGAGCAGTGGAGTTAGCAGTTCACCCAAGCATACCAAGTGCTCTGGCCACTGTGGTCCAGCCGGGCTTTAGTCATGCTGACAAGATGAGATGTCCAGGATGTGTCAGTCTTAAGAATCAGAGGAGAGAAATTACCAAAGACTTTCCAGAGTGAAAAACACAAAACCCCTAGCTCATTTTGGCCTTGAACAGGAGAGATTTTGTCTTAGAGCAAAACATCTTGCTGGTAGCATTAGTTTGTTTGTTTGCCCTCCTGGAATGGGACAGCATGGAATGTACCTGCCTTTTTGGGACTAACTGAACCCATCTTCCTGGGTACCCACACTGAGAAGTGTTCCTGAAGCATGGCATAGCAGGAAGGGTTTCTCCTCTCACCATTCATCCACCTCCCAGCGACCATCAAGAGAAGTGCCACAGTTTGGTGTTGATTTAATTCCTCCTTTACCACCCATCTGATGCCCTGCCTGCCTTGTGTTCAACCTCCATGTCTTATCAACACCACCACACTGGTGGGTCATGAGCCCAAGTGCTGCTCCTCTTACAAACTGCTCCGAGCTTGGGCTCTCCTCAGGAGCTTCTTACACCTATCTCTGTTCCCAGGTCCTATTCAGGGTTGCCAAGTGCTGCTGGTCCATTTATGCCCCATGGCTGGCCCTAATGCAGCCAGATCTGGCTCTCTGGGCAGGGCTTTTACTCTGCTTATGGGCCTTGCTGATGATTTTAGGTACCATTTGCATTGGAAATGCAGGTCTCCTCCACCCTGGTCCCTCTGATGACTGCAAATATGGTAGCTTGGTGTCTTCCTAGACGTCAGACAAGTTGGTCTTGACTTGTCATTATGGAGTGGAACACATGACAAACAAAGCAGGTACAAATTGTCTTTGAGGCTCCCCTTCATCCAAGGGCTAAGAGGGGTTTCCTCTTCAACACCAGAGCCTTCCCACAGGCAAAACAGGCAATCAAAACCTGCTGTTTCTAAGCAGAACCCCCCAATCTATCCTTCCTCTAATTCGCAGCCTTAAATGGCAACCATCACTCGTGCAGAAGAGCAGCACCCCATTCATCTCCCACGGCGGGTCATCTTTGAAGCACATTCTCTACGAAGAGGATTCCTGAAGCACGCACGTAACTGGAAATTCCAGCGCTCCGGTCCTGTCTGTACTTGAGACGTGGGATGGGGAGCAAACACCCTTGGTTATTGCCGGGTGTGCTCACAGCAGCCCTGGGTGACTTCTGCATGGCAACTTTGTGCATCAGGGGTGCCAAAGGTACCACATGTAACCGGGTTAGAACCCTGACTGATGGTCCTTGAAGACATGACCCGTGAATACGAAGCCAGGGTTGTATTTAGGCTTTTCTTGTGAGGAAAAGGCGGTACCCGCAGCCCCTTTGTTAGCATCAATCCATGCAGTGCCCATGGGTGTCCGGTCTGCCATGCCCCGGCCCCTTCCCACCCACCCACAGCATGATCCAGGAGAGGATTCTTCTCCCAGATACTCTTAATCTCCATGGAAAACCGGGGTGCGAACGCAGCGGGGCTCCCTCTGCCTCTGCAGTGCCCGCGGCTCCTCACAGCGGGCATTCACACTGCGGGAGCCGACTGAGGGCCCCGCGGGGTGAGCCGGGGCTGCCGTCCCCGATGAGCACCGGTGGCCTCGGGGCGGAGGGGAGGGAGCCAGCCGGCTGCAGCCCGGGTTTCGCTTCCATACAGCGCCCTCAGAGCCGCCGGAGCGGAGGGGACAGCACACCCGAACCCCGACACGGCCCCGCCGCTCTCAAAATGGCGCCCAACAGCGGCTGGCACCTCCCTCCTTCCCCTTCCACACTCAAGATGGCGGCGCGGGGCAGGCGCGCCCCGGATGCCGGGTCATGGCAGCGCCGGAAGAGCCGTGAGGCGGCCGGGCCGGCGGGGAGCCAGGCCGGGACGCGGCCGCTTTGAGCGGTGCCGGGGGCAGGCAGGGGCAGAGGCAGCGGCAGCGGCGGGACCGTGCGGCCGCCGCCATGTTCCGCTCCGAAGAGGTGAGCCGCGGTGGTGCAGCGCGCCTTGCCCTCCGCTTCCCCCTTCGCCTCCCAGAGGGCCGTGAACCGGGGCTCGTCCTCCCCGGGGCTGGGGCTGAGGGGTGGCGGCGAGGATGGAGCCGATGAGCGGCTGAGATGGCGGCGGTGGGGACCGGAGGTGCCGCCGGCTCCTGTCTCCCCGCTGGGCCCGGGCCCGGCCCCGGCGGCGTGGGGAGGCCCCGGGAAGCCGGTTCCTAACGGGGCTGGGGACGGGTTCCCGTTATCCCCCTCCGTTGGGTGCCTCTGAGGGCGTTTTAGAGGGGCTGTGAGGTGGGCCCACATCCCCCCCTTCCCGTTAAGGGAAGCGTTAATGCTGCTTCGTGCTTTAATTCCATTTAGTGCTTTAGTTAAGTCCCAAATGCCCCCAGAACTGCTGTCATCACGGTGGGGCGGTCCGGTCCCTGCACAAGGCAGTGAGCACCCCATCACCTCATCAAGGGGTGATGGGTTTGGGGTGCTGCTGTTGGGATGCCTCTTGGCCACCCCAGTGTTGAGGGAAAGGGGCATGGGGTGTATGGGGGAGCAGAGGGGCTCTCGTGTCCCCTTCGGAGCCCAGATGTGTGGCTTTGTATGGCTAAGGTGTCAGCAGAGGAGCTATGGGTGATCTGATGCTGGATTGCAGTTTTGTATGTGTATATATATGTATATATATGGTTTTATGGCTCTTAAGGTTATTGAAATGGATGGTACTTGGAGGAATGATGTAGGAAGAGACTGCTGTGTTATATTTAGAAAGGAATTGGGGACAGTCGCTTTTCCAGTTGCAGAGGAAGTGGCAAAAGTGGAATGAATGTAAATGTGTTTTCTCCTCATTTTAAAGCAGCAAAAGAGCGAGTGAAGGTACCATGGCTTTATGTGAAGCTTTGCGCCACTTCCATAATGTCTTCTAAGGGAAAGCTCTTGGCTTCTCCATGCAGATGGAAGGACTTGAAGATTCTGGCCTTTTTGTTTTGTCTCACTTAATATATCCATATGTGACTGGGGGTGTGTTTTCTCACAAGCTTTGCTGAGGTTTCTGAGCTAATAGCTTTTATTTTTCTCTTTTCCTTCCTTTTTTTCTTGCTCCCACAGGAGATTGCAAGTGGGGAGAGCGAGGAGGAGAGTAACGGTGTCAACCTGATGGAGTTCTCGGATGAGATCCTTTTGCACATCCTCAGCTACGTCCCTTGCACTGACCTTGTCCTGAACGTCAGGAGAACCTGCAGGAAACTTGCAACGCTTTGCCTTGACAAGAGCCTAACCCATACGGTTTTACTTCAGAAGGACTATAAGGTGGGGAGAGTGGCTTGCTGCTTCTCTTAGCTATGAAGATAAATCAGTAATGGCATATGTATTATACCAGGAACAGGGCTTGGGAATGAAGGGCGATACATTTTAGAAGGAGTGTATCACCAAGTGCAGGCGAGGAGAAGCCTCTCTTAGTCATTTCCGAAAGAGGAAGCTGGATGAAGGAAAATGGAAACGTTCTTCTTTCAATTTGAGTTGCCATAGATGGCTAGTTCTGCTGAAATAGCTTTGCTGTTAGAAAAGGGAGATGGTTTTCCAGTCCTCTATCAGCTGCTGAACAGATTTGGCCTCACAGTAATGCAGAAATGCACAGACTAAGAAGCTGAAGGAGGTGTAATCTCAAGAGCCCAAAGCATGGCAGGCTGAGCCAGCTACCAGCAGTACAATGATTCTTAGACTCTGCTAGAATCCCAAAACTTGGATGAGCCGCATAATCTTAAGTGCTAACTACTCTTATCCCTATCTTCACATGGGAAGCTGAGTCAGTACACACCATTGCCATGTATATAGAGAAGAGATTCAGAGCAGCCCTGGGGAGAAGGACTTAGGGGTGTTGGTCAATGAGAAAATGAACATGAGCCGGCTTCAGTATGTGCTTGCAGCCCAGAAAGCAACCGTATCCTGGGCTGCATCAACAGGAGCGTGACCAGCAGGTCCAAGGAGGTGATCCTGCCCCTCTGCTCTGCTCTCGTGAGACCTCACCTGGAGCATTGTGTGCAGTTCTGGTGTCCTCAACATGAAAAGGACATGGAACTGTTGGAACAAGTCCAGAGGAGGCCACAAGGATGATCAGGGGACTGGAGCACCTCCTGTATGGAGACAGGCTGAGAGAGTTTGGGCTGTTCAGCCTGGAGAAGAGAAGGCTGCGTGGAGACCTCAGAGCAGCCTTCCAGTATCTGAAGGGGAGCTATAGGGATGCTGGGGAGGGACTCTTCATTAGGGACTGTAGCGATAGGACAAGGGGTAACGGGTTAAAACTGAAACAGTGAATGTTTAGATTGGATATAAGGAGGAAATTCTTTCCTGTTAGGGTGGTGAGGCACTGGAATGGGTTGCCCAGGGAAGCTGTGAATGCTCCATCCCTGGCGGTGTTCAGGGCCAGGCTGGACAGAGCCTTGGGTGCCATGGTTTAGTGTGAGGTGTCCCTGCCCATGGCAGGGGGGTTGGAACTGGATGATCTTAAGGTCCTTTCTAACCCTGACCATTCTGTGATTCTCTATCTCATTGAATATGGTTTTGTTTGAGTACAGGTAAACAAAGACAAAGTGAAGCAACTGATGAGGGATATCGGAAAGGAGATTTACCAGCTGAACATGGCTGGGTGCTATTGGCTGCCAAGCTCCACTATTGATCACGTAACGCGATGCAAGAACCTGGTGAAACTGAACTTGTCTGGGTGCCACATCACCTCCCTCCGCCTCTCCAAGATGCTCTCCACGCTCCAGCACCTGCACTCCCTGGCCATAGACGTCAACCCGGGTTTCGACGCCAGCCAGCTAAGCAGTGAGTGTAAGGCCACCCTGAGCCGTGTCTCGGAACTGAAGCAAACCCTTTACACGCCGTCGTACGGTGTCGTCCCGTGCTGCACCAGCCTGGAGAAACTGCTGCTTTACTTTGAGATCCTGGATCGCTCACGGGAAGGCTTTATGCTCTCTGGCCAGCTAATGGTAGGTGAGAGCAATGTGCCCCATTACCAGAACCTGCGGGTCTTCTATGCCAGGCTGGCTCCTGGCTACGTTAACCAGGAGGTGGTGAGGCTGTACTTGGCGGTGCTGAGTGATCGGACACCTGAGAACCTTCACGCCTTCCTGATTTCTGCTCCCGGTAGCTTTGCAGAGACGGGAGCCACTAAAAACCTCCTGGACTCTATGGCTCGAAATGTGCGTCTGGATGCTTTACAATTGCCCAAAGCCTGGATTAATGGCTCTGGGCTCCTGCAACACTTGAAGTTCAACAACCCTTTCTACTTCAGCTTTAGCAGATGCACCTTATCTGGTGGCCACCTCATCCAGAGAGTTATTAATGGTGGGAAGGATCTTAAAAGCTTGACCAGTTTGAATCTCAGTGGCTGCGTTCACTGTCTGGCTCCAGAGTCCTTGTTCCGAAAAGCAGAAGATGACATTGACAGTAGCATTCTGGAAAGCCTGGTGGTGTCTTGCTGCAACCTGAGACACCTCAACCTGTCAGCAGCTCACCATCACAGCTCAGAAAGCATAGGCAATCACTTGTGCCAGCTTCTGTCCAGGCTAAAGCACCTGCTGTCATTAGCACTGCCGGTTTGCTCCATCACAGATGTTGCTGCAAATGTGGAAAAGCCTCCCACAGTGTCTAATTTGGTGCCCCAAACGTTTGGAAGGAAAGTTCGGATTGGGATACAGACATACCCGAGGAACTTAGCGGACCAGGCAAGTCAGAAGATTGAGTCCTCCGTATTCTGGGCTCTGATGGGAAGCCTCCGGTATTTGGAAACCTTGGAAATCATTGGGTCCAGTTTTTCCTCTGCCATGCCTCGCAATGAGCCGGCAATTAGGAACTCCTTGCCTCCTTGTGTCCGGGCACAAAGTGTCGGGGATTCAGAGGTGGCTGCCATTAGCCAGTTGACTTACTTGCAGAGCCTCACCTTAGCACAACTGCCAAATATCCTCACTGGCTCTGGGCTTATTCACATTGGATTGCAGTGCCAGCATTTGCGGACTCTTTCCTTGGCCAACTTGGGCATGATGGGCAAAGTGGTCTATATGTCTGCTCTCATGGACATGCTGAAACACTGCAAGTGTTTGAGAGATCTCAGGTGAGGGGCTGCCGTTGAACATGTCCATTTCGGTTGTGGATCTCCAGATACGTAGTGCCTGGTTTGTTAGAACTGCTGAGTGTTCCTGTTCTGGTCAGAAGGAGCTGCAATGGCTGGAAAAATGGGTGTTTTCCTTCCTGACTTGTGGAGGACATGAAAGCATCATATGCTGTCCTTGAGGGTTGAGGATACGCCCTTTAACCAGAGTTTTAAGAGCAAAAAAAGTCTCTATGCTGCAGCTGCCTTCCTTTTAGATAAGGAAGAGTGGATGCTGCATATTTGGGAGCTAGCAGCCTGTCAGGGCTAGGTTAAATACCACATGCCTTTGCTGACTTGTGTAAACATGCATTGGGTCTCCTACAGTGTCTAGATAATGTAGAGTTCTCCTTAGGTTTCCCAACAAGATATTTTTTTACCTTGGTTTGTGTTAAAATCTTTCCTCTTTGGTTTTTTATTACTCAATAATGTATCAAAAACATTCCAGACCTAGAGTTTATCCTCTTGGTGTTCCTCTCCTGGTAGGATTTGAAGGATCTCACTAAGGATCTGCTCCTAAAGGGTGCAGAAGGGAGCTTCACAGCCAAAACATGCGTGAACTGCGATGGCTTCCTTGCACCAGTGTGTATGAACACAAATGTTACTGCATTAGGAAGATGTTTCTTCCTTCTTTTTTCGCCTAAATAAGCTCCCGTTGGTGAAACTGCTAGACCTGTCAGTCCTGTTGTCATCCTCTGTTCACAAATGGGTCTAAAATAACAGTAGTAACAGCAAAGTCACTCCTGTGATTACAAAGCCGGGGTGACTAAAATCATTGCTCATCAGCTGAAGCTGGTGTTTGTGTATGTGTCCCTGATCCGTTACAATAGTGAAGGGAGCCAGGGTGGCTAAAACACCTCAGGAGGTGTTTCATTTTCCATCACTTTCCATTTATAACAAGCAGGGGGTGTGTTGGTCTCTCATTCAAGAGATGGAAATTCAGTTGCTTAAAGGTTTGGGTCAGGTGAACGTCTCTTTAACCTTCAGGACACTAAATGGCCATGGAAGAACTAAGATCTGGGGAAGGAGGTTTGGGTGTGCAGTGTTGCTTCATCCAGTCTAAACCTTCAGTTCCCAGAGACTTTGAAATGGAGGCCAAGAGCGACAAAGATGGGAGGCAGCACAGAGCCTTGAATAAAAGACCAGCAAGGGTGTTTCCTTGTAACATCCAGGCGTTTCCATGTAAGCTGTCATTGTTCTTTCCCGAGTAAAGTCTGAGGTTTTATATAGGTTTAAGAGGATTTTAATGTTTAGCACTTCCTCCTGTTAATGTCGTCCTTCCTTTTCATTTGACTCATTCTCTGCTGCTTCTACTCTTTTTGCCCTCCCCGTTTTCCAGGCTGAGAAACTAATTTAAGGGGCTATTCCAAAGCAACATTGTCATCTAGCGAGTGAAAGGCAGTATTGCAAGCATGGCTGGCACATCCCAGAGATAACCCAGAAACCTGCAGGGAGGTTACAAGAGATTCTGTGTTCTTTGTCCTAACTTTATGATGGAACAAATAACGCTGTTGAAAACTTGAAGTGGCTGAAGTGATGTTATTACCCAAAGGGTTCACAATCCGTTAGGATCTCATCAGGTAATGCTAGCTCACAGGTTGAGACTCTAAACCAGAATATATCAGCTAACAGGATTAAGTTGCTGAGATACCCCTGCATACTACAACAGCCTATGCAGAGATTATCCAGTTCAGGCTGGGACCAGCATCTTGTTACCACCTAATGGATTAACCTTCTCAGAGCTCTTGGCCTTGCTGACCCAGTGACTGGGATTCCCTAGTGCTCCGAGGGCCTGTAGTAAATCTGCACTAAGCAAAAGTCCTCTTCTGGTGTCATCAGCTCTGCAGACTGGATTCTGTGAGGGCATCATCCAGTTACGCTGCTAGTTAAAGCATAGACCCCTTGCTGGTCAGCTGTGGTTTCACCATGTCCTTTTGTTGTCCTCTGGGCTGTGACATAAGGTTGTGATGGCCATGAATCAGGAGCTTGTCTCTCTTCTCTGGGCCAAGTGTTTAACATAAAGGTTGACTTGATGATGGTTATTCTTACTGTAGAAGAGCACTAGCTTTGATCCTTTGCCATCCTCTGACCATGGAGCGCTGGTTGTGGTCACTCATTGGCTCAGAGGCCCAAATTCTGCATGACATTGTGTGCATCGGGAATTTTCCGTGCCTGTTTCTCCCTAGGCAGTAAACTGAAGAGATGACCAGTTTGATCAGTGTTGGTGCACTGGAGCAGTAAGTCCCTAAATCCACATCAGCTGCTTGGTGGATGTCAGGTAGCAAAAGCCAGCCTCATCCCACGACCAGAATGGATCTGCTGCTCAGACCTAGCATCTTACCCGACATGCTTCGTGGAAAACTTGCAGAACCAGGGTTACTCTTGGAATTCTGCAGTTTAGGACCTTTCTACCTGTTTGTGTCCTTGTCCTTTAGCACGCATCATTCAAGACTAACCAGCAAGCAAGAAGTCTGAGCTTGCAGTGTCGGGTTTGTTATGCCATAGCACTGGCAGGAGCACTACTAGGTTATTGTGTGTGTAAGTGAAACAGGCTCTGGGGGACGCGGATTGCCCTACATTTGCCAGCCCCCCCGTGAATGTGCTGTCTCCCCTCTAGTCTACAAGCAGCCCTAAGCCTGAATTACCCATTGACTTGTTGTTGTTTATTCCTGCAGGCTGGAACAGCCTTACTTCTGTGCGGGTGCCCAGTTCTTCCAGGCACTGAGTCACTGCTCCTCTCTCCAGCGGCTTTGCATCGTCTCCCGGAGTGGGACTCTGCAGTCTGACGCAGTGATGTCATTCATGGCCAACTGCCTCGAGGTCATCATGTGCCACATGTTTATGGGAGAATCTCTTACCGTTTGCAGAAGTCTCCAGCAATCTCTTGTCCGGAGGTAAGTGCGGAAAGAGGTTGGGGTGGGATTTCTGGAGCTGGTGAAGATTTATCTCCCATTGCCTTTGCTTGCCAAGGTTTATATGGCTTGGAGCGCTTGTTCCAAGAAGCTAATAGGTACTGTGTAACCACTTGGCACATGAACTTGCCTCTTACTTTAATAAGAGTGAATCAGTGAAGGATTTGAAGGTATTATATGAATTTTTGATTCCATTCCCACCCCTCTTCTTTGCAGCTGAGGTTCTGGATGTGAACCTTTATAAATCAAATGACACTTTTTTGGGTAAACAAAACATCTGCCGACGTTTTAAGTACTGAAGAGCTCTGTCCTTGAAGCTTTCCTCCTTTCCCACAAGTGACTAAGATAATTCTCTGGCCTCTAACCACTTGTAAATGTCGCTTACTGACAGTCCCCTGGCAGCGCAATTCAAAGCCTTTAAAGGGTTGTTGTGAAGGGTTTTTCTTGGGGAGGGGGGGAAGAACTGGTACAAACTCCCTTTGCACCTTTGGCAGTTCTTAAATGCATTTTTGCATGGCCCCTTGCAGTGTTCTGAGGCTCACGTGGTGGGGGAACGTTTGTGTGTGAGCCGTGAGCTGCATTTGAAAAGAGAGCTTTTAATTACGCTTGGCATTGTGAAAGCTCCTCATAGTGGCAGTCATCTTACAAAATATTGCCCGTGCAACGCACTTCCCATTAGGATGAGTTCCTTTTTTCCTCCTCCTGGAAGGCTTTTTTCTCCGCCTTCCCTCTGTTTTCTTTGTCACCTACTGCTGCTGGGCCCTGTTAAGCTCTCATACAAATTTCAAATCACACAGCATTATGACTGCATCCTAAAGGCTGCTCCTCCTTCTCCCCCCCCCCCCCCCCAGCCTTCCTCCTGCTTCCAAGTGACTTATTACATTTGGCTTGTTTCCACGGATCAAATCCAGAAGAGCCTATGACTATATTAGCTACCTAGCAAACTGCACACGCGATCGTTTGTTACTGCCTCTAAAAGCCTCCGTGTCCTTCTGGGATGGGGATTGTTGGAAACATCTCAGTAAATTCCTTGAGATAGGGCAAGGGCTGAGTTTGGTTTTCACTGTCAAAACGTTCCTTGGTTGATTTCAGTTGTGCTTTGGGGGATCCTTGGAAGGAGCCACAGATCCACAGGCCCCAGCCTTTCGCTTGTGCTCCCCTCTGAGGTGCCACAAATCTTAATGTCCGCTTCCTGAGCAGAAATACACTGTTCTGCGGGGCTTTTTCTCCCTCTTTTTCTCTCTGCTGGACAGATTGTCACTGCATTCTGTACCTCTTCATAATTTAAGCCCTGGGAGCATTCCAAAGAGCAGCTGATGCCTTGTGGAGATGTTAAGAACTATTTTTATATTTAGCAACAGTTCTGTCATATTATTTTTCTTCTTTTGTGTTTTATTAATAGAGACATTTGCATGAAAACAGGAGGTTTTGAGTTTTTTTTTCATCTTTTTCCCTCTCAAGAGAGCATCTGCTCCCAGTGCAGATTCCACACCTGAAGTCATAATCCTCTGTGACATTGTAATGGGTGGCTCTGGAAACGATTTTGATGTCACGTAAGATTGTGACTTCAGGAGGAGGATAAGCGGTGGGAGCAGATGCTCTCCTAAGCAACAAAGATCCCCTTCTCATGCAACTGTCTCTAGCAATAAAATGGAAGAAACGAAATACAGAAAATGATGTGTAAGCAAAGCCTGGAGTCTTCCACGAGCCATCAGTGAGTCTTTAGCCACGTGGCTTTCCCAGTGATCCCATTCTCATCCTTCAGATGGGGTCGGGAATTGACTCTCTCCAGACTGCATTTGTCTGCTACTCCAAAGGCAAAGAGATGTGCAGTAAAATCCGTGCGTGAGCTAGTTCATAGCTTAAACCTGTGGATAAGGCTCCAATTCACACAGCTTGGCTTCCTCTAAGAATATGCCACTAGTGTCTCCTTAATCCAGGTTTCAAATTGGAAGAGTCTATTGGGCAGTAAGTTATATATCCTTGTCCCAGAATAAAATAAGGTGATTTATCCTTTTTGCTGTTGTTTGCCTGTTTGGAATGTGTGCAGATGCTGCGTGTGCGGGGAAGGCATGGAGAGTAGGTGGGAAGGAGGAGGCGAGAGGAGGGAAAGTGAGGAAGGCTATGAGCCTGTCTTTCTTTGCTCCTGTTCTTGAGAGAAGGGAATTAATCCCTATTCCTTAGGTCTCATTAAGGGTTAGAGTTCCTTATTTAGATGGAGGTGGACATCTCTTGACTGAGATGGTCCTGTTTAGGCTCAGAGCAGCCAAGTGATAGCTGGTTTTGAACGAGGAGATGGGGTCAAAGTGACTCCCATTCTCCAAATGCATCTAAAAAGAGAAGAAATGCGAATTTGGAAGGGTCTAAGGCTGGGAATGCACCAGTAGTTTGCTGAGGGGGGCTTGAAAATGCCATCTAGTGCAGAGCAATCCTTGTTCAGACGTGGATGCACAGGAGGGTTTGGGTCACAGATCTGGGACTGATCTGGGGAGAACAGAGTGGTTCCAGCTGTGGAGTTGTACTGGAAGCTGGTGTGGTTACAGGGTGTGGTGATGGGAGCTTGGGTATTAAATCTACATCACACCAGTGGCTTAAAGCCTGATCTTAAGCTCTTCCCTTTGACTGTAAAATAAGGTTAGTATTAGGTATTACTGTTCTGCTGGCTGGAGAAGAGAGTTCTCGTGTCTGTTAGTCTTGTGACAGCTCTAAACCAGGCCCTGTGGTGTCAAGCTTTCTTGTGGGCAGTTTTCTGCTCGAGGTTTGCTGATTTTTGGGACAAATTAATTTACATATTTAAGTCATTAAAAGCCTCTGATTCAGTTCTGCCTCTTTTGCAATGAAGCCAGTAAGCAGAACAGCACTCATCTGGAGCCCTCATCAACAAGCAAGAGGCTTGCAAGGGCAAGGTCTCCTCTGAGCTTTAGAGAAGACTGTTTCCCTCTGGGCAGATAAATCATTGCAGTGTTTTTCTTCATTCTTGTTTCTTCTGTGTGAATGGGAGGGGTAATCTCCTTTATGGGTTCAGGGAGAAACCCTGTGCACATAAGAAGGGCCTAGTGGTTAGAGTGGGAGACGGGGCTTGAGTGATCTATATCCATCTCCCTGATCTTCCTCAGCTTTGCATGTGACAGTGGTCTGCTCTTGGTTTCTCTGTAAAATGACATCTTTTTTCCCTATCACATGGTGCTCAGCTGCTGCCACACTCCAGATAGCAGCAGATCTCACAAACACAGTGTTTTCCCTTTTATGCTTGGACCTTAACTGTGCCAAAGTGCTTAACTCCAAGCATGTGTTGTCTTTGTTTAAATAACTCTGCTGTTAAAACCGCTGCAGTGCTTTTAACCAGAAACACTGGAACGCCACTACTTGAGGACCCACTGTTGTCGTTTCAAGACCTGTTGCTGTACAGAGAGGTTTCTTTGCAGAAAAGGGAGATTTGGCTTCTCCCTTTAGGGCTGAGGTGCTGTGCTGGGATTCCGAATGCTTGCAAAGAGCCCTGTGGCCGAAGCCCGGCCCGAGGGGATGGAACTTGCTTGCAGCAGCTTTCCCTGAGGGCTTCCACGCTGTTATTTAATGAAGGAGTCAATAGATGGAGCTGTGATCTATGGAAGGTGTCCCAGTGCTTACTCATGTGTTGCATGCTAACGATTCGTGTTTACACGCCTGGATTTCTCTGCCCTAGAAATCTTGCGGGCAAGGAATTTGGATGACTGGAGGCTTGCATGGTCAGCAGGCACTTCACAAATGTGCAGGAGGAGTTGCTTTGCCAGCAGTAAACAGGCTGGAAAAGGGGATGGGAAATGCTTTGGCAAATATCCCCTTGGCCTCAATGATAGATTTTATTTTCCAGTGTATTTCTTGAGAATTTGATCAGTTTTAGCCTAAGTGTTTAGGTAGCTCCTATCCTTGTAGTGATTTCAAGGACTCTACACCACCAACACAATAGAAGCCTGTGAAAAGACCTTGAGGAAAAACACTTTGGAAAAGATCAAGAAAGCAACCATCAAAAAGCCCCCAACCAACCAAACCCTAAAAAATCCCTGAGAGCATCATTAGGGATTCTTCATTCACAGGGGGAAAGTGTCAAGGCATAGAGGTGAGTTGTCATTTATAGAAATGCAATCCAAGGTAAGCCACGGTAGAGAGTGTGCTCAGGAAGCCAGAGATGCTGGTGTGCTTTGGGGAGCGGTGGGTAGCTGGGCTCAGCTGCTCACATCTCCCAAAGGCACTGTTGGCATCTCCTGGGGTCTGAGAGCTGTTGGGAGAAGGGCTGGGGCTGGCTGGGTCCTGGGGTCCTGGTGCAGCATCCCCTGAGTGCTGTGGGGTTGGAGTGGGGAGTTGGCAGCCCAGGCTCAGGCTCTCTGCCCTGCCCCTCTAAGCCACGTTGGCTGCCTGCCTCGAGCAAATGGCTTTGTAAAGGCAGTGTGCAACTGGTGAGGCTGCACCTTGAATCCTGTGTTCAGTTCTGGGCCCCTCACTACAAGGGAGACACTGAGGTCTGGACACCGGAGCAGGGCCAGAGAAGAGCAAGGGAGCTGGTGAAGGGCCTGGAGCACAAGTGTGATGAGGTACGGCTGAAATGGTTTAGCCTGGAGAAAAGGAGGCTCAGGGGAGAGCTTATGGCTCTCTACAACTGTCTGAAAGGAGGTTGTAGCAAGGCAAGTGTTGGTTTCTTCTCCCAAGTAACAAGCCATAGGACAAGAGGAGATGGCCTCAAGACGTGCCAGGGGAGGGTTAGGTTGGAGATCAGGAACTATTTCTTCACCTAAAGGGTTGTCAAGCATTGGAACAGGCTGCCCAGGGCAGCGGGTGGAGGCACCATCCCTGCAGGTATGTAACAGACACGTAGATGTGGTGCTTGGGGATATGCTTTAGTGGTGGACTCGGCAGTGCTGGGTTAATGATTGGACTCCATGATCTTAAAGGCTTTTCCAACCTAAACAATCCTGTGATTTGATGACTGAGGGTTAACCAGTGCTGGAAGGCACAGAGAATTTTACTGGTTTAGGACAATCTGCCCATTCTGAGGATCCAAGACCAAGAGAAACTTTCCTTCTGCCTGTGGCAAGCATGAGCACCGCTTAGTTTGAAGTGCCTTCCACAATAGGACTCCTGCCACTTTCCAGGAATAGCTGTCTCAGTCTAAATTACATTTTACTATTCAAGTTCCTGTAGCATTGCCTAAATTTTCCCCTGCTTGTTATTATCCTTTTTGAACATGAAGCTCTTGGCTGGATCTTACCTTTTCTTAAACTGCTGATTCCAGTGGCCCTGTGTAGCTGGGAGAGCTATGATGCTCGCTGGAGGGATAAAGCTCCCTCCTGGGATTCAGAAATAGGGCTTCCAGGTGAGAGCATGGGGGAGAAACTATTTGGAAAGTGCTGAGTGAGCCAGTCCCTCCCCTGGCATTTAGCACAGGACTGAACTATCACAGATGAATTGCTCACCTCATAGCTAAGCCTTCTCCCCTCCCTTATTGCTGTTGCCCTGCAGTGTTCCTGCTTGCCTGGATTCTCATTGTGGGCCTCAGAAAAGCCCTTTTGGGTAATTGTTTTCACTGTTAGATTGGGTGAGAAGGGGATATTAGGGCAGTAAGTGAGTGCAAGATCATCTTTGAATTCAGCAGAGTCCTCCAGCGTCCTTCCTGCACTGCCCACCTGACAACTGCAATTGTATTGACGCTGCAGAAAGCTGCTATTAGCACCTAGGGCTTCTTTGAGATTTTTCGAGCTGGTTTTGCATCCCTTCCCCACCACCTTTTCTTTCTGACCTTGAACAAGTCCCTCGATACCACTGGCTTTCCTGGAGCCCAGAGCCAGCGTGGTAGCTGCCAATCCCACTCCGCTAGCCTAAGCATGTTGTGGGCTCAGGCCCTGCATCTGATTGCAGAAGACTTAATGTATCGCTAGGCTGGTGTAGTGAATCATTAGCATCCTCTTCCAGCTTTCATTGTCTGTTTCATTTCCTGCTCTTGGAAACCCCTGAATCATTCTGTCACAGACTGAATAACAAACTGCATCCTTGTCAGCTTGTGTTACCCAAGAATTCCTTGGCGAGGGCAGACTGCTCGAGGTGTGGCCCGGACACCTTTCCTTCTATCAGGGGTGTTGTTTAGGGGTGGGTTCAAATACTTTACATGCCAGTGGGTTTAAATACTTTACAGTGGGACCATCCCAAACTTGTCATATTCGTCTATCTTCTTTTGGGGGTCCTAACATACCCCCTTCTTAAATGCATTCCTGTGGTTGACCCAAATGGCTTATTCTAACTGCTGGCTCATGTGTTTTGAAGGGAATTCAGTCCTGAATCTTCCCTTAGTGGATGGATTGGTTTGTGCATGAAATAGGTTTCAAGGATTGTCCTCTCTCTCTCTCTCTCTCGGCTGAGAAATAATATTGGAATAGTACTGTCATGCTTTCTCTTCATGAGGGTGTAAAAGGCTGAACAGAAGCATTAACTGCAGCTTTAAAGCATTTCCATAGTAAAATAAATCTAATTGAGCCGTTAGTGCAGTAGCTTTTTAATTTGTGGAAGAGATTAGGAAATAACTTCCAGCTTGCTCTGGCAGAGCACTCCCCTAGGACATGTCCTGGGCGCTCTGGCATCACTCTTTGGGTTCTTATTCCCTCCCCTTTCTAATTGTCCAGTCCCATTTGACTGATGCAGGGCTCAGCTGGCAAGCTGCTGCAAGAATCTCAGTCTGTGAGCGTGTTTGATGTAAACCTCAGTTCACAGGACGGTGTCATTCACGCCTTAAAGAGAGAAACCACAGTAGAGAGATGGAATTTGCCTCTACTTGGGATGAGTTTGATTTATGTTGCTCCTTCCCTGCGACTGGATGCAGTGGCAGAGGATGCTGCATTGAAGGTAATGGGAGAGTTGGCAGTGCTGTGTGTGAATGACTTCCAGAGACCCATCTACACCCCTTCATGTCAGGTTGGAGGCTGTAGTGATGGGATTTGGAGTGAAAGGAGATCGCAAGTCCTGGGAGAAGGCCAGTTTGTCCACATAGACATGAGGGGGTGGAAGACACCCTTAAAGGAAAACACCTTATGGAGGGACTGTTGTGTGGAGCTAAGAGCACCACGAGGAATCACAACAGTTTTCCTCAGGAGCTGCTGAAGTCCATTTCTAAGGTCTGAAAATGATGTCTGCTCAGTGCTGGTCCTCCAGGAGGGCTGACAGTGTGAATGGCACTAAAGAATGGGTCTGCTTTAGAGTCAGTGCGTGGAGGCTTTGGGCCCCTTCTGGGGGATGAGTGGGGGGCAAGGGTCCTTGCTGCTCATGGAGGAAGGGGCCTGGGGGAATTCTACCTGCAGTTTCCTTGGCACGGCTGGAAGATGCTTTGGAGAAGCTTCATTTTATGCTATTGGCAGTCACTAAGCAAGGAGAGCTTTTGCAGTTCCCTGCAATGAGTTCAGGGCATGGCCAGTGGAACAAATTGTAAGCGTGTGTGTATCCTTCCCTGAAAAGATGTCTATCTGTCGGGTCATGCCACTTGTCTGCTGCTCCAGCTTGTCCTGGCATTTCCTCCCTTCCACCGTGCCATGCTGCAGGGATGGGAGTTTCCGGCCTGGCTCAGGTGTGCTGGCTCAAGCTTTCAAGACAGATTTGAACCTTCAGATGTAAGTCTTTCAGTGAAAACAGAGGTACGCTGTGCTGGCAGAGGATTACCAGGGGGTTTGTGCGTGTAGGTGCAAGAGCCTTGTGCAAGGCAAAAAGTGAGCTGGTCTGAATTCACTTGAGACCTTGTGCCTCTCCAGAAGTGGATCACCAGCCTGTTGGGAAGTTAAATGGAGACAGGAGAAGGTGTGTGGCTGCAGCAGAGATTGGTTTGCTTTTGGGAGAGTCATGCAAACAGGAGCCCACATCTGCTCTGTCCCCACTGTGCCCTCTTCCCCAAAATCAAGCCTCCCCTGGCTTCCTTCCTTATTCTCCTTCTCTGGAGCCTCTTCTATAAGCTCATCTCATTGTGGAGTTGAAAAATCTGGCCTTGATCCACTCCTGATAACACTGTAGTTCCTTGTTTTAGCTGGTGTGTGCTGCTTTTGTTGCCAGTGCTTGATTATACCACCTTGTGTGTCCTTACTCCTGCTTGCCAGCTTTTGTGAAGCAGGATATGCTGCAATGTCTGCATTTGGCATAGAGCTTTTCTTAGGTTTCTCTGGAAAACCTCAAGGGGAAATAACATTCTTCAGTCCCAACTATTGCCTTATCCTTTCCTTACAAGTAGGAGAAGGTAAGTTTGAGCAGCACCTAACACAGCAGAGCCATTGTCTTCTGGGTTGCAGAGTTGCAGGGGGGGCACAATCCATCCTTAGAGGTGAGATTGTCCTATGGCTTTGGGATACCCTTTAGCTCCATCAGCAGATGGAGTCCTGGGGACACTCTGGCCTCTCTAGAGAGGTATGTCTGACACCATGCTGAGAGGAGATAACCACATTCCAGGGAGTGACTCTTTTGTCTTGCTAAAATCGAGGAAACCTGATCAAAGTGCAGCCTTGCTTTAGACTTTTTCCTCCTCCTTTTTGACTTTGTCCCTGACCTACATATCCGATCCTGCCACACTGCTTGGAAGTAATTGAGAACCCAGCGTTAGGCTATTTACCAAGCTGTTCACTTGAAAATCACCTTATTGTGTCCAGTCCACACCTGCTCTGGGATCATTCTGGAGACAAATTACAGCCCTTTCAGCCACATGCAACCTGCTCATGATCTAACTGGAGGGTGAGGCCGAGACCTCTGCTGATGCCAAGAGGAATTTGCGACCCAGGCTGCGCTTCACTGCTGGTTTCCCAGCCCTATGGATGATTCCAACCAGCTGCCCACATCCAAATGAAGACACTTCAGACACATCCTTGTAAGAGCTCCCACTGGGTGGCTGTTGGTTTGGTGTTGAGTCTGCTGGCCTAGAAGCTACACTGGAAAATATGCGTGTTGGGGGGTGTCTTTTCTTTGTTATCCCAGTGGTTGTTTCTGATTAAAGGCTCTGTTTTGAAGGGGCTGCTAGTCAGTTGCCTAGAAAACTTGCTTTCATCTAATTAATCATGATGAGTTTAGTCTGGAGGTTTTGTAGGAGAGAGCAAGCAAGCATGTCCTTGGCATTTCTCCCTTGGAGGGGAAAAAAAAAACCCCAGGCCTTCATGTCTGAAACTGCAGCTCTTTTGTCTCCCCAGGTCAACATCCTTCTGTGTCCTTCGGGTTTTCATTTTACAAGCCATGCTCTTGCAGAGGTGGATGGAGTTTGAAGTCCATCCAGGTGTGGAATGAGGAAAGAAGATTACAGGAGCTGTTCTGCAACTCATTAACTCAATCTCTTCCCCTTCTTGTTATCTCCTCCCCGTGCCTGGGGCCTTTGGAACTAGTGCTCTAAGTGCTTCTCACTTAATCTAGCCCACCTGGACAGGTGTACCAAGAAAGGAATTGCCTTCCAGGGGAGGACGAAAGGAGCAGAGATTGCCGAGGGAGGCTGCCTTTGGGAACTGCTAATCCTAGTTTAACGTTGTGACAGCTGCTTGTTAAAACCAGGGTGTTTTTTAACAGGCAGTTAAAGGAGAGGCTTTGCACGCACATTTAGCCTCGAATAATAGGGAACCATGTGCATTTGATTCCTTTTTCTTTTCCCCTTAAATCACGCAAATTGTACATGGAAAGAATTCGCCGGCGTCAACTTGCTGGGTATGGAATTTACAAGGTTTGCAGTAACATACAGTTTCCTGTTGGGGGGGGGGAGAAAATTACAAAGCTTTCTTTTCTTTTTCCCTTTTTTAAGCTCAAATTCAAACCTCTCCCATGGATGCAGTCTCTTTGGAAGGTGGATTTACTGCACTGGGGGTTTTTCAGTCGTCTTGGTGGCAGATTGTCCATGTAAACTTGTCTAGGTGCTCGTTTTTATAGCTACGTGTAAAGGCTGCTCATAAACTGCAGTTTTGTCTATGGTGAGAAGGCAGCATGCAGATCCAATTGGGGAGAGTCCATAGCCAAAGAAAGGAGCAGAGGTTTCTCTGCACTGTTTCTTCCGAGCTGAACTTCAGTACACTTGGTCTATTAACATGATTTTCTCTGCAGGACTGTGGTGTTGGATAAGAAACATGAAGAGGAGGGACTATCAAAGAGACATTTGCTGTGTTTTATGTAATTTCACTGCAGACTTTACCAACTGCCTTGCAGATCAGTGCTTGTTTGCTGGTTGATTCCTTGGAGGCAGTGCTGTGGAAGTAAGAAACTGCAGCTCTTACACAAGCCCCCACATCCCCTCAAGGAGAGGTGTCCTGCCAGCCCTGAGGCATGAAGGGCAGGTCTGTGATGCAGAACCCTGTAACATTGCCCCGGGTAGTTTTGCTGCTGGAAATCCTTATCCCTGCAGCTACTTAGGTTCAGGCAAATTAATTTAACTTACCAGGACTGAGCAAGTAGCCTTGGAATGGGAGTTTCTCTGCTTCATTTTTGGCAGCTCTACTCCGTATCGTTTGTGGATGGGAATATCCATTCTGCCTCCTGCAAAACGCCACTCTCTTGTGGCCTTTTCTTCAGCTGGCTGTATTGCTACCTGGGATTTCCATGTGTGTTTCCAGGAGCAGAATCTCCAGCTGTTCCCCTCTCTGTTTGACAGCAATCTGGCTGTTCCAGAGCTGGAGATGAGCTGGGAATCTTCCCAGCGCACATCTGTCTAAAAGAAGCTGGTGTGAGCAGTGAACTTCTCTTTTGACCCGACACAACTTGGTACAGCCTCAAGGGACTGATGCTGCCACTCTGACTGCCTCCTTTACAGTGAGAATGACCTAGCCCTTGTCACATGCTTTGGAGGAAGCATCTTGGTGGCATGGGGCTGAGAGTCACGAGGCTTTTTAATCTTCAGGGTGTAACTCTTAAACCATAGCATAACTTCCCTTTACCCACCAGCTTTAAAAGACTAACCCATTGTTATGCTACGCTGAGTAATACTGTTTCCCTTCCATGTTCTCTTACTCACCAGGTTGCTATCATGGAGAGGACGGGCTTTCTTTTTTTGGATGGTTCTTATTACCTTGTATAAATGGCTTTAAGTTTTGCTGTTCTCTTTGCTCTGTAGTGATAACCCTGCTCTGTAGTTATAACCCTCTCTCATGTTGTTGTATTGGGCCTCTTGCTTGCTGAAAGGCAGACCCAGTTGGTGGCGGCAAGAAGAGCTGGGAGGGCAGGAGGAGAATGCAGCTCTCTCTAAGAGGGGACCAGAAAGACTGAGGCTGTGGATTAAGACAGCGGAACCCAAAATGGAAGTGGCAAACAGGGCTACGTGACCTGTGTTTCTGTTAGGGCAAATTCCTGTGAGGCCAAAACAGGTTTCCTGCAACTTGGATCAGAAAGGAGGCTGCAGTGCATGTGTGTGTGTGTGTGTGTGTGAGCACACACTTCAGTGCTTATCTGCAGATCTGAGCTTTCTAAACCTGCCCATGCTCTGATTGCAGAGTATAAACTCTGCATGCAGAACAACCCAGCCTGGAGTGATAATCCCAGGCTCAGCCCCCAGGGAATGCCTGGCACTGCTCTGGCCTGATCTTCTTAATGGCTCTGCAGCTTGCCTCTGGTTTGGAGGTGGTTGAAATGGTTGCGTGTGAGCACCTTGCCCAAAACGCCTTCCTCCTTCCCCATGTTAGGGGTTGTGTTAGCTCAACAGGCTGAGAAGGGGTGCAAGCCCTTGCTGACACATTGAGAACAGGAGACCTTGACTTCCAGCTGCCTCCTCTGAACAACCCTTCCTTCCCCTCGCCACGGCATGATCTGTATCCATGCAGTCCCCTTCTCTTGCACTGGAGAATTCCTCTTTCTCCTCAGCTAATAACCTGTGTCTGATTTAGTTTCCAGGCGGATCGCCCTGCATTAAACGTCGTCATTTTCCCTCTGCTTCATGAGGACTTGACAGAGGTCATCAGAGATGTCCCCATGCGGCACTTGGATGAAATTACCTTGTTTAAAAGCAGAGTGGCCGAGGAACCTCCCAACTTGTGGTGGTGACTCTCACAGCATGGCAAGGACAGTCAGCGTGCACACGGTGAAATCGCTCCTTGTTGGCCTCGATTGCCCATCCTTCAGCTCCCGGCCACCTCCCTGGATGCTGTACAATCACTTGAAATAGGTGCAATTGCAAACTGAAATAAAAGAAGCCGGTCCTTTGCAGTGGGGAAACCATCTATTGGATATTGCTTGCATCTGCAAATCCCGTCTCCGAGGCTCCTGGAATCTGATGAGTATTTCCTTGCGGTTAATAGGAATTGTTTTGTTATTTTATTGAAGTTAAAGGTAAGAGAAACTGACTTAATGATGCTCTTTCTGTGTCGCCTGGTGTATTTCCTAAAGGGCCCCTGTGTACTTCAGCAGTGTGCTGTGTGGTGTTGGTGGAAATCATTCTTGCTTCAGTCTGTTTTTGGCCAAGTAGAAAGCCCAAGCCAGCTAAAAGGCACAAACCCGTGTTGCTCAGTTGAAGTGCATCACATCTTTTCTATGTTCCAAGTACACATTTGTGGTCACACACATGCAATCACAGCAATTGAAAGGGGTTTATTTCTGATTGAGAAGTGCCACAAGGACTCTCTTTTTATTTTGAATAGCAAATTAAAGGTCATTAGTGCCTCGACCGTGGTGTGTTCTTGCTGATGCTGTTTCCATCCATCTGGTGGAAGCAGATCTCAGCTCTTTTGGAAATCCATGTCCTAGGGGTAGATGGTGCCTACAGTAAGTTGAGGCTTGGATGTGATTTTAAACGCGGTCTGTCTTGCAGTGTAGATGGGAATGTAGTGTTTCAGCCCTCTCCTTAGATCCCATGCCTTGAGCTCATGCTAATTTTAGAGACGTTAGGAAGTGTTTTCACAGTGTGATTTCAGTCAGCTTCTCTGCTCCACAGAACTTCCTCAGGCACCAGTAGTGGTCTGGATCACTTTCATATTGCCTTATTTACTGAGCACTTTTGAAAGCATCAGACAGCTGTACCAAAAGCCAAGTTAGGAATTCCTGGAGCTACGTTTCTGGGTGGCACTCGGATTTCCCTTCTGCTGGAGTATTTTATGGTAGCGCACTGGGTCTGTCTTCTGCAAAACGGCTACAGCAGCTTCTCCACCTAAACATCCCCTAATGTGCTGAGTGAGCGCTGCTTTTCTAGGGAAGCCCAGATGCATCATCCAAAGGTGATGGTCCCCATCTCCTTGTTGGCATTTTCTACACAAGATGCCATCTCCCAATCCATGTTCTTCCATCAGCGGTTCCTAAGAAGCCTGATCTGTTGGGATTGATACGAGAGCAAAATGCCCCTCGCAGCTTTGGAGGACTTTCTCTCCTTGCTTTCCCATCACTCAGGTGTGAACCCGCCTGGTGATGTCTTGGGGGTGTAAATCCTGAGCCAGGCTGCAGTAACCCTTGTGCTTGGCTAGGTTAGGCTGTTCACCAGCAGGTTAATGTTAGTTAGCCTTCTACTAGCACAAAGTCTGCGGTGCTAAAACTAACCCCTGCATGTGGCTGCTCTCTGCGCTGAGCTTCTCTCCCTTCCCCACTCAGGGCAGGGAGCCACAGCGGTGTCTGGTTTGCAGCAGGTAGCGAGGTGGTGAAGCTGGCTCGTGCTCCTGGGAATGGCTGCAGCCCCGCAAGCGTTTGAGACTCTGCCTCGGGTTAGGCACTGTGCTGGTGAGTGCAAGGAGCTGGTGCCCTGCTCTTGGCATCCTGCCACTGTTTTCTCTCCCAACGAGGTCGTTCTTTCTACCTCTTGTCATATTACTTGCCTCTTTGAATCCCTCTCTCCCTCTCCAACTGCTTTTGTCTCTCCTTCTCCCTCTCTTCAGCAACTCAGATGTGCTTTCCGGCAGGAACACGAGCCACTGCTCTGTCCAGTTCAGTCCACTTCAGCTCTGCCTGCCTTCTGTTTCTTTCCTAGAATAAATAGTGAGGGATAGGCAGTGAGTGTTTGCAAAGCTGCTTTCTCCTTGTTGGGAACATTAGCAGAGCTGCTTTCCTCTCCTTGTGCCTCTAGCCTTGGGGCAGAGTAGTGGGAAGGCTGAGGGTATGGAGCTCTGATGCTTAATGGGACCTGTTTTGAGGAATCTCAAGGTCTGGTACATGCTACAGGAGCCATTCCCACCCTCAGCAGGGATTTCCCATCCACATACTGTGGCATCGGCAAGAGTTTGGCAGAACCAGGGGCTTGCCTGTTCCTATCCCATTGGGAAACCTGGGCTGGGGGACAGTGGAATGCAGAAAACACGTGCTGCTCCATGCTGGTGTTAACCCTTTGGTCTTGGGGGTTGGAGCAACCTGATGAAACAAGCTCTGTCTTTTGCTTGGCAAAGCGATACCCATCTGCCTCGCGTCTTGCAATCAGGCATGTTTTATAACCCCATTATTCTATTGCCTGGAGTAGGATGCTTAGACATCTGTATTCATACAAGCGGGTCAGAAGTCCCCATGCAAATGCTACCGGTTATAATCAGGGCTGGGAAAGGTCACCCCCAGGTAACAAAGACAGCACCACAAATAATGCTAAAGAGCTAAAAACTCCTTCCAGCCCCGACTCCCCAGTTCCGGGCCAGTGCTCGATACCTCTCCTGCAAATCCTCTTCTGGTGAGTGAGGATTTCCGCTGCTTCTGCACTCGAGGCAGGATTCACCAGATGTTAATAATGTGCTTATTTTCTCTAAGTGCTATTTTGGCATCGGTGTTAATTACAATTTATATTCTGCAACATTTACACTGGGAAAAGAACCCACCCTAATAGTCCCCAATTGGCAGAGCCGGGCTATTAAACATCACACCATATGTTCTGAGCAGAGCAATATATGGGACTCGGAGCCCACTCGGCGCTGAGGCTCCGGTGTGCAGCATTAGAGGAGGAGAGGAGAGCAGAGAGATGGGTGGTTTGTTCCTAGCTCTTAGTAATATCAAATTCCCCCTCCTTTCCTCTGGTCTCTGTCCCCATCTCTTTAGAAATCTCCCTCCCTGCTATCTGTAGGCATCTAATGAGGTGACCTCTGAGCCTGCTGATGCCACTGTCCATACTCTAAAATAGATGAATTCAATTACAAAAGGTGCCCTTCTCCCAGGGAGCGCCTCTGCAGGATTCCCACTCCCTGCCGGCCTGTTCCTCGCTGTGCTCCGAAATCAGTCCTCTGATCTCTGGGGAATGCAGAAGAAATCTTTGCTTTGCCCACAAGCGAGGTGCCCACACTTGGTTGGGAGGGGGAGATTCTGGGTCAAGTGCCGTTAGTGTGGAAAATCACTTCTTGTTTGCTGCTCTGCTTAAATCCAAAGTCTTCTTCAGCCAAGTGGCATTTGGTTCCTGCCGGATGGGAGGAGCCAGACCTGAAGAGTGGCGGTGGGTTTGGTGTGGGGAGTTTGGTGGGGCTGAGGTGTCGGTGTGTTCCTTAGGTCTGTAGGTTAAAGGATTGCTCCTCACTGTTCTCCAGAGCTGATTTCATGGATCCTTTAAGGAATGGCAGCGTACCCACTGCTCAGTTTGGAACAGGGCTGTGTGGCAATGGCCTCTCCCCTCAGGAGAGCTTGGACTGCAGTCAAGGAGGTGGCTGGGCAGGCAGAGGAGAGATGGGAGTGAAGGAGACAGGGCAGAACGGTGTCATGGACCTCAAGCTGGAAGCCAGACACCCACCGTGAGACCTGGGCCTCGGTGTCCCCTCTTGCAGGGCTGGGGCTGCTGATGCAGGCTGGTGGGTGGCAGAGCAGTGACCCTGCTCTCCTCAATCCGCATGACTACCTCCTTCCTCCTCTGCCCAGGCCTGCTCCCAGGGGAACAGAGCAGGGTCTGTCGCTTCCTCTTGCTGATGTTCAGAGGCATGACAAGTCCTGGGACGATGTACAGGAATGGGACTGTGCGTTGTGAGGTGCTGGGTGCTGTATTTCAGCATCCCTTTTTCAGGATGGGGTATTCCCTGTGGCCACAGGAAGGTGGGGCTTTTCCTTTTGGGAATTAACCAGTGCAGCAGGGTTGTTTTGTGTGCTTGAAGGAGGTGCAGTCCCCCTTGGCTGATCCCAGCAGAGCGTCCAGACAAAGGTACAGGAGCCTGGAGCAGGGAGCCACGTCGGGTACTGCGGAGGCACATCTTCATTGCGGCTCTCCTGCCTCTCTGATCAGATGCGCAGGCAGCCGGGGTACTCCAGCAGGAGAATCATTTCCATAGAAACCAATTGGGATGTTGTACAGGGAATAATGATTAATAGTGAAGGGATGTTGCCTCAGGCCCTTCTCATTTTTTAGGGGGCAGCGAGGGGCAAACTGGAGCACAGGTTGTGGGGGGACAGGCAGGCTCAGAAACTAATGGAAACCATCTCTTCCATTAATTTCCAGGGCAGCATCCCCTCTTTTCCTCCCCACCACTGCTTCCCAATTTTCAAAATGGCTAACCTGGTTAGAAATAATGGTAAGAATAAAACAGGATGGATGGGGGCTGCCTACTAACATTGTTGCTGTTAGCAGCAGGATTTCAGCCATAAAACATGAAGCAGGGGAGGCATTGACCTTTCCGCTGGTTGAAATGAATGGAGACATCAATATGTATTGTTTTGTGGCATTGACCTCTGACGCTCTCCTTTCGCCCTCCCCTTTCTCTTGGTTCTTTCATTCCCCCCCCCCCCCCAACACTGGAGGAAAGGGGTCGGTTTGTGCCATCTATTGATCCCTATGTGACTTGGTGATAGGGAAATAATTAGAATCTTAAAGATCTCTGCTGCATGGGTTGGTGTGAGACACGCAGGCACACGCTAAGCCCCCTCTTCCTCTTCCCCCCCCCATCCTCACAGGGATCCAAAGCCCTGAGATCTGAAGGGAGGCAGATCAATACAGGTTTAATCATGATGGGGGGGGTTATTTCAGTGTTTTACATGGGAAAGTGTAACGTTTTATGTTAATGTTCTCAGAGCCTGGCTGCCTGGTGCCTTGGTTTATTTATTCTTTCAAGTAGCCCCCTTCTTTTGTGCGCTTCATCTTAGGTACAGAGAGTGGGGAATCAGGCATTGCTAATTAGCTGTATGACAATTAAGTAATGTAGCACAAAACCATTAGGACACTGCATTTGGTTTTGAAGTTGGCCCTTTGAAGTAGAAGCTGCAACTCCCTGCCCAAGGCTGCTGGGGAAAATGGGCTTCTATCATCAGAAAACTTTGTTTGAACAGAAGATGTCAGTGTAAGAGTCCCTGTTCCTGTCGTCTTTCCCTATAAGCAGCGGGTGGGAATTGTTTCTCGTTGGAAAAACTCCTGGCGTTGATGGAAAAGGGGGAAGGCAGGAAGGCATCCAATGGGCAGTCGGTCTCCAAACACCCTCGGTTCTGGTGGAGGTGGTACCAAAACTGCTCGTTGAAAGGGAACAGTGCTGCTTGGGGAGAGGAGAGCCAGCTCGCAGCCAGCGCCCTGGACATGGCAAAGGGAGATGCCCACCAAAAGTGGGTTCTCCGATGGCTCAGGTGCCATTGGCACAGCCTGGTCACGAGTACCTTCAGGCTCCTCCATCCGTGCCCTCGTTTGACACTTGGTTTTCGCATCTGGCCCTTAGTTCTAGTCGTGAGTCGAATACTGAATGTGCAACTTTCATGTACGCTGGTGGCATGTGAAACTTCAAATAAAGAGTGAAACCGAGCTGGAACCAGGTCTCCTCATTGCCTCCCGCCTCTCATTTCCCTTTCAAAGCACAGCCCAAAGCCTTGCACGTCTGCTTTGGTGTCACACTTCAAGCCTAAGTGGGTTGCTGCAGTGAGGGGTAGCCCCGGTCCACACTGGGAGTGCTGGGGCAAAGGATGCTAATGAGGTCCAGGTCCGAGGTCTGCGGGTGCTGCTCTGTGAACCCCCATGGTTGTGGGCTCAGCAGCACGTTAAAGGAGCTGCTTTGTCTGTAGGAAAGGCTTTTCCTCCATGGATCTCCATGTACTCAGCTCCTGAGCTATGTTGCTGTGGGACAAAACAGCTCTTAGGCCTGGGCAAGTGAACCAAAGCATGGATGCCGTTGAGTTGGGATGGTGGTGGCTGCGGGAAGGGGAAGACGGTGTGCTCCAGCCATAGCAGGAGCGTGGTCCCCGGGTCCTGGGCGCTTGTGGTAGTGCTTGAAAGCACCACATATTGAAGGGATGGAGGGGAGCAGGATGCTATTGCCACCAGGTCTTGAAGGGGAAAAGAATGTCCATGGAATGCTCCTCAAATATCGAGGGAAGCGGGATGGATGTGCTGGACCACAGCTCTGCACTTGGGGCAGCACCAGCCGCTGGGCTTCCCTGCATGGGAATGCTGATCAATGCTGAAGAAAACATGGGTCCTGCTGTCCCCTGTGTTGATGTTTGTAGGGTGCAGGATAGTGCTTCACAGAGAAACTGGACTTCAGGTACCTGCAGCGTCTACTTTTGACTGAAGAAATCCACAAACCAGGCATGCAGGAGGAACAGCTTGGTGGAGAACAGTGCAGCCCATGCACCCATGTGCTTAAACCAGCCCATCCCAGGTAGGTGAAGCAGCAGGAGATCCCTCAAAAGGTGGGTAAGGCTGTGCAGGACTCGTGTGGGAGAGCAGGAGAGCACACGTGCTGTGGTCTCTCCACACAATGCTCCAAGGTCCTGCACCAGGTTTTGTTCCAGCGGGGAGCATGGGCTCTCCTCTGTTGTTTTCCTGCTCTGCTGAGGCTGCTCCCCAGGGCACGGAGCAGAGACCCTCCCTCCCTCCATCCCTCCTGCCCTCGTGTTTAAGTTATGGATTTTATTGTTCCAATAACTTTTATCTAAGTGTGGTTTTGGGAAAGATAAGGAGGGAGGAGGCTGAGGGAAGAATGCGCTGTCGGACTCTGCTAAGCCTCCAGCTATCGCTGGGACTGGCCATGGGGTTCTGGTGTGAACGACCCTGGGGAGCACTGAAGGGGGCAATGGGTGGAAGGGCCGTGGTCCATGTGATGTGCTGGTGGGCCCGTGAGGAACAAACCCTCTTCCCGTTCAGCACTGGTCTCGTGCCCTCTTATCTGCTGGCAAAGAGGGACGCAACTCCGTTTCCAGGAGGGGGAACGGGAGCGGAGGGGTGAAAGGGCTGAGGGTGAAGGGCTCGTTCCTGTGGCTGCTGAGACCTTGTCTGGGAGGTCTCAAGGCCTGGGGTGGCAGGAGGAGAAGCCCCCTGGTTCTGTGCTCTTGAGTGCAACTTCTCACCCCCTGCATCAACGTGGGAGCAGCTTGTGCATCGCTGGCTCCAAGGTGGAGGAGAAGGGAGCATGGAGGAGAGAGGCCAAACTGCTCCATCCCTCAGAGGCTTCATCTGTGGCTGCAGGATGTAGGCAACAATTCCCAAGGGGCTCACTGTGTGCTTGGTACCTCCCAGGCCCCAGAGGCAGCTTCTCCCTGGGGCTGACAGGCAAGGCAGAGGTGCAGGATGGGTGCATGAGTGATAACCAGCGAGGTTCTAACCATGGGATTAGGTGGAAAGTCTTGAGAGGGACCAGAATGAGAGCCATAACCCTGTTTCATTCCTCATGATCCAGCTCTTTTTTGTGCTGTCCCTGTGGGATGCTCCTCGTGGTGGTGTGCACTGTCCCATCAAGCACAGATTTGGAGCGGTCCAAAGCCACCCTGGGGCCCATGGTGGCTTCCTGATTGGCATCAGAGTGGACTCCGGTGTCCCATTGCCATTTCACCATGCTTGACTTTGCTTTCTGGTGTGCAAGGCTTGTGTGGCGAGGGAGAGCCACAGCGAGTGGGGAAGAGGAGGGAGAGGGCGAGCTCTCCCTTGGAGATGAAGCACAAACGGATGGAGAGGTGTTTCTGTACCAACAAGTCTCTTGGAAGCTGCGTTATCAGAGCATCGTCGCTGTCCTCTCTTCTCCTTCCCCCTGATGAACAGGAATTAACAATACAACCAATAAACCCCTTTTTTACCTTCTCCAGGAGGAGAGGGAGGGAGGTGGGGGGGGGAAAAACCCAGAGAAAGAAAGCCTTGAAATGCTAAAGGACATAAAGGGCATTCATGAAAGGCTTTGGATGGTGGTTATTGCAGCAGGGGGAAAAACATTATTTCACTGCGCAGATAAAAGGAAGTGGAAAAGCAGCATATTTATAGCTAGGGAGCCTGGATTCCTTGTTAAGCTGCTATTATCAAATTAATGTCAAAATGCATCAAACAGGCATGAGTGTTCTGGGCCCCTTATGCAAAGTGCTTGCAAATTGGTTACAAATACATTTGTTTACAGGGTACGAGGCAGGAGCAGGATAATTACTCATTGTAGCAGGCTCGGGTTGTGTCTTTCTTCTTTATTTCGTTTCATTTTTGCTGGCAATTACACAAACAAGCTGGTTTGAACTAGAAATACAGCCCCTTTAGAAGGGAATCAAATAGAACCGGTGGGATGCAGAGGGCTCGGTGGGAGCGGTGCGGAGCATGGCGCCTCTCCTCCTTGGTAGCCATGAGGACGCAGTAACCCTCGCTGGGAGCTAGGCTCTAAGAGTGGCTTCAAAACCCATCCAAGAGGGTTTGGAGGGTGATACGTGGCTGGGAAGGGAGCAGCTTGAGGGTTTGGGTCCTCTGAGGGGTGACAGATGCCCGTGCTATGGGCACAGTGCTGGGATTGGCTTCAGCTGCTGCATCCTTGCTGGGGACTGGGCTTTTTGATGTGGGACCTGTTGAGGTTTCAGCCGCCCACCGATGGGAAGTCCCTTTGGGATGGGGTATTTTAGGGCATTTTGGCTATTTGCAGCTGTCAGCTCGGGTTCTGAAGCAGTCTGTGCCCAGCTGTGGGTACCAACATGGTTTTGGGGGGTGCTTGGACTTAGAGCATCCCGTGGATGGGTGATGGCGTCCACTCTGTGCGAAGAAAGGAGCGTGGTGTGAGCTCCCCTTCATGAACGTGTCTTTGGGGCTTCTTTAACCAAACCACGGGCTCGCACTCCCAAACCTGTTAATGTGAAAGGGAAGCTGGGAAGCTTATCTGATCCTCAGAATGGCTGGGGAAGGGAATTTGGGTGGGGGGCAAACAGAAACTTCCTGCTGCCCCCCATCTTAATGGGTCCCGTGCTGGGAGTAAATCACAGCTCTGCCACTCAGGGAAGCTGCTCACTGAATCTGCTCTTCAGGGGGAGGATAGAGCCAAGGGGAGTCTCCTGCCATGATTGTTATAGTTGATTTACTAGGAAACAGGAAGAAACGAGCTGTTGCTCCTCTCATGTTGGAGCTTTTCTTGGTAGAAGGGGTGCAAACAGCCCCATGGCTGCTTCTCCCTTGGGATTCGTTCTGGTAAATCTGCCCTTCAGGCTGGAATAACCCCTGTGAGCAGGGCCTGTGCTACCAGAGGTGCTGGGAACACTGAGGTTCATGGTGTCATAAAACCCTGCTGTGGTTTCCATTCCCTCGAGGGGGGCAGTGACCATGCAGGATGCTGTGCTCAGCATGGCTTTGGTACCAGTGCTTCCTGGCCAGCAAAGCTTGGAGTGCCTCGGGTCCTGCTGTGGTGTGGATGGAGCTGGGTGGCTTCCTGAGGTCCCTTCTGCAGCTGGAGCACCTCCTGTATGGAGACAGGCTGAGAACATTGGGGCTGTTCAGCGTGGAGAAGAGAAGGCTGCGTGGAGACCTCAGAGCAGCCTGCCAGTATCTGAAGGGGGCTATAGGGATGCTGGAAAGGGACTCTTCCTTAGGGGCTGTAGTGACAGGACAAGGGGTAACGGGTTCAAACTTAAACAGGGGAAGTTTAGGTTGGATATAAGGAAGAAGTTCTTTACTGTAAGGGTGGTGAGGCACTGGAATGGGTTGCCCAGGGAGGTTGTGAATGCTCCATCCCTGGCGGTGTTCAAGGCCAGGTTGGACAGACCCTTGGGTGCCATGGTTTAGTGTGAGGTGTCCCTGCCCATGGCAGGGGGTTGGAACTGGATGATCTTAAGGTCCTTTCCAAGCCAAACCATTCTGTGATTCTCTGTGCCCATGGGCTTGGTGCAGCTGAAGGGACACGAGCCCAGCTGAGCTCTGCAAACCACATTCACGATGGGAGTTGATTATCCCAAGTGTGATGAAGAGGTTTGCTGTGTCCCCAGCCCCTCAGCTCTTCCATACAGACGCTGGGTGCAGCACATCACTGAGCTCATCTGGGTGGGCAGTGAGGACCGCTGAGGGCAGTGGGACAGAGCAGTGCTTCCATCAGCCTCCTGCAGGAGCTCTGATGTTTGCACCAGGGCTCATTCCTTTAAACCTCAGGGTAACGTTTCCCTGCACCAAGAGCCTGCTTTTCACTTCAAACTCCAAGCCTCTCCGTGCCATTCTCTCTCTTTTTCCCTCTTGTCCCATTGGCTTTGGCATTGCCATGAGGACAGTGACCGACTCCATTGGGATCAGAGTGTCTGATTTTGAGGAATGTTCCCATTTCCAGCATACTCCTACCCCTGCCCCGCAGAGCAGGGCTCAGCTGCTCCCCAAATGTGTGAGCAGCCCATGGCAATGGGACTTGAGGCAGTGGTTTCCAGCAGGATGTGTCTCTCTCTGTTTCCAGTAGGGTTAGGGCTCTGGTTTGACTGTCACCTCCTGTCATTGCTGGTGACCATGGCCGGGGAATGGATCCTGCTCTGTTTGGAGCTGTTGGGTGTTTCACACCTGCTTGTCTTTGGGTTGTGGCAGCATCTCCTTGCTCTGATGGCTGGGAGCAGGCCTCAGATTCCCACCTTCTTTAAGTGATGCTGGTCTGTGCCCTTCCTCTTGGATCAATGCTGACCTTCAGCTGGGTGAGGTGTGAGCACAGGTCAGTGTGCACTGATTTCCAGGCTGCCTTGTGAACCAAACCTCTTTGGTTTCCAAACGTGCCCTTGGTCATGTTCCTCGATGCCCATGTCAAGAGGGGATGGCAGCTCCCTTTGGTTCTCGCTCCTGGACCCACCAGAGACAAGACTGAGGTGTGGACGTACCCATGGAGGCTTGGGGATGTCCTGAAGGCTTCACAGCCCGGAACTGGTGGTTCCCTTATGGACCACGGATGCGGTGGTGCCCTTATGGACCACGGATGTGGTGGTGCCCTTATGGACCACGGATGTGGTGATGCCCTGCACACGGGGCGATGCAGAGCCCTGCAGACACAGGGTGCTGCTGCCCATCCATCAGGCTGCGGGTGCTGCTGGCAGTCAGGACCACCGTGCATCCTCTTCCTCTCCATCCATGAGGGGTGATCCCTGCGGGCAGCTCCAGGCCTCTCCTGCTTGGTTTGTGCTGTGCAGATTCACAGCCAGGGGCAGGGGGTGATTTACAGCGCTTGGGGCTGCAGCTCTTTCCTCCCTGGTGAGGTCTCGGTGCTTGCATTGGGTTTTAGAGCTGCTGTGAGTGAGCTGTGGGTGAGTTAAAGGCTCAGCATGGTCACTGCATGGTGGGATGCAGGTGGGAGCAGGTCTCTGTCGGCTGTGGCTTGGGGATTGTCCCCATCTCAGCATGGGGAGGGATGGAGCCTCCCCCAGGAGCGGCTGCCTCTGCTTGTCCATGCGGCTTCCTGGCAGCAGGGCGCTTCCACCCCCTTGATCTCTGACCTCCACACGCTGGAGCCTACCAATGGCACAAGTGAGATGAGTCTGAGGTTCTCAGCTCAGACCCACACAGAAGGCACGTTCCTGCCACGAGCATCACCAGCCCTGCTGTGCGATGCCTGTGCTGCCCCACTGCTTTTCCATGCGGCCCATTGATGCAGAATGAGCAATGCCAGCAGGGATGAGCTGCGCCAGGCCAGCAGGAGGAGGAGGAGGAGGAGGAGGAGGAAGGAAAGCTCAGATGCTGTCACTGCTCTGCTTTGCACACCCCAGCTCCTGCCCTTGGGGTGCTTTGTTGTGCCCCATTGGGTCGATGCAGGGACAGGAGCGAGGCAGCAGCTTTGAGCATCCCTGTGCTGGTGGTGGCTGAGGAGGAGCAGGGGAGAAGGCACCGTCTCTGATAAAGAACCCTGGCAGCCGCATTCCTCCCTTATTTATCACTGGTGAAGTGCTGACGTGGGGCATTCCTGGCGAGCCGGCTCCCGTGGGATGGGATGGGATGGGATGGGATAAGGCAGGTCACAGCCGTGGGCCGCTCCATGATGCAGCACAGGCTCCTTCCAGGGTGTTCATGTGCCAGCGCCTGGCTGCAGCCCCATCCACATGGGTGCTCCTGTGGTTACCCTGGGTCTTGTACCCCGGCCATGTCCCCACTGCCCCAGCCTGTGCCGCTGCTTTGTCCTCGCCATCCCAGCATCCAGCATCCCCTGCAGGGCCAGCACCGGAGCAAGGCAACCCCGCAGGTAGGGTCTGCATGGAGATGCTCAGGGCCTGGGCTCTGGCTCATGGGCTGGTGCTGATGGGTACCAGTAGCCTGTGGAGGTGCTAAGGGAGCCTTGGCAAGAGGAGGAGGAGGAGGAGGACTGGTAGTTAGGGAGGGGAAGAGGTGGATGGTGTTTGGGTAGGGTTGGTGAGGGTGAAGCGAGTGTGATGCACCCAAGACGGAGCTAGGAGGTGTTGGAAGTGGTTATCCATCACCTTGCTGTTAGGAGAAGCCTCCTCCTGCAGTCTGCCTGGGTCGAACACGTGTCTGGGCCTTCTGCTTTGCCAGCAGGAGACACGGAGGACATGGAGCAATGGACACACGTGGATTTGGTGAGGTAGGATGTGATCTCAGGAGCTGGTGGCCATTGTATGGACAGCGAGACCAAGCAAGCACTGGAGAGGTGTGACCCTGATGGTACCCGAATTGATGTCTGGTGTGAATCATGGAATGGTTTGGCTTGAAGGGACCTTAAAGCTCATCCAGTTCCAACCCCGGCCATGGGCAGGGACACCTTCCCAATGATCCGGTGCCTCTCCCGCATCCATCCGCTCACTTCAGCATCACCTCCACCCGCAGGGCCCATTGCAGCTCTGGGTATTTCTTACACTACAGATGCTAAACACCCACAACAACCCCGCGTCTTCCCGAGCCACCGACTCCTCCTGACATGGATTTCTCCCGGCGTTCCAGGTAGCTCCTCCTTTCCCCGGGCTTTTCCTCAGCCCAGCAAGGAGGTGTCTGCATGATTCCACTGAAGATGCAGGCTGACAAATAAAGAGGGGATAATTGCTCGCAGCTCGCAGCCGATCCGCCCTGAATTATTTATCCAGGATGAGTTATTCGCTCGGCTCCGTTATGGAAGGAAAAGCTGCTTCTGGTGCTGACTCAGCTCTTTTCATGGAGCTCCTCTGTGGACCCATAAGTGTGGGGCAGAATAGTGTGTGCCAAGCCCTGGGGTTGTCAGGACCCGACTCCTCTTTCTGGGCTATGTTGGAGCCATCTCGCTTCCCTGCGGTGTGGCCAAGCCCTGGTTGTGGGTCCCGTCAGGAAGTGAAGGCATCTTTCCAATGGAGTCTTGCACTGCCTGCGGGATCAGTGCTCCTGTTCCAGGCTCTATGTGCACCTTAGGGATAAGGTTTGGAAGGCATCAAATCCTTGGGGATTGATGCACTGCTCTGGAGCGGTGGCCAGCGCCTGAGCTGGACCCTGTGCTCTGGTGGTAGCACCAAGGAGGGTCTTCATCTCTGGACCTGGTGTCACACGTGGTGCCATTGAGTGTCTCCAGTCCATGGAGATGCTCTGAACAAGCATCTTTCCCTTGGGGGGGAATGTGGGGGTACCCCAAGGCAGCTCCAGCCACGCTGATCCTCCAGCTTTGGGTTGCACCTGCATCCTTCAGGCTTGGTATGAGGGTGCCACAAACCATCCTGAGCCTGCAGAAATACATCCCTCCATGGCAATCACACGCTGCCCTCTGATGTGAGACTGAGCAGCTCTAGGTGGTGGAGATGGAAAGGGTTTCCTGGTGCTTTTCATACTTATGAGCCCTGGAAAGAGCAGGAGGTGCAGGAGTGGGAGTCAGGGATGGGGTCAGAACAGGGATGGGGTCAGAACAGGGATGGGTTCAGAACAGGGATGGGGTCAGAACAGGGATGGGGTCAGAACAGGGATGGGGTCAGAACAGGGATGCAGGCTGGAGGTTTCCAATGGGATGCTCCTTGCTTAACTGCACTAACACTGCAAAATGGTCCCTGATGGTGATGTCCCTCATCCTGCTCTGCAGCAAGTGTCACCAGGCTGAACCAAGGGAGCTCTCCACTGGCTATAGGTGACAATGGTCTGTGGAGCAGGACTTGTGGGTGTATCCCACTGCTCATTCCCTTACCTGGGAACAGAGCTCGAAACGGCCCTCAGAGGTGAGGAGCTGCCCCTGCGCTCATCAATCTCCATTTGCATCCCAAAGAAGAAGGAAAAGATTTAGGAGGAAGATCAATATTCCAAGAGCCTCTCTTTATCTTATCCCGTGCTCCTCTGGGGCTGGGCAACCGGAGGCAGGTACTGGGAATAAATCCTCCTGGCTACCTTGATGTAAATCAGGAGGACGAGGATGGATTTATGGGATCTGCGCCTGATTTATGCTCCCGTGTCTGCTCCTTGCAGGTCTGTGCGTGCCCCCGGGCCGGATGGGGACCGGAGCCACCCCCAGCCTCCTGCTGCAGCCGAGGTGGGACTGGGGCTGCTTCGGGCTGCGTTTGCCTTTGCTTTTGAAGCCGAGTCCAAGGTACTTTTGCTGTGCCTCTTCCCGCTGTGGTCAAGCAAAGCAGGTCCCAAAGCGATGACTTGGTGGAGGAAAGGCTTTTGGGTTGCTCCCAGTGATGCTCTTCCCGCTCCAGCCCTCCTTCCTTCCCGTCCTGAGAGCCGGCGAGCGCTTGCTGCTGGTGAAGTTGGTGTCTCCATGGAAGAGGGGGATGCTTTTCCTTGGGAAAGCCCTTTCAGAGGTCCTGGGGGTGTCAATGGGGGCCTTGTCCCTGCTCCAGGACACCCCCCCCCCAACCAATCCCGGATTCCCAGCCCATGGCGGACAGGGGACCAGGGGAGCTCTTGTTATTCCTCTCATGCAGCAGGAAGGATCTCTGTGAGTGCCATAAACCCATCACGTGGGCAGAGCCTGGGTGAGCTCTAATTGCTTCTATTTGCATAATGAGGCGAGGCGCAGCATCCTGCTGCTGTTTGAACGAGGAGGATCGGAATCAGGGCGAGATAAACAACCATTGGCACCCCCCCCCCCCCCCATCCCTATCCCTGCTCCTGAGCTCTGTGGGTCATTCCAGCTCTTTGGCCTTTGGGAACACCAGGACCTCTCCCCAGGGATCATGGGAGCTAAGGGGGTGCTGCTCCCCTCACTTGGCTGCAGTGATTTGGGGGCTCTGCTTGGAGCTGGCAGGGAGGGACGTGGTGTGGAGGTGTCTGAACGGGAGCTGGAGAGGGAATGCGGTGCCTTGGCTGGATTCCCTGGGTTCCATGTGGGAAGCGGTGGTGTTCGGAGCTGGAGGGGGAGCCCAGGGATGAGGGTTTCCACGGGTGGGAGCCCAGCAGAGGTCACTGCAGCCCAGTGTCACCGCGGGGCCGTCCGGTGCGAGGAGCCGGGCACTGTCCAGCCCTCGCATCCCCAAGTGGGGCTTCTGGGACCAGCCCCGAGTGTGCCCACATGTGATGCTCTTGAATCACAGCATGGTTTGGGTTGGAAAGGACCTTAAAGCTCCCCCAGTTCCAAGCCCCTGCCATGGGCAGGGACACCTCACACTGGACCATGGCACCCAAGTCCTTCTCCCCACTCACCCCAGGGACCAGGAGCATGCCCTCTATCCGCTTGGGTCCTTCCCAGCAGCCAAACCCAAGTGGTCTCTTTGGCATCACCCAGACCTGCTTGGCACCTATGGCACCACGGGAGACGGAGCAAATCACCTCCTTCCTCCTCCTCCTCTTCCTCCCCGGTGCTGAACCCTTTGCTGCCCTTTAGGAGAGAAGTGCTGACTCCAGATGCTTCCCTAAATGAGAACCTTCTGCAAACAGCGCTGGTTTATTTTCATATTGAAAGCAAAGCAAAGGGCTGTTATGATGATTATTAACATTTCTGCAGCCTGTGCTTGGAGCGGGGAATGCCGTGCTGGTGGGGGAGAGGACAGGCAGATGGATGGGTGCATGGGGAAGCCCTGTCCCCCCTCCACTGCTGGGTGCATCATTGGGCTGGTTCATCTTGCCCAGCTCCATCTCATCCCATCCCTTTGGTGCCTGTGGTCTTCCCTTCCTTCCCCAACCCCAGTGGTCCAGGGATGAGGACTGGGATCCCCACGAGTGGGGACCAGAGGCATGGCCAAGGCTGCTGCTGGTGTATCCCCATCCTGGACCATGAATCTCCCTTTGGCCTTCGTGGTGTTTGAAAGCCTGTCCTCAGCTCAATGTGCTGAACAGGAGGGGAGCAGCAATGCTTCCCGCATCCCCTCCTCATCCTCTGGCCCCAGGGAAGCAGATTAGGATGGAGAAAAGAAGAACCCCCAAAGGTGGGAAGAAACCCCCTTGGCACATCTTAAGGTGGGAGTGGAAGAGGGGGGAGAGAAGGAACAAGATGGGAGGAGAGGTTGTGAGCAGGAGATTGCTGCTTGCAGCGAGTGTCTGTGTGTGTGCACTGAGGCTGATGAAAGCACCAGGACCTCTTGAAGCTGAAGCCAAGGTGAGTAAGCTGTGGCTGTCCCGGGGGTGGCAGGAGGGAAGAGGCCTATTTACTCAGGAGCAGCAGGGATGCTCCATCAGGAGCTCTGCAGTGGTAACAGCTTGATGACAGAGGTTGGCTTTCAGCATCCTGTGCTGGGAGGAGGGATGCAGGCTGTGGTCCATGGGGATGCAGTATGGATATGGGTCTGCCTCCTCCCTGCATCCCTGCGGCTGAGCAGGGGGTGTGGGTGCTGGTCCCCACCACGGTGGGGCTTCAATAGAGCAAAAGCATCCCAGACACAGCTGGGAAGTGGCCTCCTGCTGTCCTGAGCGAGGGGTCCTGCTCCCTCTGCCCCATCAGCAAGAGGCGCTTCCCCCTCATCCCGTGCGGACAAGAAGCTCCCATTGCTGCTGCACAGCTTTTTGCCCTGCATAGGGTCCCGCTTGCCAAGGGCTTCCTGGGCTCCCTTTATCACCCCCCTGTTGCGTTGGAGATCCGTGTTTCATTCTTCTTTCTTCCTTCCTCAGCTTTGTCCCTGTCGCCGCTGCTGTTCCCGGCTTTCCAGCGGGTTTTGCTCTGCAGAGAGCTGCAGGTTGGCTACGAAAGATGACAAAGCGTTCATTTAAATGCACACCATGATGCCGGCGAGTCCATTAGGGGAATTAATTTGAATGGTTGGCATTTAATAAACAGCCTCGTTCCTCCTCTTCTTCTTTCCCACCCCCCTTTCCTCCCTGTGCTGCCATCTCGCTTAAAAAGGAACCACATGTGGCTATAGGAGGGAAGGGGAAGCAGGTATCCGGGTCCAAGGGGAGGGAGGAGGAGGAGGGGGGGGTGTTGGAATAATGAAAGAGAGCTGGTGTGATAAGAGGAACTGCAGTTTGGTTTTGTTCCTGGTAAAATAAAGCACATGTGGAAGGGGCCGGGGCGAGCAGCTCGGGTTCACGGCGTGTTCGGTGCATGGGGCAAAACAGGGATGAAACAGGGATGGGAGTTGGGAAGGAAGCGAGGGTCCCAGCCTGGCTCCAACAGGGGGAAGGCAAGGGGGGCTCGGAAGACGTTGCTGCCCATATGGTGTGTATTACAAGCTCCTTTCTAGTTGTAAAGATTAATTTAAAGCCTTTCTCACCTCCCCCCCATCCCTCTTGCAGTGACAAATGAACATCTGGGCTGAATGCTGCCCAGATCCTAATCAAAGCATTTTTTCCAGGGCCGTTGTCTGCCTTTATGGCGATCTGCTGTTGGGATTCGCTGCAGTTTCAATGCACTTGGCAATTCGAGGCTGTAAATACCCCTCCCTGGGATTTATGATTCAGGAGAATGGGATGGTTCCCCCCCCCTTTCTTTTTGCTGCTTGATTCGTTTGTTTGGTTTGGTTTAACGGCATCTTCTTGTCCGTGCATAAGTTACAGCACGAGGGGAGGTTGGTTTCCCTCCCCTCTTTGCTGTGAGGTATTAACAATTAGGTACAATGGATTTGCTAATCCATCGCTGGTGGAGGTACCAGAGAGCCCCGAATCCCTGTCGAGCATCTCCCGGTCATCCCAAAGCATCCCTTTTGCTTACAGAGTAGATGGAGAAAGGAGCTTCCTGCCAAAGGGACGCCGAGTCCTTTCCATGATGCTCAAGGGCTTCTTCACCAGGGGAAGCATAAGCCACAGCCTGATATGGAAAAGCCCTTTGCTTCCCAAAATGATGCTGAAGCACATGATGGAGATGCTGGAAAATAAGGAATGCTGTGGTCCCATTCCCATCGGACTCATTTTTCAACCCTGTGTTAAAGGATGAATATTTGAAGCTTACCTGGGATGTTGAATAGTGGTGGTGGTGGTACCCCAGGTACCATAGGAAAGGACAGTGCTTGAACTGGGGCAAAGAGGTAGGAAAATCCCTTTAGGACAAACAGAGGGACATGGTGCAGGGTCCCCTGTGTTGCTCCCGGTCCCTGAATGAGAACAGAGCTGGGAAACACAAAGATGATGGCTTTGGGGTGTATTCAGAGCAGATTCATCCCTGCAGGAAACATTCCTCCTCCTCATCCCAGGCTTCTTCCTTTCCCAGGCTGCTTATTTATCCCGATGGATGCCTCGAGGTGCGTGATTTCAGGCCATTTAAACCAGGAAGGAGAGCTCTTGTTTCTACAGCAAGGGCATGAGGTAATGGCAATGGCAATTGAAGGTGTTCCGAGCGAGCTAAAAAATCACTGCAGTGCAAAGCACTTTGCTGCTCCTCCTTGGATCTCCAGGATGAGGGATAACCTGAATCCCAGAGCCTCCTCCGGTGACGCAGGGATGGGTACCATCCACCACCAGCACCCTCTCCACGCAGGGAAGCCAAGCTTTGGCTGGGAAATGGGAATGGGTTGGGAATGGTGGGGGCTTACACTGATTTCCAGCTTGAAGCTGAGGCGACTGTTTCCATGTGCAGCCAAAACACATCTTGGTTATTGCAGGGAGAGCTACACTTTGGGAGCATCCTTGCTCAGGGTTTGGAGCAGGGACAGGTTATTCCCCTTCATGGGCGCTGGGGGTGTTTTTCCCAAGAAACACAGAATTTCCCTTGAATATGATGAGCCAGGATGCAGCAGGGGAATCCTGGAAGGGATTTGGGGCCATTTCTGGGGTAGTTATTAATACCTTTGAGATTTTACTGCTGATTTGGGGATCGCTCGGCACCTCCTGCCTCTTTTCCATCCCTTTCCTCCTCAATATCCCCTAAGTGCTGACAATGACCGTGGGTCTTCCCAGTGATGCCAATGCTTCCCCATTGATCTCAAAGTCAAGGTGAAGCCTAGCTTTGGTCCACAGCTGAGCCAGAACATCCATGGGGTGAGAGCAGCCACGGGCATCCTGAAGGTGAGGTGAGTTCATGGAGTTCCACCTCAGCACCATCAATCATTGGGATGCAGGGCTGGATGCTGAGGTGCACTGCAGCTGAGGATGGGGAGAAAAGGGGTGGTGGTGCCCAGAGGTGCTGGGGGACCCCTTTGATGTCCCCATGGAGGAGGATGCGATATCCGGCTCCAGCCTCATCCCTATCCCCATGCAGGAACAGGAGAGGCCGGAGCAGGGATTTGCCACTGAACCCTGCTCCCAAAGCCGCTCGCAGCCTTTTCTCATTCCTTTCTTTCTGGATTTAAGGCAGCTTCCAAATTCCTGCACAGCCAAATCCCGCCTGGGGCTGCCAGGAAACCTGGCCAGCAACAAGTACGTGCCGTTTCTGTACCCACAACACAGCCAGGAGTGCTGTTACTCTGCTGGTGACGATGATGGGATGGAGCTGCAACCTTCCCGAGGATGCGATCCCATCCATTCCCGGGCTGCAGCCGGCTCCCTGCTCTTGGTGCTGCCCCGGGGAAGGTGCTCAGTGCAGTGGCATCAACCTCCCCTTCATCCTTGCCTTTTATAAGCCATAAAAACCCCTCTATCCCACCCCAGATTCCCTAAACTTCATCCTCCCCGTAACCTCCCGCTTTCCCGGCGCATGGAAGCTCATCAGCTCGATTGGCTCCCGCTGGGATTTACGATCCCGGGGACTTCCTGCGCTGCCTTTCAACGCGCTCCCCTCCTTCCCGCCACCCATAAATCAAAGCTGTTTGTTTCGGGTTGCTCCTTCCCCTGTGTTTTTATCCCCATCCCTGCCTCCCTCAGTCCCTGAGAGTTTTGTGGGATGCTGGAGGTGCCAGAGCAGCCCCGAGGCCACGGTGAGGGCACCCGTTGGGTCTCCATGTGCAATGTCCATAGCTTGGAAAAGGGGATGGGGAATGTGTTTGGGAAGATCCTGCATTGCTGGTACAGCCGAAACACCGCTCCCCGTGTCTGAACACCACCGGGATGCAGCCCCGCACCCAGAGGCCCTCAAGGCTTTGGGGCTTTCCGTTGAGTCCATCCCAACGTGATCCCAAAGCGATTTTACGGGAAGCCTTGGGTCGGGAATCCAGAGCCACGGTGCATGGGGCTGCACATGGAGCATCCTCCTGGCCGTGGCGGGGATGCGGAGCCAGCTCCATCCGTGCCCACCCATGGGAGGCCTGATCCGGTCTTTCCACTGGTGACTCATGGAAAAAGCCTTGTTTTGCAGGGGCCACTCGGCACGACGGGCGTTCCTGCCTCACTCCGCTGCTTTTCGACATCTTCGGCATGAAAACATCTGGAATCCTGACCTTCCTGCGGAGCTTGCCTCACCTGAAGGCATTCCCCCCCTTCCCTATACGTGTGCAGGGCTGGCTGCGCACACAAACCGTGCTCCGGCCGCTTGGGAAGCAGCCCGGTCGCACTTCCAGGGTTGAATTCTTTGGGAATTACTCTTTCAGAGCAGCTCTCACACAATGGTGCAGGGTTTGGAGGGTTTCCACCGCCCCGCGCCAGCTCCTTGCGGGCTGCTTTGGGTACAGCGTGTGCCGGGCTGCATGGGGCCCCCCAAAGCTTCTCTGTAGGGTTTATGGCACAACCTGGAGTGATGGGGCTGGGGATTGAGCCTGGCTTATTCCAGGTGTCCCAAGGCCAGGGTGGAGCGGGATCTCGCTGGCTTTAGGGAGCAAGAAGGATCCACCACTAGATTTGGGTTAGAACACTGCAAATGGTGAATCATGCTGATGTGTCACCCCAGCACTGTGCTTCATCCCAAATACTTGCTTTTCCCTTCTTTTCCCAGCCGTCCTTCAGAGGGCAGGGATGGAGCGCGGACCATTCCTGGTGGGATCAGCCTATCCCAGCCCTGTCACAGAGGGAGCCCTGGGCAGCTCTATATTTAACTGAATTGGCTTTCCTCTTGGAGAAGGGGCATGGAGAGGGCTGCTCCTTCAGTGCTCATTGCTGTGAGCTTTCCCACCTGACTTCTCACACCTTCACACAGCCCTGACCCTGCTGCTGCTCTCTGGAAAGCAGATTAATGGGGTTTTGTTTGGGGGGGGGGTGGTGGTGGTCAGGACATGGTTTAGTTTGGAAGCTGGGATGGAAAATGATTTCCAACCCCCAAATTAGAAACAGAATGATCCTTGAAGTGCCTTGTTTTGGAGGGGGTGGTGTGTGTCATCCCACAGCAATGAGAAGCACGTGCTGAAGAGGAGCAAAGAGCTGTGATTTATTTCCTCTTAATGCTACCCAAAGGACTGGCTCGGCTCCGAGATGCTGCTCTCACTCCCTTGTTACCCATCCATGGGGACGGCTGAGCTGCTGTGGGCAGGGGACACCCATGTGATGGGTGGTGCTGGGGGGGGGACCAGACTGTGTCACCCAATTTAGTTGTTTTTGTGGGGAAAAGGGGATTGTTTTGTGGGGTATTTTTGCCCTGCTCTTCCCAAAGGGGTTTGGATGGAGAGCTGATGTGAAGTGATGGGATAAGAGCCAGTGCTTTGCTGTGATGGTTTGTCAGTGCAGTGGATTACAGTGATTTTGCTGTGGGTTGCTCTATGGTCTCTATCTCCCCAAAACCATCAGGTCCTATGAGAACTGGGCCAGACTCTCGGATAAAGAAGCCCTGCTGGGGCAGTAGCTGGTCCTGCCTGCGATGGGCTCATCCCTGCACTCACCAGAGTTGCCAAAACCCCCTTACAAATAACATACATCTTTAAATTGCAAGGATTTCCCCCATGGTGGCTGCTCAGGGGCTCAAAGACCCAACTTAAAGCTGACTTGCTGCTGCAGAGGAGCCTTCACCCACTCTATTTATTTCTCTTGTTGGGTCTAACATGCACCCAAAAGCAGTGCTGGAGCTGAGGTGCCCCATCCTGCCCTTGGGGTGCCCCGGGGTGGGTTTTGTGGGACATGGAGCCAGTCGCTGGGATTTAATAAGACACTTATTGTATGTTACGTATCAAGAGCTGATAGGAAACGTGTCCCCAGGATTAACAGCCGTGTAGAAGATAAAGCAGGGAGTTCAACCTCCAAGGAGCACGTTTCAAATAACCCACTGTTGCTGCAGCGTGGAATAACCAGGGTAAGGAGTGGGATGGGTGAAGGTCAAACCGGTATCACAGGTCACCATGTCCCAGGAACCACGGGATGAGGCCGGTGATGCCTATGGATGCTGGTTATAGTGCAGGAGCAACGTCAGTTCCGTCTTCTCCCATTTCTTCCTCCTCTTCCACCTCTCCCCTCTCTTTTTGCTTTTCCCAGGCCCCAATTTCTCCCCCGTGGAGGCAAAAGCTTTGGCTAATTAGCAAAACGTGTCAAAGAGAATGATGAATGGCCCGGGAGGAGGTTTAGCTGCCTTTGTGCCTGACTTCTGCTCTTAAAGGGTTTATTAGACGATAAGGGAGCTCATGATGGCAGAGCAAAGTATGTGCTATCACGGGGCGTTAAAGGGTCGGAAAAGAGGGGGGGGGATATGGGGTGGATCGGGGTCACTCTCAGAGGGAGAGCCCAGAGCTCTTGTTTCTCTGCCTCTGTGTGTGACCATCACCGTGGTGTCTGGCCTTGGCAGGGGAAAAAAGACATGACACCCCCCCCCCCCCCCCCCCCAAGGCTGAATGCCTCCTTTATTCCTGCAGGGGCAGGTAATTTAATCTCATCAGCCAGGTTATGAATGTCTCTGTGTTACAGGGGGTTTGTGTGGGTGCACGTGCCGGGGGCGATGCTTTAGGGTGTTCTCTATGTGGGTGCTCAAGGTTGGTGCTGAGTCTAATGCTGGGGAGCGAGGACAAGGAGAGGCACAGCCAGGGGCCTGTCCTGCTTGGTGGCAGCAGGGACAGGGGTGCTCAGGACTGGACTCACTCCATGGCCACGGTGCCTCGAACCCTGTGGGACATCCCTGATGCTGTTCAGTGCGGGCTCAGACTCCCCTTGCTGGTGGCTCCCAGTGCTGGGTGGGCAACAGAAGCACAGGCAGGGACACCAAGGCATGGTCCTATCAGGACCATGGTGTGCAGCATCTCAGCTGTCCTCATCTTTCATGGGTTCAGGCATGTTTCAAGCAGCTCCCAAAGTGATCAATTCAGTGAAACTCATACTCCCTAAAGCCCAAACCCCTCAAAACCAGCAGCTTTTGCACCATGGGATCACCAGCATCCCTGTGCCATGCCAGCATCCCAGTTGGGAAGCAGGGAGAGGATGAGCATGGTGGGAGCTGTATCACCAGCACTTGTTTTAAACCATGAGTGATTCCAAACCCCATCAGACACTGATGCCTGCAACTGCAGAGGCCTGAGCCACTCAGTGCATGTCAAAGGGGTGGGAAGGGGGTGGTGGTGGTGTCAGGAGCTGCTCCATGAGGTTTTCCTCCAGCAAACAGACCTCTGGGCTTAATAAGCTATTTGTAAAGCTCGCTGTGGATAAACAAGAGGCCATGTGTGAGGCTGGAGGCGGCCTCGCAGGGCTCCACCGCGCGGGCTGGGACCTCAGCACAGAACTATTTGCAAGATAAACAGAGGAAAATGAGTGCTGGATGAGGCCAGGGCCGCTGGCAGCAGCGTGCCGCTCCTCTCGCGGGTATTTTGGGGCAGGAACTTGGTTTTCTGTGTGCTGTGGCTGAAAGATGCTGGGGTTTTGCCTCCAAAGGGAACCTCGCGTGCTTCTGAGTCAAAAATAGACCTGAGGAGGGTTGGGAGAGGCACAAAGAGGGCTTGCAGGGGAGTTTGAGGGTGAGGAGCTGGGATGTGCGGCTGCTGGTGCAGGTCCCCCTCGGGCTGAGGTGGCAATAGCGGCAATGTTAGGAGCAGAGCTGCCCTGCCTGCTGCTCGTGCCTCCCGTCAGCTCCTCTGTTCCTCCACGCAGGTAGATGCAATGTAATGGTGCCCGGGACACTGCCCTGTCCTCTGCCTGGCCTAGGCTGGAGCAGGGGAAATGGGTTGGGGTCCATCCTTCCATCCCCTCCATCTCTCCATCCCTCTGTCCTTCTATCTCTCCATATCCTCCATGTCTCCATCCTTCTGTTCCTCTATTCCTCCATCCTGTCCATCTCCCCATCCCTCTACCCTTCTATTCCTCTATATATCCATCTCCTCATTCTCTCCATCCCTCCCATCCTTCTATTCCTCTATATATCCATCTCCTCCATCTCTCCATCCTATTCCTCTATTCCTCAACCCCATCCATCTCTCCATCCCTCTGTCCTTCTATTCCTCTATATATCCATCCCCTCCATCTCTCCATCCTTCTATTCCTCTATCTCTCCATCCTGTCTATCCCAACATCCCCTCCATCCCACCATTCCTCCATCCCTTCTGGCTCTTCCAGAGCAGCAGGAGGTGATGCTCTGGTCAAGTGGGACAGGGTGTATTCCCTGAGGCCTGGTGAACTCTCACTGCAGCATCCCTGCATCCCGATGGCGATGGCTGAAACACAGCACCCACACTTGAGGCTGGGGATGGCTGTAGCAGCACAACCCTCTCTGGTGGTCTCTTTGGGAACACCAAACTAGGCAAACTGGGATGGGGGAAGTTGTCCCTTCTCTTCGCACACTTGCAAATCTCCCTTGGACATTGGGCTCGGTGGTGATTTCCTTTTCCCCTGCTCTGGAGACTGCAGCCATGGGGTGATGCCTGACTTGGGGCACCATGGCTGGGACCCGCCTGCAGCCCAGATCTCTCAGTGAAATCTTCTCCTTCTCTTCCCCACCCCCAGCAAATTTAATTAAAAGTCATTCAGATTCCTTTGAAAGAAAATGTCATCCGTCGACACAATTACACTTTAACTAACCAAAGCTGTTACAGTTCCTATATATATTGGAATCAGGCTGTCGTTATTAGTTCTAAGTAAGTAATTTATTCCCATTATTGTGTTCAAATTACAGGATATTACCCCCTGGGGAAATAATCCTGTTATTTGAAATGTAAAAAAGAACTCACATGGACAACAATGGATTCCTGAAGGAACCCAACAACAGTCCCCAGTCCAAGTGCAGCATCCCTTGCCTTGCATGGAAAAATATGAAGTTGCTTTTAAAAATGCTCTTTTCTCCTCTCTTTTCCTCCTGCCACCCCAACAGAGGTAAATACGGCTCCTTCTCTTCTAGCAAAGCCTCTATTTAGTGAGGGAATCCTGGATGTGCAGGAATAAGGGGAAGGGACATGTATGTGTATGACCTCCCTTAATGCGGTGATGGGAAGGGAGCGCTGGGATGGTGGGATGCCTGGTACATCCCAACGGGGGTTCTGCTGGAGCTGGGAACCATTGGCTTACTCCAGCAAAGAGCTGCTGAGCCCCTTCAGAAACACTGTTCCCTGCATCGAGATCCTCCAAATAACAGCTTGTCTCTACAACACCCAAACATAAGCAACTAATTTGGACCCACCGAAAGGAAAAAGGGGGAGGCCAAAAAAGAGAAGAGAAAGAGGAGGAAGAGGGAGGGGAGGGAAGAAAATCAGATACACTTGTAACCTGATTACAACAGCCAGCTATGTGTGCAAAATCACAATGCAGCTCTATAATTAAATCTCTCTTTCCCCCTCCTGCCGAGCTCTTTCCTCTAACAGGCATGGTACAAAAACAGTCGTTAGGACATCAAATTCCAGCTCCGACAAGAGGGGACCTTTTTTGTCTATAGCTGCTCGCCTCCTCTTTAAGGAAATAATAATTATAAGCCCAGCACTGCTGGCTGACGAGCTTTGTGGGGCAGAAAGGGCTCGTCTTGTCCAACTGTTCCTTTAGGGCTGTGGAGAGGGAAAAGAGGAGGGGAAGTGCTGGGAGCCAGCCACGGACACCCCCTCCTTGTGGTGGGGTTCAGGGTGAGAGGAAACCCTGGGGTCTAACAAGATGCTTGAGGGTTTGCAGCCATAGCTATGTCTTATCTTGCCCCGCTGGTTTAGCATCAGTGGTTTGGTACCCATGAGATTCCCAGGTGGGTGTGATGGTTTGGTGGGTGCATCCTGAGGCATATGAGGAGCCAGTGGATTCCTGGACATGGGGAAGACTCCTGCCCTAACACTTTCCCAAGGGGCCCTGGCTTCTCCTCATGGTGGTCCCAGATCCTGGGTCACAAGGTGATGGAAGGATGCTATGGATACAGCCCCCAAAAGGAACATGGAAAGGAGCCCCAGGAGGACAAGGATAGCAGCCTCCCTCCCAGCCCTGCCTGTTAATGGCTTTGATTTACTCCACGTTCGTCACAGCTATTCCCATCCCTGTGACACCCAGCACGTGCTTTTGCTGGCAGCTGCAGGCTGGTTTCAGCCTCAGGGACCCATTTCCTCGCGGGCAGGTTCCTGCTTGCTTCTTCAGCGTATTTTTGGGAACAGGTTTTGCATCCCATCTTCTTTTCTGCTTGAGGGAGCGGGGTCTGAGTTTCTTACAGTGATGGCACGTCTGGTGCAATGACTTGCAGCATCGTGGGGAGGGCAAAGGAGAAAGCCTGGCAGCAGGGGACCAAAAATGGGTCCCAGTGTGCAAGCTAACTACCACTGAGAGAGGATTTATCGATTGCACCTCGCTGGCAGGTAGGAGGAAGCAAGACTGAGCGCTGATGCAGGCTTTGCGATGTGACACGGATTCAGATGCCGTTCCAATGAGGCTGTGGATGTTTGGGTTTAATGGCAATTAACAGCTGTTAAAAGGCAAAAAGATCTATCCTAATAACACCTCCCGCTCCTGGTGCCTTTCATGAAGGGATTTGAAAATACGGTTGTGAGTGTTGATTTTAAGCCACGATAATGTACCCCAGGGAGGTGGATGGGTTTACCTTGCTTTCAGGCGGGGAAGCTGCAGCAGGCCAGGGCATGATGTGGGGACGAGCGTTTAACACCTGGCTCTGGGACAGGACTGAGCCAGGGACCAGTCAGCAGCATGGGTGCAGTTTTCACCAGCATTTCCCATGTCTTTTATTTAGGGGGGGGGAGATTAAATCAGTGCAAAACCAGGGGCACTCACAAGTTTAACCTTCAGTAGGACCCTCGTGCTGGGGGGGGGCACGTAGGAAATTGTCTCCCTGGGAGATGCAGCAAATCTGGATTTTCCAGTTCCTGGAGGGCTCTGCTTGTTGAAATGAGAAGCAGATAGGAGAGGTGAATTTTAAGAAGGACAGAGCAAAGGCACACAAGTCTGCAGTTAAGTTCTAAACTTCTTTCTCTGGATCTCCCGCTGAGTAAATGCTTTAGGAGCTTCAAACCACAGCTTTTAATATTCCTTAACATGCCCCACGATTCCTTCTCCCCCCCTGTCGCAACGGCAAAGAGCAGCTGGGAATATTTTCCATTTCCAAATGCTTTGTATGCATACGAAAGTACCTGCAGCTCCTGTGGGCCGGGCTACGGGAGGAACGCTGAAGCCAAGGGTACCTATTTGATATCAAACCTCAAAATAGTACATGCTACTGCTCGTGTCCTGCATCCAGGAGGGTGTTTTGGATTTAAGTGACAGATCAAGGGATAAATCCCCAGTTTACTCCGTTGATGTAGAAGACCTTGCCCTTTGGAGCTCAGCATTCCCGTTTGCTTGGATGGAGGCTTGTTTTAAACGCGCATACCTGTAAGGCTGGGGTGCTAGATGGGGGTTGCAGATTTTCGGAGGGTTTCCCAAGGCATGTTTCTCCACCAAAGCACATTTTTTTCCTGCTGAAAGGTGTAACTGCCATTTCCGTGCCTTCCAACCAATTTAGCAGCAGATCTGTAGCCAAAAAAACGCAGGCAGTAATTACAGCTTTGGGAATCGCGCTCCTCTCAAAGCTCTCCATGGGCTGTATATGTCAGCCCTCCTCTCTGCTCCCTGCCTATTTCCACCCCCCCCCCATCTTGGATGAAAAAACCTTATTATTGTGTAAAAGGGAAAAGAAGAGAAAATAAATGCACCCTGGTCTATCAAAGATCTGGTCTATCTGTGATAAAAGCCGGTACCAGGGGGCTGTGAAAGCATTGGGCACCCAGCACAGGTCCAGGTCCTGACACTGGGGGGGTCCTAGGTTTGGATCTGGGGGGATATGCAGGTGGCAAAGTGGGAAAGCAAGATGGTTTTGTGGATAAACACCCGCCTGCCCATGCCAGGCAAGGAAGAAACCATCAGGCTTTATTTGGACTTGAAAACCAGCTGTGGTTTGGGAGATGGTTGGCTTTATAAACCCTGGAGCGGTAGGGTCGGAACTGCTGTAATGGGAAGGGGGGGGGCACCACCCATGTCCTCTCTTCTCCCACACTGGCAGGGCATTAGGATGCTGCATCCATGGGATGTGGGGATGCTGCATCCATGGGATGTGATGCTGCTGCAGGCTCCTGGGCACTGGGTACAGCCCCGGGGGGGGTTGGGGGGGAGGACGTTTCTTGGGCTCCCCTCACTGCCCCATGCAATGCAAAGCCCGCAGCCAGGCTGAGCACAGGACTTATAATCAGCCAGGATTTATGGAGAAAAGTGAAATCTCGAGCTGTTCTGGTCATTAATCAGGAATTCTTCCCTTGGTTCCCAAGCTGTTTCCCCAGGGGGATCTCCTCCTCGGGACCCCCCACCCTGCAGCCCCCTCCCCACGGATGTACAAGGGGTTGAGGTGGGAATCTGAATTACCCCCCCCCCAATCGATGAATAAATCCCATGGGATTCATCGGAATAAACCCCAGCAGGGTCCCCCTTGCTTTCAAATCCCACCTCCCCCTGTAGGGGTTTATTTGGGGGGGGGCACGGGACGGGACGGGACGACGACACACACAACCCCCTGCTGTCAAACTCAGTGCTGCTTTTAAGGCTGGGGGGGGGGGGTGGGAGGCATGAAATGAGGGCAAGGCTTTGCCGATGCGTTGGGCTCGCCGCCGACCGTGTTTTAACGTGATTTATGGCTGGATTTCTAAATCCAGCCACTGACTCCACGCTTTAAATATAGCTCCAAACCCACCCTGGAAACGTGTAGTAAGCACGTTAAAAACGCCGGGAGAAAGGGATGCGCAGCCGAGCTGGGGATGGAGGGAATGGGGGTATGTGTGTGTTTTTTGGAGGGGGGGTGTCCTCTCTGCTCCAAGCCCATAGCAATGAGCAGGTGTGTCCCCCCCCCAAGCCTTGGCAGCCCCACAAATAGGGGGATCAGTTTTGTCTCTCATGTTTCTAGACAGCCCCCCCGCTCCATCCTACCTGCATCCCTGGAGGGGGTAACGACACAACGGGCATTGTAGGACTGGGGGCTGTGAGCTCTGCGCTGCTCCAAGAGTGGCTGGGCTGAAGAGAGGAAAAAAGGGGGGAAAAAAGGAGGGGGGAAAGACAAAAAGGGAGGGGGGGGAGGGAATAAGAGGGGAAAAGGGCAAAAAGAAAAAAAAAGGGGAAAAAAGGAAAAGTAAAAAAAGAGGAAAAAAACAACACCCCCAAAATTTAAAAAATATTAAAAAGAGAAAAAAAGGGGGGGGGGGGGGGGAGAGAGAAAAAGTGGAGGAAAAAGGGCGGTGGTAACGGAAAAATGGGAAAAAAAAAGAAGGGGGAAAAACCGGAAAATAAACAAAAATAAGGGAAAAGAACCCAAGGGGAGGGATGGAGAGAGAGGAGCTGGGCGCAGGGCGGGGGTTGTCACTAACCCCCCCCCCCCGGGGCGGGCGGCACCGTGGGAACCTGCCGGGACCCTGGCACCGGGGGACACATACACGACCACGCGCCCCCCCCCCCCGCCAATGATTTTGACCAAAAATAGGTATTTTGGGACATAAACAGTGTTTGCTGTAAAGCTTGAGAGGGAAAAGTGTGAGAGCGGTGGCTACCCCCCAGCTTCCCCTCGGGAGCTGCGGTATGCCCCCTTTGAGGGACCCCCCCCTCTCCAAGGGGCAATGCGGGGGACACACACACATACAGACACCGTCTTAGTGGAAATAAAGGTGGGAAAAGAGGGGGGAATGTTGGGAAACGGTGGGAAAATGGTGCACCCCCCCCTCAGTGCAGCCACAACACAGCGGGAGAAACCATAGTAATAATGATAATAGCAATAAAATATGTGTATATATATGTATAGGTATTGGGGGGGGGTATTTTGAAGGCATGGTGGGGGTCAGTGCTTTGTAGCAGCCCCAGCCCGGAGCTGCTGCTACAAGATGGCTCCCGGCCGGGGGAAGAGGAGGAAGAGGAGGAGAAGGAGGAGGAAGGACCGGAGCCATGGGGGGGGAGCAAGGTTTTTATTAGCATGTCCCTGATTTATGGCATGCCAGCCCCCCCCCCCCTTCCAGGGGACAGTAACGGGGAGGTCCGGGCGTGAAGGCATGAAATATGTATAAAATAGGCTTTTAAAGCCACATAAAAGCTATCGAGCCATTAATATATGTATTTTTTTGCCCCTTAATTCCCCACTTTTTGGGTTATTAAACAGAAAAGGGCGGGGGGGGGGGGGGAAGCAGCCCTCCCCCTAGAAACATCGGGGTTTGAGGCTTCGCTTCTGACGCAGCCAGGTTTTGCTCTTAGATATAAATAAAAACATATACATATATATATATATATATATTGGCGTTAAAACAGCGCCTTTCGGAGCGTGAGAGCTTTTCGAGGAAGGCGATGCCGAGGAGCAGGAAGAGTGGAACCGTTCCAGGCTCCGTTTTGGGGCCGTTTCGGGACCCCTTTCTGCCCCGTTTGTGCCGTTCGCCTCCAAACTCCCCCGTCCGGACGTGTAAGGGGGTGGCTTTATCGGTATTATTTAATTTATCCCGGGATTAAATATGTTCCCCTCCCCCTTTTTCGTTGTAAAAGCCGAGTTTTAACTAAATAAAGAGCGGGCGGTGGGTTGGGAAGCTCAAATGGGGGGGTAGGAATGATGAGGTGCTCGACCCCCCCCCCCCCCCCGATGCACAGGGCAGCGTGGAGAAGTTAAAAACACATTAAAGAAAGACGAAAAAGAAGGAAAGAAAAGTAAAAGTTGGGCTGGACACTGGGAAGGCAGAGCCAGGGCCGTTCTCCCCCCCCCCCCCCTCCTTTTGGCGGGCAGCTCCGCTTCTCCCGCCCGTTTGTAACGCTAAAAGCAGCTGGAAAAAGCGGAGTTTTGGTTAAATCGGAGGGGGGAGGGTGTTGTCTCCTCCCCAAACCTTCCTTTTCACCCTATTTTTACATTTTTTATGGGGCGGGGCCCGCAGGGAGGGATCAATCTCCCCCCCCCCCCTTCCCTTTTCGGCCTCTCCCCTTCTCCCCCTCAAAGGCCGCTTTGTCCGCGGCGGGGCCGTGGGAGAGGGCCCGGCGGCGCTTCCCCCTCAGTCTCATCCCGGGGGGCCCTCACGTCCCGGCCGTGGCAAAGGCAGAAGGGGAGGGCCGGGGGACGGGAAGATTGATTTAAACCCCGCGGATAATAAAGGGTAGAAGGGGTCGCGTTGTCCCCCCCCCCCCGTCACACCTCAGAGCGGTGCAAGAAGGGGGGGGGACCCGATCCCATCCCGCTTCCCCTTCCAACCGCCGCCAGCTCCGAGCGGGAGACTGAGGCGAAAGGAGGGAGGGAGGGAGAGGGGATGGGGGAGCCTGGAAACGGGCGGCGGGAGCGCCTCAGCGTGAGGGGGAGCGGGGGGCCTGGAAACGGCCGCCTGTTTACCCGCCGCTGACTGGCAGCGCGGATGGGCAATGGCGAGGCGCGGGCGGGCGTTGGGGCCGGCCCGTTCCGCGTTGAGAACAATGCGCGTTTCATGGCCGCGCCGCCCGTTCCCCCCCCCGTTCCTCGGTGGGGTTTAGCGTTTCTCTCCTCCCGCGCTCTCCTGTGTTGTTTTTTTTTTTTTTTTCTCCCCGTATTTTTTTAAATTTTCCCTTTTTCCTCGCTTTTTTTTTTTTTTTTTTTAAGCGAGGAGGAGGAGGGGGGGTTGTGTGTGTAAGGGGGTGTTTGTGTGTGTGTGTGTGTGGTGTGGAGGCGATGCTGCCTCAGCTCGGCGGGCCCCCGCCGCTCCATGGCGCGGCTGCTGCCGCCGCGTCGCTCCCGCGTTGCCCTTGCTGAGGAGAGGAACGGAGCGGAGCCGGGCCGGGCGGCGGGCAGGGCGGCGAGCCGGCACCCCCCGCCCCAGCCCCGCGCTGCCGCCGCCATGCCCCGCGACCAGGCGGCCTGACCGCGCTGAGGTAGGAACCGGACCCCCCCCGTACCCTTCCCTGCCCAACACATCCCGGGCCGCCTTTTGCCCCCTTTTTTGAGACGTTTTCCTCTGTTTTTAGCACTTGGGAGCCGCGATCCCGCAGCCCCGCGGCCAGACTCGCCCCGCTGAGCCACGCAGGCAGCGTTTAATTGAATTTAAACCGATTTTTTTCAGCTAAACTTAAGAAAACCACGACCCGATGGGATTTTTCTTACTGTTTTCCATTATTTCCCGTTCTATTTTATTTAATTAACCACTTTTTTTTTTGCTCGGCAGGTCACCCCCTTCTAGGCTCGGAGCCGGGAAGGGCGGCGGGGCCGGGGCTCTCTGAGCGCTGGAAGGGGGGGGGATAGGGAGAAAGCCCCCACTTTATTCCCCTCAGTGTTTATCATTCCTCTCTATCCCGGTGTAAAACCCGGTGGATCGGGCGTGGGATCGTTTCATCAGGCTACAAGCACGATTAGGTCTTTATTTTTCTGTATATTTGTGTATTTTTTACCCTTTCGGGGTTTGGTTGTTTCCGAGCGGGAAAAACGGGAGGAAAAAGAAGAAAAAAAACCCGAAAAAAATAACAAAACCCAAGCGGCCATTTGGAGCGTTGGGAATGCGGGGTGGGGGGGGGGGAAAGGGCAAGAAACGAGGCTGCGGGGCGATACCGGAGCCCTGGTCCCGATCGGGCGGCTCCCGGCGGGGCAAATCAGCCCCACGAGGGGAAAAATAGGAAAAAAAGAAAAATTAGGGAGTTTATCAGTGTTGGTTTAGGGTTTTTTTTCGGTGTTTTTCTTTTTTTTATTGTTATTTAATGTAATTTTGGGAGGAGAACGGCAAAGCCGCTTCCCCGCCGCCCGATCCCATTGGAGCCGCAGTGCGGGCTCTGCTGCCGCTGCTTCCCCTGCGTTTGGCTTTGGCGATGCCGAATTCCCTTTTCATTGAAAAGTAGGGTTTTTAAACACTTTTAACTATTTCCCCCGCCTTTTTCCCGCAACTTTTCCTCCCTTTATTTGGGTGTTCGGGGGTGGCCGGGAGGCAGGGCTCGGAGCAGGCTCCTCATCGCACCCCGCTTCTCTGTTTGCAGGCAGCGCCGAGACCGCCGCGCCGGGGCTGGCTCCGTCTCCCTGCACCGCGCCATGGGACGCTTGGACGCCTTATTTTTGAGAACCATCTGATTTTTTGGGGGAGGAGAAGGAGGGGGGGGGTTGGGGGGGCGGGGGGGTGGGGGGGGAAGGCGGTGGCGGGCACCGACAGCGATCCGGGAGACTCCTTGAAGCCGGCGAGTGGATGATGGATGGCCGAGATTTCGGGCCCCCCCGCTCGGTGCACGGCCCCCCTCCGCTGCTCTCCGGGCTGGCCATGGAGAGCCATCGCTTGGGAGCCACCGGCCGCTTGGCCCCCGCCGCTGGTCCCATGGCTGCCGGGCTCCCCGCTGCCCTCCAGCCCGGCAAGTTCCTCGCATCGGGCATCAGTCTCCACTCCCACCCGGGTAAGGCTCTGCGGCCCCCCCCCACCATCCCACCTCCGGTAGTTTTCCCGTCGCTTCCCCTTTTCCCGGTGCCTCCGCGGCTTCACACGCAAAAATACAGTAATAAGAGGGATTATGTGTGCTGGCAGCTTTTTCACGTGTTTTTCCCAAGGGTTTTCTGCTTTTTTGGGGTTGGATTTGGAAAAAAAATGTAGGGGAATAAGGGAGGAAAAATAATAGTGTGGGGAGAAATAATAGAGAAAAATGGAATAAATAATAAAGAAAAAAATAAGGAAAAGGGTAAAAAATAATAGGGGAAAATATAGGAAAAGTGGTAAAAAATAGGAGAAAAGAGATAATAAGGGGGGGGGGGGAAGGAAAAATTAGGGAAAGTGAAAGAAAAAAATGGGGAATGGGGAAAAATACTGCTCCCAGCCGATAAAACTTCCCCCTTCCAGTGCACTGTTCTGTTGGCACTCGGGGAAAATCCTCTGCCGAGGGTGTTTCGTGGAATAAATCCTGTTTTGGGGAAAGCCAGAGAGCAGCAGCTTGGGCTGCAGCGGGGAAGGGGGCTCTGGCACGGGTGGGCGAGAAGAACCCTGCTTGGGCTGGGGAAATGGGGCAAAATGGGGCAGTTTTGGTGATCTCCCTTCTGCTGCCTATGCGGGTATCGGGGAATTTTTCTTCTCTTCCATTTTTCCTTTTCTTTCCCCCTTGTTTATCCTTATTTTTTAAATAATTATATTTTTTCTAAACCCGCAAACAAAACTTCTCCCTCTTCATACGTTTTCCCTTCCACTCATTGTGCTTCATCCTCACGGAGCCCCATGTCTGCTTCTCCACTGAGTAAAAAGCAGACATTGAATCACACGGCGTTTGTTTAGCTTTCTCTCTTTCCTCCCCACTCAGCTTTTTATTTATTTGCTTAAATGACTCCATTTTTGAGACGGATTTTGATCTTTTTCCGCCCTTTCCCTGTTCCCAGCGTCTCGCAGGGTGGGATAAGGCGGGATCCTGGCGAGCTGCTGCCGAGCTCGTCCTGGGGAGGACACAAGGGATTTCTGACCGTTTGATTTCCCTCTCTGCCTCTCTCTATTATTATTCTTTTTCCCTTTCTTTCCCCTGGGCGTGGAGAGGTGACTCGGAGTTTACTTTAGGCGTTGGGAGGGTGACAGGTTTTGCAATAATAAACCTGCTTTTCTCCCAGCCGCCCGGGATGAATGACTTTGAAATTTGCAAACCTGATTGCCAACATCTGCACAGAAGGAAGCAGCCCGAATCGAGGCAAAGAGATTTATTAGGTTTAGACTAGGTGGCAGTGCCAATTTCCCAGGTGCTAAGGGGAGAGGTGTAAAGCGGAGGGCTCTGAAGCCAAGCACATGGACAAACACCTTTTTCCCTTCCCTTTTGTCTTTTTTCTTGGTGTTTTTTTCCCCTCCTTTTATTTTCATCCTGGGCATTTTCTCTCCCTCCATATTAAAGCAAAACACGATCTCTGCAAAAATGCATCTGGATAACTGAAGCCAAACCGAGTGCGGGTTGTTTCTTTTTTGCTGTTAATTCTTTATTGGGTGATTTTTATGCTGTTTAAATTATTTGTTGTTGTTATTTCTCCTCCCAAAGTTTCCTTTTCTGGTGCTTCCCTGAAATCCAGGCAGCCCTTGGAGGGAAGCACAGAGCTCTGGCCTCCCTAAGCTGCCCGTGCGTTGCTCTCGCCGCGAGCGATCCCACTGCATGGGGATCGAGCCTCGGATTTGGGCTCCTCACAGAGCAAAAAGGGAGTTTGTGATCCCTCTTGTTTTTACTTTTTCACGTGGATTTAGTATTTTTATTGCCCTTTTCCTTGTTTTTTGAAAATCCCCTGCACCACCGCAGTGCCCGGCTCTCCCTGCGCGCTCCCCGGCAGGATCGCTTCGGCACAGCCGTTCCCAAGCAGCCTAAACATTCCCAGCCACCCTAAATGGCATTAAAGAGCTCCATACAATTAACAGTTGAAACTTCCATTACACAGTGATGGGATAGGCAGGGATTTATTTTCTTTTCCTATTTATTTTCTTTCCTTTACGGCTTTAACAATATCGTTTGAAATGATGATTGCTTCCTGCTTCGGAGGGCCCCTTTGTAGCTTTGTGTTTGCCGTGTTGATCTTGGTGTGTGCTTTTTTGTTGGGGCTTCTTTTCGTGGTGTTTTTCTCATTTTGCTTTAGCTTTAGGAGGGGTTTGGAAGGGTGGAAAGCAGAGGCTTGTGCAAGGGGTTAAGAAAAGTGGGCAGGAGGCAAAGCCTTTAAATAGAGCCAGTTCAAACCGATCTTTAAATACCGCCGGGCTGAAGAAAGAGATTGTTGACTCCATCCCAGCGTCCTCCTAAAATAAATACACCCCTGTAAAAATAGCACGATTGGCCATAGTTGAGAATCCAGATTGGAGAATCCGGTTATTGCCAGCACCAGCTCCTTGTTTTTCCTGTACCCTCGGCTTGTTTGGTACCGGGCTCTGCCCCAGTGCCAAAATACAGGACCAGGGCTGTGTTCAGTGACCCTGGAGCCTCAGCTCTTCTCTGGGGGGGTTCCTATTCCGTGGCAGCATTCCGGACGCTGTGTAGTCCACGGGGATGGGGACAGAAGCCCCTTTGTTGGACGCGTACAGAGGGAGGAGTGAGCTGGAGCCTGGGGCAGGAGGCGAGCCAGCCCTGGGCGATCGGGCTGCTGTCCCATGTCCCCGTCCCCAAGGAGGGCAGGGGGACTGTGGGGGCCGGGGAGCAGCGGGGTGCTCCCAACAGCTTTCTGCCGAGGGCTGCGGGAGGAAGGTGACTGTTTGCAATGGAATTTCATCCCTGGCAGCCGAGCTTGCTGGGAAGAGCTTGCACAAAAAGAGGCTGCAATCGACAGAGTTGGGCGGTTGAGTCTGTTAAAGCAGTAGCTTGCTCTACTCTCCAGGTTAAAATATGGGGTTGATGGCTCTGCTCTTTCCCCATGCCACAGGCTTGGGGTCCAAGCGAGTGCGCTCTGCTCCGTGCCGTGTTGTTGTGTTTTGGGGGAGGTGGAAAAGGCTTCCTTGGGCTCAGTTGCAAAGGGGTGCTCTGGGACTGCGTCCTTGCCAGGCAGCGGGTCTGTGCGTGAGCAAATCCCCTCCACATGCATAAATACCTCTGGGTTTAAAAGGATAACAATAAAAACCTGCTTTTTGCCATGTACTGAGGTATCCTTTTTTGGGTGGAATGTGTATGGGGGGGGGGCTACCAGAACAAATCTGTGCTTGTATAAAAGGATGCCTGGCTTCTCACGTGAAAATACACTTCAGAAATGCTTTCTAGTGCCCAGGAAAAGGGACACAGCTTCATGAGCAGAGCTGACTTGGTGTTAAATCCAGAGCTGTGAATCGATCAGGCGGAGGGAAGAGAGGTTTTCAGTGTGCTTACTTTCCTGCTTCCACATTAGCATGTGCATTCAAATGCAGGGATTTAAGGTGGATTGGAGACTGTCCCTGCTTCTCGGCTTGCTGTGCCGGGGGGAGAAGTTTTCCAGACGGCTGGGCCAGGTATATAGGGGAATAAATAAATATATAAACCCCCTTCTCCTCCCAGGATAGCTTTGCTGTGCCAGCAAAATCCCACTGTAGCCATCCTTATAATGGCAAAATTGTGCTTCTGCTGAGCCCGCAGATTCTGCAGTGGAGGCTTTGCCGTCGGCAGTGCCAGCAGAAGCACAATTTGCTCATCTCATCTGCATCCATGCTAAAATCACTTTGCTGATAGGAGACACTGGGATAACATAGATGCAGTACTGGACTGTGCTGTGTCCCGCTCCTCCCCTGGGAGGATTTGGGCTCCCGGGCTGGTGATGGTGGGATTTTTGGCTGTGGTTTGCCGCCGGCTCTTCTTGGTCACGTTTTGATGCTTCAAGGGAAATACCATCGGTGTTTAATGGCCCTTGAAATCTAGGTTTCGCCCTCCCTGCCTGCCCAGAGGGTGGTGCGAGGGGCTGAGTGTGGGGGGCTCCATGGGGCAAGGGACCCGGCAGGAATGCGGGTGGCTGGAGACCTGCCTGGGGAGATGTTTCCCCTCCCTTGGGGCCCTGGTGAAATCAGATGCTTCTTAATACGTGTTTTCAGGCAGAGCAGCCACTGTGCTTCTCCCAGTAGGGCTCCGGGAGGTGATGCTGGTCTGTGTCGGATAGGGAGGTTGTGCTTGGACTCATTGCAGTCTCCCATTTCCACCCGGTATTCCGGCCCTTTGGCCGTTAAGTGATGCCCCTGCAGTTCCCTTGGGCTTGTGGCCAACTCGCAGGCTGTAAGCAAGGCAGGAGCAGTGTCTGGTTTTGCAAAGGGAATGAAATGTTGGGAAAAAGGGATATCTGCATTTTTGGGAGTCTCCCGTTGTGCATTCTTGGTGTGCTGGGGATGTGTTTTTCTCATGTCCCAGTGGTTGGGTGGATTGTGGCGGGGGGGGGGCATCACCATCTCTCAGGAGGGGTGCGAAGGACTGTCCACCCTGTCTTCCAACCCCTCTGGAGTTCCCATCTCAAGTGGCGGTCACTGGTGGTAGAGAAGTTAGGTTTGGACTGTGGACAAGAGCCTGAGGGCCATGGGGTGACGTAAACTTACTCGGAGCAAGGTCCTGCAGGACCCTCCGCTGTGTTAGGGCTTCTAATACCTTCTCCAGCTGAACGGGCAGCAGATACATGCTAGTGGGGAAGATGTTCTTCATTGGCGTGGTTTCTAGCAGCCCGTCTCCCGCCCCAAGCCAGCCTTGCCCCTGCCCATCACTGAGTCTCCTTGCTGGGCTTGTACAACCGCCGGTCACAGACCCGACTGGTGGTGTGCCAGTGAAAATCTGATCCAGAGGATGAGCTGGTGCTAGAAATCCTAGCTGGGGGGTGGTGTGGGGCGCCAGGCAGGTCCCCGGCATTGGGGACGGGCTCCTGCTGTTTCCCAACACAGCAGCTGTTGCAGAAATGGAAATTGCGGGGAATTAATCTCGCTGCAGACGTGGTTAACAGAGCAGGGCTTTCGTAAGGGAAATTTTAGCTCTCCTTGCTAGGATAACCCAAGCTAGAGCTGAAATTAGTTTATAATTACATAGTAAATAACCCCCCCCTCCGTCTTGTCATTTCACCATCTCGCGATGAATATGGAAATGAACATTGTTGGAGGGGAATGAACGCAGTTGTGGCAGCCTTCCAGGTGAGCGCCTTGCGGTTCGGCCGCGGCTGTGCCCGGTGTCGGATCACCTCCTTCAGCTGGGGTTAGCACCGGGCGAGTTGAAACAAGGCCCCTGTGTGTTTTCGGCGTGTACTCAACTGGTCCAGTTTAAAGCTCGGGGCGGGAGGTGGTGCAGGGAATCGGGGCCAGGCTGGCATGTGCTGACATGAAAGCTGCCTTGCCGGGATGAGGAGATGTTGGTCTGGGTTAGGTAACGCGATCCAGCATCGCCCCGCTCGAGGTGCTGAGGACAAGGGAGTGCTTTGTTCTGCCTCGCTGCTGAAACGGAGAGCACGGGGTGCCCTCAGCGACCCGAAAACGCAGGCGGGTTGGGGAAGGTGGGGAGATGAAGGCAGCTCCCTGCTTGCGGGGTAAGGGAGAGAACTGCGGCAGCCCCTCGCTGGCTCTTCCAACTGGGAATGGGCTTTAAAAAGCCAGCTTTGGGAGGGGAAGGCTCCAGTGGCCAGGAGGATTTGGGGGGTTTCCTTCTCCCCATGTTTCCTCCCAGCCTCACGTTTCTGGCTGGCTTCACTCCGGGATGGCACATCTGGATTTGCGCAGGCATCGTGGTGGGGAAAACCACCGTTTCTCTCTGCTCTGTATTTGCTTGTTTGCTTCTCTCCAGCTCTTAAACACCAAGGGGATGGAAACAACACAAACCCTTTAATCCCCATGGCTGGGGCACGGTGTGACAGGAGCCCTGCTGCACACAGGGGACAGTTGGGTTCTCTGCCCACCCTGCAACCATCAGCTCCTCCGTGCATGATACGCTCCGGTTTTCCCCTCCAGCTGTTGTCACCAACAGTTATGGGAAGCAAAAGGTAGTTGAGAGAGTTTGGTATCTCTAAATCAGGGGGGTGATGGGCAGAAAGGAGGGGGTGAGGAAGGGCTTGGTGCAGCTTGAAGCTGGCTTTTGTTTAAATCCAGTGAGACTTGAAATAGGGGCAAAAGGACTGAAGTGACCTTGGGAATAAATTTTATTGCCGGCGTAGCAGTGGCCAAAGAGCCATTTTGAGGGAGCTGGATGCAGGCAGGCAAGCTGAACATGGTGGGCTCGGAGCAAGGGAAGGAGCAGAGTGCTGTGTTCAGGAGAGAAAGTGCATTTTTAGCGGAATAAGAGAGATTTGAAGGCATTCAGCCCTTTCTCTACATCTGTATCCCCAGCAACTTCTGCAAAGGTTGCTCTTGGTTCTGCCACCATCCATCTATCTTACCCTGCCGCGTCCCTGCGAGCAAAGAGCCCTTTTTATGTTACATGGTTAGATGGATTGCTTGGGCTTCCCTTTCTGCCCTCAATCCCTTCTCAGCAGAATTCCCTGTGGCTTCAATGTGCTTTTAATACATTTGGTTTAATTGCTTTTAATTAAACCAAAAATAAAACTAATAATTGGGATGGCCAACGTGCTTGGGAGGGAGGGTTTTGAAGGGATTCTTTGCTGCTTGCAGGCAGTACTAGTGGGAATGGAATAGCCCCGTGTTATCCCTGCACGATGTGTGTGATTCTCGGGTTCTGTGTCCTGATGTGCTGGGTGGTGAGCACCCCATATGCTGTGTCACACAAGTCGAGTGGGTAGTATTCCAGCTAGGAAAGATGCAGGCAGGTGAGTGAAGATGGGTGCCAGTGAGAGCCCAGCACACCTTTCCTGGCTCAGCTCTGCCAGAGTTTCCCTTTGCAATCCCAGTGCTGCAGCCGGGCTTTCTCCCTGATGACAGTGGCACAAAGCAGTGATTCTTCTGCTGCTTTTAATGGATGTTTGGGGTTTGTGTGGGATCGGGAATTCCTGCTTCCATCAGATGAGCCCTCTCTGACTGTTTTATAGACACATCTTCCTTTGCTTGGTTTCAGGGCTAGCATTTGTATTGCCACAAGCGCTTTAGGCTTTCCCCTTTGCCTTCCTTCCTTCCCAGCCCTATCCATGATGAATTTGATCTTCTTTCCTGCTTCAAATCTCATCGTCAGCCCAGGCTGCTTCCATCTTGCAGAGCACACGAAAGCTCAGTGGCCTTCCCTGGCCAGGCTAAACACAGCTGGGAGGAAGGAGAAACACAGATTTATTCTTGGGATTGTTCTTGAGGTGCTCCTTGGTCTCCCTGGTTGAGATGTACAAACACTTACGTGTGCGTATATATACATATACAGGGCATCCATCCAGTGCTTCACCTGCCGGGTGGCATCGGAACCAGCTTGGCAATTTGTCAGGAGCCCAAAGACTGTGCTTGGGTTTGAATATGGATTTGCATAATTCATTGGGAATTAAACCTCACCGCCATAATATCTGCCTCTGTTTGTCTCCTGTTACCATTGAGGAGGTGTGTGGTGGTGGGCGTTTGCTGGCTGCAGAGACCCTTCTGCTTTATGTTTCAGAGCTTCTTCAGCGCAGAAAAGATGGCATGGGCTGATGTTCAGGGGGATGTGAGGTGTGCAGGAGCTGAATGTGGGGTCAGGAGGAGAGCCTGAGCACAGGGTGAGCTTTAGTGCCTGGTTTCCAAAGGAAAAGAAGCTTATGGGAATGTGCTCCAGCTGTGGATCTCCTTGATGCACCCCTAAATGCCTGCGCCTGTCACTGGATTTCTCCAGGGTGTTTTGATCCCTGCAGATGCCGTGGAGGCTCTGGGAGCGGGATGGATGTGTTCACCCCTGTGGCACACGGAGCAGTACATGCAGTGCTTTTACCCCATCCTGGCCTTGCTGCATCTAAGTGGGACTTGTGATTCTGGAGCCATTTGAACACAGTTGGGTCATCAGTGATGTCCTTGCTCCAGCCCTGGGGTGGTTCTCGGAGCCAGTCCTTTCTTGCTGCCAGGACCTCCGTGTCATGCAGGCTGTTTGCATGTGTTGGCATTGAGGTCTGATCAGGGCGCTGTGCCCCTCTGTGCCTCAGTTTCCCCTTGCAGTGCCACCTCCCTTTGCAAGGCAAACCCTGAGAGGCGCTGGCAGCCGCTTTGCAAACCAGAAGGTCTAAAATAAGCAGTGACAGAGGCTGCGTCTCCCAGGGCTTTTGAGTCATCCCAGCTCGTGCTGACTGCACCCAGCAGGGGCCTGCGGGGCAAAACAAACCCGCATCCAGCTGCCACCTCCCCGCCAGATGTTACTGCTGGGGTGGCTGGTTGCGTTTTGGTGGGGGATCTATCAGGAGAGCAGCTGGAGCTGCTGTGGGGAGATAGCACCTCTCTGATGGCCCTGGGGAAACCATGGTGGAACCGGTGGCTTGGGGCAGTCCCCAGGATTGGAGACTTCCAGTTGGATTTATGGAGGAAAGGGCTGAGATTAGCAGCCCCGGTCTGGCACAGTGCGCGTTTGGGGTTGCAGAATGGGGGCTTAGGCATGGTGGGGATCGTCCTCTCTGCAGCCCCTCCTCTCTGTGCCTGACAGGAGGCCGGGTTGGGATGAACCTAGGGGTGATCCCATGGTGGCCTTCACTGCACACAGAAGGAAGGTGACCAGGGCAGCAGTGATGGGAAGCCGAGAGGAGCATTGTGCTGGTGGCATTTACCTTGTGGTGGGCGCCGTGCGTTCATCCGCAGTGCTGGCTGCTGCCCATCACCCAGCGGTGTTTAATTTCTCAATGGGAGGCCAGGCAGATAATGCTGCACGGTCCCATTTAACCTGCTGGTGACCTGGTCTTAAGTCATTGTGGCTGAAAATAGACCATGTTCCCTCCAGGGCACGGCTAATGGTGCTGGGAAAGCTGGGATCTCTCTTTGAAGGCTGATTTAATTGCTGCTGGCAGGCACTCAGTGCAGGTGATGTGGGGACCAGCACCAGTGCCATCCCACAATAACCTCCCCCACCGAGCGCCTGTAGCTCTCCCGGCACCGGCAGTGAAGGGTAACGAGCTCTATTCCTTAACGAAGGCACGGGACAGCAGCTCTGAGCTGGTGCATGGCTGGTGCTGGGTTAATTGCCCAGACTTTGCCTGCAGGGAGCAGGGGCTCGCTTGTTTGCATCACATCTTCTGCACGGAGTTGGGGTGGTTTAAAGGACTAATAAGTAGGGTGGATTCAGTTTCTGGGCTTAGGAAAAATGGGGAGCAACCACATCAAACGTGGGTGCCCAATGCCTGGAGCAGAATCAGCCCTAATAGAGCCCTGTGCTGGCCTCTGATGGCTGGAGTGTCTTCATTGTGATGAAGGATGGACCGGAGCAGAAGCATTTTGGTGCTGTCCTAGAAAATGAGGAGAGGAAGGAGACTGCAATCTAGCAGCCAGCTTCTGCATTCCTGGGGATTCTGCTAATCATTTTGAGAGTTAAAATTACTCTTTTCTGATTTCCATACAGCATCTTAGTGAATGTGGAGCTGAAGAGCCCACTGAGTTACTCCGTGCTACTCCAGGAAAGCTCTGTGGTTGTGTAGTGAGGGCCTGGAGGGTTTGGTGGACCCCCATTGGGGTGTCAGGTTTAATTATACCAGTGGAAAAGGAGAGACATCCAGTGTGGTGGGGATTTCAGGCTGGGAACACGGAGGAGAGGCTGCTGCTGCAGCAGCTGGTGGTGACCCAGGAGGGTTGACGCTGGTTTGAGTGCTTGTGTGTCAGGATTAATGCGGGACTGGGTCGGTGCTTCCCAGACTCTGTGTTCCAGGCTGGGTTGTGCATCATGCCAAGGGCATGGTTTCCAGCCTGACCCTCTCCAGCAGGAGGAAAAGCCACCTTTTCTCTGCCACAGGGATTTGTGTCCCCACCAGGGTGGCTTCTTTCTTCACCCTGTAAGACCTGTCAGCAAGGAGCTGGTGGGTGACCTTGCGGGAGATCTTAGGGCATCTTATTGTCCTCCTCCTGTGGCCCCAGTCCCTGAACCACTGGTCCACCTCAGATTGCATTTGCTTTGCTGCACGGTGGAAGCTGAGTCTGCAGGACACCGGGGCAGAGCCAGTGTGTGAGTACCGATCCCTTGCAGCCACTTCTTCCCGTGTTCTCCTCCTCCGGCATCTCCAGCCCATTGGGGCTGTTCCAGCTCCCGGGTGAGGAGGAGGTGAGCAGTAGCACTCAGCCTGATATTTATTTCTATGGAAGCAGGGAACCCTCCGTGCCCTGCGCACGTATCCTGCCCTTTGGTGCGCGCAGCAGTAAAATCATGGCACGGGGTAATAGCGGCTGCGGGAGGGCTCGTCGGAACCCCGGCGTTCCTGCACTGACGCAGCCTGCAAGACATAGTAAATATTGAGCAAGAGGCACTTAAAAATAAAGCAGCCTGGACACAGATTCCCCCGTGGAATGAAATGAAATTAAAAGAAACAATAGAGAGCTGCGCCGAGCTGGGGGAAGGAACTCGCCTTGGCTTTTAAAGGCAGTGATTTCTGCAGCTGAAGGAAAGTGCTGTGACGCTGTTTGAGCCGGCAAAGGCCGGGAACGCAGACCCCCCGCTGGAAGATGCCGTCTCTGAGCTCACCGGGACCCTTAGAAGATTAAACGAGGAGTTAAATTGATCTGGCTGTTGTGGATCTGGGGGATGAGATTGGAGGCCCTTCAGGGGACATGGAGAATCGAGGCTGTAAATTAAGACTTTGAAGCAACTGCCAGTCCCGTAGCACGGGGTGTAAATACAACCGGGTTGGGTTTTGGGGTGGAGGGCTGTGATGGCTTTGAGGACAGGGATGGGGCCTGGCTGCTGCTGTGGTCCAGGAGCATCTGATCCAGGGGCTTTGGTTTCAGCCCAGCATGTTCAGGGACTTGTATTGCTGCTGTCTCGTGCATGGCACTGAGTCAAGGCGGCTCCGGTGCCTCGGGTGTCACTGGAGCTGCCCTGGCAGACAAGGGGAGGAGGCGGCAAAGATTTACCCTGTCAGCACTCCTGGCTCTCAGCTGTTTGCAGCCATAAATGTGTGCATGAGAAATAGCTGTGGCCGTGCTGCGTGCCCCTGTGTTGTGGGGCAGAGATGTGCTGGAGGGGAGGCCCTGAAAGGGTTTCCAGTGGGAAGCTGGAGGATCAGGGATGCACTGGTGATGGGATGATTCTGGTGGTGGTGGGAGGGGGCTGGCAGCCAGTGGGTACTCACTGTGCTTGGACTTCTCCCAGTTCCTCTCCCTCCCTCTCTGCAGGGATTCATGAGGACATAAGCGTTTATCCAGCTGTTTGTGGCATGGACTGGTGTCCCAGTTGGCTGCCTGTGAGGCGCTGAGAGCTGGACTGGGGAAGAGGTGACCATGCTCTCAGCCAAGAGAGCTCCTGCTCCGTGCTAGAGCCTAGCAGCCAGATGAGACCCTGGCTGCAACGGGGATGCAGAGTTGAAAACATCCCATGGCAATAAACCCGAAGCCTTGCTGCTGTGTTTTCCAGCCCCTCGAGGACCAGGCTTTTTGGCTCGGGCTCCTCTGTGTCCCCATGCATAGCGCTGCGTGGTGCCAGCGGCTGTGGGTCCATCACAGCCCGGGGGTGATGGGGCAAGATACTGGCGGTTGGAAGTATTTCACAAGTGCAAAACCCATAACGGGCAGATGGGGCTGGTGGGGAGTTACTTCACTTCTCCAGGGGTCTTCCGGTGGCAGGGCTGTGGCTTCTTTGGCACAGGTGGCTTGTGCCTGAGGCTCAGCTTCAGTTCTTCGCAGCCAGCATTGCATGTGGCCAGCTTCTTGCCACCAGGGTCATCACAGTTCTGTGTCCTGTTGTGTGATTCCCTTTGAGGTGACAGCAGGGACCAGAGAGCCATTCCGGGGTGTGAGTGGAAGCTTTGCGGATGCTGCATCTCCTTGGTGCATTGATGCTCGTGGCTGGTTTGGAGAAAACAGACCTTGACTACGAGGGTGAATTCCCCATTGAGTGTTCTCTCTGTTGCTCCTGCTTGCTGTTCTTCAGCCTTGATGAATGCCCAAGTGAGCCACCAGCTCTGCACCAGGTCAGCAGCCAGCATGGGGGGCAGCGTGGGGATGCTCTGAAGGTGCCACCCGGGTGCTGGTGCACACACATCCCACATCACGGATGGCTCATTGGCCTGAGCTGTGTCCACAGGGAAGGTGGTATTGAGCTCTAATGTGTCCCTTCCAGCATGTCCCCTTCCTCCCTGTCTCTTTCCCAAGCCAGGCTTGGGGTGAGATGGAGAGAGCCCCCCGGTGCCTGGCAGCATGCAGGCACTGCCGCAGCCATGTCTGCCTGCCTTTGCCACCTCTTGTTTCCTGGTGGCTCCTTCCTCCCGGGGAGCTTTGGGTAACCCTGAGCAGGCTGAGCACGTGAGGCCGTTTCCCTCCCGCTTCCCCAGGCGCGACCTGTGGCCTCCAGACGTTTGGTGTATGGTTTGTGTGGTTGCTGCTATCTCATCTCCCCATCAGTCACATCCCCTCTCAGGGGTGAGTCACCTCTTCCCCACTCCTGGTGCCGTTTTTGGAGAGCTGAGCAAAAATGAAGGAGTTGTTTTCAACCGCGCTGACACATCTGCACCCGCCAAGTTCCTCTAATAACAGCCCTTAGTGATTTATGTCTCAGTTGTGCAAAGCAGGTATGTTTGGAGCTGGGAAGGAAGGGGATGGGTGTGCATTGCTCTTCTGTGCTCATCCACTGCACCCACTGGAGCATCACAAGGGGAGCTGGGCAGGGATGTTAATTTGGGCTGCCGGCTGGGTTGAGGTGGCTTGAGGGATGATCTCTGTGCCCCTTAAAGCCTTTGAGCTGGGCTGCTTCAGGGACTGTAGTGACAGGACAAGGGGTGATGGGTTCAAACTGAAACAGGGGAAGTTCAGGTTGGATACAAGGAAGAAGTTCTTGACAGTGAGGGTGGTGAAGCCCTGCCACAGGTTGCCCAAACAAGTGGTGAATGCTCCATCCCTGGCAGTGTTCAAGGCCAGGTTGGACAGAGCCTTGGGTGCCATGGTTTAGTGTGAGGTGTCCCTGCCCGTGGCAGGGGGTTGGATCTGGATGATCTTAAGGTCCTTTCCAACCTGAACCAGTCTGGGATTCTCTGTGCCCATGCTCACAGAGCACTCGCGTGAGCTCCGTGTTGGTGGTGCCTTTCCCAGGTGACCAGAGGCCGTGCTGATGGGCACATGCCTTTGGCACAGTGTGGCTTGGCAGGAGAGGGGGGCACAGCTGGTGCGGGGCTGGCAGTGCTGCCAGCTCACCCCTCCCTGCCTGCACTGTGGTGCCAGCCCGCCTCTGGGCACGCAGTCGGCCGGAGGAGCGTGGCTCAGCCTGCTGGGACCTGTTGGCGTGTCCCTGGGCGAAGCAGATCCTGCACTGGTTCAGCAAACACTCTGGCCCTGGGCACATAGAGATGGTTGTGGTTTCCCCCCTTTCCCCTCCCTTTCTGCTGGCAGAAGCCCATGGTTGGGGTGAGCTGTACGTTGCTCACTGCGGTAGGGTTTCTCCCCTTGGCATCGCTTTCTGGCACGGAGATCCAAGGAGGGAGCGACTTGCCCGCGGCTGCCTCCTGCAAATGCAGCTACTTAGAGAATGGAGAACAGCTTCACCTCCAGGTCCTGCCCGGGGGAGCAGGGCAGCAAGTTTTGGGCTGTGAGTCTAATGCCAGCCCATCAGCATCGCTGCTGCAGGGCTCTATGCAGGAAGGGATGCTCTGGCAGTGCCTGAAGGTTGGATTTGCATTGGGTTCATCCTCAGGAAGGCTGTGGCTCAGATCCCTCCTTCCTGCCCCAGCTCTGGTTCCTGGCTGGGAACAAGCCAGGTAAATACAGCCCAGGCAGCTTCTCCTCTGGGCACTTTGCAAGGGAAAACAGTGTTGCTGGTAAACCCAAGGCTGGGGTTCAAATGGCTCTATGGTTTTGCTGCTGGGTGATGCAGTCAAGCCTTTGTACCTGCCCGTGCCTCAGTTTCTCCACCTTCTTCAGCACAGTGACTGGAAGAGCTTTGTGAGGGCTCATCTTAACGTTGGGTTATTGGAAGGGGTATTTCATCTGCTCTTTGGCCACTGTCATCCCACAGTTCCTTGTCCCCTTGTTGTTTCAACCTACCTTCCTACTGCTCCTCTTCCTCCTGCAGCTGGGGATTGAGGCTGGGTCCTGGTGCTGGGATGTGATGCTGCTGATTGTGAAGGAAGCGCCAGAGCATTTGGGGCCGGGCCTGACGCCGTATTGTCCCTGGGCAGGATAAGATGCTGCAGGCAGGGAGCTGCCCTGGTGGAACCAGGAATATAACCGGTACCAAAATGCCTCTTTGGGTACCAGCAGCTTAAGCTATGTGCTGGTGTCCCTGTGCTGGGCAGCAGGGCTGGTTTGTGTCCCCTTCCTGAAGCTCTGCAGGTAGCTTCTTGTCCTTGCACCATGTGCAAGTGGGGACATGCCATGGGCACGGTGCTATCTGCAGCGCTGGGATGTGATCTCGATGCCGGAGCGCCTACAGCCGGGATGAAGGTCTGCCTGGGAAAAGGGTCTCATGTGTGGGGCCGGGGCTGCCGGCTGGTGTGGCATGGGTTGCTGCAGGGGGTTCACCACGCTGCAGCCATGTGCGGTGCCAGATGGGACTGCGTTCCATTGGAAGCGTGTCGCTCCTGCTCCAGATGCTGGCTCACGGCCAGCCCAGCCGTGCCGGCGCGGCGCGACGGAGGTGGTGTGGCTGAGGCACACGCTGCGCAGTGGAGCTGCTCACAGTGGAGCCAGGGTAGGTGCTCCTGGGTGCTCCAAGTGCTTTTCAAGCCATACAAGAAGCAGAGGTGTTTGGAAACGCTCCAGAGTGAAGGTTTCGGGGTTACCAAGGAGAGGTGTGAATGTGTGTGCGCGCTCGGTGCCTTTCGAGCACCCTGCACAAGGTTAAACAGTGAGTTCTACCTGCTGGGAATGGGCTCTGCATTGAACTTCATGGGCACAGCAGCTGCCCTTGTCCTTCTGCGGGATGTTGGTGTGAGCAGGTGATGCCGCTGGGATCTTTTGGGTGATGGATGTTGGCCGGGAGCTGCGTGGAGCACCACGTCGGTGAGGCACATATGCCGGGATGCAAACATGTATGCGAAAGAGATCCTGGCTGTCTAAATAATGTGAAATATTGACTAGCTCTTGCAGATGGTGCTCCACGTGCAGCTCCGGGGGCTGAACTTCCCTGTCTCCCTTTGGGTTTTCGGTGTAATGATGCATCGATCCACTTGGATGCTGGACCCTTGAGAAGCTTGTTGCCTGGTTGTTTTCAGTAGGATCGTTGAATTCTGGGGAAGCTGGTTGCTAATGGAGCCTGAGGGGAAGGGAGGAGGGCTGCAGAGGGCTTCACTGGCTTCTTCAGACTCTCCTGATAGCTTTTATTTGTCTTCGAAACGATGGCACCAACTGGGATGCCGGTTCTCGCAGTAGTGGGGTTTGTAGTGTTGCGCGGGTGCCGTTTGGTGGCAGTGTTGCAGAGGAGTTGCTGCCTGGAGCCAAGAGCTTGTGTTACTACCGCTATTACAGTGATTGTATTCACTCGTGGTGATGGTTATTTGCATGAGGACGTTGCTGGGGGGCCCACTCTTGGAGGAGGCCCCAGTGTCCAGGATATAATCCAGACCTCTGGCAGCAGGGCCTTGGCGACACGCTGCTTTCCTATCGGCCTATGAGTGGGTGGTTTTTTGCTCTGCTTTACTTCCCTCTGGGATAAGATGCTGGTTTGGGATACGTAAAACTATGCTTTGTGTGAGCTGCTGTGGAGGATGCTCTAGTGCTTTCCTAAAGCCTGTACCCAGTGCGGGGCAGATGGGCTGTGCTGGCAAAGCTGTGCTGGCAAGAGGTTCTTAACACTGCTGGGGGATCATGTTGGGGAGTGCCCTCACCCACAGGTCACCGTATGTGTGATAAAACAGCTTCTCAGTGAGGCGGTTTGGTCCTTCAGCTTTCAGATTTAAGGCTCTGCTCAGAAGCAGCACGTTGCATTTGCTGCATAAGGCCCCACAGAGTTGCCAAGGGCAAGCTGGGGACCCACAGTGGGGGGATCAGCACCTGGGGGGGGGGGGAGTCCCAAGCACCATTCCCCTGTGTGTGCTGTGTGTTGCATCCCCGCAGCCACCGCTCCTGGCGCGCGGGGGACCGACAGCCACAACAGTCTGTGCTCCTGCGGGGCTGGTTCCAAGGCAACGTGCCGCTTGGGCTTAAACACGCTTCCCTCTTCTGTTTCACGTTTTCCGCAGGCTTCTCCCATCTGCCGAATGGGCTCTACCCGTCGTACATTCCCCTGAGCCACCTCGAGCCCCCCAGCGCCGGCAGTCCTCTCCTGGCCCAGCTGGGTCAGCACAGCCTCTTCGAGTCGCAGAAAGGTGAGTCTGGGTCCCTGCACGCCTTTTCCCTTGGTCACCCCTGCGGCTCATCCTGTCCTTTAGGCCTGCTTGGCTCTGGATGCTGGGATGTTGAGGGTGAAGAGCAGGAGTGCCCTAAGGTTATCATCCAGGGATGTTTCCAGTACAACAGTACTGGTTGTGGCTGTGCTGTAGGGAACCCAGCCAGGTCTCTCCTTGAAGTCCCCATGTGCTGCCTCATCCCAAGGCTCAGTGTGCATCAGAGACAGGGCTGTCCGTACCACCTGGGCCACATGGAGATGGTCTCCTCTGCCCTAGTCCTTCTAGGCCGTGTCTGACACATCCTTGAACCCCATTCCCTCCCGGTTTGCCACCTCTCTCCTGTCTCCCATAGGTCTGTTGGAGGCCCACAGTAATTTCACTTGCTTTTGCTCTGCAGATGGGTTCTACCTTTCTGGCCATGCAGGCCAGTCCGCTTTGCACCCGCAGCCTCCTCTCTCCAGGACCGTGGGCAACCACACGTCGAGCACTTTGCTCCGGGAGAAGGACCTTGGGCAGTTGCACAAGAGCTCAAAAGAAAGCCTCAAAGACCCGGGTGGGAAGGAGCGGGCATGCCGGAGCGATCTATCCCTGCCCTTTGCCAAGAAGGAGAGCAAGCCGAAGGAGGAGCCCCGGCCCCACAGCGTGGTTGACCTCACACAGGACACTAAGCCCGACAGCGAGCGGAAAGTAAGCGTGGTGGAGAAGGCAGTGAAGGTCGGTGAGCGCCTCTCCCCGTTCCTGGCTGAGCACATGCCAAATCGGGGCGGTGGCGGTGGGGAACCCAAGTCCAAGAACCCGCTGCAGAGCTCTTCCCTCAGCAACTGCAACGGTGGTGGGGACCCCATGCTGAAGGTCCTGGGTGCCGAGCAGGACCGCTGTGCCAAGGATCCCGCTCGGCACGATGAGAACATGAGGCCTTCTGCACATGCCCACGCCGAGCGGTTGAAGCGAGGGGAGCCCCTCCTGCCCTCCGTGGGTGCTTTGCATGTCTCCTGCAGCTGCCCGTCCCCGCATCCCTCACAGCCGGGGAAGATGACGCCGGCCACGACATTCCCTCCGCAGCCCATCCATTCCAGCATGTACACCATCTTCCCGCCGGCCAAGGAGCTGGGGAGGGAGCACAAAGTCATCGCCCCCACCTTTGTGCCTTCGGTCGAAGCCTACGACGAGAGGAGCGGGCCCATCCAAATCGCCTCGCAGGCCCGCGACAACAAGGCAAAGGACAAGGACCTTGGCAAGGTGGGGGTGCTGCAATCACCCACAGAGCGGTGCCTCGCGGATGCCTCCCGTACGCTCTTGTCCCAAGACTTTTCTTGCCACAGTGATGCCAAAAGGATGGAGGCTCTGAGGGAGAAGGGCTCCGTAATCAGGGCGAACTCCATGGCACTGAAGAGACAGGTTACTTCGGAGCCCTTCCTCAACCGGCCGGGGCTGGGCTCTCCGGAGAGCAGGGAGTTCCTGGCTTCCAAGGACTTGCTGAAGCCGAGTCCGGAGGCAGAGCATCGCCCCTGTGAGCGGGACCGCTTCCAGCGATCCAGCTCCAAAGAAGCAGCAAAGGTTTATGGCACTTTGGACTCCTCCAGGCAGCACCTGGACCATGCTCAGTTGAAACCACCCGAGCAGAAGTGGAAGCCCTTTGAGATGGGCAACTTCGCCACCACGCAGATGGCGGTGCTGGCTGCGCAGCACAACCACGTCACCCGGGCGGAGGAGGAAGCCAAGAAGGTCTACCTTGACCCCAGTGGCTTGCCACGGTCCTCGGTGGTGGGCTCGAGGGGTGCTGCAGACGTCCTCCACCCCGCCTCGCATGGCGAAGGGTCGGCCATGCAGAGCCTCATCAAGTACAGCGGCAGCTTTGCCAAGGAGACGGCGTCGCGGCAGAGCTGCGGCAAGAAGAGCCCCTTCGGTGGCTTGGGCAACGTGAAGTTGGACTCTGCACAGCTGGGCACCTCCAAAGTGCAGCAGCTGCTGCTGCAGCAGCCGGCGAAGCAGCTGAAAAGGGACCCCGAGAGACCTGAGAGTGCCAAATCCTTTGGCCGGGAGAGCATCGGCTCCCAGGGCGAGGTGGAGGTGAGGCACTTGCCCGTTGGCATCGCCGTGGCTGTGGCCCGGCAGAAGGACAACAGCAGCAGCAGCAGCAGCAAACTGGGGCCCAGCTTGGCAGACAGGGATCGCTCGCTGTCTCTCAGCAGCATCAAAGGTAGGTTCCCCAGGCCTGTCTCTATGGCATGAGCTGAGTTTGGCATCCTCAGCTCCGTTTGCCTCCACTTCCCAGCCAATGGCACATTGTAAACCACAGTGGGGAGCAAGACTCCCTGTCCAAGAGAGACTTCCCTTTTCCTCCTTCCATCCCCTCTGTCCACCCCATCTCCATGTGTTTGATCCTTGTTAGCAAAGGGACTGACAGGAAAACCACTTAATCCACCTTTGTGCTGGTCTTTTAATCCCATGGGTTTGATTTAAGCCATGGTGCTGGCAGGAAGGGGATGGCTCTGGTGAGATATCTGGGGCTCTGCTTGGCTTCTGCAGCAAGATAACACCCAAGGGCTGCCCAGCATGGAGAGAGCTCGCCTCTGGCGTGCCAAGGAGCGATGCCAAAGCAAGCGGATGGGGAGCATCGCTTGACTTTCCATGTTTAGCCTTTGCCTTTCCCGTTTTTCTCCCTTTACTCCCCTCTCAGCCAGCAGCCCCTCTCCCCATTCCCATCGCCTTCCCCACTGCCCGGAGCACCTCGTGGGCAGCACAGGGAGCTGTTTGTTCAGCCGTTCAATCGTCCCAGACGCTCCCAGCTTGCGTTAAATGTAATTTACTGAGCCGAACTAAAAGGCTGCAAACAAGGGTTGAATTCTGGCAGGCCTCCGGGCTCGTTGCTAAGGGATGCAGTTGGCTTTCAGACAGAAAACAAGACTGCTTTTCTCCTCCTCTCGCCCCCCAAAATGCTGCACCCCCCCCCCCCCCCTTTTGTATGCCAAGAGATATTGGTCTAATAACATTAGCTTGCTTGCGCTGAGTGGACGGTGCTTGAATGTTTAGACCTTTTAAGAAGGAGAAAGCAGGCTTTAGTTGGCTAATCTGTAGTATTTGGCAAGTAAAATGCAAGTATTTAGTGCTGGGCATTGGTTGTCAAGGGAACGGGCCTGAGCCTTTCCTCCATGCATAACTGATTGAATTTTTCTATGCGGGTCCGTGCGTCATGTTCATATAGAGAGACAAAATGATCATTCACTGTCTGGACAATCGTCAGTCTGTACAGAAAAGGGACCGTCCTGTCGGCAGGCTGGGGGCTAGGCAGGGATGAGAGGAATAAGAAAGTGCGTGTGTGTTTGGAGAGGGGATGAGGCAAAAAAGATGCTAAACCTGTCTATAAATAACAGAGCACAAGGAGTGGAAACGGGAGAGGGAGCGGAGGTAGAAGAACAAAATAATGGGTTTCTAATAAAAGGCTTGGGGTCAGCTCACCTTGTGCCAAGAAAGGGAGGCTGAGAGCTAACCAAGGGTGTGCTACATATTCCTGATGCTGAAGAAGGCATCAACTGGGGGAAGATAAATAGGAAAAGAGGCTCCAAAAGGACAAAAACATGGGATAGGGAGTGGAAGGGGATTTGTGTGTGGGTGGAGATGGTGGTAGGGAGGCAGGGAGGGATGCTGGGCTTCCAGAGGGATTCACAAGCCCCTGTGCCTTGTGCCATGAGCAGTGGAGACTGCACAGGGCATCGTTCAGTGAGCCAAGGAGGGGCTGGTTGGGACAGGTACTGCACACAGTGTCCTGCCAGCCTGCAAGGGAAATGGGGTGACCCTGGAAGGTCCTTTGGGACGGAGAGGTGTGTGCCAGGTTTTAAAGCATCTTTGCTTTCTGCTTGAAGTCTGCGGAAGGAGCCTTGGGGAGAGGAGCTGGGAGAGATGTTGTCTTGTTCCTGGATTCCTTCTGACAGAGCCAAGGGAATTGGAGACTTGACAGCAAAGAAACCATGGGCTGTCCAGGTTTGAGGAAATACACAGCGGAGCCCTCCTTGAAAAGGCTGCCTGTCAGCAGGATAGACTTGATGCTCCGAGATGCTTTCCTGTGTGCCAAACCTCATCCAGATGGGAGAGCGAGGACCCGGGTGAGGGCTGTGGGGAGCCAGGGTGCAGCCGTGCGAGGCCGTGCTGCACTGCTGAGCCCTGTGGGGTGCAGAGCATTGTCCGGGCAGGGAAGGAAGCAAACACCTTCCTCCTGGTCCCCTTAGACCGGCCGGTTGCTCACTGCAAACAGGGCTGGGATTTAGGTGTGGATCTATCACCAGAGCATAACATAGAGAGGGGCAGCAGGGAACTGTGGAGAAAATCTATATGCAAGAAAGAAGCTAGGAGGAAAAAAAGAGGGAAAAGCAAGCCTGAAACCAGGCAGATTGGGTGAAGATCTTGCATGAAGTAAGTGGCGGGTGGCTCCAATACCTGGTGCTGGCACTGCTGTTTGCTCCTATGAAGGTGGTTCATAACCTCTTGCAGACACAGCTGCTGCAGTGCCAGGCTGTATTTACAAGAGCTGCTCTGATTCTGGACAAGCCATTTCTCCAGCCAAACATCCAGCCCCTCTTTTTGGACTCTTGCCCTCATCTGCCATATGTGTCCCTGCCTCGCCAGCCCCTTTCTTGTTGCGTGGCTCGGGGAGGAGAGAAGCAGAGTCCCACTAACAGGTTGAAGTGCAGAGTGGTGCACACTGGTTTCTTGAAGATCTATAGTGCTGGTTCTGCCTGCTGCAGAAGGACAGGGACTCAGAGCATGCCCATTGCTCCCAGACTGGTTTACAGGAGTGGAAGGTGCTTCAGAAGATGCAGAGATAAAATCCATACCCCTGCAGGATGCATTAAGAAGGATGTGTGGTTTGATGCAGGGATTTAGCTGCGCCTGGGGTGGGAAATCTGCCACTGTCCTTCAGCAGAAGTAGTCCTTTTGGTCCCGGTGCTCCCAGGCCAGTGGTGTCCTGTCCTGGGAAGCTGTTCTGGCCTGGTATGTGAGTCCCTTGATGGCCTGGAGACAGGAAGATCAAACCACTCACAAGTGAGAACATCTTCATCCCATAGACAGCCTTACCCAGGCCTTTAGGACTTGAACGTCATAACGGTCTTAGGGGCGGTGGCATTTGGGTGTCCTGCCTCTCCATGCCCAGAGGAGATGGGCCGCTTTCTACAGGCTGTTCCTGGTGTCTGATGGTGCTGGGTTGTCTCGTAGGGCACGGACGCTCAGAAGATGACTGTGGGGATGAGAGGAGCCGCCACCGGGACAGCCACCTCCTGGCAGGGCGCTTGGAGCGGGATCAGGAGAAGCTGCTCAGGTGAGGGTTGGAGGGAGGTGGGGTCTGTGCAGGGAGAGGACAGGGTTGCATCCATCCTCGTGTACCTGCTGGCACCAGAGGAGCACTGAGTGAGGCACCATGGGGTTATAGACAGATCCTGCTGCAAATCTGTGCCTGCTCCAAAGGGATGGAGAGATGGGATGTTTTATTCTGGACATGATGTTAACCACCTCCATCACAGCTCTCCTTGAGTGTCTGAACCCTGGGTTGCAGACACACTCATTCTTCAGACTGTTCCATGCCCCTGGGCTCCTTCAGCAGCTGCACAGCAACCTGCAGCACTCATACCACCTCTCACTGTCTCTCTTGCCTCCTCCATCACCAGAGAGAGCAAGGAGCTGGCAGATTTTGCTCGGATACACCCCTCCGGCTGCGCCACGAACGGCTTGAACTCCAACCTCATGGTGACAGGAGGCCCAGCGCTGACAGGCTCCGGGCGCTGGTCTGCAGACCCAGCTTCACACTTGGCAGCCCACCCCTGGCTCCCCAGGACAGGGAGCCCTTCCATGTGGCTGGCTGGCCATCCCTATGGTGAGTGTCCTGGGGAACAGTGGTATATCCATGGGTGTTTGCACCAGTGCAATCCAAGAAGAGGTGTTGCTTGGTGCCCAGTGAGGCTGCTGTCTCATCAAAGGGGATGGGGTATTTTGGAGCAGTCAAAAGGTGGTTTCTCATGTGGGTAGGAGCTGTTGTGACTGTGGTGTTTCTTCTTCCAGGACTTGGTCACCCTTCCCTGCACCAGGGCATGACTCCAGGCTTCCCCCCTGCCATGGGGGGAGCTCTCCCTTCTGCCTACCAGTTTGCCAGAGACCCACAGTCGGGGCAGCTTGTGGTGATCCCCAGCGAGCACTTGCCACACTTTGGTAAGCACTAGGGTGAGGGTGAGCTGGCCTCTCAGGAGGTGTGTTTTGGAGATGGGAGTTGTGTAATCTTCACCAGTGGCTCCTCATCCCCTGCAGGACCACCCAGATTTGGAATCCTTCATTGGGGAGTCTACTCATGGGCTCAGCCAGGGGCAGTCAAACCAGGGGTACCTAGAGAGCAAAGCAAGTCAGATGGCCCCAGGACCCATGGGATGGTGGGAGTAGGGCTGTCAAGGGGAAGACAAAATGCTTCCCCATTGCGTTTCTGCATAGCCCAGTGTTTGGCACCCCCCATTTGGCATCCCCCACTGGGATTGGGGTAGAGACACTTGCCTTGAGTGATCCTGAATCCTCTACTCATCCTTCTGCCTGCCTGACTGCATCTCTGCTCCCTCCCCAGCGGAGCTGATGGACCGGGCACCACCGCTGTGGCCAGCCATGTACCCCCCGACCAGGAGCTCCCTCCAGCACGCTCATCAGCTCCAGCTCCTCTCCCATCAGCAGCTGCTGAGGCAGCACGAGCTGTACATCCTGCAGCAGCAAGCGGCCCACGCCATGGAGCTGCAGAGGAGTGCCCAGCTCGTGGTACGTTCTCCAGGGCTTCCATGGGTATGAAATGATCCTGGAGTTGGGAAAAAGCAGCTCTGCCTGTGTTGTGTGTCTGAAGGGTATGGATGCATTGAGTGACCCTGCCCTGGTCCTTGGGATGCGAGGCACACAGGGTGTAGAGCCATTGAGCAGGGCTGTCAGGAGAGCAGCACAGCAGCAGCACAACCGTGATTCCTTCCCTAGGGATGGCTCTGTTTAGCTGAGTGGTTCCATCCCTGATCACCTCCAGCAGCTCAGAGAAGCAGCTGCAATACTGGCAGCAGTCACACAGGGTCCTGGAGCCAGCTCCCATTCACCAGTGATTTTGGAAGTCATGAGCTTTCATTTGGGTGTTTTACATCCATTTAATTTTTACAGTGGTCATCTGCTTTTCAGCCTTCGTTTTACATGTGTGCTTGCTGGGCTGGGGGCTTAGAAATAGAAACTGTTTGCTTTGGTTGCAAGTGAGAGCTGAGACACCCTTCACCTGATTCCCGGAGCTGGGAATTGCAAAGAACGCTGTCACAGATCAGTGTCACCCTCCATCAGGTTGGCCTTGAAATGGTGTTGCACTGGGGAAGGTGTGTTTTATTCCAGTGCGTGTTTGATAAGATCATGTGTAGGTCTTGCTTGGTGGGAGGTGTGTGCTGCTCCCCAGGAGCAGGTAGGGATGTTGTGCTTGAGTTTTGCTCTGTTCTTGTTGCAGGAGAGATTGAAGGCCAACGAGCAGCGTGCGGATATGGAAGAGAAGGTGACGAAGCGGAGCCTGGACAGTGCCAAATCAGGCCTTTCCTCCTCTGCCTCGGGACTGGTGCACCGGAAACCACCCGTGCTGTCTCCCAGTGCCTCCACGTCCTACAGCAAGGCTGTGAGTCCACCTCCCCTCTCTCCCAGGGCCTCACCCGTGTCTGTGCTCAAAGCTGAGGTGATCCAAAAGATGGAGGAGCCACCTTCGCAGCCAGCCTACTCCTACCCCGCCACCCCCAGCTCCCATCCTTCCAGCCCGCCCCCTGCCTCTCCACCCCCTGCCCCTGCCATCCCTCCAAAGGAAGAGGCACCCGAGACTGTGGAGAAGAAAGACCTGGAGCTGGACAAGGAAGCTGCTGGTCCATATCAGGCCTTGTTCCCAGGTAAGAGAGCCCTGCTTTGGCAGAGTCCCATTGTGTTTGTGCCTGCCTCCCTTTCTCTCCTTGACTCTTTCCTGCTTCCATCCCCTCCCCTAGAGAAAACCATGTAGCTCCTCTAAAAGGCAAGGACCAGGATGGTCTGGGATACGGGTCTTTTGGACTGGGATCAGTGCCTGGGTTGTAGGGGGACCTGGGGCTGTAGGCTGTCTTCTTCCCTTGGGTTGAGCTTGGGTTGGTTCCTCCAGGGCTGAGGTCTCAGTGGGAGAAGTATGCAAGAGTTGCAGGAGAGTGCTGGAAAGGTGCTGGGGTGCTTGGCCAGGAGAGAGGTACCGAAAGCAGCTGCTGCTTGAGGACAGGGAGAGATGATAGATGATGGAAGCAAAGGGACCCCACCTCTGTGCCTTAGTGAGAGAGAAAGCGTTCTGGAGACCTGGCCATTACACAGCCTGTCCCTTCTGGTATCTTGCAGAGATCCCTCCGGGATATCCATTCCAGTCCCTGCCTCCCTCCTTTGGAAGACACTACCCCTACCTCCTGCAGCCCACCGCAGCATCCGATGCGGATGGCCTGGCTCCTGACGTCCCGCTGCCTGCTGAAGGCTCTGAGCACATGGAGCTTTCCCCAGAGGTCAAGCCCATCCGCCTGTCTCCGTCCAAAATACTAGAGCCCATCCAAGCAACAGCAGAAGAGGAGTCCTTGGAAGAGAGGGTGAAATCAGAGGTGCAGATGGAGGAAAGCCAAGAAAGCATTTGCGAGCAGGACATGGGGACTCTGAACATCACCACCTCTGCAGCCGTTCCAGTGCAGAACGTGGACAATTGCAATCTCCTGTTGCACCAAGGTGAAGCCTTGGGTGCTATGGAGCAGGACCAGGAAGACCTCCAGAGCTGCCCACCTCCTTACCAGGTTGTGGCCTGCCCTGCAGAAACAGAGGCTCAGGCAGAGACTGGGAATGGAGCAGAGACCTGCTCCATGCACATGGAATATGACGGTTTGCTCGTGCACACAGAGAATGAGCCGCCTGAGATGGACTTGGCACCCCAGCAGGAGGAAGCCTCTGTAGCTATGGATCTACAGAGCACTGATGTAACCCGGGGAAGGGAGTTTCCCAACCTGCCCCCTGAGGAGGGGGAGCAGGGGCCAGAGATCCCTTCCTACACGGAAGAAGCAATCTCTTGCCAAATCCCAGCTCTGGACATCAAGCCGGGCGACCCTCTGGCCGGGATGAATGCTTTGGTGGCTGCCACAGAGATGCCTCAGGCTTGTTCCTTGTTGACTACCACCAGTGTCACTCCATCGCAGGTGAAGGTGGAGGTGGTAACTGACCAGGCCTTGGAGCACTCCTTCCTGCAAGGGATCACTTTGCTCAGTGAAATTGCAGAGATGGAGCTGGAGAAGCGGAAGCAAGAAATGCAAAGTAAGTCATAAGCCCTGAGTTTGGTTTCCCTGCATATGGTCCCCATGTTCTCTTGTGGGGTGGCATCTCCTACAACTTCAACCAGGGAGCAAGGAGAGCATTACTCCGAGTTGCAGGAGCGGCTGGTACTTCGGATGGGGTTGGAGCAAGGTTGTTGTTGCAGTAGGCTGAGCTACGTGTGGCTTTTGTACTGCTCTCCCCTTCCAAAGGCCCTCGCCATGTCTAGACAGTTTGTGGTATGCGTAGCGGAAACAGAGCCCCACTTGCTGAGAGCTGCCAGGGTAACACCCTTCTGGCAGGCACTGAGTCCACAGTCTGTTGGGGTTTGGCACAAGAGGCCCCAGTAGCTCCTGATGATGCTTTCCAAGAGCTTGGCAGGTCCTGAAAAGAATCTCACCTTCCAGTAACTTCCTGAGGTGAGACGTGATGGGAACTGCCAGTTGTACCATGGCTGGGTACAACGGGAGACCTCGAGTAGGAGCCAGGGGTGGCTGGGAGGCTCCTTGGGCTGCCATGGTCCAGAAAGGGACATCATCCTCTCCTTGTGCCTCCTGAAGGAGCAGTCTTGGAATGTGAATCCCTGTAGCTTTATTTCTCTGTCCTTCCCAGCAGGTCCAGAGAGTTTCCCTGTCCGGCCAACGCTGGAGAGTTTGCTGGCTGCCAGCACCCACATGCTCATGGAAGTACTTTCCACCCCCTTTATGGAAAGTCTGAAAACCATCCGGCTGCCTCGAGAGCTGAATCCCAACAAAAAGTACAGCTGGATGCAGAAGAAAGACGAACCCGTAAGTAGCTCTTGAGTGTGGCTGAGCCTGAAAAGCCACAGTGCATCCACTCACCACAGCTTGCTCTTCCAGCCCTGGATTGCCACGGGGCTTGTGCTGCCCTCCTGCATTCCCAAAGTGAGCTGGTGCTTCCCTCACTCATGTTTGTAGCTGCCCAGGGAGCCACTGTGGTGTGTTTTAGCTTCTCCCTTGTTTTGAGTCAACAGCATTGAATTCAGCAGGACCTTGGGCAGCCCTAGAAGTGGTGTTTGTAATACAGAGCCAACAGGAACTCATCTGTTAATGCTTTGGGGGGGGTGTGGATAAATAAAGATAGTGGCAAGAAGGTTTTTCCTTGTTTTTTTTCTTTGCTGCCTCTTCCCCATGGGAGAGGCTGACAGATTCCTTTGTACCCAGCAAGTAAGTGCTCCAAGACAGGGAATATCTTGATCTGTCTTGTTAAATAAGGAAAAACAGTTCTGTGGGTGTATTTTGCCCTGCAGGTTCTTTCCCAGTGTTGCTGTCCCTCAGAGCTGACTCTCTCCCATGCATAAGCCACCGAACATCTTTGCCTGGCTGTTTTTGCTTGGGTACCACTCTAGGGCTGTGCTTGTGGGCAAAGATGCTCTGCTCCACTGTTAAGCATGGATAGCTGCAGATCTTGGCCACTGCAAGAGCACCCCAGTGTGCACCACCCCAGTCTGAGAGCCTGAACATCTCCTGAGCTTCTCACCCCCTCTTACTCTCCACCTTAGATGTACTCCATCAAATCGGCCATCGAGAACATGGATGCGATGGAGCTGGACTACAGGATGAGGCTGGCGGAGCTGCAGCGGCGCTACAAGGAGAAGCAGCGGGAGCTGGTGAAGCTGCAGCGCCGCAGGGACTCCGAGTAAGTCACAGGCTGCTCCCTTGGTCCGGGATTGAGACCAGCCCTCCGTTCCCTCCCTGTCTCCTCTCCTCCTGGTACGGCCCGCCAGAGCTTTGCACTGCACACTCCTAGGCTATGTGACACGACAACCTGAGCACTGGTGAATGCAGCTGGGAGACCATTGTAGAGGCAAACCTTGGCTTCAAGCAGCTCAGTTTAGCAGTTTGGTGACAGGAGAAGGTTCTGGGTTGGCTTCTGTTCTTGCTTGCTTTCTTTTAGGTTTCCCCCCCCTTTTTTTTTCTTCTTTTTGGATTTACTTCCTTTATTTATTTTTTTCTTTCCTGTTTTTGCTTTTTGGTTGCAAAATTTGACTTTGCTTTTTGTTTTCTTTGCCTTTTTGGTTTGTTTTTTTTTTGTTGCCTTGGTTAACAGTGAAGCGTGTGGTTTTTTTAAAGGGAAAAGCATGACGAGAAAAGTAGAAGCTTGGCAAGAAGAGGCCCTGGAAGGCCCAGGAAGAGGAAACTTGGATCAAGCGCTCTGTCACCCATTAAGGAGAGAGGGAAGAGTGACAGCAAGAGTGGAAAGTAAGGCTGGAATATGGGGAAGACGGGAAAATGGCAGGGTCGCTGCACCAGGGTCTTACTTGGGGACAGCATCTCGGATGCAGCAGGGGCTCGCTGTGGCATTGCAGTGACAGACTGGTCTCTAGCAGCAGCAGTGTTGTGGAAGTGCGTGCATTTAACGTGAGTGTGTTCTTCCAGTGGGAATAGGGTGCCAGCGTCCTCCTGCTCTGCTGGTAGAGCACGTGTCTATGGTGTTGAGTGCAAGGAGGACAGGCTGAGTTGAGCGCTGAGGTGATGTGGAGCTGCCAGCTGGGCAGGGAGCTTTAGGTGAGCTTTTGGTGTTGGGGTGCGTGTCCTGATGTGTTGCCAGGAGAGTAGATGGTGCAAGCGGGTGCTGTAGAGCTGATGGCAGGGATGTTGGTGTCACGACCTGGAAGGACAGGGCCAATGTGTTTGTAGGGCCTTTCTGTGGTGTTCCTGCTGTCTTCATCTCTGTCCCCTTAATCAGTGGGAGTTGGTTTCGCCTGATCTCTCTCTTTCAAGGGTCTGAATCAGTCTTTCTTCTGCCTTTTTCTTTTGTACCAAGTCCAGCTGCTGTTGTTTGGATGCCTGGATCTCACCACTTACCGTCCATGTATGGCCCAGTCTCTCCCAACGGGAAGGCACCTCCAAACTGCTGTGTGTTTTTGCAGATCAGGTTCAGGTGCCCAGCTCCCACTGATCTTGTGCTGCTTAAAACCTGTCCTCTTGGTGGCTCTGTGTTCGGTTCTTCGTGTTTGGGTGGCTGGACAGGCTGGAGGCATCCAGAGGTGGCTGGAGTTGTGCGTGTGTGCATGCATGGTGGTGTTGCATGTGCATGAAATCAGAGGAATGCTTCATCAACTTGATGTGGGAGATAGAGCTAGATCCTCAGCCAGTGTTCAGGGCCTGAAAGTGTTGGTTGAGCTGTCTGTGGAGGTCAGCAGAGAGGATGCAGGGGAGGGGAAGATGCCTGGAAGCTGAGGAGGCTGCCCTGTGTTTAGTGGCTTTGTGGTGGTGGTATGACCAAGGTCAGGAGGTTTAGCGTGAGGGAGGTGGCATATGAGAGCTTTTAATGGAAGCGTGGTAGAAGTCTTGAGGTTTTGACTGATGATCCATCAGATAGTTACTGGAGACAGTTTGGGAGCAGTGAAAGATGTGCTTCTAGTCTCACCTACTTTATTTCTTTTTTTATTATTATTATTCTTTATTTACCCTCTCCTTTCCCCCCAAATCCTGTAGCAAGACTGAAGACATAGCTCAGGAGTGCCTCTCACATGGAGGTAGATTGCCTGTCCTTTTAAGCGAGCCAGTCCCTGCAGCGTCCTCATTCCTCCGTGTCACCCTGTGTGGCAGTTCCTTACCACCTTCTTGCTCATACCCAAGCAATCAGAACAAGTGTGTGGGCAGTGAGGCAGCTCCCTGGGCCTTGGGAATCTCTCTGTATCTACAGAGTCCATGAAGGTAGAGGTGGAAAAGACCTACAGGGCCAGCTCAGCTGTGTGTCCTCCCCTCTGCTGCTCTGTGCCCTATCAGGCAGTGTCTGGTGGCTGTTACTCAAGACACCAAGTACTTCCTTTCGGAGACCACCCTGCAGGTCTCTGATTCCAGGCACCCTCATCTATGCTGGTGGCCAGGAGTGTGCAAGAAGGGCTCCTTGGCTCTCCTCTTTGGTGGAAAACCTTGTCCAAACTGCTGTCACTTCACAGTAGGCTCTCACTGAGGATCCCTGCTGTCCTGCAAGGCACTTCCCCTCACTTTTGAGCTTGGTGGGGATCACAGGGAGGAAAACCCCCCCTACCTTGACCCATCCTCTGCTTGGCTTGCAGACTGAGCAAGTCCTTGTTGCTCTCCGAAGACTCTGAGACTGGTGAGGGCATGAAGAAGAGGCACAAAGGGGCCCTCCCGGAGGAGGACGAGGATGTGGAGAGCGGCAGTGGCAAGATGAAAGGGAGGAACCAGAGCTGGGAAGAGCACGATGTGGCTCCCAGCTTCTCAAATGAGGTCAGTGCCCTCATGGGGGACATGGAGCCACAGGCCAAAGGATCTCATTGCTGCTTTGCTGGTATTGGCTTGCACTGGATAACTCCTCCTGATCTCAGAGCATCTGCTCTCATATCACGTGGGTTTAGAAGCTCTTCATGAGTGGACTGTGAAGTAGAGGGCTGTTGGCAAAGGCTAATGTTGGCTTATGGAGGTCAGACCTCTTTGGTAGGCAGCAGGGGCAAACACCTTCAAGCCAGCCAGAGCACTGAAGTGTTGCACTAGCTCTGAATCCAGAGCAGTGCTTGTCTTACCCCTTTGCCTATTGAGGCAGTGGAGGAGAATGAGCTCCCTGAAGCAAGGAAGGAATGGGAGCTTTAACTGCTATTTTAAACACAGGGTTTTCTTCTGCTCCTGCTGAGGCAATGAGATATTTACTGGAGCTTTAAGCTGCTGCTGAAATCCAAAGTGCACACAGGCGAAGTACTGAGTTACAGCTGCTGTTATCTAGCTGTAGCACATGTAAAGTGTATTTATTTTCTTCAAGAAGCAAGAAAGTACCGAAAATGATGTAAGCACTGGCTGTAATGCAGTGGTGCTGATGCTCTTGCTGAGAGGCTTTTGGGTTCTCGTGGCATCCCAGCCTCTGGGGCTGGTTGATTATGTGGCAATCCGTATTTATTTGGCTGGCGTTTTGGGTAAAGATGATTTTTAATCCTTGTGATTTAGAGAAAAGCTTGTAAAACCAGTCCAAACATCGCCTAAACCCCAGAAGTTGTTGAGCAGAAAGAGCTCCAAAATACGTTGTTCTATGGACATACTTCCTTTGGAAGAAAATTCAGGTTTTCTGAGTTAATCTTGTGGTTTTGCAGTGCTTGATAAAGGTAAAGCTGTGCTGTTTGCTGACATCTTCCTCCCTAGCACCTTGGTGGGTTATGGCAGCTGGGGCTTAAGACTATCATTTGAGGCCTTACTAACTCTAGTGCGTTGGAGGCTGTTACAAGGGCTAGTAAAATCCCTCAGGTCTGCCATGATAGCTGCTCTGTATTCACCTGTGTCTCTTCCTTTCACCTCGGCAGTTAAAGCTCAAAAAGAAGAAGGTGCCGTCCGACCAGGAGCAGCTGGCCAGCAAGCTTGACAAGGCTCTGTCCCTCACCAAACAAGACAAGCTCAAATCCCCCTTCAAGTTTGCTGACAGCTCTGGGGGCAAGTCCAAAACTAGTGGAGGTGGCAGCAGGTACCTGCCACCCCACGATGCTCTGCCGAGCAAGGAGGAGAAGAAGAGCCTGGCCAAGAACCTGGGCCTGTCACTGAAGAGCACCAAGGAAGGTAAAACCAAAGTGGCTGCCAAAATGAAGAAGATGGAGGTGCGGTTAAAAGTCAAAAATCAGCTCAAGGTTTCCCATTCACCAGCGATATCTGAAGTGAGCAGCTACTCCTATAGTAAGTAACCCCTCTTTTATCTCTTTTTACAGTGTAATCTGTTGTGGGGGCTTGTGGGCGTTTCTGGCCTCTTGGAAGGGGTCTGGTTCTGCTCATGGGTGAAAGGTGACCTCCTTCATGGCTAATCAATGCTGCTGCATCTTTGGGGTCCGCATGAGGTGTCCACCCATCTTGCTGTCCAAGAGGTAGCCAGTATCAGTGCATCTCTTCCAGTCAGTGCCATCAGTGGGGAAAAATGCTTTAAACTAAAAGGTTGACCCATGTTCTTGCTTTCAGTGGAAGCAGACACTCTCCTTCTACCTGTCAGATGAGTACTCATAGCCTCTGCTCCAGGAGGTGGTTAGCAGCTCAGTTTCCAAGTCTTTGTTGAGCTGGGTGGGATTTGCTTCAGGATTATGCTGTTGAGTCAGTTGGAGAAGGGGGCACTGATGTTTGTGAGCATCTTCCTGCCCTTAAGAGCTATGGCTTGGTTCCTGGCTGACTGTGTGCAGCATTCCCATTTGTCTCATCCCAGCATCCTGTGTACTGATGGCCATTTCTGAACCCAAAGTGCACCTGAGCAGAGGTTCCTGCAGCTGAGCAGAGCTGGGGACCCCTGTTACAGGAGGGAAAATCTGAACTGCAGATAGCGTTGGGAAGACAGAAGTGGAGGTAAAGAGTCTTCAGCAATTCAGACAGACAGTAAGGCAGAGAGGGTCTTGGAGTTTGTGGTCTGAGGTCTGGTTGTGTATTTATCTTAGCTCACTTGTCCTTTCCTCTGCTTGCAGCTATTTAAGTCCTGTGTTAAAACCCTTGCAGGGTGTCTGTACACATAACAAATATATCTCAGTGCAACACCAGTTTAGAAATGTCAGTAGTGAGGAGGATGATGAGCCAATGGTCATCCAAGGGAGCAAATGTTTGGCATGAAATGAGCTATTTACATGGCAAAATAGGAGCCACTGGACTTGAACACAGCCTTTGGCTGATTGTGCTGTACACACCACTTCTGTTGTTGAATGAGCTTCACTCCCAAGGACAGACGCTAAACTGGGAGCTCTGGAGCTAATGGGGAGGGGAGGCATGGGCCTGTCGTTGGGTCACTCAAGCGTGATGGATGTGGGGAGGCAGGTCGAGCATATGGCTCTACTTCCCATGACTGGTGGGCTGCTCTTGTGGAGGAGGAGAAACGGGACTGGCGCCAAGTCCTTCTGCCTCTTAACCTCCTGCTTTTCTAGCTGGAGTCCTGAAAACCTTGGGCAGAGATCCAGAGGGCGAGCTGAGCATCCTATTCCCATAGATTTAACAGGAGTGAAGCCCAGAATGATTTGCATATTTGGGCTTTGGGCCTCCTAAACTAGTTATCCCTTGTTTCTTCTCCACAACCAGCACAATGGATGGGGGGACTGACACCCAACCTGATGCTGGAGAGCATCTGCTGCTGCCCACAGGCTGGGATGATCCCCACTGCCTCTCTGTAACACTGTGAAGCCAGTGGTACGTTCACAAGAGGGGAGGTGACAATTCATACTTGCTTTTAGTGCATCCAGGGGTATAATATGCTTTCTGTACCACCTTCAGATGCCAAAAAGGGGACCACTTCTCAGCGCCTGTGGGACTTGACAGCACTGTAGAGCCATGGTGCACAGATTGAGGAGCAGCTTGGTCCCTGCTCTGCTTTGGTGCAGTTGGTATTGCTGCAGTGTCTGAGGTGGTGTGTTCAGAGGCAGGCATTTGGAATTAGATGTGTTCCCCACTTGGCTTGCTTCAGGTGCCCGTGTTGCAAACCCACTGGGAGAGGGGGTTCATGTAGAGAAGGAGATGTAGGTCAGTGTTGAACATAACCAGGTCGATGGCCTGGTTGTTGGCACTGCTGTGCATTCCATGAACATCCTCATAGCAGAAATGGGAAGTGGATGTGCTCAAGGACTTGGAAGTGTTTAAAGCCAGGTTGGATGGGGCTTGGAGCAAGCTGCTCTAGTGGAAGGTGTCCCTGACCATGGCAGGGGTTGGAACTCGATGAGCTTTAAGCTCCCTTCCAACCCAAACCATTCTGTGATTCCATGAAATGTCCACCTCAGTTTTCTCCTCCTAAAACCACTCTTTGGATCTTGTCTTAAAGAGGTGTTTGGCCTGGGTGAAGAGTGTCTGTTCCTGACCGAAAGGCGGAAGCATGTAACGCTGTGTGCATTTATCCGCATTCGGAGCCATAGGGTTGTGATGGAGCAACCTGGTATTCATCTGTGTTTGGAGCCATAGGGTTGTGATGGAGCAACTCTGTGTTTGGAGCCATAGGGTTGCGATGGAGCGACCTGGTATTCATCTGTGTGGAGCCATAGGGTTGTGATGGAGCAACTCTGTGTTTGGAGCCATAGGGTTGCGATGGAGCGACCTGGTATTCATCTGTGTGGAGCCATAGGGTTGTGATGGAGCGACCTGGTACTCATCTATGTTCTGAGCCATAGGGTTGCGATGGAGCGACCTGGTGTTCATCTGTGTGGAGCCATAGGGTTGCGGTGGAGCGACCTGGTACTCATCTATGTTCTGAGCTATAGGGTTGCAGTGGAGCGACCTGGTATTCATCTGTGTGGAGCCATAGGGTTGTGATGGAGCGACCTGGTATCCATCTGTGTGGAGCCATAGGGTTGTGATGGAGCGACCTGGTATTCATCTGTGTGGAGCCATAGGGTTGTGATGGAGTGACCTGGTATTCATCTATGTTTGGAGCCATAGGGTTGTGATGGAGCGACCGGGTATTCATCTGTGTTTAGAGCCATAGGGTTGCGATGGAGCGACCCGGCAGGGGTAGAAGATGGTGGCCTGGGGTCTTTCCTTCATCCACCTCCATCTTCACCCCCTCTCCACACACCACAGCACCCCCCGTCCCCTGAGGTAACGCTCTCCCGCCTGCTTTGACCACAGATACGGACTCGGAGGAGGAGGAGGAGGAGGACGGATCCCTGAGGGACGAGTGGCCGGCGCAGCCCCCGTCCGCCCCCAAGCCGCGGCCGTCCAGTCTCTACAGCACAGCAGCCAGGAAGGGCGGCCGGGCGGCCGGCGGCCCCAAGGCAGCTCCCCGCAGCGTGGCGGCCGGGCGGCCGCTCAAGCCAAAGGCGGCGGCGGCGGTGGCGGCGGTGGGCAGGAAGCAGCCCTTTTGCCTGCTGCTGCGGGAGGCCGAGGCGGGATCTTCCTTCAGCGACTCCTCGGAGGACTCGTTCGATCAAGGTTATTAGTTTATAGCAAACGCAACCCCGCACGCACCCCTCTGCCATGGCTGTGTGGGAGCGGGCGGGGGGCCGGGGTCAGCCATTTTGATGGTCAGAGCCAGGGCGGCCATCTTTGTTGTTGGCAGCGTAGCCTGCTGTATCAGCCCCACGTTTATCTGCTAGCCCTTTTTGTACCTTTATCATTGTGATATTAAGACTGGCTGGCTCTTTTAGAGCTTTTATAGCAACCGGGGTTTAGTGTCCACCTCTCCCTGCTTTCCTGTTCCCTTCCTCCCTTCAGTTTTCCCCTCACTTTCTTCCTTGCTGCCACCACCACCATTTATATTATTATTACTATTATTTCTTATTATTTTCTGTTGGCATGAGCAGTTTGGAAGGAGCTTTTTTTTATTTTTTAATTATTTTCCTTTTTTTTTTCTTTTTTTTTGGTTTTCCTTCTTTTTTTTTCCTTTTTAATCCCGGGATACTGTTGTGTGGCTTGTGTGACTCGATGTTTGTACTTGCGATTTGGTTATACCGAGCTTTTATTAAACAGACCGAGTTCATTTTTAACTAAACCTGTGTACCTTGTCTCTCTTGCTGTGTCTCTTATCAGGCCGATTAGGTTGCCGCTTCACTCCATCCTGCTCTGCATCCCCTTCCTGCTCCCACTCCCCATGAGTAGAACTGGAATTAACCTAGTCTGGGGTACTCTCTATTATTCAAATATCCCTGCTGCCTTTGTCCACGTAAAACTTAGGCCTTCCCCACCCCCATCCCCTTTTATTTAATACATATTTTGTTTGGGTTTTGGTGGTTTTATTTCTGTTTCAGTTTGTTTTCTCCATTGATAGGCTCTCGAAGCAGGCAGATAACACGTAGATGCGCTTGGTCCTTGTTTCCGCTGTGAGTGTAAGGTCCCCATTATTGAACAGCCAAAAATCACTCTTTTTGAGCTATAAAAACTGGTTTTGTGTCTCTTTTTGGGTGGTGATTGTTTCATTCCCCATCACCCGCGGTGTCCCAAGGATGCGGCAATTACTGCATGGAAGTTGACTCCGCAGTTTTCCCTCCTTCACCCTCACCCCCTGTTTTTGCCACACAGCCTGTCATTAGGGCTTCAGTGGGAAAAGGGATTACTCGAGCCTTTCCCTCCAGAGACACAAGGGGTTTCTGTTCCAGAGTGCACTCATTAAATAATAATCATGGGGAAAGGTCATTTTAATGAGCCCTCAGCTCCTGAAAGAAGCAGCGCATCGGGGCTGAATGCTGAGTGAGAGCATCCCCAGTTGTTATCATCCAAGCCACAGAGCACAGCGAAAACCTTTTCAGTGTTCCCACATGGAAAAGGGGCTGGAGAGTTTTGCTTTTGTTTTGTGCTTTTGCCTTTGTGGTTTTGTTTTGTTTTTTTTTTTGGATGTTAATTTCCTCCATGCACCTCTTTGCTTTTTCTCCCCTCCAAACCCCCAACCTCCAAAGAAAGGGGAATTCAAGCTATTGAATGCAGCAGAAAGATACAGATTGCTGATTCGGTTGGATGTGGCTTTGGGCTGGACCCACCAATGCATTTCAAAGGCACCCCCCCCCCAAAAAAAAAGAGTAATATATGTTTAAAATGAAAATTCATTCTTAAAAGCCAGGCAGTTCTGGGGATAGTGGATTTTATGTAAAGGTGAGACTGCCACATTTCCATTAAGAGTCTGCGTTAACTTCCATTCTTCCCTTCCCTGTTCCTTCCTGCATCTTCCCTGTGTTTATTTTGCTGCTGTTGGAAATTTTGAGGATATCAATCCCTTTTAGTTGCTAAGTTCTTGAGGGTTTCTTGGGTTTGCTTCTTGGTTTTGCTCCAGGTAAGCAGAGAGGTCACTTGGCCCGAATTGGCTCTATCTTTCAAGTAACCTGTCTGCTTTAAAGGGAAATAATCCCACTTTTATGGGATTATCTAGGGAGGGGAGGGGAATATGGGAGGAGGTTGGGGAATCTGGAACAAATGGGGAAACGCATTGTAAATTCCTCTGGGAATGTCATTTAATGGTGGGGAAACCAAAGATGCAAAACCTCCTGGGGTGGGAGGGGGGCATGGAAGGGGAGGTGGGGAGGGATTATTTGCTACAGGGTTGGTTTTTTTTTTCTGCAAATGCTTTTATTTTTGTTATTTCTCAGAAGCATTTACTTAAAGGGATATTTGGGTAATAGGGTTTCTAATGGCTTTCCCTGATACTAAACCGATTAATAACCTCAGCTTTTCTAGAAGTGCTCACTTTCTCCTTGCAGCTGCTTGACCAACCCTTTCACCCCTGCCCCTATCCATGATGCTTTGAATGTCTGTGTCGGTCTCTTGCATTTGCTCTCACGCTGCACTAAAGAAGCAAAGTGGTTGGCTGGTTGTAGGGCAGACACTTCTCAGCGAGGGTCACTAGCCATGAACCTGAACCTTGACCATTGTTATGTAGGTAGGCAAAATAACTTTTCTTTATGTCATCTGTCAGCCTCAGACGTTTCGCTGTTACCTCCATGAATAATGACACGTAGCTCTTTGCATCCTCTTGGTTATTTTAATGATGATTGCTGTCCGCTTTTGACTTTCCTCTGTCCATGAAGAGACTCGCAAGGAAGATTTGCTTGTGCGCACGTGTTTGAGGACTCCAGAAATACTTTACCGTTGCCAGGCCTTCTTTTGGAAAACCCCTTAACACCCAGCAAAGGGAAAGGTTGGCAGATGGGGCCAAGGTGAGAAGCCACAGCACTGCCTGCAAAGGTTCTGCCGCTGTCCTTAGAGGTTTCAGGGCCATGATGCAGACTCTCCTAGTATCAGGGTAATTGCCTGGCCATGGCCCTGCCAATATCTGTGTCAGAGGTAGGAGTAGCTGCAGGAAGACATGTTTTCATCTGGTTTGAGATAGACAACGCTGCTTTCTTACAGACTAAACACCATGTTGCCATTCTGGTAAGAGGCAAAGCTTGTGGTTTTTTGTCTAGTAACCTTGGAGAGGAAACTTCTAATAGGGGCTAAAGCCACAGGGGACTTTTGAAAGCCATCAGGATAAGTAATACCTTGAGCTTTCTGAGACCAAAGATCCACGCTTCGTCTTCCTCCATACTGTTGTCCGTAAGAAATTAGTACCTTCTGCCCTGCTCTCCTTCCCTGACTGGGAGGATGGTTTGACCCCAGTGAAAAAACCCCACACAAACCAGTGAGGGTTCACTGTTTCCCTGCAGTCATTCCCATGTGACAGATTTAATGGTTTTAATTTTGGAAGTATTTCTGGAGTCAGCAGCACAGCACATCTGGGGGAAAAAAAAAAAAACATGTATTTTCAGTGATGAGAATTGGCTTGTTTGAAAAGGAAAAAGAAGAAAAATAAAGGCACAATGTGCAATTGGACACTCAAAAATCAATAACCTCCAGAATCTGGACAGATCACACAGATCAGATGTCAATGACCCAGTAGCTGTCTAAAGTCTGCCTGTACTTAGCCTGCTTTGTATGCTGTAGGCCTGCTTGGTGTTACGAGAAAACCGTGCTATTTTCTTTTCAATGTGAAATGACTCTTTTTAAGTGTGTGATTTTTTTCCCTTCCCCCCTTCCCAAGCTTTTCCTGTCCACATCCCCCTCAACCTTGTTACATCAGCCTTTAAAACCCAAATTGCTTAACCAGTTTCTGTTCACCATTAACAGCTCTTCATTTACTGCTCTCCTACAGTGAAAGACAGTTAAAAGTAATGAGAAAGATTTGAGTTGGGTTTGGGTTTTAATTTAGTGCAGGTAAAAATAAGCTTAGAAAAGCCTTCTTTAGGTCCAGTTTATCAGTAGCATTTAAGTCTGAAGTGATTGTTTTGGCTGTAGAGTTGTATGTACACGTGTGGTTGCATGTGGATATATACACACATATACATGCTCTTAAAAATGGCAGTTAGAAAAGATACTTACAACTTTGGGTATTATTTTCCTTACCCTCATTCAGTGTTAACAGAATTACCACAGAAGGGAAAAAGTGATGTTTTTAATGTCTTTTTCTCCATTGTTAACTAAAAATCACCTTTTCAGGAGTAAAAAATGGGAGGCTTCAGTTGTGTTAAGGCATCTGTGCATACTTCATTTTAAGCCCACATATAGTTTGGGTACAGTAGGAGAAAAACTGCTTTGCATTAAATACAGGCACCATGAGTCTCTCCAAAAAGCCATAGAGCACCAATGACTTACTTGCCACCATAACTATAAATGTGGGGATTTAGTTCAGAATCATGTGGGTTTGGAGCAGAGCCCCAGGCACGTTCTTTCTGTCCCATTTGTTAGTTTTTGTCCCTTGGAAAACGGAGAGGAAGAGGAGCAGGGATTGTGCTGTGCATGTAGAGTGGAGTCAGCAAGATGTGCCCTCGCCAGGAGAGGTGGAGGAGGATGGATCTGTGCTGCGAACGTGTTAAAACGTGTTTATTTTCAGGCTGAAAATTGTATTTCATGCCGCTAAAAATACAAGTGTTGCAGGGAAAATGCTGACAAGAGACTATATCTTCAGTTGTCTTTCTGTAGTGTGACTTTGAAAGAGGTTAGAATAACTGCCAGGTATGTTATTGGGTCGTACATTTTCCGTGGCATGAGTAATAGCTGCTTTCATCCTGCCTTTTAAATCTGTTTTACCTTGCTGCATTTGAAATAGTGTAGCTGCTGGGCACCTTTGTGCCCTCACATGTGCAGCATCTTCGGATGCTGAAGGAGTGGTGGGCAGGCAATGAGCTGAGCTGAGGGGGATTTGCATGGGACAGGTCATGGAGGGATTGTTCTGCTCAATTGCCCTGGTTTTAACCTGTTTCCCTCCCCGGCTTCTCAGTGAGCCGCTCTCAGCTCATCCCACTCATTAGTTCTGTCATGGGAGGTTGATTTTTTTCCATTCTTTTCCCCGGTTTTCCCAGCCAAATGGGATGTGTGGAGGGGGTCTCATTCCCTCCTGGTGGGGCATTGAACTCGGGCACTGGGTTTGCTGCTTTTCAGGCAGGTGCTTTTCACATCTCACAATAGCTGAGTTCATCTGGATTTGCTTTCTTTTTGGCAAAACGTAGGGAGCCAGCAGTTTTTTGCCCTTTTCCTGGTAGGGGAAGGAATCTGATCCTAATTTGCTGCAGAGTCTTTATGTTTTCCATGTGGGTTTTATGCAAAGAGTGAGCAGGGCGGTGGATTTCATGGTGTTTCCTGCAGGACTGTAGGTTCAGTAGCATTTTATATCACAGGGAGCCAGCCTGAGCAGTTGAAATGTGGAAGGGCTTTTGATGCAGTTAAAAATTAGTATTCTTGTGACTATTTGATGCATGCCATGGAGAGAAGCTCTCCTTGTTAAAGAAAAATAACATGTATGTATAGCTGGCCGTTACTTCAGCTGATAAAATGCAAGGATGAGTATGCTGGTTTCTGATTTTTCCTCTCATTTCTAATGTCACGGAGGAATAATGCGAAGTGGAAAACTGACACTTGGTGTTATTGGTTTGGGGTGTTTTAAACAGCCAAGTGTTGAGGACGTTTTTTATCTATCCCAGAGGGCATACGTGAAAAGAAAAGGATTTTCATGTTCATTCCAGCTCATTTTGAAGGGATCTGGTTTCTCATTTGGCTCGGGTTCAGAGGGAGGGGAGCTGGTGAGTGGGCTCAGGCTGGGGAAGAGCAGGGCTCCTGCTAGTGGTGGGAATTCTCCAGCAGCCTCCATGATCCTACTTAAGCCCTCAATTTCGAGAGAAATGAAATCCCTTTTCCAGGCCCACTTTTTGCAGTTAAATCTGTTCCATCTAGATTTATGTGCTCATATATGTGTGTGTATATGTATGCGTGTGGTATACGTGCGCTCACCAGCACGAGCTGGGTGAGATGCTGTTAAAATTAATTGCCTTTGAGCTGATGACAGACTCCTGGGAAGTGCTGTAGGAAGGGAGAGGTGCCACTCTCAGGGCATCTACCCTCAAAATACCTGCTGTATATACACCGTAAAGGAAAACCCCAGCCCACTGCTCTCTGCAGGTGTCAGCCGAGGCTGGTTTCATTGCCAGCACTAGATTGTGGCTGTGGGCAGCTCTTCCTGCCTGTGCTGAGCTGGGCTTCCCTAGCCTGAGCTGTAGAGAGGGAAATGAAAGGCACGGAGAGTTCTGAGGCAGAGTGTTTAAACACTCCTCCAACACTGCCTACACTTATCCCCCGTCTCCCTTATGCATTCCAAATCCATTGCTTTCAAGTTATTTCCCCCCTTCTTTGCATTATTTCCTCCTGCCCCTTCTCCTCTCTCTGTCCTCCTTGCCATGACGCAGGCTGATCTGTGGTATTCCCCTTCCATGCTGATCTCTGGTTCTGATTACACAAATGGATTTTGTTATGGAGGAAGAGGTGGTGGGTGGGAGGGGAATCCCACAGCTCCGAGGTTGGGATTTTCAAAGGAATTAAGCTTTTAATTCCTCCTGAAAGCTGCAGGGAAGGAGTGCATGGCATCCTTTTCAAATCTCTGCCAACACCCTACTCTTCCCTCCCTCATCTTGAATGGGTCCTTCCTGCTGTACCCTGTATTGCTGTGTCCTTCAAGGGTGGTGGTAGGCAGGGTGATACTGACTGTATGGCTGCAAAGACACGTGTGTGTGTGTGGCCAACATCTTCTGGCTCAGCTTGTGGGGGGCTCAGTGCTACTTAGGTGAGCACAGAGCAGCAGGAGAGTTACACTTTGGGGTTGAAATGTGGCTGATGCACAGCTCCATTAGGTTTGTAATGGGCTTCCTCTCTTCTGCATGCTAGATTCTAGCTCAGAGGAGGACGAAGAGGAGGATGAAGAGGAAGAGGAGGAAGCAGAGGACTATGGGACAGATGGCACCGACAGGCTATCGTCGCCTGCCCTTGATGAGAGCGGTCTGGGCCTTCTAGCAAGGTTTGCTGCCAGTGCCATGCCCAGCCCCATCGTTCCCCCTCCACTCTCCATAATCCAGCTGGAGGCCAAGCAGAAGGCAAAGAAGAAGGAGGAGCGGCAGAGCCTGATGGGTGAGTTGCCTGGGTAGGATTAGTGCCATGGGGGCCAGGGTGGAAAGTTCAGGAGGTCCCAGCTGTGCTGCAAGAGAGCAGGTTGTTACCCAGACACTGTCCTGCCCTTTCTTTGCTTCTAGCTGCTTGGTCCTGATGCTGAAGGAAGGGGGAATTGCCTGGCAAGAAAACAAGAACCACTCAAGGGTATGGCAGGTTTAGCAGCTGCAGCCATGGCTTCCCTAGGGGCTTTGTCAAAGTTTCCTCTTGTCCTACCTGGCAATCCTTAACAGGCTGCAAAGGCAAGCAGTGGCATACTGTGTCCTCTTGGACAGAGCGCTGAAAGCAGTAAGGAGCTGTTGCATTTTAGGGAAGGAAGCATGCGCTAAATGCAGCTGATCTTAAATACCTAAGAAAAGCAGAGGCACCCAGGAAAAACCCTTTCAATCAGCCCATCCTATCAGCTTCCCCAAAGAAACCAGCCAGTGAGACTTGAAACAAGCATTCCTTCCTCTGCTCCTGTGTTCTCAGTGCCAGACCCTGTGTTTCTGTCTCTGTCCTTGTCTCGGTTTCAGTGTCTAACACGTAATTGGGAGTTTCATTTCTTCCTCTCCCCATGCTCTGCTGCACAAGTGCCCGCTGGTGACATCGTTCCTGGTCAGACACATCTATATGGGCTCCATTTATAAATTCTCTATTAATATTTATTAAGTGATGATGGAATTTATAGCATGCTTCAGAATGGAAAATGATGTCTTCCTTGAGAGCCTGGCTTGTTTTAACACTGTTTCCGTGCTATATTAGGCATTTGCCAACTTGTTCCAACAGCCTCTGTTAAGAATTTATTGTCTTGTAACCTGCCCTCCTTGAAACTGGAAGCATCTAGAAATTGCCTCATGCTGTAGTGAGAGAAGAGGAGGAGTGTTGTAATTTCCAGTGGGTTTTTCATTTTGAGCCTTGCCAGCTTTGGTTTTGACAAGCTTGCTCTTTTCCTGCTCGTGCTGGGGCTGTCTCAGGGGAAGAGGTTTGGGTGGGAGATGAGAGCAGCTTCCTGCACACTGAATTTCCCCAGGAAGGTGAGCACAGTGGAGAGAGAAGGACTGGGAGGAGATGCTTTCCATACCTCTGCCTCCTATATCTTCATTTTCCCACGTGAATGTTCAGTTCCTCGTGTTCTTTCTCCACTGTCCTGCACACAGTGGTTATCACAGCAGGGGCTGTTCACCGTTGAGCTTGAGAAGAGTTTGTGTCAACCTCCCTGGCATGAAGCAAGGCCTCATTTCAGACCTGACTGGTTTGAAGGCACAGTCATGCAGATGTATGTGCAGAGAGGGCAGGCTGGAGGAGGATACAAGAGAGACCTTTATGCAGAGGGAGAACCAGGTTCTCCTGATGTTTGTACACACCTTCAGAGGCGCTGTGCCACCTCATGAGTTCCAGTGTCCTGGAAAATAAATGGATCTGGAAAATCTGGGCTCTGTCTCTTGTTCCAGCATAGACTTAAGTGCATGACCTTGGGCAAGTTTCTTGGCTGTTCATAGCTCTCTGATGGCACAGTGCCTCTGCAGCCACAGAGCTGTGCCTGCCTCCTGCCCATGTTGCTTCGTGTGGAGGTGCCGTTTCCATTTCCCTATTGCTCCTGCAAACATATGGCCTTGTTCTCCTTTATCAGATTGTGGGGAACACGCTGAAGATGGGGAACATTTTGGTGTTCCTACAATAACTTCTGGCCTCTGGGTACTGCTGTGCCTGTGGCGCTGAGCAGAGGCCAGTGTGAGGGGATTTCCATTTGCCACAGACAAAAGATCATTTGCCTCTCTTCACTTTAAGGCAATTACCCGAGCCAGTAAAAAGATTTGTGGTGTCTGTTGGCCAATGGGAAAAAATCAGTTTGAAACACAGGTTTATTTGATTTGTTAAAAGAGATTGTTCTCCTGCATCTAAGGTGAGACTGGAGAGGACTCCCACCGGGAGAGGAGGAAGGCTCAGCTTATGGAGTTCGTGCTTGGCTTCATCTGAGCAACTCCTTTCTGTTAAGGGGCAAATGATAGAGTAGCTTGTCTTTTAAGAGCTTCTCTGCAGGGTTTTGGTTATGGGAGAAGGGGACATCCTGAACCACACTGCCTGAGTGTGTGGGCTCTGGTCTGGGGCAAGGGAGACTTGAAACAGGGAAATCAGTGTTTCGTGGGGCAGAAATGCACACCTGAAGGATGGAGGGGTTGGAAAAGGGAACAAGCAAGGGCTCTGTTAAGCAGGCACAGCATCTCCCATGGAGCCCTAAAGCTTCCAGCAGGATGTGGCTCCTCTTGGCTCAGACTGGGCTTTAACTGATGATCAAATCTTTTGCACCTAGGGACAGAGTTTGAATACACTGACTCCGAGAGTGAGATCAAGATCAGGAAGAAATCTCCTTCAGGACTGCTGAGGGGGAAGAAGGGGCCGCTGGAGGCAAGCAGCATCCCTCCAAGCCAGGCCCCCAGCAGCCTTGACTCCGGCTCTGGGAGCACTGACAAGGCCAAGCTGGGGTCTGAGAAAGGCCGTAAGCTGAAGAAATTCAAGTCCCCCAAGGACCTGAGCTTTGAGTTTGGGCTGGAGGCCAGCGATGATGACCTGTGGAACCGGCGCCGGAGCGAGCGCATCTTCCTCCACGATGCCACCATGTCCTCGGCCATGCTGACCCCCGTGGCGCCTGCCAGCTCCACTCCTGTCTCCAAGCCTGGTCGCTGTGGCAAGGGGGCACCCATGAGCCCCAAAAAGGAGGGCAGCAAGGGGAAGGAGAGGAAGGAGCTAAGCAAGGTGAGGAGTGCTGTGGGATCCTGGGGGGCTGAGGGTGAGGGGGACTTGATTAAATCTGCTAGGGCAGGGGAGTCCTGTCTTCGTAGTTGCCTCAGTGCTGTTTGGCTGTCCCGTGTCAGCCCTGCCAGCCCCATGCCCAGCTGTCAGGCTTGGATTTGACTCACAAATAGTAAAAGCCTGTTGTGTTTGAACATGTTGCTTGTGTCACCCTCCATGTCCCAAATCTATCCTGTTTGGATTGGCCAGAGTGGACATGTGTGAAATCTCTTTTCCACTCTGTGCAGCCTTGCTTGCTGAGCTGTTGCCCCCACATTGGCCTTTAAGGCTGTTCACCTTTTATATGATGTCTTCTGAGGGCTGTCCCTGGCTGGTGGTGGCACTGATCTCTGGGTTGCTGGCTCTTCATCATGGCTTGAAGATTCAGCTTCCTCTGCCTCAAGCTCAATTCATGGCAGCGTCATGGAGGAGCACTGATTGTGGCGAGAGGGAGACAAGTTAGTTGTGACATGAGGCCAGCTGGGATCTTCTTGGAGCTCTTTGGGGGAAGGTTTGATGGGCAGGAATGGCTCTCCAGGGTGATGAAAAGCTCTTCCCAAAATGTGTGAAGCCTGAAAGCAGAGCTGGGAGATGTAGGATGTGGTGCAGTCGGTAAACTTAACTGCTGGCTGAATGTTATCCTTCCTGTGCACAGCCTACTGTGCTCCACCTTTCCCTTCGCCCAGATCTTCACCAGTCCTCCCTTTGCTGATGGGAGTGTTTTCTTCTTTTTAGCAGCGGAAGAAGGGTAAAGAAGCACCCTGCTGCTCCTCCTCCTCGTCCATGTCTCCTCCTGGCATCCCTAGCTCCCCATCTGATGTTCGTGTCAGCCTGACGAGTGCCTTGGGCTCCACCAAGAAGAGCAAAGCCAAGGTGAAAGCCAAGGAGGTGAAAAAAGAGGTGAGGGGCTGGTTCTAGTCTAGAGGGTGGCTGGGAGGGTCCTGCTCTCTTCCGGGACTGTTGCAGTGTGAGGGAGGGAAAACAGACATATAGGTTTTGCTGGCTGTGTTACAGGCAAAATGCTGGTTTGAGAAGCCTAAAATCGGAGGCAGACTTGGTCAGGTAGTACCTGCTGCTACCATCTGGTGTTCGTTTGCCTTCCTCCCTCTAATTAAGGAACAAGCAGGGTTTTCTCTAAGGCTACCACGGGGTGGAGGGAGTCCTGCATAACAAGGACCAAGGAGGTGGTGATGGAGTTGCCTTGCTCAGCACCGAGTGAGCCAGGTCACATCTGGTTTCTGCTCCATTGTTGTGGCCTGTCTTCTCTCATAACACACATTACTGCATCTTCTCATTGTGCATGTAATGTTTATGGTCTGGTGCAACAGAGAAATGGATTGTGGGGCATTTAAGAAGAAATAGGATCAGTGCCTGCTGCCTGTTCAGTGAAGTGAGTCTTGGGAATGCTGTGCAGAGAGGTGGTGAATGCAAAGCAAAGCCACGGCTGTCTGCTCCACAGCATCTCTCCTAACCTCCAGGGTGTGGCTGGAGATGTGAAATGGCTTTTGGTCAGCTGTCAGTGATGTCTGGGGATAAACACAGAAAAACAGAGGTCTTTATGCAACCAAAAAGCAAGTTTGGGTACACCCACTTAATTCGGTGTGATTAACATTGCTGAGGATGGAGACAGGGTGGTCCCAGTATCCTCGGGTTACCTGTTGCTGGAGGAAGGTGGGATAGGATCAGACTGTTGCCTGTTGTCATACAGCTGACGTGCTGCTTGCTCTCCTGCAGAACCGAGGCAAGGGAGGAGCTGTCAGCAAGCTCATGGAGAGCATGGCAGCAGAGGAGGATTTTGAACCCAACCAAGACAGCAGCTTCTCAGAGGATGAGAACATCCCGCTGAGCATGCTGGTTGAGCGACCACCCACACCAGGTGAGGGGCTGGGGGTCTAATTGTGCAGGTAGAGGAGATGTAGAGTTTCCCAGAGGAGGGTTGTGCTGCTTTTCCACATCCCTTACCCAAAGCCGTGGGTTCTTGGGGTGGAGATGCCACTTCTCCAGCCAATTTAGCCTACCAGAAACAAGCTTTACCAGAGTAGCCCACTGTGACATCTAGATGTGAAACACGGTCTCTGAACTGCCCTCTTTTCATTAACTGGTATATTATTATTATTATTACTATTGTTATTACTAAGAAGGCAAAATTTGCTGCTGCCAAGAGGTAGGGAGAGAGAATGAGCCCTTTCTGCAAAGGGCTTCTGGTCTTTACCTAGGGAAGGGTAATGAGGAGAGTATGAGGTTTCCTTTTCCCCTTCCTGTTGCTTTTTCCTCTATGGTGCTCTCTAATCCCTATCTTGCTCCAACACCTCACAGCCCCCCGCTCCTGCATAATCGACAAGGATGAGCTGAAAGATGGTCTGCGTGTCCTCATCCCCATGGATGACAAGCTGCTCTATGCTGGGCATGTAAAGACTGTGCATTCACCAGACATGTGAGTTGAGGGGCTGCTGTATCCACCTGGGCTCTGACAGTGGATGGGGACATCACTGATCCAGGGATTAATCTGGGAGTTGTGTAGAGCTGGCAGGAGAGAGACTGACAGAGCCTGCCAGGAAGGGAAGGGAAGTTCACTCTAGTTTATCAGTGCTGAGGAAAGTCCAATTCCCTCTCATTAAATGCTTTCAATTAAACTGGTGCTGGGGCTCAGAGGGAGGTGGTAGCTGATCAGGGTGATGTCTTCCATGTGCAGTGTCTGACTGGGTCTTTGTGTTTCAGATACCGTGTGGTGGTGGAAGGCGAGAGGGGGAACCGTCCCCACATCTACTGCCTGGAGCAGCTCTTGCAGGAAGCGGTATGTGAGGACAGAGGGCCTGTTGAGCCCTGGTTTGGGGTGCAGGAGGCTTCCAGCTGGGGTTGCAGGAATACCTGGGTCCTGCTCCCATGGCTTTGGTGTGGGTCACTGCCCCATGGCAGTGGGCACTGGCCCTTCATGCTGTCCTGTGAGCAGAGAGGAGGGCATTTCCCAACAGCAAAACTGTCCCTTGCCTTCTCCAGAGCTGCTTTGCTGCACGCCAAGTGTGGTGGGATGGTGTGTGCTGGGGTCAGGAATGTCAGTAATTGCCTTCCTCTTACCCTGAGCAGATCATTGACGTGAAACCACCTTCAGTGCGGTTCCTGCCCGAGGGCACGAGGATTGCAGCCTACTGGAGCCAGCAGTACCGCTGCCTTTACCCAGGGACAGTTGTCCGAGGTAAGGCCACGCTGACTGCTCTCCCCTGTGAACCAGAGATGTCTTGGTCCTGTGTGTCCTGAGGGATGTCAGGCTTCTCTGGGGATACCCTGAGATCTGCTGTGAATGTCCTGGGGGTCAGAGACTGGCCCATTCCTCTCCACTGGGTCATGATGCTGGTTTAGTAACATAGAATCATAGAATGGTTTGGGTTGGAAAGGACATTAAGATCATCCAATTCCAAGCCCCTGCCATGGGCAGGGACACCTCACACTAAACCGTATCACCCAAGGCCTCGTCCAACCTGGTCTTGAACACTGCCAGGGATGGAGCATTCACAACCTCCCTGGGCAACCCATTCCAGTGCCTCACATCTTCTTGTCCAGGAGATGTGCTCTCATAGTTAGACGTCTGAGCAATTAAAATACCAATATTCAACACACTTAGAATTAGCTTCAGGCACCAAAGATTTCTGAGGTTGTGGAGGTTTCTAAATCACCTTCACACTTGTAGCTTTGCCTCTTACACTCCCCCGTCTGGTCCCATTAGAAAGTCAGTGAAGATCCTTCTGCTATGGCCTGTCTTGCTTTTGTGCTTCTGGTTGCACTATGTGTGTCTAAAGGAAGAATTGCAAGTTACAAACCAGTGAAGCTGATGCCAGAAGAGATGGTGGGAGCACAGCTTATTTCTCTTGGCGAGAAGGGGCAAAGCAGCAGCTTGTGATTGCTAAGAGTAGTAGCAAAATGCTCTCCCTGCACAGCCTAGGAGAGGTGGCGATGGGAAGCTTTGGAGCTGTTGCAGGATCCCCGTCTTCCCCTGGGTCCACACTTCCCTGACAAGGAGTTTGTACTCTGATGTTTGTTCCTAATCCCATCTTCTGCTCTCCCCCAACCCACAGGAGCCCTGGATCTGGAGGAAGATGGTGATCTCATCACAGTAGAGTTTGATGACGGGGACACAGGACGTATCCCACTGTCTCACATTCGGCTTCTCCCACCTGACTACAAGATCCAGTGTGAGTCTTGCTGTTCAGTTTTTTGCATGACATTTCCCTCACTATGGGATGTTTGACTACATTTGACATCTCTCTGATCTATTCCAGGTGCTGAGCCTTCCCCAGCCCTTTTGGTGCCCAGCACCAAGCGCCGTAGCCGTAAATCCAGCAAAGACACTGGAGAAGGAAAAGAGGGAGCTGCACTAGGATCAGAGGAGCCTGTGTCAAAGGGCAAAGGCCGAGGGAGAAAGCCAAGTGTCAAGGCAAAAGCTGGTAGGTTCTTACCACTGCCGGACCTGGAGCTGAGATTCCTTGCGCAGCTCTCCCAGAGTTAGAGCTGCTCTTGGGGCAAGAGTTGAAGAGGAATGGATGCAGTGCTTTAGTGCTGAGCATGCATGCATCAGCTTCCTCTGCTGTGGCTGCAGTTTGCAGGAGTCTGGCTCAGAAGCTGGCCTGCACTGCAGAGCCCAGTCCCATTTTCAGCTGAGCATCTCAGCAGCCATCAGTTGGGCCAGAGATGCAGGAGATCTGCAGTTTGGTTCCCCTGCAGTCAAAGCAGCATCAGTGGGCATTGCCCGTCAGCTGCTCACAGCTGCTGGCATCAGGTCAGGCTGCCTGGTAGGACCTGTGCCTCCCTGAGGATACCTGAGTGGTCAGGAACAAGCCAGCCCTGGCCAGAGGCTGGTCAGCGTTGGTGTCTGGTTATGTCTGAGCTAACAAAGCCCATCTGGATGGATACCACCATAGCTTTGTGTTTCCTCCCCTCTGCAGAAGAGGCTGCCTTGCCAGAAGAGAAGGATCAGGTTGAGTCTTCACCTGTGACCTCCTCAGTCCCGGAGAAGCCAGCCAGCTTGGGCAAGCCAAGCATGAAGGGGTCACGAAAATCACAACCGCTGCCAACTGGAGGCTCTCCTGCTCCCACAGAGGAAAAGAGGTCAAAAGCCAGCAAAATGAAGATCTCCACTAAGCTGCACAGCCCCCCACAACCCACTTACCAACCTGCTGTGTTTGGCAGCATCCTCAGCACAGAACCCTACAGCGACCTCCCTGGGACACTGGCTGCCTTCAGCTCCAGCGATGCTTCAACGTCAAAAGCCAAGGCCAAGAAAGGGCGGCCCGCAGAAGAGACACAGGAGTTTGGCACCATGGTCAAGGCTCAGAGGAAGCATGAGAATGAAATCCTGATCAAACTGGACCATGAGGGTGTGATGTCTCCAAAGACGAAGAAGATGAAGGAGGCGATGAGGATGCTGGAGGACTCATCCCTAGCCAGTCGCAGGGATGGCAAGAGTCTCTTAGGGCTGGGTTATTCCCCTGCAGTGGGTGTGGAGGGCAAGCAGAAATCTGCTCGAGCCAAAGCAGCTGAGGGAGACCCTTCCCCTGCCAGCTTTGGAGGGAAGTTTGATGGCTCGGCAGAGAGCCTCACTGCTTCAAAGGACCAGGAGGAAAAGGCAGCAGCTCCAGCAGCCGTGGAGGAATCTGAGAGCAACAGCAGCGACAGCAGCTCGGAGTCAGAGGGAGAAGAGGAGACGGGGAAGAACCGAGGGGAAGCCCAGGACAGCAGCTCAACCAGCTCGAGAGCATCCACACCCCTTTCCTCCTCCAACTCCTCCTCCTCTTCCTCTTCTAGCAGCAGCTCCTCTTCCTCCTCCTCTTCCTCCTCTTCTTCAGCCTCATCAACCTCTTCTTCATCGAGCTCCAGCTCTTCCTCCTCCTCCACTACGGATGAAGACTCCTCCTGTAGCTCTGACGACGAGGTAGCTGAAGCCCAGCCAAGTTCCTCGGTGCAGCAAACCCTCCCACCCAAGCCAACCAAGCAGGCAGGGAAATCCCGTGCGTCCTCCCACCCGCAGAGCCAGAAGCAGCCGGCACAGCAGCCGGTGCAGCAGCCGGCACCGCAGCAGGGCGGCAACAAGAGCAGGCCCAAGAAGCGTGAGGGCATCCACCTGCCCACCACCAAGGAGCTTGCCAAGCGCCAGCGCCTGCCCTCCGTGGAGAACAGGCCCAAGATCGCTGCGTTCCTCCCCGCACGGCAGCTCTGGAAGTGGTTTGGGAAACCCACACAGGTAAATGGAGCTTCTCCTTCCCCTTTGTAGTGCTTGGTGCTGGTGTTTGCATTGTGGTGCTTCTTACCTTGCCCTTTCCCTTCTCCTGGGGCGGGGAAGCTCTGCTGACTGTGTGTCCCCAGCTGAGATCTCCAGTTTGCAAGGAGATTGGGGTTAGTCTTCACTGTGTCTGGGAGAGCCACGGTGTGTCCCTCTGCCCATTTTCCTGTGGGAGTGCCTGCGAATGCTGTGGATCTGCCTTCAGCGAAGGGTGGGATGCAGGAGAGGGCAAGCAGTGGTGAGTAAGGAAAACTCGGGTAATCCCTGGTTGCTCACCTGTGTGAATCTCTCTTGGCAGAGACGAGGAATGAAAGGGAAGGCCAGGAAGCTCTTCTACAAGGCCATCGTCCGGGGCAAGGAGATCATCCGCATTGGAGACTGTGCGGTGTTCCTCTCAGCCGGCCGCCCCAACCTGCCCTACATTGGCCGGATCCAGAGCATGTGGGAGTCGTGGGGGAACAACATGGTGGTGCGAGTCAAGTGGTTCTATCACCCAGAAGAAACCAACCCTGGGAAGAAGCTCAATGAAGGCAAGGTAGGCTGGTGTCCTCTGCTGAGAGAGCTCTGCAAAGCTGCTTGTTTCCTTTGGATTCCAAGGGTGAGGAGGCATCCATGGCCCAGTTACTGGTACCATAATGTTTCCTCACTGTTTCATGTTTTGAGGGCTGCCTGTGGTGTGGAAGAGCCTGATGTTTACCTCTTGAACAGGGGAAGGGTGGGTTTATCACACTAGGAAAAGACTTTTGTTGGAAATAAAGACTTTTGTGTTGATCCAGAAAGAGTAAAAGAGTGTCAAGAGCCAGACTGAGTTCTCCTGTAGTGTAAGAACTACTGGCCTGGTGCTCAGTGACAGTCTTGCACACATGCAGAGTGTGATTTACAGTAGGCTCTTAGTATTTATTACCAGTGGCTGGGGACAGAGGTTGAGACTTTAAAGGTACCTGTGGTGGTAGGAGGTAATAGCGTGGAAAACCAACTCACTCACCTGCTTTTCATTTCTGCTTTCTCCTCCTCCTGGACACAGCGCTGGGATCAGAAGTCGGGCAGGAGTCTGTCCACAGCTTTGCAGGCATCCAACCAGAGGAAGGACTTTATGGAGGTTGGTGAGGTTGGGAAGGGATGCTGGGGACTTAGTAACAAATGCTGCTGGGGAGGTGCCCCTGAGGTTCTCTGGCTCTTACTTTTTGTCTCAGCTGCTGAGTCCTCAGTGTCCAGGACTTTGGATGGGTGTTTTGGGAGGGCAGGATTAGCTGCATGTGCTGGGGGCTGGGAGGAACAGGGGGGTGGTATCCAGCTCCCATCTCTGAATTGAGGATGACAGACTCCTGGCTTCTGTATTCCCCTGTCTTTGTGCTCAGCAGACACGGCATTCTCATCAGTGGGAGCTGAGTGGAAGCAAGGAGGGCTCAGGTTTAGTTTGCTGGGTGGATTGTGTCCACTGTGCCCATGGGCCCGTGCAGATTCCCAGTGTCCCTCCCTGGGGCTGGGAGTGGAGATGAATAAGGAGTTCTGCTCGAGTATGAGCACAATTCCTAGGCAGTCATGATGGATGTTTTCCCTGCATGTTGAAGGTGATGTTGTGAATGCTGTGAGATCTAATTGCTGCTTTTCTTTCCATCTCCCTCCTTCCTGCTACACAGCGAGCCCTCTACCAGTCCTCCCACGTGGATGAAAACGATGTCCAGACCATCTCACACAAGTGTCTTGTTGTTGGCCTGGATCAATATGAGCAGATGCTAAAGACAAAGAAATACCAAGACAGTGAGGACCTCTACTACCTTGCAGGGACCTACGAGCCCACTACGGGCATGATCTTCAACACCGATGGGGTCCCTGTCATCTGCTGACCGCCCAGGGGACACGTGCCACCCCCTGGGAAGGGACGGGACAAACCTGAGGACGTGCCTGTTCAGACCACATGATTGTTTCTTTCAATGCTCATGAATTCTGTGTCACACTACGGACAGGAGAGCGCGAGAGACATGAGGAGGAAGGAGAGGGCTGAAGGAAAGGGGTTGGGGAAGCAGTTTCAGGACTTGAGGAAGATGCTCTTGGGAGGTGGTGGTGTTTGAAGCCCCAGGCTCTTCTGGAAGTGGCTTTAAGTAAGGTGACACTTGACCAACTTCTTCCTTCCTCCTTTTGGTCCAGGAAAGCACATGGGTCTCGTGATCATTTCACCAACGGGACCCCCCCCAGCAGGAGGGATCCCTTTTGTGTCATTTGCCCCCATCGGTAACTCAGAAGCCGCCTGTATGTGGAAGGACACCTGACAGCCTTCTGCAGACGCTCCTCTCCGTCCTTATATTCCCTTTTCTGCTTAGTTCCACATGACCCTTAAGGAAGGACAGGGTGAAAGAGAAAGGAGATGAGTCTCTCTCAGCGCCTCATCTCGATCCTCTCAGCGCCTTTTTGCAGTTCCCTTCCCCTGGAGGCCCCAGCAACACGGAGCACGAAGGGGCAGAGTTTCCCCAGCACAGAGATGGCAGAAGAGGAAGGCTGGGAAGACGAGCCAATATCCAGTCCGGATTGCTGCCTTCCCACTGCCTTGAACAAACAGTCTGGACCTACTTCCCCTGTCATTCTGTGTCCCTCCTGCCCTGGAAAAGGCACTGGGGGAGCAGGTGCATGGCGAGGGGTTGACGCTTGGTGAGCAAAGAACTCATCTTGGAGCATGCAGTGAAGGAGGGCAGGATATCACTGGGAAAAGCTGCTGCTTGGTGCTTGGAGTGCAGGAGACCATTGGATTTTGGCATCCCTCATCCAGCTTTATGCCCTATGCCTTGCCTGAGCAGAGATGTGGAGCTGCTGGAAAGCCCTCGCTCACCATTTGAAGGGAATGAGGACAGTGCGAAGCCCGACCATCCCCACCTGTGGCATTGCCACAGCCAGAGCCCCGCTGCCACCCTGGGCTCAGGATGGGACCATCCAGCTCACTCCATCCAGCCGTCCAACCTCCCCACGGCTCCAGGAGAGCCACCACCACCACCATCACCTCTGCAGAGCTGACCCGCTGCCTCGCTCCCGCTGGGCGCATCCCAGACCTTCGGCATCACCAGGGTTGGGACAACTGGAGGAGAACCACGCGACGACGGAACATCCTTGCACTTAAAAACACAACTCCAAGAGACACGCACTGATCTTTGCAACCACCGACTCGCACTACACATTGCCAGGACGTGGAGCGGGGCCCGGCCCGGGCTCCGGTGGGGAGACGTTTAGGACAAGGACAGATGGAAAACTCTCCACCCTGGTACTGGAGACTGGAGGCCAGGGCTTGGGGGAATTGGGGGAGAGGGTCACCCCTGCAACGTTACCCCTCGTCCTTAAAACAAACCACATGGTGCTGAGCTCGTACCATCTCCAGCCCGGGCCGCCGGCGCCGTGGCGCGTAGCGACGGTTCTAACCTGTACAGTTTTAATGTACCGAAAGACTCGTTAAGCCCCTCCTGTATTATAAGACTTTAAATGGATTCAACTTTTTAATTATAAATATAAATATATATATATAAATATAAATATAAACTTTTTAAAACTGTGAAAACAAAAATTATGGAATTATAAAAAAAAAAAAAGGAAGAAAAAAGAAACCAAGGCAACAACAACGACGATAACAACAAAACCCCAACTCAAGGCCCAACTCCACGGCGAGAGAAAGGAACACAGTCTGACCTTCAGAATCTTATTTTTTATTTCCTGTTGGATTGTGATTGTAAATGATCTGGGAACAGGCACACATCACACCCACCCCCCCCCACCCCCCCGCTCAACGTGTACTGTACTTGTAGAAGCAAATTGTGTGAGCCTATTTTAAAGAGCGAGAGAGAGCGCGCGAGAGAGAGAGAAATAAGAGATTTTATGCTAATGTTAAATAGAAAGCACTTAAAACCCACTGCCTTCTATGGAACACAAGGATATTTCAGACAATCGAGAGGAAAGGAGAGCCAGGTTTTTGTCTTTCTTTGTTTTATGTTGTTTTTTTTTTGTTGTTGTTGTTGTTTAAAACGATTTTTTTGGCATTCTGTTTGTTGGAGAACTCCGTGTGATCTTTTCTTTTTTTCATAAAAAAATAACAAAAAAAAGAAAATTAATTGAAAAAAAAAACCAAACAAAAAAAACACAACCAAAAAAAGCAGCCCCACGAAGCATCTGTTCTTTGTCTCACTTCTAACAGGCGGGTTTTGCCTCCCCTTGGGGGTGATGGTCGCCTTTTGGCTCAGCTCTGGGGAGACCCCATCCCTCTGATGGACAGGATATACCCTGACACACGGGTCCTGTGGGGCAGGAGGGGTGCGAGTGCTGCGACCACACTCCTGCACCCTGAGCCCTGCAGGAGTGATGTTCTGAGGGTGAAACACTGAATCTGCTCATTCTGTTGGGGCTTGGCATGGTGAGACCCTGATGTGTTCATGGTGCCAAGCCTGGTGCTCGCTGCCTTCTCCATCCCTTGGCTTTGCTGTCTTAGGAGGTGGCACCACTGACTCCTGGCACAGTGATGTGCTGCCGGTCCCAAAAAGCATCAGCCTCTGGTGTTGGCACCTTCTCCAGCTGGTTTCTGCTCTGCTCAGCCCATTCCTGCTTGCTGCTGCCTTCTGCAGCACTTCGGAGGCTGGCAGGGGTTTGATGGGACCTGGTGGCAAGTCCAGCTGCCCCAGGTGACAGAGGGGACCCAGGAGATGGGGAGCAGCACAAGACCCTGCCTCTCTCATAGTTTGGGGGGGTGGGAAAACCAGAACATAACCCAAAAAAAGGTGGTTTTGTGAGTTGTTTTTTTAACACAGCGACTGGTGCATCCGGGGAGGGATTGTGATTTCAAGCTATTGGGGAAAACCTGCAGTACCATCAGTGAAAGCTGAGACCCACCTTCCAAAAGCCACTGGGGACTGAAGGAGCTTTTCCTTCCTCTCTTGCTCCTCCTCTTCCTCACCAGCCCTCCATCACCCTCCTCCCCAGTGTTGGTCCTGTTCCCTTTGGCATCTGGCAGTCTTTTCTTCCTCTTGGCAATGGCTTGGCTCAAACAGAAGACACCCCCTTGTCTCCACTAAAGAGCCAATCACTGATGGGGAGCCCCCCAAGAGCAGTGTCACCCTAAAAGGTGGCCCTGCACAGCATGAGCCATTTTGGATGCCACAGCTCCATGCCAACAGGATTCTGGTCCCTGTCCTCCTTGGGACAACTTTCTGGCTCCAGCTTCCCTCCCCATGGAGGGACATGGACCAGGCGGGGCAGTGGGGACCATGGTGGGAATAGGTCCCATCGTGTCCCCGTCACCCCGCCATGGGGCTCAGTACCCCAATGTAAAGGAGCTGTTGGAGGTCTCGGTGTAGAAACAGCTGCTGTGGGATGTACTGGTGAGGCTGTATGCAAAATAGGCCACAGCTGAGCCCAGCGTCAAGCCTGTCATGTAGGACACGGTCATGGTGTTCCCTGTGGGAAGGGACACAGGGTGTCAGGGTGCTCTGGACACCCCACATGGGATTCCCAAGAGGGCTCGGTCTTACCTGCCAGCTCCCGCTGCTCCGGGCTCACTTTGCCAGCAGCCAGGATCATGGGAACGCTGCCGAAGTAGCCATTGGTGATGCCCATCAGGAGGGAGAAGATGCAGGGCCAGGCAGGGTGGCCAAAGGTGGGCCTTCCATTGGGGTAGACACACATGATGAAGAGGGGGATGAAGACCACGCGGAGGCAGGAATAGACGAGGAGGTGGGTTCCTCTCCAGTCGTAGGGCAGGGCAGCCAGGATCTGCAGCCAGGGACAGAGCCCATGGGGATGGTGAGCAGGCTGGGGAGGGCAACGTGGTGCCCAAAATGGGGCAGCAAGGAGATGGGGTGGTGGAAAGACCAACTGCTGCAGGAGGCCACCTCGGCATGGGGTGGAGATGACCCTTGGTGGAGCCAAGCGGCGTTGGAAGAGGACACAACAAGAGGAGCCCATTGCATTGGTGTTGGCCTCTCTCCTACCTTGCCCACGAAGTCGGAGAGGTTGAAGATGGCCATGATGAGGATGGGGAGCCATTCCCCCAGCGTGCAGTTGTGGATCTCTGACTCCAGCCCGGGAAAGAGGCACAGTGTGATGAAGTAGGTCATGGCGATGGACAGCATGTAGGCCCAGATGAGGCGGGACACGACGTAGCGGTAGAGCAGCATGTCTGGCAGGGATGGGCAGCACAGCTCAGCCAAAACCTGCACTTTTCCCCCTTTGCAGAGCCTCAGAGGGGTCTTGCCTGAACCCCAAGCAGTTGGTAGCTCTCTAACCTCATCCAAAGATGAGATTACCCCATGGGTTTGGGCATCGAGAATGGGATAACCCTTCCCCAACTCTCTGCACCACCAATTGCTCATTCTCCCCTGCAAAACACTGTAAACCCACCCCATTGGCACTGCTTGCCCCCAAACCCATCACCCACCTCTGAAGCTGGGCCAGCTCCTCTTGATTTTGGGCTGAGGGACATCGAAGCGCATGTAGGTGCCGCTTCCAGCCAGCTCAGCCTCATGGCCCGGGCTGCCCCGGGGGGGACTGGGCTGCCCCCGCTGCCTGTTCTCCTGGATGGGGGGAGAGGGGACGCCAGTGCTGAGCTCCAACGGGACCCCGGGGGCCAGCGGGGGAGCCCACTGTTGGCTTACGAAGCGGATGTCCTCCGCGGTGACATCGTGGTGGACGCGGTAGCCCGTGCCGTGGTCACCGGCGCCCCTTGCCGCGGGGAGACCCTTGCGGGAGCAGGAGGTGTAGTAGCGGACGAAGCGGGTGCGCTTGACGAGGAGGTGGAGGATGAAGCACGTCAGCTCCATGCCGATGGAGATGAAGAAGAAGATGACCGTGTTCTCCTTCTCGTCTGACAGCAGCAGCTTGGTGAAGATGCGGCTGAGCGAGATGATGACCCCGGCGGTGCCTGGTGGCAGGGGAGAGCCGTGGGCTCAGGGACACCCATCAGCTCCCTCCTGCATGCGTGTGATGCTCTATGTGTGGGGTAGCCACCAGTGGTGATACTGGTGAGCTCGGTGTGGCAGTGCCAGTGATTTAAGCACCATTAAACACCTCAGTTTGCTGTGGAGCACCCTGATCTGTTGGCAACCATGCTTGGGCTGTGCTGGGGACAGTGGGTTTGAGTCACTGGGGCAGCAGGAGAAGGCACAGGAGGGTCCCCCCCAAAGCAATCCCAAATGGATGTGGACATGGGATACTTACTCTCTCCCGTCATCACTCCCTGCGTGTAGCGCTTGGGCAGCAGCCCCGTGTAGCCGTAGAAGCTGGATTGCTGCACTTCAGGAGAGATGCACAGAGAGGACAAGGAGGGTTTATTGCAGCAGCCGAAAGGCCAGGGAGAGGGAAGAAACCCATGTGCTAACCACCTGAGAGCTGCCTCCTTCCCAAAGCATCCTTGCCCCAGAGAAGGGGGCTTTTTGCCCTCCCTTGGATGCCCCACCAGGAGCAGGTCCTTGGGAAGCCACCATAGTGGCCCAAATGGTTTCAAAGCCATCGTAGTGGCCGGGATCAGTGTTGGGAACCAGTGCAGAGTTTGGTGCTGGTGGCCCTGGACAGAGGTGGAGGGGATGGAGCAGGGACTTGAGGATCATCTTATAGTGATAGCGATCACAGTGTCCCAGGGTACCATGGCTCTTGGGGATGGGGCTGCTCTCCCACCGCTATCTGAAGGACACCACCAGTGTCCCACATACCTGTGCAGCCAAAGGCCACCACCCCGACGGCCACCAGGTTGATGGCATAGGCTTGCCTGCGGCTGAAGAGCTCCAGCCACACGTCGCAGATGCTGACAAAGAGCAGTGGCCCCAGGGCGAAGAGATAGCCTGCGGGTGGGAGATGGAGGTGAGGGATGGGAGGCACAGCGTGGGGCTGTGCCGAGGGGCACAGGGACCCCCCCACTCACCCACAGAGATCCGGGTGTGCAAGCTCAGCAGCTCCACCAGTGCGTTGTTGAGGATGACGGCCACCAAGGCCACCAGGATGTAGGTGAGGCTCATGTCGAAGACGATGGAGGTCCCTGTGGAGAGGCAGATGATGGGGAACGGATGGGTCCGGCTCCTGTGGAAGCAGCGCCAAGTTATTCCCAGATTTGGGGTGCTTGGGAAGTGCTGCTGGAGACCTACCTGGGTATTTATGGTGTAGGTAGTCCACATCGGTGATAAAGCTGTTGTACGGCAGGAGAAATCCCACCCCGGCCAGCAGCATGGCAAAGTAAATCCCATGGTATCGATCCTGCGGCTCGGGATCCTCAGAAACTGCCCCAGAAAGGGAAAGAAAGAGGAAAAGAAGAGACGTGACAGCGGCACTGCTGCCCCCCCCAGGACCTCCAGCACATCCCAGCCTTGACGGTGCTGTCACATCCACAGAGCAGCATCGCACAAAGAAACGGGCCCAGGACAGGGAAACTCCTTCCCTAAATGAATGTATTTCACATGGGCACAAACAGGTTGCCAAAAAAAATGCCCGTTTAGGTCATTTTGTGCATTTTGGGCCATTTGTGGCTCTTCAACCCATCCCAGGAGGCTCCTAAATGGATGGGAATGCAGCAAGGAACCCATCTCCCGGCTGTGCCTGCCCTCACCCGGCTCCATGAAGGTGAGGACGCCCTTGGCCTGGCTGCCCCGCTGCAGCTCGTCCTCCTCCAGCTGGTAGCTGTCAAAGCTGAAGCTCATCACCACGTTCCCCTCCGGCGTTCCCGCTGGGCTCAGCTCCTTCAAGCGCTCGGATCCCACTGAGCCCATCATGGGCAACCTGAGGGGGAGAGCGGTGACAAGGGATGGGTGACCCTGAGCCTTCACCACCCCGCTGGACTGCTGCAGATCCTGTGGGCTTCATCCACCTGGAAAGATGCTTTCCCTAAGGAAAAGGGAGGTTTTGGACCCACTGGGCAGGGATTTGAAAGGTGAGTGAAGAGATCCACCGGGATGCTCCCAGTGCCAAACACTGGTGCCATTTCCAAAAGCAATGAGAGAAATTAATGGGGGAAAAGCATTCCCGGAGGGTGGATGCTGAGGAAGATCCTCGGGACGTTCTTGCTCCGTGCAAGCAGCACACACTTCCTCTGGTTTATGCCCCTTTTCTGCTGCCTGGGGCTGGGGCAGAGCCATTTGCCTCAGCAAATGCATTTCTGCAGCCTTTCCAGGGAGAAAAGATGGGATGGGACCTGTCTTGTAAGGTGAATATTCCATATCTTCTCCAAGGGACCATGGCACACCAAGGAGACAGCTGCCAGGGAGACCGCAGGAACCTGAGAGGATCCACCTCAAACACAGCCCAAAATGAGCTCCCCAATGTGATGCTCCAGCATCAGCCTCCCAGACCTCGCTTCATCCCTTTGGGACCAAGCCCAGGCCCTGGGGTCTGCTCTGCCTTACCGGTACCAGTCGCTAGATGCCAGCCTGCCCCTGCTCCCGCAGCCCACCCGGCCGGGGAAGGCGGGGGGGAGATGCTGCACACACGATAAATCTCCTCCAAGACAGCAGCTTGAGGGAGGCAAAATCAATGGCAGTGATTTCTCTGCTCTCCTGCCAGCCGTGGCGTTTGCAGGACCAGGGGGGGTGTTGCCAGCATCTCCCTTGGCTGTTTGTTAGATATGGGGGGACCCTGGGGTGGATGTCAGATGTGGTACCCACCGATCCTGCAAGCACCGCTCCAGACCCCGAAACGGATCCGCTCACTGTGCGGCGCTGCCACATCCCTGAGGATGTGTGGAGGCCAGAGTGCCGGTGGGGGCCTGGATGGGGCCAGGATGCACCCGAGACCCCCCCATCCCATCCCAGAGCATCCCCGTGGGGCAGATTTTGGCTGGGGACATCGCTGCTCATAGAGGAGCTGGTTGTGATTCCCACCTGCCTCTGCCTGCTGCTACCCCAGGGAATAAAACACCGTGGGAAGCATCCCCCGGGATGCCGGGAGAGCCTGTTGAAGGCTTTTTCCATAGCAGAGATCCCAGCTGGAGAACATGCTGCCTGGAAACACCCTGTACCTACTGTGACCCAAACTTCTTGGGGCCAGGAGCGGAGCAGGATGCCCTGCACAGCGGTGGTGCTGGGCCAGGTCTGCCTCCCTTGCTCTGAGCATCCCTACGCTGTTGTAAAGCGGATTTTCCCCTCCCTTTGGATTTAAACCCGTCTCCACGGGTCTTGGGCCCTGCCGCCCCTCTGTACCCAAGGTGGGAAGAGAAGGGATTCTCCATCACGACCAGGGATGGGAGATCTCACCCGGGGACAGGACAGAGCAACGTCCCTATCCCTGCTGTACCCCGGTGTCAGTGTACACACACCCCACACCCCCCCATCAGGGCAGAGAGGCGATTTTCGCTCCATCAAAAGGGTCCCCCGACATCTTGCAAGCAGGGAAGTTGCAACGAGGAGCAGGAATTCCGCATCCCACATCCTCGGGATGAAGGAAACGCTCCGCGATGGACGGAGCCGGTGTCCGACCGCGCCCGGGGAGGATGCCCGAAGCCGGCAGGGGATGATGGATGGTCCATGGGGCTGGGGGATGCAGCTTCCCCCCGCCCCGTACCCCATACCCCGGGCCCGGCCGTGCCCAACAGGTCGCGTTGGCTCTTACCTGGCTCCGCCTCGGCGGCTCTGCGGCATCACCGCTCCGCTCGCCCAGCTCAGCACCGGCGGCCGCCGGGCCCCGGCCCCGCCATACCGGAGCCGGCAGCGAGTGCAGCGGCTGCGAGCGAGGAGCGGGGCCGGCCCCGGCCCTGCCTCCGCCCGCAGCTCCTCCCCGCCCCTCCGGACCCCCCCTTCCCCGAGCCCCGGGGGCCGCAGGAAGGGGTTTTCCAACGAGCAGAGCGCATCCCTACCCCGGTCTATAGGTACCGCCCATGGGCACTGCCTGTAGGTGCCGTGGGGGGATTTTGGAAGCCTGGAGCCAATTACAAAGGTGGATTCGTTAGGAAGAAAGCCCTGGGATTTTCCTTATGGATAGGAGGTTTGCATGGATAGGGTCCTTCCCGCGCTGTAAATGGTTTTGGCATAAGACGGGGGTCAGCATGGGCTGGGATGCACAGGTAGGATGGATGGATGGATAGGTGGATAGACAGAGGGACAGAAGAATAAGAACAGCTAGATGGACAGGATGATGCATGGATGGATGGATGCAAGCTCTGGCTAGCACAACACAGCTTTCTGGGGAAGCAAGTGGGGTACCTCTGCTCCCCACCATAACCAACCAGGGGGTGGAAGCAGAGGAGGGAGGGAACCAACAGCGTGGGGCGGTGGGGACCAGGAGAGAAGATGCGTGTCCTCAGGGAGGATGCTCCAGGCAGGGACACCATGGGTGTCCCCATCCCTCCTGCGGGGTGAGCTAGCCGAGGCTGTGGGTAGCATCACAGGGACTGGATGCTCCTGGGTTTTCCCACTGGAGCAGCAAGGAACTGGGGGGGGGGGACACAGGACAGGTTCCCCCTCCCACCTTGCTGGGTGAGGGTCCCCAGGACCAGCTCCTGCCGGGTTCTGCTCACCTGGATGGCGGCAGCGGGCAGGAGGCACCGTCCCTGCTCAGGCACTGTGGCTGCAGCGCGCCGGGGCTGGGGATGGCACCGTCCCCGCAGGCAGTGCGGGCTGCGTTGTGTAAATCAGTGCATGGAAAGCGAGGGATGGAGCCGGCTGCGAGCGGGGCTGAGCCCGAAGGGGCTCCTGCAAAACCCATCGCAGGCAGCAAAGAAACCGGGTGGAAATTCCCATCCTTTTTTCTCCAGGATTCGGCTCAAAACAACCCCGACTGCTCCCCCCCCCGTGGCTGAGCGCTCGCACAGCTCAGTGCACCAGGGCAAGGCGGAATTCAGCTGGTTTTGTTCAGCTCTCATTCAGTAGAGTCATAGTAAAACCCCAAAGCGCTGCACTCCTTTTGGGGTAGGTCCCCTCACCCTATACCAGACCCCATCATCCCCTTCCAGGGTTAAAAGGCTTACGAAAAGGGGGTGACTGTGGTGGGGGTGCCAGCCTATTCGGTACCCAGACAGCGCGAGAGCTGCACTAAAAGAGCAGGATGAGATGAAGCATCTGTGCTCTCGCCTTTTCACGGCTCACCGCTGAGACACTGCTGCTTGCCAGGCAGCATTACTCACTGCCTTCCGCAGGGATTCTCCCCAGGAGCCGGTTCTCCCCATCCTGAAGCCCCAGGTATGGAGCTGGAGGGGGGGGGTCCTTTAAAAGCGACCGAGCTCAGGAGAGCATCTCAGCTCCCAAATGCATTTGGTGCTGGCTGAGCCGCAGGGGAGATGCCGCAAGCGAACACTCTATGGCAAAGAACAAGCTCCTGAGTTCCACCATCCTGTCTAAAATCACGACCTCCTCATCCCTATTTTGGGGGACAATGGGGTGCACTTTGTGCTATGGGTGCAACAGAGCTGTATTGGGGTACCCTAAGAAGCTTCTATGGCTTGGAGGGCTATAGGGGACCACAGGGAGATGAGTCCATAAGGGAGAGCTCAGAGTCCTTTCCTCTCTGCTTCCATATCCCTAAGGGCAGTTCCAGCCCCACCAGACACCAGTCACTCACCCAAGGTGCCTGCGCACAGGCAGGTTGAGCTGCCCCTTCCCTACGGAGCCATAGGGGGATCCTGTGGGCTGAGCTCTTCCATTTTTTAAGCTGGCCCTGAATAATTCAGCCCTGATGGAGCTGGTGCGAGGCTGGGGAGCTTGGATGCTCCTTGGGTTTCTGCTTGACCCACTTTGGCAGCCAGGAAAGCCTGCCAGGCACGATGCTCCGAGTGCAATGGGGCAAAGCTGGCCAGAGACCCCATCCCATGCACCCATCCCCACCCTGGAGCCTTCCCCTGCACCCTACATCCAAAACCAGGGGCCACAGAGCAACCCTGCACCCACACCCCAGCTTCTTAGAGGCATTTTTGCCTTCTCCCCTTTCCCTGCCTTTCCCAGCTCCTGGCTTGAGCAGTTACATCCCAGAAGCATTTGCTGGGATACAAGGAGGGATTTGCTCCGCTCTGTGAACCAACAAACACCCTGCAGCCACCTCACCACGGGTCCTTGCTATTCAGAGCCTCACCTCGCTTGCCTGGAGCCTGGTCGAGCACTGATTAATCCCACAGGGCGGAATAAGACACTGCAGGCTCATTTGGCTTGGAGATGCTGGATTAGGATGGGCTCCAGCAATCCTCTGTGCTGCAGCTTTCTCTTGCCCTTCCAGCTTCATTAATCAGTGCTGCTGTGGAGGTGAGAGGAAGGGGAGACCTTTCAGGTGCTGCATCCCACCCCACTGCCCAAACACACCCCCCCCCCTTGGGCTTTAAACCCTTGGGTACCACAAGAAGTGGCCGTCTCCGTTATCCCCATCCATATGGGCACAGCAATGGTCCATCCCTTGGTTAAGGAGTGACAAAGCAGCTCCTAATCCAAACCGTGCTCATCCTGGGCATCCTGTGCCCAACTTCATGTCCCCTCTGGAGCAGCCGGGGTGGGTGACACTACCTAGGACTGGGAAGAGCCATAGGGATAAAACATCCGAACCCTCCCAACCACCCTGCACATCCGTCTTTCCCACTTCATAGGAATGGGATACCATTCCCAAGCTTGCACCCCCCTCTTGGAAAAGCTCCTTTAAACAGCATCACAGCCTTCACATCCTTCCCTTGGGGTCTCTCCCAGTGCCAGCCGAGCGTGCAAGTGCCAGCAGCGGGAGCATCCTCAGCAGCACCGGCTTTGCATGGATACAGCAGGGATTAATCAGGGATGTTGTCTCTTGGCTGCACTCACACTTGGGGGATTATCGGGGGGCCTGCAAGGAGCAGGCAGGGAATTTGCTCAACGCAAGCAGAGGGTTTGTCACAATCCGATTGGAGGCGAACTGAAATCCCCGGTGCTGGCGGGAGCACGGCACGGGTAATCCGGGGGGATTAACGGAGTTTCCCTCAAGCTTTCCAACAGGACTGGGATGGGAGGACGGATTGCTCTCGGCCCAAAGCACTGGGTTTAAACGCTCTGGGGAGCATCAGCTTTGGGGCACCCAGCTCTCATCCCAAGGCCATGGAGCAACCTCTTCCATGTGGATATCCCGGTACATGGGTGGCCCCAAATAGGTTAAACCAACCTGGGAGAGTGGGGCAGACCCATAGAGGATGCCACAACCTTTGCATGTCCCCCCTTCCCTTCTGTGCTGGAAGGGATTTGCATCCCTCATTAATTAATCCAAGAGGAGCTGCTAATTCAGCTCCTTGATTGCAGCTTTGCATAATTGCTGCATGCACGGGATGGGATGGAAGAGGAGACAATCAGCGGCGGGTGCAGAGGGAACAAGGGCAGGGAAGGGCTGGTTCAGCTCCCACTCACCCGGCTTTTAGAGACCCAGGCTGGGAGAAGAGCTCTTCCTTTGGAGATAGGTAAAGGTGACAGAAACCCTTGGGCCTGAGCCCCTCTGGTGATGGGGAAACAGGGAAAGCCCAAGTTAGAGGCAATGCAGCCCCTTGTGCTGCCCTTATCCCTCTGCTTCCCTCTTCCCAGTGCCCAAGCCTGCCTGTGGGTTTCAGAGTGAACACTGCACCAAGGCTGGAACTGGATGATCTTCAGGTCCTTTCCAACCCAAACCAGTCTATGATTCTATGGTGAACAGTGTAAATGCATCCTCCGGAGGCAATGCCCCTACCCAATGGGTACATTTAGCCCCTCTGGCCATAAAGGCTGTTAACTCCCTCTAAAAGAAGACCCAGAAGACAGCAAGCAAATCGATGCTTGCATTGATTTGTGTGTTATTTCATCCCTCTCCTCTTCCATCATCACTTCCATCGCATCACTCTCACCCCTCCCTCACCCCAAAAGCTGAGTGGCAGAGCAGCAAACAGCAGCAGACAGGCCAGCCCCACAGCTCCCTATTCACATCCTGCCCTGCGAAAGAAAAGAGCTACTTTCAGCTCCAGCCTTTTCTCTAGACAAACGCAACTCCCTTCACTGGCCCCATAGCGAGGGCTGAAAGGGGGGCTGGCCTCACCACCCCTCTTAATCAGTGGGGACATGCATGAAGCTTAATGCTGTCGTGAGTATCTCGGTGCTATTGACACACACGGTGCATTAAACGCCTTACAGAGGATTTACATAAGCTTGGGGAGGGAGGAAGAGCATGAAGAAGTGTCGACAATGGGCAAGTAAATGCATTAAAGTGCTTAGGAAGGGGGGGGAGAAATCTGATAAAGGAATAAACCAGTTAAGGGAATATATTACTCATAGCCCAGTTATGCAAATCCTGCCTTATAGGAAATCCTCTTAAAGCGATCACCTGATTGTGAGTTAAATTCCTAATTGAATAATAAAGGAATTATGTATTTTGGCCCTAAAGGCACAAAGATGGGAGCCCACGTGGATGTTCACTGGGGGGTGTGGGGAGAAGGGGCTTGGAGCAGCAGCACCATCCAGGAGGGATGTGATGGGAGATCTGGGGCCGAGGGATACGGGCTCAGAGGGATGCCTTTGAGGGCAGCAGAGGAAAGCTCTGCTGGGATGGGTTGAGGAAGGATCAGAACCACAGCATCATTAGGGTTGGAAGGGACCTTTGGCCATCATCTAATCCAAAAGGACAGTGCCTGTGGGGAGGAGAAGGACCTGTTGATCTCCAAGGCTCCTCCAGCCCCGGTTGCTGCAGCATCCCAAAGGATGAAGATGCACCAAAGTGCCCTGGAGCTGCAGGGATCACAGTGCCAGTGGGCAAAGGGGGATTTGGGGGTTACAGCAGCCCCTAACGCTGCCGAGGAGCAAAGGGAAGGGGCAACCCCACTGCTGCCATAGGTCCTGCAGCCCCGTGCCCCCCCTCTTCTCCCACCCGGAGCCGAGGGCGATGGCAGCATCACCGCTCCTGCCCTTCCCCGTGCTAGGAAGAAAATGCAGATGCATAAACAAGGGAGAAGGAAAGGCATCACCCGGCCCTCGAGAGGTGATGGAGAGCAGCGGGAACGACACGCACTGAACCCACAGCCTGGATGGGGAGAGGAGGGGGGCAGAGAGAGAAACAAAAGAGCTATAAATAGCCCTGGGAGCTGCCTTCTTCCCGGAGATCCATTTTTCTACCCAGCTGCTTCATTTCATACCAGGATTATTTATTTATCCCCCCCTTTACCCCCCTTTCTGTTTATTGATGCTCAAACCCAACCCCACTGCTCTGCCTCTTCAAAGCGAGTTAAAAATAGAACCCAAAAGCCCCCAAAACATCCAAAAACCAAGAGAGGAAGAAGAAAGCCCCCCCCCCCCCGATGGCTCCAGCACTGCCTTGCTCCAGCTCTTTATAGGTAATTGAATATCCCAGAGTGCATCTGCTAATGCAAACTCCAATATAAATAAGCAGCAGAGGCAGCAGCTGAGAACACAAAGCCAAGAGCGGGGCTGCCAGAGGCTTTTCATTAGGCAGGATGGGGTTGGAGGGCCAGGCTGAGGGTGCAGGGAGGTGGGTATTGAGTTATATTCACCCCAATGCCTTCTTTAAAGCCATAGGGACAGGGGCAAACCCCCCCTGATTCCCAGGGGAGACCCCTGCACCCCTTAGCCCAGCTATACCCATACAGAGGAGCTTGCGGTGCCTGTGCCACCTCCATTCAGCATCCTCCACAGCAGCAGAGATGCTGGGAGCACTTCAAGCCTGCAGAAGCCATGGTTCTGTGTGCCTTGTTTGGGTTCCCAAAAGGCTTTTAATAGCTGATTTCAGGTGGTGAAAAGAAATAGCTGAGTCCTGACCTCTTGAAATGCGAATTGCCTTTTGCCTTGGGAGACAGGAAAGGCTCTTTCCTATCCAAAACATTAGAAAGGAGTGAGATAACGTCTCCTGGCTCTGCCTCCCTGCTTCCATTTGCAGCACTGGTTGCAGGTGGGAAGAGATGCTGTCTGCGAGTCCCCTGTGCTTGTCACCCACACAGAAGGGACTCGGGGTGCCGAGAGGGAACCTGGAGCAAAGAATCCTGTATCCCAGCGGTGCACAGGGAGCAGGGCTTGTGGTTCCTTACAAACCAGACCCACTCCAAGCAGCAGTTTCGCCCCTCCTGCCAGGACTCAAAGGGAAGCACAGACCCCGGCTTAAAGACACAGCTAAAGGCACCACCAGGCTATAGCCTGGCCCCACCATCATCTCCCAGCTCCTTCTCCAGCCTCCCAGCAGCTTTCCCAGGCAGGAAGCCCGTGGCACTCAGAGCAGCCAAGAGCCCTCTGGATCCCGGGGCTGCCTTTGCCCTCATCCAGCCTCTGAGCCAACACCGACCATTTACAGCTCTTGCTCTGCTCAGTCATGGAGCACCGGTGCCTGCTCAGGGCACCTTCTGTGCACTGAAGGGAAAAGGGAAGGAGCAGGGGAGAAAAGGCTGGGATGCTCCCATGAAATGAGCAAGGATGCTTTAAGCAGGGGAGAAGGCTGGGAAGCTGCCAGAGAAGGGAGGGAAGAAGACGGATGTCCCAGGGGAGTCTCCGAGGTAAAAGCAGGGATGCGTCAGGGGAAAAAAGGCTGGGATAGGAGCAGGGCTGCTCCAGGGTAGAGTACGTGGATATTGCAGGGGGAGAAGGCTGGGATGCCGCCGGGGATGGAGGAAAGAACATGGATGCTCGGCGCAGGGAGCAGGGATACGCACCGCGCTGCGGGACCCAGCACCTAGCGGCATCTAGCGGCGGAGCGGCCCCTCCGCTCCATCCAGCACCCCCAAACCTTCCCCTCACGGTCCCCCCGACTGCCCCCCACTGATAAAAGGGGTTGGGAGCCCGTAACTGGAGCTGCCGCGGAAGCAGACAGCCAAGAGCCAGGAAAGGGTCTGCAAGCACCACTCGCTGCCCTGAGCAGCAGGAGGGGAAGGGCAGGGACAGGGGAGATGCTGAGCAGGGACCTGACACACTGGTACCCAAAGGCGATGGCCTGTACCCACCACATGGACAAAGGTGGATGCGTTCATGTGGATGAAGTGAGTCCATTCCCCTGCATCACTTGGCTCTCCCCAGCACAGCCCCAGCTCCAGATGCAAACAGGAGCTTCTGTTCCAGGGCTTCTCTTGCCCCTGCAAAGCAGTATGTCTGTCACAATCCTCTAACTTATTTTATGGACTCACACGGACTCCAAATCCTTCATTATAACCTGTAACTTAGTGAAACTCACTGCTAAAAAAAACCAAACCCCAAACCCCAGCGAGGTGATGGAACAGGAGGCATCAGATGTCCTCAACGCCAGCAGGCTGGGCAGAAAGCCCTCATTAAATCACATCAAGCCATTCATTACCTGAGGAAATCTCTGCCCTTACCATTTTGCTTACTGGAGAACATTCCACTCTTTGCAGGCAGGAGCAGAGGGGCAGTTGGACCTCCTGAAGCATCGGTGGGTCTGGATGACCATCAACATCCAGGGCACAGTAGACAAGAGTTGTTGGCACGACCACCATGACTGGGAGCTGTTGCTGAATCCCCCAGCAGTATCTCAGCTCTGGTTTGTTCCAGGCAGAAGATGGGAAATGGCACCAGCAGCAAATGAACTGCTCAGAAACACACTGCCTGTTGTACCTGAAGCAAAGAGGCACATAAATGGCACTGACAGGACAGCATCACCCCCCAGAGCCAGGTAAGGAAGGGAGAAGCTCTGCAGCTTCACAGCCAAGGCCTTGCAATGAAGTGGTCATGCAGAACACCACGGGATGGTTTGCGTTGGAAGGGACTTCCAACCCCCTGCCATGGGCAGGGACACCTTCCACTAGAGCAGGTTGCTCCAAGCCCCATCCAACCTGGCCTTGAACAGTGCCAGGGATGGGGCAGGCACAGCAAACCAAGGACAGCCTCAGCCTCACGTGCTCCACCATTGCTATCAAGAGCAGAGAGGCTTTTCCTCCTCTCTTCTACCCCAATCAAAGTGTTTGTCATGGCTTTGCAAGAGGAAGGATGCACACAGAAGCAGGAGGTGCCTCCTCACCCATCCATCCAGGCTCGCTTCAGATCTTCCTCCTGGGCTTGAAGGCGAGAAGCAACAAGCTTGAAGTAACCGCACAGCAGCTGAAGCACTGCTTCAGGTATGATCCATGAAAGCAAGAATAAAGGGAATTACCCAAACCCACCTGAGGAGCAGGAGAGGGATGCACGAATGGAAGTCCTGCGAGGAGCAGCTCTGAGGAGGAACAAGAGGGAAAATTACATTTGCAAGCAAAATGTACCAGGAGAAACTCTGCTCGTCCTTTCCTGGCCCCAGCAAACCCCAAGCTGGGAGCCTTTTGGGAGCAGCTACAAAACACAACCAGAACCAAGGTGTTGGTGCTCTGGTTTGGGCCACAGGGTACACGACACACACAGCATCACGCTGATGTTACCCGGCCCCATCTCCAAGCAGCAAACAAAAGGAAGAAGACACAGAGTATTTATGGCAACACAGATTTAATTTCTTAGGCAGTTATAAAATTACAAAGAGCGATGGGCAGAGGTGGGAGCCAGACACTCGGTGAGGTGGAATGTTAGATATTCCCATTTACCAACACAGATATACAACAGAGAAAGTCAGCACTGCAGGATGCAGGGGGGGCTTTTCCCAGGTAAGGAAGCAAATGCAAGGGCAAATAGGTCCAGGTAGACAAAGGGTTTAGTGAACAGCCCATAGAAACCCAGAGCTACAGGCTGGGGAAGCGCTCCTGAGAAGTGAGTTGGACACATGCAACAGGGCAGGGGTAGTGAGGGCGCAGATCACTGCGGCCGCATGGTCAAAGCCACAGCACTGAGACACCTGTAACGGGCACAACTGCAGCTATTCGCAAGCCAGAAGGAAAACCTCTTGTCCATTACTTTCAAGGCAGTGTGAGATGAGGTGGGGCAATCGGAAGAGAGTTCAAATGAAGGCATGGCATGGTTAGAAAAATAGGAATCTGCTGAATCCCTTTGGTTGTGCAACGGGAATCTGAAAGGACTTATTTACACTCAGAGCCACGCTCTCTCCATTGCAAGCCTTTCACGGTGCAGCACGGATTGCAGGAAGAGAAAGGCCTGTTCTGCACGTGTGGAGAAGACACTGCCTTGCTCCCAGATGTTAACAGGTTAAATCTGTCAGCCAGCACAGCTGGAGCACAGAATCAAACCTTCCAAACCTCTGCAGTGATTTCAGCCCACCAGTGCCTTAGACAAAGGCTCCTTTCGCTCCGCAAACAGGAGCGGAGCATCTGCACACACCAGGGGTTTACTGAACAGCTCAGCAGCCTACAAGGGAAGAAATTCTACCCTCTTGCTGCATGCTGTTTTGGTGCCAATACTGTTATTAGAGCCAAGGAAGCACAGAATGGGATGTAACATAGAGAGCTCTTTGCTGAGCAGCTTCTCCGGGCTCTGTGCTAACCCCACTCACTGAGCTGGTGGTTCTCCCTCCATTCCTCCCTTGTTACTATTACACACAGGTCATACAGGAGTTTCCCCTGTCTCTGTATTAGGGGCCTTGTCAGGTATTTGTCTGCATTCAAGCAGACTTGAAAAGCCACCACCTCCATCCCCACCCTCTGCAGAGGCCCAAGACACCCGCTTGCATAGGACCTGGAGCAACAAGGTACATACACACACAGGATCCCAGAGGGAGCACTCACACAAATGAACAGGGCCTCAGAAGGAACAGCTTTTACCAACCTCTTCATGCTTTCTACTTCCTGCTCCCGTGCCAAGCCCAGCCCTTTAGCTGTTAGATTTGTATCTATCACTTGTATTTTGGAAACAGGGACATAAGAGACCAGAGATAAGAGATTTCTGCCTCACAACTTGAAATAGAGTAAACACACAGATGCTGAGACAGGAGCCAAGTATGCCTGCTCACTACCTATTTGCACATCAAGAGGAACAGCTCCTTCCCCATAGTACTCACTGGGAACAGATCCCACTGCAATCTAAGACCTGAGTTTAGGATTCCAAGTTTACAAGTGCTCCCCCCCTCCCCAGCTTTGGTTGGGTCAGTTGCCCATCTCTGTCCCCAACCCTCTACCCAGTTAAAAAGCTATCAAGAAGCACAGCCTGTGTCTAGACAGACACACACACAGAGTCACAGAACAAACACTGTCCTTCCAAGGAAGGTCAGTCTAAAATGAGGGTGGCTGTAAAGGTGTTCCCATATCGTATGACTGGAAGCCCATGGCCACAGGGCTAGAGCTTCCTTGGCTCACCCTGGGGAATCCAGGGCTGTTAGACCAGCAGAACGTAAGTGTTCAGATGCCACCTGATCCACAGAGCGTAACAGTGCACTCGTGTGCTGCATGCCCAGGTGAGGATGCAGCTGCAAACAGCATTTCTGGTATGTTTAAATAAGAAAGACATTAAAGCCTTTGTGTTATTTGGATGAGACCCCAACCTGAGGGGCTTCTAACTTTGGTAGTGTACCACAACGGGGTGGCGACTGAGGGCCTCAGGCCATCAGAGGGAAACTGTATTAGTCATTCTTTGAGACAAAGTTTACATCCTCATGCAATGAACTTAAGCTACTGTCACCATTCTTAAATACACTGTCAGTGGGGACCAGAAGCTACCTATTCCACCCCATTAGCTCCATGCTGCTCACTAACCCCAGAGTATCAATACTTCTGCTCTCTGCATGGCACAGGAGCACACAACAGCACATGGGAGGCACACATACAATGAATACAGGATCTCCAACTCACCTGTGGAAGATTGTGAAAGTTAGGGAGGGGGTAACATTAGTATGATACATGACCTCAGTTTTGAGCAGTGAAAGTAATTATATTAAGGGGTATATCTTACTATGCAAGACAGCCTTTGTTAACACTCAAGAGATGTACAACTTGTGTGCTTAGCAGACCTGTGCTTATGTGTGTTTACTGCTAACTCTAACTTGTGGAGCCTGTGCCAAGCCTCCAAGTTCTGTTATCAGGAATGTTACCAGCTTTAGTCTGGAACGAGCAGACATCTGACAGCTCCTGGGTGGTTCTGTTTGCCAGCCAAGCTCATCCAGCTTGTATTTACTTCAAGACTTGTAGTTTACTCTGCAGCCACAGCAAAGCTGATAGCACTTGCAGTAAAAAAAAACCCCAACAACATAATAATTCCAGACCATGGAATTTAGTTGTCAGCCAGAGACTAAATTCAAGACTAAGCAAGATTTCAGCACGGCTCAGTGGTTTGCTTTGGATGCCTTTGCTTCTGGAGAGGACACCACAACCCACTCCAGCCAACTACTTCAGGCCAGTCAAGGGTTTTCAGCAGCTAAACAAGCCTGATCCCTTCTCTCCCATATGGGCTCGTGTTAAAGCATCTTCCACTCACACAAACAGTAGCCTCACTCATGCAGGCAGCTACCACAATCTTTAGAGGATGGGGAAGCACACCTACGTACAGAAGGCTTTGAGGACAAAGAACACTGCCTGCTACTGCTTGAGAGAAGACATGTTAACAATCCCAAATCCTAAAAGCACATCCCTGTCTAGTTATGGTAGGGAGTTCACACGTAGCTGAAGTACTCAGCTTCTGTGCCCCTCTCAAGAGCTGCAGTTTCCTCGTCTGCTTTGATTTCTTTGCAAGCAGTCAGCAGAGGGGAAGGAAGGAACCCACACTGCTACACAAAAGGCAAAAGCAAGCTCATTTTGGCAAAGGAAAGTAACACTCGCTGAGTACTTTGCTAATCACTTGCCCACTAACTGTTATCCAAGACTTACTAAAAGGCACATTACAACCCTAAAAATAGTCTGCAGTACTGCTCAGCCTTGGAAAGCCCTGGCCAGGGTCAGGGCAGTTAAGGATTTATTCCACAACTGCCAAAGAGACAACCAGTCCTTGGAGTGTATCACAAGAGATGCACTGATGAAAGGGGAGGAGAAAAAAAACCAACAAAACACCAACCAAAACCCCTGTTATCCAGCAGAAGGGAATTAATCTTTCCAAATCATTTATATTTACAGCAGTATATGGCAAAAATAATCATGAACCTTCACTATCAGAGCAGTACCCTCAGCCCCAGACTGAAGAGAGGCAAGAATTGAGAGTGATGCCTTCCAGCTGAAAACATTAAGGCTGCTCATAGAGTGGGGCTACCATACCCTACAGGGGCTTCCCCCCAGCCTGGCAGAATCCTTGCTTTAGATAAGGTAAAAAAGTATAAAAACCCCAAGGTTATTGCTACTCTGCCAAGGAAATACGACAATCTATAGGAGAGAAAGAAAGTAACAAACCTTCCTTAAAGAACACCCCCACAAGCTTATCAGCCAGTATGGGCTACAGACAGCAAAGCACTAGAGGTGTACAAACAAAAGTCTCTAGCAATTCCTCCTTCATTCTAGCCTTCTTCCTGCATCAACTACTTGTCTTCCCTGGAAAGGCACTTTCTATATTCTACATGCTTATGCAGGGAAACACTTCCAGTTTTCCATTGCAACAAACAGAGCAGTCCCACAAATACACAACATTCAGAAGGAATTTTAATTAACAAAGTGGTCCAGGAAAGGGAAGGGAGAACCCCCCCAAAACAGGCCATTGCATTTGAAAGGTTGCATGTCAGTCACTAGGTATGCCTGCAAGCCCATGCACAGGAAACCATTTGGACCTTTGTCAGTGCAGAACGGAGTCTCAGCTTCCAGAACCACTTCTCTACTCCTTCCTTATATAAGCTAAATATTATATACATATATAAAAAAAATACAAACTTGAGTTTGTTATAAAGTGGCTTCTCTCTCTCTCCCCCTCCTATGCTTGCTTGGCACATGAACGCATGCAAAGCTAGTAGGCTCTGAGGGCTGCACAGACAGCAGGTTTTGGCAACAGAAAAAATAAACACAGCTAAAATAGATAAGCAAGATTAAAAGCCACTGAATTGAAAACCATGTATTTTTCCAATTGTATAGAATTAGAACTACAGCTACGACTTAAAACAGTAAGAGTCTGTCATCCTCTCTCCCAGCTCATGTCAAAGTTCATAGCAGCATAACACGAGATTCCTCAAGAAACATCAAGCCAGTGTTCTCTGCTTCAGGAGTGAGTTCACAGGTCCGGGTTTAGTCTGTCCGAAGGATCATGGGGGGATGCTCACTGTCTTCATCCAATCTAAGCGAGTTGGTATCATCTTCCAGGCAAGCTCCACCCACAGCACCCAGGTCATCTGTATAGGCTGCAGAGAAAGGAACAAGTTGGGGGAAATCAGCAGCACAAACTAAAGCTTGGATCCAAAGTGAATGATTAGAGTTGAAGTACCAGACGTGACTTGTAACAGTTTGACTGCCACCCTATGTTTGCTTTTATCATGACTGTGCTTTCCCAAGCCAAAACTGGTTCATGATCAAAATTAAACTACTCTGTATGTGTGCAATGTGTTTTTCTTACTCTCCACTCACGCATTACAGCTGCAACTGCAACTAACCTGAGTGCCATACACAGATGGTAAAAGCTCCACTGACTTGGAGAACTGCAGTATTAACCAAAGTTCTCATCCTCTTGATTTAACAAAGCAGCAAATTAGGCTAAAGGGTCACTGTTCCCATAAAGGAACAACAGGAACACTTAATGTTTTCAAATAAAGAAAAAGGTGGAAGGGGTCTATAATTCAGATGCTTTGCATAAGGTCTGGGTGCAAAACTCCTGTATGAAATAATCATGTTGGGGCATCTCAAGAACTATTTGGCAAGTACTGCAACTACCACTACAGTTATCACCCACAGTCCAAATCAAAGTTCTATCCAGGAAGTAGCAAAGCTGACTGATCCATCTATAAAGGGCTACTGTACATCACGAGTGCTCTTTTCCTACTGCTCACCAATGCTCCACATCAGACATAGTTCTGATGTGTTCAAGTAGACGAGCTCAGGCAGCCATCTAGAATGAAGCAATACAGAGATGCTCGCTGCCCCGTTTCAAGCCTTCTCCTTACCATGCCTTGTGGGTGAGGAAGGCACATATGTACCTTTAGTCACAGCGGCACTGTACGTCTGTGCTACCAGCGGCCGGTCGTGGGATGCAGACTCAAGGATTTCATTGGCTGGCTCCATGCTGCCATCAAGCCTGCCAAGCAGAGAGAGGTTAGCTGCAGAGGTGATCTGCTAGGGCATGATACTGCTTCAGTTGACAGCTACACAAGAATCTCTCATTAGATGTGCAAAAACACCCATATATACACATGCAACAGGAGAAACCTGGTCTCTCCGTTCCAGAGGCCTGTCAAGAAGGCATCTGACAACACTTCGTATTTAACACTGAAGACTTATCAGTGACATGCTTGCCTCTGACATAGCATCAGGATCTGAATCCCAGTAGCTGATGGTAGGGGTCAAAAAGGACTCAGAACTATAGGGTGTTATTAGAATAAAATAGCCCCTGTTCCAATCAGCGATGTTACAGATTGTCACTTGATCTCTGTCCACAACAGAGGTGGTTCCTTCATACACATACACTAGAAAACCCTCTAGTGAAGGTTGTGTGAGCATTTCACACATTAACTTGATAAAAGCTTCCCTCTATGAGACTTCATGTCATCTCTAAGTGAAACCAGAGATCATACCTTAAACTGCTCAGATAAATGTATGATTTTTGACCAGTATTAGACTGACCAAAGCTGCAAACCTGAATTATCATCATGAGTTATTGGCTTTAATTCTACAATTGATCATGTAAGTAACCCAACTATATTACCCTACCATTTCCTGCCAAACCTTGTAAGAAATATCTCCTTGTCATATTTTCCAGACATGTTCTAAAGTATTGCTATAGAATTTTCGTTGGCTGGCCTATATGCAAGGAGGTTTATAAGGTTAGCAGTAGAGAGAAGACAGATAATTTCTTAGGCCAGATTCCCCTCTAGGAAGTCACAGTAACATCTCCTTCTCATGTGTGTAACCACTTCATTTATTGATGAAGAGGATGGAGTCAGTAGTTTCAAGTTCTTGTTTAAGTAACTCAACTCAAACTGCCAAGTAAGGGGAAACAGGATCACAGAGCTAACAGCGATTGATCCTTCAATGCAATCAGACAGTGTTAAGTTTCTGCTGGTAAAGCGGTGCTTAGTGTAGCAGACACTAGGAGTGAAGGCTCAGGGGGATTCTGAAGTTACTCATTCATGTCAGAGGTCTGGAAAGATTAAAGAAATGAGCTGTTCCAAGAACAGAACTCAGTTAATGTGGACTTACTTGTGCTGCTTCATTAGCGTGCACTCTCCTCCTTCTTGGGGGTCTAGGTTGTACATGTAGAGATATCCGTCAGCAGCTCCCACCAATAAACGAGGGATCTTCTGGATTCTAGAAAGGTTCAAGGGAGAGCAACAGACAAGTAAGAACTCCAGAAAGCACACTCTGCTCCCCTCCCATGATTTTAAGTCATTATTTTCCACTCTCTTGCTTTTAGACAGAGAAAACTGGTAACAGACAGAGCACCTAGGACAGAGCTGCACGTAAGAGAGGCATCACCACATTTTGGGGCTAACAGGACTCAAGCATCTTACACAACCCAGTACAACAGATTCAGAAGTTACCATCCTGTTATCCAGCTTTGTGCAACTCCAGAGACAAATATTCCAATGGGAAGCATTTACTTATTTCAGAGATGTCACAAGCCTTAATCACTGCTTAAAGGGTGCTTTGAGCTCAGAGAAGTGAGAGCGCAGCCATGAAGTTAATTTAGCATAAAACCAATAAACCCCCCCCAAAATAAGTTTACTACCACTCAGCTTATTGCTTTTGTAGCTGTGCCAAATGGGACCTGCCTTTGTTGAAAACAGAATAAAGATTTAATTGAGTCCTCAAAATTAACTTTAATGAGTGCTATGCTGTTTTAGAGATAAGAATAATACGAACTTGCTTTCAAAGACTTCTTTAATGGTTGGTCTGGAGTGCCTGATTTTGCAGTTTGCTAACACAAGACACAGCATCCACCCCCTCAGCACAAATGGAAGCAACTGCTGTAAGCCTATGGGTTTGTTCTCAACATTCTTCTTTCAGTATTAAAAGACATCTTTATGCAACACTTAGTCTAGTCACATCCATATATTATGCCTTTTCCTCCTCCCACCACAGGGCTGTGAGGTGTTAGCTCTAATACACTGCTCTTAAACTGGAAGGGGTTTTGAAATGATTACAGGTGATCCATAGCTCCATGTACTACCCACTCTGCTGGAGATAAGGTTATGTTCTGCAGCATCAGCTTCTACACAGCCAAGCACCCAGAAGGGTGGTGAATTCAGGTTCCATTTCTTTACTCACGTGGCAAGTGCACAGATGTTTTTGTGCCCGCAGAACGGCAGGCGGACTGTAGCAAAGGCTCTACCCTGGTTGAACATCTCTGTTACTTGAGAGGGCAGATAGCTCGTGGAGGCCATCAGCACTTTTCCAAAGTAACCTGTCCAGGTCGTAGGCTCTTCCTGAGGTCTGCAAGTCAGAAGGAAAACTTTGTGTTCACATTAAACACTATAAAACATCTCTGTTTCTAAGGATATTAAGCAGCTATTTGTTTCTCTTCAGAAATAACAAACACCCTTGAGAACTCTAATGCACTCCATTTATGCTACCAGGGCACAATGTGTCCTACAGTAACCTCAGCCTCTTATTTAAGCATGTTTGATTGTAAACTGACCCTTCTGCTTATAAAACTGCATTTCGTAAGGGTCATTATACAAGAGCAAGATCTACTGGAAAGTGCTACACTTCAAGGTATTACTCACCTGTTTATCACTAAGCAAATCACTGTTTCCAACAAATGCCACAGAAACATAAGACAGACTGTCCTCTCATATCAAACAGGAACATTTTACAACCTGGTGCCTTTTAAAGGCCTATTAGCAGGTGGAAAGCGTACGGATTATGAGCCGAGGTGAAACACAAATGTAACCAAAAGGTAGAACTGCTTCATATTCCTCTGCCAAGGAATGGCCAATTTCTCTTCAGCAGAAATTCTCTCCTGTTCACTGGGAGAACAGTACCACAGCTCAACTACAGCTGCTAATGCATAAGTGACTTCTTATGCCCTTTACTTTAGGGAAGCATTCAGAAGAAGTCTGTCCACACTCATTGTGTTGTGGGTAAGGATTTTTATAGCCTTTTCCTTACAAAATCTAAGGCATCTCTGAAACTTACTTTTCTTTCACAGTCTCAAGTTTGAAGATATGCACCGTCTCTGTGTTACTGGATGCAGACAGAAACATGCCATCCATGCTGAAAGCCAGCGAACAGATGCTCACACACCTGGGGAGGGGGGGATGAAAACCAAAGCATTGTATCTTTGACACTCTAATACTCTACCAACTGGTGTAAGAAGAAAGCTAGTGTTTACTAACTCCCGGGAATTGACTTAAATGAGACTATTACTTCCCCATTTTGGTAGGTAGGAGTCTTTCTGCACATTCACCCCTAAGGTGCTTCATTATGTTCACAAAAGCCATACTGCGAGCTAGGAGGAACTGCAGCTGTATGGTAGACTCACCTGCTGCTCTTCTCCTGTCAGTGATGGCAGGTGACTCACAATTAAACCAAAGTATGTGGCTTAATAATTAAGCAGATTTCTCAGTCACCACTGCTTCACAAATAAGGAAAAAGAACATTTCCATAATAAGCATTTTGAATTCTCTGATACCTTCTTAAAGCACTTCAAGAGCCAGATCCCCATTAATGATGTTCTCTGATGTATATCAGGTATGGGGTCAATTAGTAACAATATGAACTAAGTCTTACCTCTGTATAAAGTACAGTAGAGCTACAAAGTTACTACCACCACAAATCATAGTACCATTTCACACTGGCTAGCAAAGATCACAGGGATTTAGAAGAGAGTGAGAACATTAGATGTGCTACCTCCAATTGCTGTAAGAATACAATACAGCTTGCAAAAGGTGATTCACTTTAAACAAGTTCCCTCACCAGTAAGTTTTTAAAAGACAGAGGGAGTACAGTTCTGACAGGATTGTTTTGTGGAACACTCAAGTCCAAAGGGGTGAAACTGAACGACATTCAAGCCAAAACTGTAGTAAGTGTACAGGCAGGGATGAATGAAAACTGAAACAGGCAAGAATCAGGATGTCAGCTCAGCTGCAGAACATACTGGAGGTCTGCCACAAGGAATGAGCTCCAGATAATTAGCTCAGCTGAACTTTACCTCTTCACTCCCCTTCGGAATTCAAAGAGTTTCTGCCCTTCTGGAATGGAAAACACTCTAATTACTGTCCCCTGTAAAGACAAAAAAACCATATTTCATTTCAAGTTCATTCACAGTGTATTAGCTCTAGGGAGCAGGGTACAACTACAAGCAGCAAACCACTTTACTGTTAACTTACTGCTGTCTATGCACACCACATGCTAGCATGAAATATTTATGGAGCTTGTTCGTAGGATGTGTTTGAAGATTAGAGAAACAACAAGAGGTGGGAGCTACTAATGTAGAGAACAAGCTATGCCTCAAACAAGCCCTTCTTATCATATTTGATCATGAGAATAACACCATTAGACAAGTACAAGTACAGTCACCTGGATGCCTTTGTGCCTTTATCAGATGCAATCAGTTACACCTTTATATTCTAAGCCTATTACTCAAAGAGCAGAAGCTTCAGAGTTTCTATTTTATATAATGCAGATTGACAATTTCTCATTGTGTGCCAAAGACCAACAAGACATTTCTATTTCGACTCTGTCTTGTTTTCATTAGGAAGACAGCATCAAACCAAGACAACTGATTTCTAATAAGCATCTTGCACTGAAGGGAGAAAGAGAGGATTGTCCTGATTACAGCCAGATTAAAATGTGTTTATTTAAATAATCTTATTATCATCCAGCATTTCACAGCATGGAAAGTGTGTCAAATATCATTAACAGCTCTTAACTAAGATTTGCCATTGTAACTGTAAGCCTTCTTTTTTGGCACTTGTGGATGGAATTGTGCGTGGTTAAACCTACTGAAAATGCTTCAAAGCAAGTTTTGTTTTTATCACTGCTGACAAGCCAAGAAAAAGCCACTTTACCTTTTCTGATGCAGTGGCAAGTTTAGTACCACTCGCGTCAAATGCCAAAGCAGCCAAGGGACTATCGTGAGCTGGGATCATATTAGCAGCTCTCTGCAGGAGTGAATCAATAAAATATAACCTTAGGACAGTACAGGTTAAAAGCAGCTTGAGACTGCATATTTAATAGCATTCAAGGCAAATATGGGTATCACTTTATGGAAAAGAGCTTCAGTGTTCGTTTTACTATCTGCTAAGTATATAGAAGCATGTGCATAGAGAGTACAAGCAGTAGAAGGATACTTAAAAGGCAATTCAAATAGAAATTGCTTCACTCATGTGCCCAACTCTACTCACCCTATCTAATATTAGCATCTATTTTCCTTGCCAGCGTTCTGTGAAGCCTTGCTATAAGACACACTGCAAACTGATGCAGGGGAACCTGAATGGCTAGCAATTCCTCTTTGAGCATGTAGTGATTTCCCCAAACTGCATCATTAGAGGTGGAAATGGCATTCACAAAGATCCTTACCAGATTGATCGTATCAAAGACTTGTACTTCTCCAATAGTTGCACTTCCTGGATAGGCCAGGTAGCAGTTATCATTGTTTATTGATAAAGCACACAGCCCTAGAAGGGATGCAGGAACAGAATCAGAGAGGGGTAAATTCCAAGACGTAGGCAGCAAAACTTCCAGGTTCTGCATTTGAATATTAAATGAATAACTCAAGTTATCCTCATAAGGTATCAGAAGAATCAGAACAAAGATAAATAATCTCAGAGTCAACCTGTAACATATTCAACTATTTATTTAAAGCTTTGACATATGATAAATGAGAAAAGGAAGCTACAACTGATTAAGCAGTAGAATTTTCCATGTCTGTCATGACTCCTAAAGCATTAACTTGGCAAAGCCTTTAACTAAGTGCTAGCAAAATCCAGTTTGTAGTTCTACTGCTTCTTTTTAACATTTTAACACATCAACTCTAGGAGGTTAAAATACTGGGAGGATGCAGTTTAAGGCAGAGCCTGCTATTTGTTCTTAAAAGCCTCACCTGGATTAAACAGGTAGGCTTTAAGACAGCACTCGTGTATTTAATCGTTACTTTTATTTGAAAGTGGAATTACCAATGCTACAGTTCCCTGTAGAAAGCATCCTATGTTGACACAGGATGCACTTTTCAGAGTTATACTGGCTTCTAAGAACACACTTACCTGCAGGATTGGGAGGTGTCTCCCTGATTGTATGTAGTACCTTCATGTCTCGTATGTTGTGTATATAAAGAGACTCTTCCAGACATACTATCAGCCTCTAGATGTGGGAAAGAGGATGAAATGCTGGTATCAAACTGGAGTTTATATTACTTTATCAATCCTAAAAGAAAATGTATCCAAAAATGCAGTAGGTACCTTCCAATAGAGAAAAAGTTACACCCACCAGATGGGAAGAAACAAGTATGACACAAGACACACAAGATACACCTCTTGACAAGGCTTCAAGAGTGCAGTACTAACTTGGTCACTTGAACTGACCAGTGCACTTGACTTCTCTCAAGCCACACTAGTGCAGATTGATTTAAGTGAAAATGATTTACATTACTAGTTTAAGGCAGCAAGCCAGAAACCTTCATTTAAAGCTATTTAATTCTTATTCTGTACCTACCCTTACGTATTTCCCCTCCTCCAAGAGCCAAATTCACATGTGTGAATAATTTTCTGCTTTGGGTAAGCAGAAAAAAAACCCATACAAGGTCTTTTTTAACCATTTATTAGTTAAATCATTTGTGAGGGGCTTTAAGTTCTTTAACATCTCATTTACACTTCCATAGACTACATCTGGATAGCTAACAAGATGTTACTCATTTAATGCTACCTCACTATGTCAGATACCAAATTAGCCACTGTTCCCCTTATTTTAAACAGGAATCCCATCCTCCCACATCTGAAATTTGAGGGCAGATATGGATACTATGAAGATGTTCTTTAGATGCCATTCTCTATTTTGAATGAGCTGTTTGAAGACAGACAGATCTGTATTTGCAGACTAATGTATTAGTAATGATTTAGTAATACAGCAAACTATGGTTCCTGGTACTATACTCTAGAATTTCACTAGTTCAATGATTTTATTTATGTTTAAATAATTCAGCAAACTCTAAAGACAGAAGAAGTGAACACATAACTTTAAATTTAGGCCTGAACCAAAACTGTTAGTGTCCCGTTTAGGACACAGGATGATTCACATTGGGAGGGACCTCAGGAGGTCTCTAGCCCAACCTCCTACTCAGTGCATGCCCACCTTACTCAGGGCATTTTCCCAAGTAAATACATACACATAGAACCAAAACGACTTAAATAGGAGCACCAAGATGCCATACAGAAGCTACAGTTGCAAAAGTGCAAGTTAATGTCAAACAGCAATTCTGCCACCAAAGCAAAGAACATCAATCAACAGACATGCCAGAATAGGAGCCACAAACCCCCTCCCATGTTTTCATCTAGTCAAAATTACTACTCACCTGTCTATTGAGTTTGACAGCCAAGATGGTGTTGGAGTAACTGTAGTTGCAAATCTCTGTCCCCTTCTTAAAGTGACAAACTTTGAGCTTGCGTGGAGCTTTAAGGCTAACTATGGCCACCAGACTACTGGAGAAGAGCCTCTCCACAATGCACACATCTTCTGTGTCAGCTGAGGAATCACAATAGTGAGGGGAAAACACAGGGAGATTTCAGGGAAGATGAATTATGCACGTCAACAGGAAATACTGTCTAAGACAATACAGTCTACCACAGCAAACATTCTACCACAGCAGCTCAGAGTTGAGGTGGGGTGCAGGACAGGCTTATAAAGCAGAACATCTATAGTGAATGATGATTTACAAAGGTTTCCTCCCCCCACCCCATGATTTCATGCCAGTTTATGCTTCAGAACAAAGCACTTACTGCTCCTAGCCAAGATCCAACAGGAAAAAATCCCAGAGATACAAAAAAGCTGTCAAATTCCAGTATTTTCCAATCTTCTCTTACCTCTGCAGAAATCCAGGAAAGCAAAGGGGTTACTTGTGCTTCAGGGTTTTTTGGTGTGTGTGTTTCATTTTTAAAGCTATACTATACTTTAGATTTTTGATGACCAAACACCTTGGAGTTTCTACACACCTCTTGTCTTCTTGTACTCAAAGAAGCTGGTAAACCCATTTGCTATAAGATTGCTTCAGTCTCTTACCAGCATTTTTACACAAACTACCTCTTACCTGACAGTCCCTAAAAGCAATTTATACAAAAGGAATCACCCAAGCCCAGCGTGTCTGCACAGCCAGAAAACAGCATTACTTTTGTCAAGTGTTCTACTACGGGGCACTGGAGGCAAAGGAGGAACACAAGTCACCATTCAAAGTGTGGAGAAGACAGCAGGAGGGAGGGGGGTCCAGGATTTCTGGCAAAGCAGCACTTTTAGAGCATTCAATTATAGTACAGTATTGGATTATAGTACAGTAGGAGTGCATGTCCCACCACCAGTCGCTCTGGCATGTCTGCTTCCCCCTCTCATCACCTGAAGCTCCTCTCCAAAAGCCCCAGGGACACAGTGGACATAGTCTTCACAGCAGAAGAAAGCTGGAGAGAGCATTATTGCACTCTGCAGCTCTCTCTCAGCTACTGGCTATACCTACCCCTCTATTACAGAACTGAATCAAGACAAATGACTTGAGCCTTTGGCCTTCATCCACCAAAACAACCAAGTTTGCCTAAATCAGTATCTGGATTAGCTCAATGCAAACCATAAAACTACCATAAAAAACAGAGCAAGCTTATTTCTTAAGGCTTCTGTTTTGGCCAAGAGACACATTAAATAATTAGTTGGCACTGTTCTCATCACCAGTGACAGAAATTCCCTGAAGAAAGTCCTGTCCAGCATTCTCAGGGCATGACAAAGTCACTGCTGTGTGACATATCTGCTTTGAAAGTGGCTTTTTCTGGGCAGTTATTTCAAGAAGAACAGAAAACATTTAATGCTCTATGTTCTTTTGAGAGAGAGAAATAGTCTCCTTATGGAAAAGGAGCAGGCTTATGCTAAGCATTTGCAGCATTCTATGCTACATAATTGACTTTTATCTAAATCTCCTATTTAATATGGTACTTTTCCAGAGGAGACAAAACAGCTTACTGAGGCTTTGAAAATTCAATTTCCTCATCCAACAGGGATAATGCATTTTAGCAATGACTTTGTTTTCAAGGAACTGTTTTCCATTTTGCTGATGCCACACACAACACATGAATAACAGAAATATGCTTCAATTAGCTGACTTTCAAACACAGAGAACCATGTTCTTTGAATCAGACCAGTAACACAGAAGGTTCTCAGATGTTTTACAGTATAGGTTATCTTTCCATGGAAGCCTGGAGTCCTTCATAATGAAGGCATCTCTTGTAAAGAGTTAGAAGAGCAGCACACAGACACCAAGAAACCACAGTCTGACTGTTCCCTGCTCCTGGGTGAGCACAGTTTCTTTCCTGTTCAAGGGAAACTGTGTGTTAAGACACAGCTCCTGTGCTTTATTACTCTCCCAGGCAGGAGAACTGGTATTTAAGAGGAATAGCAGCAGATTCAGATGGAAAAGCGCTGTCCTACGCTGCACTGATGGGAAGTGTAGGCAGCAGGGAAGGCACACAGGGAAGAGCACTGTCAAGAACTAAGCAGTCACAGAGAAAACACTTTCAACAAGGAAAATGCTTAAGAATGTATAGACTATCCTTCACTCTCACAACTATAATACAGATAGTTACCTTTAGAGAAAGGCTTAGTGATGAGCTTTTAATTTAAATTAACTTCAAACACAGGGTGCACCTCTGTTCCTTTGTGTTCCCTAACAGGAGGGGGTGATAATCTCTTTACAACTGCCAAAACATGTATGCTCCCTCACAAGCAACCATTCAAGTAGAGTACCAGGCTATACTGCACATCCTACCTTCAGCTGACCTGAAGTAATGATATGTTCAGAAACACTAGTTGAGTCCTACAGCAATGCTGCTAGTCACAGGGGTTTCTCTATTTGTATTTTCTCCTTTATGCTACACAACTGAGCCTTGCCAGAAGCTCCAACTCAAAATACAGTAAGAACAAAAAGAACTGCAGAACAATGTACATATCAGCAGTGAGGGGAAAACAAGCAAATATACAACAAGATTACAGACAGCATCATAAACACAAGCATGTAGCATCACAGACCAGAGCTGGTTAGAACCAGCCAGATTATGATCAGCTGTGCTTTCATTCCATTTTTAACCCAAGAACACAAAGCACATTATCCACATTTATTAAGCCTTAAAGCACCCTTCAATCTAATACTTATTTTCTCAGGGGGATCAAGACCAAGCACAGTTAGGCGACTTTGTATAGAGTCACAGCAGAAGTCAGTGACTGGGAGCAAAGAAACCTCCCAGTCTGTTCAGTTGACCTTTCAAACACAAGAGAGCTGGGGAATATTCTGTAGTTTACTTTAAACACCTACATGAGAACTTGCAGATCATTCTTACAGAAGAGAGGGAGGAGACCTTAAAAGTGCTCACTCAAATCAAGGCAAAGTCTTAAACTAAACTGGGAGGAGGTGGCACATGTCTGGGAGACCTCAAAGATACCTTTCCTTGCGAAAAGGAAGTACCAATAGACAAGAAGCCCTCCATGGTTTGCAAGCCCAAGGCTGAAAATCATTTAACTACATACAAAACCAAATATGAAGGTCTCAAATATTTAGATTTGCTGCAGATATTGCATACCCCATGAGCAAAGTTTGCCTTACACAGGTCAAACTGTCAGAGTTTCTGCTAAATGTTAGCTCACACTGTGCTCTGTATTTACAGACTTAACACTCATGGAAGAAACTCAACAATATTCATGAGGTTAAGCCAACACAGGCATCCCAGAACAGTCTTCAGACAAGACTGGAACCAGATGGTCTAAATGCCAATCCCAGCTGCTTTATCAGTTCATGTCAAGGTTTTCTGAGCAAGGCACTTGATCCAACCTGTATTTTTAATTTCAAGGACTACCTAAAAGCAGCAGTCCCATGCAGTTCAGTCCAGTCTCTTTCAATGTTTACTCAGTGTCTCGTGTAACAGGAGTCATCTTCACTGGGTCCCGTGAGGTGGTATCAGTCGAGATATTTTAAGTGCCTCACATACTACAGAGGTCAGGTACCAACTCAACGGCATAAAATGGCATTCAAGCCACCCATTAACCAGTACAACCAGACCACGACTCAAAAAGGCAAAGGTAGCTGCAACACAGCTTAACTTGACCACAGGTGCCTAATTTGAACCTCACAATTACTTCTCTCCATTGACTGTATACAGAATGGGGCTGCCACCACAGGTAATAGGTGATCTGAATCATACACCATTTTCAAACTTAAGATGCCACAGGGTCAGGTCACTTAGGGAACAGAGGCTGAATTCTCTTGTATAGCATGGCACATCAGGATCCAACCATAAGTGCTGACATCATAGCTACTGGTACCACCTGTTCACATGGAGTTTACACATAGCACTCATAGTTTACTTCTTAGCATCTCAAAAAAGGGAAGTCCTGGCAAAACAAGGGATACCACTTCTCCTCTCCCCAAGCTTCCCTCTGTTTCACCTCATATCCTACTCAACTGCGATGAGTACTGAGAGGTTATGGGAATTTGGATTATTCATCTTTTTGGACAAGTAAATCTGCAACTATCATGTTAAAAAAGTATTTGTCTAACAGCAAATATTAGGATTAAGGATAATCAAGGCTTTGTTTGCTTATGTGATGAAAGTGTATTAGTGGTTGCCTGCCCTAATAGCCGATATAAAGACCCAAAAGGCACGCTTCTCACACAAGTATTTTAAATGCCACACTGCTATATAACCTGGCTATGGGACACAGCATGAGAAAAGCAAAGAGCTCACCTAATGGCTAATATCAAATTTGACAACATACAGCTAAATTTAAATACAGAACACTGAAACATGGTTTTACCCTGCCAGCATTCAATTGTTTTGTGTGGTATTTCATCATACACTTAAAGGTTCCTTTTATGTCAACCAACCTGTGAAAAAATGAAAGGTGTCCTATTCTTCCCAAATTAAGCCAATTGAGGGGATAAAAAGAGAAAAAGAAAACAAGATACTCACTGCATTCATAGATCTGCTCTAATTTGTCCACAGAAGAAAGGGAGAAGAATTTGTAGCCTGATTTACTGCCAACTGCAAGGGATCTGGAAAAGAAACAAGCCAGTCAGGAACATCAATTAAATCAGCTGTGATTACCCTTGGACAGATTCTTATCCTATTCTAAAACTCCACTTGGGTTAGTTCAGCAACCATAGCAATAAAAAGCTTCACCAAAAAAGCCTTGAAAGACACAAGCAGCTTCCTCAGCTCTGAAAATACCCAGTAGCTTCAGAATTACCCCAGGTGTGCAATCCTGCTTCATATTTAATGGAATAAGAGTTCACAGCTTAACATAAGCCTGCTGCCCAATTCATACCAGTGACTTCTCCATACAGCCTAAAAGCTTTAGTGTGGAGGAGAGATGATGACTTGAATAATGTAATGCAAACCCATTACATCATTGGCTCATCATTAGAGGTGACCTCAAAGACCTTTTACACCGGGCTGTCTGGGAATTTTTGCTCCTGACACTGTAACCTGCCCCAAGCACCCCAAAAAGAGCTTTCATATTAAAACCAATAATAACAAAAAGGAATTAGAGACTGCCAACTTTAATTTTCTCTGGTTTTATTTGACGATACTCTAGCACCTCCAAAGCACACTGGCAGGTCTCAGCCTTACAAATACTTAAGCTGAATCTTTGATCAGAGGCACCCTCTTAAAAATGCTATTCACTGACGTTAAACAGATTTTAACAACAGCAGAACATTCAAAACCTGACTATGAACCCTTCTTTCCTCCATAACTCATTTTCCACACTTAGCTCACAGACTATTTAATTGCTTTTCCAGTCAGAGTCAAAGACAGGTCTTCAATTTTATGCTAGAAAAACCTTTAGGCTTGTCTTGCAGGTCTTTACGCATCAAGGCAGCAGACAATGGCATGTTCTTATTTTCCTCTCCCCATGCAGAGGATTATTTTTACACCACAGAAGAAGAAAATTAACAGTCAATACACTTGTGCAGAAGTGTAGCACTGCGCTTATAGCTCATCTATTTCTTCCTGCCAGGATACATGGAGTAAAACTAATTCAATCCCGATAAATGTACTTCGATCTGCCAAGCTGTGGCAAGTCGTTCACTACAAAGCTCAAACCCAACCCTGCCAAAATGCCCTTCTGAACTCAGTAAGATGATTCTCTACTTCAGATGCACTGACAATTAGTTCTGCATTTAGAATACAACACAGATTCCTTTGTTCTTTCTGTATTCTCCTCTCATGGCTCCAAAGTGAGCCCCTTTTTAAATTTCTGGGTACCTAGAAGATTAAAAATTGTTCCTCACATGGCCTTCCCTCTGAAATAAAAATCCCAAGCTATAAAATCAACCTCTCTATGATGGTAGGACCTTCTCTTCTAGACAAAAAAATACAACTGGCGCAGTCCAGCTAAGAAACTGTATTTGAGAAGGTTTAAATCTTCAAATCACAATATGCAACATCCAGGCAAGAGAAGAAAACCTCCTCAGATTCAATAACCAAGGTATTAAAAAACCATATTAGGCTTAGAGACAGAGAAGCAACTGTAAAACAAGATTTCATTCCTGCTCCTCTGAGTCACCTTTCGAATACTGAACTTCATTTTACTTCAGACAAATTTGGTACATTCAGCAGATTCTATTTGATGAGCTGCCAAAGATGCTTCAGTGTTTTTCCTCACCTACTTCTGCACAGCTCAATGGAAATCCAAATTCTGTAGAAAACTATGAAACCGAAAAAAAACCTTTTCCAAGATCATCTACTGCTTCCCTCAGAAGAAAGTTTAACAAAGGATGGCATTACAACTGTCACTTCACAAAGGTAAACAAGCACTCAACCACGTTAAAAATAAATGGGAGTCACAAGACTCTTTGCAATATAAACGAGCTACAAAAGACATGGGATGATTTCCTCACTGAGAATGCCACGCAGCAGCTCTGCCTGCAAGTGTTATTACTAGGCAGAATTGAATCCTGTGTTGTACTTATAGCTTTAAACACAGCAATATTGCTGTATCACTCTTGTCCTGACAGCACCACTGAAACCAGTGAGGAAGCCCTGTTTTCTTGTTCTTACTGACTACCTACAGCTCATTTAAATAAGCTTCAGACACTGGTGAAAGCGAGTTGCATACATGATAAGAATTATTAGCCTGAGTAGAAGCCAAAAAACCAGCAGCACAGAATGGACCATTACAGCCATGTCAACTGCTTTTTGTTACTTCTTTCAGGATCAAGGTGATGAAGTCCCAGATCATTTGGCTGCACAGACCTGCTCGAGTCACTATAATTAAACCCATTACAGTACACAGGCATAAGTGCAAAACAACCCATTTTTCTTCTAGAACAGCGTTCTTGGTCTTGGAGGGCTTTTCTTCAATGTACTCTCAAATTACTTCTTACGAAACAACTGGAAAAAGGCTTTTTATATGTAATAGGAGAACTCAGTAGGCTGAATTAGACCAGCACAACCTTAGTGATTTAAATCCCTCATCTTCCCCTGCACTGATATTACACTTAAGCCTTTAAGATGCCTGATAGCTATCTACATGACCAAACCCACAAAACAAGTATCTAGCCAAAATTATCTCACCTCTAAAAAAAATGTGTAACCATATGGGGGAAGAAATATGATCAATAGGCCATTCACTTATTGCTCAAACAGATAGGGACCAACAAAAAGCTACTGTGGTTTACCAGAAGCTCCTTGGACAATGCGAGTGTTATGTTTTCTTACCACCAATTTTCAGCAGCTGATGAGAGACTGAAATTGAAAAGAAAGTATTAAAAATTTCACCTTTTTTTCTATGCTACACACAGGTGGTTTTTTAGCTCTGCTGTGTGGAGCCTCTATTACACACCTCAGATTGTAGACTTTTGAGTAATTTCATCATCAACGTTGTCTACTCAGTACAAAATGACCAATAGGGCCGGGACTTTTGCAATTGTGTTCACCCCCTTCTTTCAAAGATAACACTGCAGCCTGATCCAAGGCTACATAAATCTTGAGAGCATTTTCAAGAGTGGCTGTCATAAATAATTAAAACTAACCTCATCAAGCAAACGATGGTATGAGATAGTTCACACGCTCGTTTCAAGATGCTGACATTCACTGTAAGGGCACTCACCTAGAGTGGGAAATCAGCTGGTTCAATCTCTGGCTCTTTAGAAACAAGTTTTTTCAGACGGGTTAGAATCATAAAGGTTTTCCTTTTGCTTCCTTAATATACATACAGAAGGAAGAAAACCAGTTTTTCCCTTTCTGTACCATAGAAGACAAACTATTACTCAGAAATATTCTACATGAATCAGGAAGATCCTACTAAGGGCATCTCTCTCAAAGATCAAAAATCAATTGCAGCTGCAGTATAAACAGAAGCCATTCCTTTTTTAAATAACTGCTTAATTAAACCTACCTTCATTATGATACAGTCTCATTATACCAATGCTCCATTTCAAAACCAATGTAAATTTCCAAAGGCAAAACTTTTTGCGAACAAAGGCTTATGATGAGGGGTGGAACAATAAAAGAAATCAATGAAATGACATTAAGAATTACTAAGGAAACTTACTTTGCTTTATTTCCCCCTCCCAAATGTCTGCCGAAAGCAAAGCTGTAACATCTCACAGACATGGTTTAATCAAAAGGTCAAGAACATCATTATTTTGGGCAAGATCTAGACAAAAAACTCCTATGTTCAACAGATTTGTCAGCAATACACTGACAACTCACAGGAGATTTTTCTGTTTTAAAAGAAAACCAACACAAACTGAAATCTGCTGCAGCAAAAGGAGACCACGCTTGCTCCTCACTTAACATGCAGCAATAGCCTGGGACAACAAAGCTCATAATCCAAGAAATACTAGTACTCTCAGGCCAAACTTCCATCTAAATAGTTGCCTGCTGAGGAACAGCTCCTCTGGCAAGCCCACCTCGGCTGCTACCTCCACTGCAACACCAACAAGTGCACGGCACACAATTCCTTCTCCCTGCTATCCTTCCTGAGCACAACAGCTACGCGATCCCTCTTTCCTTCCTTTTTGTGTGCCCAGCTTTAAAGCCTGCAAGCTCTCCTGTCCTCAAGGATCATGGGTGATTAACACTTGAACCTAGAAACAAAGTGAGAAGGGTGAATGCTCAGCAGCTAACCCCTGTTCGTTTCACCCCAAGCAGTTTACTAGAGATACAAACATCGCGTAGTAAGGGAACTAGAACTTCTGCAACATGAAGCATGCTATACAACTTTAAAGCTGTAAGCATTTGCTCAGAACACGGAACAAAACTGATTTACTTGGAAAAAATAAGGTAGAATTAGATCAGAAATAACATATATGGACTGATACCCGTCAGACATAACTCCATACATACACAAAAGCGGAGACTAAAGGCAACCCTTCAAGGGTTTCACTGCAAGTCCAAACGCAAGGCTCCCTTTTGTCCTTTCATCAGGAATCTGTTTTCAAAACTACAGCAATTATTTTGTTTCCATGTGCATTCACAATTTATTAGTCTCTTGACTTGCATTATTTCACAAGCAGGTTTGGGGGTTTTCTGCAAATTGAATTTGAACACCATACAAATCAAGTTTTTCCAAAGGTATTTCTCTGGGAATATTTGTGTAACAAAGTAGAGACTGAAAGTTTTACCTACTTTATAGGCAGATATAAGCTTTGAGACCTTGAAGTTATCCTTAACAGAAGTTACAAGCTTCTATTACATTACTTATTTTCCTTATGGGTTTTAGAGCTTGTAGGAGTTTAAGGCGAGTTTGTTTTCCAATAAATGTATCTGTGCTCAGTTTTAGCAGGTCTCCCAGAAGTAATACAAAGAGCATTCAAGCTTAAGCTGTACTTCTTACCAAGCATCTATTGTTAAAGGCTTCCAACTGCTAAAACACTGAGATCACCCACAACCTTCCACTGCATGGTTTTGCTGGCACTCAAATTCAGAGCAGTTACTTCACTTTCATCTGCAAGCTGAAGCTTCTTCCAGACAGTGCCAGTCACAACGAGTTGTGCAATGATTGATTCACTGGGGAAAAGGGCTAGGACCAAACCAAGCACATTAACATCTTCTGAAAATGACCTTCTCTACGTTTCTACTTAATGAAAACATATCATATCAAAGAGAAGCCACAACCCGACTGCTTCTCCTGCATTATAGGTGGAGTGTTTTCAGGCAGAGTTCCAGTTCCAGCCAATAATTCAAAGCTCCCATGTAAATAAACCTTAAGGCAATACAGAATAAAGGGGCAAGACAGCACTTGCAATAACGTAGATACTATTTCCAAGAGACAGTGTCACTACATAAAGCATCCATGAAAGAATATTAATAAGGAAAAGTTAAGCCTGGGAAAAACAAAACAGCTAAAAACTAGGGGAAAAGCAACAGCAACTCTTATGTTGACAACATTCTTCTCACTACCACCAATCCAATTTCCCAAGACTAAAAGCCACCATGAAGCTCACGTCCTTCCTACAAGGGACAATAATTAATTACCAATCCTTCATAAACCCAACGACATATAAGCTCAATACCTATTTTTACCAGCAACAAGTACAAGGCCATTGGCACTGCTGCCTAGGTAAGCAAAACACACTTGAGCCTGAGTGTAACCAGCACCTTGTTAAGTTGAAGGTAAAAGCTTTAAATGCAATAACAACAATGCACCCGGGTCATTTGTGTTTTGGTTTTGTCTGTCAGCAATTCCTCTAATTACTGAAGCACACCTTAAAGCATGATGTGAGCTCTACTGACTATGAGAAAACATAAACAAAGCTTGTCTTTCATATACTGGCTGAGAGAATATGCACGTGTTTACCTTGCCTGACTGGAGAAAGACTTGTTACTTGTAATTTAAGGTGAAAATAAGTAAGCTTTCTGAGGCCTAGCATGGAAAGCAATTAATTCCTGGTAAGTTCTTTGCAGTCTTGTCACTTGGTGAGTAGTGATCTTCTAGATATCTACAACAGTATACTAATAAACAAGAAGTCCACTTCTTGCTTCTCTATTCAAGCAAGAAACTAATAGAGATCATGGGTGGGGAAAAAAGAATAAACTTCAGTTTAAACAACTTACACAGTCACCAAGTTCTACACAGTTTAAGAACTACAACGTAATGCAGTTATTCGGGTCACTTACCACATCAGACAAGTGTTTGAGTAAGAAACTGCTCACTAAGATGTCTGCAAGACTTGTTTTATTCTTACTACTTTCCTTACAGAGATTTCTTTGAGCCACTATTAGAAAGAAGGGATACTTATTTGACACCAGCCAGCCAGTTCATTTGTCTGAAAGTAAGTAGCCTTTTAAATTATTCTCCTGATTTTGAGACAGAAACATGGACAGGAACCTTTTTACATTTATGACATTTCTATGATGGGAATCTGAAAATGCAGAAGTATTCAAAAGTGACACAAAAGACCTACTATCCCAAGACTTTGAACTGCAAAGATCTATATGGGCCAGGTCTGGATCACATAAAGAGACAGCACCAAAACTCTCATCAGCTAATCACCAAGTTATTTACATATACAAATAATATTTAATAAGATCTGCCTGCACAATGGGCATGCGAATGCTGAATAAATAAAATAATCAGCTGCAGCACAGAAATCAAAGAATACTCTTGGATATTTACAAAAATTAAATGGAAAAAGTAACATACAAAGTTGAGGAAAGAAATCATTATCCAGTTGTTCCTTTCCCCCTCCCTTAAAAAGCAATCACACTTGTCCTTGAGGAAGGATTTCAAGCTGTACAAGCCAAAGAGCTTATACAAATAAACTTATTACATTTACTTTCTTTTTACTTCTGTCTCGGGCTTGTTCTCAAGTCAAGCCTGCAGCTCTCCTGCTCTATAGAAGTACTTGGGGTTCTTTTGTCACAACTCAGTGATCTTTCAATATACACAGCTCTCCACAAAGCTAAGGGGCAACTGCAAATAGGCAACTGCTTTAGAGAAGGAGAAATACTCAAACTTTCAGATCACAGTGTTGGACAGCACATTTGAACTTCAAAACCTCCTATAATAACTTTCATGAACTGCAACAGAAAGGTGAGAGATTTCCTCGTTTTATGACTTGTTTTAGCTAGTAACAGGTAAAAAATGGATGGTATCTAAGCAAAACATGGGCTTGTTTTATATGCACAATGGCAGAGTGACCTCTATATGGTACTTGATGAGGAAACCTCAAAAGTAGTTGCAGAAGTCTTTGGCTGGAATCAATATATGGATAATGGTTTACTTACAAACACACACAAGACTACTGCTTCCCCCCCATCCTTTATCATAAGTTATTTACTGTTAAAGTGTCTTGTCTCAAGTCTATCCAGCTCCACTTGTTCATCTCTTCACCTCAACAAAACCTACAAAAGCAAACAGAATATTTCCTTCTGTGATGTGACCTTCCTCCTCGATCTTGGCAGCCACCACAACCAACCTTCTCACCTCAATCCCCATATAACACAGTACATCCTGAAGACAGTCAAGAGATCTCTCTTGTGAGGACAAGATATCGCTTCTCGTAAAGCCAATGAGTTGTTAAAAGAAGAAACCACCACCACACACATGGATTATGCTCTGTGATGCCAACCTGAGATCATTTCCTCTTACTCACTTCCTAAAACAAAACTCCTCCTTTCTCAAGTACAAGTTCTTTCGGTTATTGACCCCCAGTTTCATCTCTCAGGTATTTAAAATGGTCAAATCCTTCTTTAAAGGATCTTCAGGGCTCCAGTTCCAACTATAAGTGATTTCTTGAACTGAAAAGCAATGAGTTTTAATACCTCATTTAAAATTAACGTACTAATTAAGCTAAATACGCCGCTACAGTTAAATGACTTCCAAGACGTGCAGCATAAATGAGCTGAAACACAAGCACAATTTCAAGGACTACAGGAGAAGAGCTTCTTTTTCAAAGCCAAAACAAGCACAGGCTCATAAAAATACTTTTAAACATACCCCATTCCTGGCAGTGTTCAAGGCCAGGCTGGATAGGGGCTTGGAGCAACCTGCTCTAGTGGAAGGTGTCCCTGCCCGTGGGATGGGGTTGGGACTGGATGAGCTTTAAAGTCCCTTCAACCCAAATCATGCTATGATTCTATACCGCATCAACACAGACAACAGGAGAAAATAAAATAAGCTGTACGAAAAGACAACTATAATAAGCCTTCAGATGAAATCTCTGCACCTCCTGGAAGACTTGGGTCTTAATGCCTGGGTCCTTCTAAAAGCTTGGGCACCATTAAGGAGAATCAGCCCTCCCTCCCTCCCTTCCCAAAGCAACAGCGAGCAATGCCTCTCACGCACAAGAAGAAAGAGCAAGGAAAAGGCAACATGCTCCGGCAGCCAATTACCCCTCTGCGAGCGCCGCCTCGCACCCCTCAGCTCCACACCCAGGGACGAGGGGGACTGCTGCTGCCGCTACCCCTCCTCGCTACAGCGGGACCCGCTCTGAGGCGGCGACGGCAGAGGCTGCTGGAAGGGGAAGCACCAGAGAGGGGGACCCCACCAGGACTCGCTCCCCCTCAGGGCCGGGTTCCCCCTCCACCTCAGGCCCGGGCGCCGCCCCCTTACGTGTTGTCCTGGTTGAAGTTGGCGAAGAGCAGATGGCCGCTGCCGGCCTCGCCGCTCTGACTGGCCAAGTTCATGGCGGGCCGGCCCTCGCCACCCCCGTCCGGCGGGGGGGGAACGCCTCCACCAGGCAGCGGACCCTCAACCCCGGCGGCCCCAGGCCCCGCCGCAGCCCCGCGGCCTCTTCATCCCCGCCGGCCCCTTGTTTACGCTGTGGGCAGGCGGGCGAAGCGACCCTTGCGCATGTGCAGTGCCGCCCCGATGGCCCCAGCCGGCCACCGTACTGCCGCCCCGCCCTGCAGGTGTGGGAAGGGATGCGCATGCGCTCGGGTGGTGGCGCGCAACTTGGTTGGGAGCGGTGGAGGGGGGGGGGAAGGGGTGGAGCATCGTTCTGAAGCTAAGCAGGGCCCGCAGGGGTCGGGGGCTGGATGGGAGACTCATAGTCACGCCCCAACACGGGCTTGTCCCCGCTGTCCACACCCGGGATGGCCGTGACAGTGTCGCGGTCCCCGCGGACCCTCCGTGGTCAAACAGCACGGTTCCTCGCTGCCGGCGCCTCTGCAGTGCTGCTTCGTGCCACCCGAGGTCCCCACGGCGCAGCAGACGGGGCAGCGAGCTCTGCTCCTGGGCACGCTGCGGAGGGCAGTGGCTTTGTGCCCTCGGGTGAAGATGCTCTGCGGGTCCCCAGCCTGCAGGACAGGGCAGGAGACCATGTCAGAGCAAGGGGAGTCACGGGCTGAGATACAGGGAGCAGCTAGTCAGGAAAGAACATAAATTACAGGCAAAATAAGGCAACTGAACAGGGAATGTCTGGAAAGTGGAACAAAATCAAGGACTTGGCCCTGAAAAGTTATCCCAGCCCTGGCACCCACATTGCTCACCTCTGCCTCCAGCTGCTACCAACCCACCCATGTGCCCTGTGACTCCTATTACTCATGTAAAGCCTCTCACACAGGGAAATGCAGTTACACCGTGCCCTGCCAGAGTCCAACACTACTGTTGTAGCACCCAAAGGTGCTGGGACCCACACACAGACATGTCTCCGCTATGGGATTCCTGCATGGTCTGGGATCTGCACAGTTTGGGGAGGAAGCAGCCCTGGCCTTCATGACCCATTCCTCCTCTAGAGGAAAACTCTGGTTTGGAGACATTAATAAAAGGTCAATGCATTCAGTGTATTCCTGAGTATTGGAAACGCTCCTTAATATCATTATAATTACTCAGATCTTTGCCAGAAGATGGGGAGAGCACCAGGGATGGGGGAGGAAAGAAAACCAAGGTGCTCTTATGGGCAGCAATACATGAGAGGAGCTGCCATGAGAAAGGGTACGTGTCCCAATGGGGCATAGGTGATGCGAGCATGGACATCTCTGCATCCCACCATCCTCCGCCTGCCAGGTTTGGAGGCAGCGCCGCGGCTGGAGCCGTTCCCCAGCACCATGCGGGAGGCTTTGGTTGCCATAACAACTGGATTCAGGCTTCAAAAATAGTAACTTATTTTTCATTCCATTTGCCTTTTGCCCTCTGAGACAGCTCTATTTCAGGACTGATGGTTCACTTCAGGTGCCCATTGCCAGCACCCCTGGCTGCAGCCTGGGGGCTTTGGGGATGGGGGGCTGTTTTGTTCAATGCAGTTTATCGCTGTTTTCTTTCCTTCCCCTATTGAGGCCCAGAGAAAAGGTAAAGCAGGCACAGGCATCATGAAACAGCCTTTGCCAATGCCTCATCATCGAGCAGGTTGGGGAAGGAGCTTGACAAATACCTTCTCAGCTAAGTGGCAGGACGTGGGAGAGGTTTTCAGAGATGATCTCACTCTGCATCTCAGCCTGGACCTGCTGCTCTCAACCAGAGATTGGCTGTCTCAGATATGCTGAGAAGGTCCTCCTGAAGATGGGCCTTATTTTGTTCCCCCTTGCACCTCCTGGATCCTGCTGTCACCAGCATGATCTCCAACAGGGTCTTCCATCCATGATGGGAAGTGTGCAGGAAGGCTCCCAGCACTGGAGAACTAGAGTGCTTCTTGTGTGCGTTGTGGACACCCCACAGTGCAGCTGGAGCATCACCCCTTTTGCATCCCTGGGGGCATGAGCTGCTTTCGGATGGCCTTGGAGAGGGTCCAAGGATTAATTCATGCCTTGAATTAAGGGATTCTTTAATTTTTGTCTCTTTTGGCTTTTGGAAGAGTTGAGTGTACTTTATTTCCCATGGAAACGGCCATACAAGCATAACCCTTCATGTTGAGATGTCCTCATCTGCTCCACCTTTCTCTCATCATTACAGCATCAGCAAGGAGAGGTTGAGCTGGGGGGAAGCAGGAATCTCCTCCTCCACTTGCTGCTGACCTTATGTCACCTTTTTTGTCCCTTAGATGCTTAGACCTGAAGGTGCCTGCAATCTCTGGCACACAGTGGGCATGGATGATGCCCGTATGAGCCCCCATTACCTTTTGAATCCCCTTTCTAAGCTGCCCAACCTCAGATGTACGTTGGGACATCACCTCCTTTGAAAGCTTCCCTGGGTGATGGAGAGGATGGAGCAGTGAAGGCTTAGGGTAGAGATGGGGTGAGGATTCTGGGCTCTTCAGCCCTTGCCTTGCTTTGCCCCCCTTCTCCTAAGCAGGGAATTGCATCCCCACCCATGGACACCCCACAGCGATGGGGCTGGGACAGAACCACCCACCCTGCCGGGGCCTCTGGAAAATAATAGAGAAAACACAAAACCAATTAAAATCAAATCAAGAAAAGCCAAGCCGACCCAACCAGCTCCCTGGGGAGCCCTGCCCTGGGGCAGGCAAGCGATGTCTTGGTACCCATCCCGGGGGACCCAGCCATGGAAGGGATGGAGGGGGGGCTGCTTGCCCGCACTCGCCGCTTCCTCCCCCCCCAGCTCCGCGATGCTTTAATCACATTTTCAATTCAAATCTGCTGCTATTTGATCCGCCGGGGGTTGGCGGCGGGGAGGGGGGAGTATTTTTAGCTGTGCTTAAAGCTGCCGTGGCGGCTGAGGGAGAGCGGGCAGGTTGCTGTGGCCGGGCAGAGTTGGACGGGATCCCCCCCCCCCCGCTGCCGCCTCCTCCTCTTTGCACATCCGAGGGCGGCAGCGGGGCTGGCTCCCCCCTCCCGGAGGTCGCCTTTGTTTTCCCCGAGTCGCTCTCCCGAGCAGCCGGGGGGAATCGGGAGGGGGCCGGGGCCGGGCTGGACCAGACCGGCCGCCCCTTCTCCCGCTCGCCCCGCGGTGGAGTTGGTTCGGTTCCCCCCTCGGGCGGCTCTTCCCAGCCGCCGGGACCCCCCATGGCACCGCCGCGATGTTCGTGTCCCGGCTCCTGGATTTCCAGAAGACGCGCTACGCCAGGTAAAGCCGTCGGTGCGGCGGTCCCCGACCCCCGGGTGCTTGCGGAGCCCCAGGACAGCCCCAGCCCCCTTGCCCGAGCTCGGTTCCAGCGGGGGATGGAGCCCAAAAGGACCTTCAAAAGCTGCTGAGAGCCCCAAAGCACAGGGCAGGTGCGGGATGCTCTTCTGGGAGAAAGGTACCTGCTGTTCTGCATCCCTAAGGGATTCTGAGCATCCTTGAGAGCTGTCGCTGCCTTTCGCTGGGTCTAACTTCGCTGTTGCTCTCCCGCTGCTGGGGGACCAGGACCCTGGGGACAGACCCTCTATGGAAGGACGAGGGTTTCCCAGGGTCCTGCATCACCCGAGAAGCCCCCTCGGGGTAGACTTGGGGGCTCCAATGCAGTGCACCGGTGGTAGATCCTTCTCCCTGCTCCGTGAAATACCTGGTGAGGTTTTCCAGCAGCAGGGACTGGTCTGAAAAGCCCAGGAGCGCTGAGAAACCTCACGGCATTACCTGTGTAGGGGGAAACCTGAGGACTGCTAAGCACGGGTCAGAGGGCACTCGGCCATGCACGCTGCTGGGGGATCAGATGTGGCCTTTAGGAGGGAGCTGGTGGGTGATGTAGGGACATCAGTCACCCACAGACCTCCAGCACAGCGGGTGGCCAAGGATGAGCTGGATCATGCAGTGCTGTGTGCTGCACAGCCAGATGGGGCTCAGCGTGGTGCTGGGGGTACTCGGGTTTGCACTGAGGACATGCTTTGCTCCCAGCTCCCTCTGACTGCGTTGGGGATGTTTTCATGGCTGCAGAGGGTCCCACAGGCTCGTGCAGCTCCTGGGGACACTGAGTTCAGCTGCTGCCATCACCAGAATCCCAGTGGTCCTGTTAGAGGCAGATACCAGAGGGAAACTCGAATGGAAAGAAGCAGCGATGGTGTTTCTTGCTTGCTCCAGGCAGGAGCATCTCTGAAGGATGCTGGGCTGGGTAAGAGCAGGAGACCTCCCTTCCACCCCCTAAGCCACCAGCTCCTCTCCTTCCAGGTGTCCCATATGGCCAATCCATGCTTGCACTTCCAAAAACTGTGCTCAAACCCCATTTTGATCCTACAGCTGCTTCCTAACCACTTCTGCTGTGGGGAGATGCAGGAGGTACCTTCTGCACATCATCCAGTTGTGAAAACAGAGAATTCAAACCCTTCTCTCCCTGCTGGCATGTGGAGGACAGCACCATGGGAAGATGGAGCCAGGCTAAAGGCTGTACCCCCCCCCAAAGCATGAGGACAACCATGCCTTTGCCCACAGCAGTAGTGCAGAGGTTCTTTCAGGGTTAGACAGCAGAGAAGGGGCTGCTTCCCTACCTCAGTCCCCCCAGGCAGAACCCATCTGCAACCTGTTGCTGGATTTGTCCAAAATCAAAGCTTGTTGTGGTCCTTTCTGGAGATGACTTGTTAAATGGGGATGAGGTGTTACAGAGAGCCCACATGCAGGGCAGGGGCTGTGGGACACAGGAAGGATTCGGTCCACAGAGCATCCTTCATCTCCCACAAGGTACCAGGGTTGGATGGGCAGCAGAAGGAGAGGAGTGCTCCCTTGGATTTCACCCCAAGGCAGTCAGCAGCACATGATGCTTCCTCCATCACCTCAGAGATCCTCTTAGCCTAGTGCTTAAAAATAACAGTTGGCTAATCCCTGTTCCCCCCCTCACTCCACACACACCAGATGGGGATTGGGGTGAGCAGGAGCCACAGGGCTCGCAGTGGCACAGTCCCTTCAAGGCGTCAGAAGCATCCTGGAGAAGCTTTTGCCTGTGGCCTTCCTTAAGGAAAAATAAAGGCAGAAAGTTTTCATTGTGGTGGAAAAGTCTGGAAGAGCTTCATTTTTAGCACAGTTTTATCTAATTTTGAGTGAGGAGCAAGAAAGGAAACTTGGACATCGAGATACCTGCCAACAGGAATAAGTAAAACACAGCGTGTTTGATGGAAGACCTGTTGTGTGCAAGCTGCAACGAAGGCACCGGGCTTTGAACAAAGAGATGAAAGGCAGGAATCAACGTGAGAGCGTTCAGGAGAAGAGAGGATGTGGGAGCCAGGAGAAAACTCAGGGCTGGAGCAGCACTGAGGAGTCCCCAGATCCTTCCCAGCTGGGCTTCAGAGAGAGAGGATTGTGGCTGTGGCAAAGGGAAGGCGCTGGCACCGTGGTGGGAACAGGGGATGCGTGGCAATGCTGCTCGAGCAGGTCGTGGTTGTAAACGAGGCCCTGTGGTTTCTGCTCTGCTGTGGGGTGCAGGAGGCTCCTCCATTACCTGCCACCATGGGGAATGGGAGCTGAGAAGCACAGTTGCTGCAAGGCTTCCCCTGTCGCTCACAGCCTGCGCCGTGGCAATGATAGTCATCTCCTGCCGACAGGCCAAATTCAGCTGTGACGCCAGCAGCAGCATGCGGTGACAGGGTGCAAGCAGATGCGATTCCTCCTGCTTACCCCACCACCAGGCTGTCATTCCCCCACTCTCCCTCCACCCTTTCCTCTCTTCCTCCTTCCTCCCAGCTCACCAACGTGGTGTTGGCTTCCTCCCCCCCAAGCAGCAGATCAGTGCAAGTGGCATCTTCATCACTTAAACGCATCGGCCAGGTTACACTGATCCCTCCCCTCCACTCACCACCAGCTTTGACCACACTTTGGTCCACAGATAGGGACCAGTGCCTCCTCCCTGCATACCTTCTGTGGGGCTGCAGCTCAGCCCAAATCTCCTGTCAGGGACACAGAATGCTTCCCAGAGTTCAGCCCTCCAAAGCCATCATTGAAAGGAAACATGATTAAGTGGGATGCTGCTGTGTCTGGCCAGCTTCAGCGGCTCTGGAGCTGTAGGCTGTGCAGGGCACTGAATCATCCTAATAAACTGATAGCAGTTCACGATTGGATTTGTTAATGTAAAAAGCTCTACATCTTATTGCGTCTGCTTGTCTCACCCTGTGCAGAGTAACACAGAGAGGAACAGCCAGGAAAATCCACATTAATTTCTCAGCACAGAAGCAGGAGGTTAGGGGAAAAGGGGGCCTCAATAGGTGCACGGTCCAGGCTTGTCTTCACCTGCCTGGTGTCTGCAATGTAGACACCGCTACCTCCTCACCAGCACAAGGGGATGGAGATCTGGACTGTACACTTGCTCACAAGGAAATCATAGAATGGTTTGGGTGGGAAAGGATCTTAAAATCATCCAGGTCCAACCCCCCTGCCTCTGAGTCTGGAGAAATACAGCTGGGAAAACCTTCCTTCTTGCTCCCTGCACCTGCAATTACTGAGCAAGGAGATATTTGCTGACTCCTTCTCCAGCATCTCTGGGCAAGAGAGGAAGAGAACCACCAGTAGGAATAGGAGAGAGAGAAAACATTGGGGTGCTCAGCCCCCAGACATGATGAAAACAATGCCAGGCTGCCAGCCTGAACACAGCTATCGCATTGGGAAGATCTGGCCCCCGTTTGCAATGAAAGCGCAAGCAGCCCTCGCCTGCTCCCACACATATTGAGATGCTTTCCAAGAGCTCTGCTTCCCCCACAGCCAGCGTGGGATGAAGCAGCGAGAAGGGAAATGCTTTCAGTGTAGGTATTGCAGCTCAGAGATGCTCAAGAGGCAGGGGTTCCTCACCGTGCGAGCACCATCCCCAATCCCACCATCCCCAGTGAGATCTGCTAGCTTGCCCCAGCTGAACAGATCCCCTTGCTGCAAAAGGCACTGCTCCAAGAGGTGGGGAGACCCTCAGAATCCCCAGCATCATCCAGTGTCACCGGCCAATTCCATATTGGTTGCTCTGTTGCATCAGGCTGACTCAGATACCCTCTTGAGACGGCACTGGTAGGATTCATCTTATGTCTGCACCCAGGGTGCAGTTATTGGATCCAGGTACTTAGAAGGCAACAAGTACTCAAAACCCCATTTGCAATGGGATAGTCCCTCAAAATGCCCCATTCCCTCCTTTTGGAGGGCCAGCAGGACAAGCTCAGGTGGGGAATCATTGCACTGGAGTGGGCAAGCCAAGCCCTGTGCCTTGCCCTTGTGCGGGAAGGAAGGTCTCTTGGGTGCCTGGGAAACACATGCCCCATGGTTTCTTCCCTCCTTCAGCTGGTGTTGGATATCAGCCTGATGTGATTCTTTGGCACCGCTTCCTATGGCCAGCTTCATGGGGTAGCAGCCAACGCTATGCATGGGAAATTCAAGCCACTTCCCAGCATGGCAGGTCACTGAACACAAGAAACAGGGATCTCCCAGGACTGCTCCGAGGCTTGCCTTCCTCTTCCCTCCTCCCTTCCCACACTGCTCCACAGGAGGACAAAGCAATGCAAACCAGCTACAACTCCTACAGGAAGGAAGGGAAAAGAACAGGACTTATTTCAGTTCATTGCTCTTACGAGATGCTTGGCTGCAAAAGGAGATTGGTTGAGTACTCAGAGAGATGCTGCAAGGGGATGAATGCTCAGAGCAGGGGCTGAGAGAGGCAGAGATGTGACCAAACACCAGAGCTCTCCCTTTGGGGTTGTCCAGATGTAATTGAACCTCAATGCTTTTATGCAGTGAAGATGCAGAGCCTGGTGAGCTCTATGTGATCCACTGGCAACTTCTCATAACGTGATAACACAAGCATCATATTCCTAGATGTTTACTTCAGATGCCTATTAGTTGAGCCAAGCAGTGCTGACCTTTGGAAGAGTTCAGATCCATGTCTGTTCCAGTTTAGAGCCCAGGCTTGCTGCTGGGGAAAAGGGATTTGAAGCAGAGAGAGATGGGCAGGTCAGGGGCAAGGAGCACTGTATTAAGCAGCACACTTTGGTACTGCAGCACTAGACAACAACCTGCACTGTCGCAAACACAAATGGAAATGCTGGTATCTGCTTGCTTGGCTGGTGGAATTCATTATTCTCCTTCTGTGCCTTTGTGGTCCAGAGGCATTTGCTGAGTAATACAGATATCATTTGTACATGAGCATCATCCAGGAATCCCAAATAAGAGCCTGTCTCAGGTTATGGGGAAACCTTATGGACCTGAGAAACTATGCCCTGCCCATGTCATTTCAGTCACAGAGACAGGCAGGGTCAGAGGCTGGGGAGGCTCCAGACCTCAAACTCTTCACTTACCCTCCTTGGGCTGTTGTGGAGTTTAAGCAGGCAGAACCAGCTCAGGATTTGTTCCACTATCTTCTGCGTTCAGGGCAATGCAGGCAAGGCAGCAAGGAACAACTTTCCAAACAAGCAAATAGTGAATAACAGAGAATCTTCAGCTCTGGAATCAGCCCTCCTCACATTCACAAGGCACCTGGGACATCGGAGTCATTGTGACTAATCAGCTATTGTTGTCTCACGAGTACCAAGTGAAACAATAAGTCCCAGCTCAGAAAGTAATTTGGGAAACACTCACCAATCCCATCTGTTGTGAATAAACAGCTCTGCTGCAGCTTCAGGGTCATGATTTGTCTTGGAATAGCTGGAGATACCATCTACATAAAGAGCAGAAAGCCTGCTGGAGAGAAATACCCCTGCACAGAGAATGGGAATACAGACAGTTATGACCATGCTGGGAATTACCTGCTGAGTTTCCACTTACCAGCCAAGGCCTATGGATATATAGGGGCTCTCACGGGTGCAGAAATGGTCTATGCCTGCATCTGGATTGGAGCCTCCCATGTTTGTCTCTGCTAGGATGAGGAGCAAAGAACAGGATTTAGATACAGCCTTAGTGTGTTCAGGGAAATAGCAGCACATTGTCTTCCTGCCAGTCTCAGCCCCTCATATATCCACTCCTGCAGCAGCAGGATGTGCCAGGGGAGTGTATTCTCTGTCCCTTCATCTGTGCCTGCAGTTCAGAGCCAGGTACAGCACGGACAGGGCTGAGCACATGGTCCCTGTCTGGGAGCATCTCTAAGCTGGCAAGCAGACTTGTTCATCATTTCTCATGGCACACAGGCTCTGCAGTGCCAGGGGATGGTCTGCAGCCAGCCCAGGGTGTTACCACATGTCAGAGTGCTGGGAACAAGCAAAACTGGGATGAGGGTAATCAGAGGTGATGAATGATGACTCAATCTGCAGCCTGTTTCTGGAAGCAAGGCTCACACTGGGGGCATCCATCTGGGCAGGTTACTCCAGGAATCTGGTGATCTGCTACTTTACCCCTAAGAAAGGCTGAGAAATGCTGGTTTAAATAAAAAGCCTTTCATTTCCTGCTCCCTACCCAAGCTGCCAGCTCTTTACACTATGCCAAGAAGCAGCACAACAGAAAACACTGCACTGTTTTGCTTCATCAGCCCTCCTGCCTCTTCCCATACGGGATGAGCTGGAGTCAAAGGAGTAGCCTATGGAGCAGGCTTGCCCCATCTGCCCCTTCTCCCCTCACCAGGGAGCTGACCTGCAAGCTTAACAGCACACAGCTCAGCTTTCCAAAACAGGAGCACCATATGTTCGCGTAGGAGCATGTAAGCACTGAAGAGCAGGGATGGAAACAGAGGTTTCAGCTCTTAATGGGGTGCTGCACATGCCCATGTGGGTGGCTCTGCAGATGGTGATGCTGGGCAGCATCAGCCTGAGCATTTCTGCTTCCAGAGGCAAACGTTCCCATGTTAATGGGTAAGAAGGAAAAACCAGGAGTTCTCAAGTGCTCTCGGGCTGGGTAAGGCAGCTTTGTGGTACTGCAGGGTCTGAGGGCTCTGCACTGGGAGCTGAAGCCTTTGCCATGTTACCAAGTGACAGAATCTATGGCCTGGAGCTGATGAGGCCCTGACTAGATCCCTGTGGTCCTGCTCTGTCTCTTGGATCCAGCAATTGCATCCCATACGTAATCAGCACCGAAGGCCCTGCGCTGCATTATCACGCAGGGCTCCCCAGGCATGAGCTAATTACAAGCCACAGAGGAGCTCAGGGGGATGAAGCCTCTTACCAGGGGCTGCAGCTGCAGCATTACCAGATTACATGTCAGAAGCAGAGCACATGCCAAGCCCCAGCTTACAGGGATGCCGCCACTGCAGCTTGCATGGAAGCACAAGTGTGAGGACCAAGCACTGGGTGTGCAGCCTCTGGGCCCATTAGGGCAAATCCAGACCATGCACTGAGAGGGGTCTGGGGCCAGCCTGCCCTACAGGGACACATCTAATCCACTGATGTCACCTCAGGCATCACAACACTTGCTCTACCAAGGGACAACCCAAAGGGTCCCAGCAGGACTTACCACTGCTGCCGGTCAGCATCCAGCAAATGCTTTCTCCGTCCTTCCTCTCTAAGATGCCACCATGAAAATACAATCCACTTCCATTACCCTAAAAGCAGTTAAGATACCAGTCACAAAGAGAAGGAGAAATCCCCTCTCTTTGCAGTCAAATCCCCAGGAGCTGCCCCATAGGAACACAGATCCCTGGGACAAGAAGATAGATACAAAACAAACCAGCATCCAACCTCCAACCTAAGACATTAAATCAGCTCCTTAGCAAACCCAGCCCTTTTATAAGCTATTTGCAGGTGAAACTTGTAGATATTAGCTGCTCTGGGGAGATTCACATCACCTGGGAGCACTGTAGGATATGCACATTTAGTGCTTCATGGGTTGTGAAGGGGATGTGTTGGCTCTTCAAGTGTGGCAGCCATGGCAATGTTCAGGGGGAGCCTAGCTCCTCAACGCATAGATGCACAGCCACGTGTCATGTATAAAGCCTGGTTTAGAGCAGGGTTGGGAATGTCAGTGTGGGACTGGCTTTTTCCAAAGGCAGGGATGAGCTGCTCAATGGCACCCCAGCTCATGCCTCCCTGTCCGTATCATGTGTGTATATACATATATGTACACATGTGTATATATATACACATACTATGTGTAGATGTATGGGTATATATAATATATACCAATACCTGAGCTACATTTCCTTTATTTTGCACCTTCTTTATGCTATCAATCCACCAGCTCACCTGAAGGATGACAAATTATTATCCTCACTAGGAGAGGGATAAAGGCAGGGAGAGGGAAAGGAAGTGATGTGGCAGAGGCCAGCCAGAGAGTCAGTACTGAAGGCAGAGCTAAACCCCATCTCTCCTGAATCACATCCCAGCCTGGGTCTCCATCAGGGCTGTTCCCACCTTGTGTGTGTAGGGCACAGCTCTGCAAAGTGTCCCATGGCTCTGCCTGTGTGAGTGCGTGGTGCCCCTGGAGTGGCTGATGGAGGTTGTCTTGGTGTTCAAATGCTCACACATGAGCCCTCCTAAGGAACACCTTAATCCCCATTTTACCTTCTTCTCCCTTACCCTGGCAAAGCAGGAGTGATTTTCGAGGTCAGAACTTTGTTCTTGGATAAAAGTCCTTATAAAACTTAGCAAACGCTCCCAGAACCACAAAAAAACAGAGTGGGAGAAAGAGAAGGAGAAAGGAACAAGCCTGGGAAGCTGGCTCTGCACTTTGCCCTGGCTGCCTGCGACAAGGGGCTCTTTGTTCCCCTGGCCGGAGCCTGCTGCACTGGCCCTTTTCAGTCTCCCTCCCTGGGAAAGGGGCCAGGGGGAAGCAGGACAAGCAGGGCAGGGGAAAACCCTGGGGCTGCATGAATAACCCCTGCTTGGACCCCCACCAGGCCCCCTATCTTCATATAGATGGTCTGTATAGCATCTGCCAGGAGCAGCACTGGGAGTAAAAGGTGCCTGGGAGCCCCTCGGGTCTCTGCTTCCCATGTGGCATCCCTGAGAATGACCATGCCCCTGCTCCTGCTGTGCAAGAGGTGTGAAAGGTTTGTGTCTTTTGGACTTTGCAATCCTAAAGCATCTGCTAAAATGCATTGAAGCATCCAGCCAAGGTGTAATCGCCTGCCTGCAGCTTCCCAGACCCGCAGTGTTGAATGAGCCATGACATAGAATCATAGAAGAGTTAGGGTTGGAAAGGACCTTAAGATCATCCAGTTCCAACTCCCTGCCATGGGCAGGGACACCTCACACTAAACCATCTCACCCAAGGCTCTGTCCAACCTGGCCTTGAACACTGCCGGGGATGGAGCATTCACAACCTCCCTGGGCAACCCATTCCAGTGCCTCACCACCCTAACAGGAAAGAATTTCCTCCTTATACCCAATCTAAACTTCCCCTGTTTCAGTTTGAACCCAACACCCCTTGTCCTATTACTACAGCCCTTGATAAAGAGTCCTTCTCCAGCATCCTTGTAGCCCCCTGCAGATACTGGAAGGCTGCTCTGAGGTCTCCACGCAGCCTTCTCTTCTTCAGGCTGAACAGCCCCAACTCAGCCTATCTTCACACAGGAGGTGCAGCAGTCCCCTGATCATCCTCGTGGCCTCCTCTGGACGTGTTCCAACAGTTCCATGTCCTTCTTATGTTGAGGACACAGGACCTGTACACGGTGCTCCAAGTGGGGTCTGACACTGTGGCTTTGCCCAGGCAGTGTAGGCTGGATGCTGTTATGAACACATCTCCCTCAGCTCCTCCCACCCCAGGGATACAGCCAGGGTATCCCCAACCCTACGGTTGCAATGACATGGAGCAGGCGATGGCTGTGGATTGAGCCAGCCGGGCAGGAGTCTTCCTGCAGGGATCAGAGCTAAGTTTGGAGAGGTGTTTCTCTTATTATTGCATTGAAAAGCCCCAGAGCTCTGCCTGGCTGCAGCAATTCCCTTTCTCCTGATCCCAGTTGCATAGAGCTGGGGCTGGGAAACACAGAGCAGCCTCCAGCCTCTCTGGGCTTTCATCAGCACTAATGAGAGTCCCAGGTGCCCTTTCCAAGCGTGTCTCTGTCCAGCTTCAGATTTGAGGCTGGTTTGGTGCACCACTACAGCAACTTCCTGCAGGCTGGGAACGCTGCAGGGCTCCCCATGCTCTGCCATCGCAGGGATGGCGCGAGCTTGATGGATGCTTAGCATCCCAGGATGGTCTGGGAGATAGATAAAGGAGAGAAGAGAAGGTGAGGGAATGCCCTCTGCACCCCTGGGGAGCAAGGTGCTGCAGGAGGACTCATCCTGCCCTGCCAGAAGATGTGCAAACGTCGGCTGCTCCCATGTTTGTTTGCACAGCTCCGCTCCTGAGCACAGAGGACCATGAAATTGTGTCCAACTACCCCTAAAATACAACCCTGGGTGCTCCAGGAGGAGCTGCTGCAGCCAGGCTGGCCCAGCACTGTGCAGCCAGGTCCCACCTCTGTGATGCTCCGTTTCCCATCTTTCACAGGATGATGCTTATTAGAAAGCAGGGCAAGGAAACAAGAGCAGGTCAAAAAGAAGTCCCTCCTCAAGGCTATTTCTCCCTCTGGGAAAAGCAGATGCTTGCAGTGTGCTGCACCAGCACGGCTTTGGGCTTCAGGGACACACATGCTGTCTGACCTCATCCCATGGGAATGGCTGGGGTGGCCCTTCCTGGCCTCTCCATCCCTGTACCAGAGACAGGGAGGATATCTGCACCCCAGGGATCCCTTTCCAAAGGGTCTGGATGTCCCTCAGCCCTGTAGGAAGGGGCTGTGGGAACCAGCCCTGCCTCTGCTCCTTGTTACTGCTCTGAAGAGCTCAGAACAGAGGGGAGACGGTGCAGGGCTTTGTTAAAACAAATAAATCCAAGGAAAAGGCCTCGGAGGCGTTTCCTCAGCAACCGATGTCACGCGGGATGTCTGGCCTTCCCCTGCCCGCCGCCTTATTATGGGAAGGGAAAAGAAAGGGAAGCAGAAAGCAGAGGGGAGCTGGGGACAGTCTCCTGGCAACGCAGGGGACAGCAATGTCCTCCTGCCGGAGGACACGGCTCCAGCACAGCCAGCCTGGCCATTCCTTGTGGTGGCAGCGTCGGGATGAGGGGGGCATCCCTGGTGTCCCGTGGATGGATGCGACAGCGCGCCGGGCACAAGCACATCCCGAGGGATGCCCATTTACCCAGTGTGGGTCCTCCACTGCAGCGCAGTGGGAGCTTAGCCCCTCTGCTTTCTCCTCTTAACCCATAGTTTATGGATCACCACGCATCCTCCCATAATACCAAGGTCTGGCAGCAGGCAGGGCAGGGGCTGGGGACAGGTTCCCTGGCCTGGGTCTGTTGTGGCCACACTCCCCCTGGCCTCAAATCCATGTAATTTGAGCTATTTAATCCAGCCTGGCTCACTTTTAATAGGCAGCAGTGAGCAGCTCATTCAGTGGGGCTGAGCAAGGAGAAGCCAGAAGAGTCTGTATGGATGCGGGTGGCTCAGGGATGCAGAGAGGGGACCTTTCCTGCCTTCCCCAATGCCCTGCATCACCCTGTGCCCAGCAGCAAGGTCCTGCCAGCCCCCGAGCCCCCTTGCTGGGCACAGCTCAGCTGTGAGCCCCACCACAGATGGTGCCAGAAGTGGAAGCAAACAGGGTCATAAAGCAATTAGTCCAGGTCCGGAGGTGCAGCAGCAAAGTCTTTAACCCCCTGATTACCAGATCAGGCAGGGAAGGATCACTCCCTGTTTGCCTGGTTCTTATTCCCTTCTGCAAAGCCTCCACTTCTGGCCCCTGCCAGAAGAAGATGCTGAGTGAGGCTTTGCTCTGACCTGTTACCACAGATGCATATTTAATTTGCCTCTTAATACAGCTGCACCTACCTAGCAATGGACTGGCCAAGCCAGACACTATATTTTATCCCTGTGTGTTGATCTGACAAGAGGAAATCGATATGTTCCTCTGAACACCAGGAGCAAGCTGATACCTCAGACTAAGAGAAACGGAAATAAAGCTATAGGTTTCCAAGGGAGGATGGTGGGGTTTTCCCTGCAGTAATCTGTGCTGGGATGTGTGGGTAGGAGGTAGCTGCAGGTGGTACCCAGAAACCAAAGGCAACATGGGGATTCAAGGATGCTGGAGAGGGACTCTTCATCAGGGACTGTAGAGATAGGGCAAGGGGTAATGGGTTTGAACTGAAACAGGGGAAGTTTAGATTGGATATAAGGAGGAAATTCTTTACTGTAAGGGTGGTGAGGCACTAGAATGGGTTGCCCAGGGAAGCTGTGAATGCTCCATCCCTGGCAGTGTTCAAGGCCAGGTTGGACAGAGCCTTGGGTGCCATGGTTTAGTGTGAGGTGTCCCTGCCTGTGGCAGGAGGTTGGAACTGGATGATCTTAAGGTCCTTTCCACCCCAAACCATTCCGTGATTCCTCCAAACCCCATCCTCTGAGTGAGTTCCTCTCCATGCTTCTCGCTGCAGGTTCATGAATCACCGCGTCCCATCCAACTGCAGGTACCAGCCGACGGAGTACGAGCACGCAGCCAACTGTGCCACCCATGCAGTGAGTCCCTGTCCCCACCCCAGGGCTAGGTGGGATGGTGCTCAGCTCCCCATGGATCCTCTGAGGAACTTCAAGGAACTCCTAGAAATGCTCATGCTCAGCTCTGCTGCTGCGGGTCTCAGGGCTGTGGTGAAGCAGATGGATGCTGGGCAATGGGATGCTCTCCCTCCTTCTGCCCTGGGAAGCTGGTGTGCATGTCCCTTGCTCTCACTCACCATGCCCCCAGGGAAGCTGGCTGCCGTGGGCTTAGTGGAGCAGGAGTATTTTGCAGAGCTCCATGAAAACAGAGTGGTTTTCACAGCAGGGGTGGTGACAGGAGCCCCATGGGGCTGCCTACACAAGCGGTCCCCACATCAGGGTTTCCCTTAGGAGCTGGCAGCTCCCACTCTGAGTCCTGGGGGATGACTCGGGGGTAGCCATCCTCCTTGTGCCTTCCTCCTCCTCATCTTCACCTGGAGAAGCTGTTTTGGAGCTGCACCAAAATAGAGGGGAAAAAGCCTGCCCCTCATGGGTGGTGGCTTTGACCAGGAGCAAAAGGAACACCTAAAAGGCAAATCAGAGACTGTACTGTAGCTGCTAGATGGAAATGCAGAGAGTCAGCAAAGATTTGCTTCTCCTTTCCAGTTCTGGATCCTGCCCAGCATCCTTGGCAGCTCCATCCTCTACATCCTCTCTGATGACCAGTGGGAAACTATCTCAGCCTGGATCTATGGCTTTGGCTTGTCCAGCCTCTTCATTGTCTCCACCATCTTCCACACCATCTCCTGGAAGAAGAGGCATCTCAGGTACCAGCCCTGATTGCTGGGGGTTCAGGAGAAGGGGGAAAGTGTCCAGAGGCCCATGGTGCTGCAGGCTGTGACCTGTCTGTCTCTGTCCATCCCACAGGACAGTGGAGCACTGCTTGCACATGTTTGACAGGATGGTGATCTACTTCTTCATCGCAGCATCATATGCTCCCTGGTGAGTTGCTGGGGAGTGGGGGCCATCACTTGCCCCCCCCCCCCGGATGGGAGAAAATCACAACAGCTCCAACAGATAGGGCTTCCCTCTGTGGCTTTGACTCTGCTCGGGGCTGTACCCTACCCCTTTCCTCAAAAGCTTATCTTTTAGATTGCAACCCCTTTAAGTTGAAGTTGCAAGCTGGGAAGACCCTTTGATGGGATAGCCATGGGGCACCTCTCTGCCCTAGATCCTCACCACCACTTGGGTCTTGCAGGCTGAACCTGAGGGAATTGGGTCCCTGGGCTTCCCACATGCGCTGGATCATCTGGATCATGGCATCTGTTGGCACCGTCTATGTTTTCTTCTTCCATGAGCGGTGAGTGCCATTACTTGGCTCTGTGCTGGTGGGTATTGCAGAGCCCAGCTCTGCCAGCCCCTATAAACGCCCAAAGATGCAGGGGAGAGCAAGAAGGATGGAGACAGACAGACAGGTACAGTGTTCCTGGCAGTCTTCTGGTCGGCTGGAAGTGGAGAATCGGACCACGTCCTTCCCCATCTGTATTCTGGCTTTAGGAGCTTTGGTGGCAGGGATGCGGGAAGAGGGATGTGGGAAGAGGGATGCGGGAAGAGGCCCGCGGGAGCAGGGACGTGCTGCTATGAGCTGCTTCTTCCACATGGTGGCACCAAACGGAAAGCAAAAGGCTCCAGATGCCTGTCCCCGAAGCCCCAAGCTCCCAGCCCTGAGCTGGCAGCTCCGAAGCCAGGGTGAGGGTCCATCACCCCGGAGCAGGGTGCCAGCCCCGTCGCAGTGGTGTGGCTCACACATGAGGACACGGGACCTGCCGAGGTGGCACTTCCAGCCCTTTTCCTATAGCACTTACAAGTGTAAAACTCAACGCTCTTGCCTCCAAGCAGCTTCTCTGTCGGTCGCAGGTACAAGCTGGTGGAGCTGGTGTGCTACGTTATCATGGGCTTCTTCCCTGCGTTGGTCATCCTCTCCATGGTAAGCCACTGCCGGGAAGCACACGGGCTCAGCGCAAGGGGCATATCCCAGCAGGACTCCGGAGGGTTCTGTGGTGGATAAAGCCAGCCCCAAATACGACGTGGCCCAGCTTGGTTTTGCAAGTGCTTTGGGTCCCCACCACTGGACTTCCTACCCGGGCTCCATCGCACTGAAGTCCTCCAAGCCAAGCCAGGGTGCTGGGTCCCCATTGCCTGGCTGGAGGGGAGGGTGCAGCAGAAGGCAGAGAGGAGGACAGGGATGCCATGGCCATCACTGAGCCCTATCTCCCTGCTTGCTCCCAGCCCAACAGGGATGGCCTCCCGGAGCTGGTGGCCGGTGGATTCTCCTACTGCCTGGGCATGGTCTTCTTCAAGAGCGACGGCCGCATCCCCTTCGCCCATGCCATCTGGCACCTCTTTGTGGCCATTGGAGCTGGCATCCACTACTATGCCATTTGGAGGTATCTCTACCGGCCTGGCACGCTGGAGGCTAAAACATCCTGGTAGATGCCTTAAAGACCAGCACATGGGGGCATGAGGGGAGCAGGGAGACAGCCTGTGCCACGGGCTCACCCTAAACCACCCACTAGCCCCATGGGCAGTGCTGGTGCCCTTCCTGCACAGCCAGGAGAGTCTGGAGGTGGATTTTAAACAGACTTTCCTCTTTTAACCTCGGGAACTGCTTGGATTTTGGGCACAGGTTTTGTAACACAGTGACCCACCAAGGGGCTGCTGGTGGCAGGGGAATGAATGACCGTGTGCCAGGGGCTTGAGGGGCTTCACTCACTTGCCTGGCCCTGAGCATCCCATGGGGTCCTTGACCCCGCCTGCCCCTGAATAGTGACACCCTGGGTTTGGCTACTGAGCCCTTAGCATGGGCCCCCCAAGGGACTGGAGGAGTTGGGATGAGGGGAGAGATCCAGCCCCTTTCCCTTGAGATGCTCCAGCCTGGGAGGGGGCACATTGGCATCCCTGCTCCAACCGGGCTCAGCTCCTAAATGGACCTAAATCATGCCAGCATTAACCACTCCCTCCCAGGTTCTCTATGGGAAGGTCCAGGGACAACAAAGCCTTATATGAGATTGAAACTGGGACCTCTTCCAGGGCACCCCAGAGTCCCCAAGCACTGCAGAACCCTTTCTCTCAGCCAGTATTAGGTGCACAACTCAGTACATCCCCCCCTGAACGGGCCCGGAGAGCCCACCAGGACGTTTTGTCCTTGGGGTGCTTTGTTTTCCTCTCCAATCTCAGTGCAGTGGCAGATTCAAAGCACAGCCCTGCTCCCAGGCTCTTGCCTGTGCCTTCAAGCAGGGAGCAGAGGGGGGATTCGGATGCCAGCATCCGCCTGGCTGGGGTCAGCCCATCCACATCAGGGGATTTTCGTTCTCCTTGAGGGAGGGAAGCAAACCTCCTGGGATTGGGATCACGGGGCTGCCTGCCTTTTCTGCTCCCATTCTGGTGATGAGCCTATTGCCCATCATCATTAACTCCGCTCCTGGGAGGATATCTGGCGTTCCCAGAATTGATGTAGGGGAAAGATGCATCTGCGTGATGCTTGGAGGTGAGCTGAATGGGGAGGTCCTAGTGATGCTCGGCTATTAAACACCTAACCACAGCTCCACAGTGCTGCTTTCCAGGGTACGATAACAAGACATGGAGCACCCATCCAGCCATCAGAAGCAGCCTGATAGTGCTGGAATGGGAAAAGCACACTGGTCCTGCTCCCCAGGCTGCTGGAGCTGTTAAGGACTGGTCTGTGCTGGGACCCCGCACAACATCGCTGCTCTCACCCCTGCCTGCACCGTCCCCAGGAGCCCCTGGAGGCATCGATTTCCCATCAGCTCTTTTCAGCCTCTTGATTAATTGTGGCTGCAGCAGCCTTGGCACAACGGGGCAAACGAAGGAGATTTATGGCCACTGTCCCACGTCTCCTGTTTCTCTGGTAGCCGAGGAGCTGAGCTCCAGGCTCTGCTCTGTCCCCCACAGAGCTTAGGTCTCCCCAGCCTGCATCATTCCAGGACCAGCTCTATATCGTCCATCAAATTACCAAAGAGACAGCATCCAGATGCTCATCCCCTCCTGACTGTGGCTGTGGTCACCAGGGCAACAAAAGAATCCTGTGGGTTTTCACTTCCATAGGCACAAGGTTCCTATAAGGGGCTCTAGGTGCATGCCTCTGCCATAGGGCTGCTGGGGGGTCTCTACACAGGGCACCCCAAATCAGCCTTTGGGCTGGGGACACCCCTTGGGGTGATGGGTGGTCCTAAGGGACAGGGGATGAATGACCCAGTGTGAGCCCAGTCTCTGCTGCTGCATCTCCCAAGATCCCATGTCCAACCCCTTGCTCCATCATCTGCTGCAGATGGAGGATAAGCTGGGAGTAACCAGCAGTTGGTGGAGCATTTTGGGGGTTGAAATAGCAGGATAGGAGGTCCCAGAACAGAAGATGCTATTTTTTCCTGCCTGGCAAGTCTTTACCCTTCTCCGTGCCTCAGTTTCCCCATCTGTAAAATGGGGGAGAAGACAGCAACCTACCTCACAGGGCTCATGTGAGGACCTGTGGAGCACCTGGAGGACAACCAGTGCTTTACAAACGCGTGCTTCAACTTTAACCGAGGGGGACACACCAGATTCCCAGCATCACCGTGGGGCATGGTGACAACAGCGGCTCAATGTGCCTGGCTCTCCTCCTTTTCCATCACTAAATCCCACTGGGAACAGGCCATGCACACAGCAGTCAGGGGCTGAGGATGCCCAGGGACCACTGTTGCATTTCGCTCTTCATCCCAAGGGATGAAGCTGTTTTGCCATTGGGGCTTCTGGCTCTAAATGCATCCTGGGGGCTCCTGAGTCACAGGGAGGTGCCCGAAAGACCTTTCGAAGCCACTTTATCCCAGCCTCCTGCTGAAAACCCAGGGCAGGGCAGATATCCAGGTGGGAATGGGTGGCTGGGCTCCACTGGGGACATCGCCACGCTGCCTTGAGCCCAGATCTGCCAAGTGGGCTTTGCTATAACTGATAAATCCCCCCTCTTCTCTTGCTTCCTAAATCCTTCCCTTGCAAAGCAGGGAGCACAGAGCAGGTTATGGGATTGTCCTCAGTTTTATACTAATCCTAAATGACTCCTAACGTTGAGGATGTCTGCGGAGGAGGGTCCGAGGGGCCTTTTTAGCATCTCACGTTTTCACTGTCCATTCTTGTTCGATCAGTCTTTTATAGTTAACACAGTACTGGGTCAAGGAAACACAAACGTACGGAAGATAACGCTAATGACTATTGCTTCCTGTGGAGTAGGATTGAAATAAAAACTCAAGATACCTCACCGCTGCCTGTTTGTTATATCAAAATGACTTAACCTGCAGTATGTGGAAATCAACCCATTTTCTATGTGACTTGGCCCATATGGGTGAGGAGAGGAGCCACCTATGGTGATGGAGCGCTGAGAACTGACTCACTTTGATGCATGGATGGCAGTGCCATCTTCTGCCTTGGCTCGCTGGGGGACCCAGTGCTGCTGCACCCTTCACACCACAGGGAAATCTGGGAGGCCATGGCCTGGTTGAGCTCCAAGCTGTGGGGTTTCCTTAAACAAGAACAATTGGTGGCTGCTGATGGCCCCATGCTCGGTGGTGGCGGCTGAAGGGCTCCCCAGCACCTCACCGCAGTGGTTTCGGTGCCAAGCCCTGCACGCATGCTCTGGCCCTGCCATCTCCTCTCCTGCTGTAGCTGAGCCAGGGGTTGATGTGCATCAAGCCCTGGGGCTGCATCTGCAGGGGGATGAGGATGCCAGATCTAGGGAGGAGGAAAGGGGCAGGGGGCAAGCACTGCTCGCTGTGGACCCCAGAGAGGAAACCCACCATCACCCACCAGCTCCCACAGGCACTGGCTCCCCTTGTGGAAGGAGAATTTGCCCCCATTCATGAAGCCCTCCACATGGTGCTGCCTGCCCAGGGCTCTGCACATCCACTCTCGCTTGCACCTCTCCAGTGTAGTCACACCGGGGCTGGATCCCCCACAGGCTCAGGAGCTTTCCCAGAGAGCCAGGGAGGGTTCCCTGCTTCCAGGGGCAGCTGCACTCACCCCCAAACCTGACCCACAACTTCTACCTCGCCCATAATTTGTTTGCTGCCGGCAATTGGGCTGGACTGGGAGGCTTCCTGCTTTGCTTTCCTTTGGTGCTGTCTCTCCCAGAGGGTGTCTGGGTGGCAGAGCTGCCTCCCCACCCAAAGCGTAACCCCTGCACCATGTCTTCAACCAAAAGGAGAACTTTCAGCTGATGGAGGCAGAGCATCGGCCACCTCCTTGTTTCAAACAACTCCCTGGTGATGTTATAGTGCTGTTATGGTCCATCCCTTCCTGATTTAGGGCCTGTTGTGATAGGAGGAGAGGTGATGGTTTTACACTAAAAGAGGGGAGATTCAGTCTGGATGAGAGGAAAAAATTCTGTACAATGAGGGTGGTAAAACACTGGCGCAGGCTGCCCAGCGGGGTGGTGGATGCACCAACCCTGGAGACATTCAAGGCCAGGATGAATGTAGTTCTGGGCAACCTCATCTGATTGGAGATGTCCCTGCTCATTGCAAGGGGTTGGACCTTTAAAAGCCCCTTCCAACCCAAACTGTTCTGTGATTCTACTCAACCCTGCAGCCACTGCAGGCTCCAGGTCACCTTTGGAGCTTGTTTGATAAAACCTGTTTAGCCAAAGCTGTCTCACTCCCCTGGCATTTCCATTGGGCACTGTGCCCAGGGGGAATAGAACCATAGAATCAGCAAGGCTGGAAGAGACCTTTAAGATCATCAAATCCAACCGTTCCCCAGCACTGCCAAGACCACCACTGACCCATGTCACCGAGGGCCTCATCTATGGGGTTTGTGAACGCTTCCAGGGATAGTGTTCAAAATGGTTCAAGGGGTGGATACCCTCCACCACTGCCCTGGGCAGCCTGTTCCAATGCCTGAGCACCCTTTAAGTGAAGAAACTGTTGCTGTTCTCCAGTCTAAACCTCTCCTGGTGCAGATTGAAGCCGTTTCTTCTTCTCCTATCGCTTGCTAGTTGGGAGAAGAGACCAACCCCACCTCACTCCATCCTCTTGTCAGGCACTTGTAGAGAGCCATAAGGTCTCCCTGAGCCTTCTCTTCTCCAGACTAAACCCCCCAGGTCCTTCAGCCGTCCCCCATCACACTTGTGCTCCAGGCCCTGCACCACCAGCATTGCCCTTCCCTGGCCCTGCTCCACCATCAAGTCGCGACATGTCGCGTCCTGCCCCTTCCGACCACAGGGGGGCGCCGCAGTGCCGTTCCGCCGCGCTGCGCTCCGCTCCGCTCCGCCCCGGCGGTGGGACACGCCGCGCAGCCCCGGCGGGTCCGGGCGCTGCAGCCGCCGTGTCCCGCACGGTGAGTACCGCGGGGGGGGCGCGCACCGTGGGGCCGGACAAGGCAGACCCTACCCGAGGGGGTGGTCTGGGGACTGATCTTCCCCTATAGCATCCCATGGGACACCGCTGGCAGCCCCTCCGTACGGAGCCCCCCGCTCCCGGGAGCCGCTGTCCGGGATGGGGCCAGCAGCGATCCTCACCTGCTGGGACGGGCACGCTTGTTTCTCGTCCGCTTGGAAAGTGGAGGCAGGGGCAAAGCGGCGGTGAGGGTTGAGGCTTGTCCGGTTGCTGTTGGAGACCCTACGGGGCAGCGGGCAGGCGGGGGCCAGGCTGGGGAGATGCAGCACCCTGGGATCGTCGTCCCGTTGCCAGACACCTGGGGACCCTTCCTTCCGCTGGGTGTCCCCTTGTGGCCCTTGACCCACTGCGCACCCTTCGGGATCCTTCTCCCCACTGCGTGCCCCTTGGGATGCTTCTGACTGCGAACCTCTCGGGGTCCTTTTCCCCACTGCATGCCCCTTGGGGCTCTTAACCCAATTGCACACCTTTTGGTATCCTTCTCCCCATTGCACATCCCTTGGGATCCTTCTCGCCCTTGCATGCCCCTTGGGATCGCGCTGCTATTCCACACACGCAGTTTCACCTGTATTCAGCTGCTTGCGACTGTCGTGGCATCTCAGGCCTTGGCAGGGAGCTGCTGTGGGTCTGTGTCCCCGCGTGGCTGGAGCAGTTTCATGCTGACTTGTAACTCTAGCAGAGGAAACTCAGGGGAGTTTGCTGCTTGCTTGGGAAGTGCTTATTTTCAGCACTCTCCAGGATCAGTTAATTATCGCAGGAAAAGTATCACTGCTAAGATCTTATAATTAGGCAGCCTACGGAGACTCTGCTGCTCAGGAGGCAGCAGAAAGCAAATGCTCTTTGTGAGTGTTTCTTGTGTGAGAAGTGAGAGCTGCCTGGGCAGAGGGCTGGAATTTGTACTTGTGCATTGCCTGAGAGCTGATGCACGTTGGTGGCTCCAAACCTGCAAAATAATAGGGGAAAAAATGAAGTGAGAAAAGAAAATGTGCTGAAAGGACTCCTGTTGTTCTTGTAGAATTGAGTCCTAATCAGTATAATTTGTCTGCAGAGCTAGAAGTGCTTTTAGGACAAACTGTTAGTTCGTCTTTGCAGGACTGCCTTTATACCTGCCTTGAATGGTCCTTGGGTTGTGGGGTCCAGGGTGCTACCACAGAGCGCCTGCTGCTAATAATAACATGGTAAGGAGTTTACCTGCTCTGATCCGGCTAAAGACAGCACTGAGGCTGGCATCGACATTATCAGCCTCCAGTCCATCCCTAGATTAGATGGATAAAACTCACACAAGAAGAAACTGGGCTCTGAAGCAGAGACTCGATCCAGAATGGGGGCTCTGACACTGAACGGGGTCTGGGCTCTGCCTCAGCAGCAGGGATGGGATCTGCAGAGGGGCAGGATTTGGAGCCAAAGGAGCGCACGTCAAAGGCGCCGTGTCCAGGGTGTTCTCATTTCCTTTGCTCTCTCAGTTATAATTTGTTCCACATTGCAGGGCCGGCCAGCCTCTCCCTGCGCTCGCAGCATCCAGGCTGCTGTGGTTGCCATTAGAGCAGTGGTTTCCATCCAAAACATAAAGGGAAAAGAAAAGGGAAATGTTCCAAATAGGGATGTGGGGAAATGGCTTTCCTGGTGGCCATTCTGGGGTGGCTGCAGCTGGAATCTCACCGCCCATCCATGCAAACCTGCATCTGCCCCAGGGAAATTCCAGGAGGTTTAAAAAGTGGTTTAATAGTGCTGTTGCTCTTCCCAAAAGGGAGTAAGATGACCTGGTAGCCACAGGTTGCTTGGCTTGGTAGCATCCCCTTGGGGAGAAGAGGGAGAAACCTGGCGCAGGCTTTAATTGATGAAAGACTTCAGCACCAGGAATAAATTCCTGCTGTCCAATGTGCCTCTATGGAAAATAACTCTTGGCACGTAGGAATGACTTCAGTCTCCAATGCGAGAGGTGCCTTTCTGGCTGTAATACAACTTTACAAGGCATTTGAGTTATGTGAGGTGATATTCTTGTAAAAACCTGCAGTTTTCAGTATTAAACCCAGTCCAGGCCAGTATTTAGAGCTGACATTCTACGATGTCAAGGAAGCCGGTATGAAATAAACCCGATTCATTTCAAAGGCAGTTATCAGGGGAGATTATCACTGCTGGGCACTGCTAGCTGGTTGCATGCCCTCCGTGTTTCAGTGCTTTTATCACGAAGCTGGAAGGAGATAGGAATGATTGCTTGGAAAATCCTGGGGCCGACCCAGAGCAGCACAATGTCAATAGCTTGGACAAATCTGGACGGTAAACCGGGCAAGCAAAAGCCTTCCTAACTGGAGCCAAATGGGAAAGGGAAGTCTTTTTGCACCCAAAAATAATAACTGGAGTTGTCCATGTTTTCCTGGCCCTAACCTGGATGATAGGTTTTCAGCAGGAGCTGGGAGAGACAGCACAGAGGCGCATTCCCTCCTCCAGCAGGAGCTGCCTGAAGGGTGGCTGTGTGTGTCCATCCCGATTTCCATGCTGGAGAATTGAGTATTTTCCAGGATTAATGGGAAACTTTGCTATGGAAAGAAATAGCAGTTATTTGCCTTTGTGATCAGGGTGCTGTCAGAACTGGATTTGGGCTGATGACAGCCAAACCCAGCCTCTCCATCTCAGTGGAGGTGTGGAGGCTGCAGGGAAGGGACCGAGGGACTGCAGAAAGCGTCTAACAATGAGAGATGAGATGGCCATTGTGTTAATCCCCCCATAAATCAAACCAAAGAGGAACAAGTGTGGCTTGATTAAAGCACCTAAATACTCTCACAGAGGAGAAAATACATGGTAGCCAAAAGCTTGTTAATTGAGCAGAGAAAAGCATGACAGGAATCAATGTCTGGCAGTTGAAGGCAGACACACTGGTAATAAGGCGTAAATATTTAACCTGTGGGAGCAATTAATCATCAGAAGACGCAGCGAGCAGCAGAGGTGGCATCAGCATCTCTTTGCCTTTAGCATCATGACCCGTCACCTTGCAGCTTCTCCCATAGCCCCAGTGCTGGGGAAGCAAGAAGGGCTGGATCAAAGCGGCACTGAGGCCCTGATGAAGTGGTTTAATGAGATGGTGCAATTTCAATCACAGCAGAGCAACAGAAAAGGACTATTTCTTGTGCCCTGCTGGCTCTTTCTGAGAAACACCACTGAAATCACTGCAGGCACTTCTTTTCTCTTTCCCTTTGGTTACCAGTGGGCATGTTCTTGCAGATCTATGCTGAGAGGGTGAGGGGATGGTGCTTGGTGGTTCTCCTCAATGTCCAGCAAAACAAACTGAGATTCAAGGAAAACACATCCCAGGGAGCATTCCAGCATGCTGTGGCTGCAGGGGGAAGGAGCTGGTCCAGGACTCGTTGTCCATCCATGGGTGAGAGGGTCCCCAGCCTGGCATCCCTGGGGAGGTGAATGCTTAAGAGAAGGAGATAAAGGTCATGGGGTTGCCACTGGTCCCATCTCTGCCTTTCCTTTCCAGTAGGATTTCTTTTCCTGTAGATGTTCTCTCTTGTCCCTTTGCCATGGGCATCACCGTGGCTGGGTTTGCTCCATCTCACCCCCCAGGGCTGCCATGTTCCTGCTGCGATGGAGCCTGAGCTTGGGGCTGGTCTGGACTTCCCCATCTGTGGTTGGACGACCATGTGCAAGCACATGCGTCACCAGGCATGCATCCCCTGTGGCAATGCGCCCCATTCATCCCAGATGGCAGCAGCTTGTGCTTGGGCTGTTTGATTTGAGGCGGGGGGAATACAGTGGGATGCTGAGCCATAGGGGATATATACATGGTTCAGTAGTCTGCATGCAAAAGTGAGGCACATCAGGAGAGGAGTCATAGCATCTCTGCGCCCTCCAAAGCCACCACACTGTGAACAGCTGATGTCTGTGGGCAGCCCAGGATCACTTCTCTTCCTCTTGCAGAGACACAACGGATGCCCACCCAGGACAATGCGTGACAGGGGAGAAGGCTCGTTTTAAGAGAGAGGATGAATGGAAGGAAAAAAGGCACGTGAGAAGGATGGCAAGGTAAGGGGAGGCTTTGCCTGGGCACTGGTTGGAACTGGTGGGAAGGAGCTGCTCACCCATGGTGGGAGCAGGAACCTCAGGGCCAGCAGGAAAATCCCTGTTGGTTGCAGTCAGTTGTGGTGATGGAAGGACATGTGGTGGCCATGTGGATACCAAAAGGATTTGTCATAGCTCTGCAGGGTAAATACAGACAGTGCTGGCTATGGAAAATACCTGGTTTTGGTGTGGCATGTGAAGAGGTGAAGGATCCCACTGGGAGGCAATCACAGGCTTTTGGCTAATTCCTGTGTAGTCCTTAGTGGAGGTGTCTCTGGATGCTGAAGAAGGGGACTTTTTGGAAGGTCTGAGTCATGCTTCATAGCTGCAGGCATGTATCCTCCAGGGAGGCTGCCTGAAGCAAGGAGAGAGCTTGCCTGAGCTGGGAGGTCCAGGAGCACACGTCCCATCAACCTGAGGTTGTTAATACCCTTAACAGCTTGTGTCCAGGTAGCTGGGCCCAGCTGGAGCATCCCTGCTCTCACCGTAGGACCCAGTGGTATTGCACGTACCAGTTTTCTCTTTAACCTCCTTGGAGATGCCTGTGACCAGCAAGCCTGAGCACATGGATGTGGGAAGAGCCCATTCATTATCACTGCATCCATCAGAGCCCTCAGGGGGATTAAGACCATGTGTTGTCTTTGGGAGAAGGTGACCCGGGCTGATGCCTGGTTCAATCACACTAATGTTACTCCAGATGTTGAAAAATGGGATGAGCAGGCTGGAAGATTCTCCCAATCCAGGCTCCTGATTTTTTCCCCATAAAATGCCTTCTCCCTGCACTCTGTAGAAGCTGCATTTGATCAAAAGAGCAGGAAAATAGCTGAGCTATAAATAACGTATTCACAACCAGGCAGGGACCTGCAAGCAGCGAGGATGATGTCTCAGTCTGTGATGTGGACTTGGAGGAATGATTTTATCACCAGCAGATATTAGAAGATTCCCCTTTGTGCTGGAGGTAGTTCAGGGCAGAGGAAATTAAACCTGCAAGCTGAAAACAGTGATTTGATGACAAAGGTTTGTCTTTTGCATCCTTGATGGCAAGGTCTCACAGGGACACCGGAAGGTTTTGGTCTGGTTAATGTTAATGAGGGCTGATGGTGCTGTGCTAACAACCTGGGGTAGCTGTTCCTGAACCTGACTCTGTTAGTGGCCTGACCTGCTCCCCAGGTCGGGTCTGCCCTGGTGCTCCTGGGAGGTGGCACAGATCAAGGATGTCAAGCAGACATCAAGGGGTGTCCCCAGGGATGTCCCCAGTGGGAGCAGCAGCACTGGCAGAGGAGCAGCAGTGTGGGGAGAGCCAGAGCTCTAACCCCATCCCTAGAGGTTCATCACACAGCTCCCAGTCACATCCTGCAGCCTCAGCTCCTGCTGGTGCCTCAGTTTCCCCATCTGCAGCGTTCAGTGGGTGCCTGGCTCTGTGATGGGAGGACGTACACCCCGCAGAAACCCTCTGTGCACGGCAGGGAGCTTGTTTCTGGGTTAGAAGGTGACCTCTTCCATTAGCAGCAGGGACACGTTCTCTTCCCAAATTAGATGGTGGTTTGGAGGCTTTCCAGGCCCAACATCGTTCTGCCTGATAGTGCTGGGTTTGCTCTGGTGGCAAGATCCTGCCTGAGCAAGGCAGGGCTGCAGATGCAGAAAGGTGCTGGTATCCCAAACCAACCTTGCATGCTCTGCTGGATCACGCCTCAGGGCTGCTCTGCATAGCTGGGGATGAGATATTTTGGCTGTCCTCTGGTGCTGTTCCTTGCATGCCAGATGCATGTTATAAACGTGGAGGCGAGGGAAATCCCTGTGCTGTTGGAATCGGGAATGCTGAAGTTGTCTTTCCAGACCTTTCCCACCAGCAGCTCACGATGCAGCCGGTCGTGTTATGAGTGCTGCGCAAGTGCCGGCTGTTGTGCATCCGGGATGTGATTTCAGAGCCGGCCCCAGATGCTGACAGTGACATCTGGCACTATCTGCCTGAAGCCTAAAGCCAAGAAGAGCACTTGGGTTTCCAGCCTGTTCCAATGGATGAGGTGCACCAGGAGCTCTTGCATGGCCGCGGTCCCATGGCCTTATCTCCACTGCCCCAAGCAGCCCTGCCCTGGTTAACGTGACAAGGTCAGCCTTTGTCAGTGATGCTTTAGTGTCCTCCACAAACAAGCAACAGCCAAGAGGTTTGCCAGAGTCAGGCTGGTTTTGAAGGGTTGATCAAAGCCCGTTTTCACCCTGTGCCTCTCAGTGAGCAAAAGCGTTTAGCAGTGACCTCAGAGTGACCGAATTCCCACTTCAGCTTTCTGTTTCACCTCTAAATAAATGGGATTGCTCCGTAAACTCGTTAGTGGAAGTAACTGCTGGTGCCTTGGCTCCTGACCAGGATGGGCCACGCTGGGTTCTGCTCTCCTCCTATTGCGTTTTGCTTGGGTGAGAGGGACCTCAATGCATACAATGGAGGAGGAATTTGGGGCTGCTCCAGCTGCATTTGCAGGGACAAATCCATCCTGGGGTAACTGTGCTGACATCAAGGACCTTGGCTGCCGGTGTTTTGGGTTGCACAAGGGAAACATCCTTCCCTTGCTGCTGTCCCTTTTCACTTTGGAGGTGGTGGCAGCTCCTCTGTGGCCACCACCTGCTGCTTCCATGCTGCCCATCTGGCCTCCAAACCACTGACTTCCCCTTTTCCTCTCCCCTGCCCAGCCACGCTCCACAATGACCTCACGCACCATGTTTTACGGCTCCTCCTCCTCCACCATGGCCCCACCATCCAAGAACCGTCTGAAGCGCCAGAGCCGGATTTTCTCCCAAGTCTTGTACCGGACCCTGAGCTACAAGGACCGGAGCTCAGCATCTTCCTCCCCAGCACCCAATGAGGACGACCCAGCCGAGCTCTCCACCCAGCTCTCTGTCCCCGGCATCCTGAAGATCTTTGGGGGCAACATCTGCGCGGGCACCAACTACAAGAGCGTGCTGGTTACGGGCAGCTCGGGCGCACGGGAGCTGGTGAAGGAAGCGCTGGAGCGCTATGGGCTGAGCCAGCTCAGCGCCGGGCAGTACGCCCTGTGCGATGTGATCGGCAGGTTCGAGGGCCCCGACAAGCAGTGGCAGACGGAGGGGCTGAGGGTGCTCGGTGACCACGAGAAGCCGCTGCTCATCCAGGACCTGTGGAAGCCCAGGGAGGGCTTCTCGCGGCGGCTGGAGCTGCGCAAGAGGGCAGAAGTGGAGGAGATGGCAGCCAGGGATGTGGACACCACCACTGCAGGTCAGAGCTGGGTGCGGGATAGGGACAGGGTCCGGGGAGATGCGACCCTCCCCAAGCATCCCATACCAGCAGCTTCTGCAGGTTTTGGGAATGGGAGGTGGGTGGTGCAAGCGGGAGGGCAGCCACGTTTTAGCTGCAAGGCTTCTGGGTAGGGTTGATACTCAGAGCTCTCCTGCATAGTTTTGGTACCTGCGACCCCAAATACTTACCCCAGCCAGTTTAGGGTTTCATACAGGACCCCGCTTGCAGCCAGGCAGCGGCAGCAAGACCATCAGTGTGGCCCACTCTTCCCATCACTGTGCACCAACATCCTGGTGTCCCATGCTTTGGTGCAGCTTCATGCCTGGCTCTCCTGCACCTCCATCTCCCTGTGGGCATCCCCCAGGCCATTCACCCCAGGCAAATCTGCAGGAGCAATTAAGCAAGATGAAAAGCTAATGAAGGGAGAGCAATGTAGGGCAGGAGAGCTCCTTCAGAGGTAGCTGATAAGTCTAAGGCTGGCAGGAGGAGATAAGGGCATCATTAGGAGCCAGCAGGTTAATAAGTGACCCTGCTAATGAAGTTTTCCTCCTCCCACCCTCAGATAAAAGCCCCACAAGGATGAGGGTGGAAAGGTTTAGAATCAGGTTTGTAATTGCATGATGCCCTTGATGGGTCTGACCTGCTGATGGAAGCATCCAGATCCAGCTTGGGAGGTTTTGCTGGGATGGGCCCTAAGTGCCTCCTCACACCTGTAGCAAGGAGTTGTGATTGTCAGAAACAGCCTAATGATGATGCAGGTTTAGCCCATGGGCTCAGCAAACAGGAGCCAAGGTTGCCCCCAGCAGCAGCAGAACAAAGGGCCTGACCTATCCCATGCCAGTAGGGATGGGGCTCCTTTCCAATCTGCTCTAATGAGGGCTGGAAGGAGACCAGGCACATGGAATGAACGAAACCAGAGAGAGCAGAGGCTGCGATTTGCTATTGCAATTTTGCCTGGATGCCCCAAAATCTGAGTGTGGAGTTAACAGCTTTAGGGGTTGCTTGTGTTGTGGGGGGCTTGGGATGGGTTCACCCATCCCAATGGAATGGAGGAGCAGTGGGAAAACAGCCCCCAGGCCTTGTGTTAATGCTGTGCAGGGGGGTCCATGGGATGCCAATGGTGAGACGAGGCTGCCTCTATCCCTTGCTGTGTCCAGTCCATGGAGGGGATGCTACAGGTTCCAGCTCATTGCATGCGTGACAGAGAGAAAGAGGCTACTGCTGCCAGCCCCTGGACCAGGGAGGGAGCTGCAGAGGTGGATGCTCTCTACTCCTTCATCTCTTTCTTCAGGCAGGATCAGAGAGACCTTAAGCACTTTGGGACAGCAGTGACTCTAAAAACAGCATCTTTTGAATAGAGGCAAGGGCAAGAGTCAAGCACAATGGTTACAGCACACGGTGAGGAGGGCCACGTGACAGCTCCCAGCCTGAGCCCAAGGTCACATCAGCTCTTGGCCTCAAATCCTCCCCCTTAGATGCAGCGCTCCTAGCCATGACCTGGGTGGGCTGGCAGTGATGGGGAGGACAAGGCTCCCACACAGGCTGGGGCAGCAGCAGGATGCAGGCTGCCTGGTGCAGGAGCAGGCAGCACTGAGCTGGCCTGGGCTCAGCAGCCTGCAGTGATTGCTGATGAAGGAGCAGCTCCTGATGGGATCGCGTGCCCTGGATCTGGAAATGAGCCCGTTATGCTTTCAGTGTAGATATCACTTCATTTGTTTCAGCACTCCTGGGTGGGGTGGTGGAAATGCTCCATGTTTTAAACCTTTGGGCATTTTCCATAGCTGACCAAGCTCTTCCGAGACACAAAACCTACACCCACATTTGTTAGGCTATTTGCTCTGCCCACTCACAGCCCTGATCTGTCTTACCCGTTAAAAGCTCACACCTGCAGCCCTTTCTTTCAGTTTCTTACCCTATACTGGTGGCACTGCCCAAAGGGGTGCCGTGGGGCTGGGACCCACACCTTCCCACCCCATCTAGAAGCTTCTGGGAATGATGCAGCATGTCTGGGGGAAGTATCTACTTCCTCCTCATCCAGCATCCCCAAAAGACATGAAACCCCTGATGGGATGGGTACCGACTGTGAGTGCCCTCCACCAGGGTCACCCTTGTCACCAGCCCCAAGCTGGCAAGGGTTCCCTTGCCAAGCATCAGCTGCCTGCCCAGGGTGAGGAAAAATGCACTGGTGTGGAAAACGCAGCGTCTGTGCAAACATAAAGGGACTTTGGGCTTGCAGCTCCCTAGAAAACAAAACAAGGATGCTGCAAAGCAGGATCCCATGGGAAATACCTGCAGGGTCCTTACCCACATTAAGCATCGCTGGAGCTGCAGGACTGGGACCACTGGTGTCACTCAGGCTGGTGCATCACTTCCTGCCTGCTGCTGAGCTGATGGATGGGAGGAAGCCCCCACACCCATCCGAAGCCTATTAGCACATAGCTCAGGTGTTTTATCTGCTGGGTTACCCATTATCCTAATCATTATTAGCTGCTTCCCACTGGGAAGGAAGGTGCTCGCTCCTCATGCCACTGATTAGCAGCGGCACAGGTGGAGCAGCTCTGCAGTAAAGGAGGCAGATTCCCTCTCATGCCTGTCCCCTCAGCCCCACTCCTTTTGGGGAGCAATGAGGCAGTGGTTAGGGAGCATCCGGGGAGAACACCCACAACCCAGAGGTGCGGCACTTGGCATCTTTATGGCATTCATCTTCCAAAACAACCCCATTTTGCACCATGTCCTGAGCTTGCTGAGGCTTTCCCAGAGGCTGGAGGCTGAAATGCACGCACAACTCGAGAAACTTAGCAGTTAAGCCTATAAGAGATGCTCTGGCAGGTACCTTCGAGGATCTGCCTTTGATATGCCTTAGCACGAGTGCATCCAGGGAAGATTCCCTGCAGGGTCTGAGTAGCAATTCCATTAGGAAGGACCAGCCTGGAGTCAGCTCCTCCTGGGTAAATTCAAAGCATTTCTCCTTTCCTGGGGCCCCTGGAGGTATCTGTTGGCTGATTTATTTCCAGCCATGGACAGGGAACATCTTCCCTAGGCTGAAAAGAGGCAGATCCCGGTCAACATCCCAGGCACCACAACCAACACGTTTTCCCCTGGGATGCAGGATGGGTTTAGAGGCAGCAGCTTGGTGGGGCCTGGTGGGTGCTGGCCAGGGGTGCCCCGTTCTTCCTAAGGGATAGGGCGTGATCCTGCCCCATTCCCATCCCCATCACCGTGTGACTTCAGCAGCTTGGCACTGGAGATGCTCGTGCAGTGTTTCAGGTGGGATACTCTGCACATGCTTGGGAAGAGAAAGCAGTACGAGAGGACTGGAAAAAGCCCTATCCTGGTTTATGGAGGGGCTTTGTTATGCTCAGGAAAAGAGCCGTGTTTATCTTTCCAGGGCAGCTCCGGGGTTAGCGGGGAGCCTGTGACGGGGGCTCTGTCAGCACTGAAAAAGCAGCCTTTTCCTGCACAAAACGAGTACAGAAGCTTCCTTTCCCCTAGATAAGGGACCAGTGATGGCGTCTCCGTCTGGGTGGTGGGACCCCAATCCTGGCACCTCTCCTCCATCCCAATGCAATGAGCTCCAGCTCCCCAGGATCCAGCCCTTCTCCTCCTCCACTTCCATAGCCAGGCATCGCCCAACCATCCTTCATCCCTTTGGTCCCTTTCCATGCTGTGGGTTGGGGACGGGGCTCCTGGGGGGGGGGGCATTTGGCATCCCCAGTGGCACATTTGGGGCTTGTTGCACTCCCTGGATTTCACATCAGCGGGACCCAGACATCCCAATGCCGTGCTGCTGGCCGTGATGGGGACATGAGCCGGGCCGATTGCCTTTTAAAGAAGGACACAGGGCACTGGACCGCTCGGGTGACTTGGCTGTGCCTTGCCTTAATCCCAAGGCATGTGAACAGCAGGGGCTATTTTCTCCCTCTCCCACCGCCCTCCCCATCCTCATCTCTTTCGTTTTCCCAGCAATGGAGCACTTGCTTTAAAACAAACAAACACAGAAATGTATTCCAGAACCAGCAGCCCGTTCCTCACCAAATAAGGCCGATGGCATTTTCGGGTCTGAACTTGTGAGTGTCCCTTTAAGCAGCCCTGGGCACCAGGCTCTCTGCTCTGCCGTCCCCAAATCCCGCTGCTTGTCCCCAAATATCACTGGCCGCAGCCTGCTCGCTGGTCGGCTGAGCCGTAAATGGGGCTCTGGCTCTGTGCTGCACTGATGCTGCTGCAGTGCTGCTTCCACAAGCAAATCCTTTAGGCTTTTCCCCCCCTCTCTTCGTCCTCCCTGAATGCCAGCGACCTGCTCCCAGGAGGCTGCCCACCCCAGGTACGAGCATCGCCCATCGCACCCCCAACTTGTCCTGCAGAGCTGGAGCCATGCTTGCAGCACGGAGGGGTCTGTGGGGACCCCCTTAGGGATGGGGATGCCACTCGAGGGGCTGCTTTTGCAGCTCGGCCAGGCCTATTCATTCGCTCCAGCTCCCATTATTCCTCTTGCAAGCAGCTCTTCCCGAATGGATGTTTAGGAGAAGTTAATTACAGCTTCTCCTGCAGCAGGCAGCGGGCAGGCTCCACTGCAGCTCCAGCTCCCATGCCTGATGATGCTCGGGGTGGGGGCCGGGGGGACCTCCCTGTAGCTCCTAAAAAGCAGTATCCAGGCTCTTATTGAGCTGAATTTCTTTCTAGCAGAGTTTTCCTCTCTCCCCCCAGCCTTCGCAGCGTGGGGGATGCTGAGGATGCTGAGCCCAGCCTGGCTGTCCCAGTCAGTGGGGTTTGGGGGCCTAGGAGTTCTGGGACACCCCCTCTATGGTGGTAGCATTGGGGTGAAACTCTCTGCGTTGATGTCCTGCTGTCACCCTTCAGGAGGACAGGGAAACCAGGGGGGACACCAACCCGGGGCTGGGGATGCTTTGAGACTCTCCAAGCTGCAGCATCCCCCCTGCCATAGGGTGCTGCGGTACCCTGGGGGGGGGGGGGGGGAGCGGCGGGGACTGATGCTGCTCTTCCCCCTCCCCATCCCCGCAGGCATCAACGCCCAGGCGCGGAAGCTGCAGCGGCACCGGGCGCGGGGGGCCCGGCGGGCACCGGCGGGGGCTGAGCGGCTCGGCCCCCCCCCGGCCCTGCGGCGCAGCCTCAGCGAGACCAGCCTGGGCATCCCGGCCCGGAGGGTCGGTACCGGGGCCGGTGCCGGGGAGCGGCTCCAGCGGCACTGCTCCACCCTGCCCGGGAGCCCGGCGGCGGCGCGGAGCGGCGGCAGCAGCAGCAGCAGCAGCAGCATGCGGTACTCCCTCTACCAGTCCCCGCACCTCCTGCTCCTGCAGGGCTACAGCCAGCAGCATGTAAGCACCGCGCCGCCTCCCTGCGCACCCCCCTGCACCCCCCTCCGCTTTCGTCCCATCACCCCTTAAAGCCTCGGGGGGCTGCTTGCATGGCCGGAGCTGCTGGGGTGGTGGCGTGGAAGAGCATCCTTTAGAGCGGTGCCAGCCTGGGACTTGCAGCGTTGTCACCAAGTCTGTCCTCCAGCTTGCCCTCAAGCACTGGGGGTGCAGAGCGAGGACCCCCCGGTAGCATCCCAGAGGGATGTGGGAGCAGCGTCCCTGACTTGGCACAAGGATGGTCCGGTTTTGCGGGTGATGGCTGAACTGCCCCATCCCTTGTCTGGTTGCTAGTGGCAAACGTAATGAGGCAGCGAGGAGACAGAGTGGCTGGGAGCCCCTGGTCCCCAATGCTGGAGGCACTTGGAGAACTGGGAAGGCCTGGGATGCCTCTTGTAGTTAATGGCTACTTTGTCCCCTTTGGGAATAAGGCTGTGCCAAGGTTTCTGCAGGGTGACATTGGTACTGCAGCCACCCCATTAGTACAGCTGGGGACACTGAGGCACGGGGGGTGGGTTATGAGACCTGCTTTGGAGCAGGCTGGAGAATAAGGCAGGGCAGGGAGTCTCTGCTCTGACTGCTGTCCCATTGTCCTCCCGGGCTGGGGGATGCAGGCATTGCTGCAGAAGAAGGTGGGAAGGGCAAACAGCTGGGAGAAGGAGGTCAGAGAGATGGAGGGAGAACTCCTTCTGCCCAGAGCAGCCCCATTCACTGCATGCCCAAAGTTACTGTCCCCATTTATTAGCATGCCCAAAGCTGGGATCGCTGCTGTCCTGCTCAGCAGAGAGAAATGTGTTTCTGACATGCAACGATGCAGGGGACAGGGGGATGGCTGGGGACAGTGGGATGCTGCAGCACCCACTGCACAGCAGAGAGGAGGGTCCCTTTTGCCCCTCCATCCCTGGTTCATGCCGTGTCTCCCCCCTTGGCAGGACAGCTTGGTTTACCTGCTGAACCGCGAGCAGCACACGGTGGGCCAGAGGACGCAGGCGAGCAAGCCCAGCATCAGCCTGTCAGCCCCCGACATCCTGCCCCTGCACTGCACCATCAGGAAGCTCCGACCTTCCCGGCATTGCTCGGAGGAGAAGCTGGTGCTGGAGCCCATCGCCGGTGCCGGCATCTCCATCAACTTCACCGAGGTGGCCCGGACGGTCGTGCTGCAGCACGGGGACCTCCTCTCCCTCGGTCTCTACTACCTGCTCCTCTATAAGGACCCCATGAAGGCGCAGCCGCTGCCAGCACAGACCCTGCTGAGGCTGCGAGCCCTGCACCCCGCTGTCTCTGAGGGTCGCCCTGTCTGCAGGGCATGCGGCAGCCTGCTGAGGGACCCCGCCAGCAAAAAGAGGGGTCCCTCGCCTGCCGCCGGCCCCAGGGCACCCCGCAGGAAGCTGCTGCTGGAGTTCGAGCCGGCGGCTGAGGACGTGCTGCTGCGGCGCATCATGACCCTGATCGAGCCCGGTGGGGACGACCACAAGCTGACACCCGCCTTCCTGCTCTGCCTCTGCATCCAGCACTCGGCCACCAGCTTCGAGCCGGGAGACTTCGGGCAGCTGCTGCTCAAAGTGGCCAAAATGATCCAGAGGACGGTGTGGGTCAGTCAGCGGTGGGATGGGGGTGCTGGTGGGGTGGGGGTGCTGCTGATACCCCCTCAAGGAGGCAGCGAGTGCTGGTTGGGTGATGCTCGTGCCACCCCATCCCACTGGGTTTCACTTTGCTTTCCCCTTCTCTCCCTGCCCAGGAGCGGACACGGGAGCTGGCCGAAAAGCAGTCCCAGCAGTAAGTGCAGCCTCCTGCTTTGCCTTGTTTTGGCCCTGAATGGGGAGAATTCAACCCATTTCTTCCTCTATGAGCGAGGGGAGCCTGTGGCTGCCTAAAGCCACCTTCAAAGTGCCTGACGGCACTGACACACAGAGTTTTCCTGCTTAATCCCATGCATTCAGCTCCTGGTTCTTTTGCCACGTTGCCTACAAAGCTCCTGCTTGGAAATGTGTAGGGCTGGAAAAGCAGGCAAGCTTGCTGCAGGAATAGGACCTGCAGCAGCTCTGGGGTCTTCTCTGATCCAAGACCTGGCCAAGGCTTTGCACATGTGGCTTCAGAATTCCTAAGGGATATAGCAGGGATGGCCTCGGTGCAGGGTCTCACACCCTTAATGCTGAAGACCTGTCTGTGGAGTGCAGAGAGGGTTGGTGTTGCAGTGTGCATCCAGGGATGGTGGCACAGGGATGGGGAGCACCACCTTGGGGCTATCACAGCAGTGTGCTGGGGGGGGGGGGGCTGCCTTCCCAGCCACTTCCAAGATCCAGGCTCCAAAGCAACATCTGGAGAAACTGCTGGTGCTTGCTGCAAGCTCTGCCCTAGGACGAGCTCCTGCGGATGCTTCCCAGGCCTATTCCTGCAGCAGGGAAAAGCAGTTGAGCAACTTCCCAGATGCTTTTTATTTGGTTAGTTTTATTTTTGAGCAGCCCCATGCGGGCGGGCTGGGTTCAGCCGTTCAGAGCTGGCAGGAACAGCACATACTGCTTGGGGAGAGCCAGGAGCAGTTACTGCAGCTCCGCTCTATTAGGGGCAGTCTCACCCAAAAGTGGCACCCCACAAAGAGCAAGCAGCCCTCGGCCACCCTGGTCCCTGCATGGTCTCCTTTGCCGTCCTGTGGAGCTGGGACCACCAGATCACTTGTCTTCCTTAGGGGGATGCTGGGCTTGGGGGTGAGGGGATGCAGCAGCTCTTTGGCGTTGCCCCAGGCTGGGTGTTTTCTCCCCAGAAGCTTGAGTGGGGATGCTGAAGAGCAGCAGCCATAATGCTCACTGTGTCTCCCCAGCCAGGACCCTGCCACCCTGTCCCACTTCTCCGTCACGGACCTTCTCCCAGACCTGCAGCACATCCTCTTCTGGATGGCCAACGCTATTGAGATCCTTTACTTCATCCAGCAGAAATCACCCACCTATATCCAGAGCATGGAGGAGGAGCTGGACATCAGAGGTAAGGCTGGACACAGCACCCTGCTTGCTTCTCCAGCCCGAGTGCCTTTGCTCTGCTAATCCCCAGTTGCAACCAGTGGTCAGTGCCACCGAGATGCTCCTTTAACCCCCCCTAATCCTCAGCAGCAGGGGCATCTCTGCAGTGCAAACTGGGGTAATCCATGCAGGAGGAGCAGCCTCACATCGTGCAGTGGTGCTGCTCAGCTTCAGGGCCAGGTTTTGTTGTATTCCCCTTATCCACCTTCCCTTCCCACCGTGGCAGCTTGTGGTTAATGCTTTGGGGGCAGCTTTTCGCCCGCTGGCTGCTGGGTTTGCAGGCAGAATTGCTCACTGGTGAGCCTGTGTTAGTGCCAGCCAAAAAGACAGAAAAGAAGGAAAAAGGAGTTAAATGAGCCTCAGAAACCTTCTGGTCTATGCAGCAAGTCAAAACCTATAAGGCAGTGGGCTGTTGGAAGGAGGGGTGCATCCGTGGGCTGAGACCGCCATGCTGTGGTACTGCGCTGTGCTGCCAGTGGCTCTTCGAGGGATGCCACAGTGGTGATGCCAGCCTGGAAGCACCGATAACATCACCCTGGGGATTTGGGAGCAGTGACTTCAGCCCATTTCACTGCTGTCGGTTTGCTCCCCATCCTCTTCTGTCTGTCCCGTAGGCTCCAAGGAGTCTCTTTTCTCCTCGACCATCACAGCCAGTGAGGAGGCGATGACGGTGCTGGAGGAGGTGATCATGTACACCTTCCAGCAGTGTGTCTACTACATCTCCAAGGTATGAGCTCGCAGGGAGGGGAGCAGCACCCCATGGGGCAGGCACAAGCATCCCCAGCAGCTCTTGCGCTCTGCAGAAGGTTTCCTTAAGCTTTTACACCGTGGCAGCTCCACCACATTGAGGTGTTTTCCTTTGGGCTGAAATGTCCCGATTTCTGGTCACAGCCCAGGAGAAGGATTGAATTACTGCAGCGTGTTTCCTTGCCTGCAGTGCAGCGGCTCAGGGGAGGCGTTTGGGGAGAGCTGCTTGGCTCCGGCCAGCGTGGCATAATGGTGTGATTCAGGGTGTGATGGAAAGGGGCCCCTGGACCGTTGCCGTTGGACCGCAAGAGCCAGGCAGCATCGGGAGCAGGGAACAGAGCGGGCAGTGTGAGGCAGAAGAAAGGCTGCTGTGTGCTGGTGTCAGCACGCAGGGACGCAGGCACTGCTCACCTTCCCCTTAGCAGGAGTGGATGCTAGGTGTTGCTCTCCCGTTTAATCCATAGGGAAAGGTCATCCCCGTTAGTTCTGGTTTTTCTTTCACCCTTGTTCCCAGCCCTGGTTCAGCTCAGTTTTCAGGTCCCTTTAGCTGAGGCCCCACACTGTCAACTCCAACTGCTAAAAGCACCAGAAACGTTCATTTTTATATTTATTTAATATTTATATATAATTCAAATACATCCTTGTGCACCACCGGAGCACATCGAGGCAGGGGTGAGCCAGAGCAACCCCTTACCAGAGCAGCACTTTGCTTGGCTTGTGGAGGTGAGGGGGGTTGGAAGGGTTTGGGGCTTACGGAAAGGAAAAGAAGGGAAAAAGCAGCAGGATCGTGGTGGTGTGAATTGACCTCTCTCTGCAGTGTCTGTATGTGTCTCTCCCTGCGCTGCTGGAGTGCAACCCCTTCCAGAATGAGTGCAGGGAGAGCTGGCGTGCGAACCCATCGCTGCCCGAGGAGCTCCGCAGGGTTGTACTCATCTACCAGGCAGCGCTGGACCTGCTGCGCCAGTACGAAGTGCACCCCGAGATCACCTCCCAGATGTTCGCCTACCTCTTCTTTTTCTCCAACACCCTGCTCTTCAACCAGCTCCTGGATAAGGGTCAGTCCTCCTGCAACACCCAGCCCGGACCGGGTAACCTGTAGGGCACCGACCCCTTGGGAGATCCTCCAGTCCATCCCAGTGCCACCTTGAGGGGTACAGGAGGGAGGGGGCTTCAAGCAGCTTCAAGGGGCTGGGGATGAGCAGGTCAAGCACAGACCTAGTTGCCATTCTCATTCCCAGGAGGGGTTTAGTCCCACAAGTGCCCTATCCTCACCTCCTGCAAGAGTACTGCCCTTTTGAGCCTGAGCAAAGGATGCTGAGAGCAACTCAGTAATAAGCTACCGCAGCCTGCTCTCTGACTGAGGTGCTCATTAGCCCTCATTAACACTGCTATTAGTGCCAGGTGCCATCCAACCACCAGTACTTACAGCTATAGGATGCTGGGGCCATTAACCTGCATCTATTTCACTTCCCTGGGGCATCCCTCCCCCTGGGTTCCAGCTGGAGGCAAGGTGACCTGTTCCCTGACAGTGCTGATGGATGTTCTGCCTCCTCAGGCTCCTCTCTTGGCTGCTTCCACTGGTCACAGGGGGTGAAGCTTCGTGCCAGCGTGCGGCTGCTCCTCGACTGGTTGCGTGGTGCTGGCTTTGAGCAGCTCGCCCAGCAGTTCTTTGCCAAACTTGCCAACGTGGCCAACCTGCTGGCCATGCCCGGCTCCCAGCTGGTGCAGGTGAGGGGTGCCTGGCATCGGGATGGGCACGGGCAGGAGAAACGCTGCTTGGTGTTTGGGGGTCCCTACCATGATATGTGCCTTCTTCTGCAGCCTGTCACCCCGTGTTGGTTGGGTGCGCAGTATCAAGGAGGGGTGCTCAGGTTCACTCCATCTTTAAGTGTTAATGCCACGTTGGATTGGGCTTGGAGCAACCTGGTCTAGTGGAAGGTGTTGGAAGGAGGGTGGAACTGGATGAGCTTAGGTTCTTTCCAGCCCAAACCAGTCTGGGATTCTATGATTCTATATCTTGCCTGTTCTCTCCCTCCCATTCCCCTCGCAAGCCGCAGCTTCTCACTGAAAGCAGCTCCTCAGCTCTTCACCCCATGCTCTGTCTCCTTGCTCAGATGACCTGGGCATCCCTGCGAGCCGAGTTCCCGGCGCTGAGCCCCGCGCAGCTCCACCGGGTGCTGAGCCAGTGCGAGGCGGTGATGGATGTGGGCTGCATCGCAGCGTGGCAGCCCAGCGAGGAGGAGAGCCCGGCCACCTTCCAGCCCGGTGAGGCCTCGGCTTCGTGCTCAGTGCTGCTCTGGTCACTGTGTTCTGCTCACACACAGGCTTCCTCTGGTGTTTTTGTGTAGAAGCCAAGCAGACAATTCCCTTCTCCTCCTGGGGACTCCTGTAGTAACTGCAGTGGTTGGGAATAACCATGGCCTTGTGATTCTGATACTGCAAAGGGTGCAAAGTGCACTCAGAAGGGCTTGGGGCTCTTTCTGTGTGCCCAAATAGGGAATGCTGTTGCCTCGCACCTCACCGTGTCCCCAGTCCCATCTGGAAGACCACACATGGCCAAGAGTCGGGAGGCAGGAGCAGGGTACAGCCAGGCCAGTGTTAACCTCTCTGCCTTTCAGATGAGATGCTGGAGTCCTTTGACAACCACCCTCCCATCATCCTGCCTAGTGCGGGCTTCAAAGTGGACCTGGAGGTGGAGACGTTGGATGACAACATCTACAGGCACCTCCTTTACATCCGCCACTTCCTCTGGAGCCTGCAGAGCAAGAGTCCCAGCCCTAGTGACCGGCCGGGCTCAGCACCCCCAAAGGTAGCCTGTACCCCATGGAGGGGCTGCTTCTCTCCTGGGCAGGCAGAAGGGTTTTGGACCCCTCTGAGCCCAGGGCAAGGGCTTGCTGTAGAGCTCACGTAGAGCTGCTGGAAGGATTAGTGCTGTTAATCCCCCAGCCTGGGGGGAGTGGGAAGGTGAGCAGGAAGGACAGGCTGGTCCCAGCAATCTCGTTAGTGGGGAGGAGGGAAGAAGGGGGATATCTGCAGGCAGCACTCCCCTTCTCCCTGTGTATTCCTGCTCCTCCCTGCCCTGTTTGTCCCCGTGTAGCTAGGCAAGCACAAAAGCACTGATTAGCTAATTCCTATAAAGCACAGGGAGGGTGAGACGTGCTGCAGGTGCTAAGCTCAATTGCTGTTCATCCCCAGCTCCCTGTGGAGGACATTCCTCTAGCAGCTGCTCTTTTCTCCCCATTGACTGCAGCACTCACACGCACCACTACCTCCTTGTGCCACCCTTGGACCACATCACTGTGCTCCCCCAGTGTTGCCCTCCAGTGGGATTCCCCCCAGCACAGGCATGACAGGGAATCCCCTTCTGTCTGGCTGTGAGCATCCCCAGCACCTGGGGTGCAGAATTGTGCTAGGACAAGCCCTAGCAGCATCCAGATTTCCAAGGCTTTGGCTGGAACCAGCAGCCTTCCTGCCTGCAGGGCGCACAGGTAGAGTGTGACGAGCACATGCAGAGGGTCCCATAGAGCATTTCTCTCCTTAAGGAAGAGGCATACACGACAGCAGATGTCCTGGAGGTGAGCAGGAGCCCTGCTGCTGCCTTGGGGAGCACCGTCACCCAGGAGGACCATTGCACCGAGCCAGAGGAGAGCCCCTTGCTCTACCTGGCCACCAATGGCTGCCCCTGTGAGCACCCCGACAGCGAGCCCCAGCTCCAGGAGAGGCTCCAGCAGCTGCAGCTGGGCAGGGGCCTGCCCCCCAAGGCTGGACCAGCACCCACAGACCCCTCCTGCCTCCTGACACCCCCCACCACCCCATTGAACTTCGACTCCCTCAGCCCAGAGTCCCCGCAGGGCACCGGCAAGGGGCTGCAGGACCCTCGGAGGAACGGGATGAACGGCACCAAAAGCAGCACTCCTGAAGGTAATGACAGCTGGCACTGCCCTGATTTGGGGTGCAGGATCGGGGTGTGAGCGTGTTTGCTGCTGTTCTCCTTCCCTGGTTCCTGTGGGGACTTGTCCGTGTTTGGACAAGGAGAGCAAATGAAGCATTGCAGCCTTGGGGGTACCCGAGATTGGCTTTGACGGGGTTTTGGGGAGCTGTGAGGCTGGTTTGGGTGATGCCATAGTGGTAACCCAGTCTCTCTGCTGGCAGGATGCTCACCGACCCCCTATGACTACCCCACACCAGAGTCTTCCAGCCGCAGCTCTGCCACCGATGATTTCTGCTACGTCTTCGTGGTGGAGCTGGAGAGAGGACCCATCGGGCTGGGGATGGGGCTGATTGATGGCTTGGTGAGTCCTCACCCATCACAGGACAGGCCTGATGCCCCTCCAAAGAGCTGGCGTGGGACATGTGAAACCATCCAGAAGCTATTGGCTTCACTCATGGCAGCTAGAGTGCTTCTCCTAGGGAAAACGAGGTGTAAACGGATCTCTCAGGAGGAGCAGATCCCTGCTCCCAGGTTGCTGTGCCGTGCACGCAAAGTCCATCACATCTGTCCCACAGCTGGAGAGAGCAGACAGGCTCAGCCCTCTGGTGGAAGGAAAATGACTCAGCCGAGGTCTTTTCCTCCACCCTTCAGCGGGTGGCAAAGGAAGCTCACAGGGTGCCAGAACTGCTCCAAGAACAGCACTCATTGCTCATGGGGACGTTGCAATCTGGCTGAGCGTGGTGGATCATTTTACTAAGTGCCCTTTCACGGCAGTGCATTAGTCAGTAGGAAACAGGGCATCACCGAGCTGCTGCGACAAAGAGTAAAGAGCTCCCATCCCAAGATGGCTGCAGGTTAACGATGCTTTACTCTTAATGAAACTGAACAAGAAAACTTTCCCCCCAGCTCTCCTTTATAAATTGATATAAAACTGAAGGCTTGCATTTCCTTCCTGTTACTGTGACACCGTCCCCAGCACCCATCCGTCAAGTTCCCCAGTGCATCAGGCACCCGCTTGGCTGTGAGCCGCAGGGGACAGTCACCCTTCCCAGATAGCTCAGCCTTTTGGGACCACAAACCTTTCATGTCCCCTATGCCCCAATTGGTCACTCACCACCTTTCCCTGCCAACAGCACACTCCTCTCTGCTCCCCTGGGATCTACATCCGCACGCTGATCGAGGACAGCCCTGCGGCTGCGGATGGCAGGCTCTCCATTGGGGACCGCATCCTGGCTGTCAATGGCACCAGTCTCATCGGGGCAGACTACCAAAGGTGAGTTGCACCTTGCAGGAGGGCCTGGGCTGGTATCAGCACTGTGGGAGTTGGTGCTCAAGGCCAGGTTTTCAGCTGTTTTGCAGCAAAGAGCTGCACAGGGGTCTCCAAGTCCCTGGTACAGTCAATAATGCAGAGGATGCTGCAGTAAAAGCAAGCTGCAGAGAGAGAAAAAACCTACCCAGGACACTGGAAATAGGGAAAGGCAGCTTTCTGGGGATTTGGAAGAGGGATCAGGGAGCAACAACTGCTCCAGAGATTGTTCTCAGCAATGCACTGCTGCTCTAACCCCAGCCCACCCCACGGTTCCTCTCAAAGGTGGTGGGATGGGACAGCTTGCACCCTGCAGAGCCTGTGGGGCAGAACACCTCAGGGCTTGCTTGTCCTTACCCTGGCAGCACTGGCGTGGAGATCAGGCTCTCTGTGAAGAGAAACAGACCCTGCCTGTGACACTGAGCAGGCACAGAGCAGAGGGTGCAGGTGTTTTGCAAATGGGGGGGGGGGGGGTGTTGTACATGTCCATGACCTGGCAGGCTCCTGGCAAGCTGCGGGGAGCCAGAACTCACCCCTCTCCCTGTTGCTGCTCTCTGCAGTGCCGTGGACCTCATCCGCTCCGGAGGGAAGAAGCTGCGGTTCCTGGTTGCCAAGTCGGACATGGAAATAGCCAAAAAAATCAGTTCCAGCTCATCTTCCTCCTAGTCCCTGTGGCACGAGGGTCCTTCTGCAGCAGCTTGTGGGTGCAGCTCTGGTTCAGGCTGACCCTGGGGAGCCTGGAGTGCAAAAGGGAGGACCGGGACTCCACAACCGCCCTTGATTTGCTTATCGACACCTCACCCCTGCACTGCAGCAGATGAAAGGACAAGCAAGGGAGGTGCACGCTGCTCCCAATGCACTTACTGGGAGCATCATTGCTGATCTCTTGCTCAGCTTCACCTTGTACTATGTATCATCCTTCTCAGGAGCTTGCCTGGTCCTTTGTCCCCTCTGGCAGGGGACAGGAAGGGGATGCTCCCTTCACAGCTCCTCCATTCCTCTAGGCTGGCAGCCCTGCGTGATTTCTCCATGCTGGCAGGTGGAAGGCTTGAAACACCTTTGGGATTTAAAGGTTGGCATGTGGGGCAGGCCTGGGTTTTGCCTGTGGCAGTGACCACTGGAGGTGCTGGCACAGCAGGCTGGAAAAGGGTGCCCAGCTTTGGGAGTGGTAAAGGCAGCATAAGCACCCAGAAGCAGGATTCGAAGTGGGATGCATTGCTAGAAGATCAAGTTCCCTGGTGCCATGCCCTATGTCAGGTGACTTTCTGCTGCTTGGCTATAACCACACTGCCCCCAGGCCTGCTTTGGGATGGGAAGCAGCTACAGCAAAGGGCTTCACACCACCAGCAGTTCCCTGTGAGCCTTGGGGAGAGCCCCTGAAGAAGATGCTCTTGCCCTTGCTCATGCAGCAGATGTACTGCCTGGCTCTGGCACCGTGATCCTGGCAGAAGGAGCCTAGGACTAACCCAGCAGAGACTTTGCCCACACAGAAGCTGTTGCCCTGTCCAAGGCCACCAGGAACCTGAGTGAGCCCAGCAGCATCCTGACACTAGTCCAGGCGGACAAATGACATCTTGACACCATGTCCTGGTGTCCCTCCAGCTTTGCAAGGCCACTGTAAGGCCACCCTGTTTCCTGCCCAGCTCAGAGCATCTCAGAAGTGCGTGCTACTGATGGGTGCTGATGGGCAGCAGGAGCTCCCCTTTGGAAGGTCAGTCTTGAACATCCCAAAGGAGCTCTGGTGGTTGCTCCAACAGTGGTGTCAGCAGAGCCAAGCTGGCAGCTCCACCGTGTGGCTGCCTCTTGACTGCCAAGTCCTCTCTGTGTTTTTAACACCATTCACAGGATAAACCTGACCTCATTTCCACATATAGACTGATACCGAGACCTAGTTTAGCCAAACCCTATTAGAACAGCCTGCCACAAAGCCCTGCATCACACCCTGCACTTAAACCAGCACGGTTTAGCTCTGGAAGCAAACCGGATATTCACACAGCATCTCACAACAACAGTGCTCTGAGGACTGTGATGCTAAAAAAGGGATGTTCAACAGGGTTGGCCTTAATTAAACCTCACTGCTGTAGTTTTGGTTTCTGGGCTTAGTCTTGCACTTTGCAGGAGGGATGTCAAAATAATCTACACAGGAGAAGTACTCCAGTACTGGATTTCTACACAGCCTGGCCTGCCTTTTCCAGGGCAAGGTGGACTAAGCACTTTCACTGAGACACTAGTGCCTTGCTTTGCTGCTAGGCCATGCTCATGCCAACCAGCCTGGGGTGCTGCCCCAGCAGGGACTGGGAGCAATGCATCTCTCCCGCCACTGACTCAGCTGTACCAGGCAGGCAGGCAAAGGCTCAGGGCCCCACAGTACTCATGGTGATTCACTCCAGTGTATCATGCAAGTATGTCGGCCACTCATCCTCCAAGGAGCTCAGCAGGTTTGTAGGGCAAGAAATAGGCTGCCAGGGCCCTTGGGCAAGCTGCATGCACTCCTCACTCCCCTCTGCCACGGAGCCAGGGCTTTGGGGGAGGCTCAGTTTGCACTAGACAGTACTAGGGCTGCACCCTGGCAAGTTCCAGTGGTACCAATGCAACCCTCTGCTCCCCACCAAGCCTGACTCCAGGCATCCCTGGAGGTGGGAATCAGCCCCAGAGCTGCGTGTTGCTCACAGTGCAGTCAGGCATTGAAACAGACTGTAAATAAACCCTGCTAATACACTAGCATGCATGAGGGCTTGCTTCTCCTGGGAGGAGCACTGGGATGCATTTACTTCCCCTATTTGTTAATACTGTACAGCTCAAATGTGTATAAACTTCTGGTGAAGATACAGAACACAGCATGGCGCCTGTTTGACACGGGGGTGATGTATGCTAAGAAATGCTCTTGGTGTCAACAATAAACTGGATCAATAAATCTCTCTAAGATCTGGTCTGATAGCTGGCTCTTGGATCTCAACATGTTCACTCTGAAGGTAAGGCAGAAGAGCAGCGAGGGCTTACAACACTTAAAGGAGTCACTTCTGCCTTCTCCACCTTGCACAGGCCTTTGCTTGGCTGCATGCAGAGAGGCAATAAAGGAAGCACATGCATAGCCAGGGGGTAACGAGGGCAAAAGGGAGGGAGAAACAAGTCAGAGGTGGGGAGCGAAGATGAAGTATGTCTCCACAGGGGCATGGTGTGCTGGCAGGGCATTAATGCATGCATTTGCTCTCCTGTCACATTCACACAGATCCACTGGGATTTTCAATCTTTACTGCCAGAGAGAGATAAAACTAACTTAGGCAACAGAAACGCAACCAGTGTTAGGAGACAGAAACACAAACAGCCTTAGACCAGAAGAGCAACCTCAGCTCTACTTATTCCTGTTTTCTGTTTTCATTCACAATCATTTGTTCCTCATTTCCAGTGAAGAGCAGGGCCTCAGCCTTAGCATCAACAGTGTCCAGTGAGCTGCAACAGAGGCTGGAGCCTCTCAGTAACCTCATGCCCTCACCGTGGCATGCAGCCAGGAGCCGGCTCTAGGAGATGGGTGACTATCCTGAGGGCAAAAGGGAGGGAGTCATTCACCTCTCTCTGAAACCCTGTGCTGCCCACACCTGCAGGTGGAGTGAGCACAAACTGAGCCACGTCTGGCATTTTCAGGAGGTTACTGAGCTCAGTTGCCTGCATTTGGAGCTCCTCAAGGTCTGCCTCGCAGTAAACAGAGGTGACAGCCGGGCTCTGCACAAACGTCCTCATCTTGGACAGGAACATGGACACTCTGCAGGAGGGAAGGACACAGACATCAGCTGGCAGGACCTTCGCACCCAGTAAGGTCACTACTTAAACCTGTGTACTCCAAAAGACTGTTGCAGATGAACACTAGATGCTACCAAACCCCTCCTCCTGAGGCACGGAGCCTCAGTCAGCAGAGGAAAACAAACTGTGCTCCCCACAGCCTGTTTCCTCTACCCTGTTTCAGTTTCCATCAGCTGCCAAGCTTGATTATTTAACACTAGCAAACATCTGTGTTTGGACCCATGAGGTCTGCGTGTTTGAGCCCTTAGCCCTTCCTGCCATCCTTCCTCACCTGGGGATCAAGTCCTGGCTGCGAGCTGCCAACTTGGTCAAGGTGGCCATAAGGGCACTGATGGTGCTGGGTGCATAGCGGGGGATGCTGGCCAGTGGTCGGAGCTGGGTGATTTCAAAGAGCACAACCTCTAGAGTTTCAAAGAACTCGTTGATCTGCTCCACAGTGCAGCGCTTGTCGTAGGACACAGACATGTACTCTCCAATAGCCCAGACCTGAAGCAAAGGCAGATGTGTTCAGGGCAAGAAGGAAAGGGAATCAAAGCAAATCAGATTAGCTAATCCTAGGACAGAGGAGAGGAGGAAAGGGAAGGTGATCAACAGATCACACTGCAGTTTGGAGCAACCTGTGCCAGCAGCAGGCAGGCCCTGCTTACCATCTGGGTGAAGATGGCCTCCTTGTTCTGGGCATTGCTGGCCATTCCTGAGAACTCCAGGATCTCCGTGGATGCTTCCACGATGACTGCAGGGTGCACACTGCAGAGCACCACCAGCTGCGAGCTCAGCACCCTGGAGAAGAGAGATGGGCAGAGCTCAGGCAAGAGGCAAGGTGGTCATCACCAAACCAAGGAGGTGCTGGCAACACCCAGCCCCTGGCGCAGTGTCTGCACACTCTGTCACAGCAGGGACTGGACCACAACTGAAAAGGCTCCTGGGCTGGCAGGCTGCAGGCAGTGAAAGGGTTGGGAGCTTGGCTGGGCCTAGTGTCTCATCTCACCTGTACACCTCATCTTTAAATGCTGGGATCTCATAGAGCTGGTCACTCCTCTGCAGCAGCAGCACCACCAGCTGGTTTATCAGTGGACCATCTGCAAACTGACAAACAGCCTTGTTTCAGCAACACCAGTGACTTCCAGCAGCCAAAACCCAAACTAACCACCCAGATAAGACAGCCAGCACAGAAACAGCCCCATCTAGCAGGACAGGAGCAGTGCACAAAGCCAGTACCAGGCACTCATTCTGCTCTCACCCACCTCTTTTTCAGCTGACTAAGAGAACATGTATCTTTTCTGCTGCTCTGGATGAAGTAGTAGCCAGCTCAGGGGTGGTTCATGCCACTATTACTATCCCACTCCCCCCTCTCTTGAAGCTGCAGTGTCTTAACAATTTTGCTTCTATGACTGTTCTTCAGGTAATGAAAGATCCCAGCATGACGAGGAACCAAACTCCCCCAAAAGGGCTTACCTCTGCCACCACCCTGAAAAAGAGCTCCAGTAAGACAGGGACAGTCTCTGAACACTGCACGACCCTTGGGCTGCTGGCCAGGGATCCCAACAGCTGCCGAAGTGGAATCAGCCTGTGGGCAAGAGTAGAGTTACTGCTGAAGCTTGTTCCCAGCTACTCTCCTGGCTGCCTTCCTCCAACCCCATAACAAGGCCTTTCAGCACTTGGCAAAGATAACACAGGGAAGACCAAATCCATCTCACCCCAGCTACGACTTCCCATCAATCCCAGTGCTGCTTCCAAGAGCAGGATGGCCGAACCAAACCCTTGTGGCAGTCTCCTACAGCAGTGTCCCACCTCTCTGGGGCATCTTCAGGAGTAGAACTGGTGCGGAGAAGATACTGGAACATGTTTTTGTAGAGGGGATGGCGAAAGGCTTCCATACAGGTGGCTGGCTTCACAGCTGGGTTGCTGGCAGCCCTCTTGGAGGTAGGAAGAGCAGTTGACCTAGCAGGAGGTCAACACAAAGAATGTGCTGCATTATGAGAATAAGCACAGGGCACAGCTGGAATCCTGTAGAATGGAGTAATTCCCTTTCCACTAAAACAGGGACAGCAAGCTGGTCTTCCCCAGGCCTTCTGGAGGCCAGAGAACCTAGATGACAGAGCATTATAAGCTCAGACAATAGCTCCAGAATTGCTTCTGTATCACTCCCAGGAAAGGGGAAAACGATGCTCTGTTTCCCTCACTCATCAAAACCCAACAACCTCTTGCCTCTAGGATGAGTCCCTTTTCTAAGCACTCCAGTAAGAGCCAGTTCCAGTGCTATCCCACCTTCCTGGAGACTCAAAGTTCCTAATAATTCCTCCTCAGGAAGAAACCTCTGTATGCCTCCAGGAGATGAAAGCCAGAAAAGAGGGGTATGAGCAGGGAGGAAAGACCAGGTAGCCAAAACCTCTGTATTGAGGTTGCAGACACTCTCACGTGGCAACTGTTTGGAACTAGATATGGAGAGGGAAATGTACTGAAGTGCAAGAGCTGGTCACCTTCTCTTCCCATGCACAGCACATTACTAGGAAAACCAGGCTGCAGCTTTGTGTTAACCTGACTGTAGCAGATGCCTCTCATTCTGTGACAGCAGCAGCCAGAGGGCAGTTGAGACTCACAGAAACATACTGGGCTATGGTCACCACCAATACCCTGATTAGCAAGTGAGAGGAACAGAAGGTAGCATTACCTCAGCTGGATGTCCAGAGCTGCTGTCAAACAGGGCAGGTCAAGTAGCAAATGGAAGACCTCAACGGCTGTGCCTGAATCCAGCAGAACTGGGAGAAGGTCCACAAACTCTGAGATGAGGGGTGGGCTGTTCCATGCCAGGAACTGCAAGGAACAGGCACAAACTGCTGCATTATCAATCCTACCCCACCACACACCCAGATGATTCTCACACTGTGACTGAAAGAGACAGGGAAGGGAAAGTCACTTCTTAAAAGCAAAACCAGAGAAGTCTGAGGGTTTGGGCAAGACCTGGGGGCTGCTGGAAGCTCAACACAGGCATCTGGCAGCTGCTTCAGTGGCTGGCAAGCTGCAACTTATTAAAGTTTTCCAGAAACAAAGTGCTGTGTCTTAACTGTGTTTACCGCTTTCCAACCCACAGGCAGTAATCCTAACACAGACTCCTCTGCTGGCAGTGCTAATCACACCCAGAACCCTCTTTCCTCTTCAAACTCATGCTTGCTTTTATAACAGTCGTTGTGTGTTCTCTCCCTAGCACTGCCATGGAGGCACATGCAACAGGCTCTCTCCTGTGCTGCTCTAGCAAGCTGTACCTTAAAGAGATTTGGGAAGCTCTGCTTGAATATGCTGGAGGTCTCAGTGAAGAGCTGGCTGTTGTCTTTGCAGAACTGGACAAATTCAAAGGCCAGTGATGGGTTGTGGAAATGCTGAGCTGGGATATCAGTGAATAGGTGTTTGTAGATTGCAGAGTCCACAGCTGCTGTTTCACCTAGGAGAACACAGCACGTTACCGAGCACAGCCGACGCAGCAGCCCGGCCAACAAAAGGTACAGTCACCCCATGTCCTGGGTCTCCTGGAGTGGGATCATCCAATCCCAGAGCGCAGCCAAGGCTGAATTACCAGCTCTAGCAGCCAGCAAACTGCCAGGAGAAAAGGCTGTGCTAAGAGTATGCAAAAGTAGATCATGGAGGAGGGGGTGAGAGCTGATGACTTACTGTGGTTCAGGAAGAACTGGGCAATGGGCAGTAGTGCTCTTGCATAAGAGGCATCCCCACAGATTCTGCCATGCAAGGTTTTCAGGAAGGAGACTGCACGGTGCACGTAGGAGGAGTCCTGTTTGCAGATGATGTCCATGATTGTCACTGCCTCAATGAGACACTACAGGAGAACACAGAGTCACATCAGAGTGGGAGAAGCCAAAACTCCCAGCTTCAGCCCCACCTCTGTGTACTTACAGCTTTCTGTAGGTCTCCATCACTTTTCTTCAGGGGACCTGCCAGAGAAAGAAGTCCAAGTTAAACTTTGAGTCCAAACAGGGACAGTAGGTTGTCACTTTGAGCACTAACACAGATTTTAGGACAGCTGGGAACACATAGTAATCCCGATTCCAGCCTAATGAGAACCAGGTTCCACAGCTTGCCCTGCAAACCAAGGGTGGAAGGCAGAACACGGCCATTGCCTCCAAATCCCTCCCAGGGCCCCAGCTCAGGGCTGGTCAATGACTTCCACCAGCAACTGCAACAGGTCCTATGCCTACAACCTGACTATGGAGTCTAGGGAGTGAGATCCCAGCCTGGAGAGACAGTGAACCAGAAACACTTTCAGGAATACTCCCAGGAGAACTCCAAGGAGGGTTCATGACAAGACTCACGCCGGTTGCTCTGCTCAATCAGCCGCTGGCAGTACTCAAAGGCTTTCTCCCGCAGATGCTCCTTTGGGGGAAGCAGGAGACCAGGTGTGGATGTAGCAGAGACCACAGACATAACAGAGCTGTCCGTTCCTGATTTGTCATCTACAGAATCAAGGTTACCATGTATCAGCTCATGTCCTGGGCAATGTAACCCACACAATTGCTCACTAACAGCAAGGTTGCTCTCAGTCCTCAGGTGCACTCTGAAGAAAAGGAGACTGGGGAAGAAGGGAGTGTTACAAGAACTCTAAGGAGATGCTGTCTCCCACCACCCAGGCCTTTTTTTTCTCAGGGACCCACGGAGCTTTGTCTGAAACTAGGGGATTCACTGAACAAGTAATTCCTCATGAAGGGTCAGTAAGGAGGTTTTGTGATATTTCTTCCCAAAGTTTCCCTGTTCCTAGTCCATGAACTCTTAACTCTTACCCCTATTCCTACCACTTGCTAGGTTGCTGGTGCAACCACCTCATCATCACAGAGCACACACCCTTCTTGAGGGTGCAACCCAGACTGGCCCACAGCCCTTCAGCTCGTACCTGAACTAGGGGTTTTCAACTCCTTGTCCCCATAGCACAGCAGCCACTTCCGCAGCATGGAGAAGGCTTGCATGTTGAGCCACTGGTCCTGTGTGTAGCACTGACCCACTGAGAGCACTGTGAAGAAGTCTGTGGCAACGGCACCATCCACCTCTGTGACAGGACCAGGCTGTGAGAAAACATTCAGCAGGTCAGATGCCCAGGGAGAGGCTAAGGGAGAAGGGAGGGAGAACTCCACTCAGCCCATGGAGATAAGGATCCCATTTATATGTACTATAGGGTCTTGCAGAGAAAAGCCAGCTCTGCTGGATCCTTCCCTGAGCTGAAACACTTCAAACTCTCCCCCTCTCTCTGACACAGGCCTCCTTTGCAATCAGCTTTTATTCCAAATTAATGGTCACTAAAAGACTTTCCCCTTAAAACTACTTCAGGGATCAAAGCTCTGGTTCTGCAGCAGAGCTCCTAAATCTTGGAGCTATAAATCCCTCTACTTGGTTTTCCCTTGTGTCTTGGCATTTCTAAGTTATCATTTCCCAAAAGAAGCCGATTTTGGGAACCCGAAACAGCAGGCAAGTAACAAATGCCCCTGTGAGATGATCACTTACCTGTCTGCTTCTGGGACTGAAGAAGCCTCCAGAGGACTGAGTGACTCCTTGCTGAATACTTGCATGCCTCAGCCAGTCTGCCATCTTTTTACTGACTACATTGGTCTGCTCTGTACAAGGCAAGTCACAGGGTCATTGCTACATCAGGCAGAGAAGCAGCCTCTGCCACCCCTCAACTGCTGTGCTTTTCCTCTCGCCTAGACCACCATCTCTCTCTGTGACAGCAAAGAAACTGGTACCTCAAGGTGGATGCCCTGTAGTCCTCCTCATACTACTTCAGTATCACCCGCACTCATTTCAGAGCCCTGTGTCCTTTCCTAGCTCCTAGCCGTTGGGTCAGTCTCATTATTGTCTTGCCCGTTTCCTCAGACAAAAAGTCAAGGAGTGAGCACTAGAATCAAGGACTTCTAGTACCAGAAGAGTCGAGAGGCACTTGTTCCTTTGTCTCCATCCACATGCTATTAGGAGGAAGGTGCAAAAATACTGTCAAATCTATTCAGGCAGTGGCTGGCTTCAGCTCTGCAGACAGAGGCATAAATCCCTCACAGAGAACACACAGGAGCTGAGGCAGGTGATCCTGCCTGCTCAGCCAGCCCATACACCCTGGCCCAGCATCCTCCCCAGAACTGCTCCTGTGTACTGCAGGACATACACAAATCTCACAAGAAACTTCCAGAAACAGACTCTTGCTCACAACACAATTCCTCACCATTTTACACCTGGAATGCTCTCTTATGGCTTACTCACTAGGGCATATTGCCCACCACTACCCATACAGTCCTGCCTCTCTTACAGAGAGTACACCTAGTTGTTTTTGCTGCTCTCTCGAACAGACCACAGGCACATCTGTTTCTATCTCTTACGTTGCTTCAGTATAGCTACAATTTCACACTCCTACTGCATCTGGAGACCATACCTAGGGTACCTGTTACCATGACACAAATCCAGGCAGAACAGAAACTCTGGTCCCCAGAAGGGGCCAAAGCAGCTGAAGGCCCAGTCCCATTTTTGAGTGGTAGAATGTATCTTGCCCAATAAGTTCACTTTCCTTGTGGCAGAGATGTCACTTTAACAGCAGTTTTTAAGTCCTACTCCCAGCCAAGCACTTCAGTGAGCCTTCTAATCACTATATAGGTCACAGCCAGATGGTCATCTCAGACCCTCATATATATTTACCTTCAGTTAGGGATTGTGGTGAAAGACTGACCACATTTGACAGGACAGGAAGAAGGTACCGTGCACTCTGACCCTCAGGCAGTCTTCCTTCGAGGACTTTTACAACATGCTGCCCCACAGCAGACACAGCCTTCTTGTTTCCCTTAAAAATAAAGCAGAGGTGAAGCTAGGCGGATCATCTACTACTGCTAGAAACCAGTGCCATACAAACTCTTCCATCAGGCATCAGTACCAATGTCAAACACCAAAGGAACTTGCAGCACAGGCTACTCTACCACAATTCTGCAATGTGAATTCACAATTTCCATGAGGGGAGAGTACTTTGATGGAACAATAGGTTTCTGGACAACCACCACTTTAAGTGGAAATAAACAACTGCAATGGATGTCTTGAATTTGAACACTATGATCCATTAATTCCAGAGCAGTTCTAGCACTAACTACTCCCCACATGGTCAGTTTGCTGGTTCAGATGTTAAATTAGAGCTTTATGAATAGAAAATTGGCTGTTTGATCATGTCCTAGGACTCTCTGATTAGTCTATAGCCTCACAATGTGGAAAATAAAGCAGCTTCCTCTTTTAGAGGCTGTTATAGCCGTGGCTATAAATAGTAGAGGCTGTGTTTTGCGGAAAGCCAAAAGCTTTACAAAAAGAACATGAGCTTTGCACAGCCAAAAGGCAGAGGGAGCAAAGACAAGGAGGATGATTTCCACCCAAAGCAGTGACAAATGAAAACATGCAGATGTTTTTGAAGTGGGGCTGAACTGGGGCTGCTATCATGAATGACGCTGCTGCTCATTACAGCCCATGTTAGAGAAGTGACACTGAAATGGCTAAAATACAGTAAGCTTTAGTAACATCAAAAACTGATGAAAAGCCTTGCATGGTTTCAGCTGTAATCTAACAAAAACTAACAGCCAGGGTATGCTTTTACACTGCAGGACAGTCTCAAGGCTGGATATGGGAGAGAGGTGCTTTGTAAGGCAGCACATAGGTAATATGTCTCTGTTTTCTGTTCCTATGTTTTCATTTCCTCCAGCTAAGTAAGACTCAGAGGAGCAATCTGAAACATAGGAGGCACTTCTGGCACACAGTGAAGCTCAGAATGAGAAGGTGCAGAAAAATATTTTACCTTTAATAGGCACAATAATAGTAAAAGAAGAAGTAGAAAAGTTTCCAGCTTACTCCCCAGAGGGCAGTCAGTGCAGGCAGCACTCAAAACAGGAAGGTCCTCATGTCTTCTTCCCCATGTTGAATCTAGATCTTTGAAGTGCCATCCACATTTATAGCCCTCCGTGTTTTATAGGTTCTATGTATATATTTTTACCTTTGAACATGAAAGCCAGCACCATGAAAAGCATAAATTCACTCTCAAATCTTTTGCTCTACAGGTTCAAGCAGCTCTGACTTAAAGTCTACTATAGCAGCTAGCATTAAAGAGGTCCTTTTTGCTTCCAGTTAGTTACAAGCCTGCTTGAGGTCCCCAGTCTCTACACACCACAATTTTTAGTCTTTGTTATCAAATACTAAATGCAAAAATTTGCCATTTTTTCCTGTGCAAAACAGAACAATTAGGTTTTTTTTTTAAATAAACATGGAAATGCTTCTGCTTTTTCCTAGACACTTCCAATTAATTTTTCACTCTCTTTGAACTCAGCAAACAGGGAACAATCAGAAAGCAAGTCCCTATTGACAAGGGAAGATTTCTGCCTTGGCAGGTCATTTACCTGCGCCAAAAGGACAGAGGACACCAGGCTCAGGAGCTTTGCATCTTGAATCTTATCACAGGACAGGATCAGCTCATTGCAAGGCGACATCTCTCTCAGGATGGCAGCACATAACACCTGGATCTGCGCAGGGCTCTTGGATGAACACAGCACTGTCTGCAACAGTTCCACAAACTTGCCATCTAGCCTGCAAGAGGAACACAGTAAAGCATCACTGCAAGGCACGATTCAGACGCTTAATTCCTTCATATCCATGGTCTTGGGATGATCTCCTGCATTTTGTTCCTTAGCACAGCTTAGTGACGTGAACTCAAAAGGAGGCAGCTTCTGCTTAGCAATGGGGGAAAAAAAGCCAGTGAAGGGCTTTACGTTAATGTGGAACTCAGTGTTTTCCAAACAAGGTGATGTTTTAAAGCACTAAGCTCCCCCCTCCCTTTCCTTCTGTCAATGAAGCAACGCGCTGCTTCTTGCGAGCATCAAACGAGGCACAAGCAAACGAGGCACAAGCCACTCACTTGCGGGGGTACTTGGTGGCGGCGACGGTGAGGTGCAGCCTCTGCAGGCAGTCCGCGGCCTCCGCGCCCAGCTCCGGGCCCTGCAGCAGGGCGGCGACGCGGGAGGCGAATCTCCGCAGCTCTTCCTCCTGGATCTCCCTGGCGGGGGCAGCGCCCATAGGGACACCGGTCAGCTCCTGGTCTTCATTGGAAGCCTCGCAGCCCTCCGCCCCCGGTGTGACCCCGACCCCAGCCCCGGCACCTCAGGCAGGACCTCGGCCCGCCCCAAGGGAGCCCTGCGGCCTCCCCCGGTACCTCAGCACCTCCTGAGCTATGAGCACCCTCCGGTAACTCGCACCCCGCCGGTACAGCACCCTCCCGGTACCTCAGCACCCCCCCCGGTACCCTCAGCACCCTCCCGGTACCCTCAGCACCACCCCCGGTACCCTCAGCACCCTCCCGGTACCTCAGCACCCTCCCGGTACCTCAGCACCCCCCTCCCGGTACCCTCAGCACCACCCCCGGTACCTCAGCACCCCCCTCCCGGTACCTCAGCACCCTCCCGGTACCTCGCCTGCTTGAGGAAGCTCTCGGCCGCTGCCGTGAACATGCCGGACGGTCCGCAGCTCCCACCGCCTCGGTACGCGGCCAAAGCGTTCCCCCAGGGGCGGGCGGTCCTCCCAGGACGGCTCCGGGGGGGGATGCGGCTGCTGCTGCACAAAGGTTCCGTTGGCGAAGGTTCCGGTAGGGGTGGAGTGTGGCTGGCGATAGCCCTGGGGAAAGAGGATTGGATCCTGCCCGCCAAGAGGAGGGAAGAAGGGGTAACGGGAAAGTCCTCCCTGGGGGCTATTCATTGATTGTTCTGACATGCCGCTGCTGTTATTCTCTCCTTTAGGAGCCCAAGGCTGTCCCGCACAGCGTGAAAGAGATCAGTTCTCAGGACTCAGACCCATGGGAACCATCGCTTCATGGCAGAGATAGGGCAGAGTTTGGGTTTGTAGGAGCATGATGATAAAAAGGGCCATATTAACCGTTCTTAACAACCCCTTTAAAATATGATGCTTCCCAAAAGGGCTGGAGATGTTAACACAGCTGCTCAGCAGGTGGTCTCCAGCTTCCAAAAGCTTAAAAAGACGTTAATATTCCCCCAATTAGAACTATGTCTGCTCCTGACTGCCAATAAGGGTGAAGCTCTGACCACTGAGCTGTGCATCACCCTGCAGGGAGAAGATGTCACAGGAGGGAGCTTGGCACTTTGCCTCCTGGCACTTCCCTGCCTGATGCTGGCCTGGCATTAAGTCTGCTACACTGTGTCTAACTGTATTAAACGTTATTTAGTCAAATACAGCTACTTTGTGTCAACTGAGGTCTTAAAAGTTACTCCATTTCAAAACTCAGAAAGACTTTGCTTGATCAAAATAAACCCTGCACTTAAATAGTAGCTCTATTATCGGAGGGAAAACCTAGGTATAATAACATAGGTAAAGAACTACCTTCTGACCATATATGCTTAGGTGAAACGATCCTTGTAAACTACAGGGAAACACACTGAAATAGTTTATCTTTCAAAATAACAGCCTTTCACTTCATGACAAAATGAAAGCTAGAACTGCAGGAATCATTTATAATCCCCAAGGGAAGCATTATGGATCTCAAGCACACACTGGTACTTAAGTTCCCTCTTCCACGAGTTAACAGCTTCCCCAAAAACCAACAAGGGATCAGAGTATCCACGAGCTCTAAACCAATGCAAGGTGTCCAAACATACACTTCCTAAAGCGTTTAATGAGAATAATAAAAGGACAAGAAAAACACTGAAACACATAGTGGAAGGGGTAGGTACAACACAGGCTGGTGCTGCAGTCCTAACCCCCTTATGATACTGTGCTGGAAGGATGCAGGTCTGTCACTCAAAAGCAGCCAGGAATTTCAGGGCATTTTCTCTTTCATATATAATTTTATTTCTGGTTATAGAAACAAATGCTAAGAGGAGAAGCAACATTCCCCAACCACATACATCAAATGAAGGTAACAGAACAGTTAAAACAAGTGAAAAACAAAAATAGTAGAAATTTAAAACTTTGTTATAGCTTTAAAATATTAACGTTCTTGATACATTAGAAATCACATTCAGATCTCAAATTACTTAAAAAAACCCCAAAGTATGGCTCCATATCAAAACCAGACAAAACCACTTGTATCCCATCCGATGTGGAAATGCAGGTCCTGCTCCTTGGATGCTTGTATTTACCGTCTCCTCTGATGAGCAGCAGCCTCCTTGGCACGACCAGGATGCTCTCCCAGCCCTTGTGGGAGCCACAGTCTACCTGTGCAGTTAAGCATCTCACAGGAGCAGTGCTGCAACATGGCCAGATCATGATGATGAACTTCACATCCACTGCCCCAGATGGAGCTTTCCCCCTTGGGATACACACCTGCTTTGTGAAAAGCACTGATAACGAAAACAAGTCACATAAAAATACCCTTGATATGAGCTGTAAGAAAAAAGAACCCCACAAACCCCGTAACATCTGGCTGGAGGTGACTTGTACAGGCAACACCAGGAACTGAAATGCAAGCGTGGCTTTAGTCCCCCCATCCATTCTCTGTCTTTAAGTGCCAAACCAAGGTGAAAGGGGCAAGGCTCCCTCCAGCTCTCTGTTACAAAATGCTTCTGTGAAGCCACTGAGGTATTTCAGGTCCTCAGGTATTTCAGGGTGCAGCCGTCCCCTAAGGACTCGGTGGGAATGTGTTATCTGCAGAACAGGGGGATTTCAGGTTCTTCTGATTTATCTAAGCAAATATTCAGAGTTGGATCTGAATTTCCACCTTTACCATCCACTGCTCACATACAACTCGTGATTTACCCCTAAAGCAGTTTTTAACAGTCTTATTGAAAACAGTCCTTTGGATAGCTACAGACTCTTGAAAGCTCTTTTTGGCTATGTGGAGGTTGGCTGGCAGGCTGGACAAGGCCAGTCCCATTGCTCTACAAATAGCCAGAACCCAAGACAATGTCTTGTCAGATTTCTGCATTTTAAAGCCATTCCATTTTCTGTGTCAGTATGTTTGAATGAGATTTATATATATATATATACATACATATTCTCCAGTTTCTTTTCCATTAAAGCAAAAGATCTTACAAACAGTACTCTGGTTCTCTTTACTTCAAGCCCATTCAGGAGAGAAATAAAGCAAGTTTAAGTTTACAGTAATTTCATTTGCTATAGAGCCATTCTGCCTACCTAGCAGCCTGCCCACCTCCAAAGAATGGCATATAAATCAGAACATTAGAATGTTTTGCACCAGACTTTTAGCAGCAAGGCAGTGAAACAGAAGGGAATCTCACTTTTTCTGCTCCGTTTAAATCTCATATTTCTTTCAGCTAGCAGAATATTTCCCCTCAACGTCGCCCTTAGCTTTAAGGCAGGCTCTGTTTCAGACTGCTTTAAGTGAAACTGAGGTGGGGTAGAAGCAGGACTGAAAGGCTGAGATCACAGCAGAGGTGCATTGCTTAACTCAGCAGCAGACACAAAGCAGTAACCAGATACTAGAGGAAGTGTGGTTTTAACATGGGCTGTTTTCTGCTGAGGAGGAAAGCTGTTTCCTTTCACTGCTCCGATTACTCTTCTTACCACCAAATCCTGTCTTCCCCTCTAGTATCAGAGCCCAGTCACCAGATAGTAAGCACTGAGGTGAAGCATTCATTCAGGTCCTTAGAGAAAGGATTTCTGGTTCTGGAAGAGCAATCAGGATTAGGAAGCCAAGTATCACCTGCTTTTAAAAGTAATTCCAAGTGGGTCAAAACACACACTTGTGAATTTAGTGATCCTCATGGAGTTAAGCCATAGCTCAAATTTGGACATTCAGGTGAATGGGAACATTAGAAAAACTCTTATGCATTTGTTTTAAGGGGCTATACACACATCTCACACCCTATGAAGAGATAGGAGCATCATAAAAGAACAGAGGAGACACTTCACAGTGCCCCAGTGTTAGCTTAGCCACCTGACCGGGAGGAATTCCTCAACCTTACAGCATCCTCACAGACCCTCCACTCAATTCCTCTGTTAGAAATAAGGTCCCGTTACTTACAGAGCAGAATTTGTAAAGAGATTAATTTGAGACAGGAAAGGATTCCAGCTTTCATTAGCGCCATTTGGGACATTTTCTTGCCAGATGAGCAGCATGGGGTGGGGTTGCTGCAAGCATGACAAAGCCAGAAGCAGGGCTCCTACACAAGGAAGATGCAAGTACCAAGTCATCTCTTCTGCTCTGTGACAGGAATGAGAGCAACCACTGAAGTGAAGCTGCTTCTTCTGGCTGCTCATATTCATTACAAAAATAGGTACGTTTTTCTTTTAGAATCAGTGCCTGGTGCAGGAATTTACCAACACACTGTATAAAAGTCTGTGTAAAGTACCATTGAAGAGAAAGAAATAGTCATGGACCATTTATATATCTATATAGACACACACACTCACACACACATTAATAAATATAAAATTCATGTTTACACAGATCTAATTTAATATTCTCTGAAAAAAAACATATTTAAAGGGTTTCTTCCTTAGCTGCCACCCATGAATTGTCAATGTTCTTTATCTTGAAAGCAAAGGGGTAGACTTGGCACAACTACCCCTCTCTGCAACGTAAAGTGACGCATAAGGAGAAGGACCAGCCATACATTCTGAAGGGTTTTAATTCAGTGTTGGTAAATTGAAAAGGTATCAAAAGAATTTTCTGAACATATAAATACAAAGGTTAGAAATTGATTTAAAAATTGGAATTTAAATATAGTGCTCCAAGAAAACTAAGTCTTTTTCAAAACGTCTTGCTCAGGCCAAAGTTCAATGCTCACTGCTGTATTACTGCCACATGAAAGACACCCTAAGAGAAAGCCTGCCATCACAGCTAGGTTATTTTCCACTGCTGATTATTACACATGCATATACCCACACCTGTGTGCACAAACACATGCGCTGTCCTGCAAATAACCCACCTAGCAGGGTGAGGCTGATCTAATCACAGCCAAATAGCCACTAGGCAGCTGCAGAGATGCTCCAGCATGAAGTCACAGCTATGCTTCGATGAGGCGCAGATCAAAATGCAAGAAGGCATCACTTCCCAATCCCATCAGTTCCAGCAATCCAGATGACCTTGTAGTGTAACTGTTTTCTGCAGCACAGCTGGTTCCATTGTAAGCTACAGTTTACGACAGTAGTGTATGCTATAGTAGTAGCAGCTTTGGCATAATTTTTTCACCAGAAGGAAACACAAAGTTACATGACTGAACAATCTGTTGTATAACTGCAATCTAACGCACAGATTCTCACCAGATGCAGACCTTCAAGCAATGGCATTAAATTAGGAGTTGGATTAAAGGGCTCTGGAGATGACAGAAACAACTACAAATCCAGGGGAGAAACTGTGATGGGGAGCAGAAACAGGAGCTGCCTGAGAGACCAGCCGACAAGGAAAGACAGATCATTTGCTTCAGGATGGCATCTGCAAACTCCAAAGCTCTGTGTGCAGCAAGGGCTAAAATTATGAGGCTAGTCATGTTCCTTTAGAGGTTCGTTCTTAATGCCCTAGACCAACTTATTAGCAGCAGGACTAAATAAACCTGAAAGATTTTGCATCTGGGTAGAAACTCAATGCAAGGTCCTTTACCTTATCATTAAAGTAAAGCCTTAAAGTGATCAGGATCCTTCAGTGCTGCCTCCTGTTCAAAAACCTTCAAGACCCAAGCTGGCACTCTTAGAAGAGATGACAAGATGGTTGCACATGTACGAATGCTAGCCTAAGTGTTTCCAGTTCACTTTACGCTGCTTGTTTCTTACACTTACACTTGTCTTGCAGCAAGACAGCAAACAGGTCCCAGGCTGTACTTGTAAGAGCGTAGCTAGCTGTCCAAGGAAGTCATTTCAATGAGTGACTTTTTTCAACGGAGTGATTTTTCTTCCACTCCATCCAGCATTTGTCAGATCATGTCTGCAATACTGTACCCAGTTTTGGGCTCCCCAGCACAAGACAGACAGGAACCTCCTGCAGCAATTCCACTTGATGCCCTGGGGAACACAAGAATGTACAAGAAGATGTAAAAGTGATGTATAAGGAGAGGCCGAGACAAGCAGGTTGATTCGGCCTTAAGAAAAGGAAGCAAATGGGGAAAGTTTTACTAGTGTCTTCAACTACCTATTTGGAAGATGCAGAGAAGGCAGAGATAGGCTCTTCTCAGAGGTGTGATGTGACGAGAGACAATGAACCCATGCAGCTGCATGGGAAATCATTCTTAGATAGCTGGGAAATAGCTTTCACCTCATGGCTGGTCAGAGTGGAATAGGGATCAGAGTCATGGAACCTCTATCTCTGCAAACAAGGCAGCTGGACAAGGTCACAGCAATGTGATCTAGCTGGACCTGCTCTCAGCAGGAGGTTACAGCAGAGACCTCCAAAGGTTTCTTCCAACCCAAGTTACTCTATATTTCTACACAGCTACAGCTGGCCAGTGTCAGAGAAAACAGAGCTTTGATCTTCCCTAATGCTACACAGTTCTATGTGATCTGTTTATCCCAGTGATAAACTACAGTTTGTACGTCATAGTTTGAACCTCAGAAATGAAGATGGAACAACAAACCAGGTAGAATTTAATCCTTAGATGTAATAAACTTGAAGACACAGTTCTTGATCCTCGATGCAAAGATACAGACCTACTGCCAGATTACATCCTGTCACCCAAGATACCCAAACCTACGTACAGGAGGAAAACGTTTCTCTTTTCACCCCACATTTTGGCATTCATCTCTACATGCTAGCACACATCAAGAGTGATATCAGATCTATCACTGGGAAACCCCTTCACCAACACAGATGAAAAGTTCTAACAGCAATTTAACATTAAGCAGTCAGTTAAAACTGTTCCATACCACATCATGTGAAAGCTCAGGTCAGACATCCTCACTTGCTTAGATATCAATCCCTAGCCTTCTTGTGCTTCAAGTTTTATTTTACTGCTTACATTTCACTACTGAAAAAGGAGAGAAAAATGTGGAATTTAACTTGGAATGACAGTTCCAAGTCAGAACACAAGAGAGATGTCTGAAACATGCAAAACCAAGTCTGCTCTCCCTAAAACCTGAAGCCAGACCATGACATTGATTGCAGAAGCACTGCAAAGGCTCTAGCTGTTATTTAACTGCTTCTTTCTATTTCAAAGCTTTAACATGAAAACACAAGCCTGAACAAGCTGTGCCCAACAGTAACATGTCTAAAACACAGTATGAAAATTAAATACAGGTGAACTAATTGACCTTTCTCAACATGCTGTGGAGTTCCAGGTATCCCATAGGTATTTTCATCCTCCAGTCCTTGGGCAGAGCTTAATGCAAGGTGCTGCTCCCTTCACTGGATAAAAATGACTGGATATGCTACAGGGAACAGCATTAGTGGTATGGGGGAGGGAGGAATGGGGGAAGAAAAAAGGGTTTGGAAAGAATATATGAGCTAATCATGAGCTTCAATTCTGCGCTCAGCACTGTGTTGTGTTATCACTAAATCACATTAAATTGATCTGACTGTAAAAAGCTTCCTGTATCACAAGAGCCAAGGTCAAGACAAAACAATAACTAAGGAATTCCAGTGGAATAACCCCAAGAACAACCACATTCAGCTTTTGCAAATTGAGGCAACAAATGTTGCTATAAACAGACTGCAATCAAACTATAATTAGTCTTTGTCATTGCCTAAGATAAAAGAAAAATAAATCAATAGGGTAAGGTGAAAAGTGAATTCACGTACGAAAAGCTGAAGTTTTCCCAAGTCCAAGTTATAATAGGTTAAATACTCAACACACCTTGACCTTTGTTATACAGAGAGCAGAAGATGCAGTGAAGCTTCCTTATCCTCCTCCCCTTAAGCCTCCCCTCAGTTAATGTAATTACTTGAGGACATGAGATGCAATGTTGGGCAATAAAAACAAAGTAGACTATCAAGTCAAAATAATCTGAGTACTGCATATAACCATTAAGGTAAAAGTTTTCTTTCTAGCTGAAGACTTAATTCTACCATCAGATTAATTTTCACTACACTGCAGTGCTCCAAACTGAAAGCTGGAGAAAAAGCACCAGAGCAGTGCTGTCCTCCAGACCAAGCAGTGTGTTGAAAGATCCTGAAGGCCTGAAACAAGATGTCTCCGTCTCATGTGTCCAGATGAGGACCACACTTCTCCACAGCATCCAACAGCACTGAACTGTTATTTGACACAGTAGCAGGCAATGACATAGACAATCCTAAAAAAGAGAGAAATTACATGCAAGTGGAATGGCTGCTTCCTACATTAGCGGAGGGATGCAACAGACTGATGAAGCAAAGCCCCTCTGATAGGATGAACTGACAAGTTCCAGACACCTCAAGCAGAATGAGTGAGCAGATCAAAGATGCTTATCCTCAGCTCACATTTCAACCAGCAGGCACTGTGAGCCACTAAAGGAAGAATGAGAAAACTTACTCTGTTCTAAATACTTAGGAGGCAGATCTATACCCGCAACCTGAAGGTGGGCTTTCAAGAGGTATCCATGAAGCAGCAGCGGATGTATTTCTGTGGTGCTGGCATAGTTTACAGAAGTTTAGAGCCTAACTATTTAGACTTTCCAAGAGAAAAAGCAGCAGTAAAGAAAAATCCATACCCTGAACCGTATTCCGTTGGTTGCTCAGCTCACGCTGAGCAACTCACCCAATGTACTGGAAACCTAAAGCTCCCTAGCCTCAGGGCTGTTTCAGAGGCGTTGTCTGGCTCTAAACCAGCACTCACCCAAAAGTAATGATTAATCAGAGATAAACCATGCAGCACTCTCACTTGTGCATTCTTCCTTGAAGTCCACTTATTGAATTGACTTTGAAAAGGCTACAGAAAGCAGAGCTAATCCATGCGCTTTTCCACTATGCTGCACCTAGTGCTTCCTAGCAGAGAAAGTGACAGCCAGAGGCCAGCTTGCTTCAATTACTTTGTGGTCTGTAACAATCCTCCTTCACAGAATCATTTCAAAGTACTAACACCCAACCTAGTACCTTGTCACTAAAGGCACACACCTGAATTCTGAAAGCCTAGCTCTAAATAACCGAACTGTCCTGAATGTTTTGTGTGCCTCTAACTGCAGGAAGTAACCACGAACCAGGAGACCAAGAAATTCTTTCCTTCTTGCAGAAATACTTCTCCCAAAACAATTGGCTTGAAAATAAAACATGGCTGGATTTTATTCAAGCAGCGGGACTTGGCTATTCAATAGGATTTGGCAAAGAGAAAGGAAAACTAGAAGGGGAACAAGTGATGCCAGCTGTTACCTTATGGATTTCCTCTCCCTCCCCAGATTCCAGCAGACACTGAACATTGTGTCTTACCCTCTAATCCCCATGGACATACTGACAGTATCATTTACTGCACATTTGGGAATTCTTTTTGCAACATGTTTATGCAGTGGGCTTGCCTCTCTGCTTTGTGATAGCATTGTCAGAGCGTACAAGGCCACAAAGTGACAATAAATCAGTACACACAGGGGGATAACCCACCAAAGGCAAGTCCCATCCCTCTTAAATCTCTGTTGCCATTACCAAAGCCATAATATTTTCTCAATTAAAAGATCTCTGCTGTGCTGCCAGAAGACATGTTAGACAAAGGAATTGCAAACAGGCATCAAACCGAAGGGGTTAGCTGGAGGCTACATGCAGGGGTTGGTTTCTTTGCCAGTCACAAGGTGTCACATGTACCCACTGCTCCACGAGGCTGAAGTGACTCAAATCTGCTTTGCTCGTAACACGTACTTGTATTACGTGAAGAGCCTGGAATACAGTTTGAGTAAAAGCCTCCTCCTGCTGACCAACCCAAATGGTCCTCCAGGGAGGAGAGCTGGGAGAGGGAGTCAGACAATGAAAGGAAACCTCCAAATTCCCCTTGGAAAACATGTTCAAGACCACCAGTGACTTTTGCCACATGGAAAATAAAAGGCTTCTTTCGCCTTGGTCTCCACACCCTTACAGAATTTGTATTAAATACTGTATGAACTCTGCTGCCCCTCAGCCCAGCTCTCAACTTCCCCTCTCAGGATAAAACAGGAGCTTTGCCATCAGCCACAGCAGAAGGTCAGTGACAGACTCCCACCCAGCCTTGGCCTCCTGGCTGCTGTTCACAGCACCACCGGGAGGTGAATGCAGACTGCTTTAGTGCAGAAGACCAACCAGTATTTTCTCAGGTTCACAGAGACAGTGGCAATGTGCTCACCTACAGTGCTATTCTAAACAAAACCTCGTGCTCCAGCACAGGATGTGATCAATCAAATGCACACAGAACCTTTTGGAGACACCCTTCCCCATGTGATTCTCAGTCATTGAGATACTTTGGCTGCTGTCCAGAGCAAGTGATGAATAATTGTAAGAAATAATTGAAGGTACAAACCCCTTTGTTTTTAATATCTTTACAGGAACTACATTAATACAGTTCCTCTGTCATCTTATTCTCCCTCAGAGGGAATGGAGAGAAATTGCATCTGGAAATCCAGGTGGCTGAGCCCTGTAACTCTTCCTCCTGAATCCCACATAAATAAACATTAGTTCATATCCAGATCTTTTCTGTTTTCAAAACCAAATTCATTTGCCTTTTTCCTTTCAGCTTGGTACCATGTTTCTTTAATGTTGTTGCTAGATACTGCACCCATCTTTCAGCATTTGATTGCCTTAGGTGGCCTTTTTAAAATGGTCCTGTGGTTCAAAGCTCTAAGAAGCACAGTATTAAGGCATAGAAAATGAGGAGTTCTCTTTCCAGGGAGCAGACTGTATTTGTGTTACATTCCTTTAGATGCTGAACTGCAAATCCCATCCCCTTGGAGCCAAAAGGGGAAAAGACAGTCAGAAATATCCCAGCAGTCATACAATCAGTTGTCTGTATTTTTTTTTTTTGTTTTTTTTTGAATCTTTAAAAACAAAACAGAAGAGGAAAAAAATCCCATAGGTAAAGACAGAACAGAGTTCCAGATATGGGTTCCTGGGAGGGGTTTTCCATTCTTTTTGGCACCTTGTGATTCTAACAGCTGTTGTCCTCCCATTGAATAACAATCTGACTTGAAAGAGCTCTTTATCCACTATGGTTTGAGCTGTTACAGTTGTGGTTTGTTTTTCAAAGAAGCTGCTTTAGGACTCCTGGCATCCCATGCCCACCCTGCATCGCTCCAACTCCTCCCACTGCTTCTTCATTCACTGGTTGCCTGTCCTTGTGGCACTGCAGATGTGATGACTCCAGTTTGGGCTGGGACTGCTCCACTGGACTCTTCTATCCGGGGTCTTTTGACTTCAGGTTCACTGGAGGAGGCTGCTGCTGTCTCTTCGGTCCCTGTCTCGCATACTCTGCTGACTACAACAGGAGTGGATGAGCTGGCCTGGGCTGCAAGAAGCTGCAATGGATTTGTGAGAGCTGGGAAATAGGACAAGAGAGAGAAAGTGAATTAGTGTGATGAAGCAGCACAAGTGTCTGCTATTCCAGAAAGCAAGAAAACAACACACCACGGTCAGATGCAACAGCTGGCACATACTCAAGGGTGGTTTTCAAGTCCCTTTTGAAAGGCTTTGTTTCTCCCTCTTCCCCCACCATCTCAGCTTACCAAAGCAGTAATGACCAGAACTTCCTTCTTCCTACCCATTATCAAACAAGGGATTGCCAGCTAAGCATTCCTCTCTAGAAAGAGAGGATCAAACCCCTATTAAAATTACAGCACACCTCCTCTTTGAGGGGTAGCTCTCTGGCCACCTACAACCAGAACTTGCAAGCTAAATCATCTGTGTGCTGTGCCTTCAATTTAGAGGGCTCTCTTTAGCCCTGCCTGCACAGTAACAACAGCCAGTCTTTTGGGAAACTAGATCAGAATCTAAATATTGAATGTATTGACATCTCACTTGTAAAAAGGGCAGGAAAGAGCTTACCCCATACAACCAAGTGCATTCCCACCAGAACTGGGATGAGAACGTAGGAATCTTTGGGTCTAATCTTGTATTCCAGTACTAACAAAAGGTTTTACCCTCCCATTAATGAAAGCGGTGAGAAAAAAAGACCATTTAGTAGCAACCCTCCGTAAAAATGTCTACAATTTCTAGTTCCAGACAGAGAATGTGCTTACACACTGGCTCTGGCACACACCACTGCTTGAAAAACAAAACACATGCAGTTTTTGGCCTCTGCATCAATCGGAGAGGCAGCCAAAGCGGACTCGGGAGACAGCACATCCTCTGCCCTCCAGACTGATTTGCAAAGGATGGAAGGACAGAACGTTAGGGGTGTGCTGACTAAGTGTAGCAAAAAAGAGCCCTAGGATAAATAAACAAAGCAAACAGAACAAAGGTCCTCAAAGCCCAGCAACTTCTCCCAGGGCAGGGGAAGGGGGGTGTAGAGTATCAAGAGGATGAAGGAAAAAAAAATAGGGTTAGGATGAGGGCAGTCACCAATTACACTGCAGTGACTTGGGAGAACCTAAACCATGCAGCTGAAAAGATACTAGCTTCCTACAGACAGGAGTCAAGAAACTCAGGCTCCATTTTGTGAACTAGAAAATTCACTACCACTTACAGAAACCCCCTCAGATGCAAATGGAATACTTTCCAGTTTGAGGACAGTGCTAGAAACATTTTGATGAGATTAGGATGTCTCAACATAAAAATGTTAAGTACAAAACTAATTCTACAATAGACAAACATCACTGCTGGGTAGCAGCAGCTCCACATATCTGATTATTTAATACCTTTACATCCTAGTTACATAAAACCTTATAGCTATCTTCATTGCTCCAATGAGATTCTTGCAATTCAAGTGCAAGCCAGGTGATACTGCAAACAGACATGGCAGGTATAAACACTCCTACCTTCACAAGAGCCATCAAAATCCCCCCAGTGCCCTTTCATTTCAAACTCCCCATAAGCACCAGCCTGGGACAGCAGAGGTGCTTAGCATCTCACTGAAATGGGCTGTAAGAAACCTGGATATACCATCCCCCATCATCATCCTTAACTGACCAAAATCTGAGACACTGAGCAAGTAATAAAAAGAGGCTGCCAAGACAAAGCTAGCATGGGATTTTAAAAATCAGACTTGACAAATGACTAGAACACATCCTGTATATTAAAAAAACCTGAAACAGATCCTGTTACTCTCAGGCTCTATGACCTTAAGATGAGAAAGTAAGTTATTTTCTTAGTACTCTATGGAATCATTTCACAAGATGCTTGAAGCAAAGGCTCTTGGTCAGAAGAAAACAAATGAAAACAGGCTATATACAAGACTCACTAACACTTTCAACAAGTAACCCTCAAAATGTGAAGCAGTAATAAATATATAGCCAAGGACAAAGGAAAGACAGGACTTTTCAGAAGCAGTGCTAGATAGCAACTGAGGGAAGGGAACAGAAGTGGACAGAAGTATATCCATGACTGATATTCACAGCCACAGGAGTTGAAGAATTGGAATACCTTTGAAAGTGGACAACTTGGACACATGGAACAACTTGATATGTACTAAGAAGAGAAACCCTTAGAGCTTTACAACCTAACTGCTAAGCTCAGAAGGAAATCAAACACCACAAAGTGATGGAAACAGAGCCTACCATAAGCACTGCCAGTGATGCTGTTGGTGGGGACGGCATGTTTCCCATTCTGAGTGACTGCCCTCACGGGGAGCTGATGCTGTCCAATGGTCACTGGAGCTGCCTGCTGAAGGATTGTGACTGTCTGTCCTGGAACACCCTGTGCCATCTGACTGGCAACTGTCTGAATAACACGGCTGGCTGTAGGTATCGTGGCAAATGCGATCGTTGGCTTTTCATCCATGCCTGCTTGAGAGTAAAAAGAGACAACCATCATTTACTACCCTGCCTCAGGAGCAGGCTTTACTCTCATAAACAGTTTAGCAGTGATATATACCCCAGGCTTACAAATGTGAAAATACCTCAGCACCACAGAAGGTCGGGGAAAACACTAAAATATTCTCTATTGTACATATACCCTATAAATATTAAGATCATTTTTCTTATAGCCAAAGAAAATAAAATCAAGATAATAAACTTGACCCTTTGTCCTAAAAAGGCACCATCTCCCTTACTGGCACATTATGGCTGTGATCACTGCAAATCTCAGCTTACTTTGTAATTACAGGCAAATTGGCCTGACTTTCAATACTACACAGCAGGAGAGGGCATTAAGTCCTTAAAGAATGCCTGGAGCTAGAAGTCTGCAACAGCCTGCTGTCAGGTGTGCACATAGGTTGATTTACAAGGAGGTCTTTCCATAATTGCAAGCTTTTGCCAGCTATGGAAGTACAGGAAGAAACCAGAAAGAAGTAAAAAATAGTAAGAAAAAGGAGGAATGAGTTCATGGACAGAAACAACTGTTTCAGAGCACTCAACCACTTATCTCGCTTCCCAACACAAGTAAGGGGTCAATTCAGCAGGTATGTAACACATAGAGGACAGCCTCCTGCAGGGCATGCAGGAAAGGAAAGCCACTCTTCTTCAAGGTTTTAGGGTCTCAAAGCAGAGAAAGCAGGAAGCACAAACTCATTAGTCCTGTAGGAAGAGAAAGACTTCTCCCATTTTAATATTAGTAGACTTGTAAGAAGAGTGGAATTATATGGCACAAAAGCACTGAGCTTCCCAAACTGATGGGAAGCAGGGAAAGAAAAGGCAAGGAAAGCAGAGATATAAGGATGGAAAATGGAGCAACTAGCAAAGACAAAGGGAAAGTAGAGACTAGAAAAGGACACGAGTAGGAATAAGAAAGGGACAAGTAGGAAAAGAGCAAATGACACCAAGAATTAGTGAATGAAAGAATGGAGCAGGTGACAAGCAGCTGCAACTGCTAGTACTTCAGGAACATGTATAGGATCCAGACAGGAATTTCTAGAGAATGCAAATGAAACTCAAGCATGATGAAGTAAAAATGCCAGTGGTCCTGCTACTGCAGCAGGGGAAAGTCTTTGTCATTTCTCTCTTTCCCTTAGAGAAGAGTCATTGCCCCACTACCCACATAAAAGCAATCAGAGTAACCAGTCTTGCTGCTGGTACACCACACACCTTGTAGCACTAAGGACTTTCGAAATGGTGAGCAGACAAGGTGTTGTCTACATCACAGCAGGAGAACATTTAACTCACTAAAACCCCCAAGGCTGGAATTTCCAGCTTAGGAAAAAAAAGGAGGCCTTTGTTGTAACTGGTTTTTGAAGACTGCTTTAACGGGGTACTGCCTGCACTTCCAGAAGCACATGCTTTCCTCTAGGAATCCAGGCCTGCAGAAAAGAAAGGCTCAATCATTTATTCACAAGGCCATCTGAAGCAGAGACTTTCAGCCTTTCCTAGGCCATCTTTTTTTGGCTACAAAATGCACCCATTTCCATAGCACATCCAGCTGACCAATACACAAGCATAGTACTGATACTGGGGATAATGTAAATATTTAAAGCACTGCATGTTTTTTCAGCCTCCAAAGTCTCTTAAATTTGCTCCCCACAGGAGATAAGTGAGCGCAGTCACCCTGCTCGTTCCTGAAGACATCAAATGGACAAGCTATTACTTGGTTTAAGTTTTAGCTTAAGAGAAACATCTTTGATTGAGGGCTAAGCACCCAGACAGTGAAAACAGTGTCTGACAACCCCCCCACAAGCCTGCTCAAGACTTAGCAGAGTAGTAAAGCAGGTGAAAAGCTACCTCGGTGGTCACCAGCTAAGTCCAACACTGTTCCTGCTGCTTCATGAGCTCCTCCTGCTGTGCCCTGGTTTGTGAGGATGTATCCATTTGCAGAGTTTGCAGAGGAGGTCACAACTCGGACCATTGTAACAGTGGGAGCTTGCTGCACGACGTGAATTGCGTGACATGAAGGCTGTTGAGAAGTCACTATTGACGCTGGCATGTACGCGACTGGCTTTGCCACCAGAGTAGATGGTCGGGGAGGAACAGCCATAATCACTGGCTGGGCACTGACTGGAGATCCTGAACAGAACAGAGGAGCATACATTAGTAGGAGAGGAGAAAAAGGCCTCCATTCATTTCACCTGTGCACTTCTAATCTCTGCAATAATCCTTCAGCACTGGCAGGAGTAGGGAACGAAAAATAAAGCTTCAAAAATAACCACCTTCAATCTTCTCTTTCCTAACTCACAAAACCCCCACCTGCCATGTGAGCACGTATCTGTGAGCAAAAGCCACAACAGGCACAAAAAAATGCAGCTTTACTTAATGAGCTTTGCCTTCCAACTTCACCAGGAACACCCCACACATCAGGCCAGTCACAGCACAGCTGACAAGCAGATACTTACCAGGGCTTAACAAATTACCCTGGCCCTGGCCACAGCACCACAGAGCTCTGCGTAGCCACGCTGATCTTATCCAGAAGGCTGGTAGATGAATGAGTGAGCTACCACTGCCATGGCTACTCTGCTGCCAGGTCTAGTTCAAGGTTAGCCCATGTGTTTCTACACATTCCTTCATCTCTTGCCCCCTCATCCAAAGAGCAGTAAGAAAAATGCTCTGAAGTTGCATATGCATCATCAGTCTCTAACAACAAAGTGGAAAGAGAGACCTAGATCCTCCTTTAACACACTGTAAGAAGCATTCCAGTGGTGTCCTTAGCATGGCCCTTGGTGCAGCTGAAGTCACCCTTTGTGAAACAAGAGCTACTCACCAGGTGCACTCTGTGAATACCGATACTCTGGAACTGAGGCTAACTTTGACCCAAAGTCATGATCATGTGGAATGGGTGAGCCCTCCCGTGATAGGCACTCTGGAGTCTGTAGGCCACTAGAGTGAGGGGACAGCAGGCCAGGGTGAGTAGGGGAGGCAGGAGCACTCCTGAAACACCAAAACATAGTGTTGGCAAGTGTACATGCATTTTGACCAGAAGACAGCAGCAGAGACCAAGAGTTACCTCTAGGAAAGGATTCTCCATCAGAAAAGACAGCTTTTCTCCCACACTACCCAATATATAGTCTTGTTGAGAAGAGTTGAAAGGTACACAGTAATGCTCTAGCACTAAATACTGTCATACTATTCCTTGCTGAAGGAAACTGGACCCAGAGTATGCTTAACATTTCATTTTAAGACCCACTGCTGGCAGAGAAGCTGTAAATGCCTCATGTTCAGATCAGTTTTATAGTTTCAGGCTGTTCCCAAAGCATCTTTGCCAGTGTTTGAGAGTGATGGGAGAGGAAGAAAGATGCCAACGTGGATGCAAGTGTCTTGCCCCCACGTATGCTTGCAGAGCGGCTACTCCCCCTTCTCCCCACTGCATCCCACCTCTGGTCTCAGAGAGGCACCAAACACACAAGGAATTGAACATTTCTTTAAAGACAAAGGCCAGAGAAACTGATCAGCTGAAAACTTCTCCTCCTGCTTCCTCCCCCTCATTTTACCAGACAAAAAAAGAAGAGGTGTGGGAGAACGTTACATGAAACTGCTCCAGCTAGTGTTTAATTGCAAGCCTTATCCTCACAGTTATAGGGCTCAGAGAAAGCTCTCACTGCACACAGCTCCTGTTCTGCAGTTACACTGCAGTGGCTTACGCAGAACCCCCCCATTGCTTCACTGCTGACAACCACAATCGACATGGTCTTTCCCTATAGGAAAGTGTTTCAAATACCAGAGAAGTTATTCCTCCTATGATCTAATCCACATCTAAACACAGCTTTCCTGAAGTGAGGGACTGGCATCTGAAAATACTCCAGTGATAAATGCTGTGAATTTCTTTGAAATGATGCCAAACCAGATATGTTATTTGATGCACTTTTGTAGTTTGCTTCTGGATTTTATTTTATCTTCCTTTTTGGTAAGCATTTAAGAAGTCAGAGCAATTTTCAGATTATGCCTCAGGACAATCTAACTGTATGAGCTCTCCAGCTATACACAGCAGCAAAGTTTGCTCACTGTATGTTGGTTTTTGTTTTGCTTTCTTTGTAATGAGTTTGGCACAGCGATGAGAGGAAACTCAAGTTACCTGGAGGAGAGAGGCCCAAAAGGTGTTCGGAAGCAGGACACTCCTCTTTGCCTTCGTTTTCTAAATGCTTGCTCTACTAGTTTGGCTTCAGAGGCAGGGTCAATTCGCCAAAAGGAGCCTTTTCCAGGCTCCTCCTGGGAGCGTGGGACTTTAATAAAGTAACGGTTCAAGGAGAGGTTGTGCCGAATGGAATTCTGCAGGAAGCAGAGGAATGAGATGATTATTTTGACAAGAGGATGTATATAACAAAGACGAATGGGCTTCACCACACAGCCTGGAAAAGTAAAATCCACACTGCCAGAATCAGTGGTGAAGGCAGATACAAGTCACTTGACTCACACAGCTCTGGAGTCACAGAAGTGCTGCAAGAGAAAACCTGGGGAAACATGTCAGAGTTTCTACTAACCATGCTGACGGGTTTGCTTGGTACTTAACTATCACTTAAAGACATCTGGAGCCAGGCAATGCAGTGACTTTTCTGTGGAAAGCAATGAAAGCAAAGCTTTTGCTGATGCAGGGGGAAATCACTGCAAACCACATCAGAACTCTCTCAAAAGACAGGCTTTATTTTAGGCAAGCAGAAAAATATTGCCTGAGCCTGTGCTGCTTACCTGCCAAACGATCACCAGGGTGCCCAAACATGCCCTAAAGGACACTGCATTTCATGGTAATCATAATGCAAGCCAGCCAACATGCCCTCAGACAGCTGTCTGAGAAGAATCCATCATCTGTGTGGCACTAGTCTGGCACTGTGCAGCTCTCCAGATGCTTACAAGACTATTTATGCTTTTAATTGCAAAAGCCCACCTTTTACTGGGTGTAGCACTGCCTTTTGGGCTAGGGGAAAGGCTCAGTGAGCCCAGGTGTGCACAGGCTCATTTCTGTTCCACTTTCAATACAAAACAAGAGCTTCTGTAGCAGCTTTAGACAACCTCTTCACAAACGAAGCCTTACAACATTATTGGTAGTGGGGAGGAAAAGGCAACTCATCCTCCACTGAAACGCAGCTCTCTTTGAAGCAGGATCCAGTAACTGGTTCGTAAAGCACAACTCTGCTGAGCAGGTTAAGGCAGGAAGTGAATTCCACAATTAATCAGAACTGCAGGGAAAAGCCAGGGAGGCAAAAATGTATTTATTCCAACTTTACTCAAAGTGCACCAAGCAATACTGCTCCTGCCAGCTGAATGCAATGAAATCACCAGCTGCAAGAAGCTTTCCAGCTGCATTCGTGTGTTATATTCAAATCACAACACCTATTTGAGAGGTGTGATGCCAAGAAAAAGTCTGAAAGCAGGTGGAGCTGAGGTTTCTAAAACTTTGAAAGCAGCCCTCAAACGAACACTTAAGCTTGATTTAGCATGTGTTAACTACTTCCAAACTCTCCTATGAAGCTGGTGAGGTTTCCTTTAATACCACAAGAAACACACAGACTCAAAGTTCCCCCAGTTCTCATTCTGAGATTCGAAACTTGCCAACTGTGACTTAGACAATGCAGTTGATACAGTGGGAAAACAAAACATCTGGGATCACTTAAGGTACTGTGGTTAAAAACTGGGACCTCAGTTTTGGGTTGGCCGTCTTCTGCCTGGACAGATCATGCCAAACAAAGACCAGGTAAAGGATTGAGCAAGATTAAGGCAAGTCTCTGGGCAAAGGAGTGACTGTTAGCAAGGATGTGGGAAAATAAACATACAAAAATGAAAGATGCATGAGTAGAGTATTAAAAGGGTTTCAAGAACCCAAGAGCCCAATAGTAACACACTACATTGCCATAGAAAGTATTTAAAAATACTAATCACCCTCAAACAAACTAGTTAGCTTACGTTAAACAAATTCACTCTGGGAACAGTCAAAGCAGCTCTATTCCCAGTGCCCCAAAACTTTAATACATGCATTTCAAAGCAGATAAGCCCTGTCAAAGTAGTTTAAAAGCTTGTCAGTGTCAAGAACTCACCTGCCAGCCTTTGTCAGCCGTTCTGTAATATGGATAATGCTTGGTAATGTGGGCATAGATCCCACTTAGTGTTAATTGCCTGTCCTGTGCTGAAGATATAGCTTGCACAATTAGCTGAGCATAAGAATAGGGTGGCTTGGACTCATCCTAAGGAGAAAACCAAACAGATTTAGTCACTAGCAAAGAACAATATGAACTGAACAAGCACACTGGGCTGTAATTTTCACAGATGCTAAGACAACAGCTGGGGCAACTAAGAGCAGCATCACCCTCTTCCCTCTCACTCCCATTTAATACTGCCAAATCCCAATTTAGCACTGAGCCAAATTAAAGTATCTCCTTCCCTCTCCCCACAAGCACACACAAAAACCTCATCTTAAATCTGATTCCATTCCTCACCAAATCTACCACCAGCTTAGAGCAGCACAAGGAAGAGGATCAGGACATGCAATTGAAAGCAGAGTTAGAGCATGTAGGGTATGTTTACAGCTTTCAGTGTTAATGAAACTAAAGCCTTCAATTCTGCCCAGCTACAACTACACTCTGCTAGGAAGGTTTCATGCAAGCCTGCTATCAGTTCTCCTCCTAGCAACAAGCTCGATATGAAACTAGATCCCGTCCCTTCCCCTCTCCAGCAGCATTTGTTTCATTCTAAGAACTGTAATTTGTTTGCCAGATCTCATATTCCCAGCTCTTCATATTACTCCATCAAGAAAAGCGCTTCTTGTCTCAAGGGAGAATTCAAGCTACAAAAAAAGCCATCCAGTATTGCGCTCCTCCACCCAGTCCCAAATCAGGTGGTTTTGGATCTAAACCTTTAACTTTGATCTGAAGATCAGCTTACCAGAAAAAATTTTATCATTATAACTAAGTTATGTTTTAATCTAAATTCCATTTGTTACTCTCCTCATTTAATGCTTGCTTGACAGGCCTGCATGTTTGTTTTAAAGTCAGACTACAGATTTCTCATGGCAAAGATCTGTTTTCTTCCTCTGCTTCCCCTTTCTCCAACTGTGTTTTGCAAAATACCATTAATTAAAAGGCAAAACCAAGACTCTGGATTTTACTGCACCTCTTTATGGGTTCTTGATTTATCAAACAAGCAAAAAGAAATTCTTCTTCCTTAACCATTTTAGTCAATGACTTGCATACAGTTTGGGCAGCTAAGGAAGCAGATTCATCCTCTACCACTATTAAGACAGTGGTTTGAGGGCATGGTCTCAAAAACCTGGAGGATACTGTACACAGCACCCTTAGACCCCTTTTAACTATATCCACCACTGGCAACAAAGTCCAGATCTTAATAATCCTCCCCGTGAGCAATGCTGGGTAAGTTAAGTTGCTTTGAACCTTTGGGCTGTCCCCGCCAGATGCATCTGCCTGCTGTTCTGATGCTGCTTTTGCAGCATACTCTGCTGCCAGCTGCAGATCTGAGGTAATGTTGTGAACAAAGCGATATCCTGAGGATCCAGCACCACGTGGACTGGCCGGGCAGGAATTGGGAACACTGGAGAAACAAGAACAAAATAGAGTTATTACTTCATTTATTAACAAGACACATAGTTCTTACTCTGAAGTACAGTAAAGCTCCCATGTCACTGAGAAGCAGATATGTACTAGACTTATTTTTATCCCTGTGGCTTATCCAAAGCCCAGACAGATTGAGAAAATAAAGGCAGAGATAAAACTGGAATTCCTACAAAGTCCGGACACCCCTCCCACCACACACTTTCTGCAATCACAAGACAGCAGAGTCCCAAAGTATTAAACAATTCCTCTGTGTTTAGAGAAGCACTTCAAGCTATGTGAAACTTCCAACAACATACACTCTATCAGGGATGAGTACAGAGCTTGGTATTATAAACTGTGAATGAACAACACACCACTCTCCTTATAACGCTGGTAATATTTAGTCAATCCTCCTAACAGATACAGGCTGCGTTGTTTTACACTACTGTAGTTGAAGCATTCAGTGCAGGCATCTGTCATGAAGGTCACTGTCTAAAACAGCACCTGAGCTTTGTAAGATCACACACTGATCAGTGCCACACAGCCAGAGAAAGGTATTTCCTTAGTTCACCAGCACACAAATGAAGCTGGAAGAAGGGAAATGCAAACGCTCCCAATAGCATCCAATGCAGAGGGTAGCTCACTCACCAGCTCTGGCTAGCACAGAGAAGCCATTCAAAGTGGCAGGGCCACCACAAGATGGCATTACAGGAACAACAACCGAGCAGCAAAGCTCTGCTAGAGCTCATAAAAAGCTACAAACAAATGAAAGGTGGCTATAATTTGCAGCACCACTCAGGCACACAGAAGTGAGCTTCAAGATGGGAACTAATCAGAAGGGCTTGTCTAGGGATCACACATCCTTCATTTGCAGAGTTGAAAGGATGGGAGGAGAGGAACGAGCCTGGGAATCTGATGTTCCCTTTCTCTGTCCTGTGCTGTCCAGCAATGAGGGGTAAAACACCAGAGCCGAATGACACACAACCAAATCCCAGGATTACATGTCTTCTACATAAGAGCAGAGAAACAAGGAACAAGAAAGGAAAACAATACCCATATGATTTACGTAGCAAAACAAGCAGTTCGAATGGCAGGAAAAGATGCAAACTGAAGCCCACAGCTGGGAACCAGGATTCAGTACAAGTGGCATAAACAATCCTCTTATCAGTCAAACACTCAATAGCAGTGCTAACCCTGACACAGATCAATGCAGTAACTGACACTCATTAGAAGACTACTGAATGCTGCATGAAAAAGCGGAACATGATCCCTTCCTCCAAAAGGGGACTGTCTAAATAGCTTCCCCACACACACATACACATGAAGACAGACAGGAAACTGTGAGACAGCCCTTATTTGTTCAATGGGCAATACCTTCAGCACATAAGCAATCTGACAGTGTAAGCAATGACCAGTTTTTGCCACAGTCCAGCCTGTAAACTGAGAAATACTGCTTCTCCTTGCAGTGTCTCTGCAAATGGCTGCAGTGCTGAGCTCAGCAAAACCCAGACTGGTTTCTTTTAAAAGAGAGTTATAGGATGGGGGCCAGAGGAGGAAGAAAAGGCAGCACAAATACCAGCCACAACAAACCCTTGCAACAGAAAACCCGTTTTCCTTATAAGAGAGATATGCAAAGTGGGGCACAGCACCTGGTAACCCTTTCAGCAATAGTCTTTGGCACAAACGGGTGATGCAGAAGCGCAGCAGGAGGGTGCACAATACATGATGTTGATGAGCCCATATGTATAAATCTCCCTTTGCTAGAGATAAAGGCATTTCAAAATGTCTTTCAAAAATCAGAAACCTGTTCATGCAGGAAAATGAATCAAAGTTTGCTATTCCATGCTCTGAGCCTGCTCTGGAAGTGGCTAATGCTAAACCACAGAAGACACTCTTGGATGTCTTAGCATTCACATGGGAGCTAGTGTGAATTTAATTATTCTGCTGTCACTTTTCAATAGCTTCTCCACATACACACTTCTTCTAATGTGTACATAATTACAAATGAAAGCCATTTCCATACATGAAACAATGACAAAGCAACAATACAGCCATTCTTTTTATGTGTTTGGCACCCGAGCATTTATTGTAACACACGGACTAGGAATGGAACTGGATGAAACGGAGTTGTCCCATTTTCTTCTTCGTCTGCAGAAATACATGAACAGCAAACCACAGACAGCAGCCAAAATTCAGGTCAAAGATATGGAAGAGAAGCTCTTCAGTAAACCCATGCTCTGCAAAGACCTGTGTTTCTTTAGGTTTTTAATAAACTAGCATGGCTTCAAAGATTACCTCATGCAATTCAGATATAAGAATTGATTTGTTTCTTCAAGATCAGCAGAGCAAGTAGTTCAGCTTTTAGTGTTCAAATCTCAGCTTCTGAGTCTGATAATGAGTTTTAAGTATGATCTGTGATCTCTTGCCCTTTTTATTTAATTAGAAAAACCAAAGGGAAAATCCCTTACCCTGCAGGGCTGTGATTCTCCCGAGTGCTGACAAAGCCCCTCCAACCTGAAGTGTTGTTAACTTTAAGCCTCTTCCAGTAGATAGTCACTGAAGAACATGACAGTGCCCTAAAGAAGCAGCTATCCCCTGGGACACCCACAGCAGCATCTGAAGATTTGGAAGAGGTATTATTCTTTTAGCAGAATGAAGCACTTTTGTCCAGGTAGACCTGCTTCCTTTCAGCCTGGGTCAATGATCAAATCAAGAGACACAGGCACAGAACAAGCAACAGGAACAGGGTAAACACGTGCTGTTAAGTGTTCAAGCTCCCAGTCAATCACCAGAGCTGCTCTTCAGAGAGAAGGGAGAAAGAGCTGAATACTGGAAAAAACCAAGGGGACACAATCTGCCCTGCTCCCCCCTGTCCCCAACAGGGGACAGGAGGAGTGAAGAAACAGTTTTACTAAAAATACCCCTCTGAGGGTTAAGTTAAAATTAAACATTAGTGCAGTCAAAAGAAAACAAGCAAACACAATGCAGTGACATCAGTTTCCTGGAGTTCCTGGAATTCTCCTCGCCACCCAGATCTGGGGGCTGGCTAGGGATGCTTGCATGCACTCACACCCCCTTGAAAAATATTATGGAACAAAAAGACTTTTTCCTGCAAGCACCTGTTTGTGCCATAAACCAAAAATCATGTGGGGACAGTGATTACGATTTGTTGGACATTAACAGGGCACCAATACTTGGCAATAACTTGATCCATTTTGATATTATAACCTAAAAGCATACCTAGGTCTGCAATTTCCCCAGCTCTCAGACATCCTTAACTTAGATTGTGATCCACGCTTAATGTCCATACAGGCAATCTTAGCTTACAAGCAGTCCAAGCTAATTTGGGTTATGCTCATCTACCACAGAAGAAAGCATTCTGGAGAGGAAGCAAGTGTTTCATACCACTGAAAAACACACACAGCATGTAAGCAAACCTGCTGCAGTTACCCACAGTCTTAATCCGGTGGGCACCATGGTTAATGCCTCATTTTCCAGAGATCTTTGACACCCACTGAGGATTCAGCATCTTCAAGCACTGACTGCAGCCAGCCACTGAGCCACAGTTCCCCAAATACCACGCTGAGACTCGGCTTTAGAAGCTGACTACAACCACGTGCTGTATCATATCAGTCCTTTGCAGCATGTTTTCCATTTAATATTTAACTCTTCTTCAGCTGGAAGGCCAGAAAGATGAAGGCTGAATGCAGTGCCTGCAATACATTCACCCATGTAAAGGGCAGAATGCCTTTTAAACACAGGGTTTAACTTCTGGCTAGCGAGAACATAACAGGTCTTTGTAGCATCACAATTCACTTTCAACTCCTGCCAACAAGAATCCAGCCTCTTAAGTTCACAGCACTTGCTAGCAACAACAATTAAATCTTTAAATGCCAGCTGCTGAAGAATATGTACAACTTACTGCATTGATTTTGGACATTCCAGCCGAAGTTTGCTTCGACTAAAGAATCAAAAATGGGGTGCAGCACTGTGTGCACGGTGAGTCCATACCGAGGACACTGCGTTGCTTGTCTCTTCTCATTTCAATAAAAAAGGATACAGCAGATCCAGGGAAGGTACTGATGGGATCACTAGGATCAGCAGAGATACAGAACAGATTCCATACAGGAACAGTTTTAAGACAGAAACTGAGGCACAAGGTAGCAAAGCCTATAAAAACAAAGCCAAGGGGTGTTCAGCTCCTGACCTCTTCCAATAGAAGAGATGGTGAACACAAAATGGAGCTAAGTAGCATGTCCAAACCAAGAGAAAGTGCTTCTACGCTTGCAGTTACATACAGCATGTGCAATAACATGCTCTAAGACAGGGCTGATGCTAAAAGGCTATGTGAATACAGAAGGCTATTATACAAGGTCTGGGGGAAAGGAGGAAGACAAGGAATCCATCAGGGGCTTTATTAAACAGATGGTCAGGAAGTCCCTGCTCTGAAGCAGTCCTTGATCCAAGAAAATGGTGGAGGAAAACTGCACATGGGTTACCATTACTCTGTCTTTTCTGTGCTCTTATACTACCCCAAAGACACTTATCTGATGCAGAATACTGTGCTAGAGGGATCTGTTGCCTGAGCACATAGAGAGATCCACATGTGAAGACCTCCAGACGCTCTCAATACAGACCACATTTTACAGACTGGGGGAAAACCAATATAAAATAATGAAGCAACAAGTGGTTAAATGATTTATTTATGGTCATATTACAAGTCTATGAACATGCTGGGAACAGAAACACTCCCAAACTCCAGTGCCAATTTCCCCAGAAGGAGAGGCAGTGGAAGAATGCAAGAAAGTTGCTCTATTACTTAATTTCATTCTTTTCCACAAAGAAAGGTATCTGTAGGGATCAAGCTAGAAAGGCTTAGTTTAAGCCAGGTATATGAATAAAACACCTATCCTCTTTATGACGAAAAGGAAAGATAACCTGGGATCCCATATAAAATTGGTCCCCTGATGTGGAGTCTGCACTGCTGAAGAGGAAAAATCCAGCTTTTCAACTCTGTGGGTTAGGATTTGGTATGTACATGGGTGCTACCTTTGAAAAATGCCCAATTTGTGAAGCAGGTACAAGACACTCAGCGTGGTAGGAGTTACAAGCACAGCAATAATGCCAATACACAGATTTCTGTCTGAACAGGCAATTTTTTAAAGCACCTATGGAGTACAAAGGGAGAATCCCCATTTCTTAACATCTTAGCCACCAGCCTCCTCCTCAAATGCAAGTTGGAAGCGTGTTGCCAGGCACACGAAAGACTATGGCTAAAGAAACACAGCAAACCTCAAACTACCTCTATATTGCATTTCATAAGCCTGCAAAAAGGGGCACCAAAAGATACAGGGACGCTCTTTACGTGCAATCAGCAAGAATGAGGTCAAAGTACAACACTTCAGCTTGCAAAACAAGCATTTCCACGATACACCAATCAGCAATAACGGGTGAGAATTCTCTGCTGCTCTTTCCTTCCCCCGCCTAGCCCCAAAATCGTAACTCAAAGAAAGGCAAGTCCTTGCACGTTGCATGCTTCAGACAGGTTTCAGAAACAATCACAAGTGGTGAGACTGCCAAACCAAGCTGGATTTTGATGTGAAAGGAGAAATCTGAGCACTACCCTGCCTGCTTAAAGCTGAAACAAACCCAAAGCTGTCGAACAAGCCACAGGGAAAGTTAACTATCTGCAGAAGTTGAATCTCTTGTTACTTGTCTGTGCTCCAGTGGTTCCTCTCTTCAAAAGGAAGTGAGCTCACTCCAACTGTGCACTGAATGAACATTTTATAGTGGTCAGGGGAAGTGCTTGTGTAGCTGGTGACATCTGCAACCCTTTCTCTAGCACATGGCTTGGCACATCTCCTCTAGCACATGGTCCATTATCTGAAATAAACATGCGTAGGAACTCCCAAGCCCGGTACAGGTTGCTGCTCTTTCTTACATGATGTATATGCATCACACTTAGTTGGCTTGTGGTTTGGAGACAAGGGTGATTAAAAATAATCACTGGGCTGTCCAACTGTGGGAGTTACCCGAGCTGCGTATTCAGCCCAAATGCAGGAAGTAATGTATAACCCAGACAATGCAAAAGAGCGTGTAAAAAAACCTGCCTTGGAGCTCTTCACGGGCTTTTGCAGTTAAATGGCTAATAGTGCTATAGGAAGAAGGAAAGCCTGAATGAAACGGAGCAGGCGATACCTACGCATCCTATTCCGGTGACTGAATGCAGCCACTGAAGTCAGGGTTCATTCAGTTTCCCACTACATACGTTCAGAGGAAATGTGCAAGTCCAGAGTAAATCCCAAGTGATCTGAAGCAGTGTTGTATGACTGTCCTGGAGCCTATTAAAATGCACTCCCTTTTCCTAAGCCAAGCCTGAATCAAAACAGAGCCAGCATTTGCACATCTACCCTAACATGGCTCACACACACTCTTCTGTCATGCTTTACAGAATAAAAGCCCAATATATAATTTATCTACTACACACTCTTGGAAAATAGTAATTACACTATAGATGCATAAAAATCAGTCAATGAATTTAAATGACCTGTTAAAGGCCACAGAACAAGTTGGTGGCTAAGCCAAGATAACTGCAATTACCTCAAGTAATCCACTATCAGAGCATGCAATACATTACTGAACTAATTTTGCCTAGTGGAAGTAAGGAAAAAAATGAAATAAAGAGTAAAGAGCTTGAAGAGTACAGCTTATGAAACCATGGCAATTCAGCTCACATCTTCTGGTTTACTAATCAAGCTTGTAAGACAAAAGAACAGAAGGATGCCAGCTGAACTTTCATTATTCATATCATTAATTTCATTGTAAACTAGATATCGACCCTTCTAGTAATGGTGGAACATGGGCAGGTACATTAAGTACTAAGAGTTAAAATACAAATCTGTGGGCACACATGAACATGTACCAGTGTAGCATTAACACAGAACCTCACCAGACACTTCTCAAGCACTGGTTCTCACAGGGCTCTAAGGGCTCTTCCTCCTACATGCCACCATTATTTCTTTTATTGATAAAGACTGTATGTGAGCTAATTATCCACGCCCTTGCAGTGAAAAACCAAACAAGCACAAGACAGAGTGTTCAAGCCCACAATCATTTTGGTGCAGAGATAAGCCAGAAGTAGCAGCTGTGAAATATGAATAACGATACTGACCTCCATAGTGCAGCATTTAGTATTTCTTTGTTGCAGCTTTTTAAATATATATAGATCAGTGAGAACATAATTGCTATTTAGAACAGGGAAGCATGCACAGAGAAATAATTTCATTTTCATAAATACCCCAACCCTGAGGTGCAGTGCTGGAGAGATGCTTTTGTGGAAAACCGAGTTAAGTTACTACTACAGGGTCATTAACACCAATTGGAAGATAATAAAAGGCAAACTAAACACTGTAAATCTGAACTCCAACTCAGCATGACTTTGAGACCAGGAAAAGGCTCCTGCATCACACGTTGTCTATGTGGATCTCATTATAATCCAAGCACGAGCTACTCTGGGGACTAAATTGCAACATATACATGGAGTCACATTCAAGTAGGCATTGTGGCCCTACAGCAAAACCCAGCAAAGTGTTTGTAGCATAGGTGAGGAACTTCACGTCACCAGTGTCACTCACACAGGATCCTCCAAATGCAAGCTGCACAACCTTAAAGCCATGTATCAGAAGACTGTCCCCATAACACCTCAAACTGTGAATCATTTATATGTCCCAACAGGCAGAGCTGAATTTAACCACAGTACGTGTGGTTTTTCACTCAGCTTTTCAATGCCTTGAATCTACTGAGATTTGGTGCTAGTCTGCCCTTTCTTATGTTGTGTAAAATGGCAGGCTGCTTCTACTGACTTCTTACAGCCACAGTGGCCTCTTCCTTTTTGGAACATGCCTGTCTTTTCTTAAAAGGAATTCTGAACTCAAAGCAGGAAGAAATAAGCCATGCCTGTGCGTAAGCTTCACAGCAAGCTGCCAGCCAACGTTTTCCCTTAAAGCTATACAACAGCATTCAAACCACATCCCCAAACGGCCCCTCCTGCAGAGGAAACACCTAGCTGAGAAAACAGTGGATGCATTTCTCCCTAGGAGTAAGCAGGGATCTCGCTTTGCAAAGCTGCTGAGGGTGGCCGGCTTGGTTTTGTTTAACTAAAGCTCATTCCCTCTCGAGGCGTGCACTTTGCAGAGGGAAAATAAATAGGCTGGAAGAAAGAAAAATCCCCCAGAAGCTTGCAGGGGGGACCCCGCAGGGCAAGCAAGCTGCAATGTAAACAGGGAGGCAGCGCAGCGCAGGGCTGCGGGTCAGGAGGGCAGGGCTGGAGCGGGCGGTGGAAGCGCAGGTACAGCCCTTGCCCCGCAGTGGGGCGGAGGCAGGAAAAGGGGCCAGGAGCAGCTTTCCAAAAAGGAAATTTCACCCTGCCCAGGATTTCCAAACTGCAATAATTTTCCATGGGCCAATCAGGGAGGAGCGAGGCAAACGGACCAAATTAGGAAAGTAAATACTAGAAGGGGGAGAGGGAGGAGAGCCCAGCTCTGAAACCTCCTCCCAGAGCAAGCCATGGGAGTATGGGTCCCATGCTGAGCCCCAGCCAGCCCTGCCCCTGGGAAAAGGGAGAGGACACTGTGACAACCTCACCCACTACTGCAAAGCCACAGAGAAGGCAGAGAGCTGCCCTGAAAGCCAGAATGCACAGCTATGTGTTCCCTGGAGAGCATTTTCCTTCTCGGGCAGAAACACCCAAATCACTTCCCAGCGCCTGGCCCACAGAATGCAAGAGCTGCAAGACCCTGCCGGGGGAGAGGGAATGGTTGAAGGGGCCGAGCAGAGATGTTTACAAATGTGTCAGCCCCTCCTCTGCAAGAGGAACTCAGAAATGAAAGGGGTTTGGCAAGTGAAACCTCAGATGTCTTTTGAGGTTTTCTGAAGACTTGGCTGGATTAGCTTCTGCTCAAGACAAACGGATGCAATCATTAATCATTCTTAGTAAACACTCTGTTAGGGGCTGAGCACAATTCAACACTACTATTTCCACTTTCTCCTTATGCAAAAGAAACATTCTCGGGGAGTCAAATATCAGTTGCAGGCATATGCCAGAGTCAAAAGATACAGCCTGTGTTAGTAACAGAAACCACACTGTACTGCTGCTTTGCGCAAGATGACTGAATGGAAACTAACTACCATATGTTGGCAAAGAAACCATCCCCCTCCCCTCCCAGCAACAAGCTTCATCTAAAAAGAGAAGGTTAAATATAAACTAAAAGCAGTGCCTGAACAGAGGACTAAAACCACAGCTACCTCCAGCCCCCTCTTTCTAGAATATCTGCACTGCACATCTGTGCAGCTCTGCAAGACAGGCGGAAAAACCCAAACAAGCAAGCGCCTGCAAATCCATGCAAACCCAAACTGGCTTCATTGTGACACTGAAGTCGTTTTCAGCCACATATATTTGAATACTATTCACTGAATTAGTGCTGTCAGAAGCTGTTTATTACATCTTTTTATAGATGGCCAGACAAGAAAACAAACCAAAAGGCTATTACTGTTACCAGCTACACTCTTGCTATTTATAAGGCCTGAAAATTTTAAACCTCTCATGCATCATCCTATACACCAGGAGTCTGTTTTACTTTATAAAATATATTACACTTCAGGCCGCAGCTTTAATGTTAAAAGAGATTAAACTGCAACTCCATAGCATCAACTCTTTGCTGAGAAAGAAAGAGAAAATATTCCAGGCAGTAACTCAATGGTCAGGTTATTTCCACCGCATGTTCATGAATCAGATAATTTACAAAACAGGATGCTCACACAGATGTACATTCAGATTGCTACAGCCCCTCAGTACATGGTCAGCATCCTACCCCCATTTCCTTCTATTCCCAGGAAACCACGTGCCAATCGCCACCCTAACTTCAGATAACACCAGCACCACCCAGCAACAACAGAATATTATTGAGATAAAAATAAAACAGGCGGTCCTAACATAGAAAGTATTTGCCTGCTTTCTCTTCTCCAGGCATATAGGTAGCTCCTGATAGATATTTCTAATTCCGTTGCCAAAGATAGACTAGTAACTCTATAGTGTGAAACTAACACTTAAGTTCCCCCCCTGAACCCTGCAAGCTCTTAAACAAAACCCTTGTGCCCTATTTCAAGCCACCATGACACCATTTTAGCACTCTCCCATCTTCTGAACAGCAGATTTTTCTGAGCTAGCTATTTTTAATGGGGTATTTCATGCACCAAGTATACCAAACAAAAGAGGGCTGACAGACTGATGTCAGAGAACACACTTTGGATAGTTAACATCTTACCTGATAGTGCCTGTGGGGGACGGGAGGGGACTGACCATGCTCCGGAGATCCGGCTCCGGGATGTGGATCTTCAGAGGTGATATTTGAGGGTAAAGTGGCCGAAGGGGAGGTGATGAGGCTTCCTCTTTTGCTTCCTCTTTATGGTATAAAGATGTGAACTGGATCTTTATAACCGTGCTAGGGAATCGGAAAGTACATCTGTAAGGGAAAGAAAGGGAAAAGTCAGTTTCACACATAATAATGAATATATAAGTGTTTCTGCATGCAGCTGGTGAACCATGAATTCATTAAATCATTCCTAGCACAGAAGTCCACCATTCTCTATAGCATCTTTCTGCTCAGTGTCCTGTGCAGAATCACTGATCATTCATAGATCTCTGTATCATAGTGTCATGTATCACCGAGTGATTAGATGCAAGCTGAAGGTTTGAGTAAGTTAAGTGATTTCCCCAAGGCCATGTATTCAATCAGTGACTAAGCAACATGCAGAACTATAGTGACAAACTCTTGGGTTCCTGCTATATCAAGGATTAGGATTCATCTTTTATTAGCTCCCTGCACATAACTCAGTAAGATACAAGTTACTAGAAAGTATTAAACCACAAGCAACATTGAGTACCAGAGCTATAAAATCCAGACAGAGCAACAAACAGCCTCCAGGTAAGACCAGGCAGCACTATTTAAAGACTGGCCTCTACATATTGTATAACTAATAGCCATTTATATCTCTGCACATAATGCTACAGGATCATCTAGCAGGTTTCAGATTAAAATACATTAATTTACGACTGCCTCCCTTTAGAACAACATGGGTTATAGCGGACAGGGGCAGAACAGGGTCCCTGCAAGCCTATAGGGCCTAATTTCTTCTCCAAGTAACACTTCTTTCCAATTGTTATGTAGGGAAAAACAATAAAAACAAAATCACACATCTCCCAAGCGTGGCCTTCAGGAGATACTGGGAAACTCAAAAGGAAACAAGCACTGACATTTTCCCTATTTGAACTGACAGCTGTCTAATTTATAGCACCTACAATGGGCGCAGGGCTGTAAGAGCGAGTGCTCTGCAATTCTTATTGCACTTTAATTAGACAATCATGTGCAATCAATACAAGCTTTCCAGGGATCACTTCACTGATAAGGTTAAAGAAGCAGGAAATAAAAACCAGGTTTCACCGTGGGAAAGGCCAGCAGAGCACAGTAATTGTGCTGGCTTCTAGCATTTTGCCTACAGAAGGAAACGAAGGGGCACAGGCAGTGTTGTTCTGGCACTGCTTGTGCTAGATTCAATAATGCTAATGATGCTGCATTATTGGATGCTTCCAGGTAACAGAAAAAGGTAGCAAGCAAGTAAATCTGTGACTATCTCAATGCTATTGAGAGAAATGCAGAGAAATACCCTACTGCAGCTCTAAAACCGCACTCTTTTGCTCTTGGTTCTTCTGCACAAGCTAGTTCTGCTGTAAGGTAATGTTCAGAAGCCTGCTGTGAAGAGTGTAAAATTATCATTCAGGCATAAGAAGCTCATTCCCATCTCCCACCTCATCTCTCAAATGACCTGGCTCAGCATTCAGCGGCTTGGACTCACTATGGCTCTGCTACATACAGCAGGAGTTTGCACATTGCATTTAATTCACTTCAGAGGTCCTGCCACCTGCACTCTTTAATGTATTAAATAAGAACATCGTTGCTGGCAATGCAGCCTAATTGTGTTTATCTAACCCTTTGAAACATGGGTCCCTGCAGACTCAATACAGATGCACAACTCCAAACAGTAGTGTCTGTACCTTGCAGTGTCTGCCAGCAGCACGCACACAGCTTACTGAGATGAACCCGAAACAAGACTGTTGAATCACTCTCTGGATTTTAAGCTTTCATACTGGAACATTGATTTACTTAGAGAAAAGAGTAGAGAATATATAAATTTGCAATAAGCACCACATGGACTGAGGCTCAATACCAGTATGAGCAAAGTTTCATCATTTCTCAAGCCCTTGCTGGGGAAAAGCTGAGCTTGCTTTCACAGAGGAATGGAATTCTCTGCTGTAACACCTGGTGCTCAGCATTTTTCAACATCTGAGTCAAGGACAAATCAGTCCTTGTTTAACAGTGTTCAGTGCAATCCCAACCTGTTGCTGATCTCAACAGGCCTGACTGCACAGAGCTCTCAGGCAGTTTTGCAGCACTGTTGAGGGCAGAACATCCCCACTGCAGCTGCACACAAGTAAGGAACTTTATCCCACTGCCACTGAAGTCTTACTGTTCAGAAGGACCCGGTAATGCAAGATCCACATCTACATGTTACTGCTTTCAGCTAATGGTGCAACTAACTCCTCAACCCTACAATACTCTGATGCTGTAACAAGCTTAGATAAGAAAGTGATACCTGTACCCAAAACACTGTGAGACAGTCCCATCAGTCTCTGTGTACAAGCAATCTTAAGAAAATCTGTTACTTTTCCAAAACCATGAGTCAACCTGAAACATGAAGTGTAAGCTAACCAGTAAATGTGCTCAAAAAGCCCATCTACCACTGCTTTTCCTTGAGAGCCTCCTCTAAGCTATCCGATTCAGGCATGTGACTTACCCACAATCTCAGACTGGAACGAAGCGAAACAGGGAGGCTGGGCTGGGCTGACTACACAAGCAAACAATCTGCTGCCTGCTGTGATTTCATTTTTAGAAGGACAGGCTTCCCAATCCACTGAAGCACAAGCCAGGACATACAACTCGCTTGCACAGATTATGCTTGCTAGCATGTATATAGCCATTTTGTAAGGAACCAGCCCCAGAAAAATCAGTGTGGATATATGCATGGGTGCTCACAACTTCAGAAGGCTTCTGCAGGCTCATCTCTGCTGGCTTCCGGTATTGACACTGCCCGCAAAGCCGAGGTGGGAGTCATTTATCTGATGTATACTTTTACTGCTGTAAAAACCTGGGACCCAAGAAATGGAAATGCAATGTAAAATAGATTGTAAATTCCTGCAGAACTCCTCCCTGCCCCCAGGGGTGAGAAGGTGCCAGTCTCTACCACAGCCACCACAGTAATGCAGACAGTGACAATGGCACAGCCCAAGACACTGCCTCAAATCAGCATAGCTGCACTTACACTGGGGAACTGTGTCAATGAGAAAACACAAAAGCATGATTTCTGAATCATCTTGTCACAGGAAGCTCACTTTTTATTACACTGAACCCGAATGCAATTTTAATGAGCTTTTCTAATTGTTCCCTTAATTAACCTCTTTCAGGCCAAAAGAGGGTAACTCAAATTATATCAGGCAGGCCTGTTTAGGAGAGAGGCACATTAGTGCAGGATTTAAGCCTATGAGAACTATACTTTTAACAGGAGATAAGCAAGACAAGACAGACAACCCAAACAGAACTAAGCATGCCTTCCTTAAGATGTCCCTGCCCGTGGCAGGAACTAGATAATCTTTAAGGTCCCTTCCAACCCAAACCAGTCTGTGATTCTAAGATTACTGTATGTATTTTGAATTATTTAAAATGACTTATACTATTTGATTCATGTTGCATGATTCCTATCAAAGATGCATAGCAATTACTACTACTGCTTAACACTTCCATCATGAGAAGATCAATCCAGAACTAGAGACCAGACTCAACATAAAAAGCATAATGAAGTTAACCTGTATTTCCAAGGGTACCTAAGAGGCAATTCTAAAGTACCTCTGAAATTTCTAGCTAATTAGAGGGGTAAATTAATGGTCTGCAAAATCTCCTGGTCTTGGTACAGGCAGGAAGCAACCTGTTTCAGTTCCAGAACTGCTCAGTTTTACTTGATAACCTGCTACAGAAACGTACATCCTGCAACCCCTGACCATATAAACCATCTGGGTGGTACTCATACAGTTACAGTATGTTGCATATGTCAGTTCCTTGGGGGAAAGGATTCCCATTTGTCCAGGATGCCTTGAATCAGTGAGAATAGAAAGCTTTCTTTCAGTTGTGTTTAAACACACACACACACACACACACAAACCCCAACCTCCATAAGCTGCATGGAAACAATTCTTGTCTTCTTACATTACAGGCAGGAGAAAGAGAAAAATCACAGTTCACAGACTCCATAAGCCCTCACTGAATGCATGCTGTTATGTACAGAGGAGACCAAGGGGAAGGGAAGGAGTGCACATGCCACATACAGTTACAGTGATATAAAAGATGTTGCTAGAATTTTGTTTTAAGCAGGACAGATTTTCCAGGAGTTTCCTGGATGAGCTCCCTGCAGAGACAACACAGCACCTGTGCTACTGGGCATCCTTCCTGTGGTGAACCAGTGACAGTGACCACAAGCATTTCATTTTCAGACCGTATGTAGATGAAGTGCTAGGAAATGCTAGACTTTACATAAACAGCCACCCCTAAAGCAGAAAAATGGTTAGGTAAAAAAAAAAAACACCAACAAAATGATTCCATACCCTGCATGACTGAAAACCAGGCATGTTCTCCCCCTCCTCAAAGTGCCTTTTACTCACATACGCAAAGGAAAAGGAGATGCGTTTGCCTGAACAATACCATGTTCAATAGAAGCTGTTACAGTCACCAATTTCTTTCTTAGAGCACCCTGAGTGCTGTTTGACACCCAGTGACTTCTGCAAAGATCTGCTGCATAAGAGCAAGAAAAGGCTATTTAAAGATTTTAAAAGAAGACAGGAAACTGGGCTGCATTTATGTTTTTACATTTACACTGTGGGAAACGCACAGTGTCAAAATGGTGAAAAAGCCAAGGTGAAACATTATTAAAAATATATGTATACAAAAATGTACATATAAACCCTAGAATGCTATTTATATATATTATGTGATATATATAAACAGAATATTTAATACTGTATGTTATATATAAACATCATTCCAGTTTATTATGCAAAAGGGAATACCAGAAAAGTAAGTTGGAAGACTGCTACACATGCGCTGTCATCAGCAAGTTGGTACCATCTTTGTCTACTTTATCTTGCCATAATTCATGAAATCCTGTTATTCCTGAACGCTGGGGGCAGAAATACACCAGTAGCATCTGCGTTACAAACAGGGCTGAGATGCAGGTTGAGCAAGAAACATTATAGGAAGAGCATTGTTAAAAATAACACTTTTTGCAATTTGAAACAGTAAAAAAAGGCCCCGGGTTTAAGTCTAAAGAGGTTAAGCATGATTGTCTGCCTTTGCTGCAACTTCCACTTTTTAAACATGCAGATGCTGTTACCTCAAGCTCCGACTCTCAGTATCTAAATCTTTCCCTCTGCCACTCTGTATTGGCAATAGTGTGGCTAGCAGGATTAGGGAGGTGACTGTCCCCCTGTACTTGGCACTGATGAGGCTGCACCTTGAATCCTGTGTTCAGTTCTGGGCCCCTCACTGCAAGAGAGACATTGAGGTGCTGGAGCGGGTCCAGAGAAAGGCAACAGAGCTGATGAAGGCTCAAGAGCACAGGTGTGATGAGGAATGGCTGAGGAAACTGGGGTTGTTTAGTCTGGTGGAAAGGAGGCTCAGGGGGGACCTCATCATTCTCTACAAGGACCTGAAAGGGGGTTGTAGTGTGATGGGTGTTGTGGGTTTTTTTCTCCCAAGCGATAGGACAAGAGGAGGTGGCTTCAGTTGCCCCAGGGGAGGTTTAGATTGCTATTAGGAATAACTTCTTCACCAAAAGGGTTGTCATGCATTGGAACAGGGCACTGGTGGAGACACCATCCCTGGAAGTGTTTAGAAGACATGTAGGTATGTCACCTGAGGACATGGTTTAAGAGTGAAACTAGTAGGTAATGGTTGGATTCAATCATCTTAGAGGTCTTGTCCATGATTCTGTGGTTCTATGATGAAAGGGGACACCAGCCCAACTGTTAAGGATGAGGCAGTTATCTCTACAATCAGCAAATACCTTGGATTTAGCAAAGGTGGCAGCCAGAGATCTAATTACATCAGCACATGTCATGATGAAACAGAACTGTTATTACTAGCTAAAATTTGACCAAATATGCTCTCAGAAGCTGTTGTAAAAGAAGAAAGTCCCAAACCAGCCCCACACAACAGCTGTTTCTCTGTCCCCTGTAACTTCTGAAACCAATCTGGTTTGTGTTAATTACATACAGTACACTCAGAAGAACACCGTATTATTCCCACACACAGAGCTCCACAAAAACACTGTGTTTCTCAGCACAAGTGAGAATTTGCCATCAATCATCTTTGTCAGGCTATTACCATTACCAGTTATTTCAAGGTACCTGACATGATTTTACCAGAAGGCAAAGTGGATACTTCTCATCCTTTCAGTCAATGTGCAGGATAAATACCTACATTTCAGGCCATGATCAATGTACAGGTAAGGTCCGTAGCAGCCATTACAGAGAAGTGCCCCAATTACCTCCTGTAACTGGTTTTCTTCATCTTCTGTGATCAGTTAAGGGAAGAATCACATGCCTGCATCTATGAAAAATCAAGTTCCCATTAAATTTTTCCATAATACTTTGAAGCAATCTGAAAGGAGGTGCCTTAGACAACATAAAAGACTGGGAAAATTTAGGCATCAGTGCACCCAATATGAAAAAGATAGTTTGCTTCACTTAACGCGTATCTAAGCCCTGAAGGTCTGCCCACAGAGATAAGCAAACTGAGACACGGCACAACTGCCTCAGATTCCTGTTTCTTCAAAAACAAGGCTCTGATAATTGCTGTGGCTGCTGCAAAACAGCTGAGCTGGGAACATTTATTGACCAAGGTTTGCTGCTTTGTGATGCTGCACTCTGCCCAGGGAGATCAATGCTCTTCAGAACTTTGGCTTTCTTACAGCAAGCCTCACTCATTATCCAGCACAAACCAAAACACTCCAACTGCAGAATATTTAGAAGGCTTCCCCTCCGTTTTCACAGCTAAAATAACCAAGACTCTTTTCCAGTCTTCACGCGACTACACTAGACCCTTATTCCCCAATGGGAATAATCATCAGAAGTGGTGTGCTCAAAATGATTATTTTGCTGGAACTAGAGCTGCCTGAAGCAGCAAAGTGGGCAAAAGCCTAGGTAACAAAACCACCTCTCAATCAATTCAAATTGTATTAGTACTCAAATTAGTATTAGTTTGAATGCATGTCATAAAACTGTACAACAAGCTCTGAAAGCTGCGTGAGCTGTCTCAGGAAATAAGGTATATTCGCCTCTCCTTTATAATAAAAATCATCCGACATTTCCTGTTCCATTCCCTACCCCAGATTTTTTTTCTTCCCCCCTTAAATAACACTTTGTAAGCAACACCAATAAGAAAACAGTTATATCATCCACTTGGCTAGTGCTGTCTGCATTCCAAATGAAAAAGTTAATTGCACTGAGACTACAGAAGGAAGTCTGGGGGAATGAAGACAAATGCATTTTATTCTCTTAAGTCTAAACACTCATTACAAAACAAGCATGTACCTATCACCATGGCAATTTAAGAGTCAATATAATTCTTTCCTTTACACATCTCTTTAGGCTAGGAGACACAGGCAGCATAACTGCCAGGCTTTTAAGAGTGCTTGGTTCATTTTAGAGGTTACCACAGTCTTAAAGTACTGAGTTTTCAGCATTTGCTATTTCCCTTTCAGTTGCTTTCCTGATCTGACCAGATTTAACACCAAAATCTTACTGAACGCCAAACCATACAGCCCTTTATTAAACACACATCAGAGAAGCAGCTGTAACGAGATGGTTGGTAAAATCATTTCTTGCATTCATGAAGAGCCAAACAAAAGGGTCTGCAAGTAAATGGTGAAGCCCAAAATCCACATTTGTTCTTCCTGTAATGAATCAACTCAATCTGAAGACAAGCAAGGCAAGTATGTTGCCAGACAGCAGCAGGACAAGGAAATAAACTGCAGAGTTCCCTGAGAAAATGCCTCTGGTGTTATCCACTATTGTTTAATTAGAGGAAAAGCTATAAAAGTCCCCCGTTAGTGTTTTTAACATATGTGAAGGAGAATTAGGTTTAGAAAGTACTGAAACGAACTGCAAATAAAGGACTATAGAGATCTCCATCACTGCTGAAGAGACAGAGCAACTCACTGAAAGGTTTAGTTGTAATTATTCAGTTAGCCACAACATGAGTTTAGATCAGGACTGGTTTCTAACCTCACAGTTACCCTGAGCTCACAAATCACTCGCCCTGCACGCTTTGTAACACAATCTAATATACACTGTCACGCTTTGTACATGATACATGTACAAGAAGTACATGTACCAGCTAAGACTGAACCCAATTTGTCTGTGTGCACATGTGAACGAGCTCAGGTTTGAAATAAATACTTGAATTTAAGAGTGGTCTTGCTTCTACTTCATTAATTATTTTCTTCTGCTGGGTGTTTTTGCAGACGAAGTACCAGCATTCCCCTGTTATGTCACATGCCCAAGTAGCTCAACTCGAGTGTACTGGGGTCCCTGGCATGCACCACTTCTCAGGTATCACACCTGTACTAGAGCTCATGTAAACCTGATCTTACTGAAGGCAAACTCACACTGAAATAACTGAGAATCCCTCATACCCAACTCACTGGAATTAATATTGACTAGCCTGTAATCCCAGATTACTGGAAGGATTTTCTGTCCTTCCACTGAAATGCGTCCAAGTTAGCTGGAAATCTTCCTCTTTCCATGGTCACCCTGACCTGCTGGGATGAGTAACTGCACAACTGGGTAAAATTCTCAGGCTCACATGGACAGCCCACTGGTTTTCCTCTGCCTTAGAAATAATCTCCCTAAAGAGATATCAATTGTGCTCCTCAATCTCATGCAGATTTATTTTAACACAGTCTAAATCTGTTTCTCTGCTTTAAGAGGCATTTCCTTTACCCTCCCTACCATCCCATTCCCTCAGCCATATCCTCTCAATGTCACCCTCATGTCAATGGTACCATCCAGACCACTGCGCAGCAGGTCAAACCAGGTAGCTGAAATAATAATTCACTTCTTTTTTTTTGTTGGGACTAAGTTGTCAGGAAGATCAGATCCCTTATCTTGCCATCCACATGGCAACACAGGCACCAACACTGCAGAGGTGGAGGGGACAAGTGTCAAGCAGAGGAAGGAAAGGAGGAACCAGCAAAAATGTTGCAGATTTATAATAGATTATAAAAAACCCCCAGGGTATGTAACCACAGACTCAGATTTAACATCACATGATCCAAACACTGCCTTCTCCTTTCAGAAAATAAAATGCAATTCATTCATTCTGAGAAAAGCTCTGGCCCTTATCAGGTAAATCACACCAGCTGCTATGATGATGCTCTAAGGCTGGAAATTTTCAGAAGCTCCCAAAACAGAAAAATCATTATATTTGGGGATTCAGCTTAACAATTTCAAACCCCAAGTCACACAGCTGTATGCTAGAGGACTGAACAAAGACTTTAAAATGCTGTCTGCATTCCAACAAGCGCTTCCTGCACCCCTGTACCCATGGCAATTCTGCCATAGCAACTGGCAAGGTCACATCTGCAGGAGTGGGTTTGTGGCCATCTCAGATGGGATATACAGGCCCTACAAAGGTTAGTACCTTTGTGCATCCAGAGTTTATTCACTGATTATCCCAAGAAAGGCAATCACAACAAGATGGCTGAACGAGGAAAATGCTTCAGAAATAGTTAAAATTGCCATTTTTCTTTGTCACAAGCCGTTTCCTTATGCTCCTTGATGCTGTTAAGCTGGAACTGTACACACGGTAAAGGATTTTTTTCCCTTAATGAAAGGCATCACAGGTTGCACTGCGATTTGCCTAACACTGCATATTACTGTGTTTAAAATGAGGTTTCCAACACAGCCAGACAAGATTTCAGATGGGCAAAGAGCGTGTGCAGGCAAGTGTATCTATTTAAAACAAATACTACCAACAGCATCAGGCAAAAACCACAACTTATGAATAGCTATGCCTCTTAAAAGCACTAAGTAAATTAGCTGTAATGAATGTTTCTATCGAGCTCAGTTGCACAGGGCTTCCCTTTATGCCGTTTCATCAAGGTTCAAACACACTGAGAAACACTTCCACACACAGGCAGATTTTCAAATAGGTATTTTAGCAAACTCCTTTGAAGACAGCAAATGTTCACAGGAAAGTTCGAGCAAACCCTGGGATTCTTCTCCTTGCCAGCACCATGCACACACACAGAGGTTATTTTTGTCTCTTCAGTGCCTCCATTCTCCACAGATATCCCACCTCACAATGCTGATGAAGAGCAAGGTCTTGGGTGCTGCCTATCCCGTTGCTGCCCATCCCAGGAAAAGGCAGTGAGTGAAACTGAGCCAAGCAGGTGGTGGAGGGGGAAGAGTACAAACACCCCTAGGCTGATCAGGAAGGCTAAAAGGGAACAGATAGCAGAAACCCAACTCTAAAACCAACAAAATGCTGGTTTGGTTCATATATATATATACACATATATATATAATATAAATATATATATATATATATATATACACACACCTTTAAAAGCGCACAGAAGAAGATGAGCACTTTTTGGGGCTCCAGCAGCCAGATGTTAAAAGCAAAAGCTTCAGGAAAGTTTGCACTGTGATACCATGCTGTGAAACTTCAACAATCATTTTATTCTACACATCTTCCCTACAATTTCTTACCTAGGAAGCGTTTTAATTGCTGTCACAGAGCAAACTGATAAATCAAGCAACACCGCTGACAGAAACAGTTGATTTTTCATCCAGGTGAGAACATTCAATGCTGTTTTACACTGAAGAATTAGTAGTGAAGAATCAAGAGCTGTCTTTTTTATTTTTACATCCCTTATGTGTCTTTAGTAATACTCTGATTTTACACTTTGGAAATTATTGAGACATCAAGCACAGCTTCACTTCCAGATTCTCCCCTTTGAGGAGTAAAGCACAGAGCAGGAAAGCAAAAAAACCAGTCCATGTAAGATACGGTAGTTACCATTTTTTCAGTGTAATGAAATTATCACAAGGTCAGGGAATAAATTCATGAAGTATCACAAGAGCATCTCATAGAAGAACAGGAGGAAAGAAATCACTGCAATTGCTGAGAAGGGAGTTTCAATCAATCAGCTTATGCAGAGCCAGCACAAACGGTAGGAGGTTCCTTCTGAAGTCACCACCTTGCCTGGGAAACTCACATTATGGACAGGTCTTTCCCTCTTCCTACTACCCACAGCTTTGCAGAATGGGTCTTGCAGTAATCCTGCCCAGTCCAATGCAAAAAAAACCCTACCTGAAGCTGCTCCAGTCTCTTCCAGAAAACTATCAGTGCTCAAGGGGCCAAGAATGTGCAGTTTCAAAACTGATCTTGCTGAAACTTTTGCACTGTAAGCCAGTTAGCAGTATCTTTTCATTGACTTTAATGCCTGCAAGAAAGCTGAAGGATATTCTTGAAACTCCACCATTACTACCACTCACTTACAAACTCAGAGGAACACTGGTCAATCCACACCTGACTAAGGATTCTTTCACTTACTTAAAACACAGAAAATACCAACTTACGTTAAAATTAATACAGAAAAATCCTAATAATTATTTCCACATGGATTATAAATACGTAAGATTATCTCAGAAACCAAGCTTTGGCAGAATATAATTAACAGGCTTTTATAACATATACCATTAAAGCAGAGTCTTGGTACTTTGATCAGGAACTCTGTTAAAGCTCACCACCCAAACCATCTTTTAAATATGCATGCCAAGACAACATGGTAGTTACTTGGTGCCCATCCACCAGGCCCAGAGAAACACAGAGGTGGTTCCTGTAATTGTACCTCACTTAGCTTCACATTTCAAAACATTGGCGTCAGCTTCAAAATATGCCATTCACTCCAAACCAGGAGTGCTGGGCACAGGGCTTGCTATCAGAAGACAAATACCTCTTTCCCTCCTGAGTGCTCCTATTCCTTTAAAAACAAGCAAGCTGCAGCTCAGCAGCACATAGGGCAGATTACCTGGAGTACAGCCAGTCCAAAGCATCGCAAGATCTAACTCAAGTCTGCCAATGTGCTGAACATATGAGTCTAGAAGGTCTTACCTACACCCACAAAAATCAGATGTGATTTTACACCAATATAAATCAGTCTGCAGCATCAGTGACATCCATCTTCTAAGCAATATTGCTTGGGCTTTTCTTGGTCTGATTGGTTTTTGTATATTCAAGTCTCCTGAGGGTGAATCCTGGCCCCACTTCTACCACACCATTACAGAAGCTGCTCTGTTCTCCTGTGTAGTCCTTACTATAAACAACTTCATGTCTCTGAGCAAACTGTTAAGACACAGTAAACTTTTTGCTGTGTGTCATACGGTAAGCCACGTCCTAACCCAACACCACTCTGCCAGTCAAAGTCTATCTCATTTACCATGCCTCTAAGTATAACAACAAATGGAGGAAACCTGCAGTTGCATTCCCAGGGATGTCAACATCTACCTACCTGCAGAGAACATTTAGTGAGCAGTCCTTAAAGTCTAAAATTAACCATAAAGCTGCTGTTTATTTTTTGGTTTGGCAATAGGGAGGTGTTTTAAGTGTCAGAACGAGTGGCCTGACATATAAAAACCTTGCTATGAAATTCTGCCACCGAAGAAGTGGGCTGGCACAAAGAACAGACGATGTTTCTATTTAAATGAGGTTGGCTGCCAGCAGCAGAAAGTTTCACTATCAGCACTGCAGATGTCTGATATCATCTGTAACACACAGCAAGCCTATTATGTTATTTTGTTGTGTGTGTGGTTGTATACATAAAAATAACGAGAGTTAAGAGCCTCTACAGTGCACACAGCAGCCTGTGTACCCTGCTGCTCTAATCGGGGATTCCAGCCTGTAGAGGTCTAGATCCCATCAACCATTTCTTCACCAGCCAAAAAGTATTTACTTATTAAATTATGTGCAACATTTGTGTGTATCTCACTTTTATCAGCAAGTCTTATAACTGCAAAAATCCCTCTCCATGTTGGGCTGATCAATCTGTTAAATTCCTTAGGAGATTGTCAACATTGCATTTTAATTTTGATTTTTTCCTAAAGACTGAAAATTATCAGTATCTGTTATTTTAAAATAAACAAACAAACCCCAACAGGCTGCATCTAGACTCCTTTAAAAGCCAAATTGCTGTTTAACCCTTCTGGTCTGTATGTTGCTAAAAGGGGCCAGGGAACAAATTGGTTTAGCTTCAGGAAACAAATCATGTTTTTTTTTATTTGTTTGGGTTTTTAAATGAACTTACCTTCTTTCTAATATTTTTGTATTTTCATTTGACTTTATCTTGCTAAATAGTGCTCGCCTCCCGTTCTTCTATTTGAACCTCCTTGCCTTCCATAACACCACTGTCCTTTAAAGAGTACAGGTCTTACTTGAAAGCATCCGTGTTAAAACTCCTGTAGGTCATAACCCTGTTAGCATGTTTTAAAGTCTGAGCTCTCTCCTCAAAGGCACACAAGCCTTTGCCACCAAGGCAGTGGTCCCCTACTCAAGAACCATAGGATGCTTTCAGAACCCCAGGCATCACCTACATACACTCCCTTGCTTGAGCTTTTACTGTACCATCCGAAGGAAAAAAAGACTGCTGACGAGTATCAGACCATTGGCACTATGGTTTCGAGCAGCAGCCTGTCTGTCACATCACAGCCATTGCACAGACACGTGTACAACTTCACTATCTGATGGAGGCAGACACCGATGACCAGCCAGCTACTCCCTCCTCCCAGCCTCCTTTATGTCAATAAGTCTGTACCTGGCTGTTTGAGCAATGTTTAATCATAAACAGTTTTGAACATGCTCCCAAATATAAACAACGTTGAGCAGGAATAAACAGAGTCCAGTACTGAGAATCACATGCTGCTGAACCAGGTACCAGCGAGCAGAGAAACAAGGAACTGCAAAGGAACAGAATACGAGCACCTGGTGTTCATTTAAAACAACCGCTATGCAACAACATTAAAGTATCCAGAACTGCAACCACAGAAGGATTTCAAGGACTAAATGCATTAACATTCTTGGTTCTCTAAAACAAACAGAAAAAAGGCAAAATTAAACTGCCTAGAACACCCACTTAGATGCATGGAAATAAATTACCCTCATTGATTTCATCCCACTGCCATTTACAGTGCAGTCATCTCGATTCCCTTCTGTGTTGCTAATCAAGCTAAATTTAACTCCTCTCGTCCTGCTTATCTTGCATGCTAGCACCACGAAAATCAACTCAGGAGCAGGATCCATTGTGTCTCTTCATGAGTGCAGCCCACCTTGCTTACACGGTAAATGTGTATTTAGGACCTATAGGAGCTCTCCTGGGGTTTTAACAGCATTCATCACAGGGCTTGGTATCTTTTTAGACTGGGTGACAAAGTACCTCTTCAAACCTAGTTCAAATAACTCTGAACATGTTCTAGTCATTATTGGCCTCTACAGACCATTAAAATGGGTTCCATGAGAGCAAGCATTTCAGTCCTGTTAAGCCAGTATCCATCTTAGAAGAATCAACATCGTACTTGTCACTCCTGCTTTGACAGAGAGCGAAGATGTATCTTAAGCCAGCATTTCCACAAAGCCCTGGAGAACTCTTCATTGGCATATCAGGGAGGGCACAGAAATACATTTTATATAGTTGCTACTCAGACAACACTGGCAAAAAACCCCACCATATTCTAGTGCTTGGTTTTAAATCAGCCCCATTTTAGACCCCAATGTGATGTTTCAAAGGAAGAAAAAGCCAAATCAAAACAAAATCCCAACCCTACCAGATAATACCCATTAAACAAACCTAAAGTACATCAAATTGACAGAACTATAGAGTGGAACAGAAGCTTTAAAGAAAAAACAGTGGAGATAAATATTCTTAAGTGTGTGCTTGACAACAGCCACAGTTTTATGCTATTAAAAAATACAGTACACACCACAGTGACAAGCAAGGTTATTCCATCCACCCCCATGCTAACTTGCTGCCCCACTAACTTCATTCAAGCACACAACAAAAGGCAACTTGTCTGAAACAAAGCAGGATGGTACTTTTATATTTTGCTGTCACCACCCCTGTCCTACACCTATCCCCTTCAAGAGGCGGTGGCAAACTCTCCACTGTAAGACTGATGTGGCAGACACTACATACAATGTTGGATCAGGAGTAAGTTTTGCTCAGCCCTTGCCAAGGGATCAGAGGAACAATTATCTCACTTTCCTGTAGGACTTCTCACATCCCACTTTCCCCAGTCCCAGGGCAGTACTGCCAAACCACAGCTTGCAAGCCCCTGTGATGACACGTAGCCCTGGCTGCTTCAGGACCCCTGAACCATGGCTATTCTGGCAGCAACAGGCAGTGAGTAGTCAGTCTGACATTCAGGGTTTTTTTCAGATGTCACAGAAAGGCCAATACTAGCTCTGTAACACACACATCTGGCACTTCAGCACCAGAGAAGGCTGCCTAGCCCCCATTCATGACGCACTGAGTCTCCCCCCCGCCTCCAGACAAACCTTAAGAGCCTAAGCATGGCTTCTATTCTACCACAGCAGAGACCACAAGAAGTGACTCAGCAGAGCACGGCTACCACCAGCCTCTCTCACTTCTTCCCTACTTCTTTGAAATCCCAGAGCTTTCCTGAGAGGCTTTCCAAGTCTCTGCTGCTCCCACTGATCTCTGTTGAAATGAAAAAGGTCAATATTAACTGTTTTCCTTCTTTGCTCATCTTGACAGAAACACTCATCTAAGTATATTTCTCTCTCAATCATAAACCACAATTAACACCTACCTCAGTGCCAAAGAAAAAGCCCCACCTGCACCCACGCTCTGGGGAACTTCCCTATAACAGCTTCTACAAAGAGTTCTGTTTTCAATAAGAAATTATGCAGTACACCAAGAATTAAATACATAGTGACAGCACGGAACTAACTGCAGTGCCACACTTGGCCTTTCCAAGTAGCACTAGTTATTCATTTCCATACCTAACTCAACACCAGGCATTTTAAGACTTTGCTCAATGGCCATGGAATTTCCAGCTCACCACAGATCCTGCCTCTTTCACCACAGAAATGTGGCCATGGCTCCCACAGACTACATGAAACTTCAGTTCTATCCGTGCTTTCATCCTACCTTCCATCTTCTTGGGAATGCTCTTCCTTTATTACTGCAAGTATCCAGATCCTTGGGAAACTATTAAACTCTGGAGAAAGAGGAGAAACTAACTGTTTAAAAAGATCAGTTCATAAACCCCCTAATAACCATCACAGAGAGAGGCACTTGTCTCAGCATCTTTGTTGGATACACTAGAGCAGTTTGATTCTCATGTAAATCTCATTTGCAATGCCATCAACTTTCTTCTAATGGGCCATTCATCATTGTAGGGTATGCTTTCAAGGAGCCAGCCCAATTCCTTGAACGGTCTCACAAGCCAGGTAGAAGATGACTTACCCTTCCAAAGCTCGGGAGCTACCTATAAACACATTAGCAAAGGCTGTGCAAAACAAAATAACCTCAGTAAAGCTCAGGAAAAGATCCTAATTCCCACATACATACGCCAGAAAAAGCTTGTGTGTGGGATGTTACTAACCTTTGAATTCAGTCAGACTCTCTAAGAGGGCTCCAACACGCAGAGCATGACTATGATGTATTCTCCTTTGAGGCTGGTTCAGTTCATTTAGAAAGTGATTTGAAAGAGCTAATGTGCTATTTATGTACATTATAAAAAATGATCCATATGGAGTTAGACTTCGCAAACTGTTCACTCAGGTCCGTTCCACTCCCTCTGAAGACATTTCACAATCCATTCAATACCCAATAGAGGAAGCCAGGATTACTGTTTCAAAAGCAGCTTGGAGGGTAATTTACATGCTTTAAAAGCTGACATCTTCTAGACTCAGAGCCAAATAAATGTTTGGGGTAACACAGAGAATCTCTCACACAAATGTCTACAAAGTGACATCCACCTGCAGCATCCAAAACACTGACATTGAAAATACAGGTTAGAAGAGAATCTTAGGCACAATCTTCCTTCTTATGAAAGGAGACGAAAGGAACGTAATTTTACTGTGATTCAGAAGGAGGAAAATATCTACGTGACTGGCTTGTGAAAGACCACTTTAGCAGGGCATGGCTAAGACTGCAAACAGTGTAAAACAATCCCAAGATTATTAAGGCATTTTAAATCCTGCCAGCACATGGGACTGCGCTGAGGGGTTTCTTCCTTGAAAGGAGTTTAACCAACTGAAGCGACAATGACTCTTGCAAAACAACAGCAAATATGTAAGTTGCTGCCACAGTGATTTCATTATCTTTAGATCAGGAAGTTTTAGAGAGTTACGTTGTCATATTCTCATGCTCCTCTTCCTGTGCTTCAGTATAAGATACAGAATTAGGGAAACAGTTTTCTTTAACAGACGTATCTTACCTGGAAGCTTCACGCAAGCTTCATAGTTTGCAATACCAGCTAGAACAGGATTCTAGCCCTTCCCTGCTACAGTTCTTTTTAATGGGAATTCTCACATTTGCAGTACTATCTGGCAAAGCACAAAGCAGGATGAAATTGAGAAGCTGTGAACCACTTGGAGAAGAGGATGCACTGGTTTGTCACCGAGAGACCTCAGATTTGAAATCACTGACCATTAGAATACTTTTGTTTCCCAGGTTCATTCGGTGGCTGTTTGCAGTGAAGTGCTGATCTGGGATGTTCAACTGTAAACAGAACATGTGCGAGTCTGTGAACCACTTGACTGCACCTATTCTAAGAACCAGTTTGCATCTGCCTTGTTTACACAAAATTACAAAAACCCAAAACACCAGCAACACTTTCACTGAACCACTACGCATTAGGAATTTTCTCCTAAGAATTCCTATGCCTGAAGAAAACTTCAGTGCTTGCCTTAATAGTCCATAAAGAAAGACATCAGCAGCAAAACATGTACCAGCTTTTGACTTTGTCTGCAGGTCTTCCCAGTGCTAAAACAGTTTCACTATGGCTTGTCTCATTAGACAGTGTCTGAGGGAGCCATGGTAGAAGGAAATAGATAGTAATTATACAGCTGAATGGACACACGAGAAGGAGGCAAAGCCACCCAATTGCCAGGCTTGTTGACAGTCAACACCCCTTTACGCACGGTGGGCAGGCAGCCAGCCCAAGGTACACCACGTTACACAAGCCATCAACCAATTACAAAGAAGATCAATAAATAAATAGCTGTTGGCACATATCCCACACCAAGAGTCTACCCTTACGAGTTTGGGCTACGCCTCAACCTGAGTATGAAAAGCAAACACGTTTTTGGTCAACCCACCAGGTGGAAACAAAATTTGCTTTCTGTGTCTCGTCCTTTTCTCCTCCCACACAATCAGGTTTTTGAGCATTTACGAGTCCATAGTTCTTATGCCCTCGAGAGAGGAAAGGCCTTAAATTGCTCAAGAGCAATTCCTTTAGCAAGTGCACAAACTGGCTCTGCAGGGAGTCCAGTTGTGCTTAGTCAAAATGTTGGTGGCTTCTGTATGTGGCCTAAGGGAGATGGAAGATTAAAACTGTGTAAGGAAGACTTCCCAAGGCTCTCTTAAGTAGCACAAAGCAGAAAAACGGGGTACAGCATGCTATATTTCAGAGAGACAGGGGGGAACATCCTTTATGATAGTGCTTAGATTACCTCTGCAAGGTGCTTTTGTCTCCCCATTCTGTTCTAAAAGATCCACAATTCAAAGAGTGGCTTCTACTTGTACATTAATACAGTCTCATATGCTAGGAGGTTCTTGAAACAGGATAGTAAGTGGTAACAATGTGCTTAAAGTCATCTTTCACCTATCCTCCTATCCTAATCACACAGTATATATTGTGTGAATATATACAGCAGAACCAAAGGCTGTCCACCTTTGCTCCCTCAGCTAAGGCAGAGCCCCCAATTAATTTCTTCCTTATTTCTCCCAAACTGTCAAGATGTCCTCAAGCAACATGAAAATTACGTATCTGGGACATTTAGAGGAGGGAGGAAAACCACCACAGTCACACATACACAACAAAAGACAACCCAAGGAATTAAACTCGCTTTTAAATGACTAAAAATAGATTGGCCAGGGAGGGAAGGGACTATCAATCACATCTTAAAGAGTTGCTGAATATTCCAAGAACGGGCTTCTAACAGACTGCTCTCTCAAGACTGCTTGAGTTTTTTATGATTAAAAATGCACAAGGACATGAAAAAAGGAGCTGTGCGATACTGAAGAGCAAAACACAAGAGCCAGAAGTGGATGCAGAGTATTAATTAGGCCATTAAGATTCTTAAATGTTTTACTGTCCAATAAAATATGTATTTCATAAAAACTAAGTGCCATGCAGGCAGAATGCACGCATGCATTTTATCGAGCTGTTCTGAAGAAACTGAAGAGGTGAATTAGCAGCAAAAACCATTTGTGGCCAAGAGTGAATAGATATTAGTAAAATTGTGTCTGGACTATGAAAACAAAGAATATACTATTGCATAAAAATTGTCGCTTGCGTTTACCTAAGTGATTTACCTGCTCTATAAGCATCTCATCAATCTGTTTTTATAAGGAGTCCTGCAGTCAACTGATACAGGGAGACTTCTGAATGCTTGAAAACACTATTCAGTGATTAATACTGAATTACTGACTGAAGTGAATGCATTAAGACCACACAATAATATGTACTCACAATTAGTCAATTAACCAAGTCTGGAAGTACCTTAAAAGATATTTTTTCATAGCTGACATTCAGGAGACAGTTCAGTGGGCTCTTCAGGCATTCGCTGCCTGTCCTAGACATATGCAATTGTAAGACAACAAAGCCCTTAACTACACTACAGAATAGACACTGTAGGCTAAGTCTACACACTACAGACTAATACACTAGACTAAAATTTACAGCATATTTTGCTTTCACACTTCTCTTTCTTTGAAGTAGGAATCCTGAAGTGGATTCCTACCCATGAACTCGCAACCTCAGGAAACTCTTAGACGCATGGGGACTAAGGCAAAGACACGTAAAACAAAGCTGGTGTTAGAAGAGAAGCTTCTGTGCTTAGGGCTGCTTTTAAGGAAAAGGAGAGGAAAGAATCTGTACTAAAAGCAAATGAGATAATTCCTCTCCCTTTCCATTAATGTTGCCAGCTCAAGAGCACATGACTTTTCTTTTTTTAAACCACATTTCCACTTGGTTTGGGAAGGGAAAGCTGGCTCATCCACATCTAACCAGCAGTAAGGTGAAGTCTGGTCTGCTAAGCATTTTGGGTTACGTTGCCCCATGGCAGAACACCCAGACGCTGCCTGCTCAGACATTAGAGGAAGAAGGACCTCAAAGTAAATCAGCATGTCAGAAGAACTGATATGGACCCGAGTGCCAGTAGAGACCCAGCCTGAATAAGACGAATTCAGCTGGAGCTGTCAACTCTCCAGCAGGGGTTTAACAAGCACCTAACCAGTTTGTGTCACCTCTGCTACCTACAGTATCAGTGTGCAGCCCCCTCAAGCACTCAGCTGAACACACTCGCCAATCTCCACTCTCTGCAGTGGCTGCAAACACTTCTGTGGATAGCAGACACTAATTACTACACATGGGCCAGTAGCAGGATTTCATCTGCATGGCATAAGTAGCAAATTCAGGTAGTTTCCTGTTCTTTACCAACATCCTGTTGCCACATCTACTCCTCCAGGAAACTGCAACACCGAGCAAGAGAATTTAGCATCCCACAGAAGAGCTCTGACGCCAAAGGGCTACAGCAGCACAGTTACTAGGAGCTTGCTTACAAAGAAAACAATCCCATTAATCTAGTTGTCATTTATGCTTTCAGTTAGTCGGTGCAAGGCTGCGTGTCCCATTTTCTGGAAGGGAAATAGAAAAAAGAAAAAAAGACAAAAAAGCATTATTCTGATTTGTTGCTGGAAGTCAAAACAGACACTGCGCAGTGAGGATGCTCACACAGCTGGCACCAGAATAACCGAGATATGAATTACTACAGATCTCATCATTTTTATTCCTGTTTTCATAAAAGCAAAGACTCGTGCATTCACTCATCCCCTAGATTTATATAAACACACATCAGTACCAACTGAAAGAATCCCCCAGTCAGCTAAGCATACATGTCATGATTGAGAGTTTGTTAACACAAGGAAGTTACAACAGCGCAACTTGAATCTACATTTAAGCCTTTACAGCTGAGACCCTGCACAAGAATGTACAAGACAAGTGTGGCATGTTCGGGTTAAATTAATCTTTTCATAATCAACACATCAGCTAAACTGAGCCAAGCTTGATTTAAAGGAATACATAAGAGCACACACTGAGTTTTGCATAGCGTTAGTTTATAGTCACAACCTGACCTACAGCACAGCTATTTTTGAATCAACAAATTGAGCTGTATTTTCACATGAGAGAAACTTTCCTTAAACGTTTAATATAACCTGTGACAAATTGAGCTTAGCCAAAACTTATTACTTGACATAAAGTCCATAATTAAACTCTAGTAATTCTTTATCACTATCTCGCTGTGCAACAAAAAAAACCTGTTCTCAAAGAGTCTGAAATCAAATAAGGACATAAGAAAATATAAGATGAAGCACTGAGACAGCAAATCTTTAAAAGAGTTCCTAAGTGAGAGTAAAACCACCATCCACAAGTTGCAGCAAAGCAAATGATGCACTTCAAAGGACAAAAGAAGAAATAGTTGCAAATGCAGATTATGCAATATTTAAGAGGTAAAATTATCAGAGTCAACATACATATGCAGCGTTTCAGAAACAACTAGTTCTGTAGTCGTGGTTATGTGGTCACAGCACTTCCTTAGTATGTGTATGTACGGCTTGCAGTTCCCTCTGAGATGTAAGGATACCACACTCATACACACCATGATGGCATCACCCTAACCACAACAATGGAGGCCGAGTGGTTAGCAAGCTGATCAAAACACTGCGACATGCTGAGCAGATCTTCATTCTTCTAGATTATATTCTTTATTAGAATTCTAGATTAGATTCTTTATTAGTCCCTCAAGTTACTGGCTAACAGACTGCACAATCACCTCCCTTACAGAAGGAAGTGAAAAGACTGTTGGATCTAGCTCTCCATTTTCTGCTTGGTTATGAAATCCTTAACTGCAAAAACACCCCTACTACTCAAATGCTGAAGTGAATTTGTGTACTCACAATGCAGAAAGATTAACACACACACACACACACACACCAATCTGTGGGATCAGCATCTGGATATGTGCTCAGACTATTGGGCTGTTTATTTTTGTCAGGTTTATTAAGTACCTAGGAAAATCCCACTATAAATAAAGCAGCACACTCTTAATAAAACTTCCCATGCATGGTAAGTTTTCAGTTTATAATGGGGCTTATATACATATTTCTTTTATTTTAGCTCCATGTTTTAATCTATTTCATACATCCATTTATTTACTTCTCTTGTATTTTATGCTCAAACTAAAAAGCATCTTCTTTATTTCTTCCCTTTCCTAAATGCTAAAAGAACTACAGGTTAAAAACTTTTACACCTAGAAATCTCATATTGGAAGTATCCATTTACACTGAAAAACACAAACTTCAAGCTCCATTAATATCGCTACTGCAAAAACACAAAAGGGTCACAGAAGCAATAAGCAGATATCCCATGAAATATTCCCAGACAAGCACCATTTTCCAATCTATTGAGTTTCCAGTTCAGAAAGCTCGAGTGCTATTACCAGGTTATGCTCAATCAACATCTGCAGGTTTTAGTGAACAGAACTTTTGTACTTAGGAGCATTGGAAAACCTGACCCACAGCTGCTTAAAATTCGGGTTAGCAAGCTTCGCTTTCAACTGCTTCAGTTCTTTTGGTTCAGGGGGCTGGGTGGGGGATATAAATAAAATAAATGCTTATTTTAGTTACTGGAAGTCTCTAACTTGTTATTGTCACTTTAAAAATACTGAGTCAATTTTGAAGATAACAAAGAGAAAGATAATTAATTCAATATTAACCTGATCCTATAAACACTATAAATTTGGGGGAAAAATTACTGTCTTCAGTCTCCAGCTACCCAGTATTCCTGCTCTACCTTACATTTTGGCTTGTAAATCAAATGAATATACTTTAAAATCTAGTGCATAACCTACTGACAATCTAGTTTCTCCTTTTTTTTTCCCCTACAGAAATACCCAGATATTCATCCACAGATTTGCAGCTTCCACTAGCGCAGCTAAAAAAAGTTCCCATCAGTCTTTAATTTGATTGAAAGCACTTATTTTTGATGTAAGTACTTCCATCATTTCACCTTCATTTATATTTGTAATGCCTGCTGCAGTTTGGCACTCATTAAACAGATTATGGGGTTTTCAGCTGTATTCTGGGCCCTGTACTCTTCCACCCATTTTATTCCTAACTGTCATTAACCTCTAGGAAATGCCCTCCTTGTTGGTCATTACCATTTAATTATACTTTACAGTAATGTCATCACATCTGTGAAATATAATCTTCCATAACAACACAGCTGTGCAAAATGATACTCCCACCCAGCAGTGAAATTCTGGTTACAGCAGATTATACGTGCACATGATGTCGATGGAGGAAATGATACGGAACTTTTCAAAGGCCCTTGACTTTGAACAGGTCTGTTGTGTTAGGAGGTAGGTGCAGTCTTCAAGAAAGGTATCAGAAACTTTTCCTCACTCCTCCACACAAGTTTCCCATAAATTTTAGGAATAACTACTCCTAAAGTTAGAAGTTTCACACAGAAAAAGTAAAGTGAGAACAAACCTCAGAAGCAGAATCTCTGAGTCCAGGGTCTACTTCTTTAACAAACAGTATGAATGATATCTGAAAGATTCTTTTTATTTTTTTCCCTGCTTCCATTCATGATCTCATGATGCACAAGCATCTCCTTTGCTTGTAACATAACAGCACAAGTAACTGCATTGGTCATAAAGAAATAGGACTTGGCACATTTCTGCTACCCTTCACAGGTTGGAGGGGACAACTATTCAAACAACTGTTTCTTCAGAGGTTACCAAGACCTCCCATCTACATCATTCATTGGAATGGCCACTATTTCCTGTAATTTAACATAAACTGTATATTCTGCTGGTACCTGGAGGTGGTGTGGCTGTATTACACAGGGAAGTAGTATTACCATATAATAATGTTCACAAAAAACAGTGGTTTGTACTGCAAACTCTGTGTACTACAGCCTATCTTCGCTCTGTCCTACTTTTGACAGTATCAGTTGGCTAGCAGTAAGCACACAGGCTCCTCTAACAGAAAAGAAACGGCACCAACCAGCCCTTTGTTTTGTTTACTGGGGAGAGATTTGTGTGTGTGTGTATGCATGTGGAGGGGGTGACTGGAAGGGAACTGACTTGTCAAGAGCAGAGCTCAACAGTGGACAGAACAGTAAAGCCTCAATCAAGACTCCGTATACCAAGCTTCAGCAGGATTTTTCCTGGTCTGGGTTACAAATCCTTCACTGGCCAGTAGAAGGAAAGTAGTTGTTTACCTGCTAGAAGCAAGGGGGCAAATTCCTTTAGATTGATGCAAAACATTTTCCTACTCTGGAAGTCAGAAAGGGAGGAGCATCCAGTTTATTTATGTAGCTCAAGCAGTGGCCAAGCAAAGAGGATGCCTTATTGTGCAGAGTTCATAACTGTACATTAAACTCCGCCCTTTAAAGCGATGAAGAAGGAAAACTGCCGTTCCCACTCCAGGAGTCACGAGCAAATGGGAGAGAAGTAAGCAACCAAGTTGCTGCTCGAGATTGTCTTCGAGCACAGTGCTTATGATTAACCAACTGAAGAAACAGAAGGACAGGGAGGAGAAAGCTTGCACAAATAAACCCAAAGCCAGAGGGACTGACAAGAGAAATGCCCTGGGCTTCGGGTGGTCTTGTTTTACAAAGCAAGATTAATTAAACAGCCACTAAAGGACATCTCTTGTAGAAAATGAAACATGCTACAAACCAAAACGCCTCAAAGCGAGCAGCTAGGGAGTTATAACTAAATTACTAAGTACAAAATGAAGCAGCCTGCAGAGGAAATGAGTAATTAAAAAACCCTCCCCTGAGCAACAGGCTGTCCAGAGAGGGATAACTCCAGGACCCTGGTGCTCGAGGTAAACAGTACCAAAGCCAAGAACTGCCAGATGAAAACAGATGTTTTATACAAACAACAAAAACCTAATCTCCTGCCTTTACAGTGCGTTTCCACTCAGAGATGGCATGAGACAGCCTGCCTGGTATGACCTGAAGAGATGCATGCAGGAATGACATCACCCACCACTACCAGGATGCCACCCCTGGGGTGAAGCACTGCAAGTCGTTAGACAGTGCTCAGCAACCATAAACAATGTTTTCAGAGGAAGAAATAGATCAATGTCAACCCCACTCCTCTTCCTGCAAGGGTTTATCTGAACCACAGCACAACCACCTTGTTCCTAGCACAGACACCCTTCTGCAGCCCACTCCCCTTCCTCAATGGAGCAAGGACACCTTGGGTGCCTGCTCTCCAGGAGTTCTGGTGAGCAACATCACCTCTGGCCTGGCCTAACTCCCTCTTTGTTCCTGTTGCCCCAGGGAGTCACCAGGAACAACACTCAACTCATCAACCCTAACATGAGCACTCTGGCAAACTGTTTTCCCAGCTTTTTCCACCAGATCTTTCCCAGGGAAGACAAGCCATGGGAGTAGCAAGCTTTTAGCCCACTGACAAGTCTTTTTCTCTCATTTATCTTCTGGAAACCCCCTCAAGGGCCACCAGTTGACCATGAGTCTGTCAGCAGGCAGGCATGGAAGATGATGACCATGAGGCACAGCCTGCTGAAGGAGTGCCCTGCAGCAAGGGGCCCCAAATGCTTTTTCCCCAGATGCTGTTCCCTCAGAGGGAGCAGCCCCAGCCCTGACAAACATCACCCCCTTTTCAGTCATGGATGACAAGCAAGACTGGGAAGGTGAGGACATCCCCTGTTGACGCTGAGGTGGATCCACATGCCAAGGCGGACACCACTCATGGCCATCTCAGGCCCTCCATCAGGTGAGGACCACTGTGCAGAGGATCCCTCACCCTCCATGACGAGCTTCAAGCAAGGAGAGCCTCACCATCACCTCAGGCTCTCTGTGGTCTGGGGAGGGCCTCAAGACCACCTCCTTCAGAGTCATTCCTTCACCTTTCCTCAGGCCTTCTGTGGTCAGTGGGGGACCCCTCACTGTCCATCAGCAGTGGACCCTCACCATCACCTCCTGGCTAGACCCACGTTCCGTCCGAGGGGCACACACACCTCTCTGGCTAAAGGGACCCCTCACCATCCCCTTCATCGGAGGGAGCCCTTCTGCACCCATCCCCACGTCCCCTCCCGGGGAATGACGGCTCCCTCTCCACCCCCTCAGGCCCTCGGTTCCTCCCCGCAGGCCTCGGGCTCTCTCTCTGAAGCGGGCCCTGCCCTGCCCTGCCCTGCGGGCCCCCGCCGCCTCACCGCGGTGCCGCCGCCCCTGACCCAGCCCGCGTCAGCGGCACTCACTGCGGCGGGAGCTGCAGGGCCGGGCCGCCGCGGCGCTGGAAGGCACCGTCCACGAAGACGCCGTTCTTGCCGAGGCAGCGCAGGTAGAAGTGCGGCTCCTGGAAGCTGAGCTGCAGGTGCCGCCGGGAGATGAAGCTAGAGTGCCCCATGTTGACGTCCACCGAGCCCTGCGAGGAGTTGCGGCCTATGGTGACGGCCGGCTGCCGCATGAGGAACTCGAACTCGCGGCCCTGCAGCCGCGCCAGCACCGGGCCGGCACAGGCGGCGGCGGCGGCGGGCGGCCCGGCCGGGGGCGGCGGCCCGGGAGGGGGCGCCGCGGCGGGGCTGCAGGGCGCCGAGCGCAGCGCCAGCAGAGCCCGCGCCCCGCTGCTGTCCTCCCCGACTTCGGCCATGTTCCCAGGCAGGGAGCGAGCCAGCGTGCCGGCCTCCGGGGCGGAGCCGGCGGGGCGGGGAAGCGAAGCGGGGCGGAGCGGGAGAAGAGCCGAGCCCGCTGCCGCCGCCACCGCCTCCTTCCCTTGAGTCCCCGGCAGCAGCGCCAGGCCCGGCCGCCCCGCAGCGGTGTGTGGCGTGGGGCAGGGGCTTGGTAGCGACGGAGCCGCGGCGCCTCCTGCAGGCGCTGGGTCCGCTCCTCGGGCAGGTGCTGTGGGCGGCCCGCAGCCCTGATCCAGGCAGGAAAATCACCTCAGGGCCATCCCAAAACCCGGCCCTGCTTAGGGCTTCCTGTGGGACTGGGGCACATCCACACAGCGCATCGCCTGCCTTGTGGTGCTGAGCTGCTGTATGTGCAATCCAGCGTAGGATTCGTGTCACGACACCAAAACCCCTGCACGCTGTCAGGTGGGGATTTAATCGTGACACGATTTTAGTAGCCCTGGACTGTTGGCAAAGGGTTGCTGATGGGGAGAGATTCACAGAACCATTAGGGTTGGAAGGGACCTCTGGAGGTTCACCCCAGATACACAGGGGTGTACGTTTAAACACTTTTATAGGGTTTATATATATATATATATGCACACCTATATGTATGTGTATACTCATACAGTGATTTTATACTCCTATAGCTTTATACAGCTTTATACTCATATAAACTTTATACTCACATAATTTAGCTTTATACTGGTAGTTTTTCATTATAAGGGAATGCGTGTAGGTTGTTTAGCTCATATTACATTATTTCTTACTTCAAATTACTTTTAATATTTTTCTATATTGTATGTGTTACTTCTATAAATGATAAAGATCATGTTCTTTTGCAACAGCGGTGCGTGTTTGGATACTCGGTGCTGTTAGTTTATCCAGATTAAACAGGTAAAACTTTTCTGTATAGGCGAGCATATAATACATTGCAGGATCCTGAATAGTTAAATAACCAGAAAATGCCATGAATTTCAGAATCTTGGGAGAGGGAGCAGCCGTAATTGCTTATTGCTTCAGCTCGTGTGGGGAACGTGGCAGCTCAGAGCAAGGCTGCTCAACAGCTTAGAGGAGATGGGGAAAGAAAATCCCATCACCGGTCAAAAGTGCAGAGCAAATTTCGGCTGTGAAGACTGTAATTAAACGAGCTGGAATCAGTCCAGGACCACAAGGTTAACATCCCTGTTCCTGGAACATCTTCCCTGAGATGTTTAATGACTGCTGAGCAGTCGGGACCTGAGTTAGACATCTCACCCGAGACATCATCTTCAGTAAGAGTGCTCTTTGCCACTGCAGTTCAACACCAACCGAGAGGAAGAAAGAAAAGCACCATCTAACACAGCACCGATACCACTTCCTACGCAGCAGTGTCTCCTCTCCAGCGAGACTCAGCCAAGCCAGGCATGGCAAAAGGTTGCAGTAACCAGTGCAGGAGAGGGAGGAAAAGCATCCCTGGAAGGGGCATGAGGAGGATGGAGGTGGTCACAAGAAGTGGTTCTCCTAGAAGCCTGGAATTAAATTACAGCTGAAATAGTGCTGGAAGGTGGCGTGGAAGAAATAAACAAGGTCACAGCACACAGCAGCAGCATAACCTGGGCCCCTGTGAAGAGCTCCTTTTCTGTCCCAAATTGCTCATCATCAGCAAAACTCATGGTCAGAAAGTAATATGTGGCCATCTGGTAGGTGAGAGCCAAAGACACTTGCTGCCTGACCGGAGAGCTGGGTCAAGCCTTCTGCCTGTTCACACTGGGATGAGAGTGCTGTTAAGTGTGCTTAAAAATGGACCCAAGCTGGTAGGCAGGGGTGTGGGCGCAGGTGAGGTGAGACCTCCTATCAGAGCAGTGTTTGACCTGTCAAAGAAAAAGGGAAAGCAGCACCAGAAAGATTTTAGTCATGTCCAAGGCTTTTCTAAAACCCCAAATTGTGGTGTTGGACCAGAAGGGTCCTGAAAGGGTCAGAAATAGGGTGAGGCTGTTACCAGATGTTGCCAGTAAGTGTTTTGTTAGCTGCATGGGAAAACGCATTGCAGGCAGGCAGACTGGCAAGGCAGGAGCCAACCCCGCATGGGCAGGAGCAGGGCGGTTTCTAACTACAGGAGTTGCAGGCAACCCTGTGGACCCATGCAACCGTCTGATGTGGGGCCAAGAGGCATGTTTCTGCCAGGGCTGGGTCCCATTACCTCTCCCACACTGGATACAGGCTACAGATTTCTGCAGCTCCAGTAGGGGAATAACCCCAGGGCTGGCACGTGAGGCTGCTATGAAGATAGTGCTGCTGCTCCAAGGCTTCCTGAGCGCCTGGGGCAGACCTGGTGGAGCCTCGCTGCTCCAAGGCTGCGGAGCTGGGGATGCTGATGGGCACATCCACACGTGTCCCGGTCACTCTGCAGCCACTGAGACGAGATGCTCCTGCTGCACTAGTCAGTGAGATTATTTTTCTAACAAGTCTTTCTCTTTCTGCCAGGAAATTTCTTCTGAGTGGAAGGTGCTGTTTAAAGCCAGCGCCACCACCGAGATAAATCCCAGCTTCATGCAAAATGTGATCAAGCGCTGTACAGAAACAGGATTCCTCCAAGCTGCCTGATGGGTTGTGCTTAGCATCGTGTCTCACCAGCTCTCCCGCCTGCGGCATCCGTTCCCTAAGCTCCTTGTGCTGCAAGGAACAGAGGGCTCTGCTCGGCTCTAATCCACCCCGCAACAGCATCAAACCAAGGGCCCTTCAGACAAGGAAACGCTTTGCGCTCCTCCAGTCAGCTAATCCTGCTTAAAGTCAAGCTGGCTGCCCCAGTGTAAATGCCTGATGTAAATGCACTCGAAATTGTTTGAATTAAATTAATCTCATCCCGTATGGCTGGATTGACTTTAAAGTGGTTCATTTTCCTCGGCAGGGTTTTAGATGGATATGTCTGCAGGTGTGGCCGAACTTCCTGACTCTACAAGTTGCCTACCAAAATATTCAGATGGCTTGGAGCTGCCAGCCAGGTACTACGAGCTATGGGGAGCAGCTCCAGGGGGAACTGGGGCAGGGAGGGAGACGACAGCACGGTTCTTGTGCCACCCCAGTGATGGGCCCAAGCACTGGTGCATCACTTGGATGTGGGAACAGCACCTTGGCCATCTCCATCCATGCAAACGAGCCAGCTGTGGGCTTGCTCCAGCCAGAACTCTGCTCAGGCACTAGCATGGTGTGACACCATGTACAAACATGACTGCCTGTGCACATGCAGAAATAATCCCTCCTGGCACGTTGTAGCAACACCTAGAGCCATTTTGAGATGCTGCCCTGCTCTGTTACATGTGTGCAACAGAGCAATCTGAACCAGGAGGAGAAATTAAACGTTCAAATCAAGCAGCCGTGAAGGGGACAGAGAGAGCAGAAAGAAGCTGGGGTAGAGTTTGGCATTACCCAAGAGAGCAGTGCAAAACCTGACTGTCCTTTGTCAAATATTTGTTTGGCAGTGTCATTGCTGACTCTTTCAATACAGCGATATTCAGCAGGAATCTGTTTTGCACTATCAGTTGTGAGCAAATGAATGTAATGGGTTGTTATGGTCACCCAGATACCACTGTATTGGGCAAACAGAGATCTTGCAAAAATGGTGATAAAAGGGTATATTTCTGCATTTATCTGCTGGATAGTGTCTGCTTAAAACCACTTAGTTCCTGTAAACGAAAGGCTGCATTTCTAGAGCATTTCATATGGCTGTTGCTCGCTATTCTGATGCATGAGACTTAATACGTATTTATCAAGCCCCAATTCAGCAAAGAAGCTGCCTGGCTTCAACACTGCAAGAAATCTGTTCTACCCCCAGACTAAAGCATGATTGAAAAGCTGCTTTGACAGAAAGGAACGATGCGAGCTGCACACTGGGCATGAGCTGCTTGATGGATTTACCCAGCAGCTAAGCAACACATTGATGCTCGCAAGGAAAGCACAGCCCTGACCCGGGGAAGGCAGAAAAGAGTGAAGGAAAGCAATTACTCTAAGGAGGACTCTGCTGTCTCTGTGCTAGTCCAGTCCAGCATTTCTCCTGAGCACAGTGCCAGTCTAACGGGCTTAAGGGCGATACAGCTTCCACTGATGTAAAGTGTGTGTTATTAGCAAGAGAGCAAAGACTTCAGGATCTGCAACACACAAATACTTAGAATACAAAAGAGGACAGTGTTCCCTCAAATTCCTGCCCACCTCCCTGCAGCCCTTTTCCCTTTCCCTTATGTCAGCTGTAAGTAGGCTTTAAATGCTGTGGTGGTTTTTGTCCAAAGTGATTTGCAGCAATATAAGTGATGAACAACATGCCCTGTATCTATGGAGCTGCTTTCCCCAACGCACCTGCGCTCAGGAGCAGCCTCATGTCCTTCTCCAGCTGGGTGGGTTTTAATTCTGCTGTGTGTCACAGGGAAATCACAGGGCTGTGACACAGGAGCAAATGCACTTATACACATCTCATAGGATTTTCTTCCTAACCAAGCGGCTGCAAGAAGTTAAATAGAATTCATTGTTTTGAAACATATTCAAGTGTATGATAGTATCTGTCTCACACACACACACTTGCACCGTGTCTGAGCCAGCCTCCCATGAGATTTGTACCTTTTTTCTTAATTCAATTGCATGACTTTTAACCTTGATCCTTACATCACTGCAGTGTCAGCCCTTGGTCCTGATCTGGGACAACCCATATAAATCTGTCTGCCCGCAGATGCTCCATCCACAACACGGATCTCTGACCAGGAGGTACCTGTGAAGCTCACAGTGGCATTGAGGATGTGACCTGCTGCTGAGGGTCTGGGGAGCACAGAGCAGCCCTAATCCCATCTGGGACACCTGTAAATACCCCTTCTTGAACTAGAACAGCCTTACAAATCTTTCACAGTGGCTCTGAGCCAGTTTTAATCCAGATGGCCTGATAAGAAAGGGTTGGCCTGTGGAGGAGGTGATACAGTGATAGAGGAATTCTTTCTTCTCCTCCACAGCTTTTGATCAGCAGAAGGTTGAAGAAATAACAACACCAGTGAGTCAGAAATGTGGTAGGAGCGCTCATGGTCCCGAAAGCACACAAAGGATACAAACCCACCATTTTTTTCCTAATGCCAATAGGCTGCTATGCTGAAGGAAGCAGTATCAGAGACAGTAAAAGGCACACAGACAGCAGAACCAGTGCAAGGTGGGCATCCTTAAATCCTCCTGCAAGGTGCTGTTTGCCTTGTGCTGGGTGCTGAGCAGCAGCATCAGCGCCTGGCGAGATGGGGCTAAATGAGATGCTGCATCTGTTCACTCCCTCCCAAGAGCAGCACAGCCTGGAAAGATTGTTCTTTGTATAGTAATGAATTTCTTCATTTTAAAATCAGCTGTGATCCTGTTTACTGTAAACTCCAATATGCTTCAAATGTTTCTATCACAGTTTATTTAGGTTTCACAGGGATTTTTTTCCTTTCAAATCACACTTACCAAGAATATATTTTCACAGCAAGTTCTCTGAAATACAATAAAGACCTAGGAACATCTGATGCCCAGACTCTGCCATTCCCTGAGATAGTCTATGATTTGCTCATCCCCCATGCAGAAATGCTGTCGCTTTTCTAGAATCCAAGCCAGAGCCTGTCTGATGTATGATAACCCATTTTGGAAAGCCTTGAACAAGACCATTTGTTGTCGAGATAATTTTACACAAGCAATACCATTTCATGGGTGGCTGTTAAAAGAATACATAACATTTACACTGGCCTGTGTGCTTTCAGCTTTACACCCATTCAGCTAACTTACCTTCATTTTGGCTTGCAACTTAGACCTCAGTGAAATCCATAACACAAGCCAGGTCTAAATTATTTGCTTTAGTCGTTTTTGAATGATCTCATTTTCTCACTTTCCATCGATGCAAAGAGGGAAAAATGCTCTTCAACAGCTAAAAACAACCGAACCAGTAAGTATAAAATCTGATATCAAACATGAAGCATTTCAGCCCAAAGGGAATATGGTTTTGGACTTTTATGAGCAACTGTAGCGTATACTGCTTGTTGCTGCGTAAAAAAAGCTCCATGCATTGTCTGTAGGGTTGGAAGCAGCCGATCTTAAACATCTTGCTTTACAATCTGCCCAAAATGCTAGAGGAGCCGGTGAAGCTACAGAATTTGCCTTCTATTATTGCAGAACATGTAAACAAAAACCACAGGACCTGCGTGTTTACTGTCCCAAACCTTATATCCTGATTCACACCTATGATGATGCATGATATACAGCCAGTATATATATCATGATATATATCTCTATACAGCTCAGACCCAGACGCATTGCCCAAGGACCCATGTGGGAACAGTCCTGGACTTCAGCCAGTGTAGCATGCCAGTAGAGGACCTATTCTTCGCTTTGGGCATCACTGGGGACTAGCAAAGACACCTCTAAACCATGTTTGCTTTCAGTGGGTCCTGAGCATCCTTTGGAATCACTGGAGCCTCTCAGCTGGGAGAAGATGCTGGGGGAGAGACTCTCCTGCAGATGTCCCATTGCTTTGCAGACACTTCTAGAGCTCTGAGGAAACCTCACCATTGATGATATTTCCAGCACTAACGTTGGTTCCCAGTAAAATCCTGGATTAAGCGTGAAACTCATTCCTTCTCCCGTTCTGCGCCCTTCTTTCCAGTTGGTTGTATTAATTAGATATGTTAGTGCAATGAGAGCATTTGCTGTAAGTGCTGGAAACCCCTGGGTTTGCAATCATGACACATCACTTTAAGGGCACACTGTCAACTCCAGGAAAACTGCTATAAACAGTTTCACTTACTTACATGACTAATAATACCACAGAGTATTAAAAGTGAAAGGATTTTTAAAATCCACTTTACTTGTCTTTCATCTTGGCCAGTGAAAAAATCAATGAAATGCATCTTAGTTTAGTTTAGAGTAATTTTCACTTACCAGGTCCCTCATGCTAATGCGCCTGCTTTACAGGCAGGAGGGGACATGTTTACCTGCTTGGAAGAAAACCCCTGTGCACCCTGGGTATTGAGATAAATGCCAACTCTCCAAAACCAAGGAGAGAGAAATAAGGCGGCATGAAAACACGTCCATCAATGTGCTTTATAAATACATGTTTTACACAAATGAACCAGTTGCTGAATTTAACCAAAGACCATTCTTCATCAGCAAAGTCATAATCATGTAAGGATTTAATGATTGAATTCAGTTCGGTTTATGGTAGCAAGAGATTACAATTATAAAGTAATCTTTGATGAAATTAAAGGTGCTATTTTTCTTTTTAAAGGTAGGATTTCAAAACCCCAGCCATTAAAAGTAACTTATAGAAAGTTTGGATCTCAAGTTTGAATTAGCCAAACTAAAAGATAAAAACAGGGACTCTGTAGCCTTCAGAAACATTGACTGTAATCTCAAGGGCTTGTTTATGCCTGGGTTATATACCCGTTTGGGGCTAGAGAGGGAATGTGATTTGAAACTGATTTAGACATTTTGGTACCTTTATTTTCTGTATAGCTCAGCATGTAATTTGCTGGATGTCGTCTCCCACCAGCCTCCTTCCACCTGCCCATTACTCTACCAGCAGACCTGTCCCTATCCCATCCCTGCTCAGCATCTGGATTTTACTGGCTGTGCCAGTTTAATGCATCACTTTGACAAGCACGGACCCCATGGTCTGCTGCTGCAGGAGCCTAGAGCCCACAGCTCCAAACACACTGATTTTGGGGATGTGCCAAAGGGCATTGATATGTGACCAGCCCAAGCAGTGGGGGACCAGGGGTTGTGGCTCTCCCCAGGCTCTCTGAGCCATGCTAGAGCCTGTGGTCCCTTCAGCACATTTAATTCCCAACATAGAATCATAAAATCAGAATATGGTTTGGGTTGGAAGGGACCTTAAAGCTCATCCAGTTCCAGCCCCCTGCCATGGGCAGGGGTACCTTCCACTAGAGCAGGTTGCTGAAAGCTAAATGCCCATCATGGTAATTTGGTATTTTACTCTTTCTCCCTGTCTTCTGGCTGCACTAAATTGGGATGATGCTATCTCAGGCTTGCTCCCTGCTTCTCCTGGAGCTTTTAGCTAAAATCTAGCATTAGCAAAATGTGCCTCTGGAATAAGGCCTCATAAAATATTGTTAGGATTGCTAGGCAACCCAGAGGCATGTTGGGAGCTGAAAGGAGCCTTAAGTGGGCGTAGTGAGCCTGTGCTGGAGTCTCAGATGAAAAAGAGAGGGTATTCTTTGTGCTTCCATTCTAGCAACACTTTGCCTTTGATTTGCTTTTGCAAAGAGGTCAAGACGCGCTGCTTCTGCGTGCCCAAAGGTACATCTCTCTGTAATTGTTGGTGCGGTGGCCTCTACCCACAGATTAATCAGCTGGATGAGAAATGAACCTATCCAGGGCTTTTCAACAGCAATAAGAGTAAAATGAAATTTTTATGGTCATGAAGATACCCATATTCCAGCTTCTTGCATCTTCTGAGGACTCCTTTTGCAATAAAGAGGGGCCATGCTCAATAATAACTTGTTTTATGTGGTCAACAAGGTGTTGCCTCAACCCTTTCTACATGCTGCGAACTGACTCCGTGAGGAAGGGAAACAAATAAAAAGCATATAATTTATTGGCTGGGTCTAACACGACTAATCATCTATTTGCAGATACATGCACAAGGATAAAAAGCAAACTAGGTTTGCAAGAACAAGAGGAGGGATTACTGTAGGCGTAAGCAGGGGAGGTTTACTGCTGATTTTGTTAGCTAAGAGGCTAAAGAGAGTCTCTGGTTTACCCCTTCCTGCCTCCAGCTCAAAAAGAAGAGATGCTGTCCCTTCCTGAGCACACATGAATCCGCATCTCATCCTTCCAGGAACATCTTGGCTACCCAAAGGAAGATTCCAGCCCTTCCCTGGGCAAGCCTCTTCCTTTGCTTCCACCCCAAGCCAAGCCTCCAGCAGGCAGCCCTGTGCTGTCCTTTCCTTAGTGGAAAACTTGGAAAGCTGGAAAACTACACACACTTAGCAGCAAACACAGCACCCACGTGCTGAAGCTGCCCTTGTGTCTCTGGCTTTTGCTCCATCCACCCAGCATTGCTAAAGGCAAATCCTAGTGGCAGGTCCCATAGGAGGTGGATGTGCCTCTGCTGAGAAAAGCTGTCTCTGCCAGAGACTGGCCTTTGAGCCAAGCTGAGTATGTGATTTGTTTCCCAGTGCTTGATTTAGCATATGATTTTCAGTTCAAACAGCTAATGGCCAAGCTGACTCATGCATCCATCTGCAAAGAGCCTGTCCGGCTCCTCTGTGCAGAACTCTTCTCACCAAATCCTTTTCAGGGGTCACAAATGGCTTCCCTTCAATCTCCAGTGCTCTTGGGTGGCTGAAATCCTTTATTCACCTCACTTTGCTCCCATACTGTCCCAGGACTTTGTCTGCTCCATGTTCAGACTGGGAGTAGTTATTCATGCCAGACATTTCATCAGCGTGAATGAGGGGCACTGAAAATTAATCATGAGAGCAGGAGCTGATGATTTTGGCCCATCCTTTGTCAATGAAAATATTTCCTAAGCATCCAGCACTCCTAGATACTCCCATATAATACAGAAAGGACCATTAATGAATATTACCACGAGGCTGTTGCTGGGATCCATCATCCCACACAAGCTTTCTGTTGAAAGCTGGTTTTCAGTTCATCTTGAAAAACAGAGAACTGAAGGGAGCAAACCTTGGACTTTTGCACATTACAAGGTTTCTTAGACAACGACATATGGTATGTGCATGCTAGAACTACACCTTTTATTTCTCATGGCCTTTTTGAGCTAGATTTAGGTCGGGAAAGGTGCCTGTAAGGTATTTATCCAGTCCTGGTGGTGAGCTGGCTGTGCTATTTTTCTGCTCTGTTAGCATCGCAGGTCTCATGATACATATTTCAATGCCAAATGGTCCAGGCCAAAGCATTTGACACTGCCACTCTGTTCCTCTGTCATGAGGAGCACATGGGGGTTTCTCCTGATTTAGGGCTCTCAAGCTCCTGCAACCTCCATCTCCTTCCGCAGATTCATAGGTCAGTTTTGGAGGAGCATGAAATTGGACCAGACCTTGGCCTTCTCTTACTTTTCCCAGCAAAGCTCTGAAGCACCCCTTCAGACCAGAGGTGACTTGGTTCTTAGTGTTATTTTAGTAGCTATTTTAATTAACAGCGTGGCAGCTGGAAGTGTTAGAAAGATGGGAGCCAGGCACCATAAGAAATGATAATTGCAGACTTGGAGCAGTGCTAAGAGTTAACAGAGGGACATTTAATCCAATTCTCAGCTTCCATTCTAGGAGCCTTTTAACTTTCCAAATCAAGAAAAGGAGTAGGGGAGGGGAAGAAAAATCATCTCCATTGCAGTGCAATTTCTTAAGCTTGTTCACAGCCCAAAGGTGAATTTTTGCGCGTGTGAGGAGTTTGAAGAAAATCCATTCAGCTGTTTCCGAGGTTTCAGAGCATGAAAGCAGCATCTGCTTTAAAAGGAAAAATAAAGAGAAATTCCCTCTGCTCATCAGAAGCAAAAATGGGTTTTGGTTTCACGCCTTTCACCTCAAGATTTAGTACATCTTGAGCTGTCCCCCAGAGAAAGCCGTCCGTTTCTGTATTGATTTGGAGGGGATGGAATTGTGTTGCGAAGCAAAAAGTACAAAATTAGGGATGCCCAGACAGGAGGGACTCACACCCCAGGCTCCTCCACTCCTGTTCAGCCCAACGCAACGTGTGCCGTGGTCCCTGAAGTGCCAATGGAATGCATTGCATGAAGGTTTCTCGCAGCCTCGTTGGGGTGGGTTATTTTGGCTTCTGGAGTGATTTTGGGAGCGCTGTTTGCTGTGCTCAGGGCTGCGCTATAGATGGCAGTGCAGGATGGAAATTGCGGAGCCCTTCGCTCTTGAATAACAGCCCTGGGCTGGGCTGGCTCCTGCAGCTTGTCCCGGCGGAGGTGGCCAACCTCAGGTCACTGATTTCTGCAGATGTGCTTGCAAATCCGACTCCGTTTGTTACCTGGTACCTAATGACAACCCAAACGTGAGCCCCTGCATTTGCAGTGGGCAAAAGGCACGAGGAAGCTCTCTGCAAATCAACTGCTGCTTCTGAGAAAACACACCCGTGCTCAAAATCCACTGGCCGTGATGTTGCAGCACAGGAACGTTTTGCATTTCAAAGGGAGCAGGCAGGTGATTTCTATGGTTCTCAGCACAGGGTCACATCTACGGAAAGGCTCTGCTCATACTGGAGCTCTGCTGCTATGACTGAAAACGTGATCCTTCTCATCATCTCATTGGTATTTATAAGGACACTAAAATCTAGCCAAATGCAACCATTTGCAACGAATTTTGCCTATTTTATTCTCCCTTTGTACAGTTCCCTGGAGTTTGAGGACTAAAAGTAAGAAAAGACGCAAAATCCAACTCAGTTCTGCAATAGGAGATGCAGTGGTGGCAGGAATAGGGATGCTTCCAAACAGATCATGATGGGAAGTGAAGAATATCATAAACAATTACAGCAAGATGCTTTTGAAAAGTCCCTGCAGGTACCCAGCTGCATCTGTCGATGCTTAAGCACCTTCAGAAATCTGGCCACCAGCCCGGTGCTCAAGATGCTAAGAAAGAAATAAATCAGTGAAGAGTAAAAGGCAGATGAAAGACAAATTCCTTTTGCCATTGGCAGGATGAAAGGAAACCCCCAACTTTTTTAATGATTGGGGTGGAGAAAACCGCAGACAGTAAATGCCTGAAGTTGTCCTCTTCCTTTGGAAAACAGGATTAGGTACCAGCAGACTTTTTTGTTTCACCTTCAGTGAACTGTCCAGTGAACATCTCTCCTCCACAGTCTCCGGGGCTGGATGCATGATCCAGCGAAGCCCTCTCTGACAAGGACATGTGCAGCACTCTTCTCTTACAGGAGTTTAATGTGATCTTACACATCAAGGGGATTCAAATGATGAGAATGAATGGCAGTAGCCAACCTTATGGCTTGATAGTCTGATGAAATGATGTCCTGGCACATCCATCACATTGTTCTGCTGTCAAGATAATTCCCAGCTCTGGAAGATGAGTGTATTTTTCTTTTACAGTGTTAAAAGAATGCGTGTGTGTGCGTGTTTGTGAGGAATCTGTCCTCAAGCCTAACTACTACATAAGTACAACACAGCCAGATACATAGAATCTATGGTTCAGCTCCAAACAGGGAGAGCACAAGTGCACCTAGCTCCATCTGAAGGCACATGCATGGGATGAAGCCCACGCTGTGTGTAAGCAAGACCTGGGACTTTGCATGGCACAGCAGGTGAGACAAAAGGACTGAAGGAAGATTCATTTCTTGCCAGTGGCATATGTGGACTTGGGGTGCCAATCCCTGTATGTTCACCTTGGAGCTGTAGCCTTGAATGAGAGGGAGCAAGGTGTAAATTTGAGCGCATGCATGGAAGCACCACGGTGAGGTTATTTGCTAAGCACAGGGTTGGGGAGTTGTGTGGATGCAGATGCTCATGTTGCCCAGGCAACATTCACTTTTGCAAGGTGCCCCTTTGTCTCTGTGATTTTAAGTACGGTGTCTCACTTGAAAACACAGATTCTCCAAGCTGTAAATAAGGCTTATTATGCCCTAATGCTCTTTCCCCACATCTTTTCAGAACTTGTTACCAGCAGCAGCACTGCTTGTGGCTAGGTAACACAGGAAATTAAAAGCAGCTCCACAACTGTGGCTTGCACAGAGTAGGAGAGATCTCCAGAGAGAAGCACAGGTAAGTTGTGGTGCCTGGGACAGTGGGTGCAGGACACCCTGTGCTGCATTCCCTGTGCTGCAGAGCAAATAGTTGGGCTGTGGGGTTAGGATTTAGAGCAAGGATGAACCTTTACAAAAAGCCTTGAGTTTATCCTGCATAAAGTCCTTATTCCAACTTCCAGAGCCCCTCTAACATTGCATATCGTGTTGCTGTTATTGCTCTGACTGCAAGGCTCCATACCCAGAGAATAAGGTTTAGCGCTGCACTGTCCATGGACTACATTTGTGAGCAATAACACAAATGTGTGCACTGACTGGGGACAGCCAGTGTTTTCCCACCACGTCCCATTTCCCAGGATGTAACATCGTGGTTTGCACTAATTACGGGATGCTGATCCCGTTATTACGGAGCAAAACTGCCCAGTCCTGGAAAGAGCACAATGAAAACCAGTGGAGTGGTAAACTTGAAATGAAGTGGAAGTAATATGTGCTGCATACAGGAGGCCAGATTTGCTAATCAGACATTGCTGAGGTCAGTAAGGTAGAGTGAGGAAGGGAAGACATCTTGAGTGGGATGAAATTACCCTTCCTGATGAAGGGGCAGGCAGGAGGTATATGGGATAAATCATCTGTCTGCACCTCCCAGCCAAAAAGCAGGATTCAAATGCAACGTGAGAGGAACTGCATCAAGCAAGGAACCTCTTCTCTGAGCGTGGAGGTGGCACAGGAAGAAGTGGGGCAGCCAAAGGGGTGCACTTGCATTTGAAGGAGTGGGGAAGGATGAATGTAGAGCAAACGCCTGGAATGTCCTCCTCATCCCTTCCCATGGTCCCCATGGGTCCAACAGCCTCTGCAGGCAACAGCCAACTCCTTTTCATTGTTATGTAGCATTTAGTCGCCCTATTTTGCTGCTTTCCCTTTGATGCAGTGAACCTGTGGGGAATAAAGCCCAGTGGGAGATTACTTACGTGGTTTCTAACCCATTAGTTTCTTTTATTGGCTGTTGCCTCAATAAAAAAAGGAGGAAAAAAAATAAAAGAAGAAGAAAATCAAGGAAAAGTAGTTCAAGGTGTGGAGAATTCACATGGCAGGGAAATATATAAAATGTTCTTGGCTTTGTCCACCTTGGCTCCAGTTTCAATCATCTCACCATGCCGTGCATTTATCCTTCTATTATTACACATAATGACAGGGAAATTTTAGTTAGTCCTATGCAAAAAGCCAGCCGGCCCCTCTCTCCACAACGAGAACCATCCTGGCTTGAGCTTGCATCACTTGGCATCTGATTTCAGCCTAGCAGGGGGTTTCAGTACCAATAAACGTCTTGTTTTCATGCGAAGAGCTGTTCCAGCTACATTCTGTCCCATCTTTTGTGAGCATTCAAGGCTCTGTGTTAAACTTTGTACTGATCACATAAATAGCAGCTCTGCTTCCCTACAGGGCCCGACTTCGCAAAGTGTTTTGATACCTGGAGTATGAAAGGTTCAATAGGAAACTTATTCCCTTGGCTTCCCAGAACTATGAACCCAGGGCTGATGGCTTTTCCTCTCCTTGGCAGAGTATGGTCCCGGGAGGAGAGCTGGGTCTTGTGCTGGGTCTGTTTAAGGCAGTTTATGCACAGGCATGCAGCTAGAAGGCAACAGAGGGAGACCCAAAGCCACGGTGCAGAGATGATCCTTAAAGATTTAATTGGTCTGAAAGCTTCCTGGAACACTAAGGAGAGACCAAAACAACGCAACTTTGAGCAGGAAGCATCCCAAGCTGGAAAGCACGGGTGGCTTTGCTGCTAACAGACACCGTTATCAGTGTGATGGGCAGTCATTTGCACTGCTGCCCCAAGAAACTCTCCAGGGATGGGATGCCCTGGCCCCACTGGTGAGAAGCAGCTCCCTTCATCCTGGAGAAGCTGTCTCAAGCCACCACATCTGACAAGCACAGACCAAGACCTCTCCCTGCGGCTGCATTTCCCCAAGTCATTGCTGAGATTTGACAGAGGAGAGCTGTGAAATCCATGGCCTGAAACCCAAATAAGATATCCCCCCCCCCCCCCCCCCCGGCATCTGCATCCTGGCTGCCAGACCCGTGGCACCCTCACCTTTTGAGCAAATGAGTGAGGGCAAACACAAAACCTCTTCAGCTGCAGCCATGCAGAGCTCGTGGGGAAGAAGATTAATGGGAGCTACGAAGGAGCCTCATCATTCCTTGTTTGGGACTCAGAAATTCCAATCGAAACCTGCCGTGACTCATAGCTATGCGCTGGCACACATTCGACCCTATTTGGATAACGAAGGGCAGATCCTGTTTGGAGCTGTCTTATAAAACCTTTGTGACTGTGTGTTTATCGCAGCAGGCTAAGAGGGCACTAGCAACTTTGCTGACCTTGCTGTTTGCAGATGGCAGCGCCTGACAGCCCTGGAGCTGACGCTGCTGTGGTGGCAGCTGTTGCAAGAGACAGGATAGCAGAGGCAATGCCTGAATCCCAGCCCACGAGCCTGGTGCTGAGCCACCAACAAATGCCACAAAGCATAGAATGGTTTGGGTTGGAAGGGACCTTAAAGCTCATCCAGCTCCAATCCCATGCCATGGGCAGGGACACCTTCCCCTAGATCAGGTTGCTCCAAGCCCTTGGGTAAAATGAAGCTGCTTTCCTCTGTGTGAAGGTCCAGATGGCTGGAGGGTACAAGTGGAGTGATGGTGATTTCCCCATGAGATGGATGGGGAAAAGAGTCTTTTGCGGGTATAAAGTCTCCCCTCCTCTCAAAGACTACACTCAGTTAATGTGAGTGATTTGAATACCAGCAATTACTTGAGTCCCACGTGCCTTGGGAGAAGGGAAGATTTGAGGTATCTGTGCTCAGCCCTTGGGGCCAAAGAATGGACTCTATCTTCCAAGGTCCTACCAGGTCCTCTGTGAGGACCCACTATGAACCTGCCCTTATCCATGAAGAAGACATAGAAGGAGGCTGGAATTTGGTGGCCAAGCTAACATACAACCCCCTTTCACCTCAAATACCTGATCCTAAGTATTCAGACAACTGAGTTTTAAAGCCTCACCTCCAGGAAGTGACAGCAGTGAGTTACAGGGTGGTTGTTTTGTTTTGCATTAGTAATTTTTGAGTGTTTAAATAGCTTTTTTCTTATGAGGAAAATCCACTCCCGTACATAAGGGCGAAGCCTGTTTCCGCACCAATGTTTCCCCTTCCCTGCTTCTCACACAGCTTTATTTGTTGGCTGGTGATAATGAGAACTCCACTGCTATTGATTTTTTTAGAAGCACATATAACTTTAAAACACTGTAGATATTGCATGGACTTTGGAGCAAGATACGAAGTAATCACATTCACAGCATCTCCAGCCCTTTCATTATCTGGACAGCAAACTCCAGTTGCATTTCTGGAACAGACTGACTAGCTCTCCTGAATATTCTCATTTGCTACAGAAATGATACTGGAGGAAATCAGCACCCCACAGGGATCTAACTTCTGACACAGTGTTTTTCTGACAGACAGGAGAATTGACATGGCCAGGTTGCTGTACAGCTCTGTGGAATGGGCTGGAAAAGAGAAATATTGGCTTAACTTCTGCTTAAATAGTGAACGGTCTCCCTTTCTGAGTATAACCTTAAGGTGGAGCAAAACAGTTGAGCTGTAAGAATGTACCACAGGAGAAGAATAATAGAAAGCAGAAAAAGAGAGGGTTATAGTCCATCTTGCCAGTGATGTGACTAAGGCAAAATCCTTTATTCTGGAAGAGCTTGTCCCTATACACTGGTCCAGGGGTTTTCACAAGGCACCAGGGCCCCAAATCCCCCTCCGTTGTCTCCTGGGTACGGTGCAGGGAGAATGAGGTGCTCGAGCCAAGCCAATGCCCTGAACTGTAGCCTGCAGAGCCCATTGCTGCCTTCCTCCTCACCCTTAGCTCCAGTGGAATCAATGGGATTAAATGAGCACAAATGAAACAAGAGCTGGCTCCTTCACTGCTGCGGCAAGTCAGCGTGGAAGCTGGCCTCGATTCATCTATCTAAAGCTCTGTATTGAATCTCAGCTGACAGCTCCAATAATGATAATAGATACGGCCAAAGCTGCTTCGTATTTTCTTTGGAGGAGGCCAGGTTCTTCCTCCCTGCTCGCAGACAGGCTAACTGTGCTGCCAGCTCCCATCTCTCAGGTGTTTTGAGGGTTCAATAAGCAAACCGCGCTCCTCATGCTGCCAAAGCCCAAAGGGGTGACAAAGGAGGACCTAGCTACCCTGCACAGTTATCCCAAGCCCTTACCAGGACTTTTACAGGAATCCCTCTGAGTTCAGAACCTCAATAGCAGCCAGAGACATCCCAGGCTTCACCTTTGATTTAGTCTGAAGCTTCCCTACCTTGGCATAACAAAAGAAATGGTACCTTTGGGATGCCACAAACACATCCCATGAACCTCTTCTCCAAGAGGAGGCGGCTGCTGCAGCCAGCTCCCAGCCCACAGAGCCAAGGACAGAAGTGCCAAGGGTGTGGTATGGGTACAAGGACACACAAAGCCAGGCTAAGCTAACCCAAAGCTGAGGAACGTAAAGTCAAACCACGTCAATATGAAAAGCATCGAAGAAACAAAAAAATCATGCAGAGAAGTTAAAAGCGTCTGGACTTCGTTCTGGCATTATCCACGCATAGATGGTGAAAATCACTTCTGACACTTAGCCCTGCAGCCAGCCATGCCAAGTTAACCCTGCCCAAGCACCGCAGCCCCAGCAGTGGGGTTTAACCAGGCTCAGGTTTTACCCCATCTCACAGCCCAAGCTGAGCTCAGCTCCGCTGGGGATGTATCACTAAACAAGCTGGGTCAGGTAGCGATGCAGTAGCTCAGGGATGTTTATACAATCAGAGGAGATGAACTCTAAAGGAAAGGGCATCCCATGTGTTTGGAGAAACAAATCAACAGGGAATAAATTGGTCTGCCTGCAATAAATGATGCTTCAGGGAGGCATAAACAGGGAAGCAACCGGGGCACGTGTGGCTGTCCCTGCACGGGGTCTCGGCACGTTCTGTCTTCCCTGTGTTTATGCTGGTGACTGCGAGCTCTCCAGAGCATCATCAGGTTTTATGGTGTGTATGCATTATTAGTGCTTCACAGGTAAATAATGTCATATTTCACTGTTTATTGCTGAAAATGCGCGGTAAAAGGCTAAAGCCTGAAAAGTGCAGAAAATAATTTATGTGGGAGGAATGAATTTCCCATCATGTCAAACCGCTGCCAGAATTTATCACAGTCCCCTTCAGTCTGGGTCTCTGTCCAACATTTTAAAGGTCTGCCTTTGTCATACATATAGGCCTGGGGAAGCTGAAGGTTATTGGGAAGAGGGGGAATTGCTGCTGGTGCTTGGAGTGAGAAGGAGGAAGGTGAGGGCTCCAAAGGGCTCTTCCCTCAGTTAACATGGAAGGAGGTGCAGCAGCACCTATGAGAGCTGCTGAACTTCATGTTAGTTATCACAGAATCATAGAATGATTTGGGTTGGAAAGGACCTTAAGATCATCCAGTTCTAACCCCCTGCCATGGGCCAGGACACCTCACACTAAGCCATCTCACCCAAGGCTCTGTCCAACCTGGCCTTGAGCACTGCCAGGGATGGAGCACTTACCACTTCTTTGGGCAACCCATTCCAGTGCCTCACCACCTTCACAGTAAAGAACTTCTTTCTTGTTTCTACCCCAAACTTCCTCTGTTTCAGTTTAAACCTAATTCTACAGTTCTTGAAATGCGTAAACCGGCATAGAGGGGGATGCCAGCTGTCAGCCAAACTGTCTGTAATGATCAGCACCTCTTAATTAGGGTCTGATTCTCACTCTTCACTCAGACACTCAGCACTGGTAACTCGGAGCAGAGATGTAAGGATTTATCGCCTGTATAAGGATTACAGGATAAAGCCATAAAACTTCAGGAAAATGTTTTGAAACTGCCTTCTCTACTGCTGCTTTTTCCTCAAGAAGCTGCCGTGCTGCTGAGCCGGAGCATCAACCTGAAGGAACAATTGTGTTTTAAACCCGCTATTTCTGCCCTTGCCGTTTATACACGTCTTGTCGCATCTGCACCTGAATTCACCTCCGAGGCATGGGTACCAGCCAGCGTGGAACCACAGCCAGAGCTCTCCACTGAGAGCATGCCGAGCTGTTTTCCAAAATACACTTCCCTCTAAATCAAAAGAGCAGCAGGAACAGCCTACAAATATTGGGAGCAGTGCAAGCATCCTCGCTGTGGAGAGAAGCTCTGAAAGATCTGGGGCTTTGGGGCTGGAGATGCCCCCATCGGCCAAGCCAAGCCCTTCTGCATACAGCCATGGTGCCTCCTGCCAGGAAGGGGGAACTGGAATGGACAGGATAAAAGCTAAAGGGGCACAACATTGTATTAAGGCACAGAAGGGCCAAAGAAAAGTCCCCTGAGAGACAAGATGCCTGTTTTCTTGGGACTGGTAGAATTTATTCCAGTGGGACCCATCCTCTCCCAGCCAGTTAGGGATTTCCAGGCTCAGCCTTTTGAATACCATCACATTGGTTAAACATTCAACAAGGTGTCTGCATACATGAATCAGGCAGAGAGAGATGTTTTTAAAGGCAGGCCTGAGATCAGAACTTGTGACACCACAAAGGATTTATTCGCATGAGCTCCTGAGTTCAGATAAACCAGTTCCAGGGGCTCTTTGTCCTGGGTCAATGCTGCTGGGTACTTAAAATTCATTGGAGCTCTCAGACTCATTTCTAATCTGCAATAGACATGACACAACTTTTTTCTTTCCCTTTTTTTTTACAGCAGAACTATCTAAACACAAATGCATACTGAAAAGGACTTATCACAGAGTGATTCTGTACAGCTCAGATGACCTAAATGCCCATGTATTTTGCTCACATAAGATAATTTTAGGGGCTGGTTCTCGAAATAATGCCATTTACTTCTAACAGAAAAAGCCAACAGTGTGACTTAAAGCTGAAACTTTAGACCCTGAGGAAATTCTGTTTAGAAAACAGGAGAGAAAAAGGATCTATTTGGATGCACTGACATGAGGTAAGAAAACAACCTAGAGATAATCCTTCTCTAGCATTACAGGGAGCAGATCAAGTAGCTGACCAGAGGGAGTGGGGATGATAGAGCAGCAATTTGGAAACACTCTTTTCGGGTCAAATGCATTAAAAACAAACCATCTTTGTTATCATGTACAGTCCTTTCAATGAACCTCCAAGCATGACAGCCCTGACATCGACCATTTTTATACATCTTCATCTTGGGAGGCTGCCTCATCTATCCCAGTCCACCAAAGAGCAATGAAGAAAGCAAGCCCCTAGTCAGGTGACGGAGAGGTGAATGATCTGTGATCTAAAAGCACATTGGGAAAGGATTCTGGTTTCTTATATTACAAATACTGGAGTCTCATGATTCCTACTAACTAGTGCAACTACAACCATTGTGAAGCGTGACCTGAGAAACAGTCAGGGAAGGGGCAGCAGTGGCAGGGACACTGACTGAAGACATGATGTTATTCCTGCTTTAGGCACAACCTCGTGCAGTGCTTTGCTTTATACTTTGGATGAACAATTTGATTTGTCACCCTGACAAATCCATTGTTCTGAATGAGTCAAGTGCACTGACTTCACCAGGCTGTGACATACCAATGCAGAAGTCTCCTTGGGCAATGACGTGCACAGACACTTCTTGGGATGATTCTGCCAGAATTATGGTGCAACAGAGCAGCACTCGCACGCAGTTGCCCCATCAAACTGTCTTCCCAGAAATACCCAGGAAAGAACACGATCTTGCGTTAGAAATACATCTCTTCTACTTTGCATTTGCTCAGGGTTCTTGTTGCCCCTTCCTTGTGGGATGTAACCTCGTCATTCATTGCATTGCAGGTAAAAAGTCATCTGTGGAGCTAGCAGGATGCTTCAAATGAAGCATCTGAATCTTGGCTTAAATGCTCCTTCCTTTTAAAGTCAGAGAACCTCAAGCAGACGCCTGTATTGGGTTGGGCAAAAGAATGCAGTGCTCAGTTAATTAACTACCCAGATATCACATAGCCTTTGTAGCTGTCATTTCTTACAATGAAAAGGAATATAATGATATATTGTAAAGATTATGAAGAAATATCAGGGATATTAATTTAACTGAAAAAAAAATCAGAAAAAATGCCCTAGTTTCCGTGTAGTTCCAAAGCTCAATATATGGAACAAAACATCCAGGGGAATTAATTATGTTTTGTTGAGGTTTTTTTTTCCTGGTAAGCTTTTGAAATCTATGTGCAGGAGGGTATCAGTCATCTCTATACAGAGCTCCATAAAGTATCATTAGAGAGTCCTCCAAATACATTGATTTTTTTTTTATCCAGCAGCAGTGTATCAGTATTTTAACCACTGACAACAAAAAGTACCCTCCATTATGAAGTGTTTTCCTGTGGGTAACTAAACCACTGTGTATCAGGGAAAACAAATAGTTGCCTCCCCACATCATCTGCTTATGCAGAAAGTGAACTCCTCACACTGCTCTGGCAGGAGAGCTTTGGTAAATTTAATATATTGCTCCCTCCTCCCACCAGCTGCCTTATTTAGCCCCATTTTACATTATCTGAGCTTTTCCCCCTTTCTTCTAACCCCATGATAAGACGACTCCTGAGCTTTCCAGGCCACGACTGTGCTCATTTCCAGCCTAGCATTTATTTGTGGCTGGGTCATACCCATTTGTGTCTGCGCCAACATCATAATTTGATTAAATAGCTTTTCTACCTGGCATTTATTTCATAGCAACCTCCTTTCAGCCCAGTTATCCCTTAGCTAGAGTAAACAAAGGTTTTCAGGGCACATCTCCAAGGGAGTGAGGAGTGCCACTGAGATGCTGGATCCCCCCTAATTGGACCCCAGTGGGCTCGTATGTTCAAATACCGGGTGGCTCTGTTTTGGGCACAGAAATGAGCTCCCATCCCAGAAGATCTTATGGCCAGAACATATAATTGTATACCCTGAACCACAAAACCATGGTTTTATTGGTTGTTTTATTTTTGTCTCTGTCTCCTATCTGGCTGGTTTATTCTGAGCATCCTTTTTAATGTAGCTGTTCAGGCAGTTGGGTGCAAAGTCTGTTCTGCAAGTCTCTTGGCATACAACTGGCTGATAACATTAGCACTGTGGACTTAAAAGAGGAGGTTAGATGCAATCTACTTTGAAGGGTCTGAGATAATCCATTGGTTTGTTTCATTCGTTCACTTGAAAAAAGAGAGCCTTAGTTATAATCTTATTTTTGCTTATGCTTCCACTTATGTTAAACTAAATGATGGTATTTTGTTCAGCCCAAGAAGGTTTTACTCTGAAATTTTCTTCTGGAGTGTCCTGAATTACTTACCAACACAGAAACTAAACCAGTTCCACTGCTTGCCACTTTGGTGTTTCTCCAGTGCAGAAAACTGCCATCTACCATGCAGATCACCCGAACTCAGCATCATTGGTAACATTTCTCAGGGTCTGTATCTAGAGGGTTTAAACTACTCCATAACGGTACAACTCCCCAGCAGTATTTATATCCCAAGTAGCACTGTAGAGTCTCTACCACAACCGGTCCAGCCCTGGGAATCTAAAACATATTCCCAAAGGAGAACTTCTTCCATGACCATACACAAAAGTAAGGTAGACCTAAAGATTCAGGCTTATCCAGCCTGGCTCTCCTTATGCCTGTGTAGTCCTTTTCATCATGGACCCAAAATGTTAACCACTGTGCCAATAATTCTTTCTCTTCTGAACTGTTCTTTCTCCTTCACACCTGTGCCCCAGTCATAATTGCTATTCCACAGTGGTTTTCTTACCCTGCATCATTTGGTTTCACAGCTTATGGAAGAAATACCTGGTTTTCCATTGTACTGCCCAGCCCCCAGTCATTATTAAACAAGAAATCCCTCCTGCTTATCACACCTCGCTCACAACCTGGGTTAGGAGCACTCCCTTTATTACGCTGCACGTAACAGCATAGTGTTATTTTGCTCTCCTGAAAGCCATTAATCTGAGATACTTTGAAGTGGAAAAGCAGCTCAGTTCTCTTCCAAATTTGTGGCAAACTTTGGCTCTTTAAACCTCTCACCCTCAACCTGTGTCTGCTGCGGAAGCACAGTGGCAACACAGGAGCTATCGTACAGTGCAGCAGCCTAAATGATGAGGGTGAGCATCACCAATCCACCATGCATTGCATGTAGTGTGTGACATTGTGAAGTCTTTGGGCTCCTCTCTGAAGGTGCCCAAGCCATCTCTCAAACACAACCTCCTGGCTGGCTTGCCATACCCCTTAGCAGTTTAGTGGGCACCACAGCCAAGAGTTGGAGGTTTTGAGTTTTAGTAGAGAGCAAGTTGGGGCATAAATGGAGCTCTGAGCTAGACTGACATGTCATGTGAAAACTGGACATTCGTTCTTGGGTCATTGACTTTCCTCTGGCAAGGATTGAGGTCTTGAGGTCTGACTGATTTCCTCTGGCAAGACATGAGATCTTTCTGTTTATCTACCAGCTTTCTCAAGAGGGTGGTGGTTTTTTGTTTGTTTGAAGTCAACAGGCACAGTCCATTTGGCAGAGATCATAAGACTGCAACACAAAACCAGCAGCAAGAATTTGCACCTATCTGGGATTTTTCTACAAGTTTCTTCCCAGAGACTATTTTGACCCTTAAAATGACCCAAACAGGACAAGGACTGAAGCTTATTCTTACTGAGGATGGAGAGGCCTACAGCAATCCTATTTCATGAATAAACTGATAAATGGTGAGTCAAGAACATTTGGTGCCTCGTAAATTCAGATTCCAAGGCTATGTCAAAAGTGCACAAAGGAAAACAATCACTGCTGTGATAAGCTCCTGAATGAGGAAGCACCTATTTAATCACATGCTCTTTCAACATCTCTGAATCAAGAAAGGTGGTACTTGACACGGGCTTGCATAACTATGTCATGAACTTGCCTGTTCATGTCAAACCAAAGTAGACTGCGTTCGTCACAAAATAATCTGCAACTGAGCTGTCTCTGAAGGTCAGAGCAAAGGCCAGGCACAGGTGAACTGAGATACAAATGCTGCTAAGTCAAATGGTCTCTCACAGGATGTGTCCTGTATCACTATGTGGACCGAGATCAACTTATCAGTCAACCCAACATCAATTACAGCATCAGCTTCGGAGACAAGTATGCCAAGCATCTCTAACACCCAGTTACTTGCACCCAGTTCAGTCAGTAAACACCCTTTTGAAGATGGCAGCTCTGCCAATAGGATGGGAATTACTCATTTTAGAGTTCTGAATGAAGCACTAAATATCCTGTAGTGCACACCTGTGCAAACATATAGCCTCCTGCCCTAACATTATGGCCATTAACGAACACCATCCAAGCAGTTCAGCTTTCTTCATCAACGTACTCTTCCCTTAGCATGCCCATTCCTCTAGGAAGCTATCGCTTTCCTGCACTATCCTTACAGAAGAATCATCATAAAATCTATGTTTTGCCTTTGACTGTCTCTTTTGGCAGCTGCTGCCGTAGGGCGGGTGCTGGTTTTGTTCATGAGCCAGTGTTTTGGACATGGTGGTACTTTAACTGCTTACACTTGTGGAACGACAGGATCTCTCTTACAAAATGCCTGTCCACAGGCCATCAAACGAGGTGGGCTTCTAAAGCCTTCACAAGGGCCAAATTCCTGCCTTTGTTAGAAGCTGCTTCTGACCTACCACAGGCAGCGTTTGCTCCTCACATCACAGAAAGAAAGAGATTTTAAACAAAATCTTGAATTCTGCCAAAGTCAATTCAGCTGCCAGAAAAGACCTTGCCATCCAGCATAGGAATAACCTTTTCACTTCTCTTTCCCCTTTGTAAACAAACTCTGACACCTGCTTTGGGATTTACCTTTTCATTATTGTAATTTAATTTAATATATTTTGGTGTAGGAGCCCATGAGCATCAATGAGAAGTCAGTTACTACTCACTATTACAGCAGAGACAAGAGCTGAAATGCCCAGCAATGTATGTATTAAATACTTGGAGCCTTAGACAGTTTACCCAGTCATTTATTCATCACATGAATCTTGGGTTTCAGATTGGCATACTTTGCTATCTTTGCATTCCACTCCACCTCCTTTGTGACAGAAGGACAGCCCCTCCATCAGCTGATTGGACACAAAAGGTTGCACGCTGCAAAACACTCCTATTTCCCCATAGACTTAGGACAGACATCAAGACAGAACTCAAAGGCAACCAGAGAAGAACCAAAATGAACCTTCTTCCCTCCTTCCTTACGGACACATGGGCCCTTTTGCTTGTTTTCATAGTCCTCCTGCTAGTGTGAGTAAAATACTCTTTGTTGGTTCTTTGCTCATGCCATATTCCTGTTCTTGCTACTGTTTGTTTTTATGCAACTGGTCAGCTGAAGAGCAAACAGATAGGTCTGATTTCCAGCTTCTAACTAGGCTCTGGGAATTGCAGAGGAGTCTAAAGACTATAAAGATGCGTGATCTTGCTCCAAGGTTTGGAGTATTCCTGTGCACTTATGATTTTGCTGCTAAGCATCAAAGCAATAATCAAATAATAATGGTGCCAAGCATTCATTACCAGCAGGGTGCTGGCTTCAAGTGAGGACTGTGCTCCTTTAGGTCACTTTCCACAGAGATACAGCCTAAGGAAAGCTCTGCTTCCCTGACTGAGGTTGTCTTATGGAGGGGAACAAGCAGTAGATGACCCTGCTGCATGACCTGCAAAGGTGGGAAGCAGCAGAAAGGCAGCAGAAAAAGAGCATTCATAAGATCAGCTTTTACTTCTCCTGACTCCTTCTGTAATGCCCATATAAGATGCTCCACACAAGGGCACCTGGACCAGAAGGGATGCTTGTAGAAGCCAGATTTGCCACATGGGGTGCAGGGGCAGCATCTCCTGCCCCATATCCACAGCCCAGCCTTGCTGTGTGAAGAAACAAAGCCCAGAGCAAGGTCAGCTCCCTGCTCCTGGCTTTTCCTATCCTGGCAGTCTGCAGTGTACCCTGCTGCTTCAGGGGAGCTGTGATAATGAAAAATGCTTTCCTCCGCTTTGCTGATGCCATTCGGTGCTGCAGCATAGCAGGGCTGGCTGAAAGCCCCCTTCTGCTGGGACACAGAGCATCTCTGCTAGCAACCCCTGCCAGCAAGGCTAGACTGACAAACTTTGTAGCATTGACAAGCCCCGAGGCAGAGGCAGCGTGTTGCTAGCCATAAACCTTAACGATTAATGTGGTACAAACAAGTACAATCTATTTGTCTGCTCTGGCAGTGCTCCAACCACAGCGGTTCAGTAAGCTCCGAAACTTTGCTGACCTGTTTTTCAAACCTTTTCCTGCCATTTTGATCACTCAAAAGCCTCTTTGGGGCAGACTTTTAAAAAAAACCAAAACAACAAACAACCAATAAAAAACCCCCCATCCGCTCAAAAAAAAACCCACCCTCATTCTTGACCCAAACCCTCATATTTCAATGACGCTGTGGCCATCTCGTATTGCTACTTACGGGACTCCCCATCTTCTGCAGCCACTTACAACTTAGCTATGACAAAAGGGATGAAGCCCAGAGCCTTCTGCTCTGCTATCTGAGCAAAAATAGAATTTTCACTGCCCATTAGCACAGGGAGGTGTTTCAGGTGCTTCTTGTCCATCTGGGGTAACTCTGTTCCAGCTCACACATGGAAGAGTGTCAGGCACTTCTGGTTCACTTCCTTGATAAGAAGTAGTAATGATTATTCTCTAGCTTTACACTGAATGATCCTTAGCCTGCAGAAAACCATGTCACATTTCAGTCATCAGAGCATCAGACTGAGTTTTTCTGACTGTGTCTCAACTGGATTAAGCCTAGCATACATTCCAATAGTGTTCTGGGGCTTTGTACCCAACCCAGCCTGGCATTTCCTGGTCCTCCCACAGCCCTGGCTGTCCATGAACATTACAGATAAGAATCCACAACCATTTTATACCTAGTACTGATTTAATGTCTGACAGAAAAAGGTTAAACATTGACCAGCTGAGCTCTGGGAAACCTTCCTGCACCTGCAAACACCCCATTCCTTGGTTCTTGCTTGTTCTGTTTGGACTTTAATGCGAGGGTGGTGAGGCACTGGTATGGGTTGGACAAAGAAGTAAATGCTCCATCCCTGGCAGTGTTCAAGACCAGGTTGGACAGAGCCTTGGGTGCCATGGTTTAGTGTGAGGTGTCCCTGCCCATGGCAGGAGGTTGGAACGGGGTGATCTTCAGGTCCTTCCCAACCCTAACTATTCTATGTTTCTATGACTATAAGGTGAGGTCTGTTTTTGTGCTCTGGCACAACCTGTGCTGCAGAGACCGATCACATTTGTGGACTCCCAGATTTAGAAAAGCATGACTAATTGCAAGGGAAACCCCTTAAATTCCAGCCTAGACTGTGGCTTTTCAGGAAAGCATCCCAAAGATGCCAGCTGCTGCCACATGGCCCAAATAGGATCTTGGATAACATCCCTCTGCCAAACCTTTGCAGTTTTACATCCCTTCTGCAACCCCGCTCGCTTGGGAAGCTGCAACTACTAAATAAAACCAACTACTTTGAGGAGCTCTTTCAACACAGCCAAAGACAACCTTGAGAGGGCTGCAGCCCAGGCCCCTGTTGAGAAACAGAAGGCCCCGAGGTAGAAGTAATAACTTGACAGCTTCCAAAAAGGGTGCTTCAGAGGAAAGAAATCTGCAAAGCTGTCAATAAAACCTAAAGAGAAACCCATCAAGACAAGACTCCCCGATGCACCACTGAGCTAGCGCTGGGTTAAGGGGAAGGAGAACAATAAATGAAATAAAGTCCAGCTTGAACAAAAGCCTGTTTGGGACATCCCTTCCAGCACTGCTTTGATTCCTCTTCAATAAAAACATGTAAGCTTGGTGTTCCTTGTTCCAGCTCTCTTTTCTGCCTCTTGTTTGGTTGGCAATGAGCTCCGCTTTTGACTTGCTAAAGGCTTTAAGGTCCTGTTTGCTCCAGTGCACCTCTGCCTTCAGGAGACAGCTGCTCTTATATCCAAGTGATCCCTCCTAAGCTCTGTATGGCAGCAGTAAGCTTTACCATGTTTATTAAGCAGTCTGTACAAGGCAACTTTCTTCTGGGCCACTTTTCCAGCTCCCCCATCAGCCTTCACTACCTTGGCTCCAAAGGGACATTGCTGCATCCTCCAGGTTTAGTGAATGCTCTCAGCCCCAGTGCCACTGAGATGTAGCACTCAGTTGTCTTTTCTGTCCTACAGATATGGGACCTGGCCATTTGGTTTGTTCAAGAAGCTGGGTATTCCCGGGCCAAGACCTCTGCCGTTCTTTGGGACATGCCTGGAATATCGCAAAGTAAGTGACTGAAGCCTTCCTTGTTCCAGAAATATCTGCCCTTTACTCATACAGATAACAGATAAGTGGCGATGATAAGTTATCTCCAAATGCCAAGCTCTGCTCAAAATCGTAAGTGCAAAGGCCAATGTGGGATCAGGGCACACCACCACAAACCACAGGGCCTTGACTTTACAGCATCATCAAACACGCACTCATGGGTGGCTGATTTACAGCTGCCCTTTGCCAGCATCCTGGGAAACATCTCATTCACAAGCACAATGTACATTTATGCTGTCCTTCGTGACGTTTTCAGGAGGGAGGAGAACTCAGAAGGCAGCTCTGAAGATCAGTTTATGGATATTCCTCCCAACTCGCTGTCTCCAGCATCATCCCCTCCGCTGCATCATCCCTGAGATAACTTCTAAATTGCTTTCCACAGGGTTTCTTTGAGTTTGACGACGAATGCTTTAAAAAATATGGGAATGTCTGGGGGTGAGTATGAACCACTGGTCTCTTCTTAAGGTAAAACCAGAATCTATCCAAAGGGGAGAAGAAATTCAGTAGGAAAGTTCCCTTTTCTCTACCTGCAGCCCTGATGGTCCCAGCACAAGTACAGCAGCAATAGGGTGCTTGTGGTGGCTTAAAGCCTGATGATGGCAGGGCTGTGCTGCTGTCATGCTATATGGAAATTGCTTTGACATATACTATGAAAGCTGACTTAAAGTTGGTAACAAAAGGCACTCACCTGTTTCTAACAAAATCAGCATCAAAACTATTTACTTAAGGGAGAATCTAGAACCAGGAGGTCAGGTTCCTCTGGTTTACCAACAGCACAGGAGCATGAGTGACTCCCAATACTGAGTTAAGAAGCAGATCTTGTGCTGCTGGTCCTTACTTGCCACAGTAGGACCTAGAGCAATTATTGTTGCTGTGCTCTGGATGCCTCCTAAGGCTTTTGTTGCTGCTGTTGTAACAAGGGCTACAAGCTCGTGGTGTATCCTCTATAGTACATCCATCGGTCCCCTATTGCAGCTTCAAAAATGGAGTCTGCAAAAGATATCTTTACATAAATGGGGACAGTGCATCAATTCACTTAATCTACATCTGTTCCAGGAAAACATTCAGAACTGGCAGCTTAGAAAGACAAAAACAAGGATTGAGTTTTATCTCCAAGGATATTTCTGTGCTGTCAGCCCAAGTCTCCAGACACCCAATTCAAGAGCCTGAAAGGGGTCGAACAAGTTTCCTTCTAATACTGTAATGTGTTTAAGTGCCTGGAAAACCACAAAGATTCAGGAGAGAAAGTGAAGACACTTGCTTCATTTAGTATCTGGTCCTTTGAGGGACTGAGCCCTTTTCATTTCCTAGCAAATCTGGGAGGTGTTTAGCCCCCTTTATCTACAAAACCAGATGGGAGAAGGCCTGGGAGTCCTTTTCCATCTCCACTTCCTATGTTTCTGTACTTAGGCATCTGCAGAACAGCAAGACTGTTGATGTAGGAGCATTTAACACATTTTGTTTCATGGGAATCGGGCAAGCTTCACACTTCAACTATCTGGGGTTGCTTATCCGTCTGCTGTTCTCTCCCCACCAGGATTTATGATGGCAGGCAACCTGTGATGGCCGTCATGGACCCCCAGATCATTAAATCTGTGTTGGTGAAAGAGTGCTACTCCATCTTTACCAACCGGAGGGTAAGAGCTGAAGCGTGATGTACCAAAGAGTCCAGAAAACAAAGTACAGAAGACAAGCATGTAGCAGGGCTCCCACAGGGGCTGAGTGACTGCACTATAGGGATTGCTGTAAATGGCCACTGTATGTCACTGTTCCCCTGCCTTACAGCCTGGGGACTGCATACCCAGGCTGGCAGAGGAAGCTGGCTGCCTGCACATCGAATTCTGTTCTCATCCATATATTTAGATGGATGAATTCGAATCTGTGTGAGCATGCAGGAACCTGTAAGGGTCCGGTTAGCACATGTGCCACAGCCGGAATGCAGGCTTTAGGTGGTATGTTCAGGTGTGGGTACAGAGAGTTTGTACACATGGATGTTGGGCTTGCTGGGTTACTTGGTCTGGATACAGAAATGGCATGTCACAACTGGTTTACTGCAGGGAAGGAGATTATTTATGTATGTGTTCTTGAGAGAGGCTGTTTATAAGGCCTTAAGCCTGCTGCCTGTACTAAAGCCCCTGAAATAGCCTAGTCAGGGACTTGCATGCTACATTCCCATCCTCGCTAGGAAGCTGCTATCTTTCCTGGGGTTAACACTTTGCTTTCTTCCCCTCCAGCGCACAGATCTAGCAGGGGTGCTGAACAATGCTGTCTCATTAGCTGAAGATGAACACTGGAAAAGGATTCGTACTGTGCTCTCTCCAACCTTCACCAGTGGGAAACTAAAGGAGGTAAAACACAGAGGAGCAGGTACAAACTAAATCAGAAAGTCAGTGGACAGTATGTTCAGGCTGGGATTGTCACAGAGGTCTGATTTCTTCTGTCAGAACCTGGCAACTAAGGTGGCCTCTTTAATTTGTGCCTCATTTAAGATGAAAAAGGTTTAAAATAAACCTTAGCAGAAAGATCATATTTGTAAATATTCATGACACTCCTTGTAGCCTTTGTAAGCTTGTCTTAAAGGAGGGAAGTGTCCTGTACTTAACTGACGGTATCTGGCTTCTGTTACAGATGTTCCCTATAATGAAACACTATGGAGAAATTTTGGTGAAAAATGTCCAAAAGCAAGTAGAAAAGAACAACTCCATATCTGTAAAGGAGTAAGTAGCTCCTAGGAGCAGCAGACTGCAGCAAACCTTGTTAACTTCATTCTTTACTGGCAACAAAGCTTGTTCACTGGGTAAACCAGACCTCCGAGATGAGGAATAAGGATGAGGATCCAGCCAAAAGCCTGGCTAGATTTGAATCAGAAAACTTAAACTGGGGTGTTAGTGAGACTTCCTAGAGGCACACCCTCAGAGGGAAGTCTTTGAAAGGGGATTAGATAGGGAGAAAAATGCTCCAGCACAGTTTTGTGGATCCACAGATCCAAGATTACCCCAAATCCGCTGGGAAAACCCAGTTTACCCTCCATAGACTTCAGATCTCAATACATTATTATACTGCGGAACACTGGGGTTGCTGGTGCCTCTGCCCCAACACACACGACTACTGGATGTCCTGCTGCTGGGGGTAGTGGGGAGGGAGGCTGTAGTGTGGCCATCCTCATCCGTGCCCTCCATATGGGCTCTGGAAGAAAACCTGTGTATTTCACCCCCAGTTTCAAAGCAGAAATGCAGAAGCAGCAGACACATGCAAGGAAAGCTTTCCCCTACTAATAAATCCTCATAAGGAGAGGGCTTGGACAGTTTGCAGTATTATAGAGCTGTGCTGGGTTGAACAAGAACATTTGCATGCCACATTTGAAGCAAGGTATTTTACCACCCCTCCTAAGAGGCTAACACATGCTCAAGAGCCACAAGCTGTCCTAGCACTAACCCATTCATGTAGCCACACACCCTCAGAAAAGCTGTGCTATTTCTAAACCCACAAAGGCCTGAAACCAAAGCTTTCAAAATCTGTCCCTTTCACTCTAAGTGATTTCCTATCCAATTTCCTTTTCAAAACCAGGGCGGGAAGCCTTATGAGACCTTTATTTGAATGCCCCATAAGCATTAGGAATAAATACACCCACTTGGCCTGAATATTTAACCACAGTCCATCTTTTCCATCTTTCCTCAGCATCTTTGGAAGCTACAGCATGGACGTCGTCACCAGCACTTCATTTGGTGTGAACATTGACTCCATGAACAACCCCAAAGACCCCTTTGTCAGAGAGATGCAGAAGCTGGTCAAGTTTGACTTTTTTGACCCACTCTTCATCTTGACATGTGAGGGCTTTTTGTTGATAACTTCATTCAAGTGTTAAAATGTGACTTTGGCATATTAGAGACTGGTGCATCCTATACGTTAACCAATCAACTATTGCTTAGATAACCTTACTAGCAAGGATGGAAGTTCTAAAGGCTCTTCATTGTTAGCTTCATGCTAAAACTCTGGTAAGGAGATAGGTAAAAGCTTCCTCCACCTTTCGCATCCACAGTGCGAGAAACATACGAACATCCCAGCCAGTATCCAAATAAGTGCTGAGAAATGATTCAAGGGTGGAAAAGCAAGTTGAGGTGTGAGGCTTGAGTGGTGCTATCTGAAATGCATTTTCTGGGAGGTAGTTCTGAGTGGGGACTGTAATTAGATGCAATTTTCTAGCAGTGAAATAGTTCAGTAGTGATGGTGATGGACCTTAAATCACTCGCAACCTTAAAATCAAGATTAGATACCTTGCTAAAACACAGGGAAAGTTGTGATCTGTGCATAGGGGAGGTTCTGGCGCTGTACTGAAGCTATACATGAGCTCAAAATCTAGTTTCCACAATTAAGGAAATGCTCTGATGGGCACTTGAAAATGTTTGCATGAACACAGCATGGCAGTGACTAGCTCAGCCTGCAAACAGAGTTCAGGATTTGCATTATTTCTCTTCTAAGCCGCATTCCTGCTGTAGTGCTGTACAATGTACAGACGTACCCTGCCCTTAGAAAACAATGCCTTAGAAAAAGAAGCTGACATGTGCTTTGGTCATCTCTTAAAGCAATGACTATACCCAGCTCAGCTGTTCCCACTGGGAGAGGGTTGCATCAAGACAAACTATCGAAAGGGAAGGAGAAAGAGTCAAAAAGGCAAAGTCCAGACTTTTCCCAGGTAAAGAATCAAGAAAGGAAATAGTTTTAGTAGCATCACTGCTTCCTCAGTAACATCCATACCTATCTTCTGAGGTAGAGTTTACTTACAGCGTGCGATTTTATTCTCTTCCCCCCCCAGTTGTATTCCCATTTGTTACTCCTCTTTTGGTCAAGATGAAAGTAAGCTTCTTCCCTACTGATGCTGTAGATTTCTTCATGCGATCCCTCTCCAAAATTAAGCAGGATCGTGAAAAGGAGACCCACAAGGTAAGCGAGTGTGGACTTGCTAGAAGCTGTGCCAGGCAATACACTTAAGTGGAATGTAATTAGAGTAATGATATCAAAGGTGAAGCCAATGTACAATGACTGAATCCATTGAATCCACTGGAGTGTAAACACCCGTTCTCAATACCATCAGAAAAGCCTCACCTGAGCAGTCCTGGCAGAGCAGCAAGTGGACATAGTGCATGGATCTGAAGCTAAAGCCAGATAAAGGCTTGGGACAACCCAACTAAGCTCAGGTTTGCAGAACTTGTTACAAGTCAGAGTAAGAGACTCCCTGAGGATGATTAGACAGGGGATGAGAGAGAGCAGAGTAAGCAGCACCAGAGCAGCCATACCAGCTGTCAGGTTTGTGCCTTTTCCTCTCACTTTTCACATGCTGATGCTGTTTAAAGGCAAAATGCTCCCTTTTACAGTTCAGATCCCTTTCCAAAAATTCATCCAAGACCCTCCTTTCCCACCCAATGGCTTCACAAAAAGGACAGACACATTTCCAAAATGGAAAGCAAGTGTTATGTTTTTCCAGTGAGGAAATCGTGTACATTTTGAGGATGCTTTTGGTTTAACAATTTCGCTTAGGCTATGAAATCTGCTTATCTGAGCCCGCCAAGGGACCCATCACCAAAGAAACTCTCCTGCTTTTCTTCTCAGGGCAGAGTAGATTTCCTGCAGCTGATGATCGAATCCCAACACTCCAACGATCACGGGAGCAATGAAGCAAATCACTCATATAAGGGTAATAGAATCATAGAATCATAGAATAGTTAGGGTTGGAAAGGAGCTTAAGATCATCCAGCTCCAACCCCCCTGCCATGGGCAGGGACACCTCATGCTAAATCATATCACCCAAGGCCTCGTCCACCCTGTCCTTGAACACCGCCAGCCATGGAGCATTCACAACCTCCCTGGGCAACCCATTCCAGTGCCTCACCACCCTTACAGGAAAGAACTTCCTCCTTATATCCAATCTAAACTTCCCCTGTTTAAGTTTTAACCTGTTACCCCTTGTTCTGTCACTACAGTCCCTAATGAAGAGTCCCTCCACAGCATCCCTATAGGCCCCCTTCAGATACTGGAAGGCTGCTATGAGGTCTAATACTATTTAAATACTCATCACAGCAACAGGGGCTGTGGGAATGAGGGGAGTTGTGGACCCATTTTGCAGGGAAAGGCTCAGTGGGTCACCACCATAGCTACTGACCGGCTCCAGGCAGAAGCTTTTGCCTCTTGCTGTCAGCATGAGGACTGAAGGGAATCCCCCAGGTCCTTTGTCAGGGAGTAGGACTGCCGTGTCCATCCCATCTGGCCATCATCTGGCTCCTCTGTCAAATGACTTCTTCCAGACAGACAGAGCAGCTCGATGTTAATAGAAAGCAAGCACAACAAACCTGCCTAAACCCCCCCTCTGGCTCCCTGTTCCTAGTTGAGACCACCAGCCAACACTGGTTTTATTCATCTCCTCACGTCCTCTCTCCTCACAGCCCTGACTGACACAGAGATCCTGTCTCAAGCATTCATCTTTATGTTCGCTGGGTATGAGCCCACCAGCAACATCCTCTGTTACCTGGCATACGAACTGGCCACGCATCCCGATGTGCAGCAAAAACTGCTGGATGAAATAGACACTGTTTTACCCAACAAGGTAAGGGGATGTTGAGGGGATGGTGAAGACCCTCTGACCCTGCTGTCCTCCTTGTCCAGTCAAGGCAATGAGAAATCTTTAACTCCTAAACATCCTCCCGTTGGATCAGGCACACGCAAAGACAACTCAGCCCTGCAGTGATTTTCTTTTTGCAGCTGAAACCCTGCAGGTACCCCACTCTACAAACCCATTTGCCTTAGTCTGCACCCATACACAAGTGGATGTGCATTTCCAGGCATTGCTATCACTGAAAGGTGGAAAAGGAAACCAATTCTGCAATTTCTACCTTCCATTTTGTTCTTCAGTGAGTCTGAGGCATAGTTGGGGCAGTAGGAGTTGGGCACACTTTGGTCTCCGTAGTCATTTTAGGACAATCCAATCCTCACACCAACATACCTGGTCACCTTTACCCTGCTGTCCTACAGGCTCCTCTCACTTATGACGCCATGATGCAGTTGGAATATCTTGACATGGCAGTGAGTGAAACCCTTCGGCTCTTTCCCCTTGGAGGACGACTTGAGAGAACCTGCAAGAAAGACGTCGAAATCAATGGAGTGACCATTCCCAAAGGAGTCATTGTTATGATCCCACCCTATACCCTGCACCGCAACCCCGAGTACTGGCCAAACCCAGAAGAATTCAGACCAGAAAGGTACAAAAGAGCATAATGAAAGCAAAGAACTATCACACTGCTTTTTCCTCATGTGGTAATTAAGTATTAATCTCTGATTAGCTTCCTAATGGTGTTCTTCTTATCTTTTTACAAACAATACCGATGAGAAACTGCAGGCTCATGGGAATGGCATTTGAAGAAAATGAGCTTTGCACTTATAGTAGGGTTTCAAACAACATAATCTTATTGGGAGAATGACACTGATACCTCACAATGTCTTGTACACAGTGGTGAGGCTTGCCGACAGAATAGCTGCTGAGCTTTTGTGACTGCTAGCCATTGCTGAGCCTGTTCCCTTCACACAGGCTTTGTTACCAAATACACCAGAATCAACCAGCACTGATCCTTCCAGAGTTGTTTTCCCTCCTGTCTTCAAGGCAGTAATAACTTTTCCCTAGTTGGTCATTTTTATGTGTGGCATCTACCTCTCATTCCCAGCAAGACTGAAGCCATATGCTGCTATCCTAACCAACATGGCTTGAGGTTTAGAATCATAGAGTGGTTTGGGTTGGAAAGGACCTTAAGATCATCCAGTTCCAACCCCCCTGCCATGGGCAGGGACACCTCACACTAAACCACAGCACCCAAGGCTCTGTCCAGCTGGCCCTGAAGGGAGGGATGGAGCATTCACAACTTCCTCAGGCAACCCATTCCAGTGCCTCACCACCCTCACAGTAAAGAACTTCCTCCTTATATCCAGTCTAAACTTCCCCTGTTTCAGTTTTAACCCATTACCCCATGTCCTATTGCTACATTCCATAATGAAGAGTCCCTCCCCAGCATCCCTATAGGTCCCCTTCAGATACTGGAAGGCTTCTATGAGGTCTCTACAAAGCCCCACCTTTCTCAGCCTGTCTTCATACAGGAGGTGCTCCAGTCCCAGATAGGAAATATTGGTCACTTTGGGAGAGCACATTGCCTAGCTTTTTACCTTGCTTCCAACTTCTAATCGTCTGGATGGACATAGTTAAAAATCACTTAAGTAGGATCTCACCGTGTCCTAGACACTCAATTGCTGGGGTACACAGACACAAAAAGCCAGACAAGGCTGTGTAGGGTACCAGTAAGAGATCTCTGGATAAGTAATACAGTTATGTAGCTTTTTGGGGTTTCGCTGCCTTCATTTCTCTTCCCCAACCATATCATTATCCAGATTCAGTAAGGAAAACAAAGAGGGCATAGACCCGTATACGTACCTGCCCTTTGGAGCTGGTCCCAGGAACTGCATTGGGATGCGCTTTGCTCTGCTGACTCTGAAAGTTGCCATCGCCATCCTGTTGCAACATTTCACCTTCCAGACCTGCAAAGAAACTCAGGTGAGGAGTACGCTATGTTTTGAAACTCTCACATGAAGAACCAGGTGCTTAAGTTTCACACTGTGGGTGCCAATGCTTTGCACCTTCAGGTAGATGCCCTTTCAGGCACTACAGGTTAAGTTATGGCCAAACAGTGGCCAAGTTTCTTTCCTTTAATCTCTACTTATTCAATTTGTCTGTTTCCAAGCGTGTTTTCCCTCTTATTGTTGCAGATCCCTCTCCAGCTGAGTTCACAGGGACTCCTAAGACCAAAGAAACCAATTATTCTGAAGTTAGTCCCCCGGACCAACGCTGCATCAACAGAGGCATAAAACCCAGCTGTCTCTGCAACAGTTCTCCAGTGTCTAATGAGAGCTGTGCTAGAAAAGGGATCACACATCAGAGGACATCTCTCCTACACGTACAGACACACAAGAGCAGCTCTAGTTAATTCTGGAAGCAATTACTACATATTTACTAATGAACATAGCTGTCAGAAATGCATCATGGATCACTGGGCAGTGACAATACACAGCCTCCTTAAATCTGATTGCAGAAAACAAGAAATAAATCCAAATGAGAAGCTGATCATCCTCTTCTAAGGGAACTTCTCCATCTGGAGAGAAGGAATTACTGCTGCAGCCAAGAGAAACAAGGTGTGATGGAAATTCAAGTCACCAGACCCTGTGAGGCAGGGATGGGTGACGTTCTTGGTGTATTGATGCTTGAGATTTCATGTGTTATAATTGAGATGACTGGTGTGAGACTACATCCTAGTTACCAAACCTCTCTTGTGCCATGTGTTAATTAAACTAAAGTGTGTACAAATACTGTCATTAAAAATGTTTGAGAGCTGCTCTGTGTTGTGTATAGCAGCTGATCACTTCCTATTTAAAAACCGTATTCAGCCTCAACCCTTGAAATTATCCATGTACATTGCTTTCCACTTAATTTAATGAATCTGATCCTTCATTTAATGCTATCAAACCCTCCCATTTGTACAGTATTTTACAAACACTGTAACTCCCACCTCTTAGTGTGATTAAGAGGTTGCCTTCAGTTCAGCATTAGCCAAACCTTTTCCACGCTGGAGCTACAGGATGAATTGCAGTGAGCAGCAGGAGCCACTGCAGGAGGGCCACTGCTCCTGGCAAAATTGTCTGGACACAGCTTTTAGCTGAGCCTTGCCTCCCAGAGCCATTGGTGGAGTTTACACATTACTCATGATAGGATTTTATCCTGCTGTGAACTGCTTTGCTTTACAGCTTGGGCCCTATGGGCCAGTCCTGCCACCATCATGATGCTTTGACCAAAGGACTTCTGCCATCCCTGACCATCTAAACAGGGAGTATCAAAAGGCAGGTAGGAGGTTCCCCCAGGTTTGAATTTCACATGCCAGTTAACCCCAGTATATTGTGACACCTACAAACCAAGAAGGATGCTAATAAAATGGGAAAGGATTTTAGAGGGGCTGCAAACCAGATTGAGGCACCCCTTAACTCTCTTCCAGCAATACTTGCCAAATCATGGTCCCTAATTTCCACCCCCCCAAAGCCACATGCTTCTCTCTTTAGTCTAGCAGACAGAACAGCAGCATGACCCTAATGCCCCCATCCAACATAATACACATTCACTCAAGAATTCATGTCCATTCTTTAACAGTGGCAATGGGTTTGGGAGTAGCCAGCCAACAGTGCAAGGGACTCCTGATCACTGGAAATCCCCAAACCAAAGCTGTCCGTTTTTTTCAGTTAGATACAGCAACATTCACCAGCCTTTAATTCAAGAGTAAGCAGCTTGTGCTGTCCCAAAAGGCACATTAAACAATTATAGTGCTCCCTTCTGATTCATCATCTGTGAAGAATTGTTTGGGTTTTGCTATGTACACAACAAGGCATAGTTAGGAGTACTGCCAGTACAGCCCTTCCTCAGTTCAAACTGTTGTTCATCTCTTAACAGAGGTTAAGAACCATCACTGGAAGATACAGAATCATAGAATGGGTTGGAAAGATCATTCAGCTCCAACCCCCCCCGCCATAGACAGGGATGCCTCACACTAAACCATGTTGCACAAAGCTTTGTCCAACCTGGCCTTGAACACTGCCAGGCATGGAGCATTCACAACTTCCCTGGGCAACCCATTCCAGTGCCTCAGCACCCTCACACTAAAGAAATTCTCCCTTATATCTAACCTGACCTGCCCCTGTTTAAGCTTGAAACCATCACCCCTTGTCCTATCGCTACAGTCCCTGATGAAGAGTCCCTCTCCAGCATCCTTGTAGGCCCCCTTCAGATAGGTCTGTCATACCTCTAATGCTGCAGCAGCTCTGATGGGGAGAGTGCCAAGTCCCTGTCCCTAACAGACTAGTTAAAAAAAAATGCATTTTCCCTATAGAAAAATAGTGCTAATCAAACCCAACTCCAGATTCAAGGAAAGGGAAAGAAAGGGGAAGCCATCATGAAAACAGCAAGTCACTTGCATGCCAAACAATTGCTTTGAAGTATCTCCTGAACCAAATCAAGCACTTCTGCATGGCAGTCAGAACCAGAAGGGGTTAATCCAGCCACAGCCCAACACAGGCAGCCCCTGCCCAGCTCATGGCATCTCCGGGAATGAAGTCATTAGTGTAACTGTACAGATCATTCTTCCAAATGTGAAGAATGTGACTGATTCTCCGGCTTCAGCCAATTATGACCTGCCAGGACTATCATAACAGCCCATAAATAATGTGTAACAAAATCATGGTAATGAGTCTTCTAGAGGAAAATTAGATCCTCTGTGTCTTAACACTGTAAAATTACTTTGCTTATAAGGGCTGCCTCCATCATTCCCAGCACTTTCCATTGCTTTGCTGGCTGTTCCTCAGAAATGGATGTAACTCGAACAGGAGTCTGCTGGTCCTGGTAGCTGTGCATTCACCACGTTTGTTTTCAGCTGGTTGGGCTGTTTTCTCTTCACCCCACACCTATCACTGCTTAACCTGACTCTCAAAGGTTTTCACTGATAAAACTTATTTACTCTACTTAGACCTTGCTGACTCTTTAGCTGTTCCAACACAACCTGGACAGGCCTGGGACTGTGCCAAGAGGATTGAGTCTTTGTCAGAAGAAAGCTTCCAAAACCAATACAAGCTAGAAGTTAACTCTGGGGGCACTTCTGTTTCTCTTCTGTCCCTAGATCCTCCCAAACCCTAAGTAAGAAGGAAAAATAACTGAGAAAATCAATGTTACATCAGCGTTTTCTTTTAAATATGCTTTTCCCTACGTTTTACAGCTGTGTCTCATCAGGGATGTTATTGCTGGATCACTGTGTGGGCTTAATGGACTCACACCCTGGTAAAACACAAGCATCACTCAGGAAGACTTCTGTAAGTATGCAGAAACAGAGTCCCCTTAATACAGAAAGGCTTGCTGGGAACTTCCCAAAGGAGATATATCCCCTATGATATGAGAACTGCTGTTGTATCAGTCCTGATGAAAGACAAAGAGGTTGCTAAGTGGGGAGATTTGTTTCCTGTTTCTTGGTTCACTACAGCAGAGTAACCATTAGTGCTACAGTAACTTGCCCAAATGATGTAATGCTTCCAGTTGATTGCAATGATCAAATGGATTCTATGAAAAACAGGTTTCCTGCTTACAGCAGAGGAACATTTCATGCGCGTCACCAAGTCAGTTATTGGGCGTTTCAATACCAGCCTGAGTCCTGACAGATGCAAGAATGAGCTGACTGTTACCAACCCAAGTGTCCCTAAAGCATTGAAGCCTTTTGCAATTCCTCCTTGCCTTTAAAGTACAAAATGAAACATTTTGGGCCATATTTCACGTGAAAGGAAGAATAGGCAGCATTGCTCCTTTTTACCTTACCCACTGCTGAGGCACAGTTTCTCTATAGATAATGTGGCATCAGAAGCCTACAAGTCAGAAAGGGCACAGGAGCCAGCATGCAGAATCTCATATCCCCTCCTTCGTCTCTCCATCTCCATAGAATTAACACGCCAGCATGGGGAAATTACCAGGCTATGACAGATAGATTGGAAACATGGAAAACCTGTAACTGAATTTACTCCCTGACATCACTTTTATCTGCTGTAATGGAGAGAATGAGGAGCACTGAATCTCTCACCATACAGATATGGAAGTTTGAAAGCCCTTAGCACTGCACAAATGTTGGCAGCATATTTTATTTACTGCGTCATTAGAGGTTAAAGAGACTCATTCTCCAGAGGATTCATTTTTTCAACCCTTAATATCAATTAAAGCTAATTTCAGCTCTACCCTAATGATTAACATAAAGTATGGGAAAAGCTCTAACTGAGCATTTCTGTTCATTACTTCAATTCTCTTGCATTGCTAGGGCACTTTATAGGTACTGATGCAGCTTTACATCATGCATGACACAGTTAGTTTTCCCTTCAGAGCTTTTTCTTTTTGTTACTGAACACTTGAAGATGTTGCAAAAAGATGCTCAGAATACTTTTGATGATATGGATCAAATTTTGCATTTAACCAGTTCATAGGGATGCTCTCTACAGGCTTTCCTACATGGCTGGGTCCAATATCTAGGTACAAATCTAGCTTGTTGCATGGCCTACAGCTTCCATTTCTCATGTATATACATATATAAATATATATACGTGTGTGTACTCTGATATATTTATGCAGCCAGAAGCTTACAAATGGAGTGGGGAGGACAATATTACTGTTCAAGGGGAAGTGAAATACCTTGCCTGCCACTTAGGAGCTGAAGCCAGTCCGGTACAGCTGGATGCATTCACCCATCTTTCCATGGCAAAATACTAGTTCCATCAGGACACCATTGAGTGCCCAGAAACACAAGTTGTAGCTCATCCCCTGCATTATATCAGGGCTTCATCCAGCCCAGCTGAGAAAGTTCAGGTGCCTCACCACAGCTCTTCCATCCTGGAGTGCCCAGCTGGTTTTGCTTTGGAATCATAGGTAATAGGACTGCAAAACACACTTGGAAAACAGACCACGCAGAGCAACCACCAGAGTCTTGCACTGACTTACCCTGGACTCACCTAACCTTTCCAGAACTTCTCTACTTGTACCCTAATTTTAGGGTATTTATTGTTCACAAACACTAATCTGGGATCAATCTGTATCCAAAGGTCACAGCAAAAAGGCAGAGGGAAGATGAGGAGTGATACAGATGCTCCTCAGAAGGTCAGCTGCTGCCACTCGGGCTGCTCTCTGGTGGTAACCACACATCAATCAGCCCACCAACAGCCTTAGCAATATGTATGGAAGCAAGCAGATGTCTGATGCTCCCCATGATTGTAACAGACTCCAATAGAAATCAGCAGAACGTGGAAGTAGGAGGCATGCATTTGCAGATTCCCCTTGCCAAGAAGTGAAGTGTTTCCCATGCTGGCTGTTGTACTCCTGTCCTGTCCTACAGCTCTGCCCCAGGACTCCACACTGAGCTATGTGCATCTTCTCAGACAGGTCACTGACCCCACCACTCCTGGTTTTCCTCTTTTCAAGACTGCAGGTGGCTTTCTGCTTCCCCCTCCTGAATTTCCATGTTTAGCTTTCAATGACTGGAATTCATTTGGCTGGGAGTAAGTGAAACAGCTCTCTTAAGTGGAAGAGCTACCTAATAAAGTTTTAATGGAAGGTATTATTTCTGATCTTTACATTACATTAAAAGCCAGTCAGGAAATGAAAGCCCAGGAGGTTCAGGAGTGCTGGAAACTCAGCAAGAGAGTCTTTTCTTCAGGGAGTTCACAGTCTAAATGTTGCCCCAAGAAACAGAATGTGTGACAAACACAGGCAGCTTGTGCTATTGCAGACTTAGCAAGCATGTGTAGATATATATACACACATGTGAATATATACACACACAGGGGTATCTATATTGTCTTCAGAGAGACTCTCCAATACCAGGTCTGATATAGAATCATAGATTAGCTAGGGCAGGAAAGGACCTTAAGATCTTCCAGTTCCAACCCCCCTGCCATGGGCAGGGACACCTCACACTAAACCATCTCACCCAAGGCTCTGTCCAACCTGGCCTTGAACACTGCCAGGGATGGAGCATTCACAGCTTTCCTGGGCAACCCATTCCAGTGCCTCACCACCCTCACAGTAAAGAACTTCCTCCTTTTATCCAGTCTAAACTTCCCCTGTTTCAGTTTTAACCCATTACCCCTTCTCCTATCACTACAGTCCCTAATGAAGAGTCCCTCCGCAGCATCCCTATAGGCCCCCTTCAGATACTGGAAGGCTGCTATGAGGTCTCCATGCAGCCTTCTCTTCTCCAGGCTGAACAGCCCCAACTTTCTCAGCCTATCAACCAAGGCAGTGTCTGAAGCGAGCTGCTTAGCGCTTAGACCATGGCACAGTGCATTTACCTGCTCCAACATATACAACTGCTTTTTACCAGCGGCATTTAAACACCAAACCCGCTGCTGTCTTAAGGGGCTTTTGTGTGTGCGTGACAAATAGCATTGCTCAGTTTGGGCTCTTCACTAACCCACAACCTGAACTTAAGAAACCTTCTCACCACCAGGTCATAGCTGTGATTTTCTTGCTGTGCTAAACTTGTGTGCAACAGCAGCAAGAGCATTACAGCAATCTGGTGTCAGCAGCAACAGCAAATCTGAGCGGTCCTCAGCCTCCCCGTGGAGGGACAGTGACATTCAAGCACATATCAGGAAAGAATTAGAATGGGTCAATTTTCTGTGACATTGGCCTTTAAGTTTCAACTTATGGTTGGCTGCGAGGGACCACATTTACTTATTGATGTTTAAGATGGTTTTGTACCAACTTAAAACTAAAAGACGACTGGTTTTCCAAGATGGAAAGTAGAGATTTACACTGTCAGCAACTCCAAGAACTATAAAGACCCAGCACTTCAAAACCTCCCCCTCAGCTAAAGTATCCAAATACTTTCAGTCCCTGGATCTGGGCTATCGCAGATCCCACCCTTACATATACCTGTCCCTAACCTATGCTGCTAATCCTGATGAGATGGCTCTCAACACATCCAAGCATAGCTTGGGTGCCAACACTGTCCTCAAGTCAAACAGATTTTAAAGCTGTTTTAAAGCAGCAAAAGGCAAACTTCAAAATGCCAGAGCATAAATCTTCATAGGGATCCAGCAGACCCAGAGGAGGAAGCAATGAAGTTACCGCAACGAGAACACAATGCTTCAAAAGACAGAACTTGGCAATGGTGTCCAACAAGAAGCCATCACAGGGAAGAGGCTGGACCCACTGCTGTGCTAACCCAGCTTTAAGGACAGCAAGAACAACAGTAATTAAAATACAGGGTAACAACCCCCTGCACAACAACTTCTGGCACGGGTTTGGCTTGTTTACTACACAGCCCCATCAGCTCTGGGCTGGGTTTTCTGCCTTCTCTCTGCTCGCTTCGCAGCGGCTCCAGAGAAGATACTTGGAATTTCACTCCAAGTTTCAGATACTGGTTTCCTCTGCAGCACCTCCTCCTTTACAAGAGCACAGAAGCTACCTCCAGGCTCCCTCCCTCAGTACATGCTGCAGCTGCACAGCTTATCATTTGCCACGCTTACTCAATACTTGCAAAACTCTTGGGGTTAAACCTTGTTGTCTCTGCCCATCTACGTGTTGACTCCCAGGTAGACTTTGAGACCCAGCAGCCAGCCCCTCTGGGCTGCTGAGCCCAAAGGGAATGTTCCCATTCTTTAATTCACCCCTGAAGCCACAAGCAAGGAAAATGAAGTCATCGATCAGGCCTCTTCCTTCCTCACTCCTCATTCACAGCTGAAAGAGCAATGCAGGAAAGGACATCAGGCCAAAGAGCAGTCGGCTGAACACGTGTCTGAGTGTGACCCGCACATGCTTCTGTCCCAGGGCAGTAATTGCCTGGCCGGCCTAATCTCTCAAGCCTGAAGCTTTCCCTAACAAATAGCTGTTGAGATTGTACATTTCAGTATTCCTCTTTCATTTGTAAGTTCATTTTAAATCCATTTCCGCAGCATTTGCTGGAGTTCAACTGAAATTGCTTTCAAAAACATGGGAAAACTGAGGGTGACTGTTTTTCCCAGGCCAGCTTTATCTCACCTCTGAAGCACAGCCAACCATCCAAGTCAGAAGGTGGGATAGCTGGGAAGGGTCCATCAGAAGCAGCATTCTTACAGCACATTATGTACTTGTTAAACCTGGCCTGCCAGGTGAGAGTTCATGTTTGATGGCTGCCACTGAACAGCACCAATAAAAGCATCTGGTTTTGAGATAAGTGGGATCCAAAAGGATTTATAACTCAGGTGGTTCCTTGGGAAAGCTGTGTGGAAGAGGGCGTACACAAGCAACGCTGTGCTGAGATGCAGGGGAGAGGGGCAGCGAGGCAGCTAAGCCAGCTAAAAGGGATCTTCAGCTTCAAACACACCACGAGCAGTAGGGGGGCTTTTTGAATAAGGAGAAAATTCATTAACTTCATGTCAAAGACCACATAGAATTTAATGAAATCCTTAAGTAAAAGATGCTAAGCATTTCCTAGGCCTCCTGGATCTTTTCCTTGAAGATCTGCTAAGAAATGTGAAGGAACTGCTCCACTTCAGCACCGTGCTGCGAGACGAGATGCTATCCTGCTATACGCTCTTTTTTATAGCCCACTTTCTATTTTTATTCCTGTTCTCCTGTGGAAGTGTTTGCTAATAATATGATAGGATGCTTTGTCATGAAAAAGACTGGTATCATTTATCTGTTTCTGAACAGAAATTCTCAGTATAAATCTAATAAGGAAGAGCAAAAAGAAAAACCCTATTCTACCTCCTGTTGGAGGAAAAGGATTCATTTACGCAGAGAGATGAAAAGCACTAAGTATGTATTGCTTGGCAAAATGAGGAATTGTAGAGAGCTGTCTTTATGCATTTGAAGGGTGTAAACATCAAAGAGGCAGAGGAGCTATTTAGAGCATTAGGAGGAGGCACATCTAGGAGACAAGAGCTGAAATTAAATGAACATCCTTAACTTAAAAATCGTACTTCTGCCTGCAAATCTGTTTCCTGGTATTATTACTTGTAGCACTCTAATGAGTACAAATGAAGCTGATAGGAAAAATCTCATCTATTTTTCATATCAGATCAGCAGACCTTACTGTAAAGTTTATGAAGCCCACATCCTGCACCTATTCCCAAAAATTTAGGAGAAAAGCATCCTTATATCTCCCCCCTCATCTTTCTATTTCCAGCAAGGAATGATCAGTGCGATGGGTTACTTCCTCCCCCAGTGAAGATTTCAGCCTGTCTTGGCTAATCTGGGATCCAAGTCATTGAAGTTGTATGGGTGTAACAGCTTTTACCCCAGTGGGCTGATGTGTTGCCAGTCATTAATAACAAACAACAGCATCCTTGCCCACAACCCACAGGAAACACACACGGTCCTACAGGATACCCACGCTTGGCTGCTTGGGATGCAGTTAATTGCCCCACTGTCCCAAATGAAAACACCAGTGGGGGGAAAAGCTCTATAGGAAATGAGCATCTTTGTTCTCATCGAGGCTTGGAACCACACTTCAGGAAGCTGCTGGGATGTCAAGGACAAAGTTCTGCTCTCCATTAGACCAGGCTGGCTGTGCCCAACTGCAGGAGCGGGCCCTCCGCTGCTGCGGAAGCAGAGCATGCCAGCACTGCAGGGGGCTGCACATCCCTGTGTATGTGCCTGGATAATTGGAAATGTCATGCAGCTGGAGGCTCGCAGCTGAAAAGCATCATTTCATTACATACCTCCCCCTTCTGATGCCTACCAGACAGCCCAGGATAACAAGAGCTGCTCCTCTCTATGCTTTCATTTCTTAGTAAGCATTTTACATCTGACTGACATGACACTGACAGGGGAGGACTCCCCAGTCTCAGCCTCCCCAGAGAAATCCTCAAATCCAGCCAGAAGAACATTATTTTTCTCCCTCTTTCTTAGCCTAAGGAGGATACTGGCCTCTGATCCCATATTAGCCTTGAAAAAGCAGTAGAGAAGAGGCCTTCTGTGCTCCCTCGCTACCTCCAGTAGAACTAAAACCCAAGGGAGCAGAGCAACTACACTGCTAAATCAGAGCACAGAGGCCATGCAGGTCATGACTTTGCAAGCAGCCTCATCCCTTCAGTCAGAAACTAATTCATTATTAAACACAGTATTTCATGTGTGTAAATAAATGGGAAGGGAAATGACTGCAATAAGCTTCTGGCAATGGCCAAGATTCACAAATAAATGTATGATATTTTAACAGAGAACATATATTAATGCAAAATAAATGTGATTTTGGTGAATGACAAGCTCTGATTTAGATTCCTGAGGTTTCCAACCCTAAAGCATCATAAAAACATTATAATGAAAAATGCTCCAAAGCAAACAGGCAAAGATGAACTTTTGTGTGTAAGAGGAGAATTGCACTGCTTCCCATGGCCCCTGCCTGGGGGGCCTAATGCTTGTTCACAGCCCAAGCCATCAGATCCTAAAGGAATTGAGCATCTGATGTAGTCACAGCTCTGTGCAAAGCCTGTGCAGCAGGATGAGGAAAGCTTATCTAAACAGGCGGCCAGTGGCTGTGGTACTCAGGCACAGGGGTGAGGCTGGGAAGGGGACACAGACACTTGGGGCAGGGGTGTCTCCATCCTTCCCTGGGCACCACCATGAGCACCCTGCTCCCCTCTGCAACCATTGCAGCAAGCTCACATGTACAAAGCACAAGTCCCAAACCACCAGTTTTAATCCTTAAGCAAAGGAAGGCCTTACCATGCTGGCATTAGGTGAGAAGACCACTTTCTTCTGATGGGTTATGGGGTTCCATGGCCAGCAGATGCATGGCTGTGCCTTCACTGGAGACCTGCACCCTTCCAGCTGAACTCATGGAGAAGACTGCTGTGCCTAGGCTGAGCTTAAATAGGCTCTAGGCCCATGGGTGGGGGCAAAGAACCCAGATGAGGCTGCTCAGGGTCATTAAGACCTGTTAGAGCCTGGGCAGGTTCATGCTCTGCCCAAGGCTTTGAATTCTGCCTGGCCCCACCAGCCACGGTAAAGGCTTCTCCATCCTCTGCAGGAGGAGGTCTCCTCTGGACACTTTACAGCATGTATGGTTGAGGTCTGAGTGTCTTCAAGCTTGGTGTATGGGTCGGAAGCAGAAGATTATAAAAGCCCATTTCTGGCCTTAAACACTAAATCTTTCTTATATTTTCTACCCTTTTCCCTCCAGTGTGTTTGGATCTCATAGCCTGGACATGGCACTAGTACTCCAGACAGGGCACTGGGAAAACGAGCAGCCCCAGCAACCCCTTTGTCAGGATAAGGAGTAACTAGTTAGTTTTGAAGTTGTTTCTTCTTTTTTCCTCTTGGCAACAAGTATTAAAAGACTAAAGCACTGCTTCAGCTTTCAGGTGACTGGAACAGACTTTTAATGATCAAGTTGTGTGATCATCCATGCCACGCTTCTCTTGCTGCCTGCATTTAGTGAGGGAAGAGATTGGCTTCAGTAGTCAGTGGTATCGATGCGCGTAAGAACAAAATCGAGTCCATCTAACATAGAACAGGTAGGAAAGACCATTATAGATCAGAGTTTGGCAGGAGTTCCTACAGCACAGGATGTGAGTGACAGGGAAATTCAAGATGGCCAAACAAAGGGAAGGAGACCATCCAACGCTCCCAAGTGTTTTCATGCCGAGCCTCCTCTGTCCTTTCGCCTCCCCTTAACATGAGAACACCATTTTCACTGCAGGCTTTCATAAACTGCAGCAATAACTGGAGCAGAAAGGTAGTAACCTGCACAAGGGCCCGCACGCGGCTGCATTACCCGCAGGAGAGCTGAAGAAGAAATCACCCTGCTGTGTGTTTCCTGATGCCGCAGGCTACCGCAGAAGATGCACCATGCCAGGGCATGCAGCTTGGTAAGTGAGAGATGGGTCCATTTATTTCAGGAGTGAATCTGGCCTGGGGCTGGTGCTATTTGGAATGAAGTTGGACTCAGTGACCTGTGGAAAGCACTTGTTCAGCACCTGGTTCAGTTAAGAGCCCCATTTGCAAACAGTAAAATCTGGATGTTCTACCGACCAGAACACGTCCAAACCCTCTCAGAGTTTACTGCTGAAGTTAGGATTTTCCTGTCTCTTAATGAAATGGGCTTTTGTTTTCGGGGCTCATACCCATTCCACAGCACATTCCACTAGATGAACATCCTTTCCTGAGTCCTTCCCTAAGAAGAGTGAACATGAACGCCCTCCCCAGAATCTCTGAAGCTCTTCTTGTGTTGGGCTTTTAAAGCAAAGGCACAAGAAAGATGCTCAGAGGGGAGGAGATCACAGTGGGGCAAGGAAAGTCAGGGTGTGAAAGCACCCAGCAGAGAAGGAAAGCTGGAAGAGGAATGTGTGAAAGACTGCCTTGTGCTGCTAGTCCCTGTGCTAGCGGCTCATGGAGAGCACAGTGCATCATATACAGGGCATTCATACCAAAAACCCCACAGGACACACTAAAACACAGCCAGAACAAAGGGCAGACTGTTGAATGAAGCCATTCAGGTGACAGGGGGACAGAGACACAAAGCAGAAGAGTTAAGTGTACCTTAGTGACTTGTGTGGGGGCTTAGGAGAAGATGGAGAGACAAAACATCCAAACATCCCAATCACTGTCAGCTCCTAATGGGTACAAAATGCTCATCCCAAATCCAGTAGAATGTCAGTGGCCTCAGGAGAGTACAAGCAGGAGCCAGCAGCCAGCACCAGTTGCCTTCTCTGTCACCACAAATAACCTTGAACCAGATACCTGCACACCTTGGTGCTTGGGAACACATGGGGTTGCTGGGAAAGGAAAGCAGGTTTGTTTTACAAGTTCACCTTCCTCCACTGCTCCAGCTTGGGCTGAGGTTTGCCACATTGGCTGGGCCATGCTAGAGCATTAATTGCTACCTAGGAAATGTATAATGGGGATTTTGGAGGCTCACTTACCTCTATTTATCTCCCTACTTCTGTTAACTGTGAAGCTGTGGGATGGGGATGTGTGGCAGGACTGTGTGGAATGGCTTGGATCTCCAACAGCTTAGACACCCTTGCAGTAATCACTGCTGCATGTGGTTGCTGCCTTTCTTTGACCAGAGTTAAGTCCCTTGCAGTTAACAATAAACTCTATGGGCTTAAACATGAGTCCGGAAAGTAAGAAGCTAAGTTCTCATCTAAAGGCAGCATCGCAAAAGGCTCCATCATCACCAGGCTCCTGGCGGGGGGAGGCAGCAGATCTGCAATTGTTCCCCCACCTCAAGTGCAGAGAGACTGTTCCTTTGCAAGGTGTATATGCTTTTGCATGAGAAAAGCTTATAAGAAGAGTAATTATAGGGGAAAAAACGTGTCTCTTAACTAAAAGAAAAGGCAAGAAAAGAATAAGCACATATGACACCACCTGGGGTACATCAATCACAGCAGACCAGTGGAAGATAACAAGCTGGATAAACTGTTCATAGGAGCCGCCAGCTATTTATCTAAATCACATTTCTCAGCACTGTTGAGAGGCACTTCCCCTTCTTCCAAAGGACAGATGAAAGCAAGGCTCCTGTGATGTCTCTTTCCCTCATCCCTTCTCACACCTTCCCACCCATCTGGGAGCTGCTCTCTCCTTTGGGAGCCCAGCGGCTGCTTGCTCTCCAACTCACCTCACACAAATGAGGCTCTTCCCTGAGGACCAGATTTACTGCTTGTTAATATTCTGGCCTCTGCTTTGGCAATGATGGGCTAATTTGAGAGCCAAACACAACTGTTTGTCTCTGTAGCCCTATTCCAGCCTTGCCCTGGATTTATACTGCTTTGGGGGTAGGAGGATATAGGGAATATGCTCTCTACATCATCCTCTTCATCGGGTAGCGGAGCTGTGCTGCATCCATCCATCCCTCAAACCAAGAACGTTTCACCAACTGATTAAATTACATGAAGCTTATGCAGGAGTTACAGAAGGATTATCTGGAGTTTATCATGGTTATTATAGAAAATGATTGTATTGTTACTATAACAGAGCTACAGAAAGTAAAGAGGAATCACAGGAAACTTGGCAGGAGCTCATATTAGCAATGTGGCACAGTCTGTAGGAGCTAATTAAAAATGTCTATACCTCATAATAACCATTTGTCTCATCACAGCCTCCATGCCCTATGTCTCTTTGGATAGAGTGAGAAGGAATGATCTCTCACTGGTGAATACAGCAATACATACTGACTACAGCATAATACAAATGGCTTTGTTCCGGGATATGAAGCCACCTGCTCCACCTGAGCTGTGGGCTGAGTGTCCTTGCCTTGCACACGAGGCCACATTAGATGCTCATGGATCTCCTAGAGCCACTGTAAGAGGTATCTCAGCCAACCATGCCAGGTTGAATGTGAGACGATGGAGACAGTCACTGGAGATGCTGTTTGAGACATGAAACGACTATTAAACCAGCATAATAACAGAAGCATTTCCATTTACTGTGCTCAAAGTCTTACAGAAATCACTGGCACCTCTAGTGTCCCTGTTCCCAGCAATCTGTTGCTCTGGATTCCTTACTAGCAGGGTGGGATTTTCTCAGACAACATCCTTATCCCTTCTGCAGGCTGGCTCCTTCTGCACCCTTTCAAAGCAAACAAAACAAATGACACAGCTCCCAGTTAATCTGTGTTATCTGGAAAGACAAAATCAAGGTGAAATTCAGTTTGTCAACAGGGATGTGAATGCTGACAGGAGATGGATCGGAACAGGAGAACGCTAGCTGTAGTACTGCCCGACAAGTCATTTCTCACACTCAGGGTGCCTGGATGCAGACGGATCTTCTTGAGATGACACTTGATGAACTTGTTTTGTTTTGGAGTTTGGATTGACGGGATCTGTAGGAAAAGCAGAGAAATAAATCTCCAAAGCCCCGATGGTTGTGGTATGGTTTTCTGTTCTGCACCACGGTACTGACCAGCATGGAGGAGAGCAGGACTGAGAGGCAGAGCCAGCCTGCCTCACTCTCCAAGGAAAGGGGGTACTTACATTCCTTAATCCATCCCAAAATATCAGTCTCTTGGAAACAAATTTCTTGTCCTGTTTAATCTTTGCACATCTCTGCAGTAAATCAGACGGAATGGGTGCTGAAAAGCAAAATCCTTGAGCCTGCTCCAGCTGAAGTCATCATAAAATCAGCATCAGTGATACTGAGATTACGCTTCTTGGGACAGCAAGGACCAAGTTTGAAGTGCATTGGCCTCCAATACAACCTGGCTGATCCTCAGTCATTCAAGACATTGCTCCTCTATGCAAGAGTTTACAATGTCTTGGCCAACTAAAGGCTCTCCCTCTTCCCAGCATCTCTCTGACATCGGTTGACCATGGTTTTACTGTGTTTCTTTGACCAGATAGAGATCACATCCATAGCCTCAGGCAGAAGCCAGAACTATTTTACCCCAGATCATTTATTCTTTTATTGTTGCATCCTAAGGAGAACCTCTGTGAACTCTCCTGTTATTATTATCATTATTACTATTAACGTATGTGAACACAGATGATTAGATGAGTAGTTGCTGCTCTTAACCAGTGCATACAGCCTAGCCTCCTTGGCAATGGGGAACACTTTCAAAGCCAGCCAATTGAATCTCACCACTTTGCCCCTTGGGCAGCCCTGTCTGAAAACTCGGGAAAGCAAACCAGGTACTGCAAATCCTGGCACCTCTCCCAGAAATATCACCCTCCTTTCGCCCACAATATGAGAAAAATCAGGTTTTTCCTCCTGCAACCTGTGCACACTTTCCCCTTTTTAGCTTTCCCTGCCAAACTCCATCCTCGCATGCGTTCCTGCCTGAAACTGTGTTGTGTCAACCTGTCTCCCAGACATCCTCTGCTTTCACAGGCGGTTTCAAGCACAAACAGCAACCCAGCTGCTGCCCCAGATGGGGAAATCTCTTTCCGCAACAGTGGTGGTCAGTAAAGTTCTTGGTGGATGAAGCAAGCCATGACTCACTTCTATGGCTTTTCCAGGAGATGCAGGACATTGAACTTAACCGAGATTTCCCAACAGAGAGTAATAGTCATGGGGCTCTTATATTGTTTGAGTGGCCAAACATGAGCCGTTTCTAAACTGATGCTTTCCTCCCACTGAACTCAGACTATCTGTTAAACCAAACCAAACCAAAAATTCCTGGTGAAATCAAGCTGGGCCAGCTTTCCTGAAACGAGGACAGTTAGGAGGAGCATGAGCTTCTCTCCCCTTTGACTTTACCTGTCCTCATAGCTGGGACCAGACTGAGAAAAGAGGCAGGAGAGAGCACACATCCTATAAGAGATGTCCTCTGGGAACTGTACTGGGATGAAATGCTTCAAAATCTCACCTGAAAACAAACCAACCTCAAAAGACTGCTGTAAAATCTAGATTTCCTTGTGGTAAAACACAAAAAGAGTAATTAAATGAACTATGTAGGTTGTTTAAGGATGAACAGAGCTAACCACCATGGTATGAACTGTTAATACAGGCTAAGAAAGACAACAGGGTAGTCTGTAGGATTGTACATGTATTCACTGCATGTATCATGAGACATCTTGACATACGCACGCAATGGAAATGAGCTGGAAGGAAGAAAGAGCGCTGAGCGTTGACAAATTAGGAGACAGAGAGAGGGAGGGGGATTAATCAGCATTAGTGCTGCTTTCAATCACTGCTTCCCTATAGAAATTGAATTTCTCGACTCGTACCGAGTCACCCATTATCAATACACGCTGCTGTTTTCATTCCTCACTTCTCTGAGCAGGCGGCAGCAATCTCCTTGTGCTGCAGCCCTGGCTGCAGTGTAAAGGGGTTAATTTGCTCTCACTTCCCGTCCCTTTAAATACAACCCATAAATTTGATTGTTTGCTTGTTTTTATTGCAAGAGCTGTAGCTCTTCTGGAGAAAATGCACCTCACATCAATACCCTGCAGTTTTCCATAGTGAAGTTTAAGCCTCCTTCAGCAAATGTAACGGTCACAGGTTCTAAAACCTTATGGTGGGAGAAATAAGCTATTACTGGCCACAGCATAAGAGCAAAACACAAGTCCTCACCACCCAGAGCCTGCAGCTCCAAACTATGGATGTAACATGACATATATATAATGTAATCCTTTCTGTATCTGTTATACATACATATGGCTCTTGCATACATATAAATACATATACATATATATATATATAGTTCGGGTTTAAACTTAAACAGGGGAAGTTTAAATTGGATATAAGGAGGAAATTCTTTACTGTGAGGGTGGTGAGGCACTGGAATGGGTTGCCCAAGGAGGCTGTGAATGCTCCATCCCTGGCAGTGTTCAGGGGCAGGTTGGACAGAGCCTTGGGTGCCATGGTTTAGTGTGAGGTGTCCCTGCCCATGGGAGGGGGTTGGAACTGGATGATCTTAAGGTCCTTTCCAACCCTAACTATTCTATGATTCTATGATTCTATAGTTGAAGTGGCCACAAATGATATCTGAAAAAAACAAGTCTCTGTTTTTCATTACCACCTGTAATTCCACCTGGGCTCATTACTTCTTTCATCAAAGTAATGAATAAAGCTATAATTCTCCCTAAAAGCTGTGCTGTGTCTTTCACTGCTTGAACACCAGCCTGGCACATCAGTGGAGCACAGGGATGGGAATTAGGAGCGGTTACATCCAGGTGTAAGAGCTGAACTTTCCGCTTTACCCCGAAAGAAGAAGAAATGCAGCAGTCCTAGGAGATTGACATTTGTTTTCATGCTGTAAGCCAGACCAAATTGGAGCTGGGGCCAGGCTGCAAAGCATCTGGAGGTCTTCACAAAGCCAGCACTCAGCATGAGTTGGAAATTTGGCCTTGTGTCTCTGAACAAGCCAAATATAGTTTGTCCATGGGGACCACCTGACCTCCGTGCTCCCTTCCTAACTCTGTGTGTTTTATCTGATGGGCTTCAAGGGATTTCCTCCCATTATTACAAACGTCTCCTGAGATACACTGAAAAGGATCCTGAATGCCTGGAAAACCTCTCCCTGTGAAGTCAGCCCACGGAGAAGCCTCTCAGAGGAGATGTAAACCTTAGGAGGGTTTATAGGAGCTCTTCCAACATCTGTAATTCCTGTATCAGCAAACGCTTTACATGTTGCTCTGGGAGCGGGATGTGGACAAGGGAGAGTTATTTCAGAAAGCAACTACTTAATGTCTACAGCTCTACATGACAGCCAAAGAAATGTAATCCCAAATAGGTTTCCTAATTTGGACTATATTAAAATGTATATATATATTTATATATATATATATATACACACATGTAAAGTAACAGCATTTCACTCACACAGTCATTTTCCACTGGCTGATGATGAGTAAACTCAATCACACCCAGGCTCTGCTGTGCTACCAGGATGCTGGAATAGTGAAATAGTGAAATATTTGTGCTGGCTCTCTTCTAGGGGTTTTCTTACCTAAAAAGAGGAAAATGATTGCCCCACTTAATGTAAAGGAGGCATCTGGGTTAAGAGCAGAGCTGCACAAGGGGTTTTACCATGTGGTAACAGGGGCAGCATCAAAAATGAGGGAGCAGCAGGAGGCTTTTGGTACAGGTTGGTATTTTGAAAGCATACTTAATTCTGGTCAGAATGAAACCTCAGACTGCTTTGATTGCAGTGAGGTGATGGGTTTGTAGCCTATCCTACAAACCCAGATTGGTTCTGTATAAAGCGTGCCATAGCCATGAGAGGAATCAATAGAGATGCCTCTGTGTGTGCATGTTTTATATTAAGACTTAGTTGATGACTTCTCATCAGTTGAAAGAAATGTTCAGCATCGCTGCTTGAAATTATCCAGCTGCAGCATTTGCTACTCAATCCAATCTCCAGTTAATTTGATCCTTCATTTATCTTGAACAAAGCCTCCTAATAAAAACATTTGTATTACAAATGATACACTTGATCAATGGGATTGCTTTAGGCAAGTATTTGGTAATTTGAGCACTAACTATAAAAACTTCTTATTTCATCAATGTAGCTGGCCAAAATTTGGAGTGAAAGCCCCAAAGCTGTACATCACTAAACAAGCCAAAATACCAGGCTATACAGATGTTCTTTTCAACATTATTGCTAGAACTGGCGAGTGTAATCTGTGTCATATTAGCCCTAATTATTTTCTGTAAGATGATTAATTATTTAGTTCACTCAAAGTGATAAGAATGGAATGAATCAAAATAAGAAGCTGGATGGGCAGGGAACTATTATTACTCTTCCAATCCTATAACTCTTTTGGTCAAATCAATGAGATAAAGACACAGATGGGAAAAGCCAATGAGCAGACCCAAGAACAGTACCCAGGTTTGGTAGGTGATGGTAGGAAGATGCAGGTCAATAGTAGACCCATTGCAGGGGCTGGGAAGCTGCCCTTGGGAACACTCAGGTCTGCTGCATCTCTGAAATGGCTTTTGAAACACACAAGAGCTTCCATGTCATGGGCTGCTCTGCAATGGGTTGCATGGTCTCCCCTCCAGACTTGGGTCTGAAGTAGGAAACATTTTTTTCTTGGCAGCCAAAGTGGATTTCTGCTTTATTGCATCTGTTGCTGTCCCTGGATGCTTTGAGAAGCAATCACGGTGCTTGGAATTTTAGCCCATGTTTATTCTCATTAATGGTGCTATTAATCTGCATTTTCCTCTGGTCTCAAAAGACCATTCACTCAGAGGTGCTCCTGAAAAGCAAAGACAAACGCTCTTGGAAAGCAAACCCAAATTCCAGGTCATGATTCCTGTTCTATGCTATACATGTGAAAAATGAAATAATTCCTCTATTTGCCCAGATTTGTGCATGAATCCACTGAAAACGTTGCAGTAGCTCCAGCATCCCTCCTGAGCCTTGCTCAAAGAGCTTGATTTGACACAAGTACCAGCAGATACATTACGAAAACAGTTCAGAAGGTCTAAAAACTGCTCCCAGTGTACACCGGGCTATTTTTCTCTTTGTTTCTCCATCCCTTTTAAATCAGCATTTTCAGGACTCCTTTTCAAACGGAAGGCCAGGAAGCAGCGGGGTGAGGGCTCTCTCCTGTCACATCGCGCGCCGACTCGTACAGCTCACCAGCCTCAAATCTCTTTCAATCCATCACTTATTTCCCTCTAGAAACTTTCTTCTTCCTCCCCGCATTGTCTTTGACTGTTATTTATTTATCTGGTTGGTTGACTTCAAGGGACGTTTCTCCTGGCTGGATAAAGACATTTTGCAAACAAATGCATGGAAACATTTCTGATAGCGCTGCAGAACGAGCGGGCACGTTGGGTCCCCGTGGGCAGGTAATGCTTTGTGTCAGTCAGCAGCCACTGCTCTGCTCGATGAAGGAGCAGCATTTTTACAGCCGGCACGGCTGCTACAACAACAGACCCCCAAGCAGTGGCAAGGACCAAAGCAGGAGGAATTAAAGGGCTGCTCGAGGTTCCATGGGGCTCTAAGGACTCCGCTGGGGAGGATAAAAAAGAATTAGGAAGGGCTTTCATTGACAAGGATATGTTGCTCGGGCTTTGATACACACACTAAGGAGAGTAATCGTAAATACAGGGGAGGAAGGCTCTCCGTGGCTGAAACTATCATTTATACCCTGTGGAGAGTTAAAAAAACTCCTCAGCTAAGAACTTGGGTAGAGACTCCACCTCTTGTAGTGTTTTACGAGACACCCCAAAGGGCCCAATACCCAAACAAGGGTAGCTAAATAGGCAGAAAGGATTTATAAAGGAGCAGTGCATAACAAACACTTTTTCACCCTGTTTCAAAGAGCTCCATTTCTCCCAAGACACGGAGAGGGAAAGACGTGCCTCGCCATCACCAAAGTGTTCTGCAAAGCAATCATCTTTGGGCGAGGCTGCTGAAGGAGAGGCAAACACGGTGAGGCATCCGTTCAGCACCTGGAGAGGGGAGAATCCGCTCTGAGGCACCTCAACGCTTACTTTATGTGAGAAATCATCTCTCTAGCTGCAATACTTCACTAGTGAGACATATCAAGTGAATGGAATCCACACAAATGAGGTCGTTAGCATAACCGAATATGCTCTTTGTTCCTTCAAGAATGAAAAATATGAGTAATTCCCTGGCAAGGCCCAATTACTGGCTGCCAGCACTAGCACATGGCTTATATCTATTATGAAATAATAAGATAACATTAATAAGATTCCCAGAAAGAACATTAGACAGCCAATCTCCCAACTGTGTACAAGCAGTCTAACTATTCAGGCTGTCTCCCGCCTGCATAGCTCAACACTTGCCAGGTGTGTGTTGTCATCTTCAGTGGGAAAAGTTCAGGTCCAGCAGCTTTTAAGCAGGAGGCGCTGAGTGGGAAATGGGGTGGGAGCTCTGGGAGTGCTGAAATATACCGGGTAGCTGCTCTATTTTAAGGAGCTTCCCTATCAGACATAAATGTGAGAGCTACAGCAAACACTCACACCGCTCATGAAATGTTACTGTAGACACAGAGCGATGCCGGCAGCTGTATATCGGGTTGTTAAGCTGCACAGGCATGGCTCAGACGTGTGCTGACAGTCCTTCTCAGAGTGTCTGAATCATCCTTTTTTTAGCCCATTTCCTTGTGTTCTTGAGGCTCATGACCCTGTATGCACACACAGCATCCAGATCTGTTTCATGGGCGTACCAGCACAGGCAAGGAATTGGGCTTGTGGTCTTTTATATGAGCATCACCCCCTCTTCCTGAGATACCTATGGAGACAAGCTTAAAACAACCCAAAACCAGACCAAAAGACATACATATAGTTGAGCATAAGAACACACTTTGCTCAGAAGCCTGGTAAAACGGGAGGCAGCTGAGATTTCCGTCACTGTTATTTAGCAAGATGCATCTCAGGCATCCAGCTCTCCAGGGCCAAGGGCACATTGATACCAGCAGCCAGACACTGCAAGTTTGGCACGCAGCTAAATTGGCTCCACAGCCTCACTGGCCCTTGTCGGGGAAGGGAAGATGCTGAGTCTCAGCACATAGGGTTGTAATGAGGATTAATAAGGCGTGTGAAGACACTCTGTAATTGTCCGGCTGGCTGTTTCCTTTGCACCTTATGTTATCATTTATGCTCGTGCAAAGTGGCTGTAAAATGCTCCAGGGCTGATTCGATATAACTCTGCAGACTCTTTGTACAGGTGTAAATTGCTCTGTGCTGTTCAGGGCAGTGTCTAAAGGCAAACTAATCTGATCACCTCTGTTGTCTTTTTTTAATCCCATAAACTTCTCTGCAGCCAATTGAACAATTTAATGCCCAATAAACTACAAAATATCAGTTATTTAATGCATTAATTTACTCTCCAGAATCAGAATTTGCAGTGCTGGCCCTGAGGAAGGCTGGAGCTGCTGTGGTCCTATGGGCTGGCCTCTGCCATAAGACCAAACAGAGGAACATTCACATCACAAACCTCAGGGGCTTGGTGCCCAGCGCTGGTGAGTCTGAACCCAGGTGAAGGCATGAAAAATGAAGTAATGACATAATTTTGGAGGGAATGGGCAAAATCAATACCTGACCCTGCCAAGACACAGGAAACAAACAACTGCAGACCTACAGCAGCTGTAAAATGAGCTTGAACTAAAACATATGAGCTGATATTACAGGGAATAACCCTTAAGAGGTGGAAGGCTTTGAGAGGTGCATTCCTACAGGTAGCTTTAATCCCTGGCAGCTGCAAGGCTTCAGTAATGAATGTCAGACTGCTGGCCAGCTGCGAGGGGAATAAACATCTATTTGCCTTCAGTGGAAGTAGCATCAGTTTGACACATGACATTCAAATGATATGAACTTTAAAAGTGTGGTTAAATGACTGCTGTTTGACTTGAAACCTTGAATCTGACGGAGGAGCATCACAGCCCTTTACCTTAGCTCAGTGGGGGATTGAATCACTGGGCTTAAAAATGGAAGGTCAAAGTGTTTCTGCAAATTCAGGCCTTGGCGTGTTGCTTGTCCAGCTGATAGGGTATGTGTGCCTGAGCGACTACAGGGGTAAAGATGGGTCCTCGTGTTGTTGTGCCCTTCAGCTCTGAAGATGAGTGTTGGCACACAGAGGACTGAGGAGCCACAGGGGCATCTCTGCATGAACAGATGAGGAGAAGCTGGGGAGGGACGAAATTTGGGGTTTGGGATGGAATGGAGTGAGAAAAAGGGGTTTTTCCCGCCTGGTCCTGTCCCATGGTCCAGCACCCCTTCTCCTAGCATCCTCCTCCTAGCATCCTTCCTCTAGCATCCTTCTCCATAACGGTGGGCCTCTCATCAAGGCTTTTCTGCATTTTGCCTTGTAGGACACCAGCTGAGCCTGCATCATGTCCATAACCAGCTTGGTTTTGAGTTGTCCAAGAAGATAGCTACAAAGAACTTACCTCTCTATTTTAGGCGAGTTTGTTATGCACATGTTACATTAACCTGTCAGCTTAATACCCCTGCAGTCACAACACTTTTATAACCTACCTGCTGAAGTGCTTTTGCTTGCAATCCTCATGCTAAAACAAGAGCTCAGGACCAAAGCTGCTGCAGGAAAAAAAAACCCACTGCTTCCTGACCTTTCGGCAGACTCTGTGGCCTGATTATTCCATCAATATTAACTGAATCGAGCATTCAATAAGGGCGTCTGGAGGCCTGATTCTCTTCAGCAGCAGGTCCAGTGTAGCACCAGCAGCTATAATGTGGACAACCTCTATGCAAGCCTGGGTCAGGGTCAGGAAAGTTCCAAGTGTCTTGGAAATTGTGGCAGGCACAACTACTTTAAAAGGGACTTTTAAGGTCCTTTTACCCAGGGACCTTGTGCTCACTGGCTTGCACAGTGATGAGAGAGGACTGAGAACCAGTGAAGCACTCAAGCACGTTAAGCCCAGCAGTGATACCACTTCAATGAGTGAGCACCATCTCAAGTGCAAGTGGGTGCTCTTGCTTGAAACAAGCCTAAATAATTGAAGCGCAAGTGAACAGAGCCGGATTTGGATGATGCAACTTGATGGTGAACTATGTGTACAGCAGGAGCTGTTGCTGAGCTGAAGCTATGTTTGCATTAGGAAGCAGTCCTGTGCTATAGGAGGGGGATGTGCAGAGAAAAGGACTTGATGCTGAGAGCCCTATATTCATCCTATGTGCTTTTTTTTAGGGGGAGTAGAGGACTTGCTTCAAGCTATTAGCAGCTGGAGCATGCGAGATGGGCTCCTGAAACACTTCTGCTTTAGTGTCCTCCAAAAGGAAACCCATTTGCTCACTCCATGACCTTGTCATGATGTGAATCAAAGCATGGCATAAAGTGGACACACAGCAAAGCTCACTGTTGCCTAACTGTAAGTAAGCAATAGTAATAGTAACTGTAAGTAGTAAGTTTCACCCAGGTAGACTGAGGTACATGGCTGTGGAAGAGCACAGCCTTCTGGCTACAGGGCAGGGGTTCACACTCTGGAAATCAGACCAGAAAGGATTGACACAGAGCATCCCCCAAATAGCTGCTCAGGCTAGAATAAAGCCAAGAAACTGTCCCGTGTACTGTGCCTGCTGGAAAACTCACATGGTCTGAGTGATTCCCCATTGCAAGGTCCAACCCAACTACTCCACAAAGCCAAAACCTGATGGCAAATCTCCCTCTATGACAAGTTGAAACCGACGAAGGTGTGCACCTTCTGCTCCTAAGCACGACCAAATTCAGCAAAATGAATACGAGATTTGGCACAGCCCAACCTTGTTTCGCCCCTTGGCAGAGTCCTGTGCAGGTGCTGGGAGATAGAGCAGTGCTGTGCACTCACCACTCGCTTCATCGGCATGGGGTGCCGGCGGATGAAGATGCTTTTGAAGAGAGATGAGAGAGGCTGAAATCCTTTGACACCTGTGAGTGAACTGTGTATAACAGAAATGTTAAGCAGCTTTGTGAGAAAGATTATCCTGAAGGATGTTTTCCCTAATGTTGACATTTGTGTGCGAGTGATTAATTCCAGCACAGGCGTGGAGTGAGGAGGCAAAACGCTTCCTTCGCTGTCACGGGGCAAGCTACGGCCTTTGCTCCAGCAGGGGTATTAATTCATCCCTGACCTGTGACACTGTGCGTGGCTTGATCAGCCTCATCTCCTCGGTCACCTCTCAAGGCAGAGACGTGAGGATTTTCCATGCCCCTTTCCATGAACTGCTGTGACAGCGCAGGCACTTTTGGGCTGTTTGTTCTCCAGGGGTCTGACCGCTTCTATCTATTGCTGCTCTCCCCCGAGATGTGCCATCACAGTCAAACACAGCGCCCTGGCTTTAGAAAGGGGACAGTAACCGCTGAACATCAAGATGAATTGTCAGTTTTATACGTCGGGGGCAGAAGGGAGCTGCACTGCAGCAGGTTAGGGAGGCACAAGGGGAAGCTGCGGCTGCCGGAGCTGCTGGGAATTTTCTGACCCTCTCACCCAGCTCCTCGGTGACTCTCTAGGGAAGCAGCCTCACTCTTCCCCTGCACTTCCAGCCAAGGGTGTCTTTCACTGGGGGACTCAATCTGCTGCAGGAAGGTTATCGTGCCTCTGCAGTTTTCTGCTCAATTCCTAAAGAATATAGAAAGGAAGTATGAAATCAATGTCTAATACTGTAGGTATAATATATCTATATATAAAAGACTATAAAAGAAATACAAAAACTGCTAAGTAGTGAATAAAGTTCCTAAGCCCATTTTTGCAATAGGAACTGCTTCACACTATCCATGACTCTACTTTGCCATTTATTTTGGACTGTTGCACCTTAAACTCTGCATCTCCAGAAGAATCTCTTAGTACTGATGGTACACACAGAGATTCATTCAGGTTAAAACTAGGTTTCGTCCCCCAGGAATCCAGGCAGCATTCTGTATGGTACTGACTGGGTTGGATGTATATGCGCATGCAAGCATTTCACCCAGCGCTGAAACGTGACAGCTTGGAAGCAGAAGATATCCTCCTGTGGAAGGAAGCAAAGCACGCACATGAGGTGTTTAGGAGTGAGCATGGAGAGCCCTTTGAGTCCTGCAGGACAGGGTTCTGCAGCACGGAGCAGATGCTGGACTCAAACCCCTCTGCTTTCACAGAAAGACAGAGGGCTGAGACTGGCAAGACCACGCAGTCAGTAACTTGTGGTGCTGCAGGGTGACAGTGGAAGAATGAATTGCAAAATGAGAACTTTTATCTCCACTCTGTGGTGCTGATTTTGAGGACCCTTTGAGGATCTCATCAAAGGAGTGAAGAGGCCCAGCTGGCAGAGGTGGTGGGGCCACATCATTACCGAGCCATTGGCTTATGAGACCGACAGATAGATTCATATGTATACGGATGAAAGAGCAGAAGGCTGGCATCAGTCGGTTACAGAAGATCTAGGTGAGCTCTTTATTGCAGGTAGGCCTCCAGTAGCAGTTTCTGGGGGAATAATATGATAAGCTGGCACAGAGATATTCTAGAATCTATGTCAAGCAAGAATTTGCAGGTCTCAATAGCCAAAGGCAAGATGTTTCTTCCAGACTGGGGTTCTCCAGGGCATCTGAAGGCTCTCAATGCTGTATCCTGCATTGTTATTAATTCAGTTAAGTTGGTTTTATGCTGGCCTAATATAAATCAAAGACTAAAAGGTGTTACGTAGCAGTATAGATGGTGCCTGTGTTGAGAAATCCGTCTAAGGGAGATGGCTGCATGCCAGTGGTAAAATAAGCAAACAATCAGGAAACGCACGTGGGGCACTTCTGTCCCACTCTTGCAGATCTCCAGTCATTAGGAGTAACTGCTTGTCACTCGGCTCCTCATCTGTGCTCTGAACCATGCCGAAGCCATCTAAAATCACAAGAAAATCTAAATAAATCAGCATCAGGAAATCTGCTGCGGGTGTTCATTCCTGCAAGGATGCGACCATTCCAACACTTGTCAGGGTCAGAGCACACAGCTGAGGAAATAGCCCGGGACAACTCTGCATTCCCGAGAGAATAAAACCAGAAGACACACAGAGTCACCCAGCAGGCAGTAGGAACAGGAGCAATGGTAGCATTACTTAACTATGTGCAATTTGCTCTCACTATCTTGATTTAAATTACACTGCCAGAAGAGACTGACAGTGTCTGGAATCAAATTGCTTAGAAAAGTGCCTCTTCAGAGGGAGAGAAAAAAATATGCCCAAATAACTTGAGCGCAAATGGTCTTGCAAGATGCCTATTGTGATCCGGGACAGCGGGATCGGGGGCTCATATTCATTAGAATAATGCTCAAGTAATTATGCTGAGCCAAATCCCTAACGCCCTGTGGTGAAACGGGGGGGTTGCAGAAACAGGGGGGTTGCACCACTGACTCTTCTACAGCGCACACATCAATCTGGGCCTCAACTCAACGTTTAGAGGAGGCACCAACAAACAAGAGCCTCTGATCCATTCTGCTTCCTTCGCTCCTCCACATCAGCATGGGCTCTGGGGACCATCTTCAGGACGATGGGTTTCTTCGGCTGGGTGAAACCGTTCGTGTCCAGAACCAGCAGGATCTTGAGCAAGAGATAAAACCAAAATAGCCATATAAGCTGGGAAAAAGGACATTCACGACACCGACAGGACCCCTGCAGCCCGCATACACCGTGGCCACCTCTTGTTTTCAATGCATTTCCTAACTTACAGGTGTACTTATAGTAGGACTATTACTATTACTCATGCAAAGCAGCTATGATTTGGGGTTTAATAGCCCTCAGCTCTTGAATAAACTGCGTAGTGAATTCTGGCTTTAACATGGCATGGTGCTAAGAGCTTGGTGCGCTGATAAATAGGCTACACACAGAGAGGAAACCCAGCCAAAATCCATCTGGGAGCTGCAGCTGAGGAGGGACACGCAGTGACGTGGTTAATGCTGAAGTGTGTAAGCACTAAGGGGAACTAGATCGTAATGGGAGCTGGAGGAGAAATAAGCTCTCCAGAAAGAATGAAACTAAGATTGCTGCTCAGGCTGAGTACCAAGGAAAAAGCGATGGGCTCTCATGGGATAGGCTGGAAATCTCAGTCAAAGGAACACTGAAAGCGGGTGTTCAAGGGAGTCATCTTGCAGAGGAGGGAAGAGTGTTTTATCAAGTGTCCTCCACCAATTCAATCCCAGCTCTCCTTCTCTCCATCAAGACAAGGGTGATACACCCCCAACCCAACAAGCTACATTAACATCCCCACATCCCAGTAAGCTTTGTTTCAGGAAATTTAAGTAGTGTGGGTCAGAGCTCAATGTGCCATCAATGAGGAGCGAGGGGAGGCTGCAGCTTCTGTATGTATCTATTCCATGGGCATGCTTCAGCATGAATTTCCCCCTCCCACTCTGATCTCATGTACACGACATCTGTAGAGAAAAGGGCTGAAAGAGCCCCCATAAACCTATGGGCACCAATAATACAATACATATTTAACGTGTCTCCTTTTAATTAAAGGCAGTTATAAAAAGAATCAATTTTATGGATTGCAGAGGACTAGGAAAATGTCATTAGACTTGGGGGAGGGTGGATAGGTCACTGCATTGTTAATGGACTATTACAGTCTTTCACCTCCAGGTTACTAGTTGAGCTGCAATCTGAATGTGCAGATATTCCAGCTGAGCACCCGTGCCAAGCAATAATTCAATAAGGATTCTTCTGTTTCTTACAACAAATGTCCTATGAATACACTTGCTGTCCCCTCTGCTCTGATTTCCCAAGCTCGCCTCGTGAATGAAAGGTATTAACGGCACAGCCTTTTGCAGCAGCCAGTGCAGCAAGCCAGGACGGGGCTGGAAGCTAGCACCAAAAATAGAGCTACCTGCCTCTGAGCCACAGGGATATGCCATTATTTGAGGAGGATATTCCCTTTCTGCTCTCTGCAGCAAGGTCTCCCTAAGCCTGGTCAAGGCAGACTGGCAGTGCACCCCTGGGGAGCGAGAACCCCACAACTTAGGTGCACCCAAAGGGAAGCAAAGGACTGTAGGGATTTCAGCCTGACGTGTTCCACCAACATTAAATTTGCTCCTCTAAAGGCTTAAAAAAATGTATCAGTAACTCGTGGTGAACCGTTTAAATTGAGGGAGAAGATTTAAATGCAGTTATTCCCGTACGCCCCTCCAATCCCCAGTGAAATCTTCCTCCCTGATCTCTGCATGAAGTAGTAAAACCCAAGTCTGCAGACAAGGTTCAGTGGTTCTGAAGCTAGCAGCCTCTGAACTCCCGGGGGGGAAGAGAGGGATTTCATGTGCATGAGAGACAGATCCACATTTGTCCTGAGATGGATGCAAAAGAAACTGTAGAGAATCATCTCAGCAGGACTAAAGGGCAGATAATGAAACACATCATCCCATATCCTCACCCGCCTGTCTTTGCATGTTCTGAATGAGAAGTTTTGCAACAGGGCAACCACAGCCACTTTCATGATGAGGAGAGCAAACCTCATTCCTATGCAGTTCCTAGGGCCAGCCCCAAAGGGCAGGAAGGCGTAGGGCTCAACAGACTCTCTGCTCTCTTTACTGAACCTGATTACAACAACACCAACAAAAAGAGAAGTTAGAGCTGTGGTTGCGCAAGGTTTCGGTTCTGTGGTGATGAGGGGTCTGGGAAGGCAAAAGCTTTTTGTGTTTCTGTGCATATTAGAAGAATCAAGCAAAGTCCCTTAGTTCTGTCTCAGTGGACACCTTCTGCCTCTGCTTTTATCCTGCTGCTTGGAGCTGGTTGTGTGTCTCCCGGTGCATCGGGTGAACAGGGAATACCTGGAATATGCTAATGGGTTTTGTAACTACTCTTTTCTCAGAACTCCCTCTCAACTGCAAAAACTGAACCCAGATTTCAAACCCTAAGCCTCACAGGTCTGCAGCTTCGCATCTTCCTTCCCTTTAGATCAAAGCACTGAGTGAACACAAAGATGTTCTCCCCCTGCATGACTAAAGGCAGGCTTGCTTTTGAGACATGCCAGCCGGTCCATTCCTCATCATGAAAAACAGGGAAGAACAAGCAGTTTCACAGGGAAATTTGCCACTGAGCATTTTCAGTCATACTTCTTAGTGATCAGTTATTTTTCATGTCAGAAAGCTTTTCATTCCCAGTGCACGAGGTCCAGGTACAAACCTCAGCCACGCTAAATCAGCAGCGAAGTATCTCGCTGCTGAGACACCGGCACATCCCTCTGATGAACTCCCAGCAAGCCAAGTGATCCCTAAAGGGCTCCTGCCCAGATACCCATGCCCAGTAACAGGCCCATTGCCAGAGTACTCCCATTTGGGTGGTTCCCTCTGCATTCAACACAAGGTGACCATAGGGGTCCATAGGTGATTTCAGCAGCAACCATCTCCCTTCCCAACTTCTGCCTGATACTGCTATGTTTTGTCCCAGAGATCACCACATCCCCACACTGGGGTTAGCTTCCAGGGGTATTTCAGCTCCTGGTGCAAGGGTACAGATGTGGTCCTGTGCTCTCTGGATCAGCCCTCAGCATCTTTGTGGCCACCAGGTCTGCCTTGGGCTATTGCTTCATTTCACAGGGTCTGTCAGAGACTCCTAAGCAAGGATTGTTTCATGACTTGAGCTGAAAAATCAAGTTTTATTTCCTGCCCATCTTTGCCCTTCCACTGCTGATTTGCATGGCATCGTGCCAGTCACCCAATGGCTCTTGTTATAATATCTGGCCATAAACCCCTCAGTGTTACAGCTGCTGGGAGCTGCTCTCACTGTTGCTGCCTTCAATGCAGTTAATTAAATTCCATGCACAGTTTATGGATGTAGATCATAAAACTCCCCTCATGCTAATGCTGGGACTAGATGTCAGACAATGATAAATGCCTAATTTAAATGTTATAATCACGCATTCCCCACTTTCCCTGCCATTTCCACTCCCAGGGCTAAGGTTGAGCATGCAGCATTCCCCCCGCCTCTCCCATCACCTCTCAGGCCTGAGCTCCTCCAGCTCCAGCCAGTATGCCGGGTCACCATGCAGCATGTAGGCTGGGATCATGACCACCATGTGCTCTGGAACAGTCACACCATTGTGCTCCATGGTCTTCTTGCAGACCCTGTCAATTCATTCACCACCCTCAAAGCCGGAGGGATTCATTCAGCACCATATCGAGGTACTCCATCTGTGTGATGGCATTGTATATACATGGGAGCAGCCTGGGAAGAGGAATCAGGATGGTTGGGAACATGGGACTTCAGCTGCCACCCCAACAACCCTGTGATGCTTCTGCTCCACACACTACAGTCCAGAGGAGGGGAAACCTCAGAGCCAACATCTCCTCCATTCTATCTTGTTTCCAACCTGCCTTTTGGTACAACCCCAGCATCTCTCCACCTTCCTTTTCCTTGTTGGGCAGGTACGTATTGATCTCATCCTGGAGTCAGGGTGGGTGGCCAGGTTGTATGATAAATACCTGAGCATGGAGCTGGGGTCTCATAGCCAGCAAAGACAAGAGCCTGGGCCAGAATATCCTCATCACTTAAGGCTGAAAAGATGCATAAAAGCACATGCAAGAATCTGGAAACTACAATTTTGGTCATTCAGGATCCCACTTGTCAATCTAAGCAGTGTTATCCATGTACTTAACAGTTGGTAAAGGAAACATCCAGCTAACCTTCTGGTACCACAAAGGGGTGGATCTGTTGTACAGCCAGAAAACTGCTGTCGAGACCAGCAGTGTTACGTTGCTCTCTTCAAGAGCAGAATCGAGGTATGTGCAGCCCAAGAAAGTCTCTGCTATCTTCTGGGACATATTCCAGGGAAAGTTAGAGATGAAGAGATGTCCAGCAGCTGCTCTAAACCATGAGGTGAGCTTTGTGCTGCCGAGAGCTTAGTAGCCCTGAGCATATTGTGGCAGTGCTAGTAAGGACAACTCAGGATTTAACACTGGTCCTGGAGTAGCGTCCAAGCGCTGCCAGGATGCAGCCTGTGGTGCAGGACATCATGCAAATATCCTGCCCTGGCACCTCAAAGTTTACAAGCAGCCTGCTTTGATTGAGATTGATGGGCTGGGACTATGCCTTGGCTGAGCCATTACTTTCTAAATCTAACAGTTTACCTAGGATGAGGGACAGGGAAGAGCTCAGAGATGAAGGCACACACAGCATATGTGCTTTGTGTGCATTATGAAATACAGCCAATGAAGCTGGCCTTGACAAGACAAAAAATGGGAGTAAGGAGATACTCACCCTGTTTGCTTTTTGCTGTACAAACAGACCTCAGGATTTATCACAGGAAATGGGATGTAATAAAATAGAGTTGATATGAAGATAGGCTGAGAAAGTTGGGGCTGTTCAGCCTGGAGAAGAGAAGGCTGCGTGGAGACCTCATAGCAGCCTTCCAGTATCTGAAGTGGGGCTATAGGGATGCTGGGGAGGGACTCTTCATTAGGGACTGTAGTGACAGGACAAGGGGTAACAGGTTAAAACTTAAACAGGGGAAGTTTACATTGGCTATAAGGAGGAAGTTCTTTCCTGTAAGGGTGGTGAGGCACTGGAATGGGTTGCCCAGGGAGGTTGTGAATGCTCCATCCCTGGCAGCGTTCAAGGCCAGGTTGGACAGAGCCTTGGGTGCCATGGTTTAGTGTGAGGTGTCCCTGCCCATGGCAGTGGGTTGGAACTGGATGATCTTAAGGTCCTTTCCAACTCTAACTATTCTATGATTCTATGACATCCAAAACTACCACAAGTTGCAGAGCTTCTGGAATCAGTGCTGCTCCTTCCTCAGGATGCATCCACAGTGAAATGAAATGGGGAAGAGAGCACAGCTACCCCATTTGAGCAGAGCAGAGCACAGCTACCCCCCTGCTGCGGAACGTACCATGCCCATGACCACGATGGGGTTTGTCTTCATAGCTGACAAGGGGTCTATTGCTGCAGCATGGAAAAGGCTCTCCAAAACGGCCCTTTCCCCACACTGAACACAAACTTTCCTGCCAGCCCCACACAGTTACTCACTCCTGTATGGTCATGATCTCATCCTTGGCCACTTTCTTCTCAATGTTTTTCACTAGTTTTTCGCCGTAGTGATTAATGATAGGGGACATCTGAAATGCAAACCAAAGCAGAAGGCACTTCTTGACTCTGTTACCTCCATCAAAGAAGGCTGGGCAGTTCCCCCATTTGAAGGGAAGGGCTGCACTCAGAAATGGCCCAGTGCTCCTCCAGCTGTGGCAGTGGCCTCTACTTTACCTCCTTCAGCTTTCCACTGATGAAGGTTGGAGACAGCACAGTATGAACCCTTTTCCGCTTCTCATCTTCAGCCATGCTGATGGCTGACCCCAGGATCCCATTGAAGCCAAAGTTCTGCGCAGGAGGAATGTTACAACAAAAGGGACATGGCTATAAAAGGAGATGGGTGAAGATTTCCAGCCCCCTTCTACACCATAGAAACATAAACCAAAAGAGACCCACCAACAGCTGTGACTTAGCCCCTGAAGTCACATCAGCTCTACCTCAACCAGCTAACATAAGTGTTAAGAGTCATAAGTGACATAAGCTTTAGGGTACATCCAGGCTGATGTCCCGGTGTCCCAACCAGAGTGGCCTCTACACCTTCCAAGCAGGGTTTTATTGTTGATACCATCAATACACAGCAACTACTTGCTGAAGGGCTCAAAGAACACTTCCTTTCTTGCTGCAAGCACTCTGTGATGGAGAGCAAAGCACGGGGCTAAATACCTACCCAGCGATTAGTGAAAAGAGTGTAGCACTCTTTCACCAGGATGTTTTTGATGAGGATGGGATCCAAAACGGCCAGCACAGGCTGCCTGCCATCAGAAATCCTAAGCCAAGAGAAACACACAGTCAGACCATTGCTCACGGTCAGTTAAAGCATAAGCAGCCTACTTTGTGGCCAGAGCCATGCACATCAACTGCTGCAGCCCAAAGCGTTTGAGCCAGCTGAGTCCTCTCTGACAAAACAGCCAAAGGGATGATGCTGAAACTGGTTTATTATGTAGTAAAAGAGGAGAAAGGGAAAGAAAGTGCCAAACCCAGGCAGCAGGAGCACTTCTAGCAGTCGTCTGAGTTGCCAAAGCAGTGTGGGTTTAGATAAAAGGCAGCTTTTGCCATAACACTGATGCCCTGCACTTGGGCTGTGTGAGCTGTTTCCACAACTGGAGTCAATAAACCCACACCTAAGAGTCTACGTGCAGGGTAAAGAGATTTCCCTGCCTGGCCTAGGAGGCAATGAGAGGGGAAAAGCTCATCTGTCTCCTCCGTTTGCCAAACAACAGAGTCAGAGAAACTTAAAAGCCACAGTGTGGGCTAAAGAGCAGGGAGCTTTGGTCGGCAGCTGAGGGGAGCTGCTGTCTTCAAGAGGCTTGAGAACATTTAATCCTTCCAAAGAATGCACTGGATGTCATGAAGCCTCCCAGGGTCTGTTTTTGCACAACAGTTTAGCTTCGGCTTGAGAGGGTCTCAGTAGAAACAAGGTAAGAGGCTCCTGCACAAAACCAGCGCTGTGCAGGGAGCAGGGAGGCAGGTTGAAAGGTAGCTCATGGTAGCTACCTTAGCTAGTTGAAAGGTAGCTCATGGTTGAAAGGCAGCTACAAGGCTGTGGGAGAAGCAGGGAGCAAGATGAAAACCACTGTGGCAGCCTGCAGTTTGCTTTCTGCTCAAGACAGCCAGAAAAGCAGCTTCAAAGGCGTGAGGCTCAGTGTGACACTGAGCAGTGGAGGGTGTATTCAAAGCTTAGGCAAGCAAATGATTCCCTGAACTGGTCACCGTTATCCAAGCCCTGCACCCTGCTGAAATCCCAGCAGGAGAGAAGCCTTGGAGAGGTGGCTGGAGACTTTGCCTGTGGTGAACCTGTATTTTCATTCAGTACAGGATTACAGTGCTGAGGCATGGAGGCAATGTACCTCTTTCCATTGTATTTCAGGGCCATGGAGCACCCCCAAATGGGCAGTTTTGTTCTGCAAAAGGAAACTCACCCCCAGATTTTGCCATACTTTTCAAAGCACTTCTGATCAAACTCCAGGACTCCCTGCAAAAGAAGCAATGAACAGTTTGCCAGCGAGGAGTGACTAAAGCAGGGCACAGCTGGCAGGGCCATATGCATCCCACAACCCCGGTGTAAGCGGCAGAGGTTGGGGTACCTCTTAAGCATCATATAGACATAGGGGACATTTGTGCAGGAAGGAAAAAGAGATCATAGAGGGAGGGGAGAAAAAGCACTTTCAACTTCCACTAGCCATCCTGAGCTACAATTGCAATGAAAACAAGGTACCACAGGGTACACAGTTTCAGTGTGAACAGTTAGCAGGCACAACTAGATACCATGGGGTCCTTTCACCTTCATCTCAACAAGTTAGTGCTGCCACTGCCTTGTTCTCACGAGAACTGCACTCACAGTTACAGACCTGGCTTGGTGATGGCTTTTTGGGTTTGCTTTGTTTCCATTAAGGTTTTAACTGATGCTACAGGTAAGGATGAAACTTATGGGACACAACATTCACCATGCATTAAACCATTAGTAAGAGATTACCTGCGTGCTGTAAACCCAGCAACCACAACCTCTTTCATTGAAGCTAATATATTTTGGTGTGCATTTACAGTCAGCTACCTGGGACCATCTACTACCTACTTACTTGGTAAGGTGTGGGGACTTTGTAAGATTTGAGTTTTATTTAGAAACCTATTTGTCTGGCTAAGTCTCAGGCTGGCCCATCAGCAAGCGGCTTTAGTGGGCATTGCTGGGGCTAATTCAGCCCTCCCCATGGGGATGACACAAAGCACATGCAGTTCTCAGGGATTAGCAGTCTCAAGCATCTCTCCAATGTTTTTCTTTCTTTGTTTCCAACAGAATTCCAGCTGCTGGTGAGCAGGTACAAACCCAGGGAGAAACTAACAGCTGAAATTACAAAGTAGGTGAAAAATACAGCACACCTCATTCAGGTCAACCTGAATTTGTGCATTCTCTGTGTGCTCAAATTGCTCCCTACCTGAAAGCATCGTTTCCATCTCACTGCATCAAGGGCAGAGGAAAGAGATGCGGTAAAAGAGCACCAGCTACAAATAAGCATCTAAGACAGCTTCGGAGCAGCGGCAGCTGCTGGTACTCACATGCCGGTACTCCAAGAAAGTTCCCCAAAATGGAAGTGGCCGTGGCCCAGGAACACCCAGCTCCTTGAAGGTCTGGAGAGGCCATACGCCATAGCTGCCAAGCAAAGAGCATGTGAGATGCATTTATGCAATGAAAAGAGAATATCCTTCAGCCTGAGCACAGGGAACAGCTTTAATAACTGGTTTGTGTTGCCCAGAGAAAGATGGAGTTAGGGACCAGCTGAGGACAGTCCTGCAATAAATGTAGGATCATGTGGGGTGCAAGATAAGTGGGGGTACATTGTGATAGAAGACAAGGGCTGAGCGGAGCTGCAGTCCAGCTTAGGCAAGCACAGCGTACCTGGGCACATCAGGGCTTTATCCAGGGGCCTCATTTTGTTCCCCAGATCAGACACCAGTGACTCAGGTGACTGAGGAGGGATCTCAGAGGGATTAAGTTCTCAAGCTGAGACCTGCCCTTGTGTTTGTCTTTGCAAAGACCAACTGTGATGCTCAGGTGGTAGGGCCACAGCAGCCCAGCAGCCGAGGAGGGACATAAATTACAACAACAAAATGAACTTTTTTGCCTGTATAGCTCACTACAGCTCCCCTGAGCAGCATAAGCAAAAGGGCAATTTTGCCAACATTACTATTTAAACAAGGGATTCTGCTGGCACAAGCACGCAGGCAGACACAGACATCACCCGCTGCCCTGCTCCCAGCTTGCAGAACCCAAGGACACCCTGTCCCCTTTGCTGCCAGCCGGAGCTTGATGTGGTTAAGAACACGGAAATCCCTTCTCCTTTTGGATCTGATGAGAACACCAAACAGATCAGGAAGTTCTGCTTTAGTTGCCTCCCCCCCAACCCATCTTCCTTCTTCCCTTCCAGGTGGCAACGGGAAGGCACAGGGAGCCCTGGAGCCCCCCTTTACCAGCCTTTGGCTCTGCCCTGGAAGACTGACGATGAGGTTTTGACACTAATCATGTACTTGGGCACTTCATACAGAGGGTGATGACCCCAGTCCCTCCCCAGGTGCAGGTACATGGTTCTCCTCCTCCCAGTCACACTGAGGGACCAGTCTCTACTCACGGGACCAGGAGGTTAAAGAAAAGGATGAGCAGCAGCCAAGTGACAAGAGAAAAGTTTGGCATGAGGTCCATTGCGCATCCCAGCCTGCCCTGAGAGCATCCGTCTCCTGTGAAGCCTGGCCTTCAGCCACGGCCAAGCTCACACGACAGAGAAGGAGAAGCTGTCTTGCTTGTTGGTTGCTCAAACTTTAACCCTTGGGCAGGTTCCTCCCTGGATTGAGATGTCAATAAGATGCCCAGCTCCGAATGTCTTGAGAAACTGCTGAAAGGAGAGATTTTACAGGAGGAAAAGTTAATACAGTGTGTCAACTCCGTAACTCCTTTCTCCTGCCTCAGGCCCAAGCTCTATGGGCTTCACAGGGGACTGCAGGGGAGCCCCTGGCTGTTTCTACAACAGCAGTGATACTGAACCAGACCTGCTCCTCCTTACCCTGTCCAGTCTTGCTTTTGCTGGCTTCATCCCTTTTATTGAGGGGTATAATTGGGAGAGCTAAGGAATTGCTACTGTCCCCCCTAACCCAGCTCCTGCTCCCGGCTCCCTAACCCAGGTTTCTGGCTGTGCGGATGTACTTTCCCTTGTGCCTCTCCCTCCCATCTCCATTTACCTTTTCCTCCTGCACCTCCTCTTTAGGGCCCAGGAGATAAGGGGCTGGAGGAGACAGACTGGCCGGGAAACACTTACCTAGGTTGAAAGGGGTCTCTTATCCTCAGGATCACAGACTCAGTGGGGAGAAGGATGAGGTCCTGTGGCGACACAACCTGTGCTTTCCCCTGAGCCGATGGGAGTTCTGCCAGGGTCCCACTGCCTGGGTTAGTGGTTTTGCTGACCAGGGCTGGGGCATGGGGCTCACCGGGAGGTCAGCCAGCACCAATGCTCCCCAGCCACGGTGCTTAGGGATGGGTTCCCATTTCCCTTTTACCCCAAACATTGTTTGTTCTTGGGCATCGCACATGATGACTTCTGTTGTTTCACTGTAGGCAGCTCAGCATCCTCCCGCAGACACACACGTGGGACCAGCTGCTTTCTACCAGAGAGCAGGATAAATCCCTTACACCTATGAGCAGACTATGCTGGTGGGCAGCTGCAGGGATGGGTCGGGACATGGCCTTCTTTGCCCCCATCACACTGGGAAGGGCCATGAGTCTCCTTCACGCAGCCCAGCTTGGTCCCCTTCCCCATGTCCTCTGAGCCCACCAGCAGACCCTCATGGATGAGGGGAGATAATAAGCAGCCAAAGACCCCACATACGCATCAGTCTCCTGCGCCAGGGTTTGCTCTCCTGCGCCAGGGTTTGCTCTCCTGCCTTTGGCACACTCAGCCTTGAAGAAACACAAGCACACCATTGCCTGAATCCACAGATCTCAGCAAATCATAGTTGATAAGTAGTCCACCTCCCACCTAAAATTGCTGCCACGGCTCAGAGCTGCAGGTGGGGTGATTCTAAACACTCACTGTCACATACTTGTATACAAATTGAATGCATTAAAGTGGTGCTTTTACACTTCCACAGCCCTTTCGACCAAATGCTATGGTAGAGGATATACTTACAGAGGCTGTTTTTTTAATGTCTGTATCACTGAAATGACACCCAGGAGGGATAAAGCAGAGGGGAAGGTGCTCAGATCATGTTTCCTGGCAACATTTAAAGGGTTTTAGCATTGTGGGCAAGCAAACCACGCAAGAGTGCTGCAGGTGAGGCTGCATTTTCTAAGACAAAGGGAGAAGATTGCCCAAGTTTGAGCTACACAGCTCTTGCCTGCCCAAGGCAGGGAAAACATCTCTTAGTACTGAAAGGGGGAGTGATGAATGCTCCCCACTGCCCTTGTGCAGCAGATGTGCTAAAACAAGCGCAAAATCACAGCAGCAGCAGCAGACTGGGTTGGTATCAATGCTTCTCCTAATTTCACCTGTTTCACAGAATTGTTACTCCCCCCCCATTTCAGATAATAACCTTAATAGGAATTGTCTCAGAAAAAGCTCTTAAACCCCATTGTTAAGTCGCATTAATGGCTTTCAATGGCTTCTTCAATGCACTGGGCTACAGGCACAGAGATGGTTTATAGCCCCTCTGATGCTTCCAGGGTTAATGATCTGTATTTGTGCAGGGTCCAGAGTAGTCAAAGGGAACCTCCTTTTCCAGGCCATGCCCAGACATGGCCTCAGACCCTTTGACATCTCCCTTCTTACTGACACCAACATGGTGCCATTGCTTTCCGCATTAGTAAGAAAACCCAAGGACTCTAAAGAGGCTTGTGGGAGCCCTGGCGATATTCACAGTGCATAGAAAGACTATTCTGACACCATGGAGACAGGAGTGACTTAGTGTGACCCACGTTCTCCCCATGGCAGGGTCTCCTATAGTCCTGGACACTGCCATGGCCCCACATGTTCGTCCACTGGCCATCACACAGTCCATTGCACCGCGGTGACTCTTGGCATGTTTGCTCTTGTCACACCACCCTGACAGCAATCCGGGTTCAATATTGACCCACATGACATCGACCAGTCCTTATCGCAGCAGTGGCAGGGAGCTTGGCTTTCATGTGCTGGATACTTTCCCTGGGTTTGTGTTCCTGTCCTCAGCACCCTGCTGCTGTGGTCAGCACCCTGCACTCCTCTGCACCAAGAGGGGATGTGTGGCCAAGCAAGGTAGGTGTGCGGGGATTCAAAAGCTGATGGTCACCATGGTTAACATGAACAGAAGGGGAGTTGAGCTGTGGTATCTGGCCATAGTTTTAGCTGCTATATTGTAGACTCAAAGATTTTCCTTTCCTCCACATGCTGTGGAGAAACCCATGTTGTAACATACGATAGCCTCCTAACAGATACAGCAAAACGTCAGCCTTGCTAAAAATCAGGCTTTTATTCACCGATTGTCCCATCTTTAACAATTCTCTTCTCGTGTTCCTCTTGTCCCACAAATGGGATAATGAGCTGTTTATTTCTGGCTCTTCCTTACAAACCTTGCTCTCAATGAGCCTCTTGAAAGGACTAAATGGGCAAGCACCAGATGTACAACTTCCTTGAAGAGCTCCAGCAGCCGAGGGATGACGGGGGGCTGGCACTGCTTTCTGCCTGCCCTCTCGCTGAGCCTGAAACCACACAGTGCTTCATGCCTGGCTATTTCTGAGACCTCCGCAGAGAAAAAGCACCACGTTGCTCCTTTCATCCAGCAAAGCTGCTGAATCCTCCTGTAAGCGTCAACAGCTGAAACCCATCTCCCTTTCACTCCTCTATAATTTCCAAGAAAGGATGGAAAATGACAAGCCACAATCAGTGTTACAGCATAAAACCAATCACATAAACACAGAGGGGACAGTGCTGTGTGCACCCCCCACACACTTGGACACCAGCTCCTCCAAGGACAGCCTCTCCTTTGCCTGCCAGAGAAGAACTTCTCTGTCTTTTCAGGCCTCCCAGCTGGTGGCTCGGGCTCACTTGTAAAGCAGCCAGTGCTTTACAGAAAGAGAAGTGGCACTGACACATTTGCAATGACCTCAATTTCTGCTGAGCCTCTTCCAGATCAGAAGTCAAGCCAGAATAAAACAAAAGTCATGATGCAGCCCTGAAGACATGAGCTTTAAACACACGACATACAGCCCTTTCTACCACAATCCACTTACCTCCAAGCCCACCCTATCTCATAGGGACACATGTTAAAGCCAGCCCAGTGGGTGTAATCCATCTTAGAGCCAGGATCTCTGCTCAGCCAGACCCAGCACTCAGAGCAGCATCATTGCTCAAAGGCAGAGTTTGGTCCATCTCTTCTCTGGTGCCTGGGCTCTGGTTGATTTTTGCAGGCACATCCTGAGCATGGACTAAGGGGCAGGGATGAATTTGTTTCATTTGTGATTCATTCAGCTTTGTGGACAACCCACCAGCAGCTGCTGGCTTCAAAGCACCCTGAGTATGCTCAGGCACAGCCCAGGCCAAGAATCCAATCAGGTATGGCTGGAAGCTTCTCACTCAACCTCACCAGGAGGATTTTTCAGTCCACATCCCAGTGATTTTTCTTACTCAATCCACCAGGATTTTTCTATAGGAGCTAAAGCCAGATGTGTAGCTGGTGGGATTAACTTCTACTTGCTTCATGAAAAGCTTTATTGAAAATGAGCATCTTTTTCTCACCTCTTTAATTTCTTCTGTGGTCCAGAGGCAGCTATGGATCAATGAAAGTGTTTTCATCGATCACCCTGGATGGTTTTTGCTGGATGGAAGATTGAAATGCTGAATCCTGCTTCTGCCAGTCCTTTCTATAGTGAGGAGTTAAAACATTTCCTAATTTCCACCAGGTTACGTGAGGTTTTATCCCAGAGGATACAGTCTCACAGCAGATTAAGTCATAATCTTGTAAACCAATCCAGAAATTTGCCCTGCTTCATCCCAAATTCTCCATAGTTTAGCTTCTCCAATGACTCCAACTGCTCTGCTCCTCCCCTGCCTCTCACCTCTGGGGTGTCTATACCCATCATATCTACCATCTATACCTATATAAAAACCAATACAAAAATATATATAAAAGAGTTTGTGCTTACAAGTTGGGTCTTGTACTGTTGGAATTAAAACTCAAATTAGGTCAGTCATGTTCCCCTGGTAGGGAAAGAATGATAGTGCTGGAAAACAGACAGTTTAGAGGGACCCAAAAATAACTCAACCTGCTGTTCTGTAAGAAAGATGTGTTTCCTTCGCCCTGCACTGAGGATATTTGCAATTGAGGCCACTTGGGCACAACCAGTCATACAAAACGTGGCTTGGTCCCACAGGCAAAGCTGGCCTGTGCCTCAATTTCCTCCTACCAAAGGAGGGATATTAATCCTTCCCAATTCAATAGGGCTGCGGTGAGGTTACCTGAGTTTGTAAGGCATTTTATCACTGTTGGCATTAGGCCCCAGGCTATATTACACATGTCGTCTTCCAGACTTGCTTTTAGCCTTATCTGCACTGTCTGTTCAGCGCAGAAAGTGCAAGCATTTGCATGAACTCAGATTATCAAGGGTCAGGGTGAAGGACAAGCCCATGGCTTCACCACTGTGAGCACTGTTGCTTTGCTAGATAGAGTGCATGTCCCAGCCAGATCAGCACACGTGGTGCACTGAATGCCCTGGAAATTGCACAGTGCAGGGAAGAGCCTTTGAATGAAATTGTGGGTGTTGGCTGCTTCTTCCTCTGAGCTGTTATTGTCGCTGGAATGCATCAATAGTTTGTTGTTTGCTCATTCCTCCACAAGACAGATGCAGATTCTTGGACTGTGCAGATGACTTCACCAGTTTCGGTGCTGCTGAGAAACTTGCCTTGTGAAACCTCACTGAATGACTTCATGCATCAGACTCTTCCGATTTAGGATTATCCTAACTCATTCACAACCAGTAATGAACATGCCAATTGCCTACTTAATGAAGGTCTCTACCAGTGGCCACATCGCCTTGGCTTAGCGGGACATGGCCTGCATTGCAAAGGAAACAAGACAGCGAAAGGACTCCTGCTGTTGGGGCACAGTGGAAGTGAATCAAACCTCAGCAAAAACATGTGTTCAGCTGAAGTTCTTTTTGATTTTGTGGGAAACGCAGGTTTCAAATGAAAATAATTGGTGAGGCAGGAGGTGCAGAGGGAAAAACCAACAAGAGGCAGGCTTAAAAAGAAAGAAGCAAAGAGAAACATAAATAACCCTGGAGCAAAAATGCAGAAGGAAGAAGAATCAAATGAGACAAATAGGAGGAAAAGGATCAGTAATGAAAGCCCAGATTACTTGATTCAGTCAAGCCGTTGCCTGGGCTGGGCAGGTCAGGGCAGGAAGCCAATCTCTGTGTTTTTTTCTGGTATTGTTTAGACTACAAATGCTGTGGCAGATTTCCCATCCACTCCAGTGTTTATGTCCATGCTCCAATCCTAACCACGATAACATGTGCGGAGGAAACACCTTCTGAGAAGAGTAAGGGCTGGAAGCGGGAGGATTACGCACTCTGGAGCCGGATGACTTCAGAAAAGCACTTCTGCATCTTCTGGCAGTTTTGCAGGATGTCTCATTCACAGAACGCTGCACTGTGAGGATTTTGATCTTCAAAATGGGTATGTTGATACCTCTGGGTTATTACAAGCTATCAGCCACACAGGACTGCTTGTATTTATACAACACTGCATTATTTATAATATCCCTTTCAGGAGAGATATTGTATGAGATACGAATTCTTTACTCAACAGTTTGACTTCTTCCTCCCTCTCCCTCCACCCCCCAACTCTCCCACTTGGAAAACATTGATTTCTCCCCCTCATTTTTCCCACCAGAGCTGTAGCAAACCTGACTGGGTTTAGTTTACTTCTCTAGGCCAGATGCTCAGCTGGTGAAAATCCCCAACAATCAACCTGGAATAACAGAGCTGCCCTGATTTCCATCAGCTGAGATCTAGTCCTGCACCCCCATCAGCACCTTTGTGGGAATTGATCAATGGCTGCTACCACTCTGCAGAAGAGGACAAGTATTATTTGAGGGGATGAAGGTGTACAGAATAGTGGCCCCACTATTCTGTAAGTGGTTTCCACTTCTGAATAGGTTTCGACTCTCCCTTATTCAGGATCTGGAAGAAGCTTCTCACTGCAAAATAACAAAATATTTAAGGCTGATCAAATTTCAGGTGGAAACCATTAGAGTCAGTTTAGCTGCAAAGCAGCAGGGGTTGTAAGATTTTACAGTCCAGAACAAACAGTGAGGAATTTCAGTGTTACATTTTCACTGTCCTGAGCTGTTAACTCATCAGCATGCTGGCAAGGCACCCAGAAACTTCCTCAAGACAAAAAAAAAAACAGAAAGAGGCTAGAAAATATTTTCTTTTTCCCCAAAAGAAATGTACCAAGGACACACGTTTCCAAAAGGGTTCTTTTAATTAGAAGCAAGTTTGCAAAAGAAGAAGTAACTCTCTCATATAAAATAGTGGAGTGGTGAAGGTGAGGCTAACAAGAGGTGTGGAACAAAAATCCAGGGCAAATCCCCAAGGAAACACTGAATTAAAAGCAACGATCCAATAACCGTAGTACACTGAAGGGTAACTCAAACACAGCTGTGTAAGGTGGTCCTACCCCTAAACTGACAGCAGATACCAAATCAGAGGACGGATTCCACCCCAAGAGTGGCAAAGTGAGCGGCTACAAACTCACCGTAACATGGTGTCCTTGTATCTTTCTGCTACCCAAGAGCTCCCACCACACTGTGACAGCTCCCAGCACTGCACAGGAGCATGACAACATCAAAGGGGGAGCACCCGTGGCACTTCCTAGCTGCCCCTCCTGCAGAATGCCACCACATGGTAGCAGAAAGGTGTCATTCCCAGATCTAGAGAATAAGACATAAATGGGAGAGCACTCCAATATAAAGCTCTGTAACCCCATTCTAGTCTCTATATCCAGTGATTCAAGCCCCAAGAAAGTGCACAGTGATCAAACAGCATCAAAATAATGAATTTCCTGCCAAGTCTTGAGACTCCAAGGCCATTTAAGATGGGAAGGTGGCAGCTTTGAAAAGACAGAATTCTGAGTCAGAGCCTGAATTTCAAGTCCCAGTGGTATCTCACTTGTTGTTCAAACAGATCTCACCTGTTCAATGTGTTATGCGTGTGCTTATCAGTTGTGGCTCTCTTCTACCAGGAGGAGCAACCTTTACACCTTCACAAAGTACAAAGCCAACTTTGTCTGGGAGGGCTGGGGGTGGAGATGCAGGGGAGAAGGGATACAGAAGTACAAAGAACTGATGGGACTTGTCAGGTGGAGCCATTTAATGCCCATGCCCAGCCCAAAATGTTCAGTAAATGCGCTACCAATTCAAGGGTGGCTTTCCCTAAGGTGGTTTCAATGGGTACTCTACAACCATGTGGCCATGCATGTGGCTTTGTGTAAACACCACGGCAACATACCTCTCCCCACGTGACCTCTAGTATTGCCATGATGATGTATGGACTCCACACGTCAGCAAAACCCTATAAAAACAACCTAAGAAATGTGATTGAACTAGCAGGAACTCCAGGTTGAACGAAGCTGTTTGCAGTACAACCTGCCCATCCAGCAACTGCTCTGTATTGGCTTTTCCTCTCCAAATACAACCCCTCATTGCATGTGCCCTTCTGGCTGCTATTGACAAAGGAGATCACTACAGATAGGAGGTCTAGGAATCATATTCAGTTTTAGATATCACAGGTTTCTAGGACTTCAAGAAGTCCAGTGGCCCTGATAAGGGTTATCTTTCTTGTGGGATATTTTTGGGATTTTGTTTTTAACATTTCCCAATAAATTCCTTTTCTGAAAAGATTTTTCAGAAATAAGTTGCCCTGCATGATCTAAAAACAGCAAGTGGGAGAAGACACCAGCGCTCTGTATGTATAAACAGCCATCTTCCCTCCATTTTTGGAGAGCAGACTGGATAATCTTTGGATGACCCAATGGATTTCTTGAGGGAAGCAATGACAAGGATAATAAATGTATCCCTGTGTCAAGACAGATTTGGACATTTATTCTAAACAACTGCTGCAGCAGCTTCTGGCAGAGACCTGGGTATAAACAGGAAAACGAGATCCTGGCCCATCTGAAAAGCATCACTGGCTTTAACACTCAAAATGAAGAGGGAAAAAAAAATCCTTTTGGGTAATGGATTAGTTTCTTTTTCTGGATGTTTTTTTTCCTTCTCTCCAGTAATGCCAACTGCTTCCAAAAGTGGGATCACTGGTCGTGGTGTGATCCTTTAGCAAACACTGATGAAACCCCTTGCTCTGGGCTCTCCCTTCTCCATGCCTGCCCCATGAAGGAGTTTCACAGAGGTGACTCTCAGGGTAGGGAAAAAGAGACTTCCAATGAAAGTAAAACAGTTCCCTCTCCTGTCCCTACTCACTGCTGCCACTTGCACCCGAGCAGCACTGGTAGTGCACCAAAATTGGAGGATTAAAAGCTGGGAATGGAAAATATTCCACCCAAAGGTGTGGGCTGTGCTGAAGACTATGTGTCATACTGACTTTTGGGGGATAAAAATGTTCCACTTAGAGTGGAACAGTGCAGCTTTTTCACTTATGTGCTCTTTTGCACATGATTTATGATAGGTACAACCTGAGGTTTGGTGCCGTTGGGAGCAACGGGAGCATTGCTGATGGTGATGGCTGGTGTCATCTCAGCCCTGGAAGGGGGATGGACACTTAGCCACATTTTTCCTGCAGGGAATTGGATATTTCCATGGCTACTGCATGAAAAATGAGCTCCTATTAAATCCAGCACCAAGAGACCCCAAGAATCACGGCAAAGTAAATAAACAAAATATCCTAAGAAGGTGTTTTAAATATAAGCCTTCATTTTTCAAGACTGTTCTAAACAAGAAGACAGAAACAGAAGTGGATTTGATGGGTGAAGTTATTGTAACAGGACAAGTAATGTTTAAAAGGCATATTTCAAAGCTGTGATTCCCAGAGATTACACGTATGAAATAGAGCTTTCTTGCTAACTGATGGAGTGCTTCCTTCCAGATAGAACAATTTACCTGATATCTGAGGTAAATAAAATCTACCCATTAATCATATTTTCTAAGGACAGCACGTTAACAAGAAGGCACAGGCATCGTGCATGTAGCTATACAGGATCCTGGGCAGCAGAACAAACATCCTATGCTCATCTTATGGATGAGCAGGGCAGTGCACTTCCATGCTCTGCAATTGCTTAAGTAAAATAAAACCACTGTGGGCTGGACTGGAACAAAAATACCTTTGTTTGGATCAACAGGTCCTAAAGGAATCACACCTAACCTATTATCTTGGCAGCAGCCAGAAGAAAAGAGCCATACAGCCAACTCAGCAAGCTCAGGCTTTTGAGCAGCAGATGGTTCTGAGAAAAAAGGAACAGTCTCTTCTCCTCACTTTGTATAAATCGTGCTGCTCCCCACGCTGTCATTCAGTGGAGCAGTGGCCACAAAGTCCATTTCCTTTATTCCCCATTGTTCCCTTGCTTTTTTGCTCAATGAGGTATCAGATCAGCCCCAGGGAGTAACTGCACCTTACACCGATACAGATCTGGCAATACTCAGGAGATAACAGAGCTGCTTGCACTATGCTTTCCTTTGGAACAAACTCTTCAGTGTTCCATCTACTTCCTACTAATCTATATCCCTAAGCCCTTAGTGGTCCTTGAACAGCACTACTTCTCATACCCGTTGGATAAGCACCACTAAAATTTCAACAGCAATTGCATTGCTATGTCACATGGATATAAAACAAGGTGTTTAAAATATGTAATCTGATGCAAGAAATAACAAAAGAAAACAAATCAGAAAGTCATGTAGATGATTTTCTCTAAGAAACAAAAAAAAAAACAGACTGCAAAGAAATTTTGGCAGCTCAGTAATTAAAGCAAAGTCCATATGGCTTAAGAGAACAGTCAAAGTGCGCAGAAGGCAGTGGGGGTTTTGTTTGCTTTGCATTCCTCTTCACAGTGAGCTCAGTCATTCTTTTAGAGCCCCTTCTCCATCCCACACATATCCTATGCAGGTGCAGAGAGGGGGATGGCTCACAAGGTTTTGGCTCAAGCTCATGTCTTTGTATATTCCTTGCCATCTAAGGAGCTGTGTGGGGATCATTATCCCAAACTCAAAAGCCCTTAAACACACCCACTGGAGTTTTTGGTTTTGAACTTTTTCTTTCTGGAGCCTTTGGAGAGGAATAGCAATCCAGTGCCAAAGCTATCCAGAATGTGTATGCACCAAGAGCAGCAGCGCTTGGAGGCATTGCCAAAGAGGAAAAGCAGTTCTGAGCTTGTCTGCCCTGTCCAAGAGGCACTGAAAGGCGACAGCAAGGCTGAGCTTGCCCTTGGACCTCAACTGTTCAGGTGAGATGCCACCAGGCTACTTCTAACCAGCCCCTGTGGGCAGGAACAGGCAGCACTGTAACCAATGCCAGGTTGATTTCACCAACCTGCCTTGAAGACACCAGCACCCTGTGCCACAGCTGTCCCACATCCCTCCAGAGAGGCCAGGGACAATTTGCAATAGCAGCAGTGCCCACACGTGCCCTGATGGGATGTCAGGAAGCAGCAGGGTATCAATTGTCCTGGCTGACTTACATTCATCTGGGAGGACATGCCAGATGCTGGAGCGGCAAGGACTTGCCTACTTCCAAATTCAGCTTTCTAACTCCTGTGGTTAAAATGTCTGGTGAACCAGGGCTCTTGTTAGGTCCAAGGGCTGGACTTGGATTCTTTAAACTCCTGATAACTTCCTTGCAAGTAAACAACTTGCTGCAAAATGTGACAAGACTCAGGAAAAGGACAGAAAAGAAGAAAACAAAAAGTGACTTATACACAAGGATGGAAAAGAAACTAAAAATCCTCTCTCTTCTTTCAAAGGCTATAGCTTCAAGGGCACAAAGAAGACTGTAAATGCGTACAAGGTAATTCATGACCCTAATGCTTGCAGAACCTGGTTAGCTGTATTTGGAGACACTTCTGCCAGATACAAAGCTGAAGAATCAATAAAAGGCACCTGTGGACACCAAAACTCACCCAGTGTGTGTGATGTGTCTTTGCACAATCAACTCAAACAAACCCAGCTACTGTGTACTGGTTTACACACCAGTCAGCAGTACCATGGAGTCTGGGCAAGAAAGGGTGTTCAACTTCTATTGACAGGGCAGGATAACTTTGATGATCAGAAACCTCCTCAGTTAGTAGACTCTCTAGCCTGTCGGTGCAATCTTAACTGAGAGATTCCTCTGGCTTCCTGGGTTGTGGCCACTGACTTCTTAAAAGTGACCAATTCCAATGGCACATGGAGTCCATGAGGGAGGATCAGAGCCACACCAAAAATAAACTGACCTTGCATCTGAATTCTTCCCACTTCCTTCACCCACTACTGCCTACAGCGCTCTTTTGAGTCATCTCCTCTTCCAAAGGTCCTGTAGTTGGAATATTTAAAGAATGCAGCAGGTCCCATTTGAACAACAAAGAAAAGCAAGTCAATAATTCAGTATAAATACACTGGGAGTGAGCCTAGAGCAGACACAGTGACACATCTGAGCCTAAATTGATCAGCCAGTGCTCCTAATCTGTGGAGCAGCAATGAGGAGAGAGGAGATGTCTGCTTTTCATGTAGGGTTTTGTCCTTTTTATGTCTTCCTACTTGGCTTTGATGGCAGGGAAAAATTAAAAAGAAAAGAGAAAAGCTAGAGAAAAAACAAAAGAAAAAGGAGCCTGGGAGGTTTTATGTTTTCTCTTCAAATCACATTACAAAGTCACTCATTGCATCTAGGGAATTCACCTCCTTGTCTGGGAAAGGCAGGACAGAAGGAGGGGAGAGAAAGAAAGAGAAAGAGGAAAGAGAAGGGTGTGGGAGCTGCTTCCTGAAGCAGTGTTACAAAAAGCAGTTAAAAAACCCCTACTATTCACAAGTGGTTAAAATCATCACTTCTCAGAATTCCTTTTTTTTTTTCCTCTTTTATACAAAGGTTCAGCTCGTTCAGCTCCACGTTTTTAGAGTTGATTGTCTTCAGGAAAAATACCCAAACCCCAGCCTCATCCGTGTTCCCATCCATTTCTACCCTGATAGAGAAGTTACCCACAGTTCACCGCACGCATAGTCACTGCGCCGGGTCCCCCCGAGTGCCGCCGGCAGTTGGGCTCCATCCTCCATTCCCATCTCAAACAAAGGAGGAGAACCCTGTCACTGGAGTCCGGGAGCCGGGCGCGGGCTGTCCCGTTGGGGTGTACACCCCTCCTGAGCTCTGTGTCGTGATGACAGTCTGGAAATAGGGTTCTGTCTCGCTGGCGGCACACTCCTCGTATCTGTAGGATGCTGGGTGCTTCACACCTTTCTGCTGCCGCTTCCATGAGTTGTAGTAGGTGGGGTCGCTCATGTAATGGTTCACAAAGGAGTGCTTTGGCAACTCATCTTCATAATCTGAGTCAGTGGCCTGGAGCATCAGGAAAAAAACAAACATAAATCAGCCATTAGCATCCAGGATTTAGCCTGTTCCACCTTAGAAGAAATCAGAGACAAGTTTAATATCACCAGCTGACAAAAGCTGTGATTATAGGGTAGGATGGTTTGTAGTCCGAGTGTAACACATGCTGGCCTGTAGAAAAGCACTGTGCTTTGGTTTAGCCAGGCTTTGCTGCTAGAGGGAGAGTCCCCTGATGAACACTGGTGATAAGAGATGCAGAGAAATCCCTCCTAATTCATTGCAGAATGCTGCGGCGGGAGCTATGTTGACAGAAGATGCACGGAAGTGTAGAGACGCCACAGCTTTCAATCACATAATCAGCAAGACTGCAATTACAACTGAGAATCTCTTTCCTGATGCAAGGACATCCCTGCAAACATACTGAAGTTAGCCAGACGTGCTGTTGTTTGTGGTGGTCAAACCAGGGCACTTGCACAGTGCTCTGCATTGAGCTTTTAAGCATTGAAAATTAGTTCTATTACTGAAAAGGAATTATGCAAAATCACCGGGTTTTTTTTCAGGCAAACACATCTATCTGTATATGTTCAGGCTGATTACTGGTGGTACAGCAAGACGCATAACCAGCGGTGACAGAAGAAAGAGAACGCAAAAACTGGAGAACAATGGCCAGACAGGAGGGGTGGCTTTCTTGGGACGGCTTGGGAACAGCTCTGTGTTCAGAGTGAATCTACACACTTGAAACATTGATGCACGACGGCTGCATAGCTTTAAAGCTCGTATCAGTAGTGAGTGAGAGCTCTAGTGAAATATAACCAGCTAAGCTTTGTGCATCTGTCCCTCCTCTGAAGTACTGCTGCTGGGATACAGCTGGAGGAGTCACAGAGGGCTTGTGCATCTCCGAGTGCAGAGATCACAGCAAAGCCACAGTATCTAAGTGCCCATTTTCCTTCTGTTCCCACCTATAACAGACCCATCCCATACAGCACACGAGCATTTACCCAGTCATTTCTGTATCTCATGCCTTCTCTCAGAATCAATCCTTTGAGCATGCAAAAGCTTTTATTCCCCCCCCCCCCAATAATCCACATAAGCAATTCTAAAGGCAATTAAATATCAAAGTAGTAGCTGCCTAAGACTTGCAAGAGAGAGGCAGGTAAGTGCAGCTCGTAACAGTTAGTTGCTGCAATCAGTTTCAAAAGGTTGGTATCATTCTGATCTATGATACCTCACAGCAAACACACACCCTTCTTGATCCTGTCTGTCACACAACTAGTCTCTCCTTCTCTAAAGCTCCTTTTTAATGGTCTCTGAAGAACAATCCTCAAATGCCTTGCAAACCATCGTTTGAAAAGGGCACTGCATCCATCATCCCACTTCTTTGCCTAGATAGCTGCTTCAATACTATTTTGTGCCCATTTTGCAGCACAGAGTGTGATGGACAGAGCTGAGAAATTTTTCCCAGTTTTCCAAAAGTCTGAGTAAAGCAGGTCTTTACAGCTTGGCAAAATTGCCCTTCCTCCATTACCCATGCTTTGGCTCTTTCGGAATGATGTACTGTTTGATTATTTGAAGACTACAAAGCCTCAGGTGCCTTGACATGTAATTACTATTACAACAAAACCCTACCAGCATTTAATACTTATTCCACAAGGAACTCGACAAGTCTATCTCCTAGAAAAACACTCCTTTGCACCAACTGCCAGCCTTGAGAAGCCAGCACCCAACTCCCTCTACTGACCTTCCTGAATAGGTGTTTTTTGTGGCGTGCCTGGAATATTCCCAGATTTGGACCACTTCATAGCCAGAGGGTGCAGGCAACAGTTCCAGAGCCTTGGCACCAGTGCAGGGAACATCCTGCCAGCACTGCCCAGTCTATTTTTGTCAGGGGCTCCAACAACAGTGCCTCTGCTGACTGCAGATGTGGCAGCATGGCAGGGCATAGCAGCAGGCAGCGACAGCTCAGGCTGGCTCATTCTTAGCTGCAGATGCAACCAACTTTACCTGCAGACCAAAGATCCCCAAACCCTGGTTTCTTCCATTCTTATCAAGAAAAGAGTTGTTACACTTTGCACCAGCCTACACCTTCAAACATTCTGCTGCAGCTCCACCGTCTACCATTAAGGTTAAAAGTGCCTGGGAAGATGAGGGGTGATGTGGGCATGCAGAAGAGAAGTCTCTGCATCCTGAGCAGGTTATGGGTCACTCCTTCCCCAGTCCACCATCACTATGACTGACTTGGACACTCTCCAAAGAGACAAGCCCCTGCTGTAAAGATGAATTACAGCTGAGCTGAGGCATCACAAACATAATGTAAAGAAAAGAAAACCCACCACAAACTTCTAGTGGCTCCTTACTGGTCTCCCTGATGTCCCCACAGACATATAGAAACAAGACAATTTAAAGCTCTAAGAAGAAATGCTGAGAAGCTGCATCCAGAAGACCAACACAGGACTTGCTAGGTGTAATAATATACTGATGGTGGCCCTTGATTTCTGTCCATTGCTAGCAGAAAAACACTCACCACAAAACTAATATAATTTCTGTACCTAAGCCAAGTTCTTTCAAGACTGCCAAAAGTCAACATAATAAAGAGGAGAAATACTGGGAACGCTTTTAGATGGGCTGCTGCCATTTGAAACTTGGACTTACCATGAACAGAAAGAGGGAATTCAAAACAATACCCTCTGCTGATAATCTGTTCGTGATACCAAGTGAAAGAGAACACTGATTTGGTGTAAATAAGGCCAGTGCCTTTCAGAAGCAACTTTCATGAAACATATATAGCCGCATTCGACTATTATTAGCACTGATGCTGGAAAGAATAACCTCCTTGTTAGTGCCAATTCAGTCTGTTTTCTTTGTGTTTCCCACAGAACAGGCAGGAACTGACTATTCCAATGTTTCTAAAGTATCTTCGAAGTTCTGCTCTGAACCATGCTTACCAGCAAGGAAATTCCTAAATTTCCATCCCACATCCCTCTCTGCCCTGATGAAAATCAAGAAGTAGCAAGATAAACCTGTTTTGCATGACAATGAAGACAGCTTATACTAGAGGATTACTTTTTAGTGGTTTTTAAACTATCGAGTAAATAGAAATGCTGCAGGGTTTTTTGCTTTGTTTTCAGTTTTCTCCCTTCCCTGACTGTGGCTTTGTTACCTTGGAAACCTCCATAGGCTGAAGCGGGATTGGGTGTGCGGTGACATTACCAACTGTCAACCAAAGGTGCATGGATGCCTTTGAAATAACAAATGCAGAAAATAGGAGCCTATTTAAGTATTTTATTGATAGCATAAAGTACCCGAGTGCTGTTCAGAGGCAAGTCAGCAACCAGAGTTGGCCAGCTTAGTGAATGGGAAATGTGCAAATAGCTCCAATTACCTTCCATTTTTTTAAAGTGACTGCATAAGGAACAACTTTATGAGATTATTTCTAAAAATGTAGAAGGCAGCAGTTTCTTCTGGTTGACATGAAATGAATGTAATTGAAATGAAATGCTGTAAAAGAAACAAGGTAGCCTAGTATGCAAAAAGATTTCTCTGGACACAAGGAGCCCTTGCTTTTTTAATGTGCCACCTGCAGCTGGTTTCCACACAGTGCCCAACTTGTCAAAATCATGAGGACTTTGTTGGAAACAAGTTAAAACATATTCCCTATTAAGTGTTAAGTGGAAATTTGTAATATCTTCCTACTGAGCTGAGAAACCAAAAGCCAGCTGCAGAGAGCACCTGGAAAGACCAGAGCACCACCAGCATTTAGCACTGACTGATAACATGTGCTATGTGGGAGAATACTATCTCCTCAAAACAGGTTTTGGGAGACCACAAGGACATGTGAGAACACACAAACAGACACCATTCCCTTCTGTAGAACTGCTCTTCCATGACTTGGTGCCATCGCAGATATATCTTCACATTTCTGTACATGGTGAACACCAGATTTCTTCAGATTATCTGTCCAGAACCTCGTCCACTTGACTCATTATCTAAAAGCCTATTATTATTAATCACTTGGAAATTACACTCTTAGCACTCTCTTGCTCCATACCTGCCAATTAAACACTTTAACCTCATTAACAGCACTAGTGCTTGGCTTTCATGACATGGAGTAAGTTAACCTCTTGATTTATGGATACCGAGTACTGTTTGGTCTTCTTGATTTTCTTTGTTTCTCTCTTGCTCTCCTCGTCAGGAGGGAGCTCGGAGGAAAGCTCCCAGGCAGATGAATTGCAAGTGCAGTCAGTCAGCCTGAGAGTTTTTCACAGACTTCTTCATGCTCAGTAAAGCCCATGAGATTTGAAGCCAGAGAGCTTCCTTCTTTTCCATATAAAATCTTCACACCTCAGGCAACAGGGGTAAGACTAAGCAGCAACAAGATGACATGGGGGTTGAAAGCAAAAGCACAGATTTTGGCTCTGCCTGGCATTTTGTGCATGGTGTTAAGTGGAACTTGATATCCATGCAAAGATGTATTAGAGGGAACAGCATTAAGGACCCCTTTTTGCTGCAGATGACCCAACCTGTGTAGAGCTCTTATATAAAGATATCTTTAACTCTTCATATAATGGGAAACACTTCTTCTGCCTGTGAAGAGAGATGGAAATTCTGAAATTCTCAGAAAACAGAACTTGTTGTTAAGATCTCCTCTGAGAATAGAAACACACAAAAAAATAGAAAAGACAAACAGGAAGAGCTAATAGGCACAGGAATACTCAAAAAGAGAGTGGTCAAACATGTATACCCACCTCTGCCCCAACTGACCCTCAACTCCTGTCTGTACAAGCAAACACAAACAGCATTTTCAGGCTGATCAAAAGGCAGCATCTCCTATTGCTACCTCTACTGGGAGTGTATTAACATTTCATGACTAAAAGCACACCCCACCACAAGAAAAACCCAACAGGCATCAAAGACATTATACAGACAGGCTGCATATCTAAGCCCCAAGGAAAAACAGGAGGCATATTTTGTTCAGATACTCACATACACACACAGATTCACAGAAACATTAGAATCTCAATTGAGACCTTCAGGCTTGACTGCAATACACAGTAAATAAATAATATTAATAATAGCCTGAGAAAAAAACCAAAACAAACCCAAAATTACTTTCTTCTATGATGCACAAACAGTGCATACAGAAGGCAGTAATGACACCCTGCAAGTAGACTTCAGCACATTACCAGGAAATACCACATGGGGCACTGAAATGAATGTCAAAAGGTGCCAGTGCTAAATTTGTGATCATGCTCAGCAAACTCTTTTAATGACAGGTTTAATGCCGAGTTGTTACAGTGACATGACCAAAGCACTATGGGTTTAATCTGGAGGGTAACGTCGCACAGACAGCAGCTTGAGCTGCACCAAGGAAAGCTGCCTGCATGACAGGTCAGCCACAGGGCAGCACAAAGCAGCAGGCTGTCCATGGTAATTAGCAGGAGGTGAGAGCCAGGTAGCCAGGAAAAGCAGCTGTAGCTGCAGGTGCAGAAAAGCTACAGATGAAAACTGTCATCACCTTTCACTATTTGCTGCTCTTGATTTATTCTTGCTAGAAGGGTCAGGTTTGGAGTAGTTTGGCCCACTGCTCACTTCTTGTGCTGTCAGTTCAGATTTGTCAGGATCTCAGCTGACAACACAGTTTTAGAGACAGAATTACCTTTCTGGATATCCCTTGAAGTCTGCCTATTCACCCTTGGCCCCTGTCGGACTACAGACCACATGTACTTTCTTTCTTCTTAGAGGGGATATAAGACACAAGATGGAGCACTGCCAGATGGATAATGCCAGCATATACCCACCTTCCTTTGATAACAGAGGCTAAAAGCAACCCGAAGAGAAGGCTCCACTTGAGTTAAACTAAAGCTGCAGGCTGGGATGTTCAGAAACTTGAACGCTGAGTGCTCACAGCTATGGCCATGTGCTCCCTGGCAGGTTACTCATTCCCCACTTACTTCCCCTATAACAGAGGCAGTAGTTACCATCACTCAAGACCACTCTTCTGAACCTTGGTGCTTGCTGTAGCTTTCTGAAAAAGGCACTGTGAGAACTTCAAACCACATCCCATACTTCAGTCAATGCAACAGTCCAAAGTGTGTCTCATCATCCAGATGGTAGCTCCAGCCAGCTGGTTATTTTGCAGTATATGTAGATTTTCCTAAAAGTGCTCCAAGTCTGCAGCCCACAGGTAGAAGGGGAGGTCAGCACACCTGACTGACTGCACTTGTCTTTTTGTGTAACACTGGAAAAACACAAATATCCACCAAGGCCAGGTCTGGAATCTCCCCTGGTTAGTTCCTGCTTATTATTCTTTCCTTTGGCACTTTAAGATATGATGTGAATAGCCCAGTGAATTGGACATTTTAAATTCCCCAAGACAGTGAGAACACAGTATAACACAGGTATGGGATTTGGACTTCAACGACCTGCCAGGATTCAGCAGGCAAATGAATGTCAGCAGTGACTGGGCACCATTTGGTAAGGCAAAGGGAAACCCTTACCTCTGACTCTGATACCTCTAAGGGCTTCTCGTTGAGGCCCAAGCCTTCGGTCAGCACAGCTCCATTGTACTTGTTGCAGATATCCTCATCAGAGTAGTGCAGCCCCCCTGGGCTTGGGCGAGGAGGAGACCTGGGAAACGTAAAGGGTGAGTGTACGGGATGTGACACAATTAAATCATGCTTAGAAACCAGAATCCCAGCCTGAGGCAGTGACTTGGGCATTAAAGTCCACCCTAGATCCTACAGACAACATTCTCTCCCCTTTGCCTATTTCACAATTGCTTTAAGCTAGACAAAAAGCCACTTCCAAGAGCTTGGTGTTGCCAGCTTCTTACCTGGTTCCATTTTTCTTTGAGAAGGTGCTCTTCATCAGGTGTCTGCTATTGAGCTCCAGAGCAGTGAAGCCTCCATTATCCAGGGTGACTGACTCTTCCACATTGGAGATGGTTTTACCTGGACCCAGGCAATGAAAGATTCAGCTGAAACAAAGGCACTTTTCCTCCATCTACAACTGCAGGAACTAACTTTCCCTTCTGTGTTCTGTATGACACCATTAATGATTTAAAAATCTCTTTACCTTTATTGGTGGCAAATGAGAACAATCAGAGTGAAGGAGAAGAGTTTATTACAAGTGTGAATGAGCAGAAGGAACCAAAAGAGGGGAAAGAAGGAGTTGTTGATGGCTGCATTTCATTCCAAAATATCTAAAATAGTATAGATGAACTATGCTCCAAAAGTTCTTATCCTTGTCTTTTGACTATAAATAGAAATGAGGTGACTAATTCAGGTAGTCACTGAAGATGTCCTAAATCAGATGCTGTGAATCCCATTCATGCTAACTGAAGCAAAGCAAGAGAAAGTAAAACTACGAAAGACAGAGAAAGAGGAAAAGGAGATAAAAAAAAGGCAGGAAAGAAAGTAAGAGAAAGAGTAACTGGATAGGAAATGGGAAAAAGATGTCAGAGCTGTAATGAGGATAAGATGTAGATGTGAGAAATCACTGGACAATGTAAAGCAGGGAAAAGGACAAGGGACTGGAAGAAGAGGAAAAATACAGCAAAGTATATTATTTTTGGTGATCAAATATAGCACGAGCTTATTCTCTCCCATGTTCATTCTTTGTAATCCCAAAGGTGCAAGCTCAGCTCGTGCCCTGGGGAGAAGGACAGGTTGCATATTGGTGCTTTGCAGCAGACAGGTACTTTATCCTTGGCTTCAATTTCAGTGCTACATTAAGACTCTGTGAACACTGGTATCTGACAGTACAGGTCAGACCTGTCTTTTCATGTCTGTTCCTCAAATACAGAGCAAAACTAAGAAGATGAGAGATTTCCTATGAGCTATGCATACAAATACGTAATAGTATTAACTTGGTAAAATGCCATGGTATTCATACATCTTACATCTCACGGGACTGAAATCTGATTTTCTAACACCTGTTAGAAGTGAGTTATAAAGAAAGAAAAGATCTTCACTTTGGGACTGAATTACTAAATACTGCCTGGAAGATTCCTTCATTACATTAATCCCTAAGAACAAGTAGTGCAAAGACCCATCCACCTGATTCTACTCATTAACATGCCTTCTCTGGCACCTCCTGGCATTAGCACAATTTCTTGCTGGAGGTGGAGGAGGCTATCAGAGAAATACACATTCGAACAACTCTTCCAGGACTTTTTCATGTAAGGAGAAGAAAAGGTAAAAACAATACTCAGAGCTCAAGAACGAGGCATTTTGAAAGGGGACTATTTTAACATTCCTAGTCATAGAGCAGGTAGCTCCTGTTTCCTTTCAGAAAGGAACCTGGTAGAAATTGTAACTAAAGGAAAATTCAAAGCTTGACACTCATGCATTAAAGTCTAACAGGTTCAGATATCCAAAACACCTCCTAGCTGCTTGGCCCTGTAACTGCAGCTTGGCCTGGGTATGAATGCGACATGCAGGACACTATTTAATACAAAGGAGCTGAGATACAGTCCTCACACATACAGACCTAGAATATCTGCACTGGGTACAGCCATGGAAAAGCAGAATCTTTTGCCTTCTCCCCATCTAGCAGGGAGTCATGACAAAGCTAAATAAAGTCTCAGCTTATTCCTTTTTGTGGTCTTCTGCCAAGCATTTCACACAGGCTCCTTGGCTTTTGATACAGTCCCTGGGACTTCCAGATGCTGTCCTGTCCAAGCCCACGGTTGGGTATCATCCAGAATCTGATAAGATCAGGCACTCTTTGCCCAGTATGGCTATGGGCAAAAGCTGTTTCTCCCAAACCAGATAGAAAAAAAATAAACCTGAGTTTTCTGCCAAACAAAATACCTATAAACAGAGTTCACACTGATTAAATCAGGGTTTCAAAAGGAAGACATTTCTAATTCCCACAGCTGTTGACAGCATGTGCACAGAATGGAGCCAGTGTCTTACCTGCACTGCAGTTCTTGTACTTCTTGCTCTGGCCATGCAGGACCAATGCAAACACCACCAGGAGGATGAGGATCAGACTTGAAAGTGCCATCACCAGTAGGAACCACCACTCCTCATAGAAAGGTGATTCTGTTTGCGCTGAAAGAGCAAAAAACCAAATAACAATTCCTTCTTTATGCTCCTTCAAAATTTTCTCTTCTTCCCCACAGTGAACAATGCATCTGGAATAGTGTTCAGGAGAGAGAGGTGCTCAAAGGAGGTAACGCAGCCTGCTCTGCAGCCAGGCTTGCTGACACTGATGGCAAAGAGAACAGAAATTTACCACAGCTCCATCTCTGCGAGCATCTTTCACACACCCAGAGCCTTAGCTAAGAAGTTATCGCCGAGTGAAGAAATGGAGGTTTCTTCCTACTGGCCTGCACACCTACATTTCCTGACTACTGTGGTATGCTTAGTACTCCCTGGGTCAAAGGAACCACCAATATATCTATCATGACCCAGAATTATTCCACTTTTTATGAGGCTTAACTTGCCAAAATTCTGCTCAGTGTCTCTGAAAAATACAGCTAGCACCAGGGAACAAAGTATGCTTGGTTCAGTGTCTTTCACTGCTTCCATTAACTCTAACTTCCAACATTCACTGCTCCTCTATATCTTTTCCCCATCAGCTTAGCCAAGCCTGATGTGCAGTACATGGGTATCAAATCAGTTGCCTGGATTTTGTGCAATCTCAAGTCATTTCACCTCATTTGACTTCAATTGGAGACGCAAAGTGATACCAGCTTCACCCTTCTAGAGTTACGTTGCCAGTCTTGGTTTAAAGTAATAAGTATTGTTATTTTCTTGCAGTGATATTCTCTTTGTCAGCATCCCTCAGCTTAGTGGGAAAAATGCTGCTGCTGGAGCGCAACCCAGCAGTTGTATGTAATTTCCCTGTAGTCCATAACATAGGACACCACCTGGTAGGAATGGACAATGCCAGGAGACCAACTTCAGCCCCTCACTATCACGGAACACAGGCACTCCCTTTCCCCAACTGTCCTGAGCTCTGGATCAAAGCATAAGTCTGGGGTAAGCCTCACGATACAAGTTCAAATTTGTTCCAGATCACTGCATATTCTGCAGCAGTGAAAAGCAGCCACAATCCTTCTTTGCTAGGAGGCCAGCCCATGCCAATAAAGTCCTAAAGGCAAACTGCACAAGCCATGCTGGGTTGAGCAGATTCAGTGCCATTTATACCTCCCTGTGCTAGCTGAAGTGGCCAGCCAAAAAGGCTTTATACTTTTATGACTGAATCTCAATGGAAACCTCTTACTTTCATGCAGCAATTTGAGATGAACACTGAAGCATCAAAAGGAAGTGAATTAAATAGTTCTGTTCAAGTGGAGAACTTACAAACAAGTAGTTTATGTATAAAAAATATCAGAAGGAGATGCATGCCCAGCTTCAGAGGAATAATGTCTTTCAGGAAAGGGAAGACTGACACTATTACCGATCCTTTACATTGTGTTATAGCCTCTGTGAAACCAGAGATAGGAAAAACATTGACTCTAGGTGTTTGAAGTGGGTTGTCTATGCCCTTGTCCTGAAAGAGAAAAGCAAGGGTAGCACTCACTCTGAAATCCATAGACAGCTCTCATGGGCTAAGTGGTTAATTGTGTAAGGACAAACAGAGCCGTGATGGCGACTGCAGCTTTTACTACTCTTGCCTGCTGGGTAACTGTTGAATGCTGTTTATGCTTCTCACTGGAGGAGCAGAGATAAAAGCCACTCCAGGTACTGGAGCATTGCCAGGTTCTCAGGACTCTCCAGCATTTTGAATCACAAAGCTGCTTTATCAGGTTCTTTTATTCCTCTTGCCTGTCTTCACTGACACAGCAAGGGTGAAACCTGTTGCTCAAAAGGAACCTGAAGTACAGCTGTCTCTGCAAGGGTAAGAAGAGACCTGAGTAAAGCACCAAGCTCTCCTACTTCATAACAGGCCACTGAACTCTGGCTGTCTAGACATGGCAAGCTGAGTGGAATTTGCTTTCTGAGGTACTGAAGTTCCCTTCAGAAAACCAGAGCACTGGGATGCTGAAAGAGATTTTGAAGCATGTTTAAACCGTAACTCTGTTTACAGGGAATAAGCACAATAGAGCAAGGAGGCTGGGAGAAGCCTGAGAGCATCACCAACAAGCTGTTCTGACGAAGGAGGAGTGGAGGCATCATGCTGTATTTGAACTGCCAGGCAGAGGATATCAGGAATGATTTTGTGAAACTAAACTTAATAGTTTTGAGAGCCAAATATAAAATAACACAGAAAATATTTATCAGAGAACCTTAGGGAAGAAAATAAAGAAGGAAGCAGAGCAAACAAACCAACAGATTAGGAAACGTGAAAACCCAAACAGATTGTAGACTGTGTAAATTAGTCTTAGGGCAAGAGATCTCATATATAAACACACATGAAATTCCTGAGAAGGTTCTTTGTCAAGCTTAAAAATGGCATACATGCATTTTTCTTCTTGAAAGTAAAGCACACTGTAAGAACAAGCCTCGATTCACCACAATATTACACTGGTTTTATCCTAAAACAAGTGAAAACAAGTTGTCCTTGGTTATTCATTGCAACTAGAAAATATGGGTTGGGGCTTTTCCCCTTCTTTTCTCCCCAGCCCAAGAAATTCCATTGGAAAAGATATTAAAAAAAGATTTCCATGATTACCTGATACTGCCACAGAGGGAACACTGGGTTCTCCATAGCCAAATTCATTGACAGCCACCACCCGAAATTCATAGGTCACACCCTGTTTGAGCTTGTCCAGGCCAACTGTGTAGGAGGTAGCGCTGCGAGGGATGTCCTTCACAAACATATCCCACAGTCCTTCATCTAGGAAAGCAGCAAGGAGAGAAACGGCATGAACTGTGTGACTTGGCACTTCCTCTTGCTTACTGAAAAGAATTGCTATTAATGGTGTGTTTCAAGCATAGGCAGTGGACATGCTTACCTGAAGGCTGCTCAGTGATACACAAAAATGTCAGAATGCCCTGCAGGACCCCATCTGTAAACGTACTTATTTATGATGAGGTCTAATAATAATAGCCCAGATGGAACAGGTCTCCTCTAAAATGTGCAGCAGCACCCCCAGTGACCCGAGCTGGCTAGAGCAGCTGCCAGCCATCTGGGTCCCTCCCCATCAGCTAAGATCACCGCATTAGCACGCCTGGTATTTGACAGAGCAAGTAAACCTAAAGCAACCTGCTCCATCAATGAGTCTTGATCACACAGGTTTTGCCTGCTTTTTGCATTGCAAAATCGACTTCACTTTCAAAGTGCATAGGCTTTGCAAAGTAATGTAAGATTTGGGTCTTGGTAGAAGCACTGTGGCCTTGCATGAACTGGTGCCTGCTGGACTGGTGTCACTGGAGTGCTGCTTGCTCCACAATATCAATAGTGGTATGTCCTTGGCATGTGCTGGCCCACAGCATAGCAAAGCCCACAAGGTGAGACTTCAGCACTGCACTTCTGTACCATGCATTTTTAAACAGGAATGAGCTTTTGTTTGTATTATAAACCTTTGAAAGTTCTTACAAACACGAGACCACCCTGATGAGAGTGTTTCAATGGGATAATCTTGGTTCTCAACAGCCATACTGACATTAACCCTGATGCATATCCTCAGCGGGCACCAGTCTAGCCCCTGATCCATACCTGTAATCTTATATTCACTTGACTACATTGGAAAGAACTTTCAACAGGATGGATGCTCTTATCAATGAGAAAAAAATCCCCAAACCAACCAGAATTAAAAATGACAGTAAATGATTTTGAGTGCAGGAACCAAGCATTAATCTAACTGGACTGCTCCTCAGTAACAACTGGTGCCCAGCACTTTCTCTAACAAAATGGACTTACCGTCTATGCATAGGGCCAAACTCTCAGCTAGCTTAAGCCAGTGTAGCTCTGATAGATCTGACCTCACAAGTATCCCATTGGGCTTTTACTTTCAGTTATCAAAGCTGTTCGAGCAATGTCTATTTTTCTCTGCATGTCCCACAGCAATGGGAATATGATGATAACCTCTGCATAGATATGACTCCAACTGCCTGCTTTGAAAGAAAGTCCTCTGCACTGTGAGATTTGAGCATCAGCATGACTTCCACAGCTTCAGGTGTTATCGAGGTAACAATAAAGCAGGAGCCAGCAGCATACCCTCAATGACTTGTTCCACTGCTGCAATGTAAGGCAGGAATCTGTTCTCCTTTGCTTTGCATTTACCTGAATATAAACTAATTGGAGTCACCACAGTGATTCCAGAACTGTGCTGCTGTAACAGGCAAAATTTGGCCCTTAGCCTGTCCAACAGGGCCCTTCTGTGCAACAGGGAATAGCAGCAAAGATGGATTGATTAACACTGCAGGTGCATTTCCATGTGGATGTTTTAACTTTGGCATCTGTAAATATTGCCTCAATAATTTGTACCATGCTGCACTTCTAGCAACACACACAGTGACTAACAGCCCCCAGTCTACATCTTTTCTGGTCATGAGGATTGACAGTCTCAGTGGATGCAAAAAGCAGGCTGAAATGTTACTGTTCCAGCTGCATCTGAGAAATACTAAAGAACAATAAAAGCATAAAAACAGGTAATTTTTCTGTCATGCTTAAAATTCAGACCAATATATTATTCACCAGCATGTTCAGAGTATAATGAAGTTATCATAATGTACCATTGTTATGTATTAGTTGGATATTACAATGGCTATAAAACAAGAGATAAAATATTGACTTCCTTTTTACAGGGCAATAGAAGGCTAGATTATTTCTACCACGTAATCTTACAATGTAATAAAAAGGGAGTTTGGGATTTAGTTCTCTGAAGTGGATGGAGTGAAGGATGTTTTTTCAAAGTTAGATTGTTGTAACCACCACCACTAGGAAGATGCATCTCAGACTATAAAATATTGCCATAATTGCTAGAATTGCCTGAGCTTTCATAAACACATTTGTAAACAGCAATAAGAGAATTTGAGCCCATTGTGAATTGTCTGAAAAGCAATTTGTTTGCATTGAAAGCTACTTAGATGGGGGAAGAGAAGGCAACAATAAAAATGAATGTTCAACACTCATTGCAACAAACACAACTGTTCACACACGCACTTTCTCACTCATTTTCTCAAACCTATCAGGGTGTGCAGTGCAGAATATCCTACGGACCAAGAAGTGACATTTAACCACTCTGGAAAGCTTGAAGTAAGTTGGGAAAACTGCCCTTAGAAGTCAACGTTGCATTTCTACCTCTCTGTCCTGTTGGCTATGGTGGCGATGGTGTGGGGCAGCAAAGGCTGCTGGTGGATGCTTCTTCACAGGGGATTCCTGTCTTGCAGGGACTCGAAGATGCTCCAGTTGGTGGCCATATCTTCTCTGGCCCATCCCTGTTTCACCCACTGAAAAAACCTTTGCTCAAGCTTATTTTTGTAGGAAACAGGGCTTGGTCAAGATGGAACCCAGTGTGTGTGACCGTGGGATGCCAGAGAGGTGCTGATGCAGCTATAGCGGTCAGCAGTCTGCAGGGTGACAGCCTGGGAAGAGGGATATCCTTTTATTTCCTCCACTGCTGACCTCAAGCCAGTGCTATTCACAGGAGAGTCTGTGGCCTCCCAAGACCTGGCCAACAAGATTTTTAATTCCAGAGCCTCAATTAATTTATCTTATCTCCATCTGGAATATTCATGTCCCTCTTCGTAGACGGATCGCAATCGGATATATCCAAACTAAAAAAGCATTTTCAGTGGTGAACTTTGAGATTAAATATCAAAAACACAACTTGTGAATTCATTCACTGCATCTCTTCTATCCCTCAAAACCAGGTTTGCTCTAAATGTTAGAAGTTCAGCTGAAAGAGAATTCATTAGAAGGTCACTTATGATAGCAAAGACTGGCCTTTAAGTTCAGTAGAAAAATCATTAGTAAACTGTACACAGTATTTTCCACTGTTTAGGGAGGAAGGACACACGTGCTGTAGCTGGGACATCAGCTGAATATTAACTCATAGAAACTGCCAAGAAAAGCAGTTTGCCACACCACACTCTTGCGAAGAGGAGCAAGGCTCACCAACCCCTGCCCCTACTGGGAAGGAGGCAGCAGAGCTGTCAGTTGGATCACTAGCACCACTCAAATACTTTTCCTTCAGTAACAGCTGCACCTTTCTTCATTTCACATTGACTTTCACTGGGCACTTGGTCTTTGAAAAAGGCCTAAATGTGTGATGGAAAAGGGAGGGTTCCTCAAAAAAAAAGTGGTTTATCAACACTTCACCAGACCCTATCTCAGCCTTATGTCTTGCTGATGGAAGATTTGATCTTTATCTCCCAATCTCAACTCCTTCATCCAAACTGGGAGGCGTGTGCATGGGGAGATGATCTGAATGAGAGGGGAAGGTGAAACCCCTCTGACCTAACAGCCAGCCTGTCCAGCCTGTCCCAGCCACCCTCTGGCCAGGTGCTGGCTGTCCTGTGTCAGCGAGGAATCATCATAGAACGGTTTGGGTTGAAAGGGACCATAAAGCTCATTCAGTTCCAAATCCCTGCCATGGGCAGGGACACCTTCCACTAGATCAAGCTGCTCAAAGCCCCGTCCAACCTGGCCTTGAACACTGCCAGGGATGGGGCAGCCACAGCTTCTCTGAGCAGCCTGTTCCAGCTGCAGCCACACACAGCACCCACTGGCCAACCTGGTTTCACAGGCAATTAATCGGGGTCTCCACGCCGAATAAAACTGTCAGTCAGTAATGAAGGCTCCCAGCTCTGCTAACTCAGGCCACTAACAAATAACTGCTGTGCGGCAGCTGGGGAGATGGAAAGCTGTCAGTTATTTGGGTCTTAAACACCAGCCTTCCCGTCTTGGAGTAAAAGGAGAGCTGAGCTGCAAAACTTTCTCCTAATTACACATTAGGAGGTTTATGAGGGGAGAAGCTTCTGAGAATTAAGGACTGGCTAAATGTGAGTAGTGTTCCTCCTGCATCCAATTAAAATGTGGATGGATTTGTCAGAGGCAAAGGGTTGGATTATCATGTAAACTAGTGAAAGGATGAGAATGGGAAGTGAATGCTGACAAACTGTCAGCCTTGGCATGTCGTTTGGGAGTGGAAGTGAAAAAGGCCCCATGGCAGATGCCGGCAATGCAGCTGCACCCTTCACTTTGAATTTACTGACTTCTGCTGGTTTGCGTCCATGTTTGACACTGCACTCCCTCATTTGTTTAAAAATAAACAGAAAAGGAAGAAAACAGGAAAATATTACTCAAGATACCAGAAAGAAAACTAAAGTGAGATCTGCCCTCAGGGTATGAGAAATGAAAACCAGCATTTATGGGAAGGACTATCCCCTCTCTGAGTAGATGGGCTCTTCTTCCCCAAAATGCCTGCCGCCTTCATGGAACTTATCTTCTTGGAGAGCAGAAGAAAACACTGTCCTGACTTGCCTGTATCCTAAGCTCATGATCTGTGGCTGATCTCAGGTTTACTGGCCTGTTCACGCCAGCCAGCCAGGGTGCTAGAAATACTGATATTGCAAACATGTTAAGATGCAATTCTCTTCCACTGGGCTTAAGTTATCCCCTGCTTGGGAAAAGCAAACAAAGGAAGTCCAAAATGCATGATGGGAGAGGAAGCAGAAGAAGAAACCTCAGCTTGTCCTGGGTCAGAGGCTTTTCCCAAGGCAACACAAGCCATGAAGCAGATTGACTGAACACCTCCCTGGCTGTCCTGAAGCTGAGGATGACTGCAGGCCAATACACACACAAAGGTTTCCTGCTGGCAGTTAAGTGTCCAAATGCACTCCTGGCAGTGTGGATCCCTAGGGTGTTATACAGCAAATACCTCCTTTGTAGATAGGGGATAACTGGGAAGGCAAGTCCACATGAGATGCTTGGTACCTGACAGGCCATATGTCCACCACTGAAGCACAGTACAGAGAGAGGAGCCTTGGATGGGGCATGGGGCTGGGAAAAGAGGGATGAAACCAGTTTCTCAACTCCTTCCAGCAGCACTGGGAACCTTAACATCAATGTGCCATTTCTGTCTTTTCCTCTGTAGGTAAAAACTGAGGGCACGATGTAACACCCATTCCTCAGCCAGCCTAGCTGATGTCTAGGGAGTGCTTACAATGGCAGTGACAGAGGCTGCTTAATTGCATTTCTTGTAATGCACAAGGAGCTAAACTGGAATCCATTTCTCCAGGGACAGAGAAGTTGAAGGAAAAGAAAAACTCTTCTGTTTCCATAATGTCTTTCTCTAGCCCAGATCACTCTGGAAAAAAAACTGGTTTGCCTGCTCCATCCCCATGTCTGAGTATACTCAAAATGCAGAGGAGGCAGTCAGCATGGTCACCTTCCATAAATCTGGGAGAGAAATGGGGAGATCAAATGAGCAATCTCAGCTGCCTGCTAACTCCATTGCTAAACCCAGCAGGGCAGCTGGAGCCCAGGGAGACACAGCAGGGCTCCGAAAAATTCAAAGGGAAGGGACAAAAGGGGGTAGGGCTTGCTATTTCTGACAGAAAGCCACCCTCCTACTCTGATGGAAGAGTCTTGGCAGGGAGCTAGAGCAGGGAAAATGAGATGATACAGCATTTAGTGTTTGGGGTAATGAGGCCTATAATAGATGACACTTGAGATGTGAAATGCTAAGGTAGTGGTATTGCATTTAAATATTGGCAACAAGCTAAAGCTTTTCATCTGTCCAATGTCCTTTTTTTTGATCTTAAAAAGACAAATAAGTTTTCCTTCCTTGATTTTATGTGAAGGGCACAAGTCAACTGCTTTTCTCTTGGACAACGACTCCTTGAAAACAAAAGTTGCTCCAATCCATGTTCTACTACCCATACAAATCAATGTGCAGAAGCAAATTCTTAGAATGATATTAAAAAAGAAGCTGCTCTCAATGACCAGCCCTGACAGGAGAAATTAGTTCCCTGCTTTTGTTAAGCTCACAATTCAGATTTCAAACTTCTCCATGCAGAGATGAGGAAGAAAAAGCAGCACAGAAAGGAAGCTGATGCTTGGGTGAAGTAAGTAAATGTTCCAATTAGGCTGTCTCCTCTCCTGGATCACATTTCACGCTTCCTACAGCTGCAACCAGAACGAAGGATAAGAATCCAGCATACAAATGCCTAGTTCATTTCCTACAGCAGCATGAATAGGATTAAAATAATCTGGAGAGGAATTAAATGCCTCAACAGTCAGGCTGCAAGAACAGGAGAATAAGACCTCCTCTGTATGTTCCCAGGATCAGTGGAGTGGGGCCAGTAGAAGTGACCCAGGGTTAATGCAGCTCAGACCTGCCTTGGAGGGACTATTTTCTTCCTACTCAAAAAGAGTGGGCCACAAATCCTACATCCTTAGCCATGAACTGTGAAATGTTTGTTCACATCGAATGGCGAGACAAGCCCAGGAACATCAGTGTCACCACTGCAATGTCACCAGCCATATGAGCTGAATTTCCACCTTGCAGATAATGCGTACATGGGCTGCAGGTTTCCCTCTAAAATACTTGTACTCAGAAAGCCCTGCTTGGGGAAATCAAGCCAGTGAGTGAGCTTCAGTGTACAGCTTTGGTTTAACTTGCTATCGAAACAATGCTGTTCAAATAAGACAGTATATTCCACCTATGAAGAAATAAGGGCAGAAATCAATAAGCAATGTAAAAGAAATAGAAGCACAGCAGTGTCATGCCTCTAATTAAATAGAAAAGTAATCTTGAGTGCTTTGGGAAACTCCAGTGCTTTGAGAAGGTGCCCATTTTCCTTGACATTGTTTTGAAAACAATTCTCAAGTTAAATGACAGAAATAAGGAAGAAATTTTAGGGTCATGGCAGAGCCTCACTACAGAGCAAATTCTATCAGACGCAGGTATGGGAAGCTGCATTTTCAGTGATGACCACAGAAAGGCAGGCCATAATTTTGTTACTGATATGTTTGAGTATAATTAAAACCACTGGTTTTAAATGCAACTTTACATTCGAGACACAGACAAGAAACAGGATTTTTTTATATAGTCAAATAGATAAGCACTCACTTAACCAATACATAATCAAGCAATGGGCAAGCACCTAGAAGTAAAAGAGGAAAGAACAAGCAGCCAACATGGATATGTCAAGTATAAATCATGTCTAATTTCCCTCTGTGACAGGGTAGCAGACCTCGTCAATAGAGGAGAAAGAGCAGACATCATCTATCCTGACTTCAGCAAAGCTTTTGACACCATGACATTCAAACACAGCCTATGTGAAACAAGTATCTGGTAGATGCATCATCAGCTGGAAAACTGCACTTGGCGAATGGTTACCAACATCCACTGTCAGAGTAGAATGGAAATTAGCGAGTGATATTACACTGGGGCATTCACCAGCTTCCTTAATGACTTGGTTACCAGAAAGTGTGCACTTATTCAATTTGCAACAGGTACCAAGCTGAAAGAGGCTGGAGTATATCCTTGCTTTTAAAAGGACTTTGTCCAACCGGAGAAATATTCTGGAAAAAGCAAGAGAGCAGCTTCAGTAAAATCATATCCCAGAAGCAAAGTTGCTCTGGGAAAGCGCTAAGAAAAACTGTGGTGATGAGGGGATTCCTTTTCCCCTGCTAATGCCCTCCCTGCAGAACAAATGGGGAAACCAATGTGTATGTGATGCTGAAGTCCTGGCCCTAGTCTTAACAGTAAAACAGCAATTAGCTGTTGTGTTCTGCTGCAGAAGAGGACAGACTTTTACCTTTGGTCCTCAAAATACAGCTTGCAAGTACTTATTAGTCCTTGTACATGAAAGATGCTGTAAGCATTTAAGTAGGTTTTAATTATTAACTATATTAGCTCATCAGCTGGATAATTTACCAGTGATGTAGCACAGCGAAAGCCAGACTATTCAGGGTAATTTTCTGTGACTACTCCTAAGCAGATGAAAAATCTGATAAACTACATAATAAACCAGCAATGGTTTAATATTGGCTCACAAAATTCTCTCACAAAATCCCACTGCCTTACTGGGATGATAAACAATCTCTCCACTGCGGGATGCTTTTAGTGTTGACTGAAGGAAGGGAACTCATGGCACCAAGCTGTCTGTGTTTCCCATGCCTTACCTGAGGGTCTTGCCTCTATAATGTAGCCAGTTGTAGGTTTTTCTCCTGAGTCTCCCTCAGTCCATTGTAGTGTCAGCCCAGAAGCAGATTTTGTCACCAGAATTTCCTGAGGGGAGCCAGGAGACCCTGAAGGATGAAAAAAAGAACAGCAAATGGTGGTGGCATCAGAGACAGATTGCAGTATTAATTTCTTCCATTGATACAGGTGAAAAAAATTGGCTAGCAGTATTGATCAACATATAGGCACCTTGAACCAGCTCAGTGGGTATTGACCTAATTTTTTCCACTAGTTCTAGTACCAGTATCTAGTATCCATAGATCAATGGCTGGGTTTTACAGGTACCTGTGTTAAGAATAGAAGAAAACACTCTCATTTTGACCATTAGCATATCAGCAGGGGTTGCACACTGCCACTGATATTTCTGCCTTTAGAGGTGAACCCAGCCTCCAAGTTTCAGGGAGAGGTTTGTGAGGACAGCTGCCTGCCTATTCACTTGGGAAGATGCCATGGCCACATTGAAGAGGATTCCCACTTTATACTATCTGTGGTGGGGCATGAGAGTTCAACTGTGGATCCACAGTGCTGCTGTCCTAGATCATGGCTATGGAGGGTACTGTGATAAAACGGAATCTTGCTTGCACCCAGAAAGGTGGAACTGCCACATGTGGCTCTCATGGAGGAAGCAAATGCTTCCCTGAGCTGGAAAATCAGAACTGTGACCATTGCACTGATGCTTTGTGATTTACTGGACAGGCTGGTATCACTGGAGGGCATCTACCTTGTTAGATTATCTGCTTATCAAAATCACCGACCAAATAAGAAAGCCAACTCTTTCATACAGACATTGAGCCAAGAGGGGAATGTTGCTGTTCTCTTGACATCTCAGGAAATTTGCAGACTTCTCTATCTGCATAAGCCAGAGTCAGGAAAGAATAATTGTAAATTCTTTTTGGCTTTGTATCCAGGAACCTCTGCTGGTTTCAGTTATTCCAGTTTGACTCCACCACAGAGCAGTACAGTCAGAATTATGCACTGTGCTGTCAGGCTGCAGCTTAGAAATCCCTGGCTAGCCCATTTGCATTATGATTTATTCACACTGTTTTGTTTATTCACATAAGACTTCTTGATTTCAGGAAAAAGGGAAGCATGTTTTTTATGGGCAGTTGCAAAACCCACTGAATCATGTCCTGAGCTCCTGTGACTCAACTTCTCCTTGGCTTGGAAATTTATGTGAAACCCTGATTGCACTATTCCCCACTGTTGGACCATCTTTGTATAACTGATGCTTTTATTGTTCCACTTACCTTCTGCTGGCCCAGCTGTAATGTTGGCTTGCAGCTCAGGTCCATAGGCGATGGTTCGGGCTTGCACTTTGAATAAATAGGTCATACCTTTGGTGAGATCTCGGACCTTCAACCAGCGTTGCCAGTTCCCTTTTATGTCCACAGTCACCACCTTACTTACTCCTGGAACAGTCACACAGATAAAAAACATAAGAGAAGGTTGCAAGGCAAAAAAATGAAATCAAGTGGAGTTTATTACATCTAGATGGTAAGTAAAATTATCTAACAGTTCGCTAAGAAAGTATTTCTTACAATTAGCAGGAGTTTAAGTAGTGATAATAGCCAATTTTCAGCACTGATAAGTATAATTAGAGTTTAAGCTTGATAAGTGGGTACTGACAAGAAAAAAACCTTACAACACAACTGGGAAATTACCAAGAGACTACATGCAACTTCACTAATTACTCTGGGAAGAAAGGAGGAGGTAAATGAAGAGGACTGCATGTCGTAGATAGCTTCCTAAGCAAGCAGTTCTCCACTGTTTCTTTGCCAAGTAACCTGCGACATTGCCTGAAGGAGGAAACAAGGGCCAGTTTTTTTTTTTCCATCCAACTCATCCTGTCATTTCCACCATTGCCAACTGAATGCAAAATGAAAGATGTGTATCTCACAGGTAACTTGTGGGTGTGAATGCTACTGCAATAGAGGATGCAATCAAAGCACTATTAGCTTGGACAAGCCTGAAGTCCTGACTTCAGGGTGTTTCCCTCTTCTCACTCTCCAAGAAGTTTCCTTACAGGGATGAACTAAAATCAGTGCTGTTTCCTTTATCAAAGTTCATAGCTAGTTTCACACTTAGGTTCTGAATGCTACATAAAGGGCAGAGTGGAAATGAGTGCTTTGAAAACACTGAGATTTTCTAAAAGTCAGTCAATGGAAAGAATTTGATTTATAAAATCAAATGAACAGAACAGAAAGTTTGATTTCACAGAGTCCTTTTGGCACTTTTTCTAGTTCTGCAGATGTACAGAACACATTGCAAACCAAGATGATGGGAAAGGGAGAACTTTTTTCGCACTGACAGACAAAGAAGTCTGCTTGCTAGTTTATCTTTCCAGAAAAATGCACAAGGAAGGTATTTCTCAATCCAGATGCCTGTTTTATGCAAATTGAAACAATAAGTTCAGTTTTATTGGTTAAATAAAGAATAATGTCCAAGCAATTTCTGCTCAAAGTTTTCTCCCAGATACCATTTATAACTCAGGGAATCTTTCCTTGGATAACAAGGAAGCAGTAAAAGTGCTCCCTCCTTCCCTAGGTGTACGATTTCGTTTCTCTAAGACAAATCAGGAAGCATTTGTCATTTTGAAGTTATGTTCTCCCCAAAAAAGGAACTGTTAAAAAAGGCTCCAGGGCAATTTTGTTGTCTATTATTGTGTAAAACATAAAGCTGTAAAGCTTAAACAATAAAAGGTCAACCAGGGAGAAGGCTGTGCTAAAGAACAGATCCCTCTTAGAAAGTTGTGCAAAATGAGCAGCTTTTAAGCAGTGGCTTCTGAACGGGAGGACAGGAGATGTCACAGTGAGGACACTCAGCTGAATATAATGAATGGGTGTGAAGTCAAAAGATGCAGAAAAAAAGCTCCAGGGGGGTCTGGTCCATCCATGTTACTGCACTGTAGTGTTGGCACAGAGGAATGTAAGACTTGGGGCTGCAAGGACCCTCTGGGATCATGGGGTCTGCATGATCTACCTACAGTCAGCACCACTACATGCTCTATCTTCAAATGAGCTTGGCTCTACCTTGTTCTCTAAATAAAGGAGTATGGCTTTGCTACAGGAGGAAAATGATGGCATCAAGGGAGGGATTTCTTACCATGGTCAGAGAATAAATATCTTTGCTGAAAGAAAAATGTTGGCACAAAAGCAAATGGATAGAAACTGGGAAATAAATTTAGGCAAAAATTCAGAATCTGAGGCAAAGCCCTCCATAATATCCTTGCTTACATCAGAAATTTCTACAGGGGAAGGAAAGACAAACTAGAGATGGAGATAGTATAGGCAGAAGTGGGGGAAAGAAGAAAAGAAAACAAAGGTTCTGAGGATGTTAAGTCAAATACATACAGAGAAAACATGATCTGACACTTCCACATTTTCAGGGGAGAAAATGTATTTTTAAACATTGTGTAGAAATGAATAAAAGGCAGGAAATGCCCAAACATCCTGAACCTCCTGTATACTCTGTATACATTTCTTGCTCAGAATTAGAAAAGCTTTCTGCATTAGTTCTTTGTGCTCAGACCTGCCAGCCATAAAGGCTGAAAGTGCTTTTATTCTTGTATTTTCATTCCTGAATATAACTTTCTCAGTGCATGAGACATGGATATTTAGACAATATAGATCTTTATTCCTTACAGAAGAAGCAAATACAAGTGATTGATATCCTTATTTCTTTGGAAAAGATTTTAAAATGGCTTGGCAATGGCTGAAATCACTCTGCCTGCTGCCACACTGCCAAAGTCAGACATCCTATTGAACTACTGGCAATCTACCAGGAATATACAAATATTAATAAGACCATCCACAAACTTTTGCAATCTTTTCTAATTCTCCTTCGGAATGAATTTACATTTGTTTTCAGAGAAATTGCCAAATCTTTCTCTGTTGTTTTTCTGGCAAATTAATGAAACATTTGTGGGCACAACATTGTTGTGGTCTAGCTTAAATCTAGTGCTGGGGTAAAAATGCTGCTTGAAAACTCCATGTAAATAGACACAACTAAATCTCTCACACAATTATTCTACCCTGTCAAAAGCAGCAGAGGTACCAGTGATGACTAGCACATTTGATGCCCCGGCAATCTTTGTGATAACAGAAGTGACACATGATGTGATAAGCAAGGCAAATGTGTCTGACTGATTATTCTGGGATGGAGCCTAGTCAGCAATTTCAAAGTGCAACACAGGGAGACAATCAGGCACTCTCAGGCTGAGTTTCTCCTTTGCCCACACCAGGTAACGATGGCTGTAAAATGACTTTTCAAATCACATAGAATATAGTTTGTGCAAGAAAATGAGAGGGGGCAGAAAAATACCTATAATCCACAATATTACAGTTTGCTGAACAGTTTTGGTCAAAGTGGAATTGTTTTACTTGCCCTCTGCCACCTGGCTTCCCTTGGAAAATGACAGAGAGTAAGTAGGAAATTGGGCAGAGATAAAAGCTACTACAGTACTTTTCTGTCATTTCCCCATGAATATGTATGATCAGAGGTCTGTCTTACCCTGGATGGGAGCCAAGGGCTCATAGACTACTCGATAACCCTGCAGGACTCCATTTGCTGCTGTCGGCTCGCCCCAGGACACATTGAGTGTCGTGCAAGTGATCTCCGAGAACGTCAAGAAGCTGGGAGCACTGGGTGCTGAAAGGATGACAAACAGAAATGAACTCCAGTAGAAATAGTTAATCTGATATATATAATAAAACATTGGTTTATTTGCCCAGCCTAAATCTAAAGGAAACAAGTTAAAAATGGGATTTTTCAATTGTATTCCAATGTCTGGTAATCAATTAGAAAGCCAGGTGTCCTAAAAACACCCAGCAGTCAGCTGCAAAGCTGAATCTCAAAAGCAAGCAAGAAGATAGGACACAGAAGGGAATGATCCTCAGAAGGGTGCTGTGTGAGCATACAATCCAAGTGTACACCCCCACTGCCACCAACAAGGGCACTACCTTCATCCTCTGCTAGAACACTCCCACCACGGAACCAACACAGAACCATCACATCCAGCACAGAACCCAGTTCAACTAGGTGGCTGCTGAGCCAGCTTTAAAAAAGGAGGAATGACAAAATGCACAACAATTCTCTCACAGGACTGCCTGGGCAATTTCCAGGCACTGGAGATGAGTTCCTTTATATTTTCAGGTGTGATGGCAGAGGCCAGAAACAGACCCATAGATGCTTTCTGGACCAGCTTGTGAAGAGACTGGTCCTTCTGGAGGTCCATTTATTTCCTCTGCATCACTCCCTTTCCCCCATGGTCCACATATTTGATCCTTTTTAACCCTCCATGACCACTGCAGAGCAATGACGCATCTGAAAGCTAAATCTGAACACCAGTGCCCTCCTGCATCCACCCATGTCCTCAGCCATTGCCCAGTTACATGCTGGTCACCACCAAGGCTGTGCTTTGAGACAAAACAATGATCCCATACCCGCCTGGTGTGTCCTGCCCTGTGAGGGGCTGCTTCTGGGGCCATCCCCGGCTGCGTTGAACGCGGAGATGCAGACCATGTACCGCGTGTGGCTGGTCAGGTTCTTGAGCCGGACAGTTGTCTCCGGAAGGAAAAGGACCTTCACTTTCTCTGTGTCATTCTGGGTGTCGCTCTCCCAGTAATAAATCTGTTGGAACACAGAGATGTTTCAGTATATCCTACATGTAGAAAATATCTGGGCACTGCAGCTATAAAAGATGAGGAAGATGGCACAGTCTTGCTCTGGACTCCTACACTAAATGGGATCCTAACACTTTTCACCATCTTCCCAGTCTTTTCTCTTCCTTTGGCAAATTCCTAGCATCAAAGTGGTCCAGTGACCACATAGCTGAGTACATCACTCAAATATAGAGCACAGGCTGAAGAATGTGCCCTAAAGACAGCAGATATGAGCTGCCAGAGCTCAGCATGAGAGGGCAGTTTTTAAATTCTCCCTGAAAAGCTATCTGCTTGTCAGCACTGGCATCCTGCTATGATGGTCCATAATTCACCTTTGTATGCACACAATGGTTTCACCATTTGTGGTCACGGACAGCCAAGCAAATGTCTTCTTGACAAGGGTAATAAAGATTTTCCTTAAAGTTTCTTGAGGTACTTTTTCCCATTCTTCACTTACGTAATTTTTATCCTGATGCCATAAAATTAGGCTTTGGAGAAATTGTTTCCAAGAGGAAAAATGGTGCCAGCCCTACTTATTGGACAGGCCTGGCAGCGAGAGCATTACAACAGGCCAAAGCAAGCCAGAAAGTTGCGAGAATGAGCCAAGGCAAGACTCCTCCTTGGCTCTACAAGCCAGGCTGTTAGAGCTCTCTATATGTACAAAAGGAAAAGAACATGAATTGATATATAAGGATGCTTGCTACTGCCAAGAAGGGATGCCAGATTATTCACACTGGCTTGGTTTTTCTTTGCTTATGGACCTAAATTCATGGAGAGAGGCAGAGCCAGACAATGAACCAAAGCCAAGCTCAAGTGTTTGTAGACTTGCCCATTTCCACTCTCTGAGGGTCCATTCTCATGCTGGAGAAGCTGAACAACATGCCTCTGAAACATGCTCATCTCCTATGAACCAAATGCAATTAATACTATGATTTAATTTTATTAAAGTTAAGGAAATGAAATCATTCTTCCGAAATCTGACCTGGCTCGGGCTTCTAGCTTAGAGAAAGTTCTGCTTTTCCTAATGGCTTGTAACAGTTAATTTTCTTCAATACATTTCTTGCCCCTAGCTCTCATGTCTGTTGCTTTTTGGAGCAGATATGTTGCCTGCATAAGTAAAGCTGCCTCCTTATCTGCATACCCTGTTTCCCCATGCTCTCCTTCTCCACAAAAAGCAACATACTTCTTTTCTCTCCCCCTCATTCTCTTTCTTTTTGTTTTGGGACTCAGTGCCATTTCTGTACTGCAATCTGAATGCTGTTTTAATTTGCCTTATGCAGTGAGGGCAACTGTGAGATAGCTCTACGAACTACAAGTAATAGCAACGTCAAGCAAGATAAATGAAACCAGGAGAAATGGGAGATTGCCTTGTAGCCTTGGATGTTCCCATTCTGGCTGTCAGCCGGAGGTGGGTCCCAGGTGAGCTCCAACTGGCTTGCAGAAAGGGAGTTTATTTGGATGTTCTGCGGGGCCAGTGCTGGTGCTAGAGAGAAAGGAGGACAAAAGAATTAGCAGTGACAAGCAAAACTAGTTCATATTCAGGATGCAATTTCCCGTTTGCAGGATTCAGGATGGGCTCTGTTTATGCCACAAGTCAGCTAAGAGAGTCAGCCCTGGAGGAATCTATCACAGGGAAGTCTCAGCACACGTGGACTGAGGAGCAGCCAAGCCTCCAGAGGTGGTTGCTCCCACACAGGCTGGGTTAGACATTGAACTAACTTGATCCTGCCAGCAGCTTTGAAAAAGAAATGAGAATTTCGTCTTCATTCTATCATTCTGGGTTTGCCTTGGGCAGTGATGCTGGGAGCGACTGGGAGCAAGGCAGCTCCCCGCCACCATTAGCTTGGCCACCCTCTCAACAGCAAGTCTTTATAACAGCCTCTTTGCAAGGGTCCAAGACTTAGGGCCAAAATACTGTCCAAAATTACCTCCCAAACCAGTCAGATGCTAAGCAATTCAATTAATATTTTATGTAATGACAAAACGACTTTTAGTTGTTACTCGCTAGCTCTTTTTCGATTATACCTTCACATACACACACTGGTCCTCTTTGGCTCCTGATGATATTTCTTCCTTGCATTGTGCTATGCCAGAAAACTAATCTTAGAGTGCACCTGGGTCACACCATCCTTCCCTTTGTCAGGATGCAGCTTGGTGCAGGTGGATTTTCTTCCCCAGCGGCTAGCAAGGACAGTCTGTTCTCCCGACCTGCTGTCTCTGCCTCGGGCAGGTCTCAACAAAACAGCACATGTTCTGTTTACAGAAAAGGTGCTGAAGCATGTCCTGTTCAAATTCCCGAAGTAGGGAAAGAAAGGCAGGGCGAAGGGTACACTTCTGTATGTTCACAGTGCCACAGCCTTCACCCTGAGCACCTGAGAGAGCTCTTCTTTTCTCTGCCCCTTTATGGGCCATAAATAGAAGTGTTAAAACATTCACCGCTCGAGTTAGCTCCCCATACCCGTTCCTCTGGAGACTTCTTTCTTTAGAGAGAATGACCTTCATAAGTCACACTTTTCTACCAATACTCCCTCCCCCCGAGTTATAAAATAAAATAGTAATTAACACCCACTCAGCCTGACACCAACTATTTATTTTGTTCTAACTGTGTGGTTTCCATATTATCACTGCCCACCCTGCCGTTAATGGAAATGTTAATAACCAGCGCCAGGTTGTTGTGACAGATGCTTGGGCTCATTATCAGAAATTCTTATTTACCGCTCCATTAAACGACAGAATTGCACAAAAAACAATTCAATCAAAACTAACTGGAGGAATTTTAACAGCCACATTAATAATCCCAAACATAAATAAAGTTAATGTCTTTTGCATGTTTGCCATCGGCAACTCAATTGCAAAATTATTGCTGTACAATTAAAACGTGAACAGCAAAATTGAAAATAGCCTTTATTGCGGGGCTCAGTTAAAACTGTTTGTTTATAATATTTTTTGTTGTTTCTTTTTCAGCTGCACATAGTGAGTGCACAAGGTGACAGTGACCACCAGTAAAATACAGCTTGTTCAGAGGGGTGCACTCGTTTAATTGTGGCTCTGTCTTCTGGGCTTCATGGTGGAGCGCAGGAAGTTCAGGGCAACAGTACTGCTGTCAAAGACCAAAAAGCTCAAGATTTTGAGACTTCCACAGCATACAACAGAGTGTGAGGCCAAGCTGGTCACACAGTACAAGCCTGAAAATGCGTCGTGGAGATTTGCAGATGATGACATGCTCAGGGAAACAGGAATATGTGCAATCGCGGAAGAAAATGGACCACTTTAACAACGTATTTTCTTTCGTGGTAGTGACACTACTGCCTGTCCTCAGCTGACAGCTTCAAAGTGCTCTCAATACCCAGGTCTAAAGCAGCATCTTTAACAGTGTTTTTCTTTGGATCCCCTGCGTCAGCCTGCAACAGTTGCTGCTTCTGAGATGTGACCATTAGAAGAGTCAGCGTGTGCGACCTGCTGCCAGAAAAACACCATGTTTCCTCAACCCCTTTTTGGAGCACATCTAAGAAACACAATGGTTAAAACCTGCCAGTGATCACTCTGCAGTGACACACTCACTGCTGGAGCTGCACTTTTGCTGGCACAGCGGCAGACAATTTGATGGGAAGGAAAGAAAAAAGAGGCTGATGTTGAAAACGACATTTCTTTTCACTACCCCAGATCCGCCATGAGATGTAAATTGTTTGGTTTTGTGCCATGTGTGTCTGTCCCTCTGCTCAACTTTCAAAGGCTGATATGTACCTCCTCTTCTAAGCACAGATTTCTTGCTGACAGAAGGACAGCAGAACAGTGCTGCTGCTGCTCGATGTGGCTCTGTGCAGACAGCACATTACATTAAGGGTGAAATGAAATACTTTAAAAAGAAGAAAACACACCCCTAAGGCCTCTGCCTGTTTGAAACCCCAAACCATTCACTGTATGTATGGACAGCCTGTGCCAATAAAAAGCAACTGCATTTTAAAGGTGAATTCAAAAGCCTATTACCTTCTAGGAATGCAGTTCAAGATTACTCAGCTCTGAGTTTTTTCATGACTGTTGAAAGCATGAATACATAAAAATCAAGATTAAAGCTAACCTCACATGGCTTTAGCTGTTAGTGACATTATCAACTATAGCAGGAGTGACACAGACCCCTGAGGGTCCAAACTCAGTCCTTGGCAGGTGGAAAGCATTTCATCTTCCATGAAAAACAAAAAGTATGTATCCATGAAGTCTAATTCTGTGCACGTATCCTGCCTTGGAATTTCATGCAGATACTTGTCTGATTCCAGTTCACCTTTGAGACTGTCTCCTTGAAACACTTTCTCAGCCAAAACCATAAGGAGAAAGGCTGAGCAGGTTGTATAGTAATTTGGAAAAAAAATAACAATAACTATGGACTGGGATGAGATTGGCAGAATCAAGTAAAAACAACTCTATTGGGAAATGCAGTGAGTGTCAAAATGAGCCCATAAATAAAGTTATACATCTAAATTCACATTTAAACATATCACTGCCCCCATTTTCCAGTCGTGCTGAACAGCCTCTGCTCACACTGCAGTCAATTTGAGCTTGCAAATGCTTATAACCTTTAAAGAGAAGGTGCTTAAAATCCCCAGTGGCCTGCCTGTGACAGAGCTCTGTGCATTGCAGAAGGTTCACCTTACTTTTTCTCACTGCTTCCTTGGGATATTTGCTCTCTGTGTCACCCAGAGCTTTTTATCAATACAAAACTACTATTCCTTTTCTCAGTGACAGTTGCCACGATGCTCTGTAGCACAGGTAGGCTACAAATCCTTGTGATTCATTTGGTATACTCGGTAACTGTTTTTATGAAGCACTCCTTGCTGCTCTTACATCTGCTGCAATTGCCAGCTAGGAAAAGATTTCTCCTCTACTGATTTTCTAATTGCTTCTGTAATGCCAGTATTATGTCAGGAAATTCACAGACAAGACTGGGACAAGGTTCCCTGACACTCATGCCATTTAAATAAACATGCAGGCGAAAAAAAAATGAGGAGAAAAATGCAGTGAAAAAGAGACTGAAGATTTTCTGTGCATCAGCTTGATGCCACAGTTCCCAACAATCCCAAGCAAGTTTCAGTTTTGTAAAGGCCTCTGATCCTTTTCCGTCTAGCAAGCACTTCCTCCTTAGTTTATCAAAGCATGCCTTTGTGAACATGCCTGCTTTTATTCCCCAGTAATCAATATATTTGCATTTTGGTGTTAGCACCTAGAGGCCAGAATCTCACTGCGAAATGTGTTGCATAAACACAGAACAAAGACACAGCTCCAGGCCTAAAAAGCTTCTAATCTGTATGTCTACACATTATAATGGAGGGGTGGTTCTGACATCCCAGCTGTAATCTTATCTACCTAGTAACAACAGAAGAGAGAAGACACAGCAATAATATTCAGTTTAGCATGTGCTGACAAATCTTGCATACGCAGCACCTCTGAAGTTTACACACTGACTCCTGGCACACACAGTCATGGAAAACAGAGGTGGAAAGCCTTTGGAAAGGGCTCAGACATCCATCCTCCTGTGTCACACCGGGATCAGCTCTGCTGCTCAGATGTTGGTGTAAGCTCCATCTATGACCTCTCCCCGGATTCCCCGGCCACCTCCACACAGATTCTGCCAGCATTCCCCTATTTTAATAACTCTTAAAATAACCCTCATATTATTGTTTTTCAAATGTCTAGCCTATCCTATCCTCATCTTATTGAACTTATGTCCCCAGTGGCATGGAGAACAGATTGTTTCTTCTCCCGCTGCAGCCACTGCCCTCAAGTTATGGAGTAGGCAAGCAACAGTTAAGTGGATTTTAAAAGCCAAACACAACATAACAAACAGAAGGACACAAGATAAAACAGCAAGACTTGATCTGCAGAATGGGCAAAGCAAAACGCAAGGGGCTTTAGAGAAGGAATGCAAAGATGATACCTCCCAGGAAAGAACAAAAAGGTGCATCTGCAGATGTTCGCAGTCACTCCTTCCACGATGGAAAAGCAGCATGAGAGAAACATGTTCAGTGTTTATTGGCCATTTTCTTGCAGTGGCTGGGAAAGAGAGGTGGGAGTGAGGCACACTTCCCCTGTGCAGCAGTACCTCTGCCATAAGGAATGCTGCGTGAGCGATGCTGATTAGTTCAATAACAATTAGTTAATTGTGCTTTAGAAACGGCTACTGCGAAGCAGCTTTCCGCTGTGACAAAGCAGCACAAGCTATCTTTAGAATGTTTCCCACCATTTTCTGGCTGGTTTAGGCTAGGATATGTTTTGTGATGGAAGTATGTGCTTTTTCCAAAGACTGCACTTTCTGGGGTTACTTTATATTTCAGAGGCAGTAAGACAAGCAGAGACACATATAAAGGATCTTAACTCCCTCGACACAACTCCATTTGCTAATATTAGACTCGAGTGCTCCTACCCTCATATTCAGGCATGACAGTTTGGCACCAAAACCTGGTGTTATTAGCTTACATAATTATTAACCCAGTTACTAACTTTGCCAGCCCTGTGTTACCCCCTGTGACCTGAAATGAGTCTCAGGAAAGGAGCGATGTGGTCTCCCCCACCTTCTACTGGGTGGGGAGGAGGTTAAAGCAGCTGGAAAAGCCAGGTTTTAGTAGGAAATAACCCTTTTTTGGGGATGTTGATAGATGTGTTGATTTACATGATTGTAAGAGAAACTGAAACATTTCCTAGGGTACAAGAGACCAATGGAAGTCAATACAAGACTAACTGGAACAACATCTTTCTCACCGTCACGAACACTCATGAAGAGGGAACACAAGCTAACCAATGCAAAACAGAAAGACAAACAGGCAAACCTACCTTGGTGGACAAGAAGGGGTGGAGAGGAGGAAAATATCTGGATGGAAAATTTGGGAGTCTAGCACACCCACAATTGCTTTACTCTGTGCCATATTACTTGGGTAGGCAAACACTTGGTCCCCTCCCTGTATGCTGCACTTGGTAATCTAGCTGCGTTCTGACACATCAAAATCTTAAGGGTACTGAAGTCATGAAAAAGCATAAATAAAAGCAGCTGCAAATGATACCCAAATGTAACATCCCCAGCTTCTCTGCTTAGTACTGGGAAGCTTCCCAATATTGGCTAGGCCTGTCTTCAGCATCTGCAGAGACATGAAAAGGATGTGGGGGTGGAGGGAGAAAGTAGGGAGAGATGACATTAACCACACATAATGGAAAACACTGCAATGAAACAAGGTCTAGAAATGGAGTATCCTTTCCATGGACACAGACTCCATGGAGTGGAGCCATTTTTTTGAACTGAGAAGGCTCAGGAAACCTCCATGGATATGACTTATTCATGAAGAACCTTCATAAACTGGCAAGTGACTGAAGTAGAAGTAACTCGCATCCTAAACCTCACTCTCTCTTCCAGCGGTGGTGAAATCACAGTTGCTGTGATTGCTAATCTTTTAATGTGGGGTTCAGATTTTCCAATTCATGTGCAATCCAGGATTTTCAGGGGACAGACATGATCTGAAGTTACTGTGACTGCATAAGAAGTTACTGTGACTGCATTACCATGCCTACAAAGGAAGCAAATCTCATGGAGCAGTACTGTGAAACAGTTACAGCCTTCAAGCAAAACCTACACACTTTTCTTTTGCTGAAGCTCACAGTTCTACTTAGCTAATATAAACCTAAAATAGGCTATCACATTGCATACTGAAATTATCCATCAAGGGACTGAGAGCTGTTGGCCCTAAAGTAAAGCCCTTACAGAACTGTCAGATTGCCTCTGGAAACAGCATACAGGTGGCTAAATCAGGAAGGGGATAAATAATATAAGGAGTTTTTTCCTCTTTTTCTTTTGTGTCAACAAGGATACGATCACACACAGGGAGGCAGCCCATCAGTCAGCAGAGATGGCCCCATGAGCAGGAACAGCAAGAGTCTGACAAGCATTAGTATGCACAAACAAACACACAGGCATAAACCTACAAGCTAAAATCCCCTTTCACTTACATAAATGCAAACGAGGGTTAGGTCTGCTAAAGCTAGTAGACCTAAGCCAGTGTGTAAGTGAGAGCAAGGGTCAGCTCTGATGAATGCAGGATTCACCCACCATGATGTATTGAAGATTGTTCAAGGGTGAAAGGGATGGTGAAGAACTGCTGAGTGTTTGATACTCTGGCCTGATCTTCTCTCGGGAGCACTGGAAGGAGCAGGAGCAGCAGGTGGGAACATTCTGCTCTCAACTCTCTTAGAAATATCTAGCCATTAGGCAAAGGCAGAATTACCTACCTACTTCAGACTATCTCCCCAGGCTCTCTGGTTCTCAAGACTCCTCCTCCTCCATTTATAGCCATGTCCCACTCATAATCATTTATTAATCCCACACTCTAATATCACAATACCACAAGACAGCAAACAAAAGCACCCACTTAATGTTCAACCGTAATGGTAGCACCTACTAAAGCCTTAAAAGCACCAAGAACTCCTTATGCTGCACTAAAGCCAAGAGAGCACACAGAATAATTAGGGTGAATCTCCACTGGGTTTGCCACAGACCAAATGTTAAAAGCCATATTAGAAAAAAGTCCAACTGAGCAGGTGAGATCTGCCACTGTGAGAACCTTTTGCTGTGGCTTTAATGCAAGTTTGGGTAGCTCACCCCCATGAGGGATTCATTTAGGATTTACAGATTGCAATGGGGAACCCATGGAGGGCTGTGATCTTCTGCTTCTGAGAGAGATTTCATTTACATTTTCTCAACTCTGAGTGAGAGTTTTCTCTTTCTTGGTTTATTTTGCAGACATAGCAACCCTGAGTTGAAAACAGTGGTCCCATACCCGCCCAACATCATCTCAGTGTCCAAATTGCTGCAGCCAAAATATTTTAGGATATTGCTAATTCATTCTTTCATTACAACAAAAGGCAACTGTCTACAACAGAATCATAAAATCATACAACTGTTAGGGTTGGAAAGGACCTGAAGATCACCCAGTTCCAACCCCCATGGCATGGGCAGGGACACCTCACACTAAACCACAGCACCCAAGGCTCTGTCCAGCTGGCCTTGAATGGAGGGATGGAGCATTCACAACCTCCCTGGGCAATCCATTCCAGTGCCTCACCACCCTTACAGTAAAGAACTTCCTCCTTATATCCAATCTAAACTTCCCCTGTTGAAGTTTTAACCCGTTACCCCTTGTCCTGTCACTACAGTCCCTAATGAAGAGTCCCTCTCCAGCATCCCTACAGGCCCCCTTCAGATACTGGAAGGCTGCTATGAGTTCTCCACACAGCTTCTCTTCTCCAGGACAAACAGCCCCAACTTTCTTAGCCTGTTCACAAAAAAAAAAAAAAAAAAAAAAGAAAAAAAAATAGAAAAACAGAAAAAAATGGACAAGCTGAAAGTTGCCAGTTCCATGACTGACGACAGACACAGCAAACAGATGTCAGAAAAGAAAACCAACTGTGTTTTCTCTACAGCTGGCTTCACAGCAAAGCTGTACAGAGGAGGCAAAGCCACAGGAGTTGAGACCCATATGAAAATATGATGTTTTGCTCACATGTCACAGGATGACTGAAACCAAGCAGAGCAGGGCTGCACAATTAGAGGCAATAGAAATTTGGCTGCAAATATAACCCTTTAGTCAAAAATACTCAAGCTCCAGCCTGCGTGTCCTTGAATATGAGTTATCAGCCAGGGGCTTCCCTACTTCTTTACCAGTGCAATTTATGGTTTGTCTTACTTTACTACTGATTACTCATATATTTGAAAGGAAGGTTAATTCCTTTGCTTTTAATGGAGTAGGTCTGCTGTTAGTTCAATACAGCTTTGCATACATGATTAGGCTTCTCCTTCCTCCACCCTCTGTGCACTGTGCAGGGATGTCCCTGCACTCAGTTCTTCACAGGCTATATAACACTGCAGCAGAACAGCTAATTTGTCCTACCGCTCCCACTGCTGCTTGCACCTACTACAGAACAAACACAGGAGTCCTGATGATGAATTTGAGTGCAGAAAAACTGTCTGTCTGTCTTGGGTTACAGTCAGTACTAACAATTGACATCAAATTGTTGGCTTTGCGAGATGGAAGTTCATCACCTGAGCAAAACGTTGCATGGCAATTGCAGCCTAATGCCACCCTCACCAGCAATAGCAGTGACAGAGATATAAGCACATGCAGTTGATCAAAAACTGATGATATTTTTGCTTGGACAGAAACATCTCTCCTACATTGAGACGTGATAAAGAGAAGCAATTACACCACGGCTAACCAGGAGCTGCCGCACTGTATAAAGCATTCTGCTGTACCAAAGACTGCTTATGACCAATATGAACAACTTAATGAGCTGTTAATGAAGCACGCATTCAGCTTTTACTTGCAGCATGAAAACATTGCAAATCATTTTAGGGGCTTCTGGATCATCAATGGAGAATTAAAGATGTCAAATAAGCCCATCAAATCTATGTCTCAATCTGGCCACTGCTTTCTACTGCATTCTCTTAAAATTCATTTTCCTATATGGTAGAATAACTTGCTTTGACAGCAGTACGACTCTAACTCAGACCTCGCTTCCTTCTGCCTTGACATTAGATTTCAGTCTCCAGAGAGCTGCAGGGATGCCTTTCTGACACATTGACATTAAGGACACTTCCTCCACAGACTCACATTGGCACAGTTACTTTCTGCCTTACCACTGTAAGAGCAGCTACTGAGCTAAGCTACCAAATTTGGAAGTTTAAGTATGAAACCTTTGTGCTTATCCATAAACAGATTAAGAATGCAAAAGTAGCCTTAAAAGAAAAAAAGCCAATTTGAATAGGAAAGGGAGCAAGGTTTATATAGAGAATTCATATCCAGAATTCCCCAGCATTGCAGCAATGCCAGTAACACACAAGGAATGACTAATGCTCTAATGTAGGCACATTTTAGTTATTTTTTAGGTTGTTTTTACTCTCCTGTCACAGCCCAGTGGGATTAGATAATGCAGCCAAGTGCTATCTATACTGCTATTACAACCAGTGGAGCTGCATTGATGGGAACAACAAATCCAAACTGGATTTGCTGCAGACAAGCCCCAAGTGGAAACCAGCTATAGAGGGAGTCTGGAGGAGTTTAAAATCCACCAAGAAATACTAATGAGATGTACCCAGTGGCTGAGAAATGGAATGCTATTGGCATACAGGTGTAATGGTTTCCATTAATGCAAGAGAAACTGAAGAATTTTCTTCCCCAAACAGGAAATGTCTCACCATTTCTTTTTCTTCTTCACCTTCCTGTGCTTTCCCTTTCCTGCTCTGTCTGACTTTACTCTCTCTTTTAGCACACTAAAGAGAGGTGAAGAACACAGCTGGGAGCTTTAACTCTGAGCTCAGATGAGAAGTTCTCCTTCCTTAGGAAGACAGACACTGGGGACAGCATGAAAACCCAGTGTCACACCTGGAGCAAGGCATTTCCAGAACAGCTCCATAAAGATCATTCACAACTGAGCATGTTTGAACAGCTCTCCAGATTGAGGGGAGGGGAAAAGGAGACCAATGTTTTAAACACCCTGCCATCCTGCAAAAGTAGCCTTTTGCTGATGCTCAGAAGTGTCAACAATTAAAAGGTAAATACCTGAACATTTCAAAGGCTTGGTGCTTTTAAAATGCCAAGGAAGGTCAACTCCCTTTGTTTAAAGTTTGAGGAAGTAAAAGCACAAAGTTATTTATGATACTACTTTCCAATAGCTTTCCTCCATCCCCTTTTGTTTATCAAGGGAAAACACTGTCCCTAGGCTGACAGGTTTTAGACTATGCGAAATGTGAGATTTCACTTATGTGAATTGGCCATGATAATCCTTCTTCTTCCCTCCTTCAGTGGCATCTGGGATGGAAATGCCCACCCAGTTCTCCCAGCTTTGCCAGCAGCAATGTGCTCCCTATCTGCATAGGCACAGTCGGCCACTGAGAGACATGGCCCACGTGTCCCAAACAGATAGGAGAAAACAGCCAAGGGGGCCACAGCACACTGATGGAAGCTGCCAGCTCTAATGCACTGAAATGTTGTCATTCCTCTTGTAGGCTGCTAACAAGGAAGCACAGGGGACTTCTCTGCACAGCATCTTCTCAGCTACATTCAGGGCAGGGAAGGAGATAAAGCTTCTGTGCTATACAAGAAAAGGAGGTAGTGCTGAGGGAATCCCTAGAGTAACCTATGATGGAGAGGTGACACCAATTAGGGTATTTTGTATGAACACACGAAGAGAGTGAGGCCTGGAGAAAGAGATGAAAACACTGAAGGACAAAGAAGCCTTGTTCTGACAACCTTCTCTGGCATTAGCATGAGAGACAAAGGGACATAGTCCAAGCACATATAATCAGGTAAGAAGCGACAAGAGCTCTTTGGTAGAAGCAGTTTATAAAGGGGAGCCAGGTGCATGGAGTTAAGTCTTTGCTTCCTTACTCTTTCCTCCTTAGGAGGAAAACCTAAATCACTATTTTTGGCCTTGGAGCTTTCCAGATGGTTTTTATTTCTTGCCTGTAAAATGCTGGACATGGTCAGGCAGCTCTGAGTGCGTCCCCTGATGCTACTGGCAGAGCAGAGCTTCCCTACATATGTCAGCTATGGTGAACAAAATAAAGACTGTGAGCTTCAGGAACAGGTGTGGAGCTGCAGGCAGAAGGGCAGAGGATAACTGGAGGTAACAGTGGGACATTTGCTTTGGTGTCTGCTGGCTTTGCACCAAGAGGTAGACTCAGGTTTTCTAAGACAGTAAGAAAAGAGAGGTAACAAGCAGCTGACCACCTGTCCCACCCCTGTTCCTTTCCAAGCTACAATTTCACTTGGAAGAAAGCAAGACAGCCACAAAACCTTTTCTGAAAGATAATGGTACAACCAAGGCGGCATTTCAACAGCTGACTTCTAAGAAGAGGATCTGTCTCCCAGCTCTTCTTACTGCTTGTCTTTCCCACTGCTCTACCAGCATTCAGAGGTCGTTATTAAAAAGAACAGTAACAACAACAAACCACCCTCATAATTTCTTGTGAATTCTGAAGGTCACCAATGTCACCATCAGTTATAATGACACAAGTCACTCCCTTCTTCACACAAATGGATTTACAACCAGTTTAAAGGCTAGTGTCTCTGGGTGCACTTCACCCCTTCTGCTACTTCCCCTCCGTGCACACACACTCTCCTCTGGCAGCAGCTGCTGGAAGAAATTATGAATTCCATTATTTTTCATCCAAGCCAGCTTTGAGTATATGGGAGAAGCACTGGAGGCTGCGGGCTCGTTAGCAGAGGATTTGTATTGTTACCTTCCATTTTATTCACCTTCCCAGATTAGGTGAAGCACGCCTGCCCCAATCTCTTTAATTAAAATGCAGGTGGTGGACTCTCCTCAACTCCAGAGCCCACCACACAATCAGATAGTGACAGCAACCTGGTAGAATAAAGCTCTTGATATAGTGGCTGCTCTAACAGAGTCTTAATTTCAGTTGAGCAGAACAGCACCTCTGGTAGCAGCTGCATTTAGGGCTGGGATGAATATCAGTACCCAGCCTCTTGCTGAACACTCACTGACTTTCCAATCAAAGCCAGCATCCCTGACAGCTGAACTGTTAAATGAATTAACAAGGCGAGAAGGGGGTTTGCAGTGGGGCTGTGACTGCCTTCCTAATTTCTGCAAGTGGTGGCTTTCAATTTTTCTGTCATTTGTCAGGAGATGCACATGGTTCTCTAATGAGCAGGGCAGAGCTGCAGCCAGCTCTAGAAAGGCAAAATTACAAGAATCTTCTAGTCTGTGAAGGAGAGAGATTCAGATGCTTGAGGCAGGTGGGGGAAGGAACTGGCTCTGTTCAGACTGAGCAGGCAGTGCATCCTTCCTGGCTGTGCTGAGCACAAGGAATCCCAGCCCACCCTCCTGACATGAGGAAGAATTGCTCTCCATGCCAGTGAGTTTTGCAAACATTCAGGCAGAACTCAGTTTTGAGCCTTTGATCTTATGGGCTACTGTAAAAAGAAAAAGGTTTTGCTCCAAACCACATCACCAAACCCCAAACCATTTGCATCCAGCTCCTTTATTCACCAGGCAAGTCAGGATACAGAGGTCTGTCACTCTGGTCTGGCCTGTTGCGTAGGAGCAGGCTGTTCTCTCTCCAAATCTCCCCCTGCTCATCAGTCAGAGGCAAGTGGGACCTGAGCACTTGGGCTGCCTAGGGAGGCTGTTGACTAGGGTACAGCTCAATGGCACTCCAGGACTTAAGAGAACCTTCCCATTGGGTGTTTTTTGTTTGATTGGCCAATCTGGCAGAAGGTTGGTTTTAATGTTTTTTTGTTCCAAATTTGCCAGGAGGTTCCATTACTGGAGCTTTTATTGTAAAAATCCAGGTATGAGGATAGGAAAATCTTCCAGTCTAACAGAGGAGAGGACAAGGAGGAAGCAAGGAATTAGACACATTTCCTTTTGCATCATTCATCTGTCTGCACCAGACACAGAAGCTGAACAGCCCATCAACCCTCTGTATTATTCCCAAGTGCCCCACACTGTATGAAACACCAACCAGAACTGCACAGTATTGGGTATTTGACTGAGCTGGCCTAAACCCAGCACACTTACCCAGAGGCAAGTGCTGTATATTCTTTTTTACAACTGAGAGAGGAATGTTGTGCACCTACCTGAATTACTGGAACACATATGGAAGAAGGAAGCGTTGTTTAACAATACTGAGATACATGCTATATGGGCCTTTCAGCCTGGAGACTGGTTCCCTTCAGTCATTTTGTGTTTAGTGCTATGCCTGTGTTGTCAGCACTTGTTTATTGGGCAGGTTTTCTCTATTTTTAACATGGATGCTCCAGTTGCTGAAGCTAAGCAGACCCATTTTTTCCAGCTTACTGCTTAACTGCCTTTACCAGGGGTAAGAACATCAAGCAAACAATAACAACAAAAAACTTGTATTTCCACAGCACACTTAAACTCAAAGGTGTCACAAATCAATTTGAAACTTAAATTGCAATACCAGCTCCAATCACTTTACTCACAGTATAAATCACAGCCAGTTCTGGAGGTGGAAGAGGCAGTTCTATAACAAAGTGTAATAACTTCACACAACAAGAGTGAAAATTGGCAGGAAGACCCTACATTCATCATTTCTACCACATGAACCTGGCTTGTCCCTAACCAGAGGTAAATGCAGGATCTCTAAAAAAAACCATCAGAGGCATGCTAAAACTTCAGATACACCAGTCCTGCCTGTGAAAAAAAGCCTCCTGGATGTATCAGTTTCCTCCCAAGTTTGGCTTCTTTCACTGCCTTGTTCTCTATCTGAGTTATGATAAGGAAGACCTGGACAGTGGGATTAAAAGACACTTTGTATCAGCATTTCCTTGTTTTCCCCATCTGACTTTCTGTGCTGTGTACATGTGTATAAATGCATGTGCTGGTCCATTTGCAGCAGTGAGATATTGAGCTCTGAAACAAAAAATGTATTTTGAAGCCAGCTACAGTTGGCTCCACTTGGGGCTTTCTTCACTGCAGTTGCACAAGTAAGAGCAGCAGCAAACTAGAAAAAGATGTAAATATTGCCAGCTGCCTGCAGAACCATGCTGCTCTGATTAATTTATGATGTTTTCAGAGGCAGACAGTGAATGTTTCACCATATTTGAAATGAAAAGGTTAAGTAGAGTTTAAAAAATGTGCAGTAGGGTTTAAAAAAGATGTGCTTTGCTTAGTTTTCAGCAATAGAATATTTAATGAATAAGAATAAAATGAATTATTGCTGGGTTTGATAGCTTCTACATCCTAGCCTTGAGCCAGAAGAACAGAAGTGTAATCAGATCCCTTCACAGCAGCAGAGTGAACAACAGGAGGGTGTGTGTTGCCTATTCTTGTTCTAAGCTTCAAAAGATACTCCTGCAGAAATTGATACCATAACTAACAACTATTTCAGCACCAGCCTCTTCCCAGCTGGGGTCACCATAAATACAGCACTGCTGCTGTGGCTGTGAAGAAGACATCAGCTTTCCAGTCCTGCGCTTCTCTGGGTAGAGTTACCCAGAACAGACTCAGCTGCAGGTTATCTGGGCTCTGCAAAATCACCAGTTTCACAAAGCATTCAAAGAATGTGTCTGGTTAACTGTCTCATCCTTATTTCCACCTCCAGCCTTTCAATGGAGGGATTTTAACATGATGGACAAGTTACATTTCATAAATACAGCCTGGATTCATGCAGTAGACCCATAATAAGCAAAGGCATGACCCTCAGCTTTTGTAGAGGCTGGATGCAGCTATAAAGTCTGTATGTTCCTAGTGTAATCATCATCTATGCCTCCAAAGCTAGCAGTAAACTAGACATAGTGTCTTCTTGACTTCAAGAGTATAAAAATACAGCAAGGTGTGGCACAGGCATGCAGGCTGTATGTCTCCACACAGGCAATGTCTCTACACAGAGAGTTATAAAATAAAAGAAGCAGCTTTTCAAGCCTCCCTTGTTTTGTAGTTTTGTTTCTTTTCCCTTGTGGCTTCCCTGTGCTCCACTTTTCACTTCTTTAACTTGAGTCAGTTTTTCCCTCAAGCTAATTTGGTATGAACAGTCATCCTCCTGCAACTCCAAACAGATTTTCTCTTCTCTCTTTCAAATGCCTTTTCTCCCCTTGTTTGTGTAGACCCACTGGCTTTCATATGGCAAGGAACTGTCAGTGACAACCTATTCCTGGAGAGGATGCTAAAAGAAACTGTTAGTGATCATGACTGGGAATTTTTCACCATCCCTTTTCTGGGACAAATATTGAATATTCTCTGGAGAATACTAAAACATTCTGGTAACTTAAACAAAAAAATAAACTAAACTGATTTTCCTTTACCTACCTGCTTCACCCACAAACACTTCCACTGGTGCGCTGGTAGGGCTCTCACCAATTATATTATATGCTGTCATTAATACTTCATATCTCTTGTATTTCTTCAACTCTGCAAAAGTAAAATATTACATTATTCTATTACATATTATAGAATATTATTTATATTATCTAGACTTCATCACCCCTTTATCACCAGACTTCCCTCTTGTGAAACATGGCATTAGAACAGTACAATGATGCAACATCTACTTCCTTCCTTCCTTAACTCACACATCACTGCAGGATTTGCCTAATTATGAAAGATCTTTGCAATGAAATGGCAGGGTTTTCCAGTGTTTCCTCACATTGTTGCTTCAGTAGGAGGAATCATTCCTGATGAATAACTAGCTAGAAGAATACTGCCAGGTCATTTTCAATGACCCCAAAAGGCAGGACTTCGCTTTGAATGAGCTTTACCAGCTCATTTTGATCTCATGGTAGAAAAGCAGTTTCAAGCCTTTGCCTAACCCCAGGGACTTTGACCTAAGGAATGATTTAGCAACTGCACGGCTCAAGAATGTCACGGCTGAAGCAGGCTGCAGAAGATCTGCAGTGGGGAATCTGGAGTCCCATCTGAAGTACTGCATGGGTAACTCTTCTTCAAAGTGACCACAGCCTGAACATCAATCACAAAGAGAAAAGAGAATTTGGAGTCTAGACTCAATTTGGCAATCAATTTCTTTGCCAACATACAGAAATTACTCTGACAGATGAGGTAGGAGAGTGAGAGCAGTGCGAACAGATCTAGAGAACCCAATTGTATAAGGGTAATTAACAGATGCAAACAAGGGTGAAGGAGAAATCATGTCAATGTCAGCAGGGGAGGCAGCGCCTGAGCAGTTTCAGACTTTGCTTTTTCAGGATGAAAGAATCAATCCTAACAAATATTTATCAGCCACAATATTTAGCAGTGAAATTAAGAGTAAGGGAGAGATCAATAATATAAATTGCCCTATTTAGATGAGCACTGAATTGATTAAGACACACATGGCCAGGGGTCCAAGTTTCTCCCTTTGCCAATAATATCCGCTGCTATTTATGAATCAGATAGTACCTTTAACTCTGTGGCTGACAGTATGCCATCAGTTTGGCAAGGTTTAATAAGCCTAATCATACAGGTTCATCAGATTCAGTTTCATGGAAGTGTTTACAACTGTTGTGCTCCTGTATGTGACTCATAGTCCAGCATCATTCCCCAGTCTCAGGCACACCACAAATGATATCTGATATATGTGATACCATTAAACTCAGATGGACTGCAAAGCATGGAGCAAGCACATCAGCAGTAATGCTACTAAGTTTGTAAACAAACAAATAAACAAACCCCAGTAATATATATAAGATATAGTACTGGGTAGCTTGTACAAGGAAACTTTAATTGCTGCCATGAAAAGTCAGAAGGGAGATGTTAGTGTTAACGGGATGTGGACGAAAATGGAACACATGAGAGTTCATGCATGCAAGTTTCAGTGGGGATAGGGCTTCATTTTTTTTTAGCTCATCACAATCTGTGACTCAAAAGCCTTGGGCAAAACCTATCTAGTGAACCATCATCACCACAAAGCAACTTGCCTTTTAACTCTGTCGAATGCTATTTTATTCATTTCCAATTGAAAACACCTCTGGAGATGCACATAAATTCATTGGGCTCACTCTAAACTGGACTCCTACTCCACAGAATGCCTGAACATTGCAATGCTTGAATCACAGGACTAATGATGTGATGCAGCTAAACTCAGATGGACTGCAAAATATGTAGCAAGCGAATCAAAATTCATTTAGCATCAGCAATACTGGGTTGTTACAGTCAATAATGTTTTACCTTCCCAGCAGCCACATTTTTACAACAGCTACCTACTTGCATCATCAGTGCCTCTTGGTGTAGGGAATGCTAAGGCTTAAAGAAAAAGAAGCTCAAAGAAGCAGAATCATTAATCTGTGTTGATTTCTACTAGATCCACTGAGGACAACCATAGGAGTTTGCCTGTAGTGTATTTTGAACCATTACAAAGAGTCTCATCTAAAGGCAATATGCACTTACGTGTTAATTCATACGTCGTTAATGCAGAGCTGCTGTTCACTGTCTTGAAGCTGCTTTGGGCTATTCAGGGTAAGCAAAGCAGAAAGCTTGTTACAGTGCAAGGAAATAGTTATTGCAAATGATGTACAGCAGACAGAGGCAAATGATGCAGCACACACATACACAGTTTGAGCTTTAGGACTATACCTTGAAGGGCAATAAAATCACATCACTCTCTCATAACACATCAAAAGCATGTCACTCACACGGGGCTGTTTCATTTCCTCCTCAAACAGAGAATCTCACAAATATACAACACAGAAATGTTCTGACACTTCTCAACACACAAAATTCAAAACCTTAAGAGCTGCAGGGTAAAGACCTGGAACGTGGGCCACAAAAAGCCAACACTTACAATAGAACAGAACCTGTTTCTTTAAATGTGTGTTAGATTCCCCACAGCTTCACTTACAGAATTCAGTATTCCTGCTGTGAATTGTAATAATATGCTAAGCTGTGCAAAACTGCAGGTCAGTGAGTAACAGAGGTGTTAAGGTGAGGATTGTCATATTATGAGGAGAGAGAGGGAAATTCCTCTTAAAATACACTTTTCTCCACCCCTTTCTCTCTTGACTTCCTGGAGAAGTACAGCACATTTTTTTCTACTCTACAGCTATTATGAACATAGCTGCAGGGCCAGCCAAGAAGAGGGAAGACAGGAAACCAGTAGGTTTCACAGGTTCCCTGGCTTGTGAGACTAGAGAGCATCCAAAGTCATTATTTCATGATTATATACATAGCCAGCTTTTGTCTGGAAAAATCCCTTATGAATACTTACACCTGTAGGAGCTTTACATCTCTACTCTCTCCTGGTTAAAACTGCATGCAGTCTGAGAAGTCTCATTCATCACTGACTGCATAAGTGAGGTCAGAGTTAGGTGCTTACGTTACATTTAAAGCATCCACTTTTTCCATACCTCCATACAAACTACTCTCCCTTTGTAGAAACCATTTTTATGGGCTCAGGGAAACATGGAAGAGGATTTAAGATATTAAAATAGTCTCACTCAACCCTATTCTGCTGCTCTTGGAGTATTATCTTATTCTGAATATTCCACATCAAGCAGGACAAAAGCTGACCCCTCTGTGAGCATGTCTCATTCCTGGGCCATACATATCTGTCAAGCTACTGAGTGCTCACATCTTTGCCTCAAATCATCTTATTCTGCCTATTCTTCCCTCTGATTTCCTTTCTAGCTTTTATCTAAAAATCCTTTTTATTTTTCTAGCATTCCTCTGCACCTTCCTTCCATGTGAGCCAAAAAGTCCCAGTGACTAACATGGCAAACATGCACCTTAAAATTCTTGCTCATTTTTGCTATTGACTTCCAAACTAGGGACAAGCACTTTGAAATTGTAAAAATTCTGTTTAACATTTCTCCTCATCTGTTTTCTGGTACTACAAAACCAAACTGTCAATTATCAAAAATACTAAAAAATAACAAGAAAGGAAAAGGTTCCCACTGAGGAATATGTACTCTCTCTTCTGACTGATGGCAGAACAAAGTATACCAGGGTAATCATGAAATGGAGGTAGCAGAAAGCAGGAAATCAGAGGCTATATGGGGGACAGAACATAAATTTGAGCATGCTGGCATAGATTAGCAGGTACCGTTACAAGTGATGCTGATTAGACAGAAGTTACAACCATTTTCCAGCATCTTCAGCCTCAGTTTGTAAAAGTTAGATTATCCCAAGCACTCTTAGACATAAATGTGTGTTACTTCCATGGGGCAAGAGAGCATACAGTGCTTGGCATAATGACAGATTACCGTTCTGGGGTATTACAAGGTCCAAAACACAGGCTTACGTGTGAGCTCTGCTCTTAAAGCTGAAGGGCTCTGGATGTTTTTGGTTTCTGTTCCAGATCCAGTGTCATAATCCAGCTCCCGATAGTAGATCCGGTATCCCAAGAGCAAGCCATTTAGGCTCTCAACTTTGGGTGGCTGAAAAACATTCATATAAGAACAGGCTTGTTAAGATGAGCATTGCAACAAACATCCATCACAAGAGGCAGTAGCTGACATTGGTCCTGTGTAAAGGGACACAGTGCTCTCTGGTGAAAACAGACATGAATAATATACAGGGAATATACAGCATCAAAGGTTCTGTGATTTGAAAAACACAGGTTAACGGCAACTTTGATGATTTCACTCAGCTGTGGCAGTTACAAAAGGCTCTTTATTCAAGACTGACACCTGATGCACTACACTAAGAGCTAAGCTCCTTTCCTTCTTGGTGCACAGAAACTTGTGTGTGACAAAGATCATAAATAAGCATGCCCCTGAAAGTGCATAGTGCTAGCCACCAACAGTGGAACAGCAAAACAGTATTTCACTTCTTCTGAGACAAAAGGAAAGAAATTATTTTGTCAAAGACAGCATTTCTATAGTGGTTATTTTCCTCAGGGACTGTTCATACAACATTCTTCATTTGGCATGATTTTACTGAAAAGACATGAGGAAATAACAAAGAATTGGTGTATTCCAGCTATGATTAGGAAGATGAAAATACATCTAGTAGCCTCAGACAGGTATTTAGGGAAGAGTCACAGTATAATAGACTCTGGTGTGTTGCATAGGTCCAATCCAATAGGTCGCCCCCATAACAGTTTGGAGCAGTACAGGATGTATGACCACAGAGCTGACCCAGATATGAGGTTTTTTTCCTTCTGCAACATCCTGGAAGATGCTCAAAGACATAGTACCTCAGCAAGGATTATCAGCAGCCCCTCACATCTTGCTTCAGATAGAGATACACAGCCAGAACACTGAAAAGGAGATTTTTGTCTGAATGGCTTGCTTAAATAGAGACAAGCAGAGGGATTCTTTATGTTTGGTGAAAAAAATTACTTTCATGAGTCTAATACAGGCTAAGAACTGCAGAGAAGAAAAGATGCCCTGAGCCATTTATCTTCTAAAGATTCTTGTACTGAAATTTAAGAGGCTGAAAGTATAAATGAAAAGGATTTTAATGATGATCTCACCTTTAATCCAGAAAGATCCCTAGCAGTCTTGAGAACTCTACTAAGGAAAACCAGCCCAATGTGGAATTAACTGCTGGTGTGTAACGCTGTCACAATACAATGTAATACCACATGTAATTTTAATGAAGAAAGGAAGACTAGGAAAGGGGGAAGATATTTGGTAATAACCTAGTATTCTGCTTCCAGAAATGACAAGAATTTTCCGTTACTTCATTATGATGGCAAGAGGACAGCGCAGGCAGTCCTGTCTCAGGGCAGAGGCTTTGCTTTGGCTGAAGGAACTAAGTAGAAAGATTGTAGTATATGGAAACCAAAAAGGAAAATTATGCGAAGCAGTGTGTAAAAAAGCTACACAGCTACCAGGAAAAGGAGGAGAAATACTCCTGCAAGAAGCAGCCTTCTTTGGCAGTTGCCCTGCCCAGAGCCTGCTGAAAGCAGTCCAGTAGTCCTAAGATCTTGCTGTATTTGCTCTGCATGGTTGGAGAACCTCATTCATCATCATTTTATGCTCATTATTGTGCTCTATCCCTTGGAGAAACTCTGACCACCTTTCATTATTACTTAGCATCTGCCTTACAGAATGACCTAGGAATGAAGATTGTGAGAGACCTCAGGAATCATCAGGACAAGGCCTTCAAGACTGCAGAAAGTCACCTTCTTAAAGTCCATTTCACAATCAGAAATTCCACCAAAAAAACATGGTGATTTTCCTGCTTCCCAGTATTCCTACTGGAAAGCTGTTCCAAGCCTCACTACCTGGGTGGTTAGAAACCTTCATTTAATTTTCAATCTAAATAATTCATAGCTAGTCTATAACCATTTGTTACTGTGCTAACATTGCCTTTTGGGTTATACTGTTCTTCTCCCTAAGGGGTGTTTACACCTGTGATGTATTTTGAAAAGGGCAATCATATTCCCTCTCAGGCTCCATTGTACAAGGCAAATAAATCAACCTCTTGTACAACAGCCTTTGCTAGTCTCAGATTAAGCCCCCTTGTCCAAGAGACTAAGCAAATAGACCAAACAAAGTGACAGCCTTCTCCAGGGCTGCCTGATGACATGATCACCCATGGACCAGCTGAAATGTTCTCCAAAGGTGGAGAAGATGAGATCTGGTTTACTGGAAATTACTCATGTATCTATCATGATCCTTTTTTTCTTTTCCATTTTTCTGACTTTCTCCTTTGGTTTTGTGTATTATACTGAAGTTGCTTTAGCTCTGACGATGCTGTAGCAGAGGGCTCCACACCACAGCAACATCCTTGCCTCCCTCTATCCTGGCAGGGAGAAGTCACAACACAAAGCATGAGGTGCCTTTTCCAGACAGGCTAGAGGGAAGCACTATCCTACCAAGATACAACTTGAGTGCATCACCAAAAGGAGAAGAGAGGCTACAAGAAAACAAAGCCTATCCAGTATGGACATGGACTTCACACAATGAAAAAGACAGTGACCATTCCATGGATTTGTGCTTCAGGTAATTGTTACCTAGAAGGAAGGTGCTCTTGGAAAGATCCAAAATCTTTTCCTATTTAACTATTAATATATTTTTAAATAATAATAATAATAATAATAATAATAATAAAGGTTGAGGTGGAGTATCTGACAGAATCCTAAAAAGAAAACACTGCTGAAGCTGAGAAAGAGATTGTTACTCCCTGCTCTGCCATATAACGGCCTAACAGATAAAGCTTAATCCCTCATTGTGGTACAACACTGATTTGTTGATAGCAAGCATTGTTTTCTTATGCTTTCATATGTTTCTCCAGTTTTTTCTTCCTTTAAATTTAGGACAGGAAAGCTTAGAAAATAAATGGCTTGAAAACTGCCTTTCTCCTTGCCATGGAAATGATAATTCCTTCCTGAAAAGGGTACTCTGCTAAAAGGTCAGGTCTTCCCCTTCCTATCTGTCTTTCACGGACAAAACTCTGCTTTTGATGTAATGGATTATTTAGGGGTTTGCAGGAAGGCCTGAGGGATCTGCTGAAATACGTAAAATGATTACGAGTGGTAGTCTGTAATGTTGTACAGAAGTAAGAGAAACATTTTCATGCTGCTTTAAAAAAAAAAAAAGAAAAAGAAAAGACTAAAATGTAAGTTTGAATAATTGCTATCTCTAAGGTAGAAGCAGAACTACATGATCCTGATGTTAACCGTAACATCCTCCAGAACATCTGAACTAACCTTGCATTATTGATACCACAGATCTCAATGGAAATTACATACTTTCTTCTACTTGAAATTTAAAAATTATGGAGTGATTGGACCCAGCAGCTGAAAGCCCAGATAGTGCATCTCCAGTTTGTTTGGTGAATTATTAACACAGCTTCAAGTTAAAAATGTAGCTTTGCTCAGAAATCTACTCCCCATTTAGCCCAAGTGCTGGTTTCAGTTTACATTATTTCTTAGGCACTGTTATGAAACTTTCTCCTAATTGGAGGCTATTGTGGGACTTGAAGATTTTTGTTTATTTGAAAAATACAGTATAGTTGAACTACCAGGACCTATTAATACACACGTAGTAATGACATATAATCGCCCACAACTCCCTTGAGAAGGCTCTGGCACAACAACCCCATTTCATTTTCGTGAAATAAAAAGCATCCAATTACCTAAACAACCATCTATTTCACATTAACTACACACCGATAATCAGTCAGTTGGGGGAATGTTTTTTTCTGCAGTATATCATGCCTCACATCCTCTGTCCTCTCTTGGTATACCTTTCTTCCTTCACTGGGGGCTTTTATTACTAGGTGGGATGGTAGATTTACATCTCTCCACAATTCCTTTGGTAAACCTGTTCAACATATCTCCTATTTATTCAACATGCTGTAAGCAATGCTGCTGCTCGGTATTCTGCTGCATGAACTTGGGCCAGGAAGCCAGCAGTACAGCCAGGCATATTTTTAAAGTGCTGCTGCATAGCAATAAACAGACCCTCATACATATATTTTTCTTCCAAAAATGCAAGGCGCCTCATCTGTACTGTAAATGCATATGTACATTTTTCACTATAATGTAATCTGTCTGAAGTTATCCTTATTATGTGTGTGGGACACTGTCCCGAGAGCAGGGTGGGCAAAGGCTTTCCAGGATAGGTTATGAATAACGTGCAGTACCCCACTGGGTTCCCTCTGTTAATGCTCACTCTGCAAAAAGCAGCCTCAGGCACTGGGGTCACAAAATGTTCCAGCATCTCCCAGGAGGCCACTATTGAAAGATAAAGGAAGGCAGAGGAAATGCCTGTATAAAACGCACACTTGGCATGAATACTTTCATATCCAACTCAGAGATGTTACGAAGAGCTCAAACTTCCTTTCTTTTCTCTGAAGAAATCTCAGATTTTAGCCCTCAAAGAGCCAAAAGGGCATGTGGAGTTCCTCACAGGTATGAACAGGATCTCAGGCACAGCAAGCACTTCTGATTATTTCAGCAGCTGAAGGAGGATAATGCGACGTGAGTGACAGTAAGCTTTTGATTACCTGATCTCTACCAATTCCACACTCTGCTAAATGTTTTCAGTGTAAAGCTGCGCATCTATTGATATCAACGGAAGGACAGGAGAATCTGTACAGGCAATGAACTTGGGTACCGCTACAGCAACTCTGTTAACTCTTAAGCTTCCCCTCATGGGACACAAAGCAGTAGCAATTGCCAGATATTTCCATCCAGTGCTAAAATATATGCCATGATCAGAAAAATAAGGAAGTAGCTGCAGTCCTTCAACTTTACAACAATGCTTCCAAGCTCAAGAAAATGTCCCTTGAACTGTACCACCAAGTCAAAGCAGCCAAAAAAATTGTTCCAGAAACATCAAAACTTTTCATGTTACTTACCTGCCACTGCACAAGTACAGATGAAGTTGTATGAGGAGTTACTAACACAGAACTGGGTGGTTCACCTGGAACTAAACAAGAAATAAGAGGTAACCAAAGCAGTTATAACATCAGGGTGGAAAAAGGGTGGCTTTTATTCATCAGGTTCTCTTTCTTCACTGCTGAAGAAAATCTTCTATCCCAGCTACTACATGGTGGGTCTCAAAAGCAACGTGGTGGATATGACTATTACAATCTGGACAGAAGCCAGCCACTTCCCATACATTGCTTGCTCTACCTGTGGCCTTGGCAACTTGAACAGGAGAAAAGCTAAGAGCATAAATCTGGAGGGGGCTGCCACATGTCAGCTGCTCATAAACAACTGGATACACATTTGAAAGGAAGTTCAACCAGCTGCATGCAAGTGTCAATATCCATGATATTTTTGCCCCAGCTGGGGGAAGCCCACCTTGTTTTCAGGAGTCTGTGCCACATCATCACAGACTATTTTAGGTAGGACAGCTTGATTTACTATGGATTAACCCATTCCTATGCGCACAGCCTACAGCACATACCCCCACACACCAGAGCAGCTCAAATACGGCTTATCAGGAGCGGACAGCCCTCCACAGTGCAATGCTCTAGTGGCAGAACCAGGTTTGCTCAGCAGAATAAATGTACAGTTTGTAAGAAGGTGAGAAGCTTTCCCAGCATTTCCCCATTGCATTGTGAGGAGGCCAGGCACAACTCTGGATCCACTGTAACTAAATTCAAAGAGAATTGAAAATAAAATCTTAAATTCTGAAACAGTCAGTGCTGCCTCATTAGCTCCAGCCTGCACTGACACAGCAGCTGCTGTTGAGGAAGGGGGAGAGGAAGGATGCATTTAAAAGGCTGCTAGGCATGTTATTCAAGTATTACACAGGTTCTTTTTGAACTTAGGATACTCCTGAGCTCTGTTCTCTGTTTTTCTGACTTCAAGACCAGCTTCTTGAAACATTCTTTTGCAAAACTGTTTCCTGTTTTTATACCTCAGTGTCATATTTAACTAGCCGTTCCTTGAGCTGCATGAAATACTGGCTACTTCCTAGCACAATATATATGGATGCACACCAGTATTACCCCATTTCCCAGGCCAAGGGTAAGTGGTGATGCTTTCCCACACTTCACAGAGTTCCCTTCTCCGTTCAAGACATCAGAGCTACTTCTGCATTCAGGCACTGACTTTATACAATCAAGGAATTAGAAGCTGATCTCTAAGGCCTTGTCAATGTCATTCACAGTTTATTAGCCCTGATCTGCAGAATTAAAAGCTTGTGTTTCCAGGAGCTTCATACTCTTTCTTACCTATACCTCAGCAATTTTGCCATATTGCAGACTGATGCAGATTGTATGGGAAAACAATTGAAGAAAGTTCTTCAAATGTATGCATGGTTCTGCATCTATTTTTAATGATATCTGGTAAATTATTCAATTTCTGCAAAGATAATGGTTAGTGCAAAGTCTGGAAGCCAATCAAATGGAACTTAATTCCATTTTGAGACTCCTGAAAGTATGATTCATGATAAGAGGACACAGCAGGACACTTAAGGTTGCCTGCTATTAATTCAGCCACATCTCATTACTACCTGTATCAATCTCCTATGAACAAAACTGATTTGGCTATAGAATTTTCACTCCACAGTCCTAGTGGAGAATGCATTGCAGCAGATCCAGCAAGCCCAGGAACAAGCCCATTGCCCATCCCATGGTGATTCTCCTCCTTGCTTACCATCCTGCAGAGTTGTGACTGCCTCAGTCTCTGCACTGAAGTCACTGTCTCCAATGTCATTGGTTGCTTTCACTCGCAGTTTGTAAGAGGTGAAGGGGGTCAAGCTGTGGAATGTCAAAAATAAGGTTGAAATCTCTCTGCATCATTGCAAGGCCTCAGAGTAAGCCTCTACACAGAACCTGCCTGTTGGCACCTAAAGACATTGAGCAGTTTGTCTCTTCTCCACATCGCCTTTTCTTTGCAGACTCCCCCAGCTTCCTCTGGACATGGGGCTGTTTGCAATCTTGCTGCCATCAGCATCAACTCAGATTTCCATTAGCCTGAGCTCCTGAAGACATTCATGGATTCATAGCTGAGTTAGGCTCCAGAAAACAGCCATGAAGTTGCAGTTCATGGAGCAGCCTATGACTGGGGCTTGTTGGAAAGGACAAGATGTGCTGACATTCAAGTTTTCCATGGCTACGCAAAACCTGGCTTTCAAGGAGCTTTGCCTGAGATGTCCTCAAAACAGATCTGTGGGTCAGCTCATGCTCAGTGCATGGATGAGGAGGACAAATAGAAAGGAGTTTGGCAATGTGCCCAGGGCCAGCAAGGGCCCAACAGGCACTGGAATTCTGAGCACCAGCCTTCTGGCTAATCCTCTACACTATACTGTTTGATCAGTGTGTTTTATTCCTACTGAATTTCAAATTAATGCTATTACCTGGATTATTTAATAAAGAGAGTAACAACAGGTTCCCTACAGATCTTTTATCTATGCAGTGCTTTAAGATATGCAAAGAGTGATTTCCAGCTGACATAACCTTTGCAAAGATCCTTCTGTCTTGGCTTGGCATAGGAATGTGGGGGGGGGGGGGGGGGGGGGGGGGGGGGCTGATTTTGAGTCACTTGCAAAGGCTAGAAATGCAGAGCTGTGAGTTATGGGGGATTTAGCTAATTAATTGGTAGCGTCTAGCCATCAGCTGGCAGATAGAACACCTACTACAAACGCAAGTTACTTGGAAGGAATAATTAAACAGCAAGGGATAATGCATTCTGATGGACAGCACTCCCATCACCTGTGTACTTCTCTTCTGGACTTTGACAGGAAAATGCTTTTAGCAAGGGGGAGAAGAAATCTCCTTCAATAGTGCCACTCTATTAGGATACTATTAAATACCTACAGCAAGTTGAATAATTTGAGCAATCTCGGATTATTTCTCTATCTTTTGCTTTCAGTAATGCCAACGTCAAGTCTAAATGACACGGTTGGTTTCCTTGATTTTACAGGTTTTGACTGGAAAGATACTGTGTATAATTCAGGGTGGCTGTAAGACCTCCAAAGTCAATGTATCAGGTCTATATTTGTACTTATAATTAACAAGATTTATTTTTTATGCATTTAAGACAAAAGAATAGCAACAGATCTGTATTTTTGGCTCATGACCAGTGAGCTGCCATATACCATAGCCACTGATATTTTTCTAACAGACCTGAAAAATCTGCATCCGGATGCTTTGAATACTTGATTCTCCAAAAGCTCATGGCCTTTTAGAAATAATCTGATTTGTACTAGCTCGTCAACAGAGAAATGGACAGCAAAACAAGTACCTTTGCACAGACATTCAATTGCTTTCACTGCTGTTCCAAGGAGTTTAATTACAACAGCATCACTGAGGATATAATGAAGCCTGAGTAACAAAGTTTAAACATTCTGATGCTATCTATAAACTTCAGTATGGAAAATACAGATAAAAATGGTCCTCATTTCATCTGGAAAAGCTTATATAGGGATAATTGCATTGCAGCATTGAGAATGGATTTTAATACCAGTCACTGCTGAAAGGATTTTTAACTAGTTGTGTATTTTACAGAGCATTGTGTAGCTACCTATCATTTACAGCCTCAGGAACGTTATCTATGGTGCTGAGCTTTCAGGAAAGGCTTCAAAAAGATGCACTGCAGTCCAGCTTTAATTAGATTTATTGCATGACCTTCCCCAAATCTCTCAACTGTTGTTCATAACACCACCTCTAAAACAGGAACAGTGGCCTCACTTAACCTCTCTCCCCCCAAAAGACTATGAAGCTGAATGACGCTTGCTTTGGTTTCCTAACTCTTGGAAGGGGAAAGCATGGGAATTTCTAGGCTGGCCTGAGATCATATGGTACCTTTCAATAATGCAGGATGTTGCCTCATGGCTGATGGAAGAGGAGTAGGTTTGCCAGTCTCCGTTTGGCAGCTCTCGCACTTGGACTGTAAAATACCGTATTGGTGAAGATCCATCACTTCCAGGGACCCACGTCAACAGCAGACTCCGTGATGTCACATCACCCTGGGGGGTCATCACCTGCCTGGGAGGTGCTGGTCGTTCTGCAAGTAAACCACAATTTGGTGCTGCTTTGACAGGAAATTCAAGCTAACATAAAACGTGTCAGCCTGATCAGATTTTCATAGTGGTTAACACCACAGAAGACTGAAGTGTTGGATTTGCCCAAAGTATAAAAGCCATCCCATTCCTTAACCTTCTACTGCAAAGATCAGTAAAACTGATTCTGCATACAAGGTCTCAATTGAATATATACCTTCCTAGAAACAGACTTCAAACTTGGTCTAAGCCTGGCAGGTTAAGGAAGAATCACTAGGACCAGCAGCCAATCAAATTAAGGAAACCTCGAATTAAACTCAGCTATGCGTGTACTGCAGTTGCTCTTTTGACTGAATTTGCCTGTAAATTAGTTAACTTTTTAACCTGTGCTTACTACTTTTTTAACTACTTACTACTTGGTACCATGGGACTATGTTCTCCCTCTGCTATGTAGCATCCTTTTCCACCGGCTGCTCCCCAGTTGAGGCATGAAGAAGAGGAAGAGATGAGCTGGAACAGGCTGCTGTGTAGGGGACTCCAAGTGCATGACTTACATCTGATACTGAATTCCTGCACCAGCTCACTCTGGCAAGGAACTGGGAATCATCAGCAGCTCCTGCTGCTGCTGATTCCAAACCCAAGCTTGGATGTGGTGCAGAGCTGGGGCTTCAGCACCTGCTGCAGTTCACTTCCAGAGCTCCCCAGTTCTTCCCTTCATACCCACTAACCTTGAACCAGCAAAGTCAAACCAGCCAGTGCCAATGCTAAAAGAGATCTCTCCAGAGTAATTACCTGTACACATTTTAGATAAGACAGGGAATGATAATGCAGGTGTAAGCATGCCAGTCCCCAACTGTTCCTATATAGATCTCCTTTCCCGTCACTGTGTCTCTGCACTCCATCGATTTCAATAGAGAAACTCTATAGAGTGAGGAATAATTGTTTAATTGTTTATCATGAAGATTATTGATTCTGATTAAAATGTGTGGCATGTAATAAAGCAGGAATTGATTGGAGACACCACAGTGACTTGCTTTTGAGAAGCAATTCAATTCAACTTCATCAGCACTTGTTTCCATAAATACACCTCTGCCTGCCCAGTTCCTCACAGTGCTGGCATGGCGAGCACTTCATTTCCCTGCCACCCCCTAAAACCATTTCCTGTATGTTTTGGCATTTCTCTGCAGCATGCTCTTGCTGACATCAGTGCCCAAACACTTGTAAGCTATTAGCTGGAGGAAGCCCTCGGTGCCAGCAGCCTGTGAGCCAGAGCACAATGCAAAAGGTCAATGCCTTACACTGACAGGCTGAGACAGGTATTCAGGGTTATTCTACCAGGGGAAGCAAGTGTCGTGCAGGGATTTAATACTCTCTGCTGATAAGCTTTAACCAGCTTGCAGTTTTGGGCAGGTCAGATCTTGCAGTCAGTCTCCCATGATTGGGTTTCCTTCTGCTGCTAATGGGAGATCTTAAGATCTCATGTGTTGCAAGATATACTTCCTGACTGTTTGTACAAATCCATTTGTATAAGGAGTTTATTTATGGGAGTTTAGCCACAAGCAAGTGCTAAGGTGAGCTCTTTGTGCAGGAATGTAAGGCAAGGTCATATGACTCAAGGGACTACTTTTAGTTTCTCACTACATTTACATTTTCTGACTCTCTTCTGCCCTGATCACTGGTGTTAACCATTGTGGAGGGCATCACACCACTGTGAAGATTCAAAGCACTACAGAAGAACCTCAGGAGAATACAGCTACAATGCAACTTGGGATCTATAAATCACAGGTATCATTGCAAAGATTTATACTGAGATCATTCAAGGAATTTCTAATGACAAGAGTGACTGATTTTGCTAATTTTCAGGAGAATTTCTGTGACTGCCATCAAGGACTATAAGGATATTAAATGCATTTTTATTAATGGAAATAAAATATCTTTTCACTGTAGAGTATTTATTGCCATATATACAAGTTTCAGGTTGGTTTGTTTGTTTCGTTGTTGGCAGAATAGCTGCAGTGGATAAATTTCTTTATCATCCCCTCATCACTCTTGCTGATGTGAGATTACACATTCTTCTCTCTACACTTTACATATGGGATCACTTCAGTTAACTCTCAGTGCCTTGGGACTTGGTTCCATAGCATGCACAGAGACACAGCAGAGCCATCCATCAAACAGAGAAAGGGTTCATTTTATACTACGACTTGTCTATTCAAGATAACCTTAGAGCATTGATAGCAACAAGGGATCATTGTTTCCACAGTGGAGCTGGAAGTTCTGCCTTGAGCTACTGTGTATCCAGCAACAGCTTGCGCATGTTCTGAGAAATGTAAGCACACTTCACTGAAAAGGAAAGGCTCTGACCTTTGAGTGCTCACATTATTGGCATGGTGGATCATTTTTGAAACTTCCACATACTCTACTTTAAACTTTGACAGCAATCAAAGACAACGGTGGGCAAAACCTTGAGCTGATAATTCTCTTTGATGGACAGTATCTTTAGCAGAGGCAATTTAAGTTTCCTAATACAGACCTGGAGGCTCTTTCTCTCAGGACTGCACTGTTATGCACTGGGGAGGCTGCACATGACCTGGAGAACTGTGCCAGTGGGAATTTTAACACCAACCACACAGGACAGAAGCAGCTGAATTGCACCCCACAGCTCCTCGCTGCTGGTGGTTGAATGCCAGGCCAGTATCTTCCCTTTTAGAAGAGTTATAGGAAAATAATAAGGAAGATACTGTGGGCAAATATCATGGGAAATCCTTACTCTTGCTCTAAGTGACTTGCAAGGTGTAGAAAGGACTTAATGCAAGAGTTTGCTAAGTAAGCACACTTTAAGAGCTAAAACTAAATATAATTGGTTGTATCATAGAGCAAGGCTTGGGCAAAAGCCAAGACCAGGCACATAAGCACACGCAAAAGCGGTAACAATAGCTGAAAGACATCAACGGAAGTCTGCCCTAGTTACCTGTTGAAGTGTGCTTCTCACTGAACTATAATTTTTATGAATCTCAGAAGTTGAATGGTTCTAATTTTTGAGGACATTTTCTTAAAGATCAATATTCAACAGTGCAATGGGTGAGGGTGGCAAAAAATCCAGTGATGCACAAGGGAGTCATGTTGGCATATGGTACAAGACCAGAGGAAAACCCACACTCATGCTCTCTATCAATATATTCTCTTTTAGCACTGAATTTTAAAAAATAAGAAATGCTCACGCAGAGGTAGAAAATACATTTTTTTCTAACTGGCAGCTCTAGAGATCTGTTCTAAGGCTGGAGAATGGAGCAGTTACTTGAGCCAAAGCATTAGAAACAATAATGATGCAGAGTGGATTCTGCAATACTTTATGTCTTTCACATTTTGATATGTTTGGTATCTAAGCATCTGGCTTCATTTATACACATGTAACTCCTGCTTTCTTCAAGTAAGTTCCCTACACAACAGAATTTGATCGGAGATTCAGAATGCAAATAACCATTTTATGGCTGAGACAAGAAGGAGAAAAATTCTGGGCAATCCAGATGCAAACACTCTGCTTGAATGTGCAGCAGAGAAAGGCCAGAATGATTACTAACACGTTAGGTCAGGACTGACATACAATGGAGGGGCTGTGGAGAAATCCTGCAACATCATCTCTCATTTTGCATTCCCTAATCAATATAATTCATCCATCACTTACTTTCTTAAGATTTCAATCTTTCTAGAAAATGAGAGAGTGGAAAAAAAGATCTGACTGCAGAAGGAGGCTGCATATGGCCAATATAGCAGCTGATGGAAAAATCAATCTCTAACAGCCTGGCAGGTTAGAAGAACTGTGCCTCATAAAAGTCTGTCTTGCTCACCCGGTTTCTCAAATCATGATGTTGCTATGGTTTGGGGCAGGTTTATGGGGTGAGAAGGAGGAGGTGTATGGGCTGTAGCCTGTTATTAAAATTCCCCTAAGTGCAGCACAGGCTCCAAGGCATGCAACAGGAAGTCCTTCAACTTGTGGCTGCAAGCATTACCTCTTTTCTCTGTTGTGATCACTGTGGCTTCCAGAGGCTCCCCCCAGCCCTGCCTGGTCTTGGCAGATGTCCGAAAGATGTATGCTGACTCAGGGGTGAGATCTGTAGCAGTAAACTGCCTGACTGTAGAGCCAACCTCCACCGTGGTGAACTTGTTCGGGCTGCTGCTGGCCAGACGGTAGGCGATCTGATACCCTGAAATCACAGCAGCAACAGGAGAGAGGAAAAGGGTTAGGATTTTTTTCCTAGCAGGGACAAAAGAGCACTAAAACTATTAGTTTATCATCATTACTTGTTTATCTGATAACCAAGTAAGTTACTTCCTTTAGTGCTATAGAACTGTTCTATGGCAGCTCTCCCCCAGTCTGCCACCATATATTAAGAGGTGAATCACACAGTGGCACATAAAGGTCTACTGAATATTATCTGCTATGAAACTGATTTCACTTTCCATCCTTTATACCAACAGGATGCAAAACCAGCTTTATCTTTTCTGAGCATACTGGTAACATTTTGGAAAGGCAAAGGAACAAACTGAGTCTGTGCAATTAATGTCACCTGGTTAAGCATTTCAAGACAACACTCTGTTTCAGCTTTCCACCCAAGCACACCTGTGCATGTGCAAGCACACATGCTTACATGCTGTTCCACCCTCTCTCACAGGCTCAAACTAAAAGTTCTTCAGCTGCAGAGCAGTTGGATTGCCCAAACCATGCAGCCCCCACAGCGCTCAAGTAAAGGTTTGCTCCTGCTTTTAGCGCTGTCTTTTCCTCAGTTCTCCCACTCCCCTGTATCTCTACAGCGAATGCCAGAACTACCAACAAAAGCATCCTTCTTCTGTCATTCCACATTGCTTCCTTTGCCCACAGCCCAGGGAAGAAGCCTGCATGCTGTAAGGTCCTGCTTCAACCAGGCAGCACTTAATAATCAATTCTGTTGATGCCTGTAAGTGATAACCCCCATTCCAACCTGCCTGATAATTAGGCCTTCACAGTTTAGTCTGTATTATTAATGATCCAACAGTGCAAAGGAGGGTTTCCAGAGTTCTCACGCACCACTAGCAACAACTGTCCCCCAAAGAGGGGAGGGCGTTTAATATTGAACACTGCCAAATGTTCAAACCCATTCTGTAAACCAGCAATTGAATCAGGCTCTCACTTCTGGAGCTCCATGGTAACTTTCAGTCCAGCTGCTGACTTCCAAAATCAATTAATATCAGAACTGGCGTGGGGTTTTTATTGCCCAAGCTGAATACAGTTGTATGATTAAACGCTTCATGGAGTTACACAGGGCAGAGGGCAGCCAACAAATCCAAGTCAAACCAGCTGAAAACAAAACAGTCACGACATGATTCTGCCAGCCCTCTGCTCATCTTCTGAATGAGAAAGGGATCTGTAGCACCTGAGACCATCTCTTTTTCTTGGAATTAATAGCCCAGCTAGAGTTTGAACTCCCACCACATTTTGGCTGTAACAACAACAAGGAGAGCCAAACCTGGTGTGCTTCATTTGTGAAGGTCAGTGCATGAAAAACATGATTTTTATCTTACCTGTGGCTATTACACAAAATCAATGACATTTATTTTCCCACTGTGAATACGCAACAATTGCCACATGCCTACTCACAGACAAAGCACAGAGTTCCAATGCTCTCCTGAATGAATGCCATACTTGCATGGGGTGCACGCTGTCACAAACAGTAGAAGTTAATTGGGATACAGATGGTATTAATTTTGGTGTGCTGACTCTCACAGTGCCATTGACGATGCACCAGTGTTTCCCTGTCCTCCTTTCTTTGGCAGCTGCTAGGGGATGTGGAGCAACAGCCGTAGCTGCCTCACATGGAACAAATTTAATGGCACCAACACCTCAAAGAGTGACTTGGTTTTTCCAAGCACCTGCGGCTTCAGCCTGAGCTCTCATGGGCTGCACTTACAAATAGGTTTGGGTACAGAGCTGATTCATTGCAGTGCCTTAACAGGCTGTGGGCACCAATGTTTGAAAAGGGGCATCAGTAGTGAAAGGCTCCCAGCATCTGCGCAGGCTCACCTTGCGCTACCTGGGGTATTCACACACCCCATAGCAGCTGCTCTGTCAGGCATATTTCTACAGCAACATCTCCAGAGATGAGTGGATAGCATTAGACTGCTTAAAGGGCTGGAAAGAATGTCCTGTGAGGAGCAGTTAAGGACTTTAGGCTGGTCTAGTTTGGAGATAAAAGAAGGTGAGAGGTGACCTCATCACTCTCCACAGCTTCCTGAGGAGGGGAAGCAGAGAGGGAGATGCTGATCTCTTCTCCCTGCTGTCCGGTGATACGACGTGTAGGAATGGTTCAAAGCTGCACCAGGGGAGGTTTAGACTCAGCATTAAGAAGCATTTCTTCACTGAGAGGGTGAACAAACACTGGAACAGGCTTCCCAGGGAGGTGGTCGATGCCTCAGGCCTGTCAGTGTTTAAGAGGCATAGGGACAATGCCCTTAACAACACGCTTTAACTTTCAGTCAGCCCTGAAGTGGTCACGCAGGGGGACTGGATGATCACTGTAGGTCCCTTCCAACTGAAATAGTCTATTCTGTTCTACTAGCTAAAAAGTAGCCTAATTTTTCAGTTCCTGAGTGTGCTTAGATCCCAGTGAAGTCTCGGGGTCTTACACTTTGAGCATTTCTTTTACCCACCTTCAAACTACCTTCTTTTATCCAAGACACCAGCTCTCCCATTACTGACCCAGTATATCTCACCAAAGTATTTCTGTACCTTTAATACTATAATATTTTGATCATTTTAGACAAATAGCAACGGGCAGAAAGAAGTGATATACTAGGATTATTTTGTTTATACAGATAGGAAAAATGCAGGAGTGGAAACCCTGGTGTAGGATCTTTACAAGGGGGAAAAAAGTCAAAGAAAAGCACTGGGGAGATTTTTACAGCAGCAGAGAAGATGAAGAAAGAAGCAACAAAGATGGCTAAAGAAGTTTGATAAAGGGACATAAGACAGAAAGAATAAGACCTGGAGGGAAACAGAGAATATTAAAAGAATAGAAAAATTGATTTATCTAGTTATTAAAAGATAAGTCTGATATCTGGGACACATCCTTGTCGAGCAATTTCCTCACTTTTCTAAACCTCTTAAAATACAAAGTGTAGTTAAAATGTAAAGAGGGAATAGAAAGATAACTATTTATTGCTAACTGGTGGTACTTATGCTGGAAAGCCAATTACGAACATGCTCAGATTAGGCAAAGCAACACATACATATCTAGGCCATTATAACTTACACAAGAGTGGATCCTTGGCTAGTGTAAAAACTAATTTAGCCACGAGAAAGAAGAAATCACTTGTCACAGCCTCTCTCTGATATGCTCCGCAAACTCCCTTTCAATGCATCCCTGTGAAAAACACTATCAACCCTCACTGTCCTCTCCTGTATCTGCTGCGTTGGCTGACAGGTTGGGTAAACATCTCTTTTCCTGGATATCTCAGGCAGAATTTACACAACCAGAACCATCACCTTTACAGATGCCTTCAGAAACTCAACACTTCCCTTGCTCTGATTCAAAGGTACATATCCAACCTCTGCACCTGAACTCAGTTCACTCTTATTGCTGCCTACAGCCCACCTGAGAGATACCCTCTATCTTCATTCTGATCCCCCACATCACCTTCTCCTATTAGACAATTTGGGACAGCCAGGATACAGACTAGCATAAAAGGCATCACTTTTCTATGAGTGGTACAGAAGACACAGTATTTAAACTACGGCTTGGATGATAGTTAGGGCTAATGTAAGATCAAAAAGATAAAATTATTACGTTGATAAATTTCAGCAACAAGGGAAGGGAGAAGACAGGAAATGTTAAGTGAAATCAAAAGGTAAATCAATAGAGGTAAATGGAAAGTGTTCAAAGAGAAATTAATGTATGCTCGAGGGCTATGAGAGGCAATAACTGCAATTGCTGCAACAGAGGAATAAGGAAGCTTCTTTCCCTTACTAGATTATGACAATAAGATGTCACAGGTATTTTAGATTTAAAAAAATTAATAAAATCAAAGGTTATGAATGAAGTAAAATCTTTGAAAGACGATCAGTTCTTTTTGGGGAAAAGAGTATCTTACAGAACATGAAGTATCTGGATGGTCTATAAGAAGAATTCATTTTCCTGTCTCGCCCCCAGCATTAGATCCCAAATCTCTTCAGCTATTGGGAGTTCTGCCATTCACCAGGCAAAAACAGCATTAAAAACCAAAAAGCCCTGAACTCTTCAGGAGTTTATTTATTCATTGAAACTTGGCTTATTTTTTGCATTAGCATCTTCTTAAGTATTTTTTGCACAACTGCAAGCACTTTCATGAGCTATGCTTTCTGAACTCAATAAATGGCAACAGTCTGAAATGCCTGTTAAATGTGAGGTCATTGTAACACAACCAGTAGATTCCCCAAAGCAAACAGGCAGGAAGATGACAACACACCATGAATATAAAAAAGCTTTCAAGTTCATCACCATACAAAGCCCTTCAGAACTGAAAGCACCCATTCATGCAGGCCATGGTGCAAGCAGAGATACAAACACTTATTAATTTGTCACAGAATTTAGGGAAAGCCAAATAATATATTGGGAGGTGATGCTCTGCCCAGTGGAGCAACAATCCAGTGTGTTGATTTTATTGCTTATCTGTTTTAGGGCCAGTGGGTGTGCAAATGCAGTCTAGGATCAAAATATGAATTTGCAAATATGGATTACATTCAATTTCATTCTAATTCTCAGTGGAGTTCTTACACTCTTTTGCAATAAGCTTCAGGTAAACGCTAAATACAAAGATACCATGAGGAATACTAACCAGGGCCTGGAAGGAATCAAATTAAGCTCTTGCTTTTAGGGGATGCTCATAGCTAGAAGTGAACATATCACATTAACACATCTTTTTTCTTTAATAGTATTTGAAGGAACTAGGTTGGGTGCTATAAGAACTGAGTGCAAAGAGGAGGGAGTGAAGCCTCAGTCTAATATTCCCAACAGGATTAATGACAACACCTAGCAGTCTTCCACAGTGAAAGATTTAAACAAACAAACAAGTAGCTTGGTGCATGCCAGCATTTTCATCCTGCTATTCTCTCTCTGAAATGCTGGAACGTGTTTTGATATAGATTACAAAAATGTTAGCTGCAAAGGTGCTTGTATGCTCAGAGGACAAAGCTAGAAGAGCAGGAACATTAGTTCAAAGGTTTTGAGTAAAAGTTGCTCTTGCAAAGTGAGTGTTTTTTCTTTCCAACCCCACTGGTGAATAAAAGGGCACTGCACAAAATTATGTTAACTTATTTTTTTCAACAAGTCTACTTCAGTGCACTTGACTGGGGCGGTTACAATGGTGTTTTCAAAATTCATTACAGTAAAGGGATTTAAAAGGTGTACAGAAAAGAAAAAATAAACTTGCAGCTTTTATTTAGAATGCCACACATGGGGTTTTGTCTATTTTTGAAGCACAACTTCTTAGGAAAGATCACAGATGTAGCCAGCATGAGCAATTTTGACTTTTCTCTCTGCCATTGGCAGCTACTTCTTCCGTGAACCTCAATATTCTACTATCAAAAAAGAGTGAGAACTATTGAATAAAGACAATCGACTTCAAAGAGGTGGAGTGGAGGAACTGGCAGGTAACGTCCCCCTGGGAAAGATTTCTAAGGGAAAAAGGAATTCGGTTTAGCTGACAATTTTAAGAGACAAAAAGAAAAAAGGTACAATATGTTTGCATTGAGAGCTCACTAATGACCTGAAAATCAAAACTGAATTGGATAAAAGGTTGAAATAGGACACATGTCTAAGGGAGTGTATAAATATACAGCACAAGCATGGAGGGACAGAATCAGAATAGCTGAAGTGCAAAGCGACTTATAACTTCAAGGGCATCAAAGGCAATGAGAAAGGTTTTATAAATACATTAGAAATCTGAGAGACAGGAGGAGGACAGGTCAACTACTGGGAAGAAAAGGCTGAAGGAGCGCCAGAAAAGAATGGAAGGTTGATACCTCCATTGCTTCATTTTCACACACACAAAAAGTTGATGCTGATTAGATACTTAACACAAATTAAACCTGACAACAATGTAAGTAGGGATGTAGGCTGGAATAAAGAACAGGTTAAGGAGTATTTAGCTAAGTTAGATGTAATCAAGTCAGAAAGGCCTGATGAAATTTGCCCCATGGTGCTTTTATATCTAGCTGGAGCCATCTTCAAATAATTACTGATTATCTTCAAGAACTTGTGGATGACAGGTGACATCCCAGAATAATAGACAGGAAAGAGTACCCTATCTTTTAAAACAAGCAAATACCAACCAGAGGAATTATGGACAAATCAACCTAAAGTTCAATACCTAGAAGGATCCTGGGAAAAAAAAGTCAACATAGAAGCATCCATGAAGATAATACAGTACCAAGACACAGCCAAAATGTATTTGTCTGGAGCACATAATAAATATCAAATAATCTGTTTTCCATTTTGCCAGTGTAACTGGCCAGGTGGGAAGAGTAGATATGATCCACATTGACTTTAAGTCAGGATTTAATACAGCTGCACACAGCCCCATCAAAAGCAAACAAAAGAAACAGGATCTAGGAAAAATACTACATATTTTGACGTGAACACTCGAAAAAATAGGTCAAAATATTACCAATAGTTTTTTCCAACAAATTGGGAAGACATTAAGTGAGCTCTCATGAGACCTCATGGATTGAGTGGTCCTGCTCAATATCATTAATGACCTGGCTGATGGAATTGCAGTCTACCTGCAGACTCCAAAACTGAAACCAAACTGAGTGGCTGTGCACATTTTCAAGGCCAAGAGTGTCATTTAAAGTGATCTCGATAATGAGGAGAGATGGTCTGGAATCAGTAGGATGAGATTCAATAAAGGCACCTGCAAATTATCATGCTTACAAAGAAAAAGCTTAATGTACCTATAAAACAGGGACTGACTGACCTGGAAGTGTACTGCAGAAAAAGGGTAAGAATTAATAGTGGGTCATAAACCATAGTTACACCATCAGTGTTGTAAAAAAAAGTCAAGTCAGAACTGTATCAAGTACCTGGGATACGTTACTGGGAATGGACTGTGCAAGACATCAGAAACATCAGTCTATATGCTAAGCATGTAGGGGACATCTTTCAAGGGACATCCTTCCCCTTCCCTCCCAACCCTGCATTCGTATGATCTTATCAGCAATGTAGTGGCAATGAGCAAGAGCAAACTGAGAAGGGGATGAACTGCACAAAACACTCTGCAAAGACAAAATAGAACAGAGTTCCTACTCCACCAAGCTTGCAACTTCAGCAAATAAGGCTGACAAAGAGCAGCAACATAAGACATTGAAACACAGTGGGGAGAGCAAAATCGCTTTTGTACCTTCTCATCATTTCTATCAAATGATTTTTCTTCCTCCTTAACCACATCCTGTGTTTCAAATCCCCATCTCTACTGAGAACAAGTTCTAGGACACAGTTTCTTAAATAAAGCAACAAATCAAACCCACAAGACAACCTGGAAGTCAAGCTTCCTCAAGCTGCAGAGAAACCCTGCATGGATCTGTCTCTGACTGCTAAACTCTGCCAAGCTTCACATGGACTCTTTTCGCATGCCTAGAAAACTCCTGCAGCATCTGCCTTCGAATCCCATTTGATGATTTCCCCGCATATGCAAGCATCATGATCACTCTGGTAAACTATATACCGGAGCAAACACTTTGAGTTCTTGACTCTTATATGCAATATAAGACTGGTTCGTTATTTTTAGGGATGCCACCAAGGCAGCAGCATTTGAAGCAAGCACCCTCCAACAACAATGAAGGCTTTAGGGAATATTGCTAAAACACACAAGCCTGAAAAATGGCAGTGAAATTAGAAGCAGAAAGGCCTGGCAGAGTGAGAACTAAACAAAACCCAAAAGCTTTTGCTTCTGTTTTCAGAATTGAGAGACAACTCTTTACTCACCAACTAGAACTACTGTTAGATATGTTTACCATCAGCAGAGGACAGAATACTTCTTGGTAACTACTAGCTACTATAATTTTAGAGGCAAGAATGAATTTTTACATTGTAAAAGCCTTCACGTTCTAAGTACAAGCAGCAGCTGGTGCGCATACTGCAAAGGCAACCGAGGAGTTAGGAGAGCAAGAAGGTAAGAAGGTTTTTCCCAAATTCCTGTCATGCCTTGCTGCCTCTGTATCCCTTGATGAGCCAAGCATGAGTTAACTCCTTGCAACCTGTCAGGCAGTATTATCCAAAGGAAGCAATAAAATGGAAGCACACATGGAACAAACACTGGGCATGCCTGGGAAAGGGAGAGAAGGAGGGGGAAATCCAGCTCTCCCCTGCTGCAGCTCTGCAGGCAGTTTGCCCAACAGCAGCCAAATAGGTTACAAATCAAAATGTGGATGGGAAGAGAGAAGACAATTCAGTGACATGTGATTCTGGCTGTGGAAAACAAACCCTATGGAGCTTGGCAGACTTCTCCTCCTTACCACAGGATACCATGTCTCTCAGCTGACACCAATGTGTTTTCTTTTCTTTAGCCACAGATTTGCTTATGTGTGGTTTCTAATTAAACATGCCAGGGGAAGGAAAATCCAACAGCCAGAGCTCGCTCTGGTCTCCAGCCCTCTCCTCCCAGCACTGGGTTTGCAGCTCCCCCTTACCCAGAATAATTCCATTGGGCTCCTCCGGCGGCTGCCAAACGATCCGTACGGATGTCAGCCTCACCTCGGGGAACACCAGCCTCACAGGTGGCCCAGGAGCTGGAAAGAAAAACAGAAATCATGCTAGCAAGGATTGCATGTCAGAATTATAAGTCTGCTGCTCACCTTGCACAGAAGCAAGATACTATTGGTATCTTACCAACATTAAGTAGATAGTGAGGAGTGCCTATGTACATACATAACACACATTTTTTCTGAGGAATCCTGTCCATGGCCAAATGCCTATAGCACCCTCGGACACCAAACATAATGCAGAAACAGTGCATCCTACAGTGTATTCCTACACCTGTGTTTAGCAGGATGCTCTGACAGAGGAGCTTTATGTTACCTCCCAGCAGTGTAGTGAGGAGTCCCCGTAACTGACTGCATACTACAAAGCAAGTCACGAACCTGCCTTTACGGAGAGTTATGTGTCAGCTTAATCCACTTCATACCTGTTGGAATTGAGTAATATCTCCTTTCTGTGTCATCGGTACCAGCTCTGAACTACCTTCCGATTTTACATGTGCATTTTAAGCACTCAGGTCTGAGCAGAAGAACCTGAGGCAGGCAAGATGCACATTAATACAGAAGTCTGGTGGCTGCACTGACCATCCCAGGTTCACAAGGTGAGGAGATGCTAATTCATACATTAGCATCTGCAAAATTTCCCCTGCAGCACAAATTCCACCTGCATTACCCCTGATGATACTTTTAATTAAGTTGAGCCCAGAGGAGACACAACGTATTTCTGTCAGGAGCACGGAGATGGGAGTACAATTTGTATCATTTGCCAACATGCACTTAAGGAGGTAACTGCTATAATGGGGTTATCCTAAACAAACAGTTTTAAACATTTCTCATTATAGTCTGATATGTACATTTCAGTGTGTGCTTTTTCTCTCCCTGCAGAGTTCTCCTCACAGTAATTTCTCCTTGTTTCCTTTCAAAGAAAAGCCATGTCCCCACACAAGCAGTATGAAGAGGAAAGGGCTAATAAAATGTCAGGGAGCTGCTGTCCCTGTTGCCATCCCCATCCCTGTCCCTACATGCTTTTACTCTTTCCCTGCACTTCACAGAAAATATCTTGTTAAGCCAGAAGTCTGAAGGTGTTTTCACCCCAACCAAATCACCTTAATGAAGTTGCTTGTAGAAACCAATGTTTATTCCATTACTATGCTGAAAAGATTTTGATGAAAAGAGAGACATTTCTTTTAGTTCATCTTCATTGGGAGCAATAAGCAGAAGCCTCTCACACTGACATTAACCTTCACTTAATACTGAAAAGGTAATGAAGCTAAAGGTAACTTCAGCATCTGCAAAGCCAAGAATATTTTAACAGTTGGACTGAATTTCTGTAGAACTCCATCAGCAGGAATGCTCCCTCCACACTGGTGTGTTCACACAGTACTGAGGTAAGGGGCTCACTTCGGACTTGGGAGTGCTGGAGGCACTTGCGAAAGAAAACTGGTATGATCGTCTTCCAAGGTAAGTGCCTTATTCTTTTTGGAAATCAAATGGGAATGGATTACTGAAGCTGCAAATTCCATCTCTCTCCTTCAATCCAATCAGACCCAAATTTGTTTATTGCTTTCAGTTGCAGCACTCTACTTCTTTGTTTTTTTGAGCATGATTGAACTTCAATAGGAATTTATAACTGGGCGTTAAAAATTGTCTTCAGTATAAATTGTCCACACCGAGCACTGGAGAACAATTTTAGAAGTCTTTTTCTTCTCCTGATCTGCAGGGAAAGAGGAATGGAGGGACTCTGGGTCTCCATGGTTTTGCTAAATCCTCAGCCCTTTAAGGTTCAAAGTTGAAAAAAAAGATAATATATGTATGTCCAAACAGCCTTAGTTTAAACTTACCATCATCCTTTGTTCTTTCTACAACTGCAGGAGAGCTGGGGACTCCATCTCCGATACGAGTGAAAGCCAGTACCTGGATCTCATAAAGCACATACTTCCGCAAACCAGACAGGAGGAAAGACTGTGTGTGGTTACCTCTTACTACTTGGCTCTTTGGCTCAGAGTCTAAATCTTTTGCTTTGAAAAGTATCTGCAGAATAAATGTATATAAAAAAATAGAAAGAAAAAGGTTGCCACATGAGGACTGAAAAGAGGGCTACACAGTTTACATTCATAGAGTCATAGAATGGTTTGGGTTGAAAAGGACCTTAAAGATCTTTCAGTTCCAACCCCTGTCATGGGCAGGGATGCCTCACCAGACTATGTCACACAAGGCTCTGTCCAAACTGGCCTCGAAGACTGTCAAGGATGGATCATTTACCAGTTCTTTGGGTGATGTGTGCCAGTGTCTCACCACCCTCACAGTAAAGAACTTCTTCCTTATACCTAACCTGAACTTCCCCTTTAAGTTTGAATCTATTATCCCTTGTCCTGTTGCTATAGTCCCTGATGAAGAGTCCCTCTCCAGCATCCAAACCCTCCTTTGTCACAAAACACGGGATTATAATCACCAATCACCCCTTTCAAACAGCATACTTCCTACATCTTCTTCAGCTGACTTATGAATAATATAAATAGCCAGCAGGTGAATAATGAATAACAAATGAAAAACATATCTAAGTAATGCATTAAAAATTAAATAAGCATGAAACTCCCATTGCATACCTTGTAACCCAGGATAAGACCGTTCTGCTCGGGCTCGGGGACTGCGGTCCATGTCAGAAGGATCTGGGTTGAACTCACAGCTTCAGCAGAGACATTCTCAGGAGGAGCAGAGGGAACTGGAATCAAAAAGCAGAAATCGGTAAGATATAACAGGTCATTTTGCTCAAGATTGTGCCAGGATCCCATAGAAGAGTATTCAAATACAAAAGGACTGGAATAGGTTCTAGATAATCCCTTCCTCTCTTGTATTGAATCTGCACCTTTGTTATATTTCAGCCTGCCTCACAGTTTCTTGCCAGCTCATCTCAGAAACCACAATGCTTGTAAAAAGCTAAACATTTAATCCTAATCAGTGTCTACAGATAGTACAGATGGACAGATATTAATACATTTCAAGTTCTCTATATTTGCATTAATGAGAATCAAGTTTAAATAGCTGGACTTCCACAGAAGTCTATCTCTTTCCCACACATTTCATTTCCTTATGCCAAAAGTTAGAAATCTTTATGAATGGGAGTTTACCTTATGGTACTATCTGTTCTAACAGGAAGTTTTACACCACCCTAGCTTCCTATATTATCTGAAAGGAAATTATAGCATCTTTTCTAGAGTTAGCAATAATTTCAATCACTGCACTGCACTCCCCATTCAGTGAGAAGTTCTTTAACCTCAAAGCCTTTTAATTATGTGATAGTGCTCAACCCTTGCAATATATCATTTATAGGTGGATACATTAACACAAGGTGTATTTTCAGGGACTGGTACAGAGTAAATGAAAGACATGCCTATTTCATTTATGATGCAAAATTGGCTCTTACGAAATGAGAAACATCATTAGAACTGATGGCACAGGAACACTGTAATTTTCTCTGACTCCAAAGAGCAAACTTGCATTTTCTCATGGCATGAAAACTCTAACTGCTGCAAAACCACCACACAACTGCAGGCTTTTGTAGGCAAGCTTAACAGCATGCCATGTTACACAAGCACAATTTGAGGCTATTTTTAAGAGTTCACATTTGATGCTGCCCTTTTGCATCTTTTTTTTCCCTGTGGCATTTCCAACATCCAAAGGGTACAATCTTTTCTAAAGCATGATACACCTGTCAGACCTCAAGGGAGCATTCACCAACTTATGTTAAATGAGCACTTATGGACAGTAAGGCTTGATTAGGTCCTGAGTATATCACAAAAAAGAGCATGAATCACTGCCAAAAGTAATGCTTTCCTGGCTGTCCGAATAAAGGAACAGATCTGCTGTTGTAAAGGCGAGCTCCTGAAGCTCCTAGCAACATGAATGAAAGAAGTGTGATACCAGAATTAGTATCAATTGAAAACCAGACTGTACCACTCCCAACCCTTGTGCACTCCAGGTTAACCACAGAGGTGGTAATTTCTGAAACAATTTCCCTGCTACCAATTATATGGGACATGAGAACCAGTGCACCAGCACATAACTGCAGCAGACTAAAATCCAATCTTTTCCTAGCTCCAATGCTGAAGTGCCCTTTCTTATTTCAAAACAATCTTACCCTAGATTTATCCCTCACAAGGATATAATTATGTTAAAGGAAAATAGATCGCCAGGAGCCATGAATGTCTTTGCAGAGCAGCCATAACATTATCTGTAGATCTCCACAAAAGCTACTCCCACATGAATCATTACTTCTGGTTAAAGGGTGGAGGTGAGTTGCAGGAAACCAGGATGTATAGAGGAAAGAAGCCCTTTTCCAGCCACATTTATTTTTATTTTATCTGGTTTGAAGCCTCCGAAGAGAGAAAAAGTTTATTTTACCAGTATTCCATTTCCTCTTTGATAAGCAGCCCTGAGATTTTCCCAATTCACAGAAGGTGGAGGCTGTGCCCCGAGTGCATGCTTGCTTTAAGGTGTGTGTACAGCAACACTGCTGGCAGGGGCACTCAAAAGCTAACAAAGGAGAGCATGGTCTATCTGAAGATTTCTTAGCCCATGTTCCTCTTAATTCCCAGTGCCAACCAGAGCAGCAAACTGTCCCTTCTCTGTGGAAAAGAATCTAAGCCCAATGCTTAAATGGCAGAAGTAACTTGTGTTCATTGAGTGCACTTTAGTTCTACAGTTCTTGTATTAGTGTTGAGGATTTTATTCTAATGTGACTGTATGAATTCAGGACCTGCAAGTGATGGATCTTGTTGTTGCTAGGCTTTTATCAAGTAACAGACTTTGATCAACCCTTTAAGAACTAACTGAATCACAACATTCATTTCTCTGATATCCCTCCTCTCTCAGGATATAGTAATAAAAGAAATTATAGTTTGCTAAGACTAATTATGGCTTAAATGAGGCCTAAAGAGCCCTCTTTCCTCTGGCAGCTCCCTTCTGTAATGCTGGTTTCCTTAACTGTTGCACTGAAGAGTTTATTACAAACTCCAAAGCAGAGCTGTCATTAGTAACCTGCAAGAACAGTTCTGAAGCCAAGCAACAGTGTCCAAAAAAAAGAAATCTTAAAGCTTGAACAAAATGAACCATAAATACTGAAACTAAATGGTGAGCTAATCCAGCAAACTGCCAGCTGCACAAGGTACTTCAGAAGATCAGACATAAGAAATTATAGAGCTACTGGTGCTTTGTACTGGAATGTCAATAAGAACTCAAGTTTTTAAGGTTATTCCTGTTTGCATCTAGGATCATGCATCCTCTTTCTACATCCGACATTTGATATATAGCAAAAGGTGCTGTTTCATGTCTCTAACAGGGCCAAAAGCAGCTTTTAATAAGCCAGCCTGCATTCTGGCTTTCTAAGAAAGCTAGTGGGGTGCAATGGTTCTCTCCTTTGCAGCTCGTTTTAGCTCAACATCCATCACTGTTTTTTGACAGTAAAAATTAAAGTGGCATATTGTACATCTGATGTCAATTAAGAAGTGCAAATTTAGAGCAAAGTTCATGGCAAAAGCAGCAGAGCTGCAGTACACAACCATTTTGCCTATAAAATTAGCTACCACAGGCCAAATTCACTGCTTGTATAAACTGACAAATCCCCACAGTGACATTGGAGCACATTTGAATTACCAAGCAATGCTTTATCACACCAAAGTAACTGCTCCATGAAGGTCAGCCTCTGAAAAATCCAGAGATTGATCCTTGCCATGGATATGTGACCATGCTTGTATAGTAGGTGCTTTTTGTAAGGCAAGTGTATACACATTTATATAGATGAATACTAGAAGCCAAAAAAATATTACAGCACTGGTTAGGTGTATTTGAGATGAACTGTTTGAAAATAAGAGGGTTTGTACCTAAAAGGAAGCAGCCCTGTCAAGGTTATTCTAATATATTAGAGGGCTTAGTGTTTTTTTGCTTTCTCTATACTGTACCTACTAACAATGTCAGTTATTGAGCAGAAACTGAGCTTGTTCCTCTGCAGTTATTTTATACTGTAAAATTTAATGAGCTATTTGATTTCTAGCGTTATAAAACATTCTGGATTGATAAAACCTGTCCTGTTTAAGAATCCTAATTCATCCCACTCCATCTTCAGCTGCTTGCAACTCTTATCATAGATTTTCATTTTAGGGTTTCCCAATTGTTTTACAAGCCTGGATTACCAAAACCTCCAGCATTGTTTATTCTCTCATAGCTCCTTTAGTTTCAATTTATTTTATATGCAAAAGCTTCACAAACCAGAGAGTACCTGTAAGGGCATGCTGCTCCTTTACTGTTAGCATGGGTGCTCAGCTATTAGTGATAGGACCACATATCCCAGAACAAACAGAAGTGCTCAAGTACAGCTTTATTTTCAATAAAGGGTTTGGACTCCAGTGGCTGCACTGTCATTAGATGCAGTGAGCTGATTTAGTGCCTGGGCTCTAACTTCTTAGGCTCTTTGGACAGTGTAAAATACAGAACCATGAGTTCTGCCAATGAATAATCCTGGCCAAGGCACCTCTGGTCAGCTGTGAGGGATGTTTACAATCTGCACCAGGGAACCCTAAGATTCTGTCTATAAAATGGAGAAAGAAATACTTAAGCCATCTGCTTTTAAAGCACTTTGAAAACATACGTGATACAGAGAATTGTTCTTATAGTTCAGAAGACAGACCTAAAAGTGCTTTGACCTTTCTCTCTGACTTTAGATATTTTTTATTTGCATTTTAACCCCATTTGATTCCATACAGGTTAACTGCAGATTCTCTGAACTTCTCCCATGCAGCTTGCTGCTATGCCAGTGCTTCTTCTATATTCTAAATCTAAGAAGATACAGCCAAGCCTGAGCCCTGACTTACTCTATTCAAGAAATCAGATGTTAGTATCAAAGAAAACACATGGAAAAAAATGAATGAGTCTTTATGGCCTAGATCACAGCTTTGTGTTATTTTGATCCCAATTTCTGTGTGCCTCCTATCAGTTTCAAGTCAGCCTTCTTTTAATACTGCTAGAGGAAATGCCAAATACACATGTAACCTCTGATCTTCAGATGCTCAGCAACAGCACTATAAACCTAAGGTTTTATGAAATGACTTAATCTTAGTGTTTACCACATTTCAAAAGAATTGTTTGAAGAACAGTGGAAAGGAGAAAGTGGAGAATGCGGTATCTTTTTATTATAATACTGAAAACTTCAAAACTATTCTGTCTGGGTCACGCTATCTCTAACTCCAGCACAAGCATGCCTTGTTTAGAATACCTCTGGCAATAGCTTTTCAATTACTACTTCCCAAAAAGCAACACTTTAATGGAGGGGGGGAGATTTTGTTTAGACTTCTTCTCAGCTAGTTCAAAGGGTAGTTATCTGCACCAGCAGACCAAATCCTGCTGTGTGCAGTGGGTTCACACTTCCCACCAGGTAAGGCTGCGTGGTACAGAGTTCACAGACATGCATATACATGTATCTATGACTGTAGGGTATGCACAGGATTAAATTCCAAAACACATTTCAGGAAGAAAAATGGGGAAAAATAGTAAGAACAAGTATCAGTGTTGAACCTGGCATAACTAAAGCTCACTATAAGTTTTAATGATTAAACTTTTAAACCATATATGTCATCCACTTTGTTATTCCCTTGCAATATAAATTTTGATCTATCAGGTGCATGTAGGGTAGGTTTGGAAATAGGTTTTGTGGAAGTTAACAGCTGGAGAGCAGCTTCTCAAGATCTGTCTTTACTGTTGCTACTAAGCTAACAATAATTTACTGTTCTCTGAGACTGAGAGTTTGCTTCTGATATTTGAAGTCTCTATGCTAGTATGGATAATTCAGCAAGACAAGACAGTACTTGTACTCTAGGTCTATATGCAGGTTATGTCTATATAGCCTTGTACACACAATTTGAGAAGGCAGTTTTGAAAATGTGCTATCAAAAGCTCAGATAATAATTTTATTTCAGCTAGATAATGATTTTATTTCAGCTCTCTAAAAGAACTTGTGCCATTTTAGAGCTACCGGGTGCTTGAAATTTAATTTCAGATAATCACAACTGCAAGAAAATCCTCCTGAGCCTGGAACCAGACAGCGAAAGGTGGAGAATGAGGGACAACAGCGCAGTGAGGAGGGAGAGGAAGTGTGAGAGACCTCCTCAGCCAGACAAGGTTCTCTTTGTGTTGCCTGTACTGCTGCCAAATGAGGGCAGGAATGGGGAGAGGTTGTTTTGTTTGCTTTAAATACATAACCTGCAGGTTTATGCAATAAAGCAGGGTAGGAATAAAAGAAATAAATAACACCCTCAAATGTCTATATGTCTTTTTGCCTTCAGTGCAACTAGAGATTGATTCTTTTCCTTTCATTTTAGATTTAATGGATCAACAAGCAAAAAACCCCACCCGAAACCAACCAAACAATCAAGAACAAAAGGACAGAAAACACTGAAGTTCAGATGTGCCCTTCATAGCAGCTACAGTGCTTTGACTTACCAGACTCCCGTGTACGACCTCTCACTACTTCGCTCCATGGTCCTGCCCCAATGGCATTGAAAGCCTGGATCTGCAGTTCATATTCTGTCCACTCCTCCAGATCTTCAATTGTGCACTCTCTTTCCAAGCGGTCATTAATAACCTTCATCAGGGCGGGAGACTGCACATCCACACGCCAGAACTTTATCCTGTACCCCACTGACTCTGGATTGCCATTATACTGTGTGTCAGGGAGGGGCTGGCAAACAACAAAGAAAAGGACAATATTCCTATAGAGACCACACTGCCAGGGCTTTCCAAACTATATACCGAGGCTGCCTGAACTCATATAAGACTATAGGAAAGCCAAAAAGATCAAGAGGTTGATTTTCTGTTTTCTTTATGTTTCATGATCTCTAAATTTCTGTGTTGCTTGAAATTCTCTTTTCAATTTTTTCTTTATTTTTACCAAACACATATGCCATTTGCAGTGGGTGTAGCAACAGAGATGATATGAATACAATGTATTTCAGAGCTTTGTGATTAATTATGGAAATGAATGATAAATTGCTGAAGCATGTGACAAATTCATTTATCGTAGAGTTTTTACTGATTCTCTGCCTACTCATTTATCAGCAGAGATTTCTTCTGGTATTCTAAACTCCCCAAGCAATTTCAGAGATTAAAATGTGAAATAATTAGCCTACTTCATGAAGTTTAGAGTTTTTCCCCTGTTAAACTATGTGATGCCATGGATGGCTGAGATTCAGTTCTGTGTCACGGGAAAGGTTTGATACACATTAACGTTTCACAGCTTAGAAGACTATCCCGCAGGTAAGCAGGGCTAGAAATGTGACCCTTATCCCATATGAAGACAGGCTGAGGAAGCTGGGGCTGTTCAGCCTGGAGAAGAGAAGGCTGCGTGGAGACCTCATAGCAGCCTTCCAGTATCTGAAGGGAGCCTATAGGGATGCTGGAAAGGGACTCTTCATTAGAGACTGTAGTGATAGGACAAGGGGTAACGGGTTAAAACTTAAACAGGGGAAGTTTAGATTGGATATAAGAAGGAAGTTCTTTCCTGCTAGGGTGGTGAGGCACTGGAATGGGCTGCCCAGGGAGGTTGTGAACGCTCCATCCCTGGCAGTATTCAAGATCAGGTTGGACAAGGCCTTGGGTGATATGATTTAGCGTAAGGTGTCCCTGCCCACGGCAGGGGGGTTGGAACTGGATGATCTTAAGGTCCTTTCCAACCCTAACTATTCTATGATTCTATTCTTCACAAAGGAAGGAATTCCCAGCTCCCAGGGGTACACAGATTCACTGGAGGGTCTTGAAAAAAAGAAGATATTAAGCACTTTCAAATACTGATATTATTAAGCATAAAAAAGGTGTATGAGGTCATTTTTAGCTGTGGCTGTTGCTCCTCCTGAACACTGCACAGTCTGACTCACGAAAAACAGGCTTCTAGGTAGCACAGAAAGGAAATATAATCCTAAAAATGTTTTGAAGTGTCTTAAAACAACCTTAAGTGAATTTTGATGGGAAATATGTAGGTCTGGATAGTACCAAAGTTTTAATGATGTGGGCATGTTGTTCACACGGTAAAGCCACAAGTGAGTGATGTGGGTCTTCTCCAATGAACTGCAACAGCTTTACTATGGATAGCGAGGTGACACCTTCGAGTTTTCAAGGTTGAGATTTAAGTAGAGTGTCCCTCTGAAAAACTGCAATTATTCCTTTCTGACAGGAAAAAAACCCTCTTGTTTTTAAGCCTGATTTTCTTGACTTCCAGCCATGATGAGTTTATGCATGGAAAAGCTAACATTTGGGCAAAAGAAAACCTGTGCTTCATCAACTTCACACTATAGTAACCCCAGTGGAAAATTCTGCCTAACAGGGGAGAAGAAAAACCATTCTGGAGCAGGTTAATTGCCAAGTAAATCCCAGTGCAGCAACTCTGCAGGCAACTGAGACAGTCAAAGGGGGATAACAATATCAGCAATCACTGCAACTTCCCAATTAATCATTTCTTTCTATATTTTATCACATAACTCCACACCTTTTCACATAAATATAATGTTCCTACAGGAGTGTAATGTGCTGCCTTGGAACTGTTAGCTCAGTATCTGCAGGATGATTGCCAATGGCTGGTGTGTACCTTCTGTTTTGTACAAACAACTGAGCCCTAGAAAACTGCAAATTGGCTCAAGTGTTATATTCCTGTCCCACACGTTGACCCAGACCGTGCTACTAGACTCTCAAAAGCCAAGGTTTTACACACAGGCATATATTCATAGATTCAGAATGGTTTGAGTTGGAAGAGACCTTAAAGACCATCCAGTTCCAACCCCCTGCCATGGGCAGGGACACCTTCCACTAGAGCAGCTTGCTCCAAGCCCTGTCCAAACACAAACACTGCCAGGGATGGGACAGTCACAGCTTCTCTGGGCACCCTGTGCCAGTGCCTCACCACCCTCATAGTGAAGAGCTTCCAAATGTCTAATCTACATCTCCCCTCTTTCAGTTTGAAACCATTTCCCTTTGTCCTGTCACTACACGCCCTTTAAAACAAAAAATCCCTCTCCAGCTTTCTTGTTGGCCCCTTTAGGTACTGGAAGAGTATATCCTCTGATGAAGTGGCAGAATAGTGGCAGTATGCAATTCCTGTGATTAATAAAGCACTTAAGGTAAGTCTCAGATTTCCGACTATTCTGAAAAGGAAATAATTTTGCTCTCACTCCTTCTGCTGAACACAAGGAAAAGGCATTCTGGAGCACTGGCCTGACCCCTGGGGAAGTGGCCACATCCCAAGCACCAGTCCCTGGCTCCCCTCTGCCCCGTTCCCCTGCCCAGCTCACCACCCATCGCAGCCGGAGGCTGGTCTCGCTGGCTGTGCGCGCGGTGACGCTCCCAGGGGCCACGTCTGGTGGGGCCTGCAGTGTCTGGATGACACGGGAGGGCTGGCTCAGTGGGCTGGGGCCCACCACGTTCACCTGCCTCATCCGGAACCTGGAGCGGAGGAAAGATGCAGTGCACGTTGTAACAGCTCAGTGAATGGTACCTCTCTATCCAGAATCAGAAAAAAAAAAGATGGAAAAGTACAAATTAGGTCTTTCTAAATATTCCACAAAGGTCGTTGCGCGCTGGTCCCCTTTGTATTCACTGCTGAATGCTTTATGGTAACTGCTTTCAGATCCTCTCAGGTATTGAAAAAAATGAAAATGAGATTAGCTGGAGGTCTATTAGAAACGTCAGTATTTGTGTGAGAAATTTATGTTAATTATACCAAGCCTGATGAGCTTATGCTAGCGGTAAGTGATTTTCTCTTGCAATGCTTGTACAATACATTCAGAAAGGTATTAAAATATCAAACTTCAGATATTCTCATTCCCTGTCAATATAAAAAATATACTAGTGATAACATTTCCCCTCAATTACTGCTTGAAAGAAGCTGATTTATCCCTGTGCTGCATTTTCATCCTTCCTGCACAGGAAAGATTAAGTTAGTTAATATGGGTATGTGCCTTTAAAAAAATACCCTGTCTGCTTGAAATGATCTTTTCTGCAACAGAAATTCCTACTGGGTCACAAAAGATTTAGGGAAATCTTTTTGTTAGGAAGCACAAAATAATTAAAACGTGCTGTGTATTTCAGATACTCCTATCCATCATAAGCAATGACAGGTATCCAGCACTTGTACATACATATTTAACCTGTTCATACTAAGCACAGCAGTTTGGGACCTAATGACTAAGCTTGGGAAAAGGGTGAGTTAGTCAACATCACATCATGTTTATTTATCTGCTCTGATCTCCCTATAAAATGCATTAAAGGAAACACATTAAAAAATACTGTCTGTTATAGATCATTCTCAAACACTGGCACCATATATAGAAAAGAAGCTGGTTGATAAAGACGTGGTCTGAGAATTAGCGCTCGTGATGTATTTGCTCAGTAGGCAATGACTGAAGTTGACCAGAAGACAACAAATCCATTTGGCAACAACTTTCTAGGTTTCAAACTATTATATAAAATTGCCCTACACTGAAAGAAAACAAAATAAGGTCATAGCTGAGGGAAAAAAAAAAACAGGAAAATTCAAGGAGCTGATTAATGATGAAAAGAATCAGAGAACTGGAAGTGTGAAAGCTCCCAGCATAACTGAGATCACTCCAGAATTCAATGGATACAAGACAGAAATGGCATTTAGCAGTAAAATAAACCAAGAAATTTAAGAATATAAAAACCCAACCACTCTGAATGCCTCATATACTTCCTCATTATTTTTTTATCCCAAAAACATTTCTCCATCACCTGCTAGATGTGCAAGTCTGGCTTATTTTGCATGGACACTGACTGCTGAATTCTGGTACGACTGCACTTTACTATTCACCTCTGCCTTTTCAGCTTTAAGGATCCACCTTTATGAGAAGAAAATCTTCTCAACCTGAAGATCATTTTTCAAAACCTCTGCACCAGAAATCTCTGCTCACACTCAAAAACTTTCAAAGAGCTTTCAGTAAAATGTTTAGCTCTTGAAGATGGGGTTTAAAACCACTTCAATGAAGAGTCTGTGAGAAATTTAATATTCTATGCTGCTGACAAAGGGAAGAAATTAGCGTACCAGCACTGAATTAGTTGTAAATCATATGAGCTTTACTTGGTTGCACCTAGTACTAGCTCACAACATCACACTGGCAAGCTAAAAGGCGCTACAACCAGCACAAAATGGGCAAGTTTCTAGTAAGCTGATGTAACACTTGCCTCCTTGCAACCCCAGCCTTCACATTATTTCATGATATTTCATGAAACTATTTCCTGAACGTATTTTCCATTGGGATTAAGTCACTCAAATACTCAAATCTTGTCTATATTAAAGCAACATATTACTTGAATTTAATTGATTTAGAAATCAATTTTGTTTAACTGGGGTGTACCCGTAATGTAAATTCACTTGAATCAGATTAAGCACTGCATATATCTATTTAGCTTAAGTTGGTAAATTCTTATAAACAAAGGTTTCATCTAACTGATGTTATCAAATCAAGCTAAATCAATAAAATGACGTTTAAACCGATGTAAATATGTAATCACAAGTTTGCATCAGTTTAACCACAATTGATTTGTCACTGACGGATGTTATGCTGGTGTGTAACCCCTTAGATGAGGGAAGCCACAGGATATCAGTTATCCATAAAAGCATTTCACTGTGTACTTGGATTTCCTTTTAAAGTTATGAAATGTATTGTATGTAAATTGCAATTAACAATATTAAGCGAGTAATTTTAAGTATAAACTATGAAAACAGCAAAGCTTTTCCCTTTTGTTTAGAATATAAACCACAACCAGATGTTTCTGATTAGGAAAGCTGTTCCATGCTGCTATTTACTAATTTTTTTCATGCTGCAGCTAATTACCTGCTGTTCTTACCTGTAATGAGTGTAAGGAGTAAGGTTTGGTACCTCTAGCATCTGAGCATCAGGTTCATTCTCAACCTCACGAAGGCTCACCCACTCTTCTTCATCACCCAGTACACCAACCTGTACATGGAAAGTCAGAAGGAACACAAAGCAGAATAAATACAGATAAATGATTATATATATAATATATATATTATATATATAACCTCTTTTAGAAGGTGTGCCATCAAAGCAGTGGAAGGACAAATGCTTTTAAAGGCATATTACCTAATTAATAGTAATTTTTATATGACAAGGAACTAGCTATTTACAGCCTAGTTTCCTTGTACCTGCTGGGACTTCACTGGGATCCTCTGATAAGACCTATTCCAAAAAACCACTGTGGAAGCACTAATACCCTGTTCAATCTCACTGGCACAATACAAAAGTATTGAGTAGTGATATAAGGAAATGAAAAATAGCCTTGCTAATAACTTGCAGGAACTGATGCATACTAACCAAGTCTCAATGGAGGCAAAATGCCACAGAAATGAAGATCGAGAGAGAAGAACAAAGTCAAAGAACAAAAGTGTTTTATCCTTATCTGCTGGTCTGCACTTAGACAAGATTTTTCCATATGCAATCCTTTGTATTAATTAATCACAACATGTTGCCCAACACAGTCCCTCAGCTACGGCAGTGTTAAAAGGGACAAAATGGTGATGAGAATTGGGAGCATTACTTTCCATACAGCTTTCTAGAGGAAAAATGAAGCTGAATTGGGACTTAAAAGGAAGTCAATAAGGCATGATATGAAGATCAGAGTCTGACTCAGGACCCTGGACTATGGCAGCATCAGTAAGCAGGGCTGTGGAGCACACAACTGTGGAGGAGACATAAGAGATGTGGTAGAGGCTGGGCTTTGGAGATTCATAAATGCTGAAACACAGGGGATCCTCAAAAACACTCACCAACAGAATTCCCTAGCACTATGTACATTTTCTCTGGTGCTTCAACCATAGTACAAAGGGCAGTACCTGTAGTGCAATTCCTTCTCCCTACTCCAGTATCCACAATCATGGACTGAGGGATATCAGAGGGTACACAGACAGCTATTCTCTTTAGCATCTATTTACAGACTTATTATTATCCCTGAAGATGCCTAATCCTTTTTCAACCTAGTGACACTATCTGCTCCCACAGACTGCTGTGGCAACAAATCCAGAAGCTCACAACCCACTGTGTAAAGAGCTATTTCCTTTAATCTTTTTTAAACAGATCCCTTACGAGTTCTGAATACTGGTTACAGCCATAGACACTGTCAAAGCACTCAATAGCCAACATAGACCAAGTACTTAGAAACAAAAATTAGGTTTCATTCACTCTTTTTATTTTCCCCTTCAGGAGAAGCAGCCTGATTTATTTATAGATGTTTTAGTTCTTTGCTCACCCAGGACTTGATGTGCTACATATTTATGTTTGTGCATGAAGAAATGACACAAGGAAAATTAGGTCAAAGAAATAAGTTCTGCATTGCACTGTGAAAAGAAGCCTCTGTGATCTTCTAGCAAAGGACTGCTTTCATGAAGGGATGTGGTTGCACAGGTCTGGATGGGCTTTTCAGTCTTCTTGGTTACAAAGGACATTGCCACGCACCAAACAACATATAGAATAGATGTGAGTGAAGATTATGAGCCTTTCAAAATCCCCAGTCCCAACTGAACTCCATAAGTTTTAGTAGATTTGAGACAGGTCTGCACAGTGAAACAGAACAGCCCTAAACTGAACCCAGAGAACAGAGAGATGATAAAGAGCATTTTTCAAAACACCCTATCTGAACAAAGAAAGGAAGTGACGGGAAACAGAAAACACTTTTTATTGATGGAGTTTTTGATTAATACTTTAAAATGTCTGTAGTAAATGCTTATTTTTGCAAAACTCCTTGCTCTTAACAACATCACCTTGAAGTGCTGCAGTAATTCTATAGCAACAATCCGCAGTGCTTTGGAGGCAGCAAATAATCTCCAGTAGTGAGGTAGCTGTCCTTTTGTATTCTAAGAACAGTAAGAGCTTATTAAAGTATTTCTTGCATAGCAAAAATCAAAAAAAAGAAATAATAAAAAAAAAAGACTGCAGGTTTCAATTGTCATGCAGCAGCAGGAAGGTCATTAATACCCATTAAGGACCACATGGTGCAGACCCAGAGCCCCACAGGGCTGTGAACAATTGACATCGACTCAAGCTTGAGAGGTGTCCAAACTCCCATCCCACCCTGCCTGCTCTGCAGCTAGACATTTACCAGCTGGCTGCGAAGGTGGAAAGATTAAGGTTTTTTTACTTATTGAGAAGCAGCAAAAGCTGCCATGTGCCCAGGACTATGGCAAACCCCTCAAAAGCTATTCCATGAGAGCTTTCTGGTTGTGAATGCTCTAGGAATGATGGGTGCAGCCTACTGAGGAAACGGCAGATGCCAACCACGCCCATCACATTTGGCTGTTCCCAAGCTCTGGTGGCCACCACCTGTACCGGGAGGTGGGAGACCCTGGGGCAAAGCATCAGTGCTGACAGTCCCCATTAACCACTTTCAGACTCATTTTCTGCCAAATCATAGTGATGGAGAGGCAGCAAAACAATCAACCACACGTATAGTTCTGTGACTCAGCAAAAGACCTTAAGAAAAACATACTAGGAACTTGCTTTAGTTAGAATAATACCTTGTAATGTTCCCAGGATCTGGTGCCAGCATTTGGGAAACTAACTCAGCAGGTTAGATCTCATACTGAAATCAGCAGTATCTTTTAAGAGAGTGCCAATTGTGTGGGGAGGATTAAAGGGTGAATGTAGAGCAGCTTGGTGAACAGCCTGGGGACTTATGCAGGACCTCTGCCTTGTACAGCCAAGCAAATCCAGGTCAATGTTACTCAAAATCAGTTTAATTTATAGCAATAATCTGAGAAATGAGTCTTAGAAAAGAACTTTCAGTGATGGACTTCTGTATTTTTAACTTCCACGAGATCTACAGTAGATTCCAATTTCAGGCTCTTCAATCAAAAGGAAATTATTTCTGCTGAAACACTCTGATGTCAGATCAGAGGAAACATATCAGTTTCAAGAATCCGAGTACAAAGGGATTCCCATGGGGTAAAAGAACTATGGGCAGTGGTAAAGATAAAAGAGTCCTCTGAGGGGCAAAAGAGTCCACTGTGAGCTGCTCTGCATAGAATAAAGTTAGAGGCTTCTTCCTTGGAACTGTTTTTTGGATAACACTGTATGCAGACTTCACAAGAGGATCATGTTTGTTGAGAGATGCACATGTGTGCGCTGGTTTTGGAGGCAGATGAGAACACCAACTGCTTTTCTGTTACTCTTGGCATTAAAACTCCTTAAGAAATGTACTCTGCATCTCCACAGTTCTCTGTAGGATAGGGCCACAATCCCCAGGAGGTGCCACAATGTAAACACCTATGTCCACTATGACACTTCATATAACTCTTTATAATGATCAGCCACCGCAAGTTAGCACATATCCATTCCCATCTCTCAGGGCATTACATTCAATAAAAGGGCATATTCATTTACTATTACGGAAATGAGGCAGTATAAAACAACCCTGGGAGTGATGGCAGAACCCTTCTCCCTGCATTAGCTTCTCCAAAAAGGAAAACAGTACACATTTTATAAAGCAACTCAATGTTTTCTGATGGAATGCACTAGGTGAGCAAAACTGCAGACATGTGACTTAAAAGAAACCCAAAATAATTAAAATTTGGAGTGAAAAATTCATTTGCTATGATATTTTGTACAAGACTGTAATGCTTCCAAAATTTTGACCAGTTATGAAGTACTAACTGCAGGAAAGGAAAACACAGTGTTTCTGTACATTATAGAAGTACCCTGTGTTCTACTATAGTTCAAGATATGTCACAGTTTTCATTTTAGAGGTCCATATCTCACAGTCTGAAGCTACTCTGGGAGAAATCCGGTTCACAGGGTGTCAGCCTGGGTGCCATTTTTTAACTTACAAAATCCTTAAATCGATTCAGCCATTTTTGATTTAAAGATTGGCGAAGGCATAAAATTGTCAAGAGTTTCAGACACTTTATTTATCAGCTCCAAAGTAAAACAAGACACAGCAAGAGACATCACCTTGTACAATGGATGAAGCCTGTTCGGGTCACTGACTTAACCCACAAAACCAAATCAATTCATGGTTAAAGTTACAACGTCTTTCCCAGCTCACAGCTTTACAAGCAAATACAATGATAATACTTTAAAGGTTTTACTATGCTGAAACTCTACTTCTGCTCACCATGATATTCATACAAAACCTCCCTAAAATCAGCAGAAAGGCTTTAAGCAAAACCACTCCATATTAGTGCATATATTCATGGCTTTATGACTTGCAATAACTCTTCCTAAGAGGCCTTCAGCCATTCCACAGGTCATCTGCTGTCTGCACAGTAGCATTAATCACCAAAACCCACACCAAACTCAGAAGTTAGCCCAGCTTTTCTAATCAGCCACTGGAAAGGCCCAAGCTGTGGACTTGTGCCCCCCCCCACCAAGGGGCACTCATGATGTCACTTACGCACTTCTCCTGACAAAACCCCAGGAAAAATCCAGTGTGCAAAGAATAAGCTGAAACTGGATTGCAACAGACAGAGACTACAAACATGAAACCACATGAACAGCAGCAGGGATTCATAGTCATGCTTGGCTGAAAATTGCCAGAAAAAATATCAGCAATATATAGTCTAACTGCATCTGAGAGTACAAGATGATTGGAAGGATTTACTGGAATTCTTTGGGGATCTACATATTACCCGTGAGTGTCAATGCCACAAGACAGTTGCTGCTGGTCCCTCTGAATAAGTCTCAGCAGAACCTTTATATTACATTACACCCTCCTCTCTTTAAATTATACTGTATGTAATGGAAAAATAATGTTAGAAATCTTCTTTAAATAGCATTCGTACATTTTTTTAGCCCTCTGGAAATCCAGTTTCCTCCACTCCTCTGAGTCTAGATTGAAAGATGGAAAAAAAACAGCCTAATGTTCAAGAAATCCCTTCAGAAGTACAAAATGCAGCTTCAGTGGAAACACAGACACAGGATTTTTTTAAAGCTTGATACTTCGGTATCTACCAGCACTAAAATCTTAAAGACCTGGTTCTCTCCTCATGCTCACTGACATAATTGAGAATTAGCTCCACAGTGGCCTCTGTGAATTTACACCCCAGCACAAAAAGCAGAAGCCAAGGCCAGATGTACAAAATTTCACGTCATCTGCAATTCCCAGCTGTGTTTTTCATACAAATTGTTCATGAAGTATCAGACTTCAGAAATGGCACTTAGCCAAAATGGAATACTTGAAACATTTTCTACACCTGCCCTTATCTAGGAAGCTTCATGCCACATAAAGGAATAAAGAAAAACATGTCAGTGGCAGGCTGTTTGTGTGTGTGAATATAAAATAGAAATTTGTCTGCAAGGACTTGGACATTCAGAGTAAAGAGTGTATTCCCAGTAGATACGGAAGAGAAGACAGAGTATATAAGGAATGTCCAATGGAAAGCTATCACCTGGCCACACAGTCAGACCCCAGATAAATGCACAACAGTACCAGGTATTTGTTGGTCATGCTTTATATTGAACCCACCAACAGCAGAAGTACAGTGCAGAAGGAACAGACCTGTGTTCGAGATCAATCTAGTTCTCCTTCAGGAGAGGTCATGCTGCACAAGGACTTAGTAAACTGCATCACACTTTTTCGCAATCTATTAGCTGTTTTCAGCTACTGTGCACCTTGTTGCAAGCTTTCAGAAAGGCCAGTGGTCAAAACACTTGTGAATGGTTGGAGATATAGTGCCTGTACCTGCTTGGACAGATTATTTACTCTCTAATTCGACTGATTAATTGCAAAGTAGAACACATAGATTAGTGTTTTAATAGTTAATTGTGATCCTAACACTTGGCAATTTCACCTGTTTTAAAATCATAGTATGCAAAACCACACCTTAAGTGGCTTTTAATTTAATGCTAAAGCATGAAACACAACGCTGCTATTAAAAGCTGTACACAGGCCAGTGAATAAAAGACCCAGAAGGAAAAAACATCCTGCCTATATGTTCATGTTCAATGTTCATAGAAAACACTGGGGTGGCTTGGGTATACCTACTGCCCTCCTATCTAATGTGGTCCTGAGAAACAGTTATGGTTGTCTATGATAAAATAAAAGTGTTGCAACAGTAGACTGCATCCCAGCACAGATTAACTGCTTACAACAAACTACATGAAAGGCAAAAGTGAACACTGTGGTGTGACTTGCAGCTGTTTTGTGAAAGCTTGCCTGTCTTTGAAAGGTAGGCAGGGAAACTTGTGAAGTCCAGAAGGCAGGTTCAAGGCAGCTTAGATCAACGTCATTTTTGCCCTCATCTCTGCTCCCACTACCATATTCTCATCTCCTCCCCTTGTAATGGTGCTCTTCTGATCACACACAGCCTGTGCAGAGTTGAACTGTCTGAAACTCATTTGCTCTTGGCTGGATCAAGTTTTGTAGCAGCTCTGGGTATGATCACACCAGAACTGGTGTGTGCAGACGGCAGGAGTAAGAAAGTCATTACAAGAGTGATGAAGATGAGGAGAGAGAATGGGAGCAGAACACCAGAGCTCTGGTTTAGACTGGCTAAGGATGCTGTGAAATGCCACTTTAAGAGAGAGAGAGTTTGAGTGCTGGCAGAAAGGGGCTGTGAACAGAGGATTATATGCAGCTGTCATGCTGGGAACAAGATTTGCTATATCCTTAAGGAGCCACCAATTTACCTGCATATCTGAAAAGATTTTTGTTAATCACGGGAGCAAGATTACTCTTTTGCTTGCCTAATTGAATCCACTTGGAACAGCATTTCTTGTTATGCCAAAGCCAACGAGGTACAGTGCATAGAAACTTGCAGGGTAGCTGGTGAAAAGAACTGCCCAGGCTCCACAAAGATTTTGCTGTGCTGCTTCCCCAAATGGAGCAAAGACTCCTGGATCCAGGATCTATCAGAACCACTAAGCCCCTGACTTTTCTAGCAACACATGAGATGATGGTGAGGTTTGTGAACAAGATCGCCGTTCCTCCCTCCACACCAAAAATCATTCAACCCCTATTTGTACCTGGGACGCTTCAAGCATGCAGATGAACTTAATGGGAATTACTATTGCAGTTTTAAAGCATTCATTTCACTTCAGTGGTGCTCTGAAACTCACAGAATTAACAAATTCCTAGCAACAACAATTTATCCATCACAAAAATGCTTCTCAGAATGTGCCAAGCCACCATATTACAGGATTTCAGTGTTTGATTCTGTTATATGCATTGTGTATGTAAATGGTACAGAATGTACCAACTTGTTCACAACAATCGCATTACCAAGTAAAGTGATTGTATCAACATGTCGAGGTGGTGACGATGATTTAAGAAGTCCAACATTTGGTCTTAAAAACAGATTATATTATTTATAAAGATCTGTGGGTGGGAATGAAGAAGCAAAGCTCATCTGTCAGGAGAACAAATGAGGAATGTGTAACTCCTCCAAGGCATAATGACAGCAGAAAGAGGGATACTGTTTAAAGCTGATGAAGAAGAGAATTCACCCTGTTCATATATAGAAGCCTGGACAGAAAACCTCAGTATATTTCATTACAAGATAGAAAAATACACTCAGTCTCATGAACAATGGTATCTTTACTGTTCAATGCAATTCTTCCTATACCTCTGCATGTCTGAGATAATAATTCCAGGTTTGCATCTGGTTTGAAAATACACCCAACAGAACCTAAATAGGTTTCAAATCCTTTTTGAAGTAAATGGATGGACTGAAGTTCTACTGTAGGTGTTGCTTATGATGCATCTGATGTTATTGTGAACTTAAAAGCTACTTTACAAAAATCCATATGCATTATTTAAAGGATAAGCATTCTCTCACACACACACATATATATAAATACCAAATATTTTTCTTTTGTTCTTTTGAACAGAGGTTACAGCATTCATATGTCCCTTTTGTCACACAGACATTTCTCAGCTAAGCCTCTCAAGCTACCCCACACTCAAACCTTTCCAGAACCCCCTGGACAGCTACCACCAGGCCATTTACTGAAGAGCTTTGATCCAAAGTTAAACAAAACTTGGAATCAAACAGCAATTCACTAATTAGACCCTTTTTAACTCCACTGAAACTTAATTAAGAGCTTTTTGTCAGGGACATACCTGGCCTTCAACTATCCACTTGGAGATGGTGGTTTTGCCATCATAGCCTGGCCGGAACTGAAGCGTGGCAGAGCGAGGGCTGATGTTGGAAATCACCAGGTTGGATGGAGGACCTGGAAGCTCTGAAGAAGCAGAAATGTAAATGAGTGTGGAAAAGCTCTTTGTCTAGGGCCCTGTAACACAGGCTGATGTTCAGTGTTTCAGCATATAAAATACCCTGGTAACAATTGCAACAGGACAAATAGTTGTGGGGTTTTTCTTTTTGGTAGACTATTACTATATTTGGTAGACCATTACAGCATTACTCTTTCTGCTGCTCTGGGCACACACCACATCTTTACAGATCAAATGAGAAAAGTAAGAGCCCATCTACAGGATTACTACTACTATTTTAGAGAAGCTGCACAAGTGACAAAGCGTGGCGGCTCAGGGAGGAAGGTACTTCCCAATTCCAGATCTGCCAGTCACTCACCAGGTCACCTAATTCCACTGTACTTCTGTTTCTCTAGAATCAAAGAACAATAATTTTTACTTACCTCTTAGAGTACAGACAACTATGACGTATTAACAGCAGAATAAGACTCTAATTTTAGTGTAGTGAATGGGGAAGACTTTGTGATACTTACATTAGCCTATAACAAGATGGGGTTTAGAGAGCATTTCTGATGCCTGAATAAAGTAGATTTTGTTGCTGTTTCACTTCTATTCCGGATAAAGAGGGTGACCTTCTACAAGGAAGAATCTGTGGCCTCAATCAGATTTTTCCTTCCCATCAGTCAAGCTCACAGCAGTATGTACATTTTTAATATTATCTGAATTATCAGCAAAAGCAAGCCCAGCAAAGAGATTAAATACAGATTGCTTAGAATAAATTCCCAATAGTACCTGCTTTGGTAAGTAATGGAAATTACTTACCAATTATCAGTAATTATTCATAATACTGCACTATGTGCAAATGCAACAGGTAAAAAATAAACAGCTTTTTGGCATATACTTCAAGTCTGCACAAACCCACAGTATTTCTTGATTCTTAGTTCAAGTTTGTGGGAACTACAATCAATAAACTAACCCTGACCAAGCAGGATAATGCTGTTATCTGGCTAACAACAGGGAGCATGGCATTGATCCAGTCTACAGCTTGTCACAATTACCTGTGATTAGGGAAAAGAAAGGCAAACATACTTCAAGACATACAGAAAAGTTCAAAAATACCAGAAAAGGTAAAAAGTGGATTACCCTCAGTGATGTACAGTAACTGCTCCACTTTTGGAAATTCTACTTCTATAACCTATACATTAACTGAAACTGCTTGTTTGCGTGAATTGGCTTTTCAGTTTCCTTTCTAGACTGGTTGAGGGAGAGGGTAGAATGTTAAAACCAAAATGCAAACAAGGCTGAATTTAGAGGTGCCCAAATGGTAACTCAGACAGTGCAGCACAGGACAACCTCCTCCCAAATCCTTCTTGGGCCACAACTCCCTAATCTTGTAAATAAGATTTTAGTTTCTTTATACAAGTGAGCTCTCATAGGCGACATAAGCTATACAGCATAGAAATGAAAAAACCTTTCCCATATACAAACTCTATTTCTCCCTCAAAGCAACACTTTTTCAAATGATTCAGGTACATTCTTGTGTTACTTTGTAAATGTCAAGAGATTTTGTATGGCATCCACTTTATTACTTTGTCCATTCCTTCTGCCACCCCTGTAACTTTTTTTGTATTTGTATTAAACAGCCTAAACTTTCTGGTAATCTCAAATTGCAAGTTTGTCCATGTTCACTTTTTCACCTGTTCTAAAAATGAAATTGGTGCAAAGAATTCCAATGCTTTATAAATAAAACCATTTTTATTATTACTGAATCAAAATAATTTGTGATCTTTGGAACACAGAAACTTGAAGATTCATAGAATGGTTTGGGTTGGAAAGGACCTTTAAGATCATCTGGTTCCAACCCCCCTGCCATGGGCAGGGACACCTCACACCAGACCATGCTGACCAAGGCTCTGCCCAATCTGGGCTTGAACAGTGACAAGAATGGAGCATTCACAACCTCCTTGGGCAGCCTGTTCCAGTGTCCCACCACTCTCCCAGGAAAGAATTTCTTCCTGATGTCCAATTAAAATTCCTTGTCCTATCAGTACAGTCTCTGATGAATAGTCCCTTTCTGGCATTCTTTTAGATCCCCTTCAGATACTGGAAGGCTGCTATGATACCTCCACGCAGCTTCTCTCCTCCGGACTAGCCCTAGCCCCTCCGAACAGCCCTATTTTAACTTGTTTCATGCAGTTTCACCAACCTGGAGGCACACCAGAAGAGATGGTGGAAGACGTAACCCATCCACTCCCTTTTGCAGTCACAGCTGCCACCTCAATGGTGTAGGTAGTGAGTGATGACAGCCCTGTGATCTTGTACTCCAGCGTGGTGTTAGGCAGCATGCGGGCAAAACGAGACTCATTCCTGCCATACACCTCCCAGGAGATCTGGTACCCTGAAAAGCAATCACACAGAAGTCAGGGGGCTCTGAGCAGTGGTGGGCTCTAGTTTTTCTTCTAAAGCACAGTTGCACAATAACCTAGACACTGGTAAATTCCTTCATCTGCAAGACTTGCTTGCGATCCATGCTGGTATGACTTTTTTCTTACTCTGCTCCACTGTGGTCACCTTTTATAAGCAGAAAAAAAGGTTGAAGTAAACATTGGCTACAATACCCAAGTATTTTTTCTAATCTTCTTATTTCCAATACACAATTCATGTACGTACCCCATCTGGTATCATCTACCCACCAGATTACAGAGGGAGGAGGACATGGAGTCTCAACAGACTGTCTCTTTTTATGATGATAAAGTGCTTATTATGAACTGGCTAGAAAATCTGGGGATAATCTCTCTGAAGGGTGGTCTCGCATTCTGTGAACTCTGTGAAACAAATAGGAAGTAACACTGGAAAATACAACATCTTCTCACCAGCTGGAATACCTAATTAAAAATCTGTGTGTGCTTAGTAGGGCTATCCCCCTTCCAGGCTGAAGTAACCTTTGCTGCTGTGTATCTAGAAATACTTACAAATCTGACAATAACAATCAGGCAGGAATAATGTGGAAATCTTCTAGGAACTGAAAAACCTCTACTTCCCACTGCTTGTTCCTTGCACAAATCTTTCAGCATGGTGAATCATTATCCTTTCTTTCAAAACCACAGTGTAGCCCATGTATTGTGCAAAACTGACTCACCTTGACCTCCGTATTATTCTTCTCTCATAACCAGGCTTTCCTTTTTGTCACTTTTATAACCATTTGCCTTGCAAGAACTTTTGAAACTTTCTACTGGCTGATTTGCTCAATTTTACCTCCAGATCTGCTTGTCCTCCTCCTGCCCAGCCCCACTTTATTCTCGTTTGAACCCATTTGAACCTCCCTGTGCCAGTCTCCAGAAAGATTGTCTGAAAAGTTTGCCTGATTGCAGCTTTCTTTGTGATTTGACTCGGGGGGGAAAAGCCACAACACAGCTCTTGAATGCCTGTGAAATGGAAGTGAGTGTAAAGGACTAACAGAAGGGAACCCCACTGAGTGAACCATGCATGAGGCAAGCTAGCTAGAGAAACTCCCTACTGGGTTCCTGTTCCCATCATTTAAGGTGAGGAATTCAGCCCAGTTGGGGGGCTTGAGGGTTTTTTTTGTATCTTTAAAAATATCATGACAAGCTGATTAACATATACAAATTGTCATAGCAAAATACCTTATGGCATTAATCAACACGGAAACATCAACTCAAAAAGCATGGTGAGACAAATATTTCTGTGAGTTTAAGAGGTGTGAGCTGTTATCCTTCCTCTAAGCTAGCTGCCATCACTGACAAGGATTCATGATAATCTAATTTTGCATGAACAAATAGTCACTAATTGCATTTCAGGTAGAGGGCAGAGATACAGAGAGCTGATACTTCACTGCAACTACTTGCCTGACTTTGCACTAGCTAGGGGAAAGGGAAAACCTCCTGAATGCTCACCTGGAACCAGTTTTAAGCAAGTGTCTGAATGGGATTTGATTAATTCAGCAATTTATCAGTATCTCGGCGATACTGTGGCATTCTGATGCTCTCTGAAAAGGCTTGAGCATTGATTACCAGGGATCAGAGTTTATATATTACAGGCAAAATTATAGTCTATATGAAGTTTCTGACAATGTTTAAGGACTCTACTGCTTTTCTTAACAGAGAGCAAACAGAAAGGTGGAGGGTGGCTGTTCACTCTGATGCTCAGTGAAAAGGCATGAAGGAGTTGTGAACAGAATGATGATCACCCTCCTACACCCTTTCTTTTAGAACCTGCGGGCAATGTGGAAGAATGAGGAGTCTGAGGAAGGTGCAGTTGTGCATCTCCCCACTTCCCAACAGAGGACACAAACCCAGCAGCTGTGCCCCCAGCCAGCAGAACATCCATGTGCAGTCATGGATGGAGCAGAGGCTGGGCAAGGGCCGTGATGTAGCTCATCTGTCTGCCTGGGAGCTGCGGGTGACCTGGCTACGCCTGCTGTGAACCCTACACATAGGCTGGCAGAGGGAATCGAGGAGTGTCACCTCAGAATAAAACAAAACAGGTTGCTCAAAGCAATAAATAACCAGAAGCAAATAAGCAGGGAATTTTTAATGCTCTCTCTATCCATTTGTGGCTTATGAACAACAGAAAGCTTCATCCACCATGCATTAGGCAATATGAAGTGATTGAGACATCTTCTCTCATGTCTAGTAATATTCGGATATACATCAAATGATGGCAGTTATTCTTTGAACATTTTGTTTTCTCCCTTGTGACCACAGGGATGAGACCCAGCTTTCCTGCCCATTAGGTATATAGTTTCTATGTATTTATTTTCTGAGAAAATATTCACCAAGAAAAATATCCTGACTTCATACGCAAATTGAAGACAAGGCAAAGAGGCATCATTTACTGTTGGATATTTCAGTCCCAAATGTACAGTCAAATTCTAGTCATATAAAAAAATGCAAATAGAAAACAGATACACACAGAGCAGACACAAAGCCAAATGTAATCATGCATAGCAAAACCACAAGAAAAAATGTTGAAGGAAAAGAACAACATCCACCATACTCCCAAGTAGCACTTAAGCCACAATGACTGATAGATGGGCAGGACTTCAGGACATGTGGTTGGTAAAAATGTGCTTGCTGCTTTACAGATGTGAGCACTGCCAGAAATGTGCACAGGGGAGCCCACGGCCTGCACTGAGAGTGTTTCTTCTGGCTTCAGTGTAAATGAGAACAGAATAGGTGCCACAGAGCCTTCCCGTATGCTTTGGCACTCCACCCTCGCCACAAGATGCTGCCTAACGGAAACTAATGACCAGGGGAGTTTCAGAAATAATTTTCTGTTGATCTGGAGTAAATTCTCTACAAGAGAGCAGTACATCCAATCACAAGCTGTCCGTCTACATCCAGATCCTCATAAATCAATGTTTACCGAGAGAATGAGGAAGATGCTGAAATTTATAGCCAGAGTAATGGGCAATTTCCCAGCACAGGCAGCTGCCGGGCACCACCCTTCGCGCCTTCTTCCTCCCAGCTCTGGTGCAAGGACCAAGAATGTCCAGTAAAGGTATCAATGAGCAGAAATGATGAATAATTGCCTCTGTGAGCACTCAGGTCTCCAAGCAGCCATCTATAAACCTTTCAGGTACTCAGAGCATGAACAGTTTTGCTGTTCTTTTCTTCTATCCCAAATGCAATTTGCCTCATTTAAGGATATTTCTTTTTCCTTCAATACTTTGCTGGCCTTTTTTACTCTGGTGTTTCTTTATGAACTATAGAGCTTATTGAGTTCATTCTTTCTGAAACAATTTGCCCCAAATATAACACAGTCCATCTATGTGTTCCACCAGGTTTCAACCCATTCTGGGAGGCAGCAGCTTGTTTCTAGCAAAGCAATTCTGGAACACTAAGCATAATGCTGCTAACTGGTGCTTAATAAGGATGAGTATTACATCATCTTAGAGAGCTAGGCTGGATTTAGGTGCCTAAATTTAAGCACTCAGGTTTGAAGGCTTTGGCCACCTTCACTGAATCAATACTGCTCTTCTTTCAGAAGTCATTAGTTTCTGTTCTCAAGCCACTTAAATCAATGGATATTTCAGGGAGGTTACCATGGTATAGAGGCATAAGGTGATCTGCATAAAGACTCCACATACACTATAGACAGCAAAAAGACACGTACAAATGGTGCATGTTACAGGTGCACAGAGAAAACATTGACAAGTACAAGTCCTACCAAAATAATTAGACCTGTCAAAGTTAAAATGCTTCAGGAAATCAGACTGACAGAACATTTTAATGTTCAGGAGCCAGAAAGTCTGATATTTTTTTAACTGCTGAATCATATTTTGTTTGTATAAATTATATATATAAATTTTTAAATGAAACATTTCAACGTCAATGCTCCCAAAGCAAAATATTTTGATCCATGTGAAATGATAGTCTTCCTTCCCAAGTATGATTTTTAACTCCAGTAATTTAAAATTGGGAGCTTTTCTGTACTTCAAAACCTTGAAAGCCTTTGTTCAATGGAATGTCTATCTTGTGCAGCTCTAAGTTTTCCATATGAAAACAATATTGTCCTGTTGATAAGAACTAGGTTTTTTCTCAACTACTTATAGCTTCCTTTATGAAAAATAATGAAGTTGCTGATGTTGTATCTACGCTGGCATAGAGTAAATAGATAAATAGATTGTCAAATGGCAAGCTCATCAAAGAGAAACAAGAGAGGTTTGAACCCTTGTGATGGTTTATACAAGATTAAGTAATGACATGCAAATTCTGTTACGCAGTCCACAGCCAGACCACTTGATCACAGATGAAGGATTCCACTGATTTCAGGCTCAGGCTTGATTGCAAATCTTAGCAATCCCAATACAGTTTTCGCAGCTGTAAACTCCATGTAGGAAACCCCCACCCACACAGCAAAGACCAAACACTATCTCACCAAGTTTCAGAGATGCAGTAACACAGGTGGTGGTCATGAAAGATTTAACAAGACCAGAAACTCCATGGGGTGCTGATTTCCAATGCAGAGCTGCCAATAGTGACCACAATCATGAAGTACCAGTAATTGGACCCATACTTTCTATAATGTGTCCTAACTGACATTTCAATTACAAAAAAGAGGGAGCAGGAAACCAGTGCTTGCAGTAGCCAGATCTCCCTAAAAGCTCTATTCCACAAACATTTTTTCACTGCAATGGTACGTTCCACCATACACGCACTTAAACAAAAAGAAAGGAGATAGCAGCCGATACTTGCCTGTAATGATGCCATTTTTCTCCACTGGTTCCTGCCAGCTGACCTTGAGAGATGTGTCCAGAATCTCAGTAAAACTCAGATGTCCCACTGCTCCTGGCTCTGGCAATCAGAAAAGAAAATCTGTTAACAGTAGAACCCCACTTACTTTTGATCTGATTCATGTGGCAAGGGTAGGGCTGAAGAAATAAAATACTGAGCCAGGGCCAAGGGAAACCTTCTGGAAACATCTGTGAAAGCTGTAGGGAAGAGTAGAGAACACAAGGTGGTAAGAAGCTCTCTGGCTACCATCACAAAAATTATTTTATCCAGTATTCATCCTAACTGTGCAGAGAACTAAAGAGAGTGGCAGCAGGAGACTTGCACACAACTTGTTCACTGCCTGCCTTCTTGAGCTAACCTAATAAGAACAATGAAGCTGGCTATCCTGGAAGTGCTTGTGTTTGCTCTTTTCCCTTAGTGATGCCATTCAGCATTTCCTCATGCCTCTGTGGTAGCTTATCTAGCTTTAGGTCTGTAGCAACAGCACCAGCACGCCCCTCATATGAAAAGAGCCTTTTGCCTCTGCAAGGTCAAAGCTACGACAAAGTCACCGAGCCTCTGCTTGGATAGGTTCTCCCAAAACAACCCTAAAAAGTCCAACATAATGGCAACTGTCTTTTGGAAAATGAACACAAGTGTGTGAAACTTTTAAAGGATTTTTATGATGTAGCTCAAGAGCTCTTAAAAATTTCAGCTCCCCAGTGTGCAATGAAAGAGTATAAAATGGAATGACTGTCAAGAATATGCCATCCTGACTCAATTTTGATCTTCAAGGAAGACATCCTGACTGATTTTTGATCCAACTGCTGTTCTCTCTTCAATCGTTGTACTGGAAAAAGGAGTTTTTGTTCACTTTATATTCACTGTGCTTCTGTCACTGGATCCCTGCCCAAGTATCCTCCAGCTCCACTGACATCAGTTGGCAATTTCTCGTCTGCAATTTCATATTTTGTTTCCTCTTCAATTTAGTCCAGTTTCTCATTCCCCTCCAGCGATGATGAAAAAAAAAACCCCAAGCCTGCCAGTAGGTCAGCTACAACCACATTTGCAATTCTGCAATCCTAGTGAGGAAAATTTCCAAATCCATTCTGCAGTATCTAGTAGTCTAAGCATTACAGAAAGAAGTGCTGATCTGGTACTGATCTCGGGAATACCCAACAAGAGCACAGCAATTATGTGCTATTCAGGACTATGGATCTGCAGACATGCAAACCTCATACTCGCAAAGCTTTACTCCAATTAGCTCCTTCAGTTGCAGTCCAACTTTCATGTCATAATGAAAACCAGGTGCAGGTTACTCCAAGCCAGGATGCAATGCTTCTGACTGGACATCAGATTTTATTTGACCTACAGTTCATCAGCAAATGGATCTGTTTGCACTGTTTTTTTTTCCTAAAGGACTGCCTAACTTTGCTATATAGACAGGAAATTATCACCTGAAAACATGAACATCAGTCCTTTCAAATATTTTTTCCCCACCACATAAATCCTGAAGCAACTTAGATTTAACAAGTTCTCTGCAAAGATGCATTATACCATCCTGCACTTGACTTCTCTGCCACCAAGAAAACTGAGGAAAACAACTGTGAAGGATTAAAAAGGAAAAAAGAAAACTGCTCATCTTTACTGCTGAGGCTCCTTGCAGCATACAGCTGCATGCACCAAGAAATGTTTTAAATGTCTTACAAAATACAAGTCTAGTTTTCTCTTGATTTATGCTTCATGATGGAATTTCCTTGTGTTTAAAATGGCACTTGATCCCAACCTCTCTCTGAGATACCCTCAAGGTCTTTGCTGTGCTCCTTCTCCCACTTTTCTGCAAAGTCTTTAAGGCTCATTTCTGCAGCCTTGCCTTCAGCAGAAATATTAATAGACTCTTTCCTCTTCCCAGCTGATCCATTTTCACTAAATCTTAGGAGCTCGTGTCTTTGGTTTCTTATTCTTCTTTACTCACTGAAATTAGCCACAGGTTTCAAATGTTGTTGGAGGGAGAAAGACAGATGAACCCAAGACAGACAGTCGAATATATTTACAAACCCTCAAAGTCAAAAGCTTAATTTCCGTAGGAAAACAGGCAAAAAAAGTTAATACTACACAGAGGAATGTAGTGCATGTTTCTCACAGAATCATACCTTTTCTCCATGCTTTCCCTTTAACCACAGATGAACAAGTATGAGTTCATATTCATGGTTCACATGGATTTCTGTTAGGTAAACTGCTATCTCTGTGATCTTCTAAGAGTCAAAGGTTTAAGCCTACAATCTGTTCTTGGGGCACAGGTCTGGCATATGGAAAAGACTAACCACAAAATGAAAATCCATGGGGAATTATTTGATTTTCTTGATGTTCTTTCAGGAATATCTCATGAAAAATTGGATTAGTACTTGGAGACTTACTTCTGTGAATGTAATGACAATCAGAGTTATCTTTACAGGAACACTGACTAACCTAAAAGATGCCTGTTGAGGCAAAGCACAATTTCTAAAAACAATTTCTTCATGGATTTATTGGACTTTTTTTTATTCTGATTTGGATCTGTAAACATGCAGCATTTTTTCTGATGAACCATGACAGGAAGATACTGAAGCACTGGCCGGAGCCAAGATCACTGGGGGGACACAGTTAGCTGTGAAGGCCACTGCAATTTAGTTGTTACCTGCATCAGATGCACACTAGACTTGTTAGTTGCAAATATGTCTTCAGCAAAAATTTCCAAGGGGCCACAGAGGCCAAAATATTTTCTGATGCAGGGAAGAATTTATATGCTGAACTATCTATTTCATTTTCTTTCATCCTGACTCCAGTTTTACAGAATGAAAGTTACTGCATTGTTCTGATTCTGGTCCCTTTATACAAATAATTGCAATATAATATAAATACAGATATTTTCAATATATTGATTAACAGAAGAAAACAATTGAAAATTAAATATAAACCTGTGGCTGCCCTAACCCTGGCAGTGTTCAAAGACAGGCTGGATAGAGCTTTGAATAGCCTGGTCTAGTGGAAGGTGTCCCTGACTGTGTTAGGGGGTTGGGACTAGCTAAGATGTTTTTTAAGGTCCCTTCCAACCCAAACCATTCTATGAATCATTGACCTCCACAGGAAGTTCCAGTGCTCAGTTCCTCAGCAGATCACTTCACATTTATTTGGTGCCTGAACATGGATTTAAGAGCATAAGGATTCACAGACATAAACAACACGTTCTGTGTTAGCTGAACCAGACCATGAAGCTTCCAGCTTCCATCTAATTCAGATTTAATCCGTAATGAAAAAAACATTAAATATCATTAATTTGGCTAAAGGAACACAACTGGACAACTGGCTGAGGTCGTTACGCAAAGTAACTTGACAAGAGATTGCAAACTGACTGTGAACCTGAGGTCAAAATTTAAGATTTAAATATTTTGGCTTTTATATCCAAGCAAACAAAATCTGAGCACTGAGATTCTCCACGAGTGCTGAGTACTCACTGTCTTCAAGGGTGCGCAGGAGCTGGGGTGTGCTGCGTGGTCCATCGCCAGGTGTGGTGAAACACAGAACCGATGTGTAGTAAGTAGTGTATTTCTTCAGGTTGGTGATGCAGCCACTATGAACACCATGAAAATCTGGAGCAATGGTGACTATAGTCACAGTCTCTGGAGTATCCACTGGCCATGCCAGAAGCTAGAAAATTTAAACATGGATGAGCTCTCATCAGAAGTTGTGTCTATTTGGAATCAAAGCATGCTTGGCTGCCAAACCCATCTTAATCTGATTGTGAAAAAACAAGCAATGCTGTTAAACTACTGTCAGCTCTGACGCTGAACAGATGGATAGAACACCGTTACTATGAGAACTGGAGGGATGTGTGTAATACTAGTGATGGGGGATACACAGATACCATGGAGGTACTGCAATCCTCAATTTTTGCTACTGAACAGTGCCAAAATTATAGCAAATTATTATTTGTATGACACAAGTCTTTTGGCTTTCTCTGGGCTGCTCTGACTAGCATGGACAGGCTCTGCTGCTGAAAAGAAGCTGAAGGAAGAAAAATACTTTCAGTGCTACCCTGAGATAAATACTTCCTCTTATTTTGGGATTACTTTAAGATCCCACTAGTTAGAGAGGTTAGTGGGATAAGGGGGGGGAAGGATGAAGGGGACACACATCCCCCTACTCCTCTTCTACGCCCTCCCCAGTATACCATTGACCAGCCTTGCCTAACAGGCTAGGAGCATTTCAGCATTGGGTGGTTTGGGGATATCTATACTGTGAATGATTCAAGCAGTTCTGGAACTACAGAAAGAATAGAAAATGGTTGGAAAGGTGATTACTACAATTTTCAACACCTGGGTCCCAAAAGTTCAACTTCTGAAGACATTTTCAGGCATTTAAAGTAACATGCTTGTCAGATGTGCTCAGTCCTTCAAGATTTCATTTATCTCCGTTGATCTTCTTGGTGATGGATATGTTTTAGAGTGGAGTACCTTATGTGTAGGTACTTAAATGAAGGCTTAAAAAATTCATTTTTGGCAAATGACTTTGAAATTTTAAAACAATTTTTGAAATTGCCTGAACAAGCTCCAGGATCTAAAGCTTGAAAGCGCTGATGAAATTTTTATTTGGTCCAAAAATCCTTATGGTGCGGCCTGTTAAAATCCTAGGCCTTACTCAGTGTCTGTGTAAATCTCACTCCTTGCATTGATTTCAGGCTCATAAACATGAATAGATGCCTGAAATTAATGAGCCACAGTTGACAGTTTTGCCAATGTCTATAGTTTCCAATAATCAGAAAGCAGTGGGAGGACTGTAAGGAGTAATTTTGTGAGGGATATTTCATACTTGCAAAGGTGCACTTTACAACTTCTTGAAATGTAAATAAATTGCAAAGAAATGGTAAAAATGGAAAATGGCTGATGGGATAGTAAGTTTTATTATCTTTTCCAAACCACTTTGTGGATTACAGTTGGCACTTAGAATTTTGGAGGACTCAATTGCTCTTTTTTGAGTATATTTCATTGCACATTCTTTGGGAAAGGTGCAGGAAATACAGGAGAACAATTCTGTCAGTTAAAGGAAAAAATGGGTTTCATCCTTAAGGAAAGGAAAGGGAGAGCTTTGACTACTACAAGTGATTTATAAACTATGCAAAAAACTATAGGAGTAACTGACAGACATGCTCTCACAGTCTTCGTAATGCAATTCACAACCCCTATGAGAACCAGGAATGATAAAGCTGTTGCAATTTACTGCAAAGAAATCCAAAGAAAAAAAATTTTGATCATTTCAAAAGTTTTCACTGACCACTGACAGATAAAATCATGGTTTTAATTATTTCATACCATTACGAAAGAAACAGAAACATAAATTAGGGGCAGCTATGCAATGAGACTAGGGATCTTTAGACTGAAACCCTGTTTGAATAAAACAAAGAATCAAAATCTCAAATATGACATTTCCAAATCTGACTGGGCTCACAATGCTTGGACTTGCACCAGAAAATTATAGTGCATTGGAGACCACTAAGCCCCAAAAGTGCTGTTATTCTCCAGAGTCTGAACAGGAGCCAAGTACTACTTCTGTATTGAGGTTTCAGGATACACTCCTGCAGCCCCGTCAGTCACCTAGTCTTGAAAGCTGACACTGTCTCTGGGAAAAACAGACATACACATGATCTTAAAGGTCTTTTCCAATCTAGTTGATCCTATGATTCTATACGTGTACACAGTATTTCAGCAGTGGGAGTCTGAAAACATTTAATGAGAAGAAATCTGCTCAAAAATACTAAAGCTCCTATGCATGCCTCTGTCTCAGTTTCTCCATCACTTTGAGAGATGCTCAGAGAAGGATCAAGTCTTGTGAAACTTCTTAAATCCACCTACAATCCCCCAATTCACAGCTTGTCTTCTGAACATTCTTTTCAGCCCACTCAACATTCCTGCACCTAACACCTAAATCCGCCTTCCTCCTCCCTGCTCTTAAACCATACCTGTCCTCCCTTTCCCTGCTCTGTGATTCCTACAAGATTCCTCTTTGTTCTTTCCATGAATGTTTTTAAACCCTTCACTTATTATGCCCCTACTGCTGAACCACTGAAGGAGTTTCTATTAAACAGTCCTTCCTGAGAGACAGAAATAAACCACTCCAGTTACCTTCTCAGCATACACTCCACTGGTCAAAGTACCAACAAGTGCTCTGTTAAGCACTCTCTGCTCTGCGTACTGTAATAGATACTGCCAGTTGCCACATCAACAGGGACTTGCCATGCTAACTCCATGTCATCAAGCATGATTAATACATTTTACATTCTTACATCTCCCATATCATCACAGCGGGAAAGTTAAGACAAATATTTAGGGTGATGTCTTGGTTTCTAATGAAACTACTGGGAATTTTGCATTAGAGTAAATAGAAATGTCAAGGCTGATTTTCAGTGGCATGACGATCTGTATCTCCTGTGTTGACTTTCCAGCCTGTTTGACATTGAACTGTGTTTTGGCTTTGGAAACTCTCCAGATAAATGACAAAGGTATTAAGACTTTTAGTCTATGACATATTCCTTTTTCAGAACTTACATAAATGGCAAATGTTAGGAGCAACAACTGCTCCCTTCTGACTTTATTCTACTTCTCTAAGATACCCCTGAGGATATATAGTCACTTTGGAGATTCAGAGATTATTAGATTCAACTTCTAATTGTTATCTACCAGAATTGCTAAGGCAAATGCTATTTGAAGTCACAGAAATCTTGTTTTTATTTACCTTGTATCCTTGGTTAATACCATTGATGAACTGTTGGGGTGGAGGGGTCCAGAGGAACTGGATGGTTGTAGAGTTCACGGCTTCCACTTGCACATTCTGTGGTGGAGCTGTAGGCACTGAGGCAGCAGAGAGGGAAAGAAAATAAAACAGTGTGGAGGAGGGATGAGGGGACAAAAGAGAAAGATGAACACAGCACCCACTAACTGTCACTTGCAAGTCATAAAGTAATAACAACCTTGAGAGAAGAATGCACTTCCTGTGCAAGAGTAGCCAGCAGTGAATTGGAAAGAAGAGTAATTAGGTTAATTTCTCATTCTGTATTGGAGATTCTTTCAAGGAGAGGGGGTGAAATGATTTCTGTAGCTTATTATTCCACAGCTGAGTTTCTCATAGAGACTTGACATAGAAGCTAGGTAATGACAGGTAAACACATCTCTTTCAATTATCCATGACTGCACAGAGAATGAACAGCTTCAAAAAGAGATTTCTTGGGTCTTAATACCACTCAATTCCCCAGATCAGACAAAGAAACATGGAGTCTGCACAATTAACAGTTCTAATTGAGAATTATAATCTGGCAACAGCATCTGTTTGTTATTTACTGCTGCTTAAGAACTAAGACCAGTCGTATCACACACAATAATGATTTTTCTTGGGAATTGGAGATGTTCTCATTTTATCTTGATATGATATTCATTCATGTATATTGAATTGATTACATATATTCTGAGCCAATATATCTAATCTACTAGAAGTTGCATAAACATTTTAAGCCAAGTATTTAATTAGACAGATGTTTTCTCAATACAAAAAACTCACCATAGAACATAAAGGCTTCAAACAACAAAAAAAACAACACCTAAATATTTTGCCATTTAATATAATGTCTCTTTAAATGCCTTCCAGGCAATTTCTTCAACTTACTGCTTTAGGATGTCATTTCTACAGTTCTCAGAGGAAAGAATACTAATAGACAGGTCTAAATTTCTGAAATTACCAACCTTATAGGAAGTTTAAGAAGAAAACTGCTATTTGAGTATAAAAAATGGACTAATACACTTTGAATCCTATAAAATAAGTTTAATAATGCTTCAAAAATATTACTATTGACAGTCATGTGCATTTGTATTCCACAAAAAAAGAAACTGTCCACAAGTGGTTTTGAAGCCTGAAAAGCTTTGCTCCTTCTGCTTCCAAGGGAAAACTTGTACCAAAACCCAATGATCTATGATTCTAAAAAGTATCCACAATACCCACTGAGAATAGTGGTTTGCTCCATACTTTTCAAAAACAGGTCACAGACTTTTAAAGCTTCAAAGCACTTTTGGAAGATGAGTCTTTGTACGGCAAAGAAATTAAGTTCAAACATGTAAAGATGCCCCTTTTTCCACCAAAAGCTGTTTTGTTTGAAAGACACATAAAGGGTCACTATTCTTAACTGGTGTACAAGCCACAGTAAGGCTGCAGCCAACAGAGCTAGGGCAGGGTACACTTATCAAAGACATTGACAACCTCAAATCTCAACACAGAAAAGTGGAGAAACCCTTAAAGATGCCAAGTTTGGAATGTCAGGAACATCCACTTTCATGCCCTCTGTCATTAAACCCCCCTGATGACTACATCATGGCTTGAAAATTTAGCTCTGCCTATATTTTTAACCTCAGAAACCACACATAATTCAGAATTTTCTGACCCTAATTTAAAACCTGATGTCACAATTTATGAACTGTGCATAATTATTGAGTTTTAATAGCAGAATTTATCTGATACTCCTCTAATGTCTCATTAGAATCTGGGCCCTACTTCCTGCCATGTATCATAACTCTCTGTATGCTTTGTGAAGGTTATAATATCATCTTAATGGCCTGTAGACATCATAAAGTTTTTGTACTTAAAAGAGATTCACCAAATCATCCTGATACAGAGTCATAAATATTAAAGTAATGACAAGCTGCTTTGGCTACAGTCCCCTACTAAAAAGTATTTTTGTCTTCTTCATGTCCTTTGATGAAACTGTTTATTATGAGAGCCACAATATATGTTTCAATTTGGTTTTGTGTGCAGCACTTCACATAATTAATGGTTAAAATGGTTAATGTGAACCAGATTTCTTCCAATCATCAAAATTCTTTCTTTCCTTCATATTTGCATATTCAGATAATGTTAACAGCCAGAGTTTTGTTCTTGTGGAAGAAAAAAGCCTCCAAGTTAGTTTTTTTATCAGAAAGTTACCTCTATTTGTAGATGCTAGGTTGATTTTATAATGTAATTATTATACAGAAAATTTATACATAAAGCCATGTGTTGCTCAGTGACAGCCACACTTGAAGAAATGTAGAATTTCAGCAGTGGTAGTAAGAGCCTGCTTTTCCCAAAGCATAACACACACAAGGAGACCTGAGTTGACAGTACAACCACTCCCAGTGCCTTTGGTTTCCTGGAACACAAATCAGCATGCACATTGCTGCTTCATTTATGTGGCCATTATTTTCTTTAGCAGAGGATCCCACAGATGCTGTATAAGGAACAGCAAATTTCCAGTGATTTCAAAATCAGAAGGATTTTATTCTAAGGGTTTGATGAGTCTTTAAGATACATTTCTACTTAACATTTTCAAACTTAAATGTGGAAATTCAGGTTAGATACAAGGAAGAGTTTCTTTACTGTGAGTGGTGGGGCACTTGAACAGGTTGCCCAAAGTAGTGGCAAATGCTCCATCTCTGGCAGCGTTCAAGGCCAGGTTGGACAGGGCTTGGTGCAACCTGCTCTAGTGTGAGATGTCCCTTGCCCATGGCAGGAGGACTGGAACAAGATGACCTTAAGGTCTTTTCCAACCCAAACCATGCTGTGCTTCTACGATTTCAAAATATTGAAAATTGCATCAGCAAGCTCCAAGTTTTCATTTGCAGTCCTTAAAGTCCCCCAAAAAAGCTCAGGCAGGCACTCCAGGACAGGTTTAATAGTTTCAGAAATGTGGATAACCAAATACATTAGTTATTTCTTTCATTAGGAGTTAATTTCCTGAAACAAGAACAAATGATCATAGCACGAAAAGTACCTGCTCCAAAAGGAAAAATAGTTAAAATTATGAAGAGAAAGCATAAAACATTCAGAATGTTGTGAATCATTATTTATACTACAATTCCTCTTTGGACATCTTTATTGAAAAATCAACATCTGCATCTCAATGAATGCATTTAAAAGATGGAAAGAACATGGTCCATCTGATATGCATAAGCTTAATTATACTGCAGAAGACATAATATATTTTATATTTTTAGTCAGTAAAATATTGGCATTATAATCTCAAATCTAAGTGCCAGTATGAAGCTCTCCTTTTATGTCCTGATATTAAAGCCTTCCTTGGGTATCTGAAGAGTTTTGCATTTAAAAAAGAAAAGAAGTTTGACAGAAGCTAAATAAGAACTGATCTCCTAGCCACTTCAAAACTCAAATACTTTTCCAAGATCATGGTTAGTATCTCACTGAAACTGTACCTGTCCACACAATGGATTTTCTAATTTAGTGGTAGATATCTATTGTCTCCCTGCAAGTATCTTGACAAGCAGTATGGAAGCTACCAATGTCAAATAAGCGTTCCAAGAGCAATCCTCAAGCAGCTACATTCTTAGTCTTTAAACCTGTACTTCATCATGTTTGCAAGTATTCCTGAACTGTCTCACAGTGGAGATCCATCTGGGAGTCATCTCAGAATCGCAGATCAAATTGGTCAGACAAAACCAACTGTTACTTTCTTCCCAATAAAGCTCACATGGTTGGAAATCTGTTAATAGCTCAGCCACTGGGACTGCAAGTTCATGCAAAGCATTACAAGTAGAAAAGGTCATAGAAGCACTCTCTATAAAAGTCATTAAAAGGGCTTTGCTGACGAGCTAATGGAGAGAAGGCATTATGGTTAAGCATGTGTACATGTAATTGTTCTGTCTCTAGCTACGTGGAAATAGCATGTAAATCCTGCAGGGATTCTGACAGCCAGACTCCTGGTCTTAAATACAGATCTTTAGCAGAGGCTTATAGAAAAGTCTCCTACTTCTCTGGAGTGCCTGATCTTCGAAGTAGCAGCTTCCATACCTCAAATAAGGCAGGCTCGGGGAACGTCAGGTTTTCCTATATGTGAAGATTTGGTTGTTCTTTTAATGAACTGGATGGAAGTGCTAAAGCTGCACATTCCTGGTAGGAACGGTAAGGAGAGTCTGCCATGGAGGCATGAGATTCCTCCCACAAATTCTATTCCCCTACAGGCCCGGCTGACACCTTCTGCTGTGCTATGAACTGCAGCATGTGTGTAGAAAAAATGGTCTGTACAATTCTACACATGCCCATATTTGAAATTCAGTACTATGAGGTTTGGCACTACCTGATGAGTTTTGCTTCCTGAAGCTGGGAAATGCCCTCTTCCTTTCTTGCATGCCTCTCCCAAGGACAAGATTTTATTTCTTCATTAAGAGCTGGGGGCCAGGGCCTCACTGAGACAACTGCTCTTTTCACACCCTTTGTCAAATCATTTAACCCCACCCCACCCCCAAATCTCCCAAAACAACAACCAAACAAAAAGAAAGCAGCAGATGGCAAATGACACCTAACACTGACAAAGCAGAGAGATAAAAAATCCAGCCACTACAATTCCAACCTGCTTCTGCACAGGGGCAGCTGGGCCCAAAATGGCCATGGATGCTCCCCAGCGGTTGGTAGGTTCCCAAAAGGAAGTGAATGAGGAAGACGGTTTTGCCAAAAATATGTGAGGGAAAACTAAAGGAAGTATCTTTTTAGTGAGATGAAACTGAATGGCTGCAGAAGACTCTCCTTATTCAGAGATTCCTTTTTCAAGATTATTTCCTATATAAAGTAGGAAGCTTTCAGGCAGCCAGGTTTTCTCTAGGGTTTTTGCCTCAGTCTTAGAAATGTCTCTGATTCACCTCCCACTGCCTGACGAAGAGACTACTTTGGACCTGGCTCATCTTGCTTTAATCTTTCTCTCCACACCCTCAAGACTCACTAATCTGGTGACTCTTCCACGTTTTAATGCAGGAAGGGCCCTTTTCTCAGGCTTTCCTATCCTTTCAAAGTGTCCATGCAAGGCACAGGAGGGAAAACAAAACAGTAAGAACTAAACGGTGAGACCTATGAACTTTAGGACATAAGACTGGCTTTTGGGATATGCATCACAAGAAAGCTACAGCACTCTTAATAGAAACAAAAGTGGGCTAATGTTAATACAAAGAGCCTAAGGAAAGTTTAGGTTCTGCTTTTAAACCTTGCCTTACCTAAATCTAAGGAGCAGTGTGAATTTTTCAAAGAGAGAGAAGTTCAGAAGTATTCATGATAGTGAGATAAAAGGAACAGACCCAAAATAAAGAATGGAAGCTTTTGCTTTCTCAAATCAACCTGCTGAAAAAGGTAAACATGCCCAATAGTACAGAGCAGAGAAAATATCATCACCATCCAGAAAGATTCTTGTATTTCTCAGAAATCTATTCTTCTATAAAAAGGTATCGAAAAACTTCAGCTTTCATATGTTACTGGAAAGTCCTGCACAACACTGTTTAAATAAGTAAAAACTGCCCTATGCAGAAGGCTGGCACAAATCCCTGTGAAAAGTAACATCAAAGTAAGGAACAGCTGGAGAAACCTCTGATGAAGAAAGATCTGTATATACAGAGCATCAAAGGATTAGGCTTAATATCACTCTGAAAAGACTTTCGAGATTTAGTGACAGTCAACCTGCCTGACCTTAGTGTGAGGATGTTCAGTGCTTTGCCAATAAGTCTTTCTGACATTTTATCTAAGTGATATTATATGCCAGGTCCTCTCTAAGTTTTGATTTTTCAGCATCTTCTCAGTTCAGCCACATTCTAGAAGCTGGTGATTTTTGAAGAGCTTTGAGTAGCTGATTAGTTATCAGTGGCTAAAGCAATGCCAGGGAACTAATAAGGGATTAATAGACCACGTTCTAGTATAAATCCACAGCTTATATGGCCAGTCAATATTCCCTGTGACAAAGATGCCAACGTGCTGATCTGCTCCTGCCAATGAGTTGATCTGCTCCCAGTGCTCATTTCCTCCCAGGCTGAGCTGCATAGCACACTTGATTAATATGAGGTGTTTCAGGTATTTTTCATCTGCAGACAGACAGGTTCTTGCCAGCACAGCTCACATCATTTAATGCATGTCAGGATAGAGGCAGCAGCAGTCATAGTAGGAGAGGGGGATGGATGGGACTGTATGTCTCTGACATTTATCTCCACTCATATTAAAATCAGAATATGATTTACAAGGCAGTTTTACACATGACTTTTTTTTTTTTTTTTTTTACTCCTGCTGGTTTGGTTTAGGAAGGACATTCTGGAGCAAGAAACAGTCACTTGCTTTTCCTGTCATTTCCCAACTACAAGAAGGATAAAGGACCAGAGTTTCGATCAGCAGTGCGTGACATACGGAGACAGCATTAATCCAGTTTCAAATGACACTGATACCAACCAGCCTCCCTTTTCAACTCTAAAAAGTAAAAAGGCTCCATACCCAGCAAGACATTCATTAGGAGATGGCAGCACCTGTGAAATAGTTAATTACTGCTATTATTAAATACTGATATAAAATAAATAAGAAATATCCATTATTTCTTCTAAGTCTATCACCATTGAGCATTTAGGAAGTACATTAAGACAAACAGGCCATTGCAGGTTGTCCTGCAGTCTAAACACTCTTGCTGATTAATATGACTGACTATGCTTAATTTATTACAGAGGATTTATATCCTTATAAATGACAACAGACAGCCAATAAATAAAGGATGATAATAACAGTGCATAACATCAAGGGAAATTAGAGTCAATTGACAGGTTTAAGAACAAGAGTGTGAAGTCCAAACCTAAGTCTTAATAGATTGAAGGTTAAGGTGCTATGATAGTTTAAAATGTGCAAATAAACAAAGTGATGAATTACAAGCCTATTCACAAAAGAGATTCAAATTCTCTGGGCAAACCAATTCTCAGCAGAGATCTGGTCTTTAGTTGGATGAAAACCATTAATCCTGGCTGTGAGGAGAAGACTAAGAAAAACATTTCAAGGTCTGCTATAAATACTTCTAGAAAGAGTGTGAGTGTGTCTACACTCCTCTATGCCTTTACATGCCCTAAGACAAAACATAGCTTCTTTCTTTAATTGTTGTGGTTAAAGAGTGTTGCACATGAATAATCTTTTCTTAAATATCTCCCTACACCTCAAATTGTATCTAATCATGTTCTAATGTACTCCTAGTAACAATTAACAAACAACTACATCTTCTTCTCTCATTGTAAATTAACTGATGTACTGTAAATCTGCAAGTTGTTAAAATACTTTAATTGTTTTATGACCAATAAAGTAGAGACCATCTACTGTCCAGTGCTCAGCACCCAGCACAACCCTGTAATGATGGGAATATATGAAAGCTTTAAGTGCCTGGTGCTTAATTATCCTATGGATTTTTATACCAATCTAGAGGTGTAAACATGCCTTACACTGGTTATAAAAAGTAATTACATATCCTTTTGTTGATGTAATTTATACTTTTCTTAAAGCATTTAGCAGAAAGATATGTAGGAGCTGTAGCATAAAAATCAGGGCTTTAAAGATAAAATTATCTTCCTCTGTGCAAATGTATGCACCATTCCTGAAATACTACAAACCACTCTTTTCTCCACAGGCTTTAATTCTCTTAGTATAGTTTCCTTATAAACTTATCTCTGTATTACTAAAACAAAGTATCCTATGATTATCTGAATATAGCCGGTTTACTCAGCTTTTGTCTCCTCTGCTGCATACACAGAATATTGCATACCTTGACCATGATAAACCCAATTCCCTGCCACATTCTCTCTGACTCTCCTGGCAAAGTAACCTCAGTCCCTGCCTGTCACAGGCCCTATAAATCCATCCCAGCTCTTTTCAGCATTTCTATTTATTCCTCATGCTGCAGCCAACTCTGACCTGCAAGGGTCATCATGAGGGTCAAACAGAATAGATAATTTTTTAATTCACTCACAGCTTCTTCTACAGAGATAACAGCAGAGACTTATCTTGTCTCTACTCCAGCATTTGAAATTCGTAGGTGTTTCCTACCCCAAGCTGTCTGTCAAATTTGACCAAAATGACCATTAATTTTACAAGTTGTTAGTGGGACTATCAGAGAGCGCATCTCCTTAGGAAAGCACGTTATAAATTGTAACGCTAAAGGATATATTGGTCCAATTTGCTCACCTCCCTGTAAAGTGTACTCTGTCACAGGTCTGCTGAATGCTCCCAGCCCAGCTCCATTGTAAGATGCCACCTGGATCTCATACTGGGTCCAAATGATGAGGTCTTTCACTAAGCAGTAGTTGATTTCTGCACTGGTGATGTTCTTATACTGGTATTCTCCAGGGAGGCCAGCCAGGCGATACCTACCATATGGGAAGAAATATTTGCTAGTGAATTAGATGGTATCAATTACAGCAAATATCCCGAGTAGTGAAACTGCTTCCTTTGTCAAGAGGCAAGACGCAAACTTCTACAGCAGAATTATACAAAGAATAATTAAAAATAATCAGAAAGAACAAACAAACTCCTGCTAAAACCGTATCATGTTTGACTGCTATAGTATTGCTAATCTGATCTCACTGAGATTACATGCTCAGGGCTGAACAAAATGGGTATTTTATCCTGTTTTATGGTTGCAGAAAAATTACAGCTTTTTAAACATAGCCTGTCTAGTAAAAGCTGTGATTTAGCAGAAAAAATTGCCCAGATGTGATTTTTTTTAGCAAGATGCTGCTGTAAATCATCTTGAGAAATGTGTTTTTTTCCTTCTCCTCTGAAACCTGAAAAGGAAGAGCTCAGAGGGCTCTGACCTTCCAGAGACTCATTCCATCTCATTCCGCTTCCTTACAGATGTTGTCATCTCTAGCTTCTACCAGGATTTACTTCATGGATAAAATAAGGATGGAATATAGTTGAGACTGAAGGGTTGGTTAAGCATTGGAATTCCAGAAGGGCTGTACCAAACACAGGTGAGTACATGTAAGCATCCTGCCTGTACAATTCTTTGTACAGGTGAGTGGTAAACATCCTGCCAAACTTTCTGCTAAGCCATAGGAAGCTGAAACACTGAATATATTTTCCCATGTAAAAACTGCATTGCAGAAAACAGGGCCCCTTTGATATGTCTCTTCAGCCTAAGAAACTATGGAGAAGAACTAAATTATAGAAAACAAACCATGCAGATCTGTGAATGTGAGTAATACTGTTGTTTTCCTTCCTTTAGGTGCTTACAATATGCTAATTCACAAAAAGATAAACCAGAAAAAAAAACAGAGGCCAAGCAAGGGGCACGAGGCATTACTATTCCATCAGAAAGACAAATCTGCAAACATTTGTGTTTTTATTCACCACACCACTTTCATGCACTCTTACTCATCTTTTGCTTCGCAGTAATGACTAAAAGCTTACTGACATTGAACAATTTCATTGACATCTTACAGTCTGATTTTAAATTCATCCAAGTTAAATTGGTGCCGTTTCTATGACTAGACAACTTTGTGTATTTCAGCCACAGATTTTGTTCTAAAGTCTTATTATAAAGAGATCAGTTCTTAATCACTGACAACCCCTCTATTTTCTGCTGAGCAGCTGCTTGCCTGACCGTATTTTGGCATATTTAATGTTTGTAATGCTACACTGGTGCGATTCAATTTATGAAGTACAAATGGAAATAAAGAGATATCAGCCCTCATCCGAGTTTATCGAATGCCGCCTTCTTCTTCAACTTTCACAATATCTTTTTCATTCTTCTGTCCCCTGGGAAGGGTGTATGCTTCCTGGCAAAGTCAATTCTTTGTGCAGCAATGTTTTGTCTCACACCTAGCAGACAAGGTGTAGAGTGCCCCTGTGATTTAATCCATTATGCTGTTAGCATGGCAGTCCTCTAAATGCAATACTGCCAGCAAGAAAAAGGGCAGAGGAAGGAGGCCAGTTCAGAAATGTCACGTCTTCATGATTTTTCTCACCATGGACTTTGATGTATACTCCATATGACTTGTGCAGTGCACCTTCACTTTTAAAGATCAGGTGTTCCATCAATTTAGTATCTTGCGTGTCTTGAGGATTGGGTCTCTGTGACGCATGGTGGTTTTCATTTTGTTATACCCCAATTCTACAGAAATCAGTGCAAGAAGACTTTTCTTCAGAGCACATTGCTGTCACCACACAATTTGACTTCGAAGAACAGTCTGGTTTATTACTTGGGACAGTTGTGCTTTTACATGATAATCTTAAATTCCTGTTGAATAAATGGTTTCTCTGCTCTGTAGTCAAGACAAAGCATATAGACATCAAAAATGTTCAAGGACTGAGTAGAATGAATATGATCACTCTCTGTTGAAATGGAAAGAGATGTTACAGCAAGGACAGGGATCAACTATGCTCGTAGATGTTGTAGAAAATACTTCAGGTAAACACTGAAAACACTATAGGGAGAAAACAGAACAGGTTACCAGAAGTAGGGGGCTATGGGATTGCTTTCTCAAAGAACTTAAAGCTGAGACTGGGTTACATTCATTGGGAATAGCTAAGGAATTAATCATATCATCAAATAAACCAGTTTAAATGCAAGAATCGTACAAGCAACAGTTGTACCCTGTGCAAATAGGTACCCAAGTCTCATGACAAGATACTACCTATAGATAAAAATTGAAGCACCTCTTCCTGCCTGTCACTAATGACTGGTACGGCTTTCAAACTGAGTCCAGCTCTTAAAACTGCAGGCACTTGTACAAGTGGCCCACCAGCATAATAGTCTCTGTGCAGGTGACAGACAGGTTAACAGACTTTCAGCTCTGCCTGCAAAGAGACAGAACTTTCCAGGACTATTTTGGGAGCTCACCAACACTCTTAACATCACAAAAACATTTCCATCCATGCCAGCAAAAGTAGGAGCACAGCATGAACAGGATGTTGGCATCTAACTGTAGCATTTAGTTATCTTTTAGCAGGTGTGGAGGACACTGTATTAAAAATGTCAGCAGCCGGCCCACAGTAGGCTGTAACCATCACTTGGAAGCATGTCAGAGTTGGTGCAATGCTTGGGAGTTTCTCACAAATACCTAATTTAGATAATGCCTCTTCTACTAAAGGTGTGGCCCTAGCTGGCTGCTAGCACCACAGGATATGTAGGCTGCCAAACAAGCAGGTGAGCTGTAGCTGAAGTGGGCAGGAGTGAATAACTGAGTGCCCAAAAATTACAAAAGGGAAATGCCCTGCAAGGTTACTTAGAGCGGCAACACCATTTCCAGCACAATATATGCTGCATAAGCAGAAAGACTGGATGTATTCTAGATTCCAAATTACCTGTTGGAATCTGTTTCTCATTAATAAATACGGAAGGGGCTGAAAGAATCTTACTCACCTGACTGATTTTTAAAACCACATTAAGGTCTGCCATGAAGCATCTGACCTGTCATTCTCTTTTCATTTTGTTTGGCACAAAACCGAAGCTTATTGATTCTATTTTTGTCTTCCATCGTGAAGGAGCCCTATTGTGTCTTTGATAAATTTAATTAACCTTTCTAGCAGGAAGCTGAGATTGTAATAAGCAAATATACATCTCCAGTGCATAGGCTGCACTGTACTAACCTCCCATGTGAACACTTTTAGTACTTGTTGCACTTCACTTTGAAAATGGAAAAAAGCTATCTGGATGTAGAGAGTGTCCATAGGGAGCTAGTCCACTTAGGCAGTCCTTTCAGAGTAGCTAGCAGAGACCCCCAGCTCATTGACTCTCTAGAACAGGCAGGCTAGAATTTAAGTGCCTACACTCATGTGGCCACTTGAACAGAGGTGTTTTCTTCTGTAATAAAACAGGGCAGCCACAGCATTTGTAAATAATAATGAATGTATTTACAGAATCACAGAATCATTTGAGTCAGAAAAGACCTTTAAGATCATTGAGTCGAACTGTTAACCCAGCACTGACAAGTCCACCACTATGTCCCCAAAGCACCACTACACATCTTTTAAACACCTCCAGGGACAGTGCATCTGACACTGCCCTGGGCAGCCTGTTCCATTGCCTGACAGCCCTTTGGGTGAAGAAATTTTTCCTAATATCCAATCTAAACCTCCCCTAGTGAAGCTTGAAGCAGCTTCCTCTTGTCCTATTGCTTGCTACTTGAGAGGAGAGACCGACTCCCACCTCACTACAGCCTCCGTTCAGGTAGCAGTAGAGAGTGATAAGGTCTCCCCTGAGCCTCCTTCTCTCCAGGCTAAACAACCCCAGTTCTCTCAGCTGCCCTCACAGGACTTGTCCTTGAGACCCTTCACCAGCTTTGTTGCCCTCCTTTAATTTCATGGAATGGAATTAGAAGTAGTTTTAAGTACACTCTTATGTCACACCATTCTGAATTCCCTCATGCACACATGGATCTATCTCCAGACTTCCCAGGTTAGGAAATTACTTACCTTAGGATGTATCCATGAAGAACCCCATTATGTTCACTCTCAGGAGGAGGTTGCCACTGGACCATGATAGACTGATTGGTGCGCCCACTGGCCACTATGTTTTTAGGTGGGGCACTGGGGGGCTCCTCAGGTAACATCAACCTAAGTACAAAAGAATGTGATTGAGGTGGGTGTTGAAATAAATCACTGATAACATTTCTATTTCATGTATCCATTCCATGTGAACCAGTTTCTTTTATCAAAGTCTGATGACTAGAAGGAAATATAACTCTGATCAAACTGCTGAAGACATGCATGAAATAGTTACAACAAATCAACATAATAGGAAATCAGTTAAGCAAGCAACAAGACAGACAGCTGAGGTAACCTTATTCTCTCCGAATCACTCAGGCTGCTACAACTCTTTAAAAAGATTACAAGCCTGAATGAGTTAGAGCTCAGGTCCAGTGTCTGTGACTCCTTCCAAATTGTTTCTTTCAGCTCTTTCAATATTTTTCATATCAAACTCCTACATTTTGAAAAAGCCATTTAGAGTTCAGCTCTTCTGCAATTCAAGCTCTCAGCAAGCTTTGGTTCAGAAGAAGGGGGATGCATCTGAAACTAAATTTGATGAAGCCATCCTTCTATGTCGCATCTGGGTGAATTCCAGAAGTGACATTAGGAGAATGCTGTCCTCCTTCCTGGACTAACTGCTGGGGCTTAGCACAAGAGCAAAAAGATTCTGCTTAACTGATACTCTGGAAGTATGAGGGCACCTCTTTCATGGTGTGCTGATATCCTGCATCATCTAATTGCCATGATCACTAATTACTGGCAGCTGCAGAGCACTCTCCAGAGGCTTAGGTAATGCTAACTGCTCCCTTCCCCAGTTATTGTGCAACAAGTAACTTCAGTCATTCACGAACAATGAGCAGGCTTTTTTCCCCAGTAGTTCTAGGTTATTGTACCTCCAGTACCCAGATATTTATTTTTACTGTACCTGCTGGTCTCAGAGCTGTACTGGCCCTTTCCCACCTGGTTAACAGCACACACTCTGAACTGGTAGGTTCTGGCTGGAGTGAGTCCACTCACAGTGACACCGGTCATCTTTGGGTCAAGGTTTGAGAGGTGAACCTTCCAGGGAGAATCTGTTGGAATAATTTACATGTGAAAAAAGATGACAGTGCTTGTTAAAAGCCCTGAAGAAGTGAGAAAACGCCTCTGACTGCTCAGAGCTCTTTGTGCTTGTTTTCCTCAGAGGAACTTTGGGAAGAAGTTTCTTTTCAGCAGAAGAAACCTTCCTGTCAGCCCACACGGTTATGCAGATTGCACATTTGTCTACTGGAAAGTGATGCTGCACGTGTCATGGCATAATAAATAAAAACTATATTCATTAGCATTTTAATAAAAGAGTAAACAAGCATGATAAAGACAGATGGGCTGTGTATTTCACAACCCATCTGTTTGGCAGGCCATTACACCACCACACCCATGAGTGGCTCTGGTGGAAGGCCTGTAATGAAATTCACAGTCAGTTTGGAATATCTTCCTACCCAGCTTGCAAGCAGGTGTAGAAGCATGACTCTCTCTGCCAAATCAGACCTCTGCTGTAAGACCTAAGAAAGCTTCTGCTGCAAATTCTACACGTCTGCAGTTTTTTCTTTTCCTAGAGACAGTATATGGCATTTGGTCTAATCGTTTCCTAGGAAGATTGCCTGGTATAAACAGCCCTGGCAGCACTGTAAAACCCTCTTCGTCAGTTCACATACTTGACATACTGAGCTCCTCTGATGCCCAAATTACATTTTCAAGTTTTCAAAGAGGTCAGAAAATGAAACATGTTGAAAATTAAATATCCTGACTTCTTTTCTTCATAGGCTGGTGTCACACATTTTCCCTGAAGCCATGACTGAAAGAGTCAGGGAGAAGTGACATTTGGTCTGTGTTGCAACAGTACAGCAATGGAATCAGCCAATTTAAAGATTTGTTCAGATTTTAAATAATACCAGCTGTTTCCATGCTCTCTGCTCAAAATTACCAACACTTCTGGAAATGACTGAGGAGCTAGCTGTAGATTTTGGCAACATATCTGTACATGTTGCTCATCAGAAGTGCATTGCAGATCCTGGCAGGTCACCTAGACGTCTGCCTGAAAATGAAGATGAGATGTCCCAAATGTGGAAGTCTGCTAAAATTCACACCAAGATATAAACCACTAATTTAGCGCTTTTCTGGCAGATTCTTTAGCAAGTTTAAGTCTTCTGGGGTCTGCTGCCAGTGGAGCTATAAACACTGCATCTTTGAATTACCCAAAACATATTTATTCCAGTAATGGCTTTCTGAGAACAAAATCTTTTTTAAGAGGAAAACTGACACAGCAGAATACTGGGAATGTTGGAGAGGGACATTTGCACAGCAGTCAAGTTCTGTCCTCACCAGCTGATGATTTACCAGCAGTCACTGCAGCTGCAAGATCAAGACAGCAATTCTGAGCATCGAACTTCTTTTAGAAAGACCTTAGAGGACGCACTCCTGCGCTGTCTAGAAAAGCATTGGTTAGGAGGTTTTTGCATCACAGTTCCCTCTGGATTTTATCAAGCTTCTCCTGAGGCTTCAGAAACAACTGTTCACCTGATTACAGCCAGAGTACATAGTAACAAATCAAGGTAAGTCAAAGTTAAGGTATGGCTGACAATGCCTGAAGCAGCTTCCTGAGGAAAATGTTAAGAGCAGACACCACCAAGAGAGTGAAACACCCCTGTATGAGCTACTTGGGTAGTGGTCCATTTCCTACAGCATTTCATTTGTTTATTGCTAGTGTAAACACCACCTGAGAGTGCTTAACCCAAGCGCTCAATGTAGTGAGGAGTTTGATTCAACAACAGGGCCTATTAATCTCTTCAGCACCTTGGGGCTTTACTCTGTTTATATGCTGCATCTGTAGAATACTTTATTAATTCCTTTTCCTCTCCTGGTGGAAGATAAAAGATCTGGCAGGAAGAGAGATTAAACTGAAACCTAATATAAACGGAGCCTATTCATCTCCTAGGCACTCTGATTCAGAAAGGAAGGTGGTTTGGGGAGGATTTGCTTACTCACAGAGCAGTGGATACAGAGACTATGCAGAGTAGCTTTAAAATTTAAATGTCAAGCCTTTTTTCTTTTGATAATCAATAAACTAAACATTTCAAAACAAACCCCAGAATTGCACAGAGCAGCGATTGTGACAGCAGAAACATGCCATAACATTTTTAACACTCTTCTCCTCCAGGGGTGACTGTCACTTGCCCGTCCCAGGAAGCCTGGAGAAGCTCCATGGTGACAAAAGAACTGCAAGGTCAAACTATTAAATAAGCCTCCGTTAGACTGAGCAGACTGTGCTAATCCTTCATTTAATTTAAACTGCCTAGAATGTACTCTGGGCTTTGTTTGCTCTGCTGCTGCAATTGCTACTGTCTGAAGCACTTCAATGTTTAGCTGGCTATCATCTTAAGGAGATCAGGTATTTTGAATTAAAGGGGTGGAAGGCCAAAAGGAAAGTAGAGGCTGAAAATGAGTGGGAGGCTGAACAAGAGTGGGAGGGTGAAAAGTGAGGATGATCAGGGGGCTGGAACACTCCCCATACTAAGGCTGAGGAAGTTGGGGCTGCTCAGCCTGGAAAAGAGAAACAGCACAGAGACCTCAGAGAAGCTTCCAGTATCTGAAGGGGGCCTACAAGGACACCAGAAAGGGACTCTTCATCAGGGACCGTAGTGACATGATGTCCTGGGTTCAGCAGTAGCAGTCAATTTTTCTCCTTCTTGGTAGCTAGTGCAGTGCTGTGTTTTGACTTTCAGCCTGGGAACAGCGCTGATAACACCGATGTTTTCAGTTGTTGCTAAGTAATGTTTACCCTGACCAAGGACTTTGTGAGTCTCATGCTCTGCCAGGGAGGAGGGGAAGCCGGGAGGAAGCAGAGACAGGACACCTGACCCAAGCTAGCCAAAGAGGTATTCCATACCACAGCATGTCATGCCCGGGGGGGTAACTGGGAGTTACCCGGAAGGACACGGGGTCTTCTGGGGCGGACTCGTTTTTTGGCGGGTGGTATCGTATTCTCTTCCCGTGTTATTTCCCTTACCATTATTATTATTGGTGGTAGAAGCAGCGGTTTTGTGTTGTACCTTAGTTACTGGACTGTTCTTGTCTCAACCTCTGGGAGTTGCATTCTTTCGATTTTCCTCCCCATCCCTCCGGGAGCGGGGAAAGGGGGCTTGGGGTGGAGAGAAAGGAAAGAAAGAGGGAGGAAAAAGGGGGGAGTGAGTGAATGAGCTGTCTGGCTGGGTTTAAACCACGACATATGACAAGGGTAAATAGGCTGAAACTTAAACAGGGGAGATTTAGGTTAGATTTAAGGAAATTTTTCACTATGACAGTGGTGAGGCACTGGCACAGGGTGCCCAGAGAAGCTGTGGCTGCCCCATCCCTGGCAGTGTTCAAGGCCAGGTTGGATGGGGATTGGAGCAACCTGCTCTAGTGGAAGGTGTCCCTGCCTGTGGCAGTGGGTTGGAACTAGATGGTCTTAAGGTCCTTTCCAGCTCAAACCATCCTATGATTTTTTTATTTTAACTCTGAGTGCTTCTCCAAGTTAATTTATTGGAAACAAAGAAATCTCACAGGCTACTCTCTAGTTTACAATGTGATTTGTGAAGTTTTAGAAATTACTTTTGGTCTGTCAAGAATTTTTGGATGTATTTGTGATACGTTTCATAACATTGGTAACTCACTGCCCTGGGTTCAGCAGTAGCAGTCATTTTTCTCCTTCTTGGTAGCCGGTGCAGTGCTGTGTTTTGACTTTCAGCTCGGGAACAGAGCTGATAACAATGATGTTTTGGTTTGGTCAAGGACTTTGTGAGCCTCATGCTCTGTCAAGGAGGAGCGGAAGCTGGGAGGAAGCAGAGACAAGACACCTGACCCAAGCTAGCCAAAGAGGTATTCCATACCACAGCACGTCATGCCCAGGATGTAATGGAGAGTTACCCGGAAGGGCTAGGACAGTGAGTGAAGGAGCTCTGCCCGGTTTTAAACCACGACATTCACCAAGAGGCATTTCTTCTGTATTTCCCTATCTACCTTACAACTCCTGCATTAATTGCAAATTCTTCAAAAATAATTTCTAATTTGATATTACAGATTAGGTCTATTGCAAAAGGCTGATTTCTGCAGGTTTGGAGTACATTTCCATCTCCTTCCTTCTCCAGGCTGGTTTTGCGTAGATGGTAGTATTGGAATTTGCTATACTGCTGTGGTTCACTGAAGTCATCTTTCAAATCTTCATGACCATACATGATACTGCAAAAAGCTCAAATAAAAATTAAGCGGTTTATCCTTTGTTTGGTAGGCTTCAATAAGGTCTACCATTGGCCTGAGAAAAAATATCTTTTAACACTATCATAGAATCACAGAAGAGTTAAGGTTGGAAAGGGCCTTAAGGTCATCTAGCTCCACCCCCCTGCAGGGACGCCTCCCGCTAGACCTTTTTGCCCGAGGCTCTGTCCAACCTGGCCTTGAACACTGCCAGGGATGGAACCTTCCAGTGTCTGAAGAGGGGCTATAGGGATGCTGGGGATGGACTACTCATTAGAAACTGTAGTGACAGGACAAGGGGTAACTGGTTAAAACTTAAATGAGGGAAGTTTACATTGGATATAAGGAAGAAATTCTTTACTGTTAGGGTCGTGAGGCACTGGAATGGGTTGCCCAGGGAAGCTGTGAATGCTCCATCCTTGGCAGTGTTCAAGGCCAGGTTGGACAGTGCCTTGGGTGCCATGGTTTAGTGTGAGGTGCCCTGCCCATGGCAAGGGGGTTGGAACTGAATGATCTTAAGGTCTTTTCCAACCCTAACTATTCTATGATTCTATGATTTACCACTTCTTTGGGCAACCTGTTCCAGTGCCTCAGCACCCCCACAGTAAAGAACTTCCTTATGCAGATCTGAGTCCCAGTTGTAACAAACTAAATAGTTTTATTATGATTTTTGCAAAGATTTGTCAATGTGTCCCATTTTTGTCATCTGAATATTCCTACCAAATTCAGGATGACAATTCCTAGGCTTTAGGCTAAGCAGGTATAGACACTTTCCATAGGAGCTTTTATTATCTCCTCATTGGCAGAATGTGATGAATTGGAGTTACACGATTACAGCACACAGCATAGACATCCCAGAATATGATAAAACAAAAATGGGCTTTTATCTTCATTGTAGTCAGCAGAATTCTTTAAGTATTAATTTATTTCTTCAGTTAAAAGACTACTCAGAATATTTTTTGATTAATCCCTAAAATCTAAACATCTTTGGAATAAAATAAGCAAATCCCCTTCTAACCCCATGAAGATACTTCACTGGAATTCCTAGATATATCGCGACAGGGGCTAATGCAGGTCATGAAACACCCCAAAACCACATTAGTGCAAATGACAGCAATGCATGGTCCTATTTATTTAAAAATCCTATTTCCAATGAAGGTTCCCATTTCTGGCTCTGTGTGGGCAGGAATACTTAATGACTGTGTTCTCAGGAACTGTGTTTTTCAAATTAGGTTATAAATTTGCCCCCAGATGTTTAAGGCCATATGTCTCGAGTCACCCACAGACACGGGCTACTATGAATACTTGTAATTTGAGAATTATTGCATTGTGCCAAGTACATTCATTTTAAAAATTAGGTGACAAGAGTTGTTCATAGTTCCAGCAATTTATGAGCATGATCTGCTACTGTTTTTTTTTTCCCGCTAATTAAAATAAGGGGTTTATATCTCCTTTCTGAAATGATATTAATGAAAAGGAGTTCTAATCCATGCCAGGTGGAGCGACACTCCTCTCTCTAATGCAGCCAGTAATTAGCCCCCTGAAATTTAGTCATTATTTTGAACCCTCTTCAGCTATTTCTCTGAAACAGATACTGTTATTATGCATTCATTTATGGTACATGCTTCAGAACGTACAATGGTTCCTAAAGCTATTAGAAAGTGATTCAAAACAGGTAAAAATTAACAAAGCTAGACTACATTTCAGCACCTGTAACTGCAAAGCAAAGCTCATGTATCAAAACTCCACAGAACTAAGAAGAAAGTCTCCTACGCAGTTTTGCTAACTGGGAAATAAATCATAATTTTGATGTCCCTCCCTAACATTTACACATGTGAAAGGAAACAGGGATTAGGACTCAAGCACTGCTGCTGACAGTGAAGGATCTACTGATGCAGGCAGATGAGCTCACAGAGGACATATGTTGACTCCTTGACAGTTACTCTTTCTGTGGCACAAAACAGGACTGACGGAAAACCTGAAAGGAATTTTTCTTTGAAAAGCGAAGAGGGATTCTGCACAGTCATATCAGAGAAAATATACCTACACAAGATGAAATATCAGCTTCATTCACAAACATCACTTGGGATGGGTGGGAACAAAGGCAAGGTGGTGTTTTCCAAAGGAGTAGGAGGTCTGTAGAAACTAAATATTAACCACACACTACTGAGATCAAAACAACTCTGAAAAACAAACACTTCAAGAAAATAAAAACCAAAACAAGACAGAGACAATACGCAGACATCAAAGTCAGCTTTCCAAACCAAAGTCACTGCTGACATTGTTTCTACTATTCTACCGGCATCCGTACAGCTGAGCAATAATATATGAAATGAGAGAACACAACAATAGGAGAATATTTAAGGGCTTAGATTCCTCTCTTCTTACAGAAGTCCTACTTCTGCGAGTAACCACTTGTTGGACACCGTATATAAAAGCAAAGTAAACAAAGATAAAGATGAAAACTGAAAGGAGAGCAAGATCTAGAGTATTCCTGGGAGTTAAGACGCTCAACTCACATTCACAACAAGCCAGCTCTGTGTTTATTTTTTGCAGCTACAAGTTTGCTGAAGTACATCTACCTATGATTTGTGATAATGAGACTCTCTCAGTGGCAGACTGCAATGCCATCAGCCAAAATTATTGGATCTATCATGGAGTGAGCAAGGGTTCACAGGATCCTGTGGAGTTCTGAGGGACTGTCTGCACGATTTCTGGAAAACTACTGCTGTTTTTTGCTGTGCCTTCCACATATCTCAATGAATGAATTACAGCATTTTTAGAATGATGGCACATTTACCCCATTCCTATATTAGACCAACTGCAAAGCATCCTTGCTAGAAAAGCAGCTGAAGACCTTTCAAACTTCTTCTGGCATCAAGTGAGCTGCCTCTTCTTTTAATGACTCTTCGCAATCAAGAAGATTCACAACCAACAGTCCTGCAGCCCAGTGCAGGATCTGCACTCTGCCAGCTCTGTGATGTCTCTATGTACAAACTTACCTCTAGTACCTTTGCATCATGTTCCCAGACTGGGGCTTTATTAGCTTGTCATTGTCAAAGCCTCTTGGAAACATGAAACACAAGTGTAATGCCCTTGGGTGAAAGAACAGGTAAGGAAAAGCTAGAAAGCAGTTACTGGCTTGTAACTCCTTAATAGGAGGGGAAGGATAGAAGAGTCAAAATAAAAAAGAAGGTGGTGATAAAAAAGGTAGAGAGGGGTTGTGAGTGCAGAACACTGCATTTTCTCAGTCATTTGCTTCACCAAAAGATCAGGAGTCTTTGCTCAAAAAGAAATGTTTTAAGGACAGCAGTCCTGGCCATGACTTGGGATTTCTGCTAGGATTAGAAAACTGCACTGTGCTTAACAGATGTAAAGATCATCAGTTCTGGGACCTCCACATCTGAAAAGCTATGCACTCCTGCCTGCCAAGCAAAAGGGCTGTATGTGATCTGAAGCTCAAGTTTCATCTTAAGCTCTCCGTGTGGTGAAACAAAATGCTTCTTTCTCGTTAATCAGAAATCAGGACTGCTTCACATTCAGTTATGCAGTGGCTAATTTCCACATGTCAGAAAAAGTGATGCTCTTAATTTTTTCATCAAGAATCAATTGTTAGGCTTGGATTTTCACCTTCTACGGTGATAGAGATTACAAAGCATTGCCAAGGTGACTGATTTCCACAAAACCTCATCTTTCCATCAACTCCTAAAGAGGCATTAGCAATGACCCTGAATAACCTTGCAAACTGAGAGCCACAAAGGACCAGATACAGCATGACAAAACCGTGAGAAATGGCATTTCGCAACGACCAGGTTTGTAATCCATGAAGCTAGGTATTTAGATATATTAGAGTTAGGCATCCTACTCCTACCAAAATGAAGGGTGTAAAATTATGACCTAGGGAAAGCAGAGAAAATATATGAACCCATATACAGCTAAGATAGTAGCTCCTACTGACATCCAAGTATATTCCTCTGACAGACCATCAGTTCCTTCTTATTATCCTCCTGCCTGCATTTTTCAGGTGAAACTGGGGCTCTGAATGCATCCAGATATCTATGAAACCAGAGCAAAAGACAACAATGGGAAGACATAAAACGACTACTGCCATTTTACAGATGCTGAATTGAAGCACTGAGGAATGAACTGCTGTGCTTCAAGTCTGGCTGGCAATGCTAGAGATGGAATTAAGGCTTTCCTGTATCACATTCCATATCTCAAGCCTCTTTTTGTTGTTTAACTCTTACAGCATGCACATAGTCAAGTGTAAAACCCTCCACGCACAGTCTCTCATTTAGCATACAACATATAATGTTTTGTTAGTAGCTCTGGTAAAAGGTGAGTCTGAAAGAAGGCTGAATAATTGAGAAGAACATGAGGTTGAAATTTCACTCACTGTTCTCAGAGAGCTCGACCATGTAGTAGAGAACAGGGCTGTTTCCATCAAAGGGGCGAACCCAGGAGAGCATCACACTGCGGCTGTATGAGGAATTTAGAGTGGCCAGAAGATTCTGAGGGGAATGAGGCAGCTCTCTGTGAAGGGTAAGAGAAAGGGAGAAAAAACAACAGAGAAAAATCAATCTACATTTCATTCAGCAACAGCCTTACAGGCAGTTAAAGGCACATGACATCAGACTCACATGATGATAGATATAAAACTACCAGCAGCTATCCTCCAATTAAATAAATGAAAGACATCTTGGAATTCTTCACTATCTTATCCTATTTGGGGGAAAAAAATAAATTATGCTGAAAGACCCAAGGCTGACTCTTAGAACAGCTAATGGAAATGTTGTTAAATGTGGAAAAAAGCCAGTTTTCATACTGGTTTTGATTGAGACAAGTTGGTCAATAAATTTCCTCTCTCACTTTTTTCCCCTTCTTATGATGATATCCCAGCAATGTGACAGCAGTAATACATATGAACAGTAAAACACATGGGAGATACGATTTAACATGGAATTTTTCATACTCAAGGAAGCAGAAGACATTGACACTATCCATACAGAGCTACTAATCAAAATTACCATATGTATTCTTAGGCTACAGAACAGCTTGATTTACTCATGGATTCAGGCTTATCCTGTCATGGGTAGAATCTTTCCTTCCTATAATAAGGATTTTTTTGGAAGCACCCAACCAGAAAATGTAGTGAAAATGCCTGAAGAAACCCCATGGAAATACAAAATGAAACATTTCAAAACCCAAAATAAAACAGCAGCTCAATTAAAATGTGTAATTTCTCCATATAAAGGCAATTTGTGGAAAAAACATTTCCTTTGTACTCATGGCTGCATGGTGCAGTGAGAAAACAAAATTCTGCTGCGTCCCTTAAATGCTGATGAGTACTAAAGGATAAGAGCCCTTCAGCAATTATATTTTAGCCTGATTTCTGCACCGTATCATCAGGGTTCCTGAGGAGGACAAGGATCTCAGGGTGAAGAAAAAGCAAGGAGGGCCAGTTTTCACCCATTCAACCTACTTCTCCTACCTAGGAAAGCTGAGGGCAACCCTTCCTCAATGAGTACTGCTTCTAATCTGCTCTGGTCACAGCAGAAATCCATGAGGGCACCTCATATGCTTAATTTAAAAATGCAGTAATTCCTGGTTGTAAAATATCATGCAACTGAAGGCTTACAGTTACTTAAAAACCACAACTCCTTAGCCACTCACAAAAGCAAATAGAGACTCTGGCTTTAAGCCAGAAAAATAAATGTGTCCTGGAGTGGTGTTTCTACTGGAAGACTGAGGAACATATGGAGAGGCAGACAATAGTTTGATTATTTTTCTGTTAAAACTGTGAATGCTTTTGCTTATGTGTTTATGATGGCCTACACTGTGGAGTTAGCACCAAAATAAAAAAGGCATGCACCAATCAGGCTTCAGACTTCTGATACACAGAAACTTAGGATCTGGTTGCTTTTAGGCTGGAAGAAACACCAGGCACAGGAAACGGTATGTATGAGCCCAGAGGAAGCATACTTTGAACACAGCACTGCAAAAGCTTGGAGAAACAAGTTTAGGGAAGAGGGGGCCCTGGAAACAAGCTAGGAAGGCAACTGACCTGCAAGGCAAAAACGGTAAAATAAACCTGTCATTTTAAAGCGTGGAGTGGGGTTTTAATATATGGCCAGAGAGTACAGGGCCATGCTACTTAATTCTGAATGAAACATCAAATTATAATAAACATTTATCCTCCACTACAATTTATCATTATGCCCTAAGCAAGCCGGTTGGGAAAGTGTTTTTGTGATTAAGGTGGCAAAGGGAATTACTGAAGGAGAGTGAAACATCTCAGTGTGACATGACTCACAGAAGTCCCAGTCCCCACTTTATTTATCACCAAGCCCTATGAGGAAGAGCTCAGAGATGGGTTGTGGCTTCAGCTTCTTCCAGAAGATGGTCACACAGGGAGCAGTGTAGGAGGGATGGCTGAGGTGGAGCTCACAGCAAACTTTTCTCCATGTAACTCCTTTTCTGGGAACTAAATAAACACTCCTAGTATATATTAAGGATATTTTCAGGGCATGCATTTCACTAGTCTTTGTTTCCCCACACATTTAGAAGGGCTGAATTAACAACTCATTTGAGGACAGAGGCTAAATAACTAAGAAAAACTTTACAGTGCAGTCTCTTTTTCTTATCGTACAAGTCTCAGAAGACTTTTGGAGGAAAGGGGACATTCCCCTTTTCGTATTTTTTAAAGCACAAATTGAGTTTAAACATGGGTTCTGTCTTCCTTAGGATTTGGATTTCTTTTATTATTCTCTTAGCTTGACACAAAATTGTAATCGCTCAACAGCATGAAGGAAATGGGCACTTTCTGTTCAGAGATTGAGTAGCATGAGCTGCAACAGCCATACCCCTATCTCCACTAATATCTATTCTTTAGCCATATGTGTCCACACCAAACAGCAACAGATGGTGCTTACAAATTTAAATCCCTCAAGGCAGACATAACAAGTGCCTAAGAAACACACCTGGACAGAAACAAATATTTAAAACTACACAAACATTTCAGCACAGAAGTGTACTACTTCGCAGTATACAAAAGCAGAGATTAATAAATAGCAATTCCTACTTTAGCAAGGTCTTACACTTTGCCTCCTGCTCATTTGCTACCACATACTGTGTGGAAGGGATGATAAATGAAACCTGTACCACCATCATGAATATTCACGTTCCCAAAAGAGATCATTGCTTCTTTTTTTCCTTTAAGAGAATTACTTTTCCTTGATGCTAACATCCAAGAAATCGTTGCAGGGAATGGTAATTTCAACAGTTCTTTAGAATGAGAAGGACTGCAGACTAAAATTGCTCAACTTCTGATACACCAAGGAAGAGGATGAGGTTTAGTATAACAACGCACAGGGCACAGAAGCGCCCTTGAACGGACACTGGAAGTTTAATTCCAGCATGATCATCTTTCTTTTGTTTACTAAAGCTCCAGATAGGAAATACATGAAGGTTTTTCAATATAGGATATCTTAAGACCTCACTCCTCTAACGAAGAGTTGCATAGAGGCAAGTTTTCCATAACTTATTTTGCATGACAGCAAAATACGTATATGGACACTTTTAAATCTGTAATTGAAAGATAAGCCCAAGGTTAATGGCATAGCCACCCAGGTGACCTAAAGGGCCTCTGACAATGCAATTAAAGTACCAGATTTACAAGAAAGGAACATGAAGTCATTGTGACAATCTAGGAGAGAAATATTAGCTAGCTGCAGATGATACATGTTCAAAACAGAAACCCTAATGTTTAGAGTCAGCTCATCACTGCCAGAGGGCAGCTGAAATATTCACTCAGCAAACACATAGAGTGTTTTATAAAATCAGCTGAAAGGAGACTATTTGCTGAGGGAAATAAACCAGACATGGTTTGGAGAGATTTCTGAGAAAAAGCATCTAACAGCAGGTAATTAGAGAGACTGGGACTGAAGAGGGGATTACGCAAAAGGCAAGGGAGATTAAATAAGTTTTCTTGTCAGTTTATAAAAAGTCCCACTCCTATTTCATAAATGATTTCCTAAATCAGGTCCACCACACAAGTTTTACTCAGGAGCAGGTGGTTCATCTGCTAGCCCCGATAACGTGCTAAGATGTTGAGGCAGGAAGCCTAGCAAAGCACTAAGCCTAGCCTGATGGTTTTGCTCATATAAGTTTATAATGTTTTAAATTAAGGGATGTTTCATCTGTTGCTCAGGAATTTCCAATTTCTCTTGCAAAAGAATCTTCTCCAATTTCTAAACACAGGAAGGATTCCTGCAAGGCATCCACAAGTTCTGAGGCTTTTTGTCTCTTGTAAGCCTATTTTGAGGTGGACTTGTGAAGCTGAAGGTTTGACAAGTCCCAGAGTGCACAGATGTATTTCCCACTTCATTGAGGTGGTCACCTCAAACTCAAATCTACAGATGAATTGGAAAGGCTTTTGAATTTTATGCTTTCTTTTTGCTAAAACCATGTTTCTGATATACCTTCAATGATGAACATACACAAATGTATTTCCGAGTGTATTTGCAGGTGGTATTTCTCTTTTGAGTATCAAATGCATTTAGACTTGGCAGTGAACCTTACTTCTTGGATGACACCTCAACAGAGAGCTTGAAAAAATAAACAGAAGCTTTCTTTCTATTGAGGAGGGACTAGTATATTTTCAAGTTTGACATCCTTCCTGCTTTCAGTCCCTGCAGAAAGAGATGGGCTACTGGATCCAAGGGATATGGGATCTATATGAAAAGTTTGCAATGAGACATCATTCTGATTTGTTACTCTGCACTGCTCTTACTTATTTTACCTTTATTAAATCAAGCCATTTTTTTATGGGATATATTGGGGAGAAATTTGGAAAAGTAGCAATTAGAAATACTCTGGTAAAAAGAGCATCAAAATTCATGTATAAATGACTGACAAAGGCAATACTGCACATTCCTGGCAACCCACTGGGTTTTATTGTAACTGGTTGCTCCCCTCACCTGCTTTTGATGAAGACAGACTGATAATAGTTCTTTCTCTGGCAAAAGAGAAAGGAAAGATGATGAACTCGCTGCCAGGAATAAATTGTCTATTTTTATATGACTTTGTCCACCCCATACTTTTGCATAGAGAAAGAACCTAAAAGATTTTACTGTATGTTGTGACATAACAGAGGCTTGTACAGGGCTTTGATTTTCCAACAATGCAGCATTACCATACTTCTCAGTCACATTCATACAACAAAGAATTTCTTTAGTATGGACTGCAGACAGATTGATATTGAGCAGCAGTTCTCATCACGCATAGACAGTGGTAATTCTGCATATTTTATATACACCGAGAACCCTCAGGATACTTTAAGCTGGAATCGGCAGAGTTTCCTGTCAGGTGAGTGATACGTGGTGATAACTCAGTTTTTGCAGCTATTTTACCCTCTGTATATATTTCAGGATGGTATTTACAGAACTATAAAAGTAAACTAAATGAAGCTGGGATGTTTCATAACATAATTACTTCCAGGATCAAATTCTATGACTTGTAGGAATGCAAGAGAAGCACAAGCTCATTGACAAAAGACCTGCAAAAGTTTCTGTATTTGCAGTCAAGAAGCTCTAGTAGGAAAGGGGGAAAAAAGGTAAGTAAAAAATTAAAATCTCTCTCTTGCAGAACAGAAACATCACTCGCAAATGTTTCACCTCGTGCAAATCAAATCAAGTAACGTACATGAAGAATAAACACATTTAGAGGGAAGACAAATGAATGACTAGAGTATCTTGACTAGCAATTAGTTTCTGTGCCCAAGTACCATCAGTGAAAAACTGATGAGCGAGGTAACCTTTGGCTGCACTTTAGCAAGTTCTTCATTAGTTTTCTGGCTTTCCTTTTCAAATATTTTACTTCATCATAGACACACTGAGAAAAACAATCCATCCTGCTTGCACCACCAAAGTATACTATGCTGTGCTATAAGCCTGTGTTCCTTTAACAAGAAATGGTACCTTTTCCCCCAGTCCTGTCTTCCAACAAGGGGAGACAAAGGAATAGTTTTCTTCCCTTCTTTTCACAGATTAGAAAACCAGATCACTCAGAGATTAAATAACTGAAGGTCAGCCTAGAGGGTAATGGTTTTGAATTGAATCAGTTTGAATAGAAATCAGTAACAAACTTATTTGTGCCTTTGGAAATTCCTCTTGACATGCCTCTAAGTAGAGGAGGGACATGCAGGTTCCTGGGGGATAAAAAGGTGATGAGACAATTGCAGTTGTCAGATGAAGCTAGGTATGCTATGATATTATCCGTTGGTAGACTGCTCCAGTCTATAATTGGTTGAGAGGCCTCCTTTGAACATTTGTCTGACATTAGTGCTACTCAAGGCACTGAAGTGTAAGTGCTCATCGATGGGAATGTACATGCCCTGTTTGTTAATGTTCTGCACAAGAGAATTATCCAGGAGAATAGGGAATGTTATAGATCTGTCATTCATATACAACCTAGAATTGAATTTAAGCTTTACTTCAGACATTTCCTTTCCACATATTTTCTTCTTCATTTCACTTCTGTTGTATCATGTATCTCTATTTCTTACAGATTTGTGCTGCTGAGCCACACTATAATGATGAAAGCAGCAAAGGAATGCAATGTTCTTTGGCATTATTGCACTACCTGCAGCACTACTTTGAAATAAAATGTCACAATTCAAGGTATGATGGAGTGACTTATCAGTTACTGAAGTCTTTTAAAAGAGTGACTCTGATTTATTTCTTTAATTCCTTCAGGAAAAAGAAGTGATAGGTGATGGGCAACAGTAGATTGGAGGAAGCAGAGATACAGGCTTAAGAGCCAATCCCAATGTATGGAGAGCCAGCCAACACAAGTGGAACAAGCTGGGGTGTAAGAAAGGCAGCCGCAGCAACATACACAAGATGTGCCTCTCCAAGCTAAATTCTAGCCTGAATTTTATGGAGTATAAAACTGTTCCTCATTGGTCAACAGGGAACTGCAAGTAAATACACCTGCTGTGCTGTACTGGGTAGTGTAGGGCACCTTTTGTTATTTAGGATTAGGAAATGGTTAGACTGCTGAAGTGTTTAGCACATATTTATAGCTTTGCTTCAAAGTCCAAGTTTTAACATTCTTCACTCCATAATTTTCTGCCCTCTATTCAAAAAAATGCCTCAGAGAAAAGCAAGTATGATTATATAGTTGCAATATATTTTGAATTGTCTTCTGCTCTTGGATTCAAACCAGCAGTAAAATGCACTCCGGCAGGAGAGCTGAGGAGTGCTTAATTAGAGAAAGGATGTATGACCGCTCTCTGAAAATGGGCATCTGATCCGGCACTGTCACAGTAATGCTGTACAAACAGCCTTCTGCATAGCGGATCTCAGAGGTGAACTCATTACACTGCCAAGAGAAGTTGCCATTTTCTCAGCGAGATCAGGCATGACCAGCAGAAACAGATGCAATTTTAGTTAAACTGAAGCATGTGGCATTACTCAAATAACACACACACAAAAAGCCTACATAAAACATTACCTCCTTATTCATTTGAACTGCTCCACACATGTACCAAAAGCACAGTTGTTGCTTTTAGTGATAAAAAAGGGAAGTGCACTTCGCCTCAGTGGAATAACAGAAATGGAAAATGTGGAACCCCATAATGACATTTTTATAAACCTTCTTCAGAATGGAACTGCACTTTAAACATTTTCTTGGTTTTATTTTTAAAGATCCTTAGGAATAAAGAAAGATGTACATAAAAATATTTTTCCCCTGAAAAACGATGTGTAAAGAGAATGCAAGAGTAAGCAATGCCTGTCCAGGGACCAGCTACTCTGATACATGCTTAACTGAGAAAAACTACTAAAAGGAGGAAAACATTTTTGTACAATCCTGGCATTACAGCACAGCACCTGGACTTTACGGGAAGGCCTTACAGCTTGGGGATGACAGAAGGATTCAGGCTGGAAGGGACCTCAGCAGGTTTCTGCTTCAACCTCCTGCTCAAAGCAGGGTCAACCATGAGATCAGATCAGTTTATTCATTCTGGTCTTTAATAAGACTGGAGACAATATTCAAGTTGTAGACTAGTAAGTGCAATAAAAGGGGGTCATTATCAATCTACTATGCTTGTGTTAACCATTTTTGTTGCCAGGGCACATGGCTGGCTCTCTCCCAAGATCCCCAGTTTCTTTCCAGCAGAACTGCTGCCAGCCACTGAGTATTACTACAAAATATTATCCCTCCCAGATACAGACATTGTGTTTATCCATGGTGAATTTCATAAGGTTCCTGTTGGCTCATTTCTCAGCCTACAGCCCTCTGAATGGTGGTCCTGTCCACAAGTATATCAACTGTTCCCCATCTGTTTCGTGCCACCCACAAACTTGACGAGCAACTTCAGCACCTCCTCCAGGTCACTGATGTTGGACAGGGCATGTCCCATTACACTCCCCTATTGGCTACTAGTGGACCGCCACCTCTTAATTGTTTTCCCCTGAGCTCAATCACCCAACCAGATCGGTATGTACATGTCATGATTTGGAGAGAGAACTTCCAAGGCTCCAGCTGTTTGGTGCGGGATGGCAGCATGCAAAATAAGGACATTTCAAGGCAATTTAATTAGGAATGAACTAGGCCTAATTTCCCCTGAAAAGCCCCACAACAAATATCAAACTTGGAAGCTCCCAAGATCACCTAGAATCAAATGCTAAAAAAAATGCCCAAGTGTATCTGACACGAAACATGGTGTGTTTAAGGAGGAATACTCACATCACTTCTAGTCGAGCCATTCTGGAGTCATTTCCTCCAAAAGAAATGACCTCACAGGTATAGTCTCCAATGTCACCAGACCATGTCTGGCTGATGAGGAGGGTGCCATCTTTCTCTACTGTGATCCTGGAAGTGCTGGATGGATTTATTACAACACTGTCCTTCTTCCAAAGATACCTATGTATTGCAATATTTCAGTTATTAATTACTTATAAGAGCAGATTATTTGAACTGTGATGTAAGGTATCAGCATCTGTAATCACATGTTGAAAATGACAGGCTCCTACAGTTACTTTCAGGAGCAGCGTCTTTTACGAATTTAAGTTTCAGATCACTGATCAGAATGAGAAATGTAACTGCATCCAAGATACTATGTATTTCATAAACAATACCATGTGTTTTACATGGAAAAAGTGCAGTACTTATAAATGTCCAAGTTCTTACACCCACCTGCATCAGCATTTTAAACCAACCATCACACTCTGCAATTAACAGCTGAGGTGTTGGCCTATCTCTGCTAAGGCTGTAATAACGTGAGACTGCCATGATCAGTAACATCATGAAACTGCTGTGGCAGTGTCCATCAAAACACTCACAGAGATGACTATAGCCCATGGTCTTACAATTAAGTATGTCTACATGACATATATACACCTGGATTTCTCTTTCCAAAGTTCTTTCTGCAGTTCACCTGTCTAGCACCCTTCAAGCTGTTCCTTGCATTTTCTTTCATTAGTGTTGCTTTCAGACTACATGAATTTTCATGGCAAATTTATTTTAAAATGATGAGCTTCCTCTAAATGCCCTAGTGAAAATTTTAATAGTTCAGGCAAATTCTATTTTCCTTTACACAGTTAAAGCAGAATATAGCCCCTAGTTATTAAGTTGTTTCCAAGAACATGGGCATCTCTTGTGTGGCTTTCATGCACTCCAATGTAAACACTCCAGCAATCCTATTCCTTCTCTTTGACTTTTACTCTCATTAAGTATCAGCTTCTGACAAGTTGGTTTTATTGATAATGTATTAACCTTGACAGTAAAATCATGAAAGGCTATATTGAAGTCATGAAGTGGAACATAGCTCATTGTAAACAATATATAAGGCTGAAATGGAAGATGGGATTTATATGATTAATGATACAGTGTACAACTTTATAATGCAGTAATCAGGGGTTTGGTGTTAAAATCTGGGGTCCTGAAACTTTTCACCTAATGCTATTCATATAGCTTATAAAATTAAGCTTGGATAAACCACACAAACAAGAACTGACATTACCAACCTGATTGAAATTCTAGGATCATGAGTTGCTTCACATCGCAGAGTTGCTGTGGTTCCTTTGATCACTGTGCTATCCTCAGGAGGATGAACAATGACAGTACGATCTGAAAGGAACATAAGCCATGGTACAGGTGAAATTACAGCATTTTGACTTGGGTATTCACTCAGAGAGCAGTCAGCTTAACACCTGTCACTCAAAGCAAGCAGGCCATTCCTCTTCAGGTCTTCACCGGGAAGGCTCCCCTCCCTTTAATGTCATAGTGTCAAGAAGAGGTGGTAGGCTGTGGGGTGCAGAGAAGCAAACACAGCAGAGGGTACGAGTCTAAGTTGGCAGTGATTCGGATAGGAAGAGTGCTAAAGCTCTTTCACTTGTCTTGTGGTAAACACTGATGTCAACTCCTTACAGTCATAAGGCAGCAAGTATGTTTGTAATGCATTATGAATGAATTCGAACATACACTGTGTCAGGAAAGAAGTCACACTGTTTGGAGCAGGGAAAACAAACAAAACCAAAGAAAATCTGTGCAAAGAATACAACAGAAAAATACCCAGAAAGAGGAATACCTAAATGGCACCCTACAATCTTGTCAAATGCAGGAAAGAGGTTAAAGAAGGAAAAGCTTCTGGTAGTCTCATTTTTCCATATAAGAAAGATTTGCTGTTTATCCAAATTTTTCAAAACATCCTTTTTCAAGCACCTCCTGGAGACCCAGAACACAGTAATTGCTGTAACTACAGCAACCAGATCTGGTGTGAAAGATCTCTGTTATGCTTAACACACAAGAACAGCAGCAGATAACATCAGCTGAAGCAGGTGGCCAACTAGGATGAGTACGGAAGATATGTGGATAATGCTAGTCAGTCCCAAATCCCTACAGAGATAATCAAGGTCTACTGAGATATCTCATACATGCATAAGAAGTCACCAAAAGCTAAGTCTAATAACATGGAATTTTTATCATTATTTCTGATATACTTACGTATGCCTTCTAGCTTTATAATGGTGCTGTTGCTACACAAATATTAGGTTATAGTCACTTTTCTTTTCCCTCTCCAATGCAATACAATGAACAGGAACTATCTTTAATACATATAAGAACCATGCCTTTAAGAATTAACAGGAAGGATCTCCTTCACTTGATCCATATACCTGGCTATCACTCAGTTTACAACATCCTGACACATATACCAACTTCACATTGCCAGTAAGATATAAATATGATGGCCATATGACACAAGCACATTTCATTTACTGCCAGTATTGTTTTCAGATATTCCCAAATTCAAAGGAAAAAAATGTTGTTAACTTGCAAAGTTTTGGGATTAAAAAAAGCCAAATGTGCACCACACATGAGAAGCATAATCAGCAGTTTAAGTTCAGGAAATGAGAGAAGGCCACAACACTTCTGTATTTATCACCATCATCTTCACAGGTTTTAATTATTTCAGTTCCAGCTCAGGGCTCATTATTTCCTACCTTTAGTAGCAAAAAAAACATTTTATACTTAAGCTGAACTCACGAGTAACACAGGTGAACCTGTGGGATCAGACTCTCTTCCCCAACAGAAGAAAGGAAAAAATAAAGATCAAGGGCAAATCATGAAGGAAAAAATCATTTCATGGGTTGCCCTGTGCCGTGCCAATCTGCAGCATGAGAGACTAGCTGCACTGTGGTTTGGTTTCAAACAGTGCCCAGGACCACAAAGAAATACAAAGGTATGAGGAAAATCATACCCACTGGAACTGTGGCCATAGCCTTAGTAACAGCATGGGCTGGTCTACACTGTGTGCAGAGTGTCCTGGAGTCAAAAAACAACCGCAAACAGCGAGTTAAAAAGTCTGATCTGCAATGCAAGATGCAGCAAGGCAAAACCTGAATCAAACTGCAGTTGTGATTAAAACTATATTTAAATACACTTCCTTTCACAAAATACAAGAGTTTATATGCATAATTTTACAAACAAAAAGGGTATTTTTGATAGGTTTCCTAAAATAGAGACATTATTCCTATTAAATCATACAAGTATCTCTATTAACTAGAAAAGCATAATTACTCATGAAAAGTTCCTGAGCGCACAGCAAAAACTGATTAATACTTGATTAAAGTTAGACTTTAAACAAAGCATTATCCTTACTCCACACTGTCAGCATCACAAAAGCATTCAGAGCTCCTTCAGAGTTGACTGCACAGCAAGTATAATTGCCAGCATCCTGAAGGAAAACGGGTGTTATCTGGAGCCCTCCAGATTCAAGAAGAATGAACCGAGGAATCTGAACTGAGCCACTGGCTAAGATCTGGCTTCCTGAAACACAGAAGAGAAAAACAGCGTGATTAGTGTCACGTAGACTGCACAGACTAAGCACTGCAATTCTGGTTCTTCCAAAAAGACTATTACAGCCTATCCAGGCCATTGGCTCACAACAGCCCCACAACAAACCCTCTGCTTGCGGAACCAGAGAGATGAAGAAATATGCACTAAATGGATCTACAGCATCTCAGTAATAGGAAAGGACAAGAAAACATGGATTACAGCTTTTCTACAACTTAATAACTGGCTAACCTTTCTTCCAGGAAATGGCGGGTTTTGGAGCCCCTGAAACTTCACAGGCTAGCACTGCGGTCATCCCCTCCGTGACAGTGGTATCCTCTGGAGGCTGTATAAATGCTGGTTTAATGTCTGGAATCAAAAATTCAAAAACCTCAATGCATCACCTACCAGAAAGATCCTTTAGTTATTATCATGGACTACTTTACATCTACTTTTATAGAGCTGATCATGGAGAAGGACATGACAGTAATACATGAAAACCTTTCAGCAGTGACTGTAACCTTTCATTATTCATCTCCTAGGAATTGCCTAATTCAGTTTATTACCTGCACAGAAAATAAAGATCTATCAGTGCTTGTACATGTACAAGTAAGATGTCTTTTAGAAAAAGGAAGATAAACTTCAAAATGGGTGTTTGGGGGGAAGTTAAGAAATCTAGATAAACAAAATTATTTTCTTTCATCTTCATAACAGAGCTCTTTAAGATGAAAAGCAACTTGAGAAAGGCATTAACTTTGAACTTAAATGTCAGCCAAAAGAATTTAGAACCTGAGTCTTATCCAAGACATTTCCCAAATTTCCTTCTTCCTTATTTCCACCAGTTGCATTTTATTATGTTTTTCTCCTGCAGTTTCCTAGCTATATATTGATCTGGGGATGATCTATTTTCTGAGGCCAGTAGGAATGCTGGTCAGTATGTGCAAACTGCTCTCGGGCTAAAAATCAGTTTCCTGAAGAGGAGTGAGAGTATTAGAAATGCCTGCTAATAACTGCCTTTAAAATAGACTACTAGGATTTGTAGTTTTTCCATAGAGATGAGTGTACTTCATTAACAAAATCATTTAGTCAGACATTTCGGCCAAAAAAGGCATTTAACCTGAACTTTCTTTCTTTCCCCTACTAAACGTAGTTGCAGACAAAAGGCAGATAAAATGATATGATGCACAATCATGAAGCAGTAGCTCAAGTTCAGATCAGAATTACATTAGAGTAGATCTAAATTATTTAAGAATAAAGGGAAGATAAAAGTATTTCACAATTAACTTTTTTTTTTTTTTTTTTTTTTTTGCTTTTCACTGATTTCTCCTTTTGTAGTGTTAAATAGAGTTCACCTCAAACTCTTACTTGTCAGAGAAAGTTTTTCAGGCTTCATCAGACTGTGTTTAAGCCACAGAGGGCATTTTGGGGTACCTTACAGCTCGGGCGGATACACCTGACAAAAATCAAGGCTCTATGAGTTGAACTACAGCAGCACAGAGCAGGGGAGAAGTCTGATGGATACAGAGTCACCTACAAGTGAGTTGTTACAAGACAACTCACTGATCTCGTGTCACAACTCCTTACTCACTGGTCACGTCCAGGTAGGTGTACGTCTGTATCTCCCCAGCTTTATTACTAGCGAAACACTGGAAGATTCCAGCATCCTCAGGATGCAGCTTGTGGATCCGGAGCCCACCACTCAGCAGTACTTTGTAACGGGGGTTTTCCAGCTTGCTGAGGGGAACAGAGTCCTTATACCAGACCAGGGTGGGAATGGGAACACCTATTTAAAAAAGAAGAATTTCACTATTAGTTTTCGCAAAACTTGTTTTAGGTATTCAAAATACCTAGCACTGTTGTAGTCATATCCCTTCTGCACCAATTATTTATATTTTTACAAGCTGCTTTTGATAAAAGGAGGCTGCATCTTTCATTATCAATGGTAACAATACACTGCAGAACATGTGGGAATAAAACCAGCAAACAGTGAAAGGGGGAATGTTGAGAAAACATGTTATCAAATTACTTTCTTCACCCAATCATATTTCATGCTACTACAAAATAAGATTTACAGCAATTTCATGTTGAAAGCCAGAATCATGCTACTTAAACAGCAGCTGCATGGCAATGCAGCGATTCTGTAAGACTTTTCCATCCCAAATAAGATTTCTCTGTGCTACTGTAATGAAGATGTCAAAATAAAAAGGAAATGGCAAATTACACATAAAAAATTAAGTGCTCACATGGCTGTATCTAAGCCCTAATTTGGCAGCTTAGTTCAAGCTGATGTACAAAGAGCATGTTGCCAACAATGGGACAGCTTTAAATTATTTTAATTTTTATTCATTCTCAAGCTTCACCTGTTATTTGACAAATGCAGAAATTAGGAGAAACAAAAATTGTACCCTAAACATCACTTGCAGTTCCATTTATTCCTGTTTTCTTTCATGTGCATGTTCTACAAACCCTGACACAGTTATTTTACACATATTTTTGCTGCAGTTATATCCCAGTCAGCTGGGATGAAGTGGCTGTAAATTCAGTATATATAAACAGTGTAGGATTATCTTTTCTTCAAGAGATGTTGTGGCCTAGGACAGTCAAACACAGATGTTCCCATCCCACTCTTCTTATCAGACAATGTTTTATCTTTACATCCCAGAAATCCTTAACTGATCAAATGCTGAGGGCCCTATGCAGGGATCTGAAGTGAAGCATATATTTTGTGATTAGATAATCACAGGATCACAAGGGTATCAAACTGATTTAAGTTATCTCAGCTCCAAACACAGCATTTTCACAATTGGTAGGTATTTTTGAATACTTCTCACTTAAAACCTCAGAGCTTCACATTCCCTTGTAATAAGGGAAGGCACTATGGACTTAAATTCATGGATGACTGCAATTTGCCTAAACAGAAAAAAGCCAGGTATCACAGAAGTATTAAGGATGGGATGTCACTGATGAACTGAGTGTCTGCAGACAATGAATTTTACTGTAATGTAGGCAATGACTTAAGGATTCTCACAGTGAAAGCACTATGGGAAGATCTATATTATCACCCTTATAATCTTAAAAATCCTTAAGTTAAATACTATTGCATTATACTTTCATTCATATTTTCTCTCAGTGTACTTATTATACAGATAAAAGCTATACAAACTCCTAGAGAGAAAGTACAAACAATGTATGGGAGGACTGAAAATCAACACTGAATTGCTCCTGTTACTTTCATAAACACGTATAATTTACTGCAATCACCTCTGATGCTTTTGTTCTGCTGATAAAATAAAATGTACTCATAATCCTGAAGGTAATCATCTCAGGAAGAAATCCACTACATAGAATGCACTGCCTGACAGAAGATAGATGTAGTGTATGCTTGCAATAGGCATAATTTAAATTTCATACAACAGCCCATATACAGAATTAGCGTAAATTTGAATGTTCAGAATTCTCGGTGAGAGTGTTATTCATCTCCTGAAAATCCTCCTGGGCAAATACAAATTATCACTGAGTAATGAAGAAACAGATGATGCAAAATGCAATAGTTCTCCTGATGCTGAGAAGCCTGGAAATGATTTTAAGTTTAAATAATAGCAACTCCATTTTCGCACACATTAGCCTTGATAGGCACCTAGGAAATAATGAAATCCTGCATTCAGTACCCTCGAACCTTTAACACTGGTGTCATTCCATAAATCCCATTCTACTAACAGTATTGGCAAACCTTCTAATCCTATAATCACCTTCCTATCACCAACTCAGCTGACAAACCGAATATTACCATCTCTATTTTTCTGTATTTCAGTTACAGATATCTTCCCCTACTCAAAGTTATGAGTCGAATAATAGGATCTTATCTAAGCACTCTGATGCCTGTCAGCAGCATTCATTTGGGCTGTAGTGATCTTCCCAGAGATATTTGTCTTCCAAGTTATACGTGTTTTATCACTTTGCTACCTCTTTGGCTGTAAGAATGATTCAAATCAGCTTCCTTTCTTCCCCCGCTCTCCTACCCACAGCCTTTCTTCTCCCCACACTGCCAAAAGCATTTTGTTTCTTTTCCTTTCTAAACACTTCTAGTAAAAAAAATATGAACAGAAGAAAATACTTTAAAGATCTTTTGGACTACACTTTTCTACCCAGGCAGCATCAATCCCACCTTACTATTTTGAGAGATTAGAGTGGTCTAAAAGACTAGTAACAAATAAAATAAGCTTATTTCTCAGCATGTATGCAGCACTATTCTTTTACTCACAGACAAATCAATCTAGCGTTATGGAGGAGAAGGCAAGGCAGGAACCTTAGACTCTGGTGCTGGCTCTGCCACTTTCTCACTAACCTTCGACAAATGATTTATGCAATCTGAGGCTCAGTTTTCCCATCTGCCAAATTGAACTTACTTAAGAAACTGGATAAAAGACTTGAAATATTCACTTTGTCATTTTTGTTATTTATTCTTTATGGCCTTCTCTAGATCCCGGTGGGCTACTGGGGAATCCCCGAAGCATCTTTGCATCTTCTTGTCTAAACAGGTAGAACTAAAGTCCAATTAACTATTCTCCCTAGACACCACCACCGCTGCCTGCAGCTCTAAACTTTCTACAAGCAAATAAGAAAAAGCATTCAAAGGAAAGCCATTGAAAATGCAGGCAGCATCAGCAGCTGCTGAGAGATATACAGCAGAGCGTGGTTACCGTGCAGCCTGATACACTAGAACTCCATTACAGGGAAGCATAAAGCTAGTCTGTGCAAGTTGCAATTTTATTTACAGTTAATCTCTGCTTATACTGTGGAATTAATCTGTCTCTCACACATTCAAAGTGCACCAAGACTTGGCAAATGGTCTTTGCGCACAGAACTTGATGGGGCTGGGGAAATACAATCTATCTTCCTATTTGTAGCAAAGGTACAGGGCAGCTTTGCAGTTCCCCATGTACTTTATTATAGCTCCTAGCTCAGAGCAGGCAGGCAGCCACCTTCATTTACCCTCTTTTTAAATGCTGGCAACTGCCATATTTGGGTAATAATGGATCAAAACTCTATATTAACATTAGCACCTGCCCCTTGTAAGTCTGTGTTACAGATACTTAGCAAAATAGCAGGTTTCCATGCTCCTGCACCACATTCATCAGCAAATTGGATGTGCGCTAGAAGAGTTCAGCAGCAATAAATGTTTTTTTTGTCTAGTAAGGGTTCCTATATAGAATCATAGAATGGTTTGGGTTGGAAAGGACCTTAAGATCATTCAGTTCCAACCCCCCTGCCATGGGCAGGGACACCTCACACTAAACCATGGCACCCAAGGCTCTGTCCGGCCTGGCCTTGAACACTGCCAGGGATGGAGCATTCACAGCTTCCCTGGGCAACTCATTCCAGTGCCTCACCACCTTTACAGTAAAGAACTTCCTCCTTATATCCACTCTAAACTTCCCCTGTTTAAGTTTTAACTCGTTACCCCTTGTCCTCTCACTACAGTCCCTAATGATGAGTTCCGCCCCAGCATCCTTATAGGCCCCCTTCAGATACTGGAAGGCTGCTATCTCCAGTAAGACCCCATCTTGTGAGGTCCCTATTAATTCCCTTGGGAACTAAACTGCTCAGAGTTAGGGTAGAAGAAAGAGTTAGAAATCAACCTCTTCTCTTCCCAATCCTTCCAGGTTTAGGGGGTTTTTGTTGTAATAATGAAAGATATCTGAGACAGCTGGTAGGGCTTTTCAGTGACAGTGAGACAGTCCAGAGATTCACCAAATAGCTGTGCAGCACTGAAACAAAAATATCTCAAAAATGCTTTTTAACTCAATTTCTCTAACGATACGACACTTAGATTTAATTCTGCTACTTGAGATATCTTTTCCCATCAGAAAAAACGACAGTATATTTGTCATAATGCAGGCTGAAACAAGAGCTTGGTGACACACAGAATAAATGTCTAGCTAGTTACATTCTTTGGAATCCTCCTGCCTTGGATGCTCAGGCACAAAACTCAAGAGTAGCCCAAGGACAGAATGCTATTTCCACGTTCTCAGCTCCACTAACCTGTGCTTCAGCTATTTCCTGAGCCAGAGGTTGCATACACACAGCTCTCTTTAACAGTGCTTACTGGATTTTTCTGCCATAAATTTTGTTTTTTTCTAAATACTTTTTATTTCCGGGCAGCTACACGGTTATGAGGGAGCTCTGCCCGGGTCACCACGCCCTTTAAGGCCAGCAGAAAACGTTTCCTTTGCTTGCTGCCGAGCGGCCGCCATCCTTTTGCCCCTTTCTTTCTGACCAGGGACTGAGTTTACCTCAGGCTTCCCGCCCAAAGTCCCTGAGGCGCCACGCGCCGCTCCCGCCCTCGGGGCCGCTCGCGCTCCCTGTCAGGGTCCTGAGGGCGCCCTGGGGCTGCTCCGTGCCTCCGGTCCCTCAGGAACGAGACTCCTGGGCTCTGCGTTTCCCCCACGCTGCAGTGCTGAAGGCCGCCTCTCCGGAGCTGTTCACATCAGTAAAACGGTACCGTGTCTCTTATAACCTCATAGCTTCATTTTCATAAGAATCTGATCAAAGGCTTCTGAAATCCTAAGTCAGCCAGAGCACCCTTACACACACGTTTGCTTATCACACTGCTTGCAAGGCTTCCATCTAGAAAAGCAGCGTTGGGTCTTTCCTACATAAAGCATTAAAAAAATGCTTAAATCACAGTGGAAATATTATAATCGCATAACAAATAACTTTATTGGCACTGATCGGAGAAGGAACCCATCCAAACAAGCTCTTAAGTTAGGTTTGAGTGTGCCTTTAATCAAGGTTGTGTACTTTCTACCTAAGGATCTCATGACACTTTTATGTGTATTGATTGTTAAACTCAGCTTTGGGGAGAGTGAGACAACAGGAACGTCAGTCACTTGCCAAAGCCATGAAGCAATTTGGTGCCATAGGCAGACGTGCTCTGATCACAAGATGTCTCCTGTCTCACCAGAGTGCTAAAACAGGAGATGCTTCTATTTCTCCGGAACTGAATCTTAAAATCCACTTTGTTTTAGGTGGAATTCCAGACACTTGAAGCCTTTTATGTTATTAAAACCTGTCAATTAAAAGCTGCCTATTATAGACCTCCTGCGGGATTCTTAACTACATTTAAATGGTACAGTTACTGACATTTCTATTTGGATGAAAGTTCCATAATGTTTAGAAAAAAGAGCATTTGAACTGTTGACAATACTGCTTACATTGCAAATGATGGGTTCCATAACCACACTTTCACCTCAGCCGGTATTCTGGCTCACGAGAATGATGCCTATTATATAGTGACAGCTAAGCAGCAAAGGCAGGCTACCAGAGGGAAAGGAGCAGGAGTTGCCCTGCCCAACAGACAGACATGAATGTGCCAGCATTACTTGTGTGAAGCGAACTACAAAGACTGTCCAATTTTCCAAGGGCAGAGTCCATCCTTCTCCCTTGTACCCGGGCTCTGCGATGATAAGCAACAAGGCAGAAGCCTTCAAACATTAAATGTTTCTATAAGATGCTTTCTTCAGTACTGGATATACATACATGTATTATAGATATCCAAGATGGAACACCAATGCACACTCACCCATTGCCTGGCACAGGATGTCCATGTCTTTCTCCGCTTCAGCCAAAATCACACTCTCAGGTTCAGCGGTAAAATACGGTGGTTCTTTAGAACAGGGAAAGCAAACAGGAGTAAACAAGCAAAGTCACAGCAAAATGAAAAACTGCCATTGATTTAAAGATATTCATCCTATAAACCCCCCCCACATATTGCATTTAATAGTGTGTTGCAAACAGACTAGTTTCTAGTCTCAGTGTCTCTAAGTTCGTCTCTATTTGGAGGGATTATTTTCAGTAGTAAAAGTATCATAAAAAAAAAGCCAACCATTTTTTGCTACATGGAATTCCAGAGAGTCAGGTCAATGTAAGATAAGATTTAGGGGTTTGCACTGCAACTTAATACTCAGAGCAGGGGCTACTTTTCATTTTATAGGCCTGAATCATGGAAGATTTTAATTCTTTGTTCAGAAAGGCCTTCCCAAGAGGTTTATAAAGGTTTATTTTTACAACACACCATTTTATAGGATAGTTTGCTTCAGTGTCTGAACTAAATTCCACCTCTTGAAGGCATGAAGCATGTCAAATAAAGTACCATAGCATGTCAGGAAGCTGGCACCAGAGGACAAGTGCAGCATGATTAAAAAAAATTCTTCTCAACTGTTTTATTTCTTGAAAGCAAACAGATTTAATGCTTTAATTGAAGTTCTAGTAATAATAATAAAAATCCACACTTTATCATTAGGACTAAAGAAAAGATATTAGACATTTAATTAAAGAAAGACAAGATTTCAGAAACTGTAGAGTATGCTGTCATGTAACTCTTTCTTCTATGCAGCATAAAATTGAAGAGCATCATGTCAAAGTCCCACAGGCATTAAGGTTGCAGTAATTATCATGGTAACTAAAAGCTGTCATAGTCTGTTCAATGCAATTATCATCTGAGCACTGTTTTTAGAAGTATTTTATTTGATTATAACTAGAGTTCTATTGTAGTGTAGACAAACTTACTTGTAAGTTTTAGAAAATACAGAAAAGACAATAATAAGTAGCTTGTGAGAACAAGTTACTCAGATTTTCAGTTTTAAGGAAATCGAGTATGTTTGAAAAAACATAGTACGCTATAATGAGATCCAAGGTCATCTGAGCTGACCTTCTTTCAAATCTCTTCACCAGACATGTCTGAAAACCAGACGTGCAGTTTGTATTATTGATAGGACATTAATATTTTCTTAAATAAAATCAAAATCACGTAATTTCACCCTGCAAAATCTTATTTCTCCTGTTACCACCTGCATATAGCAAGTGTTGCTACCATCTCACAGGGATGACGTGACATGCCAGCAGGTACACATCAGTAAGCATCAGATTAGAACACAAAACGCCCTTTCCTAGCCCTTCTTCCCACTAACTACAGTAAAATACTTGCTGGAGTGTATAGACAGGGGTCTTGAGCACCAGTGGTTATTACGATTCTGTATCCATCCCAAATAAAGTCAGTCAATATAAGTCTTAAACATCCTGCGCAGAGGAGGAGGGGAGGTTGCAGAATAGCCTGGAATACTCATTTACCCAGCAAAACCAATAAAACAACCTCCCTGATTTATTATATTCTAATAATATACATGTGTTAACATTATTGATCCTTGCAGCCTGAATATAAAGCTATTAATAAACATGCATAGTAAGTTGTGATTTATTGCATATGATCTCATGCGTTAGTCTAAACAACAAATTGAAAAGCTGAACGTTTAATTGCAATTCACTGATGGCACAATTTGACATGTTTGATCAACTAAGTTGCTGAATCCTCTGTAATTCATCTCAGTCCATGTTTAGCTCTGAGTACACCCTTTCTTCTCACACCATCCTCCGAGCCTTGCCTGATATTTTCCTTGCGCTCCACTTTTCAGAATGTTATCTTTTTCATTTTCAGACTTTTAGCCTAGTGCCCTTGCTTATATATGTATCTGTCCTGGACACAAGGGAAAGTGTCCATCTGCCCATCTCTCAAAATAAAAGTTCAATCTTTCGTTCTATGGCAGTTTAATCTGATCATCAGGCGAGGCAAAGGTGAAAGGTGGCCACAGCAGCACAGGATCAAGGCAGCATCCAGACACATACGCTACATCCAGACATTCACTTCTAACTTTGGGCTTATTCTATGGATGTCTGTTCAGTCAGTGAGATTCAAGTGTATTTTTCTCCTTTTATGGAGGCCTTTGACTGCACATCTTCCACTCTCCCTTTTGTAAGGCACTTTGACCTTAACAGGCAACCTTCAACTATCAGCTCCCAAACTTTCTCCTAGATCAGCAACATATTCTCACAGCAGTGGTGAAATTGCAGATTTATCTTCAACATGGGCCTGCAGTCCAGCTGCAAAGCACTTGATGTGACCTCAAAGATGCTAGTGGTTTCATGACCACTGCTGCTGTTGCACACTGTTTCTGCAGTTATACTTGGCATATTTATACAGTCTTTTTTCCCAGTGTCTCTCTCAAAATCCTCTCCTACAATCTGTGCTCCTTCCTTTAAATCCCGTAAAGGCTGTTCTGCCACCCCCGAAGAAACTTACTACATTAAGAGATGCTTAGGTGAGCAATGAATTACCTGACAAGGAACTTGAAGTCAGTGACAGCTGTCATTTAGCAAACGGAATGTAATGTTATAAAAGGAAAAGTCACATCAGCTTTTTTGAAAGAAGCAGGGGAGAAATGTTAGCAGAAGAGACAGAAAAAGAGCAGAAGCAGCAGAAAGATGCAATCTAACGGCCAGAGACAGCTCCCAGAGGACTTTCAGGGTCCAACAGATGTGCCAACAGATACAATTTCCAGTCTTCATCAAGCACAGACCCACCTTTTCCCTTACACTAAAGCTTGCTGAACTCAATTCTCACAGCCGTTCCAGCAGCTGGAAGCCCTGCCAAATGCTACAATTGATACAGAAGGGTCAAGAGGCTGAGGCAACAACTGCACATAGAAGAGTTGGATATAATTCTTGTGTGATAAGCACATACACAGAAAACCTTCCAGAAGCAACGCTACAATTTACTGATTGTTTACTACCTGCTTCTGCTGCCTGGAGATAGAAATAAGCCTAGGTGGGAAGACAAGGCTAATTCATAAGAGAATTCTGGAATCTCTAGAATACCATGTGGACCTAATTTCTGTGGCATCCCAAGTCTAATATAAATGGAAAATTAGGCTTGGTGATTTGAGGAATGAGAGAATCACAGCAGGTATACTCTTAGGGCTTTAAGGGAAATGAAACACTGATTTCCAAGCAAGCTCTGCTGCTTTTCCACATGCATGTGTCTTATTCTAGAGCATGGATGCTCAGAAGGGTCCTTTGCAGTGAGGCTTCAACAGAACTCAGGCTGTGGAAGAAACAGCTCTAGTTACAGGTGGTAGACAACTGAAATCTAGGCTTCTCTCTTCTCAGATGAGTCAGATCTATCATCTGCACATCAAGTGTGTGCCTGAGGGCCTGTAGCCCAGCATGAATTGCAAGTGAAAAATTCAGGGTATCTCAGTTTGGGTGATGCACCACCTGGTGAATACCTATCAGAAAGAGGCCATAAAAGCACAGCAATATTTACAGGGGTCAGATGGCATTCTGAAGGGGCATTCTGGCTGTCTGCATATATGACTTTATTGCATATTTATAAGGCTTGCTTTGAATCACACAGTATGAATTTGAACATTTATTGTTGTAGGCAATAATCATGTGTTGAAATTTAGTATGTGTGGTGAAATTACAATGTCTTCCAAGCTATATAACATGCCAGACACAAGCCCCCAGACACTGCAATTTCGAGGAATGACAGTAGTCTGTTGGAATCAGGTCAAACATTCAAATTTTTTTGAAATTGTAGAATGACAATAGTCAGAATAGGAAAGGACCCATTATACTGAGTTCATGCTGCTGGCAGTGCAGCATGCTATGCAATGAGAGAGGTCACATCGCCTACTAGACTGAAAGAAACAGATACTCTATTGTATTGGTGTTTGATCTTAACTAAAGGGTCAAGAACAGGCAAAGGGGAAAAAGAATATTTGAATATAAATGTATGCTTTTAATAGTTGTTGAGGGTTTCAGGGGGGTTCTGCACTACAGGCATCACTGAAAAGATAGCCTCTCTGTAAAACCCTTGGGAGCCTGCAAAATTTGATACATTTCTAACTTCCCCCACGCAGAGTTACATGGTCACCGATTTTAACATTCAAAAGATAGCAGTCAGCATCCATTACATACCCTTCAAGCTGCACTGGAGATGTGTGACCTAATCCCAGATACATAAATGAAAGTCAGAAAGAACAGAGAAAGCCCCAGGGACTTCTCCAAAGCTGAAATTCCTGCATCACTCAGAAATTCAGGCCTGCATGTTTTAGAGGAAAGTTGAGCATTAAAAATGGAAGCCTTTCCCCAGCATTACCATAAATTAATTGTCCTGCTTTCAGCTGGGATTGAGGTAATTTTCTTCCTAGTGCCTGGTACAGTACTGTGCCAGTGATTTAGTACGAAATAACACTGATAATGTACTGATGTTTACTTGTTGCTCAGTAGCGCTTACCTCGATCAAGGACTTTCCAGTTTCCCATGCTCTGCCAGCGAGGAGAGGCACAAGAAGCTGGGAGGGAGCCTTCAGACAGGCTTTAGCACTCTGTTCTGTACAACCTCATCATACCATCCTATTCTTCCTAATAGTTTTTGTCCCCATTTTATTCAGACTTTACTTTCTGACTGCATCTGATTTAAATAGCAGTATGGATTTCATGTAGTGGAAAGGTTTCATTCTTCATTTTCTTAAACTCCTAAAATTCATAATTTCCCATAGAACAGTCACTTAAAAAAAAAATTACTATTGCAATTTGTCGCTAACAGAACTTGCAGAACTGAAGCAGAAGAATTTAAGATTAGCTCAGTTTTCAAATTGGTTTGTTCATGAGAAGACTCCTTAAATTACTTAATCTTCAAACTGTTAGTGATAAAACAAATGTGCTCTTATCTAATCTGCAACAAATCTTTCCCAAACTGTTACTCTGCCAAGTGAAGAACATGCTACCCTTTAAAAATTTATAGCAACTGCAGCTAATAAAACCAAGGTTTGGAACCACCTCAGTTTATCTTTGCTGGAACAATATGAAGATGTCAGAAAGCTCTTTGCCACAGTCAGAAGAAAGCTGCAGTGCAACACGAGTATTTTCTTCTTCCTTCTGCAATGCTACTCTATTATATTACAGATTCAGATTTTTCAAATGTTATTGTAATGCTGATTTACAAATCAAGATGTACTCTCACGAATAGTCAGAAAAAGCTTCAGAGATAATATTGCAGGTCACAGATAATAGTTTGAACTGAGTACATGCCCTTGTACTAAGTTCCACTGTCTTCTGATAAAGCTCTTGTCACCATCTAAGCCCACTGCATGACTCCTCTTAGCTGGGAAAGGCAAGAACTGATACATTTTTTAAAAAAGCTTTCATTAACTCAGTATTTGTAATACCTTTAATGCATCTTTTTATCACGACTCCTATTCTACCTGTACACAGCAAAATATTTTTCTCTAGTAATCCACAGAAGTTCACATTACCATACTATTGAGGGTCTGTACTTGATTTCTCCCAATGACTTTGAAAAAAAACCTCTTCTATTAACGTAATTTCCTTCTTCTGTTAGTCAGACCCCTTATTAAGTCCACACTGTGTTATTCACCGCAAAAGTACAGCTCATTATCAGGTCACTATCAACATGTACACACTACAAATATTTTATGCATGCAAATGGACAAGAATACTTGATTCTCTGTAAGTACTACTCCAATAGACTATTGAGGGATACACTGCAAAAATCCTCAGGTTTGAATCTTTCCTCTAGAACCCGTCCCTTGACTAATTAAACAACAGCCAGATACAGTCAAGAATTCTAAGGCAGAATATAAGTTATGCATTAACTACTAATCCTTTGATTTGCCTTCCTGTTTAGAATTAGAGATCCATCCTGCAGCTTAAGAAACTCATAAATAAAGAAATCTATCAGGCTTTGCTGACACATTGAGTAAACACCTGCAACTGAAGTGTCTTGTTCCATCAGAAAGAAATAAAAGTAATTGGTAACCAATTTGTTTCTGCTTTCTTTCATCTGCTTGTTCTTATCTACAGGCCTTTTCATAACTTTATTCCCTGACAGCCCCTAAAACCGGATAAGAAATAAATAAAACATTTAAAAATAAGAGAGCAGGTAAGCTACTAAAAGAAAGGCAGCACTGCGAGATTAATGATTCCCTGATGATTGTTTCTCAGTTTTATTGTAACTGTATTAAAGAATCTTTTACATTAATCAAGAGGCTGCTTTAAGTATCGCATTAGACTGGTTCTGAGAGCACAGAAGCAAAATTAAACTAGTTACAGTAAAATCCTGTGAATAAGAGTTTAAACAAAAACCGTAAATAAGTGAAATAAGTCTTTGCTCCTTAAAGGAAAGAGAAGCCACGAGGTAATAATTCTAAGAACCAAAGTACAAAGAAAAAGACTGGAACCAAGCTTCATCTAGTAGATAATAAATATAACAGACACACAGTGCTATGAATGAGCCTGGAACAGTGCTTTAAAGAGAGAGAAGAGCCGTTTTCTCATTTAGCATGAGCTACTATAATAGAGACCATACAGCAGTCTTTAAAACTGTTTTCACAAGGCTAAAAGAATCTAGAGAATTGCATGCTGAATTCCCTCTGCAGGGCACTACAGAAATGCATGTGCATGAATTCTGATCAACACCAAGAACTTGTATCACTGCCAGAGTAATAACCTTTCCAGGACAGTTGCACAGTTATTTTTGGGACTGTTAGGTAAAAGCCAGACTTTACATGATCAGCTCTGGCTTAAAACATCTAAAGGCCTCTATTCTAAAACATCTCTTTTATTTTAAAAGTCCTAAAAAACTGCACTGTGTGCAGTGTGCTGATTTGCATTCTTATATCAGGATATGACATACATAGTAACAACCTTTACCAAACGACAACCTCCTTGCTACAACAAAACTCCAGCACAGTCGTGACGGTGGAAACAGGCAGTGAAAAGGCATCAGTGTCCCTTTAAACATGTTACGTCCAAAGATTCCTTTGGAGTTGAAGGTCTAGCGTGTAGCACTGATTTTAATGGCATTTCCTTTTTCCATTTGTTACCTCACTAATGATATCTGCCTGTCTAGGTGCTCAGAAACATCCTTAAGCCCCCTGACTGGCACTTGGAACAGACCTAAAAGGCTTCTTTCGGAAATACAGGTACTTGACATAGTAAAACTAGGTGTAAGCAAGCTGGGAGTTAATCAGGATTTAATGCATCTAAAAGCCAAGATGGAAGCTGCCCGATAAGGATTTTCCTATTGTATTTCCCCAAGTTCTGATTAAAAGTATAGTTTCACAGGGGATTCACAGAATCACATCGGTATTTAAAAAAATCTATTTGATGAATTTATATTCATGGGGAAGAGCAGCTGAATTAATTTGGAAGATAACCCTCCTTCACCTCCTTTGTTCTGTTCTCTGAAGAAAGGTTCAAATGTAAGATCAATGAAATATTAAGATATCAATTCTATTTCCTATTATACCTCTAGTCCAGAGACTGTTTTGCTAAAAAAACACATTGCCTTGAGAATTACCCATTATAGAAAGGAAGGCTTTTGCTCTTGCTGGCTCCTCTGTGCTGTCTCTCAATTTTGCTTCACAGAAGTAAACCCCCACATCAGCAGAGGTCGGGTTGGTGATAGTGAGTCGTCTCCCAAAACTGCTAATGCCACTGGTTATTTTTATTCCATTTCTCTTCCAGGTCATGCTTAGTCTCTCCAGAGGTCTGCCAAGGTTTAAACACACAAACAAAACTAAGAATTCAACAATACAACATATATATTACAGAATAACCTTGCTGCAGTTACATCCAAAATACAAAACTTCTCTGTTTCCACTGTCCCTGAGGTTCACTATTAAGCAGTGAATTCATATATAACTTGTACACGAAGATTACAGACTATGCAAGTGGCATTAGGCAAGTACAGATAATTGATACAGCAACAGAACTTAAGTGCTAATAATTTGATTTCTCTAAGCAAAAGGAGTAAATAGTGCTATGGAAATCAGCTGCATGGAAAGTGCTTTCATTATAACTCAATTACCAAAACAATATTACTCATATCAAGAACATCTCTGCCCTCATAGGAGAAAGTGAATCAGTTGGTCTTATCATCATCCAAGGACCTCAACCCTTTACTTCCACTGGAATTTAATGTTATTCAAGGCCAGCTAGATGGAAACATAGGAAGAATGCTGTGAACTCTATTATTACAGTGCATTATGAACAGTTGAGGAATAATCACTGTAAAATGAGTGTCTAATAAATTACTTCATAGCCGATCCTCACTAATTTATTTACTAAGGAGCTCAGACTGTTCAACAATATCACCTTCCATGTCAATAGGCAATACAGCTGAAATATTAACCTTTAACATAAGCTCTCTATATATCCTTATTTGGCCAGAAAAATCAGTATGTTTAATTCAGTAATGTTGGACAAACAAGATTATTCATAAAGTGACTTTGAAGAGCAAGAATTCTGGTTTGAATATTAAATTAAAAACAACAAAAAAAGAAAACAACTTTCTATGTCCTTCTCCAACAGAGACAGTGCATTAAAATTAGCTCCTTATAACCCCTCTGTGGCTTTTACAATACCTTGCATTGGCCACACACTCCAGTGTCACTTCACTGCTCCCTGCGACGATGCTGGTATTCTGGGGAGGGATTACAATGACGGGAGCCACCGTGTCAGATGGGTCTGTGGCACCTGCATGGGCAGAAACAAACCTTGTGAAGACCCCATACATCTGCAAACTGATGGGTTCCATAGAAAGGATCTTATCAAGCAACACAGCTGCAAATTTCACTCTTCAGTCTCACCCTGGATTTTAATTTCCTCATTCAGGGGAGATCTTCAGCATGACCACTTTCAATGGCTTTCATTAACTGTACAAACACACTGTTTCAGTATACCCAGCTCAGGATCACTCAAAACACATAACTCACACGAACTACACCCAGATGGAGTGCAGGGGCCATTCTCAAATAGAGAGCAAATAAATTAAGCATCCTAAAGGTTTTCTATTGTTGAGCACTTTTATTTTTATCAAACACTTGCTGACTTATATTTTTAAGACCTTTTCATGTTTTGTTTAATCTTGCCACTTCCACACCATTTCAAAAGAGCCTGCCAATACTCATGTTTGTTCTTTAAAAAGATTTTACACACTGGGGAACAAATATAAAATTAACAAAGCAGCATATCACAGCAACTTCAATCCCTTTTTCTTATCAGGAAAGTAAATAACCCAAATCTGCTACTCTTTTGTGAGGCATCATACTGTAAATAATTTAGCTTATGCAACAGTCAGGAGACACTTAAAAATGGTAAAAAATCTGCTTGTAAATTTTCTCTGTATACATTTAGTAAGTGAATTAAAATACCCATGCATTCATAGGTACTTTGCTTCAAGCAACTCATTTGGGAAAGAAAAATTAGCTATTTTTTAGCTTGAATAACAGAGTAATAAAATTCTCTAAAGAATCCAGAATCTAATAAACAAATTATAGGGAAAAGGAATGAAAATAAAACTAAACTGATGGAAAAGCAAGCGAGGTCATCAGATGTTTTCTGTAAAGGAGGCTAACCCATGCCCATTAAGCAGAATGGGAAAAAGTCAAATGCAAGGCATGAACCCTGACGTTTAAGATAATTCCCTAAATAATACAAAATGGATAGGATATACTTTGCTTTTCTTTTGCCCAGCACACCAAAAGCTATTTGACTTTCAATTTCACTCTGGATAGACAGAGGTTTTGGTAACAGGGCTCAGAGTTCAAGATTAGCAGATTTCTGACTTACTGAATGACAAAATTTTTACCTACTGCTGTTTTTGTAATTGATGGCAAATAGTGACTATGGGAGATGACAGCATGCAGCACAAGTTTAAAATTTTAATACCATCCACACTTCTGGATAAATTCAAGCATCCAAGAATAGTACCTAAGGAAGTGGTAAGCACATGCTTATTTCTTCCCATAAATATACTTTGTTGACCTGACACGGCATCGACATAGAACATGCATGGGATCTCAAAAAAAAAAAAAGTTGTAGTAGATTTTACTTCTGCCCAACAACATTCCTGGGAATATGATGCTGTAAGGTAGCAAATTTATTTTCTATGAAGATTTCCATGGTGTTTCAAGAGATATTCATGGCAGGAATTTTCCAGATAGTACTTGAAAAAATAGAAAACAAGCAGTAATCAGATTAGTAGCTTATTACTGATAAGAGGAAATAACCTCAGCATTACTGGTCACCACTACTTCTGCACAAGATGAAGGTTTACAACAGGAAATGCTAAAAGATCAACAACCAATTTACTAATTTGGCAGTAAGCATTTCTTATCTCCATCTGGAAAAGAGGAAAGCCACTTCTTTGACTTATAAGCTCCCTTGAAGAATGGCCTAACCCCACTGTAACCAGCCGGAGAAGCCAGCTTTGCTGTAACCTCTGTGAGTTCACCATATGAGAGTGGCTCATTGTGCATCGAGTAGATAAGCAGGGGCAATAGCAGTGCACTGCCTGCAACCAGGAAAATGTGAGTTTTATTTAACTTTCTTACTGACCATAAAATATGCACATACTTTATTTAGATTCTTGTTAATTTTTTTACCATCCCTGAAACAAATCTATTAAAAGCAGGCTGTTGATAAAGCTTTTGAGCAAGTGATGGAATACAGATGTGACACAGGGCTCCTCAAAATGGTTGCTGCTTGGATTCTAAGTAATATACCTACAAAGGTCAGCTGCAGATGTACAAGCATGTACAGAACAACAAAATTTCAAACTATTACATAACAGTACATAGGCAGCATGTATATTCATATTCAAAGACAGTTTCCCTTTGCAGCATAAAGAAACCACTTGCCATAATTCCCTCTGGCCCCTGTTTTGCCAAATAAAGCTCAACAGGGACATTCCCACAGTTTGCAGCTTTGTTTTGTGGCTGATCAAAATATCAAAGGATGATTTAGTTTTACTTTAGAGTAAAAATCTCAATAAGGCAGTAAATGTGGGATCTGTGTTTCCACCTTTAAGAACTTCATCCTTTGTAAGAAATCCACAGGTTGGAATATCAGAGCAGCCAGCCTCCTAATAGAGATAAGGAGCAACACTGTGATTTCGTTTTGATGATGTGACGCAGCAAATTAGATTTCAGTCTGGCCATGGAAGGCAGAGAGCTATTTCAAATTATCAGATAAAGAAAAATTAGCCAGACTTTCCAGGTTTCTTATCCTGCCTGTCAATAAAGCCACCCTATCCTTCCCCTACACCTCTTAACTCACTACACTGACATGGTGTTACACTGAAGTACAATGCAGAATGTCGTTGTTGGTAAACAGGCATTTTATTTGAAAAATCCTTAGTAGAAAACAACTGATTTTTTTTTGTCTCCTCATCACTGTTCCTTTTTTAACTTCCTTAGACTTTTTCTCATCCCAGTTTTCTAGGTCTCTGCTGTTTTCTTCTGGCTTTTCACCACCTGTTTCTCCTCTCCCTCAGGCAGCTTCTCTGCATTTGTCACCAGCCATTTCCCCCCCTTGCCATCCCAGACGTTTCACATTATTTAAGAACTGCTCAACTGCCCATTTATCCTTTATTTAATGATTGAGCTTCAGCTTCTCTGAAGAAAATATTTGTCAAAGACACTGAAATGGGAGAGCAATACAAATGCATACAAGAACACAGTTATAGTGACAGTAATTTGCTAACACAGGACCACCATTCCCCCCCATACTCTATGTTTTCTGTGAGAAAAGATCATTCCTTCCTGTCTGCTTTTTGAACCCCTTCTTTCAGCCAAGAAAGCAAAGCAACTTTAAGGAAAAAACACCCCACTACTGCAGCCAAGGGATGCCTTGCTATTAGACACAATAAGCATGTGGGGAGCTTGTAGGAAGCTGCAGAGACAAGGCTGAACAGCACGGAAGGACACTTAAGGCATGTGCTCTTAATCCTGATTCCAGTCCTTAATAGATGGCTGGACAGAAGGACTGCTGCAGGCAAGAGTCCTAATCCAAACAGGGACTTTTCTCCAAAAACCAGCACATTCTGCTTTATTTTGCATTCTATTTTAGCCACAGCACTGACAGTATTTCCAATCTTCCCTTTACTTCGAGACCTTCTTATTAAACACTGTCTTAATTATTACCAGTGTGTACTAGGGCCCAATAACTCAAGTGCCTTCAGGCCCAGCACAGCCAGCCTTTGAGGGTTGGTTATTTTAACCCCAGAGACTCACAAGGGGAGGGAGCTGACCTTGCAGGTTTCTCAGTGGTTCCCCTCCCCAGCTCCTCATGAAGCAGCTGCTAAATATTAACTCCTCTCTAGACTCTGGAATTCAAGAATCTGCAATCCTGCACAAAGCACAGATATACTGAGGGAAGAGGGAAAGAGTGAACACTTCTCACACAGTCTGGTTGGTTTTATCACCAGCCTCTGTGTGTAACTGCACAATGCCAATACAGGATCACAAGGAACTTCACCTTCCCACCTAACCAAGAATGAACCCCATCCCAGGTGGTCTGTTACACAGATTTTTTTAATACTGATGAGCTGTAGAATTTCTTATCTGTTATTTAACTACAATAATTAAGCAGACTGCCCTATCATCTCTGAAAAGACAGTGTTTTTATCTCTCTACACATATTGCCTTGTGAGGTATGGAGAATTTAAAATATTATAATTTACCATTTATAAAGATCATAGACTCTATCAAAACCATTTGAGTGCTTGATTTTCCCAACAGTAATGAAATGTCTCTCAGGCCGTATGACTGAAGATACAAAAGGTGCTCTTCCCTTCAGAAATGTGTAAACATTAGGTCCTTTCTCAGATTTTACATTATGGTGTGCCAAGTTTATCTATACGTGTGTTTGCAGTGCAGAATATTAAGAATATTCCTTCAATGAATACTAAAATACATCTCAGAGAGATATGAGACAAACCAGACTAAATAGAAGGTGAGAGAAATTGTTTCTCTCTTGAAAAGAAGCAATAGATTGAGCTCAGACTTGAAAAACACAACAAGTCTTATTTTTGAGGCTGGCTTATAGGTCCCAACCCTCCAAGGACACTTACTACAAACAAGTTGACCATGAGCAAGAGGAGGGAGGGTTGCCCAAATAATCATCGCCAAGATACCCTTCATTTACTTAGTATGGGGTAGAGCCTGGGATGCGATGTTGACTGCTAGTGTTGGTTACTACTGCAGTTACTTATCAGTGTTCTGTTTTCAAAACCCACAGGAATCAGCAACCAAAAAATGGATTTACTTCTTCATATTATGAAATTTGTCTATGAGAGAAAAACATTTCACAGAAGGATCACCAGTATGCTACCCTCAAGGTAATGGAGAAATTGAATACTTTAACAGAACTTTGAAACCATTTATAAGTTATCCTGGGAGAAAAAGATTAGAAAACCTTCAGCATAAACTTCCTATAGGCTTTCAGACTTGCACAGTACTCAGAAATGCCTTTGCAATTACTATGCAGGCTACATGCAAAGCTTCATGTTACCAAATTATAGATACCTATATTAGAAAAAGCAGAATGTGAGATAGGAGTCCAATACAAATAGCAAAGAATATTACACATAAATAGTTCAACTTTGTGGCATCAATATGCAATCTCTGCCTCTGTACCACAGAATATGAGAAAAGAGGAGAAATGACAATCAGACGGTATCTCGAGATCACTTGAGGGAATAAAAAGTCCTTACAAATACAAACTATCTATTGGAATAGATTTCACTTTTCCCAGATACAACCTGCAGATGATTTGGATTATCAACCCATAATGGATTAATGCCCCTTTCCCTTTCCAGTACCACATGCACAATGGGAATTGGATCCTGATCAATAATAGATTAATTTCCCCTCCCCTTTGCAGTAAAAGGCACACCACAGGAACTGAAGCCTGATCAACAGACTAGCAAAATTGACAACCACCTGCAGGCACAATAAAGAGGCATTATGAAAATAATGAAAAAAGTGGATTTCTCAATCATAAAATTCCATCTTAAAACATGGCATTTCTCTCTGTTCCCTAGTTATTAGTGTGATTATTAAGAGATTATACAGTAAAAGAGTATTAAGATAATAAAAAGTCACCATTTCATTTTTTCCACTTTTATTCTAGCAAGGACTGCATTCATTTTGAAGAAGAAGAAAACAGTGATGCTGTTGTGCATTACTGTGTAACTGTGCAGGTCTCTGCTCACATTTATAGACATAAAAATAACAGAGATCTTGGGAGGATTCTTGGTCATATTTGTTTAGTTTGATGAATAACATTAAAACTCCACATGGAGTTTTTTTGAGTCAAAACTATGTATTTATAAAATAATTAGCAATGCAACGGTACAGAGTTGGTGTAATGAATTTTCAGTACCCGAGGATATGTCAAGACTTCTCAAACATGTATGTATTATCATAATTTCTGATCTTGAACCTATGAGAAACTAGACTCAAAAAAATAAATAAGCAACAACATAAAAACTTAGCTTTGTGGATCATGTTTATAAGGAAAATGGCCTAGTTGTTTCAATCAATCGCAGCAAGTAAGTCCTCATCTTGATCCAGACATCAGACATCATGACATATGAATAAAACATTAGATATGGAAAGGGTTTACAAAACATAATACAAGCGAAACAAGGGATGATCTAGGTCAGTTACATTTATTGACTCAATATACTCTTGTTGGTGTGACTAAGCTTTGTCCATATCAGATCAAACACGATTTGTTCCCCCTGAAAGTAAAATAAAAGGGGTAGGATAGGGTATGAATAAAATCATAAAAATCAAAACAAAATCCAGGAAGTGGATCGCAGATTAACCACCCAGTGTATGAGGGGGGGATATGGTAAAGAGAAGCAATTAGAAAACATGTCATCGACAACTGTCAAGGAAGCCTTGCATGAATTAATCTTGGCTGAATCACCCATGTCATAAAGCAGTGCCTGAAATCTGCACTCCTTCCTTTTCTATCCGCCCCTTCTGAGCCTGTGTGATAGGCCTATCTGTTACAACAGAACTTCTGATGCATTTACCTTTGAAAAATAAAGTTACCCAAATAAATTAACCTATAAAATGTGTGATTTACCCAGTCAGGCTTGCAGTTCTGCAAGCAGTGCAAAGCACACTGAACTTCAGGTACTTGATGGTTGGTTTGAAGAGAATGAAAATATATTCCTAATTTAAGTAGGTATATATTACAGAAACAGAGCCTTAAAGGAGAAGTGTGAAAAGCAGGTTGAGAGAGATTAGTCTCCCCCTCTACTCCACTCTTGTGAGATCCCACCTGGAGTCCTAAGTCCAGCTCTGGGTACCCAACACAAGAAGGATGTGGACCTGTTGGAGTGAGTTCAGAGGAGGCCTTGAAGATGCTCTAAGGCGCTGGAGCACCTCTATTATGAAGACCAACTGAGAGAAGGCTCCAGTGAGACTTTAAAGGAGCTTCCATTGCCTAAAGGAGCCAACAAGAAATCGAGAGGGGCTTTTTACAAGGGTCTGTAGTGACAACAAGGGAGAATGGCTTTAAACTGACAGAGAGGAGACTGAGATTAGACATTAGGAAGAAATTCTCACAATGAGGGTGGTGAGACGCTGGCACAGGGTGCCCAGAGAAGCTATGGCTGCCCCATCCCTGGCAGTATTCAAGGCCAGGTTGGACAGGGCTTGGAGAACCTGCTCTAGAGGAAGATATCCCCGCCTGTGGCAGGGGGTTGGTACTAGATGGTCTTTAAGGTCTCTTCCAACCCAAACCATTCTGTGATTTGATGAAAATAGAAAATACGTATTAACCATGCAAAATATTGGCAAGAAAATATTTTATGTATGGAGCACCCTGCTAACTGTTTGGAGCAGAGGACTAGAAGCACCTGCTGGGTCAGGCTAGTTCCCTGTGTCTCTGACATCCCATCATGCAATCCCATTTTGAATGTACAGGGGCCCATGATAAAAATACTGAGGTTTTTTACCACCGCTTTTCTGGTTGGAAAGTTTCCTAGAGCTTTCTTTTTCAATCTGTTAAAAACACTCCTAATTTCTAGCTTAAATGTATTCATGCCAATGTACCCCATTTGTTCTTCTGCCAAAGCTGTCCTTTAGCTTAAATAGCTATTTTCTCCCTCTGTGATGTTTCCATCCTAACGTATTTATAGAAAACAATCATGCTCCTTCACAGTCTTAATTTTACTCAGCTAAACAAGCCAAACTTTTCTTGTCTGACAAGTTTGAAAGGATTCACTGCAATATATGCAAAAAAAAAAAGGATAGGAGCAAGAGTAAAAACACAAAAAGCCAGAATCGCACTATAAATGTTTCCAAATTTTAAACAAATAATACAGAAACAGCTTTTTCCCCTCTTTGTAAGCACTTTCACACAGACTGCAAGAGGTGTTAGTTTCAGCCCTAGGGAAAGCCTACTGGAGAACTCAACTCTATCCACAAGACAACTTAGACACTTTTGTGTGCAGATACTACAGCAAAGAGCAGCTTTATATATTTTATCAGATAGGACAAAGCCTAAAATGCAAGCTAAAAAGCTTCTGGAACCTTTTAGGGAGTTTTTAGGGTCTGTTCCTGGGCATAATGAGAGATAGGGGCCTAAGTACAGTTGATTTACAAACAGAAAACATATATTTCCATAAGCAAGGAATAATGCAGTGCCCAAGGAGAGGCATCACGGCCAGAGGGTTCATGGTGACACAGTCTCTCCAGCTTATCTCTCACCAGTTCTGCTCCACAGACTGGGACACGGATGGGAGATGTGGCTGTTTTTCCTGATTTTGGCCTTTTCCTACAGGCCATTAATGCAGATAACACAGCAATGTCTACATTTAGTGGGGTAAGCCTTCAATAAAACACTTCTTCCTCCTCTTTTATACTACCTGAGGTCTACAAACTCACTTTGTATTTTAGGACTACTTCAAAAATAAATTTCTAGTGTGGTCCCATGTAGTTTTAAGGAAATTAAGCCACCACTTGGTTAAACAGCTCCCTGTGATGATTCAGCAGCTAAACTCAAAAGCAGACCATATTTCTGCTCTGACACTCTGAAATTCCCTTCTTGCAACTCCTTCTGCAAAAAGAGCAATTTGGAAGTTCTGTCTCTGTCACTGACCTGACCTTCCCCCATGCACAGTGAGGGGTTTCTTTCTGCCTAAAAACTTATCATCCAGCACATCATTAGAGCTTTTAACATGAAAAAAATATATAGCCTCAAGCTATTCTAACTAAAGAACACTCAGGTGGCTTTCAATTCACCAGATAGCTTTAATATTGGCTCTATAAGTGGATAGAGTGTGTAATCTTAATCAAGAGCAGTTAAAAGGAGGGAAAAAATATCCATGGTCTATCAGTGGAATCTATTAGTCTCAGAGTCAGCTTCAAAGTGGTGTGAGAGGCAACAGGTAGAGCACAGAGCCTCTGCAGCCAGCATCCAGGGGCTGTGGGGTTTTAGGAGTATGATCCAAAACACATTCATGTTTACAAAGATTTTGCAATGACTCATCGGTGGAAGTGATTTTTAAGAGGCTATATATTTTTATGATGTGCTTTAGTGCATTGCAAGTGAAGCATCCTTTCAAATTTAAACAGGCATGCATCTAGAATGAAGAAACAGGTTTGAGGGATCTGGCAGTGGTTGCAGGGGCTTCTGCAGCAGACAGCAAGAGTCATCTTCTGCTGAGGCCAAAAATGAACGTGTAACATCTCAGCTCTGCCCTTCACATACCTGGTATGTACTGCTTGCTTTCTTAATAAAAGTAAACTCTCACAGCAGAAACTGGATGCTAAATAAAATAGAGCTGTCAGTTAATCATAATGTCCAGAAATGCAAAATTCAGTGGTGAGACAAGAGCAGAGAGAAGAAATATAGAAGGAAAGTTGAGCTAAGGACATGGCTGTGTTACAGGAATCAGAGAACTGCTGCTATTTCAGATGCTGCAATTCTCACCAGCAGATTCTAGTTTACTGTCAAGCAGCAACAAAGAAAGAGGAACGGAAGACAATAAAATGCTGCCTTCTGTTTTCAAATGCATCTTCATATGTGGCTTCATTTTTTTATTAATAAAAGCAGTTCTTAACTCCTTTGGCACAAACCATTGACAATCTACTTGCTGCTTCCCCTACTTGTAACAGGCTTAAACACTTTTCTACTTAGAAATGAAGGGTGGTAAACAAAGAAAAAGAGAGAAAAGGAAGAAACCCACATAATTCTCATCTATCCTTCACCAGACTTAAGTAAGAGCATCTGCAGTGACTTCAGGGGAAATTATTTAAGAAATGCCTTCAAGAATTTATTTTACCACAACAATAACCGAAGCACTGTTTTCACAGGGAAGATTTAAGATTAACTATGCTCTGTAGAGCATAAAACAAATACGCACAATTGATCATATGCGAGTTTCTGAGATTGATTTCTGTGTAGCATCTTTTAAATGAACCTGATAATCGTGGTGCAGTACATTTGAAGCAGACGCACATATATACTGATCATCTGACAAACAGTCCTGATAAAGTTAAAATTAATACTAAAGTTGGAGATTTTATTAGGTTTTAGATACTTGGCAAATCCATTAAAATAATCAGTATTATCGGATTTCCGTAGTCCTGGCTATCTACCACACCTGGCTGCTTGTTTAAGGATCTGTGGTCTTCCTGAAAGATCGAAGAATTTAGACCTGCCCTCACTTAGAAAAGGCAAAAGACAAAGCTGAAAGTGCCCCACAGTTGATCTGTTCTTCACAATAAAAGGAAAGGCTTTTGTGTCATAGACGTTTGGTGCTAGTAAAGGTGCACAGGCCACCAAATTGGCCATTGTGATCTAAAGAGTGTAGTAAGAGACACTCAGTCAAAGTCATGTGAGCACATTGTTACAGTTACCGGATAAGCCAAGTGTGGATCAAAGCTTTCTCCAGAAAATCCACTCTAAGAACAGGGATTAAAATTTGTTATATATAAACATCATTTGAATGTTAAAAGGGAAAAAAAAAGCCAAACAACCAAATTTAAAAGCTGGTACTCAGATCCTGGGCACTACAATTTATAAAGGCTTAAAGGAGAGCACTTTGTAGAAGATATTTATAACATTGAACTAAATAATCAGGTTTGTTACTGAAGTGCACCAAACCAACATGCACTCACTGAGCAACATTTTAAGCTCAAGGTCAACTATTGCTGCATTCTATTTATATATATATTTATCTACAAGAAGCATGTTTTGGGATCCAGATTGCTACCTTGCTCCCAAAGGTCTGCTGTTTCCAAGTCTTTACACAAAGAGAGCAGATCTGAAAAACGAGAAGATCCCCCCCAGCTGTCTTCCAACAGCTAACTCAACCAAACATATGGAGTGATTTATCAGAATAATATTTTGAGAAATAGGTTATCAGGGGCCTCAGGTCCACTCCATATGGTCTAAAGTTCTCCATCCCCTGACCATAACATGCTACTTTTCTCCACTTTGCTTCATAAAGGGATACAATCCTTCATGAAATTAGAGTTGTTCAGGTCACACAGATTCAGAAGCAAATAAAATTTCATTTATATATTTAGAGTACTGTAAAATAAAAAAAGCAGGGCAAAAAGCACTCACAGCAGAGCTCAGAATCCAAAGAAATATTTTCCTATCAAAAGAAAGAATTTTTCTTTCTCTTTATAGCACAGATGTTCTTCTAAATAAAGTGCAGCTTTCCCTTTGCAGTCTTTGTGATTATCAGTCTCTGGTTATTTTATAATATAAGGTTGCCTCAGACCTCAGCAGGGAGAAAAATACACATTGCTGTATTTCCTCTGTAGCAAGAACAAAACAACTGTGAAAGCAAAGAATGTTCCAAAAGAGCAAACAATAACCCAGCTAAAGAAAGTCTACAAACTTATTCATTCAAAAATAATTCCACAGATGGATAAGCATTTAATTTTCTGAAGTGCGAATAAACCAGCGTCTCTCTTCTCTGGAAGATGGAATAGGTTTTTGTGTCTGCCTATTTATACACACTGTATAAATGCCTGCTCAGAGAATGCTGCAAGTACTGTAAAAAGAAATCTAAGGGGAAGTTATTACTTGAGGCTCTTTGTTAGTATTTCTGCAGCATGGGTAGTGTCAGCATTGTTAAAAATAGATTGTTAGTTGTACCTTACTTGGCTGGTACAAATGCTGTTTGCATTAATGTACTTATGATTTCCTATCTACTGCTCCCAGATAAGAGTGGAGTTAAAGAGTACGATGTCTTTTCCATCTTGCATTGACTTCTTACCCTCTCAGAGAAGGGCTGGGTCACTGCTTTAGCTGTATGGATAGTAAACAGCCTCTCCTGATTACGACAAGGACTCTTTGCTTTGCTTGTGAAAAACTGAAGCTTATTTCCACAGGGTGCTCTTGTCTCCCAGCTCATCCAAAACTTTGCACTTTGTGCTGCTCCTTATTTCAAATTTCTATCATAGTAACATGACACTGGGATGTCACAACAGAATTACAGTTAATAAGAAAAATTATGGGGAATAAATGGGAAAATGTACTGCTGTCTAAGACGGGAACTTAACTATTGCTGAGATATCAGTGACATCTATTTCATTTTGGTTTAAAAAGAAATTCACCCTAGGTTTAGAAAAAATGGCCTTGGGTTATCAGATTGAAACCAATTGTCAATGTGTGATTAGGCAGAACACAACAACATTGTTTAGATTTCATCAACTTGTTTTATTCTGATTTGCCCCCCAAAATAATACTTAACAATATAATTCTGCTATCCAGATGGTTATGGGCTGTGTTAGTGCAGAACTATCAAATGTTAGAGCAACTACAATGGCAAGAAAATGTTGCAGGGTCCACCTGACAACAAAACTGTCACTTGCTTTCTCTCACACATGTACAATCTCCACAAACTACTTACGCACAATGAAGAAGGACAAATCACTTATACACACTTATAAAATGCATTTAGATATGGATTAAATTAAACTAAGCAGCTAAAACAAAACTGGAAGCTAGGATGGGAAGAGCTGGCTGTTGCTGGCACCTGGAACCTGAATTCTGTAGGATGCCCATTAGCCTACAACACCGAGCTCATTTTGCCTTGTTCTGCTTTGTGACTTCGGTACAGCTTTTTGATTGTGGTATTAGTTCTGCACACTCACTGTATCCACATCTATCTTTAGTGAAAGAAAATACTAAATGAATAAATCACATGTAGTATCAAAAGCAATTGATCTATCTCTTCTCCATTCTTTCAAGAGTAATTATAGAGAAGAGATTAAGGTTTGCCAGGCCATTTGGCCAAAGAATTTTACAGCACAGACCAAATTTAAGACAATAAAAATGCATTACCTACTGAAGCACAAAATCTCTGAGAAAACTCAGAAATACAAGCAGCCTTTTGAAATAAACCATAATCTCTCCCTCCCACTGCCTCCAAAGCCTGTACCCCCCCCCCCCCCCCCCCCACACACACACAAAGGCAAAGCTGAAAAAAGCAAAGTCTGGTGATATATAAAAATAAAAGTACAACTGAATCATTTTTGACATTTCTCTATCACTCTTAAAAATAGTAATAATCTTGAGCTATTGAAACAGCTGAAAGAAAATAAAAATCGATGTGTTTTCACTTAGCAACTTTGAAAAAGAAAAGGATTACTTGGTATTTCAGCAAAATGCTTTAATGCAGCTTTGTAACAGAGCCCACTATAACTTAGAAACTTTCTTCACACTCAGGCATTTACTGCACCCCAGAACTCAACACTTGGAAGGGAACAGAGGCAAAACCATAATTCCGAAGGTGACACGGCCAGAGCAAGTTACTGGTACCCGAATCGTGTCCAGGGTACAAATCCTGCAGTGTTCTGGGCTCTATAAGCAGCTGCCCTATGTGCTAATGCGAACACACGAACACACATAAGGCAGGGACTTCAGACACATCTCCTGAGGATTTTATACATTTAATAAAGCAATTTCTTCACACAAGCAATTTCTTCCACACAACGTGGAAACTGCCTTGGGTTTATGCTTTCCTTGTTTACTACTTAGCCTCAATTGAGCAAGCAATGGTGAACAAATTGAGAATGGGGTTGTTGTTGATTTGGGAAGGGAAGAGGTTGGTTTGTTTTATTTATGTTTTTACAAGCTTCAACTTCAATCTGTACCCACAGCTCTGCAAATGTGGGCTTTTAAGCATTTCTCTGCATCTCCTATTTTTTGGCTGGTCGTATGTTTTAGGTTTGTAACCAGGGGCAGGATAAAAATAACCCCATTTCTGATATTAACTTGATTTGCAGAAGATTCTTAAACTACTCAAAGCTGTCTTTTAAAGTGGTAAAGTGGTTGAACATTCCCTTATTACAAGCGGAGTGGACATAAAATTGTATATTTTACAGTGAATCACATGTATTGCTCATAATAATTAATAGCAATAGGCAATGTAAAAGACAAGGAGAAAAAATAGTAGCGTGCAAAGAAATCTGTTTCCTATCTCATCTAGGAGAACTGGAGTCATCAAAAATGCTTTAAAACAAACAATTTTAAATGCCATCAATTTTTCTGTTGTTTCCGAGTCCTCTTTGCACATATAAATGCATAAAATGTAAAACCCGGCAGAGAGGGAAAGTGGAACATTTAAAAAAGCTGATTTAATTCTGCAGAAAACCTTTACTCCTACCATTAAAAAGTACAATTTATTACCACTGGAAAGTGCGAGAAGTAGAAAGTGCTCTTGGAAAATAATAACTGCTTCTACCAGTACACCAGAGACCTCTGCAGAAGATGCAGGAACCATTATCTCCATTTTACATGTGGTGAAAATGAGGCAAGGACAAACATTACTGAAATGAGGCTCCGGCTGGTAAAAGTCTGACCTGTTCATCAGGACCTTTTAACATTTTAGGCTGTAGTCAAATACAGGACAGAAAACTTTCCTTTCCAAATTCCAACTGGAAAAAGAAGATGCTCTACCATATCCATGGGGATCTTGCAAGCTCTGAAGCTGTCTCCCCTCCTCACACTCCCTTCTCACATCAGTTCTCAGTTGAAAGATTTGTTAATGTGCTATGCCAATCTATATTAAATTCTACTACATATTTTCAGGCAATGCTGGACAGTTCACAGCATCTGTGGCCAACAGCAAACACGATAAGGGGAAAAAAGGTAATTCTCCCAGGTTTTATCATAGTATGAGAATAAAAGAGGCAATTTGCATTTCCCAGCATTATTGTTTCAAGCTGCCTGCAGACTCTGGCATATGTCATCACACAAATTGAACTGAGTTTTAGCTGTTACAAGCATTACAAATGAATCATGTCTAAACCCTGGATCATAATGTAACTTAAGGCCATTCAAACAGCAGGTTACATTCTAGTGTTAAAAATCTGCTTTCCTGCTCCTCAATCTCTACAGTAATTTTCTGCCATAGCTTCTGTACTTTTTCAAAGAGATCAATAGTATATATTCAACATATTTTAAAACAAAAAAGCCAAAATGAAACACAGTCTGAAACATTGCAGAACATGGATTCAGTCAGTGTGTTCTGCTGTTTGCAAGCACTTGGATTCGCTGCCTGTCCTGTCCTGCCCTGACATAGAGCCAGCAAAGGAACTCAGGGCAGGAGGCTCTGCTGCTCTCAAGCCTCTGAACCAAGTCCTTCAAGATGCAGACCAGCAACATCTCTTTGCCAGCCCAATTCTCCTATGAACAATGACACGGTCTCAGTGCTGTACATTAAAAATCAACTCCTGGCTTCTGTTTATTTGCACATGGCAGTTGGAATGTCAGCCAAAAGGCAAGAGGCCCAGAGTGCACCAGTAGGCTGTGCAGCCTTTTCCCCCCTCCTGGGTGTCACTGCCTGCAGTCAAGGTCAGGTCCAATATGGTGCAGCTGTATAACCTTGGATCAGGCTGCTGGCAAAAACAACTAACTTGTGAGACCTGTGTGAAATCGCAGCCAAGTCCTCTACCTGCTGACAGAGGAGCTGCATTAAAGCTCAGGACCTTGGTCCTTGCCTGAGCTATGCCTGAAGCCAGCCTTGTACCTTTCTGACTTGACCTCCTGGCTTTAGGTTGGACCTGCCCTGTCACTGTGGCTTTGTCTGGTGATGGCTGGACAATCGGGCTTACCCTTCTTCAGGCAGCATAGGACTGTGTTCCTTGTCAGGGAGGACCTTGCTGCTGCGTCGCTGTCAACCTCAGCTGCTGCCCAACCTCTTGCAGACCAGCTTGCCCTGGCTGCTCCCTGACAACCAGCACTCAAACAGCAGGCTCAGGATTTGAGACTTTCACATGGTATCAAAGCAGGTTAATATATTTCTTCAGATCCGAGACCTTATTAAATTATCAGTCAGATGTAGCCTTATCTGTAACCACTTGGATTAGAAGCTCAAAAGAAAAGTTAAGTACAGGTGATAAAAGGAAACACAGCAGCAGCAAAACAAACGGGGAAAAAATGATCAGCTACATGTCCCCTGGAAAAGCCTAAGCCTGACCCCTGATAGCTTATGGCAAGTGCTATCTCTTGCCTCAGATAGCAAGAGAACTGAAAGCTAAAAAAGAAAATTATTGGACTCAAAATTGTTAATTAAAATTTTATTTTCCAGTCTATGTCAGCACTGTGATCAATGACAGACTACAAAACAAAAGGGTTAAATGAGATTCTGGGTAACCTGCTGTTGCTTTGCTTACCTTTTGTGTATTGCTGTCCACAGCTGGATGGGCATGCTGGATGTAACAGGCTAGGTGCTAGATGGACAAGGCTCCCAGCGTCTCCCAGGGGAATGACATTATTAGTGACATAGATGCTTCAAAGATAATTTCTATTAGGGAAGTCTCCTGGGTAGGAATTCAATGTTTTTTTATTTGCACATAAAAATGTTTTTTGAAGATATAACTAGATACAACTTGGGATGAGGATGTTTCTCCCTAATCGCTTGATTACCACAACCAAAAGTTGGAACTGGGACAAGAGTACTTAGAGAGCTTAAACAACAGATGTCATCCTATTTCTGAGAGGATGTTAAGGGATATTTGAGAAGGGATATGACTTTCTCTCTAGAAAGGATGAAAAAATATATTGAATTTTCTCTCTGTAAGCTTTATGAATCACAGTTTCCCATTTGTCTGTGCTGACAGATTCCTGTATTTCCCATAGGAAAATACAATTTTCCTTGAGGAAGGGAAGTAAAAGAGAAGATGAATCAAAATGTTTTGATTCTTTGAGTTCTTTCAAGGACCACTTTCTATGGAAGAAACCTGATTAATTCATCCCTACAGCTGCCCCTTTCCCAAGGGTCTTGTACCTAGAGATGAATCTGCAGGGTGGGATTAAGTTCCCTATGCCACCAGAAAAAAAGAGAGACACTTAAATACATTACTAGCTAGCACATCACTCTGATATTGAAGACTTGATTCAGTAATCCATCAAAAACTATCCCTTCTAATGGAGGAATATTAACATGCATTTGATCTAGGTGCTTTCCAGCCTTCTCTACATATATATCTTCTGGCCACTGAGTTATTCCTCTGCTTGCTGACAGTTCATACTGAGCTGTCTTACTGAACACATACATGTATATATCCATATACATTGGACAGCTTTAGGGTGGGCTTTTTTACTAGATTAAGCAGAGACTAAGGGATACCCTGAATGCTGGTGATACATAGAAAGAGCTGCAAAGTTTCCCAAAAACTCCTCCATTCATGAATAGCCTTGGTAGGGTGGGAAAGTCTTTAAAAAAACCCATATTATTAACTTACTTTTATAATGAAGGCCAGAATCTGCAACCCTTCTCACAGCATTAGAGGAGAGGCATCCAAAGATGAAAGGGCATATTCAACATAGCACAAATATATGTTACCATTATTTGATGATCAGCTTCAGGTTAAACCTGTCTGCCTTGAGACTGGAGATTAATAGTGATAGCTCCTTTTAATGACTTTAGAAATGCCACAGTGCCTGCCAATAACAACTTGAGCAATGAACAGGTTGCTATAGAATGTATTGTTTATGCACCACTGACTGCAATCTCTATACAGAAAATGTAATAGACCCTTTTTTCCCTCTCAGCAAGCTTATGTGGTTGGGGATTTAGAACTGCATTATTTCTTATGACCTGACTTATTTATCATGTCAATCATAGTAATGATGTGTCAAAATTATCACAATTCTGAAGCTTTCCCTTTATCATCATTTTGAGAGTGTTCTTTCTCAGCATTATAAGTACATATGACAGAAGAGACATCGGAGCCATAGATTTCATGCCTGGCTCTAATAAAATCACAGGGTTAAATAGCTACTTCTAGAGCCAAAGCACCATGGAATAACTTCTTCCAGTTTTCTAATTCAGTTCTTGTAATAGCAGCTAGATACACAGCTGCAACTGCAATTAAGGAGGAAAGATGGGGAATAAAACTGCACAGAGTCAATTGCCAAAGGTCACATTAAGATGCTGGAATTTGCAGGTCCTGACCCAGCTAACACCATGCAGTTGGCCTTCTGATACCACCAGTCAGGTTTAAAATTACAACTTTAGCAATTAGTAAGACTGAAGAATTAGACAAGCGGGCAATCTGTGAGATTGTCCTTCCCTGTCCAAGGAAAAAGCTTTGTCAAGGACTCCAGTTAGGGAAGGGGAAATAATGCAGATGGAGGGATGTAGCCATTGCAGGAACAGCCATTTCAGACACACATGCCTGCAAGGATGCTAATGGAGGGGACTGTTCTCAGCAGCTTAGGTGCAGCATTCCTCAGAGCAGGTTTCTGAACAGAACACTGGGCAGCATCAACACCAGGTTATTGATTAGGAAAAATTAAAGGATGAGAAATAGTTAACAACAGGAGTTCTGTCAGAGGTAACAACATATATTCTTTTGGTTCAATTTTCTAGAGCCTCAGGTCTGAAAGGATGGAAGCCTCTTGGAAAGGGTCTGGACAGCGTTCTGAATTTCATGTGCCATAAGTTTCCCTCAGTCACAGATTAATTCAACGCTTATTCTGTAGGCTAGGAAGAACTTGAGAAGCAGACAGCGTGTGCTGTCCTGGAGGAGAGAGATTGCAAAGCCCCAGTTCCCTCTGGGGCTTGTAACCATGGCTGAAAGTATTTTAAAACATAGTTACAGTCAAAGAGAGTTTTAACAAGTTTGAATGCACACCTAACATTGTTATATCCTGAAATATGGATAGGCTAACCAGTAGTCTGTGTTGAGGCATAATTTTTGCTACAGTAGCTGTCTCAAATGATACTAAAACCAAGCTAACTCTAGACAGGTTGAAAAATACCTGTCAAGTACAGTTCCGGCAGCATCACTATGAAACCTGTTTGGAGTTTCCAACCTATGGATCAGCAAAAAAAAAAGTAGCTTAATAAAGGTTAATAAAACAGAAACAGCTTGTTCTGTGGAAACTCTGATGGAGCTGCAGAATACTTGCTGCTGAGTTTCAAGGGTGAGCATGTCTCAGGAGACCCTGGAATCAATGCAACAGAAATGATGTGGCCCTCCACCAGGTAAAGACAGACAGATCTACAAAATGAACTGACAACACCCAGAAAGAGTTGCTTGGTTAGGAGAAGTAAAGCTGTAGGAGCAGCTACTCATTGGAGGGAGCTTTAAGTTAAGCATATAACCTAAAAGGAAAACGTTATTTCCAAAGAAGATTTAGGTTGGAATAAAATGAAGATTTCACAATTTAATGTGTGTAGAGTTTTAGCTGGCACTTTGGGGTGCTTCCTTTGGAAAATAAGTTACAGTGCAAAATCATTCCCATATTGCTGATTCACTACTTTCAAGCCTCAAAACAATTCATCCACATCTCAGGGAAACCCATCTCCTTAGGACACTTCTGTGAGCATCTGGGATTGTAAACCTCCAAGGAGAACCTCTTCAGACTTCACCACCAACTTGCCTACCACATCTGGTGACCCAGCACTAACAAAACTTTTAATGTAGTCGCTATTTTGGTGTCTAGCATAGGGCAGGAAGTCTTGGCACTACATGTCCAATTCCCAGTTATAAGATGGATTTTCAGACCTGCAGTCACATAATTGTATTCATTCTCATGTGCAGACACACACCCTTGTACAGAAGCCAATATTTGCTCTTTGTATCTATACAGGTTTAGAACTACTAAATATAGACACGAGTCAGATCCTCAGCCAGAATACTTTGGTACCAATCCACTGAAATTCAGGAGACAAAGCAATCTATTTCATCTTACGTTTTGGTGTATAGCTGCATATAAATCCAATCATGATAACTTAATCTCCTAAAGAAACGTTGCTGTGCAGAGGTGAAGGAATGGTTTGCTGAATGACACAAATGAGGTGTGTTCTGAACAAGCCTTGAGAGGAAGCTGATGAGCACTAGTGCTTGGTCAGAGTTTGCAGGCTAAAAGTCACAAGTGCCTGCTTCACCAGAGAAGAGTTCCCAAGGAGAAGAGCTGGTGAAGACCCAGAAGCTCACCTGCTGCAGAAAAGGTCACCTTTGGAATGTGACAGCAGGATTGTTAAAGCCAGGACATGAGACCACATGTCTCATCTTAAGGCACAAATCCAATTTCTAACTAAAGGCTCATAGAATCATAGAATAGTTAAAGTTGGAAAGGACCTTAAGATCATCCAGTTCCAACCCCCCTGCCATGGGCAGGGACACCTCAGACTAAACCACATCACCCAAGGCTCGATCCAACCTGGTCTTGAGCACTGCCAGGGATGGAGCATTCACAACTTTCTTGGGCAACCCATTCCAGTGCCTCACCACCCTTGCAGGTTGCAAGAACTAAAAATGAAGTCAAAGTAGAGTTCAAATGGAGATGGGTCTACACCTGCCCACAGCAGTTCTCTCTTCTACAGTCGTAAGAGAATCATTGTTACAATTGTTAACTATGTATAAGCTCTATATACATTTATAACACTACGTTTCAGAGTTCATATTATACCACAGTTTTGTGGCTAGGAAAATACCAACTGTCTGAGCAACAACAGAAATGCATTTCAGCTTGCTCACTGGCACCACACAAACCCTCTCCCTCTTATTTTCCTCTTTTTCTTTTTGAGATGTTCACTAATTTGACAACAAGCTTTAATATTCGTCAGGCAGCAACTGTAACTGTGATAGCATTAAGATCAATTTTCATTACTGGTGCCATGATTACCTTTCATTCATCTCCTGAGATAGCCCTTCTAAAGGAGAAGTGTTTGCAAAACACATTCTATTAACGTACATTTGTGCTTTCTTGGTCAAAAACAGCAGCTGAAAAGTTAACTTCTAACAGACCTCAATCTTCTTTTAAAATTGATTTTTGTAAATGAAAACTGTAGCCTTGCTCTTTTAATACCTTGATGGAGAACTGACAGAGTTGAAACATATAGCTAAATCTACTTAAATAAAAGGTAAAATGAACTAACAGAATAGAATGGAATCTGTAGCATAAATCCCATCTAATTACTTTCCTGCTATTGGAGGGTGCTCAAGTATATCCTGGTGTCTCCTGTTCCCGAGACACACTCCCAGTTAACTGCTCAAAGACTGAAGGACTTTGGTGTTGTGCTTAACATAAGGTATCTCAGTGAAATATAGACCTGTTCTATAGAGAAGGTCAGATCAGATTAGTACATACTTTGATATAGCTTCAGATTAATGAATCTGTCATCAAAAGAAATGCTTCAATATCTATGGAAACAACTCTACAGCATCCTCTCCATTTAGCACTGCAGCCGCTTCAAGCTAGACTGAGCAGTACAGAAGCAAGAGGCAGTAAGGGTGCCACATCTACCTCCCCAGCGTTCAGCCCTGCCCAAGCCATACTCTGGAACCACATGGGGAATGCTCCTATATGCTTATGCTGTGCCACACATGCATCAGACCAAACGGAAGTCTATTAACATTGCTGGGCCCCTGTTGTGCTCATAGTGGCAAATAAGCTGTGCAATATTTCTCAGGAATGTTCAGATAAAATATCCTCTCCATTATGAGCTCAGGCGACAGGAAAAGTGTGGAAGTATTTAATGAAACGAAAACAATATATAGGTACAATTCACAAAGCCACGAAAGCTTGATGTCATCGTTAACATCATATTGAGGCTGAATTAGGTTGCATGGTGGTTTAAACAATATAAACCTACTTAAAAAAAAAAAAACGATAACATCAACTTGAGTGACTTAAATCTACAAAAGTGAAGAATTTCACCAATCCGATTGTATGGATCATTTCTCAACGTTCCATTTAGCTTTTAATTACCCAACAGACTGTAATAGCTGCTTTGGAGCCATTACACTCCATCCTGTCAATTTGGCTGCTACAAATGCACAGCACTAAGTCCTCAAGCTAAAAACCATTATGGAATTATTGTTGAAAAAGACTGTTGGGCATGTGCAATAGCTAACATTTGAACTTCTATGTTTCACTGTTCCTCTTTTTTATAAATGGCTCGAGCATTAGATGCTGTTATGGAGCTATTCAAAACCTTTCGGTTTTGAGATCCAAAATATTTCTTGAGTTATAGAAGTGTAAAACCAATCAGTTGAATTAGCAAAGTTGTGTCTGCAGTCTGTCACAGCCTCGTATTCTCTCTTTACTTCTGCATATGATCTGTTCAAGTCATGTTTTTCACATATTGTTCCATCAGATAAAAACACCAGAAAATATATTAGAAAGAGAAATCTTTGGAAAAATCAGGCCTGCACTGGAAGCTGCACAACACCAACAAACAGATGCATGTAGAGATGGATAAAATTCAAAGCATCATGTAGCAAGCCTACCCTTTACCTGGACACTAGATTGGGCAAAGAAAGGATTTAAGAGTGTGCGAATGCAAAGATAAATGAAGGTTCATGTAAATCACAAGCCTAAAAGAACAAGGAAATTGTATTGGTGGGATTTGAAGCGAAGGAGCAATTAAATGGCTTATGGATTTGAGAGAAAGCAAAGCTGTACCTAGGCAAGATATTTTCTCAGTTGTGCTCCCTAAACATGGAAATTCCAGCTCAAAACACAGAACAGACTCAAACTGTTAAGGACACGGACCAGGACTTTGCAGCGTAACAGTTCATCAAACAATATGAAACAGACTGTCACTGCCTCAAAGATCATGCAGTGCAAGGAGAAGTCGTAAGTCCCTCTCCCAAAGATGATACAGCCAAACTAGACAGCAGAAGGAAATTATTCAACTCTATTTGACAGCATATTAACTCGCTGGATTGTGCTCAAAGTTTCTTGTAGGCTTCCCAGCACAGAAACACCTCCAGAAGGCGTTTTGTAGTACTAATGAGGCAGATTCACAGGATTAGGGTTTTTTTTCCAGCAGAAGTCAGGAGCAGCATAGGAATTAGCACAGGTCTTTGAAAACAGAACAAGAAGCTAACAGGGCTGGCAAGTGGCTGACTGGAGCCAGGAGCTGATCTCTCCTTCCTGCCTCCACGATGGAAAGGTCATAAACCACCTCGAAAGAGAGCAAGAGGGAGACAAGCTGAGGGACAGAAAACATGAGTGTAAATGTCAAAGCAGTAGCCAGGAGCAGCTTTCTGAAGTCTTTAGACAAAAATAAAAGGCACTGCAGTAATTGAGGCATGTTAAAAGCTTTGAGAAGAGTTCAAGAAGTTTAGATTTACTGGAAAGGCTGTATCATCACAGGACTATTAAAAATAAGAGGAATGTTTAAATAATAGATACAACATAAATTTGAGGGATCTAGATCTGTTTTCTAGGCAATGACATCCTTTGGGACAAGCAGCATGTTTACATTCTCTAGAGAACTGGACAAGAATAAGAGGAAGAGGTGTGGCAGGATCTGTAAGAACTGCTATGGCAAGATAAATCTGAGTTTCCAAAAGTGGTTGACAAATGGCTGATAAATATCAAAGAGATTAACAGGAAGGGCAAAAAAAGATACTCCAAGAAATCTGAGACAGGGATAAAGTGGGAGTTCTCTGACAAGAGTGATTAGATTGATAAGAAATCAAGCAAGGATGTTGTCGAAGAAGCAGAAGTGGTCAAGATTTCAAGGAAGATATGTAATAAAGCATCAAAAGAGATTACCACTCCTTTTGTTAAATAAGCTGGTGTTAAGGACCAATAGCAAAAAGCAAAAGATCAGGTAAAATGAGCCTCTGTACTATCAAATTTTACCTAAAACTAGTAAAATCAAATGTCTTGGCTGTACTGTGTACTTAAAGCACCTATGAGTTTACAAAATTCCCCTTTATTATTTCAGCATTTGAGTATAAAGAACACCAAGAGAAGCATAAAAGGTTTAGAGAAGAAAGGTACAGAAAGCAAGTCTTTGGAAAAGGACCTCAATTTTGAAATGGATGCAAAAAGGACTAGCAAGCAAAGGTGAAACATGGGGGACACACAGAAACTCACTGAAATACTTTCATTATACAACACAGAAATTAATACTATGCAAAAATTAAGGTATCAAAAGTTTTCTTTCCTATAGCCTTGCATTTAGCGATGCTGACTGGCTTTGTAACATGCAGATGTATTACTAGCAAAGTCAGTTCACCGGAGCGCAATGCCATTCATCTCATGCAATGCAGAGAGCAATTTGGGTGCCTGTAACTCTGCTTGAAGAACACTTATTTTGTAAGAGGTGGCTATGAAACGCTATTGTTGGGGAGAGAAGTAACAACACAGTGCAACAGCCTTTTTATGTCTTGCCTTTGAAAAGGTAAGAAAACAAATCCTGCAATTCTGCACGTTGTTTGCTGAATGCAGACACAAAGTACTACAGACTCCACAGAAAGCTGCTGACACAGCACAGTGCCAAAGAGCCGGGCACATAGCACACGTGGCATTCCCTACAACACAAAAAGAAACAGTTCTTCCACTGCTCCTCTGAGAAGAATTTAACAACGTTCTTGGACAGCTTTCCAGATGCCCAAACTACTCATTTCTACCAGTCCCCCCTCTTACTTTACCTCCCAGCTCATGTCAGTACCATACATGATTTGGGATGTACACCTGAGAGGTAATTGTAATTAAAAGAACAGGCTTAACATCTACCTGCTATTAACAAATAATGAGGGAACAAGGAAGAGCAATATTACATCTCAGAACATGAGAAGAATCAGCATTTCGATTATCAGCTGTGGAACAGCTCAATACAGTGAACAAACACACACAGTGAGCTAGCCAAACCCTCATTACGAGGAACAGAGATGTGTTTTGAGTAACCAATACAACATGCAATGCTTTTTTGAGCCTCTACGCTCTTTCGGTGAAAGCTAATTTAAAAAGGTCACTGTCAACACAGAAAAACGTGTCTTTGCTCAAAAATGGCTCTTTAATGCTTAGCTATTATCGTTTAAGATACAGGTTGTACAGACTGGTTTTGCAATTAAACCACACTGGTTTTCTTTCCGTCAGAGAAATATAAACCAATTTGCTTCTCTCCCTGTTGCTACACCCTGGTGTCTGTCCCCGATGCTCTCACAGTTGCCGGTACACTGACATGCATAGGAGATTTTCTCCCTGAGGCGCTCAGAAGAGTCTTGTATGTTTTTATTCTCAGTACCAAGCTGAAGCCACAACTTTGAATTGATGCACTCGGGGAGGAAAGAGAATCTGCTTCTCACTCTCACAACCAACTCAGGTCACTGTTTCAAGCCTGTTAGCTTTGGGGGTTTGGCTTAGAATCACAAACGCCTAACATTTCTGTCCTAGATTAACACTTCTACAAGTATTTTGTGATGCTACATGCAATCTTGTAGCATAATTAGGACAATTCTGGATTACAAGTGATAGACAACCCACGCAATAAATAATGCACATAATATTTAGATTAGCACTGCTGACAGCATTTAACTTTAGCACTCCTGCAAGCCTTTGATCTGACATCAATATAACTGACTGCAACTCTTTTGCTTAATTGCCATCTATAGAAGAATCTAATTAGACCAAGAAATATTAAAATACTTTCAACAGTTAACATAAAGCTTCATAAAAACAATCACTGCTGGTTCAAGGACACTATCAATATCCTTTCGCTTGAAAAATATTGTGGTTACAATTATAACCAGGCTGGTGTTCAATCCATCCTCTCTCCTTTTTCATAAAAATCAGTATCTTGATGAATGTTCCTGTGGCACTACATGCACTGTGATTTTTCACTCTTTCTCTAAATCTCACAAAACGTGCTGTAGATGGCCCCAGGAGCAAACACTGCAAAGATGAAGTAAAACTCGAAAAGGAGCTGTCTGGTTTAATCTATGAATGTTCACAGCAATGGCTTCGCACAGAAATTTGTAATCAGGATTTCCGCAAATGATGGTGGCAAGGTTTCATTGGAATCGGTGTTCTTGTCATCCGCAGAGCCTGTCACAGCAACCTGCAAGCACTTGCTGCTTCTCTGATTTGAGAATTCCCAAGCATTATGTTTCTCCCCAGTGCCCAAACACACATACTATATCTTTCTGTTTAGAAACCACCCCGGCTTAATAGCCACGCATTTGTTATGGTCTGCAGGGAGAAGTGCACTATATACTGAGATGAGCTGCTGGAGTTTCAAAATGCTAACCAAACCCTACCAAATTAAATCTGTCCAGGATATAAGTTATCGTGTCAATTAGGAGCAAACTCTCTGCACTTGGTGATGGGTAGGTAAGGCAGCAGGGGGACACCTGAGAAGGAACACCGCTTGTCACAGTTGCTAACAAAGAAACTGCAGATAAACCAATAGCACAGAGACTGTGGGTCTTGTTTTTTAAGCACATTCACAGAATCAAAATACCTTGGAAGCAGGAAGACAAAGTTATCCTCCAGCTACCCCATTCTGTATTTGTATGCTATTACTTCAATGTAGTCAGCTTTGCAAGGAATGGGGTGGAATGTTCATAGAAGCTTTGGGTAGTCCTGGATGCTCCAGTATATCTGCAGAATGGCTCTGACTCATGAAAAACAACCAAGAAATGGTGACTCATGCTCACCCATGGCCACCTAACAGAATCACACCCTGAAGCTGATCCTCATCCACAACACCAAAGAAGAAAAACACAGCTCTGAACATCACCTTTTCTTGCAATCATCAGACCTCAAACAATGGCTACTTCAAAAAACATTCTATCAAATGAAAAAGAAACTCAAACAGGGGTAATCAAGCTAAAGTGGTACAAGCAAGAGGAGAATCAGTTCCTTGCTGTCCTCCTTATATCAACCAAACCCTTCAGGCAGATCTCAGCCTAGCTTTCAGTGATGTTTTCTCACCTTTTAATCTTTCCATTCTCATATTTGCCAGGTGTATAGGCTGTATGAGAACAACATGTTCAGAAGAATTCTCTTTTAAAGCACACTCACCACAGGGGGCTATTTGCACGTATTTATCTGGAGCATCATCTCACTAAGGTAACTCTTCTCACCAGTATGTTTATGAAAAGCTTCAAAGTTTGAACCATGATAATTGGTATCATGAGATCATCATCACCCTAAACATGAGGGATTCTCACCAACTGTGAGAACCAGTGGGGAACTGACATGACCAAGGCACCTGCAGCCCTCATGGGATGTGCTGTACCAGACCACTTGGCCTCACTGGTACCAAGACTGAAGCAAGGAAGAAGTGCACAGCGTGCCTTTCCCTTTTCCCCAGCAAAGAGCTACAGCAGAAAATATCATTTTGTGTGGATGAGAGGATCATAACAAGAATGTAAGATGAAAAGGAATTATGCTTGAATAAAAGACTTGGCAGAGATTCGGGCTGAAACCTCCACAGGGCAATCTTAGCTCCCACAGTCAGATCAGACCAGCTGGGGTCAACATAAAACAGACACAGACTGACCTCTTGCCCAAAAGTTTGAATGTTAATACTGCTGTCATGTGGCCCATTGTAAATTCATTATCATGACACATTAAAATAGGCCATTTATCTGCATAATTTGGAGCTTGAAGAGTAATCCTTTCCTTCTCAACATTCCTTAAAAACAACAACAAAAGAAATGCTTGCAAATCAAAATGCAAACACTTCAATAACACATTGAAATCGTTCTTCCCCAATAATTATTCATATTTTGTAATTTCAACTTAGGGTTATGTGCATAGGCAGAATGGAAGGGTGGAGGACAGAGATGTGTTTTATATCAACAATTCCCATTGATGGGAACTGCACCCATAAAAACTCTGGTCACTGATGCTTTTCTTTACTCATTAGGTAATTTCCAGCATTTTATTCTTTTGGTTTATATCCTCTTGCCCTATAATTTCCAATGTAGTGTTTAGATTCTGCCAAAAAGCATTATTGTGTGCTAGCTGCCTCTTGCAAGTAAATAGCACTGTGATGAAGTATCTATTTCTCCCATAATTGGCTGGTACGAGTCAGTGCAGTCCAGCAACAGAAAATATGAGGAAAATACATTGCAAAACAAAATTAGCTGATTCACATACTTCCTGAAAATACACATATTCTACCACACGTTCTCATTACCGGTGAAATACTAAAGAAGGAGTATGATATTACATCAAAAATAGCTGCCTCCTCAGCTTGAAAACTGAAGGACGAAGATTTGTATCTACACTACTGCTTCCTGGTAAAGAGAAATAAAGCAAGATCTGTCTTTTCTTCTCGCTTTCTAGCATCGAGATAACTTGTGCAATGACCTTGCAGACAGCACATGGGACGTGGTGTTCATGGCTCCCTTGAATGTCCTTCATAAAATACTTTGTCTTTTATGAAATCTGTGAACACCATTAATTTTTCACTTTATTTACGATTTATCTTTAGAGGATTTGACCCTCTGATTAAGTGTTTCTGTAAGAATGCTTAGTGCACCACACCACGTAGCACTCATAGCAGCCTTCCAGTATCTGAAGGGGGCCTATAGGGATGCTGGGGAGGGACTCTTCATTAGGGACTGTAGTGACAGGACAAGGGGTAATGGGTTAAAACTTAAACAGGGGAAGTTTAGATTGGATATAAGGAGGAAGTTCTTTCCTGTAAGGGTGGTGAGGCACTGGAATGGGTTGCCCAGGGAGGTTGTGAATGCTCCATCCCTGGCAGTGTTCAAGACCAGGTTGGATGAAGCCTCGGGTGAGATGGTTTAGTGTGAGGTGTCCCTGCCCATGGCAGAGGGGTTGGAACTGGAAGATCTTAAGGTCCTTTCCAACCCTAACTATTCTATGATTCTATGTGCCAGGGATCAGGGAGAAAGGGACTCTACCTTCCAAAACAGTGGATGGTTTTCAACATGAGAACACAAAAAAAAAACTCAAAGTCATAACTTGTATGTGCAAATTTCACTGATCTCTTAGAATTGGTGCCTCTGGTCTTTAAGTGCATTACTCAGATCAAGTCACAATCACTGCTGATAATCATCCTTCAACAGAACAGTGCAGATCACTTTTGACCTGTTAAGTGCATCTGCCTTTATTATACCAGTGTCCCCTAAAATGACAGATACCAAGGTCAAATAATAGAAATTATTTGACTCAGCTCTTAAAATGTCTGTAAGATAATTATCCTTGTGTTGTATATCGGAGTCAATTTGGTTAAGTGAGAAGAGCATGGGACTGGGAATTACAGAATGTGATTTCTAACCTTGTTTCTGCCCCTGATTCCAAGTGATCTGAGGCTAATCACCTTTATCTTTCTGTGCATCAATTTCCTCATTTTGATATTGGAATTAATGACATGCACCTTGGTAAAGACTTTTGAGGAATACTGATGAAAAGCAGTAGATATGAATCAGGCCTTATTATTAATAATAGTAAATTGCTTTGGGATCCTTGGATGATAAGTGCTATTTAAATTCAAAGAAAATATTAGTACTTTAATTGCTTCATCTTTCAGATCGACGCCAGTTTTACTTACTCGCACACTGACAGGTAAATTGAGCTCAAATTACTTCATAGCAGATACACAAAATTGTAAGTATAAGAGATACTAAACCTCTTCCATTATTATTGTTGCAGCTTCCAAGGCTTTAGAACATCTACTTTGTACAGCTTTGTACATACGGCAAACATCCAAATTTTATGGTGCTGTTGGGATATTCAGTATTAATGGAATTATCTCCACAAACACCGAAATCTCCAAATTCCATCAATAATCAAACTTCAGACCTTCCATTTATGCAACTGTTTATCAACATCATTACTATTGTGATGAATCTGCTATTGTTTGGAAATGATACACTGAACAAAATGCCATTATCAAGTAGTTTCACTGAGTGGAGAATAGAGCCATAGTCTATAAACGTATTGCCATTGATTTATTCACTAATGTGCCCTATATTTTCATCTGCAAAAGCCTTTGTAAATTCCAGTGTCTATTAGTGCAATTATCCAAGAGAACTACTCTGCAGGGCACAGCTCATTATGTTTCTTTTCTTGCCTTTAGTGCTGAATGCTGCCAATAACATCCGGGCTACAGGAGAGCAGACTTCAGTATGTGATAACAAGAAAATAAGCATAGCACTGGCTTGGGTCTGCCCTGAATGGGAGCTTCACCCACTGTCTTCATAACGAACTGCAGAGAAAACAACTGTAAACTGATATTATCTTCTCAGCGGTATTCAGTGATAGGGAAAGAGGCAACAGCCACAAAGTGAAATACAAGGAATTCTGTTTAAACATAGGAAATTTGATGTTGGGTTTGTGGTTTTTTTTTTTTACTGAAAGGGTGATCAGACACTGGAAAAGGTTGCCCAGAGAGGTTGGATTCTCCATCCTTGGAGATGCTCAAAACCAACTGGACATGGTCCTGAGCGACCTGTTATAGGTGACCTGCTTTAGCAGGAGGCTGGACTCCAGAGGAGCCTCCTAGCCTCATCCATCCTGTGATGCTATGCTTATTAATTCCTCTCAGATCACCAGGTTGTTGATGTGCAATGGATATTCACTACTGGAAATTAAAGAGAGCAGCTGCAAACACTTAGAAACCAGACTGGTTATAAGAATACATCTCCTTCTAAAACACTGCAGAGATTTTCCTGTTTACACATCCTCCACCTGAGCAAAGTAAAGCATAAATACGGCTCTTTTTAGCCATCCTAATTCCGGCAAAGCAGCAATGACAGACTTAATTACTAATCAGTTTGCATAAGAAATTATGCAGAGGGATTTATCACACAGTTTAACACAGCCAGCACCAAAACCCTTCAGATTTCAGAAATCTCTCTTTTCCTCAAAGTTATGTAGCCAGGAAACTGTTACCTCACTACAGCCTTCCCTTCCAGGAACATTATTTCTTCATTATAACCCAGATTCCAGGTTGAAAACAAGAAGAGGAAACCTCACTGTTTGCCTGAGTCTGTATTAATTATTGAAGAATCCCTGCCTGCCCCGGTGCCGTGTTCAGAGAGCTTGTCTTGTGCTCCTCAGATGCAGTAAGAACTCCATGGGAAAACGTTAACATGCTTTGGTTTTGTTTAATAACAAACCAAATCAATTGGATTAGCAATGATGGCCTTGGCCTCTGGCACTTCTGAGGAACTTCTGGGGAATTAACAAGCCACCAGCATTTATGGCCTGAAGCAGAACTCCTCCAGGAGGTTGGGATCTAAATAAGTAGCCTCACTTTCAGTAGTATTTGCTTCTCAATGGGGAAGAATGTGAGAATAACTATGAGAAATTTGGATGAAAGGAACTTCTACAATAATGATTAAGCCCCTTTTCATCATTTATCAAACCTGTGACACCAGAATAAGCAGCTGTCATTTCTATTCAGTGCAACTTCAGCATTTCAATGGAAATCATTTTGGAATTCAGGACTTGTATATTTTTTGTATACTTTAAGGTGCTGCTACAACAAAACCAGCAAATCAAATCAAGCTAACGTGCTGCTTGGGCTTGAACTGTGGGCCCTGGACAGGACCTTAAATATTGCTAACATCCATTTCATTTTCCAAAACAAATTTAAAAAGCCATGCATATGTGGAAACAAGAATAATGATTTCCAATACCTATAGAGAAGGACGTGAACGATGAGAAAGTGCATTACTTCAAAACCAAAAGGGCTATGTTCCAGCCATAGGCAGGCATGATGAATATTTCAGCTACTTTTATAATTGCATTAATTTAAAACACTATCAACACATAAAACACTGCATTCAAAATGTATTGTGCAGAATAACTCCCATTTGTTTCGGTCACATCAAAATACCACTCAAAAACACATTAGGTGTTTTTTTTGGCTGTGAACCACCACCTTCTCCCCGAGACAAAAAACAATGATGGTGTAGAACACATAATTCATCTTTTCCCTGGATAAAATGACTGATAGAAACAACCTAAAATCTTCCACCATGGAGATAAACCAATGTATATTATCACGAGAGAATCTAAATTCCTCAACAGCACCTTATCTAAACCCAGCGGTTAAATCCCGGATTACCTTGAATGATGATTTTTCTTCATCCTCTGAAGAACAGAGCCAAACTGCGCAATATGATAAATCTGAGATGCACAGAAGCCAAAACTTTGTCACTTATACCTGAAAACTTGTGCTTATATCTCAGTTAACTAAGTTAACCTGGCCTGCGCCAGGTCCTGCAAAAGGCAGGACAATAGCACGACAGGTACAACTCTCATGCAATAGCGCCATACAAAGCCTTTACCTTTGAATCCTTGGCTTTTGCTGGATTAAGTGAAAATCTTCAACACGGATTTTATCCATTTCTAAGTTAGTATGTTTTAAGATGCACTTAACGTTTTTCAGTGGGAAGCTAGCAATGAGGGAGTCCGCCATGCTGAGGACCTGTATGAAATGGAGCATCCAGTGGTGTTTTCGATTTGTTTGGGGTTTTTATACTCCCATTGTGTCCTGGGTTCAGCAGTAGCAGTCATTTTTCCCCTTCTTGGTAGATGGTGCAGTGCAGTGTTTTGACTTTCAGCTCGGGAACAGAGCTGATAACAAGGTTGTTTTAGTTTAGCCAAGGACTTTGTGAGCCTCATGCTCTGCCAGGGAGGAGGGGAAGCCAGGAGGAAGCAGAGACAGGACACCTGACCCAAACTGACCAAAGAGGTATTCCATACCACAGCACGTCATGCCCAGGATGTAACTGGGAGTTAGCCGGAAGGGCTGGGAGACTGCAGGGTTGGAGGAGGTATCGGTCAGAGCTTGGTCGGGCTTGGGGGGCGAGTTATCGGTCGGCTGGTGGTGAGATGATGTATTCTCTTCCCTTGTTATTTCCTTTATCATTATTATCATTGGTGGTAGCAGTAGTGATCTGTGTTATACCTTAGTTACTAAACTGTTCTTATCTCAACCCGTGGGAGTTGCATTCTTTTCGATTCTCCTCTCCATCCCTCCGAGAGCAGGGGGAGGGCAAGAAAAGGGGGGGAAGTGAGCGAACGAATTATCTGACTGGGTTTAAACCACGACAGTTCTTTTTGGCGCCCAACGTGGGGCACGAAGGGTTGAGATAACGACAGATCTGACCGGATTAATAGTCACTCGTCACAATGCTGATTTATTGGCTCTCAGAGTTGTTTTGCTTGATCTCACAGCTTCAGAATGTTGTAACTTACGTAGAGCCGGTATTTGCTGTGATGGTGTTTATCAAGTATGGGGCCTGGGCTAAGGTTCTGGTCTCACTGTGCTTTATGGCAATGGCTTGTAATACGGGCGGGCTCCAGCAGCAGGGCGGGACGGACGTGGCCGTGGACTTGTACCTGGCCGTCCGGCTGCTCTTCACCGTCCTGGCCCTCGCCCTACTCTCCATCTTCGTGAGGCTGCGGGGAGCCGAGGGGGAGCGGCCCCGGGAGCCGGCGGCAGCCGAACCGGCCCGGGAGAGCGGCCCCGGGGACCAAGCGGCGGCGGGAGCGGGGCCGGAGGCCGCGAGGGGACGGCTGCCGGTGGAGGAGGTCGGGGCGGTCGAGGAGAGGAAGGAGGCGGCTGCCGAGCAGCGGGAGAAGGCGGCGGAGGAGCCGAGCCCCGCGGAGGAGCCGAGCCCCGAGAAGGAGCCGAGCCCCGAGAAGGAGCCGAGCCCCGCGACGGCCGAGAGCATTTCCCGGAAGCCGCCCGCCGAGCCCCAGGAGGATGCAGGAGACCACGCAGCATTTCCCAGCAAGGCAGAGGAGGAAGAGCTGGACTCAGGAAAAGAGAAGCTGTTGGTGGGAGAGCCGGCAAGCACAGCAGCTACACCAGCCCCAGTGACAAGTACAGCAGCATCAACTGAGAGTTCTGAAGGTTTTGAATGGCCTTTGGGTGTCCTTGGGACCTGCCTGCTGATTGTGATGGGGATCAGCATGTTGGCACACACACAGACTGTGTTCTACCCACAACCATTTTGTCTGATCTCAAAGGTTAAGCAGAGTCAAGTTTGGGTCTTGTCTGGGGTTAGACGAGGATATGGGGGGACCAAGAGGTTTTCCCCAAGGCTGGACAGCCAGGAGTGGCAGGGTGTGTGGGACAGTATGGGCAAGTATCTAGTCCACTGGGCCCCTCCAGTGCTTTGGAAGCATCGGAGATGGAAGGCAGCTGTATGGAGTCCCCAGCAACAAGCTGCAGAAACTGCTGAAGGGGACAGTGAATTATTTTGAGCCTGGTGGGCCCAATGCACTTCAGGCCATCAGAGCAGAGATGCAACACAGAGATGGACTCATGATCAAGGGGTGGACTTAGCAATGGACACTATTGCCCTAGTTATTCACGAGTGTGAACACTGCACACAGTCTCTCCTGCTCTGGAAGACTGTTACAAGAGATGGAGCCTGACATCATGGACCAGATGGACTCAGCAGCTTTATAGGGACTGGTCCATGCACTGAGATAAGAGTGATGGTATATTGAAAATGTGGGATCTGAGCATGACATGAATGGTATGGAATAAGGGGTGGATAATGTCCTGGGTTCAGCAGTAGCAGTCATTTTTCCCCTTCTTGGTAGATGGTGCAGTGCAGTGTTTTGACTTTCAGCTCGGGAACAGAGCTGATAACAAGGTTGTTTTAGTTTAGCCAAGGACTTTGTGAGCCTCATGCTCTGCCAGGGAGGAGGGGAAGCCAGGAGGAAGCAGAGACAGGACACCTGACCCAAACTGACCAAAGAGGTATTCCATACCACAGCACGTCATGCCCAGGATGTAACTGGGAGTTAGCCGGAAGGGCTGGGAGACTGCAGGGTTGGAGGAGGTATCGGTCAGAGCTTGGTCGGGCTTGGGGGGCGAGTTATCGGTCGGCTGGTGGTGAGATGATGTATTCTCTTCCCTTGTTATTTCCTTTATCATTATTATCATTGGTGGTAGCAGTAGTGATCTGTGTTATACCTTAGTTACTAAACTGTTCTTATCTCAACCCGTGGGAGTTGCATTCTTTTCGATTCTCCTCTCCATCCCTCCGAGAGCAGGGGGAGGGCAAGAAAAGGGGGGGAAGTGAGCGAACGAATTATCTGACTGGGTTTAAACCACGACACATTGATAGGGGGCTTCATGGTTTGGATGCTGTAGGTTACAACATAAGTAAAAAGTTAACAGTTCCTAACAGATACTTCTAGAAGAAAGGGTTTGTTTTGCACGAGGCAAAAGTGTTAATATCTTCTGCACATTTCTTAGCATTTAGACATTATCAACCATGAATGTGAGAAGAACACAGAAGAATGTAGGATTAACCAACACGTTGGCTATAGGGACAAACCTGAAAACTCCCCGACGCTGTTTTCTCCAGCCACAAATACAGCTGATACGTTTTCTCATGAGAAGAGCCCACTATTAACATCCACTCTGCCTTTTTAGCACTTTTAGACTTCAGTCTCGGTGACAGACATATCTTTCACTAGTTCTAATCTTGAAAGCATTGCAGAATTAGGTTAAATGTGACAGTAAGCAGCATTATTTACAGCATTGGCTTTTTAAGGTATTCAGAACGGCAGCTTTCAGGAAGCAGCTAGAAAGCTTTTTCACCTTAGTTCTGAAACAGAAAAAAACCCCACCCCATACTTTTGAAGGGTTTTTGTTTGTTTAGGGATTTTTTGTATGTTTGTTATCTTGAGAACCAAAACTGTGTCAGATCGAAACATATTCTGCGGTCTGGTAGCCTCCTTCCTGTCTGGCATGGCAGGAGCTAATGAGAGTGAGCATATGTTCTCACCATTCCTTGTTACAATCCTCCTGCCCTCCTGTTCACCTGCTGATCCCCAGAAACAGCCTCTTTGTACCTCCTGCACAAGCCCTGGCTGACTGGGAGCACTCACTCGCCCCAGCCTTTCCCAAAATAGCCTTTGTCTGCTGTGGCCACCCTGCTGTCCTCACCAGCTGTTAGAAAATGATCAAAATGGGCCAATTATTACTCCAACCAAGCAGTATTCTTCTGCTAGGAATAAGCAATCACATCCAGATTGCCAGCTCCAAAGTACACACGGAAAATGACATTTATTAACAATCTTTTCATCCTTACTATCAAAAGGCTCAGGGATGATTGACCTTGGTGTCCAGAATTAAGCCAGCATTATTTTTCTTGATTACCAGCAGCAGAACAGTGGGGAAATTATAAAGCCATTGAGAGCTTTAATACAGCCCTGATCTCTCTCTCCTGGCTTTTTATCTCAAGAGATTAAAGTTCTCTAGGAAAAAATACCCAAGTCATGTAGCATCCTCCTGCTGCCATGGAGAGGTACAGTATCAGCTCCATGCATCAGCTCCCCATGACAGCCAGGGCAAAGGTTAATTATGCATTCAGTATATAGGTTTAATCACGTTAATCAGATCATCGCTCTGCTCCATCCCAGGCTATAACTTGCTAAAAGCAAGAGAAGCACTTCAAACACTGCAATGGTTGTTTGAAACAAGGGGAGGGGGAAGAAGAGGAGAAAACATGCTACATTAACCACACAAAAACCACAGTGCAAAACCTATCGACCGACCAAGATGAGGCTGATTTGGTGTGAGCAGAGGCAGGATGGCATAGAGTGGTCAAACAGAGGACATTAAGGTCCTTTTCCAATATCGACCTATACCCCGGTAGCTTTATGAGACGCTGCAATAAAGCACATTCTCGATACACAGTCTTCATGCTTCTCTCCACCTTTATCCCTGCTTTCAGAGCTTTACTCTAGCAAAGGCAAAGACAAACAAGTGGAATAATTGCACAGTAACAGGAAAAGCGGCATTAAAGGAGTCGGAACTAACTGGTTGGAAATCACAGGAGTCATCGCTCTCTACTGACGCGGGAACAAAGGACTGCTCCTTTGAAAATTGCTGCTGTGATTATTATAAGCTCCATTCAGTGTTTTGTGCTTACATCTTGCACAGACAAATCTCTCATTTACAGACATTCGGTTTAAGAAGAGAGTTGAATAGGGCTCTTCTTTTAAAACTAAGGAATATTGGCCCTCAGGATGAAGGGAGGAAGTGCCATCCCTGGAATGAAGTGGGAGAGAGAAGTCTGCCTTTGTTCCCTTCAGAGCATACAGAGACATTGTTATATTCTATTTCAATATTTTCAAAATGGGTGGCATGAGGAGAGCGCTCAGGCTTCTCACCAGCAGCCAATATTTATTGCAACATAAAACATGTCAAACATGGGTTCTGACTTTTAATAGTATGGTCTCCAAGCCAAACTTATCCTCATTACAAGGCTCTTACACATCACCAGACATCATCTTAATACAAGGCCACGTCTTCCCTGCCAGATATAGTTTTCAGGGTTCTTTACTTTTATATCAGAAAGCAGAACAGCACCAACATCATTCAGCCCCAAATAAGCTCCTTTTTATAAAAGCATTCAAAGAGTTTGACAGCTCTTGGGGACTCAAAGCTTCTGCAGTGTTTTATCAAGCAAGAAGAAACCTTGATGTTAATTTCCCTTTACTTCACCACAGCCCATCAATTCTTCTGCCTATATACATATATTCTGCCTATAACGCTTTGGATCTACCTGGCTATTAACAGGGGACTTTAAAAGTGTGTAAAGATAATATATTAACTTTATTTTTAAATCCAGCCATCTGGAGCTATGAACACATTTAGCAAATTACATAACAAGACCAACATCAAACTAAATCCTCCCACGCCTGCCCAGAGAACTCCATCATCCAATAAACCAACTCAGCCTTAATCCTAAGGCTCTCGTATTCTCGTATCCCAGGCGCATGAAAAAGCTCACGTTTGAATTCCTTTTACTTCTGCTTTCTCTTCATTATCTTTTGATCTTGAAAAATGCCTGGTATGATTCAAAGAAACAGCTAACAACAAAATCAGTGTTGGGGGTGAGGAAATGGGAAAGGGGAAGAAGACACACCAGAGATATGCCTATGCCTATTTCTAAAGTCAGATCTGGATTTCTGACTGCAAGCCTTCATAGGAATATCTGCCTCTGGAAGGAGCCTCTACATCTTCCTACGCACAGGTGGAGAGTGTTTCTTCTAACAGGTGCTGAGCATCCAGGTACCAAAGGTGGCAAAAGACAAACCTTATGCCTTCCTGACAGAGTTTGAAAAGGGATGGCAAGAAGAGGAGAAAACCTTTAGCAACGCTTAGTTTTCTATGGAAGCTGTCACAGCTATGAAGCAGGAAGTTCTGGTTGGTTTTAGAACAGAATTCTACTTCACCTGTATATTTCTGAAGCAAAAAACCTCAACCAACTGGAAAGATTTAAAAATGACTTGTCTGACTTTAGTCGATAAAACAAAACACGTGAGTCTCTGAAGAAAACTGCACGATGAGGGCATTGGTCACATTCAATGTATGCAGGAGTTTTATCTCCAGAATCTGGGGAAGCTGACAGAAAGATAACAGGATAATTTCAGGGCTCTGTCAAAACTGGAGTTGTTAAGGGCAGGGTCAATTCCAAATGTCACCAGCTCTTTATGCAACAAGCACCACTGCAGTTCTAAGATAAAAAACACTCCCAGCTCAAAGACTTTGCAAGTTGATATTATCACTATCAGAAAAATCACTTTAGAGCTTAGCAAGTAATGAAACACCTTTCAAAAGCAACTTAAGAAGAGAGGAGGTAATAGCAGGGAAAACAACTTTGCTTCGCAGGAAGGATGCTGCTTTCAATAGAACAAACGGCAAACCAAACCAAACCCTATTGCACAGAGAATGACCTTTAAGGGAGTCTAACCTTAGTTCAGTATAAAGGAAATTAAAGTCTGTGGTACTGATGCAGACATAGTCAAGAGCATCTTGTGCTGGCAGCAAGAATCCCCATTGCTGCTTTTCTTTTGACCTTTTGCATCTAGTAGAAGAGAGGGAAGAGAAGGGAGGCCATCTGGATTTGCTGCAGACAAGATGCCTGTTAATATACATCAGGTCCCAGCCAGTGAATTTAAAGAAACCTCATGATAGTCATGATAAGTACAAACCTGTACTGCCAATACCAGTTCACCAGGTGAGGCATATACTTTGCATATACTCCCCATTCTCAATCATTTGCTCATTGTCTACAGGGGAAATCAGATTTCACATACGTTTGCCCTTTAGTTACTAGAGGAGCAGACTGGCTGTCTTTTCCTTTTTCCCCAAGTCACTGGAATAGCAGCCTTTCTAAGCCTGTTTCTCTAACAAACTTGTTCTTTCATCTCTCAATATGACATTTGTCCAAAATGCTGTCTGTCAACATCAACACAGGAGGGGAAGCTCTGGCAGAAGAGAAGATCCCTACCCCCAACCAGTTCATCACCTATTGCAGTTTACCCTCTTCCTCAAAATGTGTGCTCTGGACAACTCCTAATCTCATGCAAATGTCTTCTCCTTTCACACTTCAGTCTGTGTGAAACACTACCATAGCCTATCTGCTCAAATAAATCCTTTCCATTAATAACTTGATAATCCTATAGGAAACAGTAGTTATGAGGAAGAGAAAGAAAGTTTCGAATGTTTACAAGATAGTTGTGATCAGTAAGAATTCCAGGTCAACATCCCAAAGAAACTCACAAAGGATACATCCCTAGAGAACCTGATCCTCATCCACTGTATTTCCTATAATGAGCACCTGCCTTGAAGACTGCTAGGATAACGTAAACTACCTGCTACACAGAACAATTCCACTGAAACATATTTATCTGAGTGGTGTAACACCTAACAGAGACTTTGGATGCTGCTAAAATAAGAAGGTTACTACAGCCACAGAACCACTGACACTCTCCTCACACAGTCATGATACCTTTATAATTGTCTGTGATACTGTTGACGAACTCAGCAATACCCATGCTGCTCAAGCAGTCTGAGAGCAAAGCACGTCTGCACTGTAGGGGGCACATTGGGTTATAGCTAGAAACTTGCTCAGTCGTTCAAACACATCAAGAAATCTCTCCCCAGTTAGACCTCAGGGTGCACAGGAAGTGGGTACGTGACTTGTCAAGAGCACTTAGAGCCTCCAATGGGTTTAAAATAAACTGTCTTGTACATTCTTGCAGATAAAAATATACCTTTGCTTTGTAACTCCCATTTCACTCAGTGATTTGTTGTTCTCTCCAGTCTCCTAATCACAAAAGTCTTCTTTGTGGGATGTGTTTATGTAAACCTAGATATGTGTCCATGGCCTAATCTTCACATTTTCATTTTCAGCACTCTACAGCACATTCCACAAATGCAACGAATTCCCAGCTTTAAACAAGTGCTCTGTTAGATTTTGTGAAGCCGTGCAAGGAAACCCAATGCTGAGGGTTATCTGTCCTGCTGGAAACCCAACACTGATGATTATCTGTCCTGCTGCACTTTGTAAGCTTATATAGCTAAAGCAACTTGTGATTTCTTCTGCCTACAGAATACATGACTCTTCAGAACATCACACTGTTCAGAAGGAGGAAGTAATCTTCTCTTTTCCCACCCTGCCCTGGCTTTGGCAACATGAATGTCTCCAAAGACTTTTCCTTGCTAAAATTTACTTACTCAACAAAGGTAAGTAAAATAACAAAGGCAAATAACTTAAGTACAGTTATTTCTTGTCTCTAAAGAAAAAGGTGTTCATGAAGGACCCTGCCACAAGCAACGTAACCCAGCCACTCTAGATAGCATATAGAATTAAGAGAGCATTAACGCTAAGGGACCTTCGGGAGCATCATATATTTCTCTCAAACATACCGATCATTATGGATTTTCTTAATTTAAAAATGAAATGCAGCAGACAACACCAGTAATAATTACCTCTATGATAATGCCATAACCCATTTTATTGCTCTGAAAGTCAAATATATTTATTAAATTTGCATAAATTACAATACTATTAAACTCTAATTTAAGTGATACCGTGTAAATGCGAGACTGGGCCTCTATGCTAGTGTGTTGTAGCAGATAGGATGTAATTTGTATTTGTACGGTGACTACTTTCAGTTTATTCCATAACAACATAACTTAAGAGTCAAAATATAGTAAGCCATTAACTGAGTAGCACCAACACCATAAAACCAGCCTTCTGTAAAGTAAATAGGGATGAGGCAGCCTTATCTCTTGTTGCTTAAATAAAGTTTTCTTAAGGAGACAGTTTTAATCTCACTCGACTCCAGATTTTGTTCAACAATATTTAACAAAGCCAGTACTACCAAGAGACACATACACTATGCAGAAATGAAATCATTTATAGGAGTAAGTTATATGGCACATTTTTCAACATCAGTGATTGCTGACAGGCTTGTTTACTGCTCACTAATAAAATATAGAGGTATCCTGCTGGATACTACCAGTGTTCCTTGTTTACTTTTCCTTCCAATTACTGTAATTGACCTATAACTCACTGGAGTTGCGGGCATTTATTCTGAACTTTGCACAGAACGCAGCAACAATCCTTCAGCGCGGCAGCTAAATATGTCAGGATTAACGTTCTGCTAAATATTCCAGCAGGAATGACACCGCTGCGGTAAGCCTTATGAGAGGTTTTATGCAATTTGTGGATGCTGATCAGATCTGGGATGATATAAAGGGTAAGGAAAGGTCTGGCACAAATCTGTCTTTATCTCTCTAAGCTGAAAATAAAAAGCCTACCAAACCTCAAAGTCTGGTCTGAGAAAGAATTATGTAATAAGCCTGGTATGTTTTTATAGGCTCTTCACATTAGAAGTCAAGCAAAACACCAGTAACTTAAAGTAGTTCTACTCAGTAGCAGGGAAACACCACCTCAGGATAATCAGATTGTTAGTTTCATCATGCAGAGAAGCTTTTCCACCTCTGCTTTCTAGAAAGCTTGTCACTATCTGGGAACTTCAACATTAATTCCAGGCTTTCAGAAATTGCTAGGGTTTTTTTTGTAAGCACCTGATAAACGCTCAGACAAGTAACTGCAGGTGAGATTCCGCCTTGAAAATCCAAACTCATTTTAAGCACAGGGGAAAAAAGTACTCTCAGTACTAGATCTTGTGTAGCAGACTACAGAGCTGTTGGGCAACAGCCTCCAAAGCTCGATACAACTACAAACCTCTTCCAAACCTGTATTACCAAACACCCACATCACCTCCTGCAAACCCCTGACAATTTAGTAGCTGCCTCAAATTGTCTTTCAAAGCAGTTTTCTCCTTTTTACATAGCGATGGAATAAACACAAACTCTTCTAATTCAGTAATCAGGACAGATAATTACATCCCCTTAATTGTTTTCTTTTTCCAGCTTAGGTTCAAGTTGATGGGAGATGGTAAAATTAGTCCACGAGCCATCTGAAGTTTGCCGCTTGCTGATTAAAGCCGTAATTGATTCCGAATGCTTTACAAATCAATCTCTGGATTACTGCAGGATCGTGGTGGCATACTGTAAGAGGAAAAACCTAATTCACACACATGCTTCCCTTGTGAATGAGAATCACATTCCCATAAATCCTTAACTGCAGGAACAACTGGGTTATGTTGTTTTCAAAACTCACTATTTGCTAAAATCAGAGCATAAAGGCAAAATAAGAATTACTTACAAGAGTAACCTGCTGTGATTTAGACAGGATTCTTATTCTTCCCTAAGCTTACTTTGACATTTCTGAAGGGACTGCATGCAATATATTCTTGGGGAGGGGGAAGAAATATGTATGTATATTAATAAAGAAAACCCCAAAACCTGTCCCCATCTTCTGCAAAGCTCATAAAACTGGGATTACAGCCTGGTGGAAGGAATGCATTCAAACCCATATGTATTCCTGTGATTCAGTGCACTCCTTCCCTGAATCAGGATCTGCACTTCCCTTTGAGACTTTTATAGTACCTATCATGCAGTTTTGGTGAGCTCTGCATATTTTCAGAGGCTGTTACCCAGGATTCCTTACTGAATCATGGATTTTAAAGTTCCTGTGGTGATCAAGCATGAAAAGGAGATATATCTTACATTGTTCTGAAGGTCTTGTCAAAAGGAACAAGTCTGGCTCTAAAGGCAAGCCCCCTCCTTTCATACTGCTGAGTTTGCAAAGGATAGAATGAGTATAAGACAACTGTGATGCAAGCCTCTCTGCCTTTTGAATTGATTGCTCAATTCAGCTCACCTTTACCTCATGCTAACCACAAACCCACTGTGGTTAAGGATCTGGAGACCATATAAACCATACCACTGAACCCTTAAAGAAAAAGGGGGCTTCTGCCCTATTTCAAAAGCTGGTTTTATAAAGTGTCCTATTCCTTACAACACGCAGTCTATAATAACTGTATTCCCCCCCATCCTGTTTTTTAATACCTATGTCAGAAAAACATAACGGGATGCTAAAATGAGCTATATTTCAGAGCCAGTTAATTATAGGCCAATGTTTTTCCAGCCACCACTTCTTCTGGTGTCCAAAGGGTCACCAGCACAGGCAGGTTTGCTGCTTGCACTCCTTCACAAACCTTCCTGTAAGTCCCACAGCTTACGCTGCACCACAAACGTTAAATTTACTTATGAAAATGGTTAATAAAAGATATGACTGACAAACTTTTACCTCGCTAATATCACATAAGGTAAACCATATACATTTCTGATTTGTATTTTAACAATGCCACCCAGTTGAAGTATAACAAACCCAGTATCTTCAGCACTAACACACAAATGAGATTTGCACTTTCCGTTCCACTGGGATACTGTGGCATGAAGCATGTGTAAATACCGAGAAGTCATCAAGGTTGCTTGTGGCATTACAAAGAGAAGCTCAAGTACCTGATTCACACAAAACTAAACCAGGATAATCGACTCATTAAACCCCAGTCTTTTAAAGACCATTGCAATAAAGTGCTGTCAGCTGACTTCATAAACCTCTACTTTAAACACAGTCTCCTTTTCTAGGAAAGAACCTTATTGCTTTAAAAGTAGCAAAATACAGCTCTGAAAAGAAGTTGCCTTAAAGAAACAGTGCTTGCAAAGGCTGACAGGAAAACAGCTTGGTCGTTATTCACAGTAAACCCAGAACTTGTATGTTTTATGTTTCACAATGCGGAAATATTTTGACAAAATTAAAAACACCTCCTCTGGTATGTAAAGAATTAATGAAGACAAACACTATCTACCTGCATCTGCCAGCCATAAACACTAGATAAGCTGTTATTTCATCCCTCTCCTTTGTGAGCACATACGCTACAGCATCTCGTGCTGCCACGCTAGTCAGAGGTCCGTCACTTCTTCCATTACAAACACCCTTTGAAGACATTTCTAACAATCTGGTAAAGAAGACTTACCTGAGAAATTATCAAATTACATTGCTCTTTCCATCTTTAAACCATGGAAAAAGTCCTCATCAAGTAGCCCAGCTAACTGTTCCCGTGGCACTGAAACTGGCATGGTATCGACACTACAAGCTCCAACCAAAATACATAACCATCCCATCTGCAAAATAAACTCTGCATCATACTCAAGATAGGAATTGAGCAGTCACTACTCTGCAGTCCAAAAAGGTCTGCCCGATTCCGTAACATTTCTCCTCATTAGCCTATGAAGTGCATATTGCCTTCTTCATTGATGAACATACCACATCTGTCAGGTACAATTGAGTCGAAGGCAGTCTTCCTCTCCTCGTCACATCTAATGCAAGTCTTTGTGCTTGCTGATGACACAGCCAATTGTACCAGTTTTCAAGGGTTCCCTCACAGTTGCAACATGCCATATTGATCATCTATTAAACAGTAATCAATATCCTTTCTAAAAAGCAAAGTGGCAACTGACAATCCAAGTCTATCAAGATGCTTTCAATTTTAAACAGCCTGCCACATTTACTGTGCTTATAGTTGGTACAAGACACTTGAAGAGTTAAAATTCACATTTTGAGGGTGGAAAAACATAATATTGTCATATTCTAAATCACTGCTTCTTTCAGTAGAAAAAAAAATGATCCTTTTTTTTAGTTCCTTATAGCTTCTTGAGTATTTTCTATTTGCATTACAAGGTGGAACTCATCTTTTCACAGTTAAAGGGAAGCGCTTTACCTTTGAACATTTGTTTAGATCATCTCTCCCTTAAAACCACGCCTGTTGCACTGATTAGCAATGAACCAATAATAAATGGTCCTTTCCAAGCCTAATCATTCTATGATACCTTTTAAAACACTTGCATGGTACAAACGTTTTTCTCAAGGAAGCTATAGACCAGTTCCTAAACCACTGTGGTCAGAGATAAGTGTTACGATACTGGTGTAAACTGAATTCACTATTAAATTTACCAAGGGAACATCCACAAGTAAAAGAATCTTAATTTAGATGAAGAAATCAATGTGCAGTGTAACTGCTAACATTACAATGACCACAAAATTCAGCTCAGCAGAAATATTATCTGAAGGGGAAAGAGATCCTCAAATGAGTAAGCAAATGAACCCGTCACACCAAAGTTACTAAACAATAACTGCAAAACATGCTTATATGAATCTTCACAATAAATCCCACAGTGCTGTACAGTTTAAGAGCAGATCAGATAGGTCAGCATGAAGCTTAAGATCAGTACAATAATAACATGTTGAAATATAAGCAACCATACAAAATGATTTTATATGAAAGCATGAAATTAATCCAGAAGTGATGAGTCTCTAATCACAATATGCACAAGAAGAAACCCTCAGGCTCTAAGTTCACAAGCTGTGTAGACACATGTGAAAGCTCTTTGCACTTGCATTAAAATACACACGTAAGTAAGCAAGGCTTAAAATGAAGACATTCATTTTTGAGTTTTCTCTACCTTTATCTTTGTTTGCATCTGAAGTTCCCACTTTAAATTATGGAACAAAATGAACCTCACATTTTTCAGCTATAAAGATTCCCACATAACCTTTGCTTTGTGACATAAAGATCACCAAATGAAATTAAGTCACTCCGCAGTATTTCTTGGCCTTGTTCCAGGGCTATGTGGAAAGGAACATTTGTCATAATCACTTACAATTGGAAAAGAACAGGAAAAGATCACTGTTAATGACACAGCATCACACTGCACAGGGAACTTTGCAGACCTGTCACTGCTCAACGACGACAGCAATGGACCTGGGATAATGCTCTATATAAAAGAGTGAGATGCAGTAAGTTTTCTGCACAATGCAATTTACAGCCTAAAAAGGCAGCAGTTTAGTTCCACCACATTTTATACAATAAGTCCACTTGACTTATTTTGCTTCTTCCAGTTTTTGGTGTTGATTGATTGATTGGTGGGGGGGTTGATTGAGCATAGCATGCCTGCCAGATCCTCCCTTATGCAATTATCCTCAGCATATTCCCTTTTCAATTTCATGGGCCTTTTTAGATAGCTTTTACAGACTTGATTTAACATTCATAATCACCTTGAAAAGGCCATCTGCAATTTTAATCACTCGCTACCAATTACTTTCTTTAATAGCTATGACAGTATCACTCACAGAGATCTGAAAGATCCACAAGGATAGCTGAAGGCAGCACTGGGAGAGCAGTTTCTTTCCCACCTTTTATAGAAGATACAACATCATCAGCTTCTTAAGCCTTCACTGTCTTTACTAAGCCAGGTTTCTGAGCATGTGGCTTTGCAGAATGGACTGAAATAGAGCCAACGTGGAGTAAATAAGCAAGCTTTTCGTTTTATCCCTCCTCAGTGCATAATAAGTGGGGAGTAAAGAGAACCACCAAACACAACTTCCCTTTCCTTCTTCATGCAATGCACTGTTCACGGCAGTACAACAGCAGTAAGTTTCCCATTCTCAGTCTGCAAACGTATTTATTAGCAAACGTAGCTGGACAAATGTAATAGCAAGCCTGCAGAAACAGGGCCTTAGAGACCAGGACATTGTGTTCACCTTCCTGGCTGTGCTATTCCTTCATTTTTATCTCACGAAGCTTGCAGCCCTTTAAAAATACACTGTTCAACAGCAATATTCTCCCAGATCATATGAGTTGCAGCTTTGTTCCCACATTCCTTAGCTAAACTGATTTATCCACCATAAAAAGGCACAGTTTGGGATTACGGATTGTTTTTAAGGGGCTTAAAAGTGGAGACAACAGTTTGCACATGAAAAGAAATCAACATTTCTACCACCTGACAGCACAGTCTGTAGGGGAGTGTGGGGGAATCAGAACTTGGATTACTCTGATGTTGAACCGGTCCCCGGAGGCAAATGACAATATGTGAAACGGAGCAGTACAAAACCAAGGGATAACGAATGCCCTGGATTGGCAATTTACAGCTCCCACGGTACAACCAAGTGGACAAGAAATCGATGCAGCTTTTACATACATCAGGTGAAGCGACCCAAGTTGCAGTCAAGCTCAACTTTCTCTTCCTACTACAAACAGGGTAGGAAGTTCCAATTATTCTGTATTACTTCTAAATTCTCTGCAAGTCCTTCCTAAACCCTAAAAAGATTTCCAATTCTAATTTTTTGTTCAAATTTGGGCAAAAACTGGTTATCTGATTTAAAAAACAACCCAAACCCAGTTGGGCAGTGCATGGATAACTTTCATCTTGCCTACTGAACAACCAAATCTAATACCTTACCATTGTGTATCTATGGAAAGGATAATATGTAAAGCTTTCCAGATGACCTTGAATCTTGCATGTCCTGACTCCCCAGTAGTTAAGTGGTGGCTGCAATCACTGTTCATACACAGGGCTACTGTCTGCACTTTCAGCATTAGGCAAATCTATCTGCCAGAATGATGAGATAGACACATGAGGGGTTTCCATCCGCATTCCATTTTCCTGTTCTGTGACGTACATTGAGAAGAAATTAAAAACATCTTTAATATGAAGAGCTTTAGAAATGATAACCCTGAAGCAATAATGTCTTTGTGCAAGCTTGAGATGAAAATTGGCTTTTGTAAATATGCTGGGGAGGCAGTTCTGCCACATAGACATATAGCATGTGTAATACAATCTTAAGGATAGGTTTAGGTTTTTGCAGTAACTGAGTTATTCTATTAAACATCTGTTTTGAGCATATTTATTATTCCTTATGTTTATTGTTTATAAGGCAGTTCAAGCTTGCCTGATACAATGATGATTTAAGGAACACGATCAAACAGCTCCTAAATTACCCATTTTCTAACCTGAATAGTGAGTCCTGCTTCTATCACTAAAAATACATCCAACTGGGTAAAGATAGGAAACAAAGGAAAGGATTTCAAGTCAGCTCCTTAGAATACTCCAGCAGTATGGCACAGCAGAACAGGGCTCAAGAGCTCAAAAGGTGACGTTCAAAAGAGGTAAACTGGTACGCGAGTCTCTAGTAGCTCTTTCTTCTAAAGCTTCAGAATCATGATACTCACACAAATGGAAAGACAAAGCACTTCCCAAATGCCTACAGATCACTGTGCTTGTGTCTCCTCTGCAAGTTTTTAGAAAGTGTGATTTACCTTGGGTATACAGGATAAAGAAGGATCCTTCGATGTCGGCTCTTCCTATCATTGTGAAGCAGAATTCACCAAGCGTTGGATTGTTCACCCACTAATAAGGAACGTGAGCTGGGTTTAGACCGTCGTGAGACAGGTTAGTTTTACCCTACTGATGATGTGTTGTTGCAATAGTAATCCTACTCAGTACGAGTGGAACCGCAGGTTCAGACCCCTGGTGTGTGCGCTTGGCTGAGGAGCCATGGGCGCAAGGCTACCATCTGCAGGCTTATGACTGAACGCCTCTAAGAGCCCGCCTAGATGCTTGTTGTGCTACTGCGTCATTGGTCGCTTGTGTTTGACCCAGGAGATGACAGTCTTGTTCAGAATGCATGGTTAAAGGTCTTTCCGAATCTTCGTTAGTGAAGTCAGGCCTTCTTACAGGAGAAGGAAAACTCCCTTGAAACCCAGGCAGATGGAGCTCATCTAGCCTTGTATGGTCTTCCATCAGAGAAGGACACTCTTACAAAACCTACGACCTGTAGACTTTGCTGTCACCGTCCTAGCTAACTAGGCCATGGCGGTTAAACCTCAGGTTTAAAGGGTGGGGCCAGTTCTGCGCAACCCACTGCGCAGGCTGGAAGCGCTCACTGTCACTCATCTGTATGGACGGGCGAGGGTCTAAACAGTAGGTGACAAGGCGCATGGGAAGCTGCAGATTCAACGCTGCATGTGGGTGGACCAGCACATGGGTAGCTCAAATTGGATCAGGAGTTGGCAGTCGTGGTCAGACACTTCCCGATTGCCTAAGCAGCCTTTTTTCCAATCAGATTTGGATATCCCACTTGCCCTTGGTCATCGTGCTTGTAGTAAGCGTGGTTAAAGCCCTTCCCAAATCGTCACTCACGAAGCCAATCCATCAATCACAGGACAAAGAAATAAACACTTCCAGAGAAAGAGACTGTTTGCCAGTCCTGCAGTCCCAGCAAGTGGCCAACATAGGATGGTGCTTGATTTCAGTCTGCTGAGGTTTATTTCTTCTATCATTGCTACGATGTGATTTATCTCTACAGCAACATTTTCGTGGCAGAATGCAGTGAAGTTGGAATTGGACCTTCAGGTTCACCATTTTTGCCCATGAAAGAAGATTCAATGTTGAGTAACCAACATCATGTTTTTACATCTGATCAAAACAATGTTTATTTCAGCAGTTCCCTTTCACCTTACTCCATTCTAGCGTATTAGTACAAGACTGAAGAAAAACACTGATCAAAAATGATACTTTCTTTGTGGCATCTGAAGTATTGTTTAAAACCCTGCAGGTGAAGCAGCGAGACTGAGCAATACTTTGCCGACCAGAAAAGTTTCCTGGCATTTCTCTTATGTTGGTCTTCCAACAAATCACCGCAGTTTGCTCAAGATGGCATTTCCTGGCTGGCATGTATAATTGATGTATGTCACATTTTATAAAGCGATTGAAAAGTAAATTCAATTTTCTCTTTTCCTTCTTTGTGTCCTCTAAGAATCTCTTATCTTCACATATCAATTACAGAGCAGTGACAGAGATAGGATACAAATCACTGCGATGAATGTAATAGCAAAAGTGATTAGAGATAGGAAGAGATTAATTGCATGTGTCAGATATAAATAAAGGGTTTAGGAGACAACCCAGCATTTTGAGAGTACGTGTGCATGTATTCCAGATCTCTTCCAGGCACACAACCCCAAACCTTACATAAACAGACAAGTGTAGCATGAAGCTGTGTTAAAGTAACTGTTTAGATCATAGAAACATAAGCATTTGCCATTTTTTTCAGAGCTGTATGCACAATGTATGCACATATGCCAAAGGAATGTACCCTCAACTCGGGTGCACTTCCTGAACTTCAACCAGCTAGCGATGAGTCCCCGTAACAATCGCGTTGCGGTGTTGCTGTTGGGAGGAAAGGAACTATTTTTTCCATACACCACATACTTAAAGCTGTATTAAATTTATCGATGCGACACAATGAAAAGTGCCAGATATTTAAATATGCTTTATGCTGATTTTGGAGGTTTTAAGTTTGCTGTAATAGTAAGAATGAAAAAAATCTCATAGAAAGTTTATTTTAGTATCTTTCCATTGTAAAAACCTGCTAGCAGAGGACACACTACTTGCCTGGGATAGGGGCTGTAGCAGATGCAAGAGTGCACCATGTGTGGCAGTAATAACCAAAAATAGCTCAGGGGAAGAAGAAATTGGAGACCAACCAATATTCCTATGTATCAGGAAGATCACTGATAGAATGCTTTGGCAAAGCCAAAGAAAAGCTCATGGTACCGCAGAGGTTTCTTGGCTCCTCTTTATTACTCCTGTAGTTGAGCAATCCTTCTGTATCACTGTGGTTAAAGTGAGGAAAGTTTTCCTCTAAGGCCAAGACAGGTAGAGAATTCTGAAGAAGATCTTGGCTGGAGCTTTAAGAAAAAAGGCAAAAGGCCCAACAATGGAAGCTCGAGTCTAAGAATGCTGATAAATCCTGAACACCTCTGTTAGTCCTTTATAATGCGTGTAAAAATGATTCAACACTGCAATACAGTATCCTTTTTGCAGCAGATAACAAGGTAAACCATTAAGAATATCAGCCTCCACAGGAATCCCTAGCTCTGGATAAAGCTTAAACTAACAGTTGTTCCAACATATCAAAACCAAATCTTCAGCACTAACTCAGTTTAGTCCTTTTTGTTATAGCTGTGATTGTTACTAAAATGCATTTGACTTAAACAAAGACATATTTACCTATCTCAAAAGCACAGTGAAGTTGTACTCAATCTGTTCTCACAATAAGAAAAAACAAAGATCCCCATTTCAATATTTATGCCCTTTAGTATTAGAGCAGATCGGAGCTAGGACTGTACAAAAAGCATTAAGTCAGCATTTTGTCAGGATATTAAGGATGGTGTTTACACAGAATTTATTCTTAAGGTTCAATTTCAAATCCCAAACACTTCCACAGACTCCTTTAAATTAACATTATGGATTGCAAAAGAGTAAGTGACCATCAAAGTGAGAGTCACACCTTTGCTCTTGAGCCACACATGACACAGCACTAGGGTATCCTTTCTGGAAATTCTTCTTGACAAAGGGAAAGCAAAACCTGCCTAGAAAATGGGAAAGAAATGTTCTTACTTGGAAGAGTGATTTAAAGCCAGTCCACAGAGGGCTGAGCTGTGCTGCCTTTGACTTCACCCTTACTTGGACAGAACCGCAGGCAATCACAATTATAGAATCAAAGAATGGTTTGGGTTGGAAAGGACCTTAAGATCATTCAGTTCCAACCCCCCTGCCATGGGCAGGGACACCTCACACTAAACCATGGCACCCAAGGCTCTGTCCAACCTGGCCTTGAGCATCGCCAGGGATGGAGAATTCACAGCTTCCTTGGGCAACCCATTCCAGTGCCTCACCAGCCTCACAGGAAAGAACTTCCTCCTTATAGCCAATCTAAACTTCCCCTGTTTAAGTTTTAACCCTTTACCCCTTGTCCTGTCACTACAGTCCCTACCACTACTGTCCCAATTGTGGCACAGAAATACAATTTCATTTCATTTCATTCCACAGTCCTTCCTACCCCACCAAAGAAAAAGCAGCATCATTGAAGCACTAATTTCAGCTCAGCAGCACTGACCCAGGGAGGCTAAGTGAAGCGAATTCCCTTGGCATGAACTAAGAACAGTTTGACAAGTTTACAGAGCCTGTGTGAATTTGCCCTCATAATAGGAATACCTGCACCCTGGGGGTGCCAGCCCATTCCGGTTCCTTTTTTTTCCTGCCTGTACCTGAAAGCTGGAGCTAGCTATGAAAAATTCATGCAGCAGGAAGCTCCAAACTTATCCTCAACATCCGCTGACTCGAACAAACCTTGATGGTTAATACAAAAAAACTGCATTAGTGAAATGCTCTCTTCCAGAAAAGATGATGTCTGCTCAGAAACTCCTTAACAAACCTGAGAGAAGGATGCTAAAGTGATATTCTACTAAATACACTGACAGGTAACATGGCGTTTTTTTCCCCCACTTCCTTTCCATAAGACAAAAAGGACAGCTCGTTTTTACAGACACTGAAAGTGACCTGAGCATCCTGTGCTATCGTAAGAACCTTTCTTTAGATTGGAAAACCAACAAAATTTCCGTGCAAAACCAGTACCTTGCAAGTGTGAAATGAGACTCCCCTTCTGTGACATTTATGCTTTGATGCATTCAATGGAAGAACAAAACAGACGCCAAATGAGACAAACACAACTTATTTATCCTTACGTCAATGTTTGCTGTAACAGAACAGTTGCAAGTAGAAGCTGGGCAGAACGTGACACATTCCTATTTTAAACTAATTGCAAAGCAGTCAAGCCAGAAGTTTAATTTTCAGTCCCCGACTTATTTTTTCACTTCTTTTTCTTAAGCATTGCCAATGCCCAAGGGGAAGATTTATCTTTGTTAAATGATAATTGCCTTTATCATCCTTGATTCCTCAAAAACGCTGGCTGGCGAGGTTTGGGAAACTTTCATCAATCTTGTTTGCTGCTTTCACAAAGACTGCATCAGAAAGAGACATCAGTCTGCAAAACGCTCTGTATCCGCTGGTGTTATGAGGAGATCTCGAGACTGCCTAATTTACTAACAAATCCATTCAAGTGACATGCATCTTAATATTTCACAGCTTAACGAGAAGGTCCAGCAGCAAGGCCCTGAATTGCTGTTCCAGCCGATTAGCGCTGCAAAACCAATTGAAGCAGGAGCATCTGAGCTGTCACAACAGCTTACGCGTACCCACCTTCTGCAAACCTGCCATTTAAATCATTTACTGCAGGACACTTCCAATTTTTTCCATAAAATACTTCAACTAAACTCAGAAAGATCAGTACGTGCTGGGAAAAGTTTCCAACACAGGGCCAACAGTGTTGCATGGAAGTTAATAACAGAAAAATCTCAACAGGGCTTTTCAGACTTCTAAAGTGGCACCAGAATCTCGCCGTGTCATGTTAGAAAGTAACAAGGACACACACTGAGTTCATTGGGGTACATACTTCAGTCAGCTCCTTGTAGTAATAAAAAGAGAAGGAAGCCACTTCTTAAACTCTTGACTTATATACTAGAAATCCTTATGGTTTCAGTACCAACCTCTTAACACCCCTGCTCCCCTTTTCCTTAAAAAAAAAAAGGGAGTAAGGGTTTTATGATGGCCTTAATTTAATGAACACTCGATCTTTCCATGTCCTGCCAACACTGGTGAGATCAAAAGCATGTCACTTCATCCCCCTGACTGGCTTTAGGAAGAGATCGGACCATCTGTGCTGCAGTGTATGGCAGGAGAACGGGCACAAAAGAACACGTCTGAAGACCACAGGATCCATTTAAGAGATTGCCATCAAATCTATTGTTGGCCAGACAGAAATTGGGAAGAACATTAAGGATTTCTCACTTGTTTATTGAAAAACAGCATTTACATCTAAGAAGCTTGTGACAACTCAGTGAGAGATCCGTTCTCACACCTTTCTGGTTAAATCAGGAAGTTCCAGTGATGGAGTTAATACTGAACTCCTCCAAAACAGTAATAGTGACTTTTAAACAGGGAGTGATGTATTAGCCTCAAAAAGCAAACTGAGTTTTGTTCCTACTTCTGTTGCCAAATTCCCGACTTCCAGACTTCCCAATTTTCCTAGCCAGAATTCTGTGTTATTTACATGAAAGCTTGGACATATGGTTAAATAATGAAAAAAAAAAAAGCCAAGATTTCCATTAGTGCAGCATACAGTTAAAATGATTTTAAGACATTTTAAATTAGAACTAATCTATGACATCTCATACTAATATCAGACGTGACGTTATTCCTATTATTCTGCCTGTTGGTCATCATTTCATGGAGCCTGTCACCTCAGAGATGATCTAATCCTCTTGAAATCAGTGGAAACACATCCGCTTGAAAGACATGATCACTGTTTTCAAGCATGGTTGGACTGGACCTCGTGCCGAGACCTGGACTTTCACATTAAGAAACATGATTTTAGAGGGCAGGCTCAGAGAACACCAGCGTTTAACCGAGCCAGGGACTTGGCTGTTAGGGAGAAACACTCATCAGTATTTGGGTCTTACCACAGAGTGACCATATCTACCAGCTAATACATCTTCCTGTGCAAAGTGTATTTAAGGAATGAACCATCCCAGTAATGTGCACTGGGTGTGTATCTTAGAAGCCCAATATGTCCTAAAGGTCTGTTAACCCTCATGAAACCCAGGCCCTCTCATGCCTTCACTTTCAATGCCTGACCAACCTCCAAACGTATTGAAAAGCAAACCCAAACACGGCAGACCCACAGAGACAAGCCAGAAGGCTTCTTTTTGAAGCTGTTTTCCGACTTCTGTATGTTATGCTTGTAATCAGGGGCCACGGGTGGATGTAAGACTTCACGCTGCTTGGGACTCAATGAACTGTGGGTTAGGCTGTCAAGAAACAGAATGTCTTTACCTTTACTCAGAGCTCTACTGGAGAATTCATTGCGATCCGGGCTTTCAGAGCGTTTTTGATACATGTTCAACATCCTCAGATCTTATGCAACATGTATCAAATATAGTTATTAATTGAAGGACAGTTTAGTGTCTTTTCCAAGTGTCTCTCAAACTCCATTTACTTTTCGCCACAATTCAACATTGACTTTAATCGGCAATATTTTTCAACCTAGTTGATTCTATGATTCTACACAAGGCCCCATAACTCATCCTCTGCTTAGCTCAGGGCTATACCTTTCTCTTTCTGTCATTCCCGTGTTTCAGACCAGAACAGGACAGATTACAGCCTTCTGAAAACCCTTTCCTACAGGCTGAAGCAAGCTTGACACCGATATCCTTCAAGGACTAACAAGCTCTGCATATCTAATACTGCCCTCAGTGGATGACTGCCCTGGGAATTATCCACAGGTTTTGTTTTGCTTTTGCCCTCAGCTGAAAGTGGCAATATGCATGCTGAGTCATGTAGCAAGGTTGTACTCAATAATTAATATATAATCCACTTACACAGAAATTGGATACTCCACTTTACTTGGGGTTTATTTGATTTTGATTAAACTGTTTAAGTTTCACAATGTCCTAATGCAAAACGACAAGCGCCATCACTCTCACCACCTTGCTGAATGACAACAAGTGGTATCCATACCTGCATGTACCTTTAATGATCTGTTTCACACATGTTTCTTCTTCAGATCAAAGATCAGACTGACCACAGGATCACAGAATAGTTAGGGCTGGAAAGGACCTTAAGATCATCTACTTCCAACCCCCCTGCCATGGGTAGGAACACCTCACACTACACCATGTTAGTCACTTTCTTTACAGGTGCTGTAACTCCTTACAGCCAGCGCCTTTCTTCCACATACACACAGCACTACTAATCCAAGATATCAACATACCAATTCAAAAACCTCATTGGCTAATATTCATTTCAACATTTTTGGCTTTCATTCTTCATCTTCCTTTACCAATTTAATCTTCCCTGGTTTTCATGTTCCAGGGAGACTTTGCATTCATGCTGTCAAATCTGTACACATTTTGAAGTGTTTTCTATTCCATATGCCCGTATTACCTTCTGCTTTGCATAGCGCTCGTTATGCATGCATGATCACAGACTATTTCTAGCATTAATTAGGATACGAAATTAAAGTTGTAAGTACATTATTGGTCACAATACAAGCAATATGAATTTGCTTTAAAAATGAAATTACTAAAGTGTTAAACCTATTTAATAGTGTCACAAATAATAATGTTCACAATCTACGTGCCACAGTACAGCCAGAGTTCACAAGTGGCTTTGGAATATTATTTCCACTTCAGAAAGATACACATAGAACCCCCCGAGAAGTTCATTTAGCTTATAAACGTATCTGGAAGAAGACACAGGTTTGTTTCTTCTGCTGGCTATAGAAGCCATGCAGCTTCTCTGACCCTGATCCCACTAACAGGGCTTCCATTGCTTAAGAACAGCATTCCTTGAAAACCGATTAGGAATTTTAGCAGGAAAATCATATTTGCATTGAAATTAAATGTTTCACAGGGACATAATGTTTTTGATGAACTTCTACAAACAGAATCATATTTCCAAAAGCAATATGCCAGGTACCCTGACTAGAAAACAGGCTGGACAGGGCTTGGAGCAACCTGGTCTAGTGGAAGGTATCCCTACCTGTGCAACCCAGGGGGGTTGGAACTAGATGAGGTTTAGGGTCTCTTCCAACCCAAACCATTCCATCATTCTATGATCTTCTAGAAGACCAAACCATAAGAGCAGCCTGTCAGTAAAGCTGCCAGTGTCAACAATTTATCCAGCCATTTCTTCCTTGTTTCTACAAATCAAACCCAGACACATTCACACAACAGACTAACATATTCCCTGTCTCAGTGCTACAATAAAAACACCGTGACCTAATGCACTCAGAAAAGGAGCAAATCCATTCTACATGTTTGGAATGTTAATTTTCTCTACAAACACATTTACTAAATGTTTTACAAGAGTTTAGACACGCGTCTTTTTACTGAACATGCACCTTAGTTTATTTAATGGGCAGTCATCTTGCAACCCCGTTGCTCTGCTGCCTCCCCCTCCTCTTTGCTATCAAATCTACTCAGAGTACCTCTGTAATGGGAGGTGTTAATACAATTTGCGCAATGTAAAATAATAAGTAGTAACAATGAGATGCATGTTCCCTGGGCCTCTGTGATAACTCCAGGTAAAAACAATGCCATAGACTGGGAATAGGCTCATAAATAAATGTGCACTCAGAAGAGTGACTTGTTTACTTACACACAATGGAAAACAATACATTATAAACCCCTGCATTGAAAAGAAATGATGATCACAATTTCACAACAAACAGTGAGGGATATCATCGTGTACCTGCCTCGCACAAAATAAACCATTAGACAAGAGCCTCTGAGAGTCATTTGTTGAGGGCATGTACTCTCTAAGGTCCCTCTTACTGCACAAGGAGTTCAAGATACTCCAAACCAAGCAGAGAATGTTGACCTTCTGTAAAGACCCAATCCTTTGTTAGCAAGGCTCTTTTTACTAGGGCAGACTTTTGTCTGCAGCCTCAGTATGACAGCATATTATCCACAATTCGGATACTCACTTGCTATGCTGAGATGAATAAAGGGACTTGTCTTGTTCTCTCCATTCTTTTCATTGACTGCCTGGACATAGTAGGCTCCTGCATCAGATACTGATGTTGCAAGGATCACCAGCTGATTCTCCAGTGTGATGGCTCTGTTTAGGAAAGAAAAGGATCACTCTGAAACCAGGAGAATGGTACCCACTAAGCAAAACCCATACAACACTTGAGACTTGACAAACTGATAGGATATTCAATGGTCATCTAAATCAAGACATTGGGGAATCAAAACCAGCCCCATTTCAAATACATTCACAGGTAATACTTAAATCTGTGATGCCTCTTCTCCGTTTAGATTGTACAAGATGATTATGGTGACATGCAGAAAGCTCCAACATATGAAACTAGAATTGTTTAAGTGAGAATAAGAAGCTACACAAGAAATGGCAAATGACAACAGAGATGAACAGCCTGCAAACTGTATCATTATGGGTTGATGACAGTCCTGGCAAACATCAGTATGCTGCAAAGTCAGTTTTATTGACAGCCTTCAACATGTGAAAGCTAGACTATTACAGACTGGCACTCAGGATGTAACACCAGAGAAAGTAGAAATCAAAGGCAGCAGAACCTCAGAGGGTAAACTTTCTGTATTTATGGCATCGCTAATTATCACAGCATCACAGACACGAACATCAGCAAGTTTGAGCCTAATTGATATACACAAGTGATCTGTGTGTAGTTTTCCTTTAAAGCAGGTATGAAAGCACAACCCTGCAGCTGGCACAGGTGTAAGCCTGAAGGACTCAACAAATGTCATCATATAACACAAGTCTATTCTTGCTTAGGGCTGCTACATAACAAATGTCTCTATAAATTCCCTTGTAGGCAGCATCACCCCTTTGCTCCACAATGGGGTCGGTTACTTTGCATGTTACATCTGTTAGATGGTCTTTTTCATGACTGTAAGAGATAAACGTTTAATCTAGAGATAACAGGTAAAAATTTAAGGGCTTCACGGAATAGGACACAGGAAGCTCAAAACCAAGATAAGAATAAAAGAACATGAAAAGTTCCAGAGAAAGCCTGTGGAGCCAAATGCTGACAGTCCTATAGACTGGGACAGGCTCAGACTTGGAAATCTGAATGCAAAACTTGGAGCAACAAACTCCTACTTTCACTTATGTTACTTGATGAGAAGCCACATTGAGTTCATCTCTGCTACTAGTCAAATCTTGGAGCGTGAGGTCAAGACAATAGGTAAAATTATTATACTGGATCAAACAAGTTCATACATCAATAGGCCTCAAAAAAAGTCAGCGCTAAGTCAAAGTATTTGTGCACTAATCAGTCAATAATAAACTTCCCTGCACTGGCACGGTGTGGTTAACATTAATAATTCACAACTAGTTTGCTTTTGAAAACTCATTTAAAGCAAACGGGGAAATCACACATTCCTACTTGCTTTCCTACATAGGAAGGGGAATGAAAAAACTACAGTGAGAACACAGCAGTATTCAAAGGCTACACATATTTTATCCATAACCCTTCAATTTTCTAATGTGGATACAAAGAACACTGAACCTCTGTAATGCTGTCACAGAAACACAGGACTGTTTAGGTTGGAAAAGATCTTTAAGGTCATTGAGTCCAATCATTAACCCAGCACTGCTGAGTCCACCACTAAAGCATGGCCCCAAGCACCACATCTACGTGTCTGTTACATACCTGCAGGGGTGGTGCCTCCACCCGCTGCCCTGGGCAGCCTGTTCCAATGCTTGACAACCCTTTGGGTGAAGAAAGAGTTCCTAATCTCCAATCTAAACATCACTGGCGCAGCTTGAGGCCATTTTCTCTTGCCCTATCTCTTGTTAATTGAGAGAAGAGACTGATCTCCTCCTCACCACAACCTCCTTTCAGGTAGTTGTAGAGAACAATAAGGTCCCCCTGAGCTCCCTTTTCTCCAGCCTAAACAACCCCAGTGCCCTCAGTTGTTCCTCATCACACTTGTGCTCTAGATCCCAATAAATACAAAGCTCCTGAAAAATATATAAGGCTGTGTTTTCAGCTTTAAAATCAGTCATTACATATCAGCTAAAGATCCTGTTTGAATTATCTTCAGTGACAGTTTTATTATAAAAGCTACTAAAGAAGACCCCACAGGACGATTTTTTTTCCCTTTATTCAATGAACCTGTGCTAGCTTAATTGACTTAGAAAATGAACCAAAGAAACTGATAGATTTAGAGTGGGGATATAAAATGTAATTAGTATGATACTTGATAAAGCAAATAAAGATAACATTCAGATGAAGTGCTAATAATTGAATATTAGAGACAATGACATCCACATTCATTTCTACTTTAGTTCAAAAGAAAGCAGCATTAAAAGACTCTTTGAAAATACTGAGGTATACGTCAGGCTCCTCTGGTGCCAGCTGCAACTGTACCCAGGGTTTTAAAGGTGAGCCTTGAATACTGGTGCAATGCGCGCTGTTGGTATCTGCATTAAACTGGCTGGGAACTTTAGACTTTTAAACCATTATACTCATCTACTAATCAAGAGCAAAGGGAAAACGTATTTATTAAGAAAATTGTTCAGGATTAAGTGGGTTTTTAAATATAATACGCTAATACTTAGTGGAGCGTGAGCAAAATGTAACGCCTGCAAGTGAAATGTAAGTAAATTTCAAGTATTAAATGAATCTAAGTATATTTGAACCAAAAATATCACTGCAGAAGGGCTAAACTGTATAAATTACATGTTCAAAATAGTGCAAAACAGCTTGCTATTCATTTGCTGTCCTGGGTTCAGCAGTAGCAGTTGTTTTTCTCCTCCTTGGTAGCTGGTGCAGTGTTTTGACTTTCGGCTCAGGAACAGAGCTGATAACAAGGATGTTTTGGTTTGGCCAAGGACTTTGTGAGCCTCATGCTCTGCCAGGGAGGAGGGGAAGCCAGGAGGAAGCAGAGACAGGACACCTGACCCAAACTGACCAAAGAGGTATTCCATACCACAGCACGTCATGCCCAGGATGTAACTGGGAGTGAGCTGGAAGGGCTGGGAGACTGCAGGGTTGGAGGAGGTGTGGGTTGGAGGAGGTGTGGGTTGGAGGAGGTGTGGGTTGGAGGAGTTATCGGTTGGCTGGTGGTGAGGTGTTGTATTCGCTTCCCTTGTTATTTCCTTTACCATTGTTATTATTGGTGGTAGCAGTAGTGATCTGTGTTATATCTTAGTTACTAAACTGTTCTTATCTCAACCCGTGGGAGTTCATTCTTTGCGATTCTCCTCTCCCACGGGGAGTAGGGGGAGGGCAAGAAGGGGGGGAGCGAGTGAACGAGTTACCTGACTGGGTTTAAACCACGACATTTGCATAGAAAGAAAAAGAGTTAGAAGACAAAGCAACTACTGAAGACAACTCCTTGGGGTCATCAATTACGCAGTCAAACTAATGCTCAATTACAAACCCCACAGTGAGCTATTGGTATCTTAAAAGTTCTGTGGGAAATGGAATGTTTCAATTTCATTAACTAAAGACAGGTACAGGGCAAGACCCGAGCCTTCAGAGGCTGCAGACCTGTGGAGTTTTATTTAGAGCAAGCCTGAGCCTTGTGCAACAGCAAAGTCCATGAGTCACGTTGTAAAGACTCATTAAATCCAATGTTTCTGAAGCATCTGCAGATCTGTGCCCTGGTCCTTACCAGGGTTGCAGCCACTTTTTGCATAACAGCTGCACAGAGCACCCCGACATTGCCTTCACACGTTGTCTTGGGTTTATTGTTTGTTTGCATTGTCTGATATAACTTCTAAATCATGACAGCGCCACGCTGATGTTGCAAAGCAAATCTGATTGCTGGCTGCTCAGTTCACCAGCACATTGAGGGAGCTGACTGAAGCAGATGGAGCGGGCTTGTCCCTAATTCATACCCAACACTGAATTCATGAACATTTAAATCTTGCTTTCTTTTCAAGCAGTATCAAACTAGGCTCTATCTATTCTTGAGACGGAAGCAACCACACTGATCCTTCGGGATTTCTTAAACGTAGGGGAAAGGAGCATTTTAAATCCTACATTTTAATAGTATCTTAAATTTCTTTGGAACTCAGTGGAAGCCTGTAGGGAATGGCAGGCAGTATACATACAGCAACGTGTCTGCGAGTGGTAGGCAGTTACAATGGTGGATTCAGTATTATCTCATGTCCTACAAGCATTTCAGTGACACCCTTACCATAGGGGCAGCCAGGGCCTAGGGCAGATTGACCTCAAAGTGAAGGCGAGTTGGAACTTTGAACAAGCTACGTTTATGACATGCTGCCTAGCCAAAGAGTTCACTCCAATGGGATGGGAAAGGCAGCAATGATGGGGACAAGTCACTTCATCTACCCACTTCTTCAAAGTATGTGAACATATAAATAGGAACCTAACAAGGTTTTCATCATTTCCATTATTGCAACCACAATTTAGCACTTAGTCACACTCTGGGATTTTCAGCCTTCCAAATACTCCAAAAAATTCTGGTCCAAATAATCTCTAAATTTGATCTAAAGGTTATGGAAATTAATCCGTTAACATCAGTGGAATGGTAATCAGGCCTTTAGAAGTGATGAGAATTTTCCAAAGGGGATACCATTCTGAAGGCGTTTGAGACAAAGTTTTTGGAATGAAATAAATTTTCCCTGCACTGAAAATTGCATCACTTACTAAAACGCTGCAAATGAACTCTTCAGTCTCTTAAATAAGTGGATTTTCATTAATAACGGGGGTTTATGTGAAAATACTTATGTGTAAATCTACTCTACAAGATAATTCCCAAAAGTCAGATATTTGCTATGGTTATTAGTCTATGAGATTACAGAATAAATAGATAATACTAGGTTATAAAAACATCATAAAATGAAAATCACAGAGTAACCTGATTAGGCTTTCTCTTAGCAGGCTGCCATCTGCTCATGAACCAGAGTGCACTATTTTAGTACAAAGGCCTTCATAAAGCCTCTTTTCCAATATTATCTCCAGCTAATACGAATATCAATCCCTCTTTACAAGCCATATTTTAGCAGAAAACCTCAGTTCCCCTTTTAAAAACTTTTGTGCACATCACATAGCTCACATTGATCTTTCTCCATGCGCCAGACGCTGCACGTAACAGTGGTGTTAATAGAAAAAGGAGAGATTATGGAGCAATAACAACATAATTACTAAAAGACTTCCCCCACGGATTTCCCCTTTTGGAAAAAAAACCACACGGATACACTGCAGCTAAACCCACAGCTGTTCAAGTGAAATCCTGCCTCAGAGTAGTGCATGCATGGCTTAACAGAGTGAGCAGTTCAGCACCCTTGTGTCCTCCAGTTCTGATGGGGAATTACTATTCAAAACCATTTAAATACATGTCTTTCACAAACAGCTCCTGTTTTTCAGGACTCAACAGAGCAAAATTCTAGCCTATGTGCTAGGGCAACGTGCCAAGCAACAAAGCACTAGGAGTTGTGCCTGGATGCCGCTATTCAGGTTCCAGGTATACCGTAGCTCCAAATCAAGCATCTATTAACAAAAACTTCATACTTACACAGCTGAACATTAAAGTGAATATTAGAACCTGAACATTCAGTCTAACTGCACAAATTAATGTATTGATTTTACAACCCATGCCAGTTAATACTACTGTTTCTCTAGCTATGCCATGGCACAACACACGCTTCTGGGAAGCAACTGGCTTTCTACTCATGCAAGTGTCCCCAGGCTACACAAGAATAACCAAGAGAGTCCTAATTGCCAGGCAGAGGTTGAATGCTGTTGTGAAATGAAGGAAGACAAGCTATTAACAGGTTTAGCAGATATGTTTCCAGAAGAAAATGAGAGAAGCAGTAGAATTCCCATGTTTTAAGCTTGGCTTCACTATTCTTCTCTAGCGCTGGTTTTAGAGTTTCAAGGTCTGGGTTAAGCAAGGCTATATTCCCTGTGCTTGTTCATGAATACATTACACAAAGCCTGTTCTGTGCAAAACAAGGATAAGGCTGGAATGGAAGTGGATGGAAAACGGTACTTGACAAATCATCAGTGATCCACTATCTGACTGGAAAGCTGTATCAGGTAGAAACCCATAGGGTCTGTCTTTGGAATGAAGGAATTGTTCTGGAATTATTTAATGTTTTCACTGGTGTTTGTTGACTGATTATAGATTTCATTTCCTAAATCTGCAGCTGAAGTCCCAAAGACTGCGGAAAACAGCATCAGAATTCCAAATGCGTAAGTCCTGTTTAAGCCTCTCTCCAAGACTGAGGTTTGCAGCTCAGTGAACAAGTTCAAAGCATTGTATTTGAGAAGGAATTACTGACTACGGAACAGGCAAACCTCACAAGAGATGCAAAGAGTGGTATCGTTGGAAAGTATATTAAATAACCCTGTTTCTCATCCAAGTGTGGCCTCCACTCAGTTTTGACTACTAGATTTAGGCACGTAGGCTAGGCAAACCCCCCAAACCACATCAGAACCATCCGCACCTCCTCCCAACCATCCAATCCCAAAGTGTAATCTAAAAGCCATGACATGCAGGAGACTACTCGAAAACCACCCCAAAAGTCATCACAAGTGTTTTCATATGGGTACAGGACTCTTAACAAAAAAGCATCTCTGATTTAAGCAGAATCATCAAATATTAAGTCCGTTATAAAAATCTTAGCAGTTTGCTCCACAAAAAAAAGGTTATTTTTAGTCTTTGGAGACAGAGACTCCCAGAAAGGATGCTCAGATGAATTATCCCAAACACATATTTAAAATCATGCTCCTATCAAGCAATTACTGGCCTAGAGATTAAAAAACCCACAAAACCAACCCCAAGATAATCACTATATAACAGATCATGACAGAGGAGATGTTTGCAGTGAGAGACAATGCTGCCGATCCAGAAGCAAGCAATTACAAAAACTAAAGAATAATCATAAGTGAGTTACTTATGTTAAAATGTTCTTTTTCTCCCCCCCTCAGGAATTCAGCTGCTTCAATTCTTGTTTAATGTAACTTAATCATCACACAAATGTACTCTTTTAAAATTATTATTACATTTTAAGCAACAAGATTTAGTACAGCTGATATAATAACCCATGTGTGCTTGAAACACAGCTCTTGGGTGTTATCATACTCAACACCACTGATGTGTGCCTGGATGTGCTACTCCAGCAACAGCAGTTCTCAGACTAGTAGAAAAAATCCAGACTTTCAAGACAAAACCTATACCTCAGTCAACAACAGAGACTAAAGAATAAAATAAGTCCGTTTTCTCCAGTCTTCTCTTCTTCTAAAACTCCTACTACATTAAAGATACTTGTAAATAAGAGTATCTATTTTCTTCTCTTTCAGTTTATCATCTAATCAAAACACTGAAATCCTCTTTCAACATCACTATCTGTTGCTATGGACAAAGCTAGCAACCACTGCAAAGAATAATAGTGGAAACTCTCTATTATAAGTGGGTTATTTAAACAAAACATTGCAGTTAAAAAGTATCAGAGGCTGTTGATCTACACAGCTGGCTGATTTCACTGACAGCAAGCACAATCACTTGGGATTTTATAGCTCAGCTTTCAGATACAGGCATGAATATTGCTCCTTTTTATGCTATTTCTCCTGAACCCATTATTCAAGATGCTGTGTTTTTCTCCCAAACACCATTTTATTTTCCTTTTCCTCCACTGCAAAAGGAAAACTTCTGCTCTTTAATTGTAGCTTCACTTCCGATGCAACACATCAACGTAATGGTATGTGGTAGAGTGGTTTGTAGTCAAGTATTAAAGAGCTTCCCGTTCAATATTGTATCCTCATACCATTATTTCACTGAGACACATTTGGTTTTATTCTGTAGTATAAAAGGCATGACTGTGAACTGCACTAACTATAAAACAAATTAGTGCAGGCCTGCCACAGGGCAACGCAGAGAGATGAGTGATTATACAACGATAAAGAAAGCTTTGACCTCTCAAAAACAGATTTAGCAGATACATTTAGATGCGCCACAACTGTGCTTGCTCAGACACTCCCAACCTCTGGTTATTCATGTTCCTGAATTTGCCTCAGCACCACCTCTGCCATTTTATTCCCCATTCTCCACGTGTCTCACTCAAAACCATCCATTTTCACATCGATGCAGCTGAGAATAAGATGTGGCACAGCTGTTGCTGTCCAAACGCACCGCAGGGATTCACAGCAACTGAAGTATCTAGTTTGGAAATAAAATTGCAAATCTCTTGACAGGTCAATGCAAATCTCCAGCATGTTGGGTCAGTTCTCTCAGCTGAAACAAGCTCTTCTTCAGCAGCTGAATACACACACGAGTATATCTACAACTGATATACTGAGTAAACAGAGCACCGACAGAAATCACCTGGCTGTAATCATGAAACCTAATGGCAGCTGTGTATCAGTGAAGATGAAACAGCCACACACATGTGGAAGACCTCCAAGAGGACACCTGCAATGACTGTTCAGCACCACACATGCCAAAGGCTTTTTCTTCTAGTGCTAGAAAGATATGTGTCCATCTTACAGACATCATCCAAACTTACCACACTAGCCCTACAAGTGAGCAGAGCAGTACTGAACTGGCCTTTTAGCTCCTTTAGGTCACCCAAAATACAAGCATGTTGAAATAAATGGGAGGATTTCAAAGGGTAGGAAAATCCGTACAGCCGTAACATATTACACCCCTGTTCTGATGAGTAGTAGGGAATGTTATGCTCCAGAACTAACAGTCTAGCAGCCCATTAGTTTTTAAGATGCATTACTTCTCCTTTTAATAGTACCAAATCTTTAGACAAAGATCATGGCGACGGTAAAAAGGAGCAAGTGACTCCGGCATCAACGTCTGCTGCTGCCAAAGAGCGCAGTACTCAGTAGCAACAGAGCAATTTATTTAGACAAGTTTTACTATGAAAGATAATTAAAGATTTAGTGGCCTGGATCGATACAACAGCAACACCAGCTACACACAGCTCTGCAGGCTGCTGAGACTAGCAAGCTGCAGCACTACACCTAGCAATTTGTGTTACTGCTGCAAATTCCTTGTACAGTTATTATACAGTACCGTAGGTTTGCCGTCTACATCAAAATAGTAATTTTGTGTATTTATTTCTGCTCACACACTATTAAGACATACACTGCTGCTATGCAGCATGAACTGAGCACAAGCCCTAGAGCCAGGTTTTGCCAGTGACACGCAGTGTAGCACTGGGTGAGTTATTTAGCTTTTCTGTCTGTTTTGCTGAGAGAGAAAATGGGTAATACATACATGTATCTCTTTCTATGGTGAAAAAATTTATCTTAAATAGTTAATACCTCTTAAAAGATGGAGAGGATTATGCAAGTGCTAAGTCTTAATGCTCCTTACTTTCCCCCTTGCATTTCCGTTTGAGTATCAGGCATTTTGTTATGACTTGAGGCAAAGCATTTTCTTGCTTTCTGATTTTTAACTGCTTTAACATCTCCTGCACCATACACACTGGGCAGGTGAGCAGCGCTTTCCAAACATCAGTCTTCTAGTAACTCGTGGCATTGCACTACTTCTTTCAGCATAATCCCCTCAATACCGACCACAGATATGTTTAGTAACAAATATGTCCATCACAGACACTGCAAAATCCTGGGCTTACTGAAAATGAAACAGCTTTATTAATGCTCTTAATGCAAATATTTCAAAGCACTTCAAGTTAGTGACAGCAAAACATCAAGAAAATATGGTTAATATATAGATACATATATATAAGCAGAGCTTCAGCAGAAATTTAAAAGGAAGCAGTGACTCTGTATGTCTATCATAAATAGGCCGTACAGTGACACAAAAACAAAGCCAGGTTGGATGCATTCAGCCATACATTAAACATCCATATGAAGCCAAACACTGGAAACTTTGGAATAAAAAGCAAACTGTAACAGCACCACAGCATTTGGTGTTAGGGTTTCTACCCAAACATGATTTCCTGTCACTGCTGTGTGAAACAGAGCACAGTAAACAACTAGAAGATATTGCTCTGTCGATAGCAGTTTATCTATTCAGTTAGGTATATACACTGCTGGTCAAAAATAATACAAGACAAAATTTCTTCAGAGAGAAAAGGAGAGATTCCTCTCTCCAATAAATGAGGCAAACATACAAAGCTGCTGCGTAGCACAGCTACACGGTTCTAAAAGGTGGGAAGAGAAGTTATGAAGGGGTTTATGCAAGAGATGGAGAAATGCAATTATATCTAAAGCTAACCATTCGATCGTCCCTTGCCCAGGCAAAGTATTACTCTGTATATTAAAATCTATGAACCCTCAATGTGAGCATCAGCGTATTTTAAAATGAAGTGTGCTGGAAGGTAGCCTTTAGACATTCAGAAATACAGATCCCTTTTGGGATCCATTTGTACGTTGTGTTTGAAACCCGGCTGCAGCCCTTGACTCCAAAACTCATAAAAACCAGTTCAATGGCCAACTAACGTGTAAATAATGCGTGATTAAAAGTCCAACAGAACAGACAGGTATTTTTCTTCCCTTGCTTTCAATTTGGATGGTGCTGCCAAAACCAGGAGGAGAGTAACCTATCAACTCCAATTATTTTTCAATTGCTTGAAATCAATACACAGATGTGTTCATATGACTTATTGCTAATTTGACTTCTGAGTCTAATGACACAAATTTCCTTGTGGTAGAGCAGTGCCATATATTCAGGACTCTTGGTTGTAAAGCTTAAGGAAGTCAGAAGGCCAAAGCTTGTATAGTAAATCCTGCCAGTCCTCTGGTTAGAATGACAGCAACTTCTACTTTAGAAACAGCCCCAGTGGTAACATAGAACTTCAGCTCCCTTCCTTTGCTACTGAACTATAAGCCCCACACACTCCCTCTAATGAAGAGCAATAGAGAGCACAGATCTGAGCACCTGCCTTGTTTACATCTGCTGGATGATCCATAAACACCATGGCCATTGAGCAGGCAAATGAAACCCTGAAGCGTCAGTAGATGCAGTTTGGTCTCTCTGATTTTATGGCCACAATATGCTTTGCAGAGCATTTTTATTTTCAGTGCTGAAGAAACACTCAGCTGTGAGTTACATGGCGCAAGAACTCACAAATCCTGGGAGAGACGCATGCGTGGTACCAGCCTAGTTTATATTCTTGGGGTTGTGAACAGAACGCTCAACACCCTGCCGATGCAAAGTGATTCTACATAATAGTTAGACCGGAACAGAAAAACTCTGATGCCCCCAAAGTCTCTGCTGCAATCTGTCTTTACGTATTTATCTCCTCACTTGCAGACATTCCTGCTGCAGAGGTTTTAGGGATTTGCTCCTGCAACACAGCAGGATGCTGCTCCCTGCGATTCCCCTCACAGGGAGAAGAGGTGCTATTCCTGAGTTAATGAACAGTAGGCACAACAGTTCCATCATCTTCAGCTACTGACTCTTTTTATCCACTTTGCCCTGTAATGAGGATCTCTACTTGCTCACATTTACCTAACAGCAGCATCAGCTATCCCCTAATCCTGCAACACATTAGAATGGAAAAAGATAGATGCAGGAAAACATTAAAATGCCCTTATCACTTGGCTGCAGGGGTATAAACTTAAAATAGGAGATTGTTTTCCTGTTGAAAACAAACAAATAAATAAATGTACTTAATTTTCACCTTAAATAATCCTTACGAGTGTTGAATGGATGCTTTGATTATTGCTGTAAATATGAACAATGAAACATTCCGTTATACCTTACCTAGGTTAGAGAGAAGCAAATTCAATTCCTTCCTGTACCTGTTTTTCCCAGGTGCATTAACACACTTCTTTACATTCAAGAACCAACTTTTATTACAAGCTGAGTGTGGAGGGAACATGGAGATAGGGAAAGAAACCAGGATGAACAGAATGCTAATGAGAAAGAAAAATACAACCGCCAACAGCCAATCCCTTTAATTAGATGGACGTCTACGTGTTTAACTTCCAAGTTCTTAATCCGGTTGTTACTGAACTCAGAAGTTGGAAAACAGAAACGACGCTCAAAATCACCCCTGCAGGATCCTTCGCTAAAGGAAAGGTGAAAACTAACCTCTTATCTCCCAAGACAAAAATGCAGTCCAAAAGAATGACAAAAGCCAGAGCAATGAGGCCAGTGACAATGTACAAACTTCAGAAGGTAATCATAAAAACAGAGGTAACAAGGAGACAGGGAACAAGGCAGTCACACAGGATTGTTAGGTAGACTTCTTGTTTTCTTTCCTACCCAAACCCTAAGAGCCAAAACATGTATTTGGGGATGCTGCAGCCCTTCCTGAATCATGTAAAACAATCCAAAAAATGACCATCTGCAACAGATGTTAACTTATTAGTAACAGGGAACAAAGACATCTTCTTGCAGGTTCATAGTACTTCACATGGTAAATCCTCATTCACTGATAAGAAACTTTATACAAACAACAGAAATAAGTTCACAAGTAGGCCTGTTTTGAGGTAACAAAAGCACACTGTGCAAGTGCTTAATATTTAAGCCAGAATAGAACATGAACATGTACCCAGGAACTGTGATTTTTCTTAAAGCTTCGATGCAGGAATGTAAGCTCACAGTTGCTCAATACACATAAGTCTACACTTCAGCTCAATACACTCTCTGTAAAGCTAGAGGGACCACTGGAGGGGGGGAAGTCATGGCACAGCTCGTTTCCAATTGAGTACCTGTGTAGGAGAATGAGCTGAAGAGAGGGCACACATCCATGCTAACACACACACATCCACATCTCTGGAGATGCGTCAGAGCTGCTTCTTGATTGATCCATCAACTGAAGCACTGAAGTTCCTCCTTCAGCTCATTCAACAGCCTGAGCTTCTGTAGTAGGTAGTTTTAATTCTGTTCCCTGATGCCTCAAATGAGCCAGTAGTGCCTACATGAAGGTAGGGTTGTTACAAGCACAGAACTAAGTTTCAAGACCTAATGATACTGCTCTACAGATAATTACAGCATTCTCATATGACTTAACCCAAAAGGTCAGCAATACAATGTTTACCTTTTCCTCCCTCTTTCTTTACTCTTCACTACAGACTGGCAACTGAAAAGGAACAGCTGAGGAAAAAACATGGGAGTTACCTCACAAGAGCAGAGGTGATACCAACACCACTAACACCATCTCACTGGGTTCCCTCTTAAAGCAGGAGAGGGACTGTCAGCTTAAAGAAACTCCTCATTCCAACAGCACTGGAACCAGAAGAGAAAAACTCTGTCAAAACCAAACCCTTCAGTAATGGAATTCTTTTCTACACTCCCATTGCCTCTCAGAAGCAGAATCTCTGATGCCTCAAGGACGTATCACAATAATATTTGCTGGTAAGCTCTATGGCAAGAACAACATTAACATAAAGCATTTTCCCAAGAAACACCATTCTCTTTATCCCACACAAAGCACCTGGATGTTCACTAGCACTGCTGAGCCACCTGAAACCCTGCTCTTCCACCCCATCATCATTTTCTGCTACGCACACTTCCAGCCCATGACACAGCGGTGACTGTAAATGTGCAGCCCATGTTGCTCAGTCTATGTTATGTATTCAACCTTGAAACAAACTGGCAGTGAACCCCCACAGGGAGCGTGCAGCAACAGGAAAAGGATAATGTTAGGATGACCTGTGAAGATGGATGAGCAAACCCCAAAGCTTTGTATTTCAGTACTTCACTGCTTTAAACCGTATTTCATCCGCTTAATGTAGGTTTAGAACAGGTCCTTGAGACTGCCTTCAACCAAGAATGTACTTTAAGAAAACAAAAGGACATAAAACACTTGCTGAAATGTAATTCTACGTGCCTCACATTTCCACATTCCTATTATTTTCTGCAAACATTTGCTTGTAGTACTAACAAATGTGAAATGATGCAAGTCTCTTGTTCAACTGAAACCACCTGACAGGGTAAAATGGTGCCGACGCCAACCAAGCAGCATTAAACAACAGCTGCTCTATTGCATTGGGCTGCAGAGTACAAACAGAGTCTGCATCCCAAAACAGCACCTGACACCAGGAAGACAAATACACCATTTTGAGCAGCAGAAATAACACGGTCAGAATTTGCATCTTATGCCCCTAAACTTTCCCACCAGCAAAATAGACATAATATCAAAACAGAACCTTTATCTTCTTTAACACGGACCCCTCAGCCCCACTACCTTCCATTGTTACCTCACCATAAAATGGAAGACTTTCCACTCTGCCTTCAATCCTCTCTCCAAGCAGCTCTCTTGTTTTCCAGCAGTCAAGCCAAACCCTCTAAGCTCTTACTTCCTCGACCTCCCCTGACCATACGGCTGAGCAAATGGCAGCACCTATAGCTTATATGGAGATAACTGTCTGTTGATGAACCCAATTCAATTCAGCTGGCAGCAGACTTCCTAGCAGCCAGGTGCTGCTTTAGGGCTTCTTCCTCTAACCCAGCATCCAAGTCCTACTTCTATTTCTAGCCTTTGCTCAGTGGGGCTACTTTTGGCCCAGAGATTTTGCAGGAAGAAACCAGAGGCAGATATGGACACACAGAACAAGCAATACTACAAAGGCATCAGTCTTTTAGAAGAAATCTTTGTAAAGATGCCCACATCATACCAGATCCCATCTATTCTGTGGCAGCTGTACTACTTTGCACAGCATCACATTGAGTCCTGTGGATAATAATCTATCTTTTCCTGACAAATTCCAGTGCTCTCATCATCTCAGAGCAGAAATATTCAGAACTGAAATCCATGCTCGCATGGCTGTATTTCATGTCTCAATGAAGGTCCATATAAACTTCTGATTCCACCATATATCGTCTATATATATTGAGCATACCTCTCTATATATTCTACATCTATAGACTATAGTTATTCATATCTATAATAAGAAATCTTGTATACTCTGTTTGGAGGTTTCACTTAACAGAATCTGAGCTACTGCTCATTAAAAGAGGCACCACTCAAATTATAGTTTACTCTTTTCATTTGTGCCTTCATACTGATTGCATTTCATTGTTTAAATAGTTGCTTCAAGAACTCCAGGGAGAAGAAGAACGTGTTACTGTTGAGGGTACGCCTGCTCTCCTATTTAAGCTTTGAGCTTTGCTTCCGACAGACAAGTAAGTAGCAGGGAAGTGGAAGGTTAAAAACTTTGCATTTCATCTCTGCCAAAACCATAAGAGAAAAATGAGATTGCTGAATTGCTGACAATGACTGCAGAATCAACACGGCAGTGATTTGCCTGTAAACTGCAAAGGGCAAAACCAAGGCATCTGCTTGGAAGCTTATACCAACTGTGGGGTGGAAAAAAGAGTAAGGAAGCCACAATAAGACATAATGATTACAGGAGCTATAATTATGGCATTATTCTTTGGCGTACTCACTGTTGTGTACATTAACTGTTGTACACTGTGAATATTTTACGATTATATGCTTACTCAGAGCCCTAAATGTCCTTAAAATACAGGTATTTTTCATGTCTTAAGAAGAAATTGCACATAATTTTTGTCTTAAGGATCTTCAGCTGAAATAGATGGACGACATTCTGTGAGTCTTCTGGAAATGCTGTATGTTTACAGGCACTCTGCATGTCAATTTTATGTACTTTCTGAAACAACAATTCCCCATCTTCCCTTTCAGAAAACAAAAGGTAACCTTTGAGGGGTCAACTGTGGCTATGTTCTGTGTTATCATCTATTAGAATTACCCATGAATTGCTACCTCCAATTACTCTGGTTGTAGTAGATCTCTAAGATGTCAAGAAAATCTTCAGATACATGCAAACATTCTTCAGTAGTAAGAAGCAAATGATATATTTCTGCAATAAATAGCAAGAAGCATGATTCACTAAGTGTCGACATAGCATAAAATACTATACTTTTCTATAAACCATGCACCCAGCAACCATCGAAAGACAGATTTTAGTATGCAATGTAGTATAACAGAGGCCAGACATATAGTTTTCAGTGTGGTAAAAAGATATAGGTGAAACATTATTTCACTTTTCTAGTATGCATTGAGGCTTTAGTACCCTAAACATTGGCAATGGATTTATTGCATGCTGCGCATTGCATCCTTAGCTGAATGGAGAGCACTACAACTTGATGTATCTGAGTTTTATACGAGGAAAGACTGACATTTTAAACCAGGTTATTTAAGTTCTTTTGGCAACAGCTTGGGCTGTTGTAATGGCTTTGCTCCAAATCTGACTTACTCCAAATAATAGCCTTTGAATCACTGCACACACAAAGCAGAAGAAACAGCTTCCAAGGCTCAGGATGGGCATCTTGCAGATCTTACAGATTACTTCAGTTTAGCAGTGAACTCCGGATAACTCTTGTCAAAGTGCAACGTTCCAGTTTTCCACCCCTTTCCTACTAACTTCTGCCAGAGCACGCTTTCTTACAACTTACGAGGCAGTCTCAAAAGCCTTGCTGAAATGAAGATGTGTGACATCTGCTGCTCCACTCCTACCTACAGAGCCTGCTCCCAAACCCCAGGAAGGTTCAATACATTCCATTTCTGACATATATATATATATATATAAATGACCTTTTTTTTTATAGCAGATTGGAATTAGTTTCTTTGGTTGCTTATCACAGTATTTTTCCAGGAATGAGAGGTAAGCTGACTGACATTTAATTTCCACATTTCTTTTTCCCCTTCCTAAAAATAGGCATGACATTTCCTGGTATTTTGCATCCCAAGCTCACATTCTGCATTCGTTCCCCAGGATAACTGCCAACAATTCCAAAACTGTTCAGCAGATTCTTTACATAACCTACATAAACTTCACCTGGCAAATTGATTGAGAAACATTTAAGGTATGACATCAAGCAAGAGGCACGGTTATGTATGTAATAAAGATGAACTTTCGCTTGTTTTCAAAAGCACCGTGATGTTCTCATGCTTTATGTTATTACTTATTTCCAATTTATTATCTCAGCAATACCAAATGCTCTATCATTCTAGCTAGCCAGAGAGCACTTCTGATCCTCAAGATATGGTTTGTGGCCTTGAAAGGATATTGAGTTAAAAAGAAAATTAATATGAACTAAATGAAGCCTCTCAGTGCATGCCTTATGTTTCTGAACTGAAGCTAAATCATGTTTGATAATGCTTCCCTGTGCCTCCATGGCTTTTGTGCCTCTGTGAGCAACCCAGTGATGGGTGCGGCGTCTCTGCTGTGTCTGCTCGCAGCTCTCCCTCTGGATGACTCCAGTCATCCCACAGAAATCCCAAGGTGAGCCTTGGGCTTTGGGAGCTCCTGAAGACGTTTTGAAGCTTGCTGGAGCAGCTGCTTAAAACAACAGATGTCTTCATTCCATGCTTCATAGCACTGCGGATCAGGACAGAGGGAATGAAGAACATGAAAACCAGTGAGTTTTCTGCCTGTCCTGGGTGATGCTGCCAGATCAGAACACACTAAGCCCCACCTCCAGAAGCCAGATGCTCTTTCCCTGCTCTAGAAAATGTGGGGAAGCAGGGAGAGATGTGAGGAGAATTTCTAACCTTTTCCTGCAGTTATTGCACAACAGGAGAACATGACAAAGAATGTGCTCCCCAGCATTGCCTGGGGGCTCTGGGCTATGCATTTCTTGCTCTCCAACTAAAAAAAGCCAGTTGATGCTCTCCTTTAGAGTCCTGAACCTACTGAAACATCGGTAAACCCCTGCTGTACCTATATGCAGAAAAGCAAACCAGCAAAGAACAGCAGCAAAGAGCAATGCAACCCCCAGAACACCTGGGTAAGTTACATACTAAATACTAATGCAAATTCCACACACAGATAATTATTCAGCCAAATTACACAACTAATTAAAGTAACTAAACACACATAAAGAGGCCATTTACACAAGCCCAGTTGTTTGCAGAACTCCTTCAAATGAAGGTTCAAGTGCACTAAGGTCAGCGATGGGAATTCTTTCGTGTTAAGAAAAGGATGCTGAGCACAGCTCTGAAGAACAATCTCATTTGCAAAGTCTCTATGTTCCCCAGTCAGATTTGGAATCTGGGGTCACAAAGACAGCATTTTGTTTGGGTTTTGCAACACAACAAATGAGTTAACGTTTTCTAAGAGTAGTATTTGTAGTATCTAAGATCAGCCCATCACACAACCTTCTATCACTTGATATTTAAAGGCCTGCAGATAATTGTGGAGTATTTTGCATATTACTTGGTTATGTGTGCACTGTTCATAAATATGTATTACCTGGTGCACTGTGTGTACCATTCATAAAAGTTTAACAGATCTAAGAATTAGCTTAAGAAGAACAAGAATCGTACTATGTATTTGGGCATTTATGAGCACATATATACTCTCTTTCTCAATATAGTTGTAAATGAAAAAGAAACAGAATGGAAAAGGAATTTTTCTAATCACACCTTTGGCAAAATAATGTCATCATTATCCTGCCTACAATGCATCACTAGAATATTGCACTTGCGATTATGTACTTTCACTGTTTGTTTCTGTGAAACATTTTCTTCTACCTGAATTGCATCAATGTTTTCTTAGAACTCTAAAATAATCTGCTAATTCGAGCATGCAGTGCTCTAAAAATATCTCTGTTATCAGAGTTTTCCAGGAAGTAGATGTAGAGAGGGAGAACTAATTCTTAAGATTATGGAGTATACTGATACGAAATCCATTTAAGAATATAGAAAACTTTTTTTTTTTCACCAAGCCATACGTTTGATTTAGAATCATAGAATCGTAGAATAGTTTGGGTTGGAAAGGACCTTAAGATCATCCAGTTTCAACCCCCCTGCCATGGGCAGGGACACCTCGCACTAAACCATGGCACCCAAGGCTTTGTCCAACCTGGCCTTGAAAACTGCCAGGGATGGAGCATTCACAACCTCCCTGGGCAACCCATTCCAGTGCCTCACCACCCTTACAATAAAGAACTTCCTCCTCATATCCAATCTAAACTTTCCCTGTTTCAGTTTTAACCCGTTACCCCTTGTCCTATCACTACAGTCCCTAATGAAGAGTCCCTCCCCAGCATCCCTATAGGCCCCCTTCAGATACTGGAAGGCTGCTATGAGGTCTCCACGCAGCCTTCTCTTCTCCAGGCTGAACAGCCCCAACTTTCTCCTTTGCCGCCCTCCCCCAATTTTCAAACTAACAGCTCCAACCTGTTGCTTCATTCCAGTCTCTTTCATGCCTCCAAGTCTAATGCAAAAAATCTGTAGTCACCTAAAATATCCCATGTGCCACTGCTCAGCATCCCACTGCCACTCAGAGCTTCGAAGCATCAGGACAGACCAAATTGGGATCCTTCTTTTTCAAAAGCACTGGCTCCATGAGATAAGAGAATCTTCATTAGCTGCTCCCTTTGTGGAGACAATGAATCAATTAAGCAATTCTAAATCCATGCAACAAAGGGCACTAATATGAATGCATACACCAGATAACTAAGAGCTGTAAAACTTTCCATGGTTTAGATACTGCTGATATTAGAACTGGTTGCAGGATGACTTTCTGTTTACTGCAAGCTTTGCAGTTTGACTTCTATTGACTAGCACTGGTGTATGGCCATAATCCAGGCTGCTTGTTTTGTCCTTCTGGATGGTTTTAAAAAAGAAGGATTTGGATGAGTGCTTTCTGTTTTCAATGAAATATTTCACAGATGAGAAAAACTCAGATGATGTATGGTAAACATTTGCATTCCATAGAAAGCATCACATGTGATAAAACTGTTCTTAGTTTTCAGGAGTGGAAGCTTTCCAATTCACTTTCTGGTGTTTGCAATCTAGCTGCTGAAAAGATGGTACTCAAGGATTCTTACTGTGCAATATAAATTTGAATAGTTCATTTTCTGGAAGGGTTTGAATAAGTAGTTTTCTTATGCATTTATTCTTTAAAATTACTTAGTTTAATACAGTCAGTGCCACTGTTCTGTTGTTCCACTTTTACATTCAATTTTAGCACCAATATACAAACAAAGCATTATAACTATAAAACCCATAGGCTGGTTTAACTTGGAATTAACAAAATGCAGCGTTAACAAGGGCAAACAGAAGATACTGCTTATAAATCACACACCTAAAATAGGCAGAAGAAAATGAGGTTGCATTAGTTACTTTTAAACTTATATCTGATACTGCAGTTCTCAGTTCATTCTGCAGTATGTATTAGCTGTAATCAATACAGCAGCATGGTGGAATTACTAGAAATCTCAAGGTAAATTAGCTACTATGTGTAATACTGCAGAAGTTATTCTCCTTCATAAGGATGAAGCCCCATAGAGGAAAAAAATACACCTTTGCAAGCATTTTCTCCATTACTCCTGATTAAAGCTACTGATTTCTGTTAGAAAACCCAAGGTCAAAGCATTCTTGCATACCTCCTGAAAGTTATATCCCCAATGCACAAAGGGGGCCATCCCTGGGAATTTTTTATGGAAAAGGAATTTTTGAAGGAATTAACCTATTTGCTATATGGGATTACAAGGAAAGCTCACATAAACGTGATGTAACAAGTTAGTCTGGAACAAAAATAGAAGAGAGAAATTCCCTTTTTTTCTAATATGGAAGAATACGTGTTTTTTCCTGAATTATGGGCCTAGCATCTAACAAAATCCTAATTATTCCCAATATCAAAGTGAGCAAATACATGATTAATGTTTTGAGCTGGTTTGCTGCTTTCCATTCTGCCTACAAGCAGACAGCAATATGTGTATGATCACAGTCTATATATGATTGCATGAATTAATCTAATCCTTCGATGAAAACAGGTTTACAAATGGAAAACTGCAATACATTCCTTGTCAATCAGGGCAAGTACCAATTGCATCCTCCGTGATTAAAGCCAAATTTTGGTTCTTTTAGCTGATATTGGCCCACCTTCATTTGACCACTCAGTGCACAAGCTAAGAAAGATTCAAACAACTGCATCAATAGCTCTTAAAGTGTGACTCACACATAAGGAGAACATTTTGTATTCTCTTTATAAATACCAATTTTCCCAGGACAAGTCCTAACGTCCTCATGACATTTCCTTTCTCTGCTTTCTCTAACTTTAATGTTTTCAGAAGTTCTGAGGAATTTTTCACCCATCGAAATGATTCTTACAAACGTGGATTACAGGAGTATGGAACAATCACACTTCCTACATGGCATTAAACAGGCCTGCAGCTACATACAGACATCTTAGTGTTTCTCTATTAGCCTATAAAAACATCCAAACATTCCCAACATCTCTGGCCAGTATTTCCTTTTGACAAATGAGTATTGCAAACCTACAGCATATCATGCAGACCTTGGTTTCCAACAGCAAAAATGGAAGTCGTATCTATATATGAAGAACATACTAACTAATGAGGATTTCAACAGGACTTGAAAATACAAATACTACGAGTTGGAAATCCTGTGGGAGTTGGCCTGCAGGAGAAAAGTCCTAACCCTCTAAGGAAAGAGGCAAAAGACAACCCATATCCACATGCAGCCACTGTGATACGGGCATTAAAGGTGCTGAGAGGAATTCAATTTCAAGACTGGAAGCAGGAATATCAGGCATGAGAGGGGATTTCTGCAGAGACTCAAGAAACTGCTTCGGCTTACAGATATTGATCACAGCATGCAGACGAAAGGCAAACACATTGCTGGTCTTACAGACAAGCCAGAGTGTTATTACTGTAACAAAATCAAGCTGTCTCCCTTTTCCCCTTTTTAATTAGATACTCCATTAAGTATGGAGTGTACAGATTCTCATCATCTCACCAGTAACTAGAAGTAAATTCTCTCTTCAGTTTAAATACAGGATTAAGCCCATTGCTGAATCAGCTCACCCTGCCTCTGAAAATGCTCAGACTGCTACAAATGTAGGAACTACTTGTTATAGATGCAGAGTTAGTCAGAATAAATCCTCTATCGCCGTTCCCTCAGTCACTCTTAGCTTTTGCTTTTAAGGGATGGAAGCAATGAATTGCAAGGAGCCAGGCTTTCCATGTTCTCCTAACATGTATTTTCTTTTTATTACTGTTGTTTTGAAAGTAACTGCCACAACAGTCTTGCCAGGAATCCCTAAAGGCTCTCTGCGCTCTGGACACATCTGAAAAGCATTCCTCCTTGATTCCATGAGTTAACCGGTCAGACTGACCATACCCTGGAAACACAGATAAATACCCTATAATGGAACAGGGCAGGGCTTGGAAAGCAGGGATAGGGACATCACTTCATCTGTGTCCCCTCCTGCTCCCTATGGGAAAAAATGACACATTTTTGCTTTTCTTGCTTATACATTTATGCATTGGAATTACAGAATTATAAGGAACTTTTTGTGCACTGTTACTGCAGACATTTAATGTCCAAACAGGCAATATATCTGCCACAAACAGCCTTTCTCAGCAGATTCTGAAGCTGCTTAGGTACTGTGCCATTTCATTAATCAGTGTTTGCCTGAGGCACAGCACATGAACTTAACCTACATCGCTGCCAGGGTTCCTAGATCATCCTCTGGCTTCCTGGTATGTACCAGAATGAGAATTACTCTGCAGTCACTCTCCCACTTACCACATCCATTCATACAACATCAAAATGTATGCAGCACACACACAACAGACAGCAGGCAGTTGCTACTGTGTATGTAAACTAAGTCTCCTAAGACAAGGTGCAAGAAGAAAACATGACTTGTTACACACAAGTGGTGAAGATACGGCAAAGGAGACTGAGTAAACATTATTGCATCTAAAACTGATTATAAACTATCATTCCTGTAAGGCAGAATTTGACATGAATTCTAGGAATGTTGTGAGGTAATCGGAGACAGATGCTACAAGTCCTGACTGTAAAGGACATTTAATACTTTGCAAGATCAGGATATTAAACAAATCTGATATGAGTTGACTGTATCGTATATGGGACACAAGGGGCTATCTTCTGCATCCTTACTGCAGCTCCACTTGAATCACAAACCTTGACTGACCTAGGAAAGAATATTCAAAGGATTCAGACCTTGTGGTTTCAAAGCGTCTGCTTATCAAAGGTACATTTCTGTGCACTGCAATGCACTGCAAAGAATGAACAAATAACCTGCATGAACTTCAGACACTTTGAAGACATCCTACATTCAAAGGTTATATCCTTCTCGGTTTTAGTTTTTATTTGAAATAACATTGATGTTTCTTCCTAAACACATTACTCCCATTCTATAGACCCAGAATACTTAGACACAGAGCGCCCAGTGCTGATACTTACACCTAGATCCTGGAGAACATAAAGAACAATCATCTATTGTTCCTTGCTTTCTGTTAAAATCACCTCTTACTGTTTCATATCATAATCTTCAGTAAGTTATATGGACATTAATTAAAATTCCATTTGAGAAACTAAAACAGCATCTAGAGATCTACGTTCTTTAAAATTAAAAGGCGATGATTAAATAAGCAATCAAGCAAGAGTGAAAGGCTGAGACATCTTGAGGAAGAATCTGAGAAGCCCCAATGGCCCCTACACAATTTCCAATTCCAAGTAGCAAAACAAACCCACAATTAGGTTTAAAAAGATGAAAGAAAAAACCCACCTAAAAGAGGGGAAAAAATCCGGATGCTTAAGTGAAACCAAGTTTTCCTCTACATAGCAGACGAATGTGCGATGGCTTTTGACATCAGCTCTGTCTACTTACAAAGTTCTTTTTGTACTTAACCTGCCAAAACTGCTCTCACTGATGAGTTATGTCACTGGAATGTCTCATTTTGATGTGTGATAAAAAGTCATCACCCTATTTGAGAGCGTCATAAGGAAAATAGCTTGAGCAACACTGAAAAGCAACTCACTTTGAAAACTACTACAGTAAGGAAGTGTCGCATGGAAAAAATGCTGTGCTTTTATTTATTATTACACTTGAGCTTCCACAAGTGTTAGACTTTTCACCTTTTGGCATAGACTGAAAGCTTTTACTGAGTTCACAGACATCAAAGAATTAGTGAATTCCAGCACATGGCTCATCTCTTGCACATAACTATTTTATAATAATGGAAAAACACTACTAGGAAGTGACCACAGTTGATGCAACTGAAAGATACTACCAAGATGTTTTCAAAGTTGCCAGTACTGTATACTATTCACCTAGACTATAAAAAACAATTACAGCTTTTAGAGGTTAGCTGAATTAAAAATTTCCCATATACTGCATTGATGCTCCCCAAATCCCCAGCTACACAGCACTTTTGATACCTGCAGAAGCAGTTGGTGTTATCCCCACTTTCTGCTCCTGAAGATCATTTGTAATGCTGGAGACCATAACACAGAAGACAGGTTTGACTACAGCACTCGCCCACACAAGAGCAGGGATTTATTACAGGTTCTTTTTAAATGACTCCAGTCCTAATGCAATTCACTGCTGCAGCCTAAGATGGACAATCTGGCAGTCTTAGCACTGGTAGTTTTTCTATTCAAAATCTATTTCACCGATGGATGTCAAACCATGTTGCAAGACAGATTGGATGTTTATTTCAGAAAGTCAATATATGGGATAACTTTGGGCAGAAGGACAGAAAAGGAAGGGAGAAGGGAAAGAACATTCATAATTTAGCGTTGCCTTTGTTAATTCAATATTACACCAAGGTATTCTATTAAAGTGTCATGTACTAAAAGCACCTCTTTGAAAGGGATGCCAAATTCTCTTCAGTGTTAAGGAAGTCAAGCCTACCAAACAAACAGATACCTGACTCTAAGAGCATTTAGCTACTTTGTATTCCCGCCTGGTGATGTCCCACGTGAATTGGTTTTAGTGGCAAATTTTGTCTATAATGTGCAAGCATTGCAGCACTTGGAAGTAATGAAACCCAATGGACCCTTCAACCTTATTTTGTTTATGTTGTATAATTATAAACTCGTTATTTTTATATAAAATGCCATTTTTATCTAAAAAGGATGCTACAAGATAAAGCAAATGTATCTGTCAGCCCTGCAAACCAAACATCTGCCAACTACACTCTGATGACAACTGCTCTGCTTGGAATGGAAAAGATATTTGGTTCTTGATAAAGAAGAGCAAAATTCAAAAGGAAGCTGGAAATTGAGCTGAACTCTTTTTCTGCCCATTTTTCATCCTCATCAGCAAGATACATTCCAATACCTAAACCCTGCTTGCTTACACCAATGTAGTACCATGCTGTACTGAACTGTAGCACAAACACTCAGCACCATTTTGCCACTCCTAGTGATCTGTCACATCACAGCCCCAAGCATATTTTAAAAGCACTGTCCTCCCTTATACTGGTATTAATATCTAACTTTAAGCCCCATGACTATGTATGTATTCAAATTAGTTTTTCAAATGTGCATTACTTTTTACTTACATGTTCATTGCTGCTTATAGGCATTTCCTACATTATTTTGGCTAAATTAGCGAAGAAAACTCTAAGGACTGTGCTTGGTCCTTTTTATCTCTCCTAATTATAGTCACTATTAGAAGAACAGCTTTGTATCACTGAGATTTCTTATCAGTTGTGTAATTTTGCCAGAGGAATGACTATGACAGTCACCACCACAGTCATTACTATGGTAGTTAAGCATCAGGAAGAGCATTTCTGTATACTCTAGGTTTGTTCTGCATAACAAACCAGATAAAGAACAGAATATGCATGCAGAGGACTATATTCACTGCTTCACAGATAACCACATCAATGGTACAAGACAAATAAGCACAAGGAAATCTATTTTCAAGGCAGCTGGAATCCCACATGCAAAATCCTTGCTCATTCATGCAAAGAGAAAACATTTTTGTTGTAAATTTTTAGGATACTGAAAGCTACTTGTGAAAAAGCAAAGGTTTGTCTAGGAACAAATTATATGTGCAAGATAACACCACAGAAGGATGGAACTTAAATGTATGTGTACAGCATTACCATAATCAACACTGATTTTTTTAAATGCTAAGTTTTGTGAGACAACACTATGACTTGCTATGAGCATATTGTGCCTGGTACCTTGATCCAAGATCATAGTTTATCCAGCAAAGTAATCTTTCCATTTAAACCTGCTGTCACAGCACGTTGACAGACAAATCTCGATGAAGAAATAAGGAAAAAGATGCAGTTGACCAATAAATTGTTCCTCTCATTATTATTTTTTATCTTAAAGCTTTTCTCTTGCAATTATTTTATGCAGTTTATTTTTAGGATGTTTTATTTGCTCGCAAGAGACAGTGCTTCTGAGTGGTGTCTACACTTCAGTAAATACAGAGCAATCCTGTTACAGAATACAAGCCTTAGTCTCTAGAGTTTCAAAGTAACAGCTTTTCTGTTCAGGCTCCAGAAGACAGCGTGTTTCCTCCACTACCCTTCACACTTCCAGCTGCTTTGACAATGATGTTACTTACAACTGGGGAAAAAATGGTTAATAAAATTAGAAGTATCTGCTGAAGAGGGATTCAGGCACTAATGTCCTGTTATCTTGGTCTCACTCTGAGATGGAAGAGTAACCCTTCTTCTGAAACTAAAGTTGAGTGAAGTCAAACTACTCAGTTCCCGTTCTGCCTGGCTTTCACTCTTTATATTGCAGATACAATTGTATTTGAAGGCAGCATGTGAATCACGCACAGGAAATGACAGGTATGGTCAGAAAAATTGCCTTACTTCACACACCTTAATTAATCAAATTTCAAGTTTTATATCAAGTCCCCAAGTCCCCTTAATAATAACGGAGCATTTGAAAGTAAAAGCTGCACTTACTGCAAATGCACAGCAATGTGTCAGTGGTAACACCAGTTTCCTGCTGCCAGTGCCATTTGTGTTCTGAGGATTATGGTATGAAGCAATTGGGGGGGGGGGAGGGGGGAAATAAAGCAAAATTAGTCTTTAATGTCTTTAAGCCCAGACAAACACAATTCATCTTGTAGTAAGGATATGAGATGCGAACCCATCTGACACTGTGCCTGGTAAAGGCTCTATCTTTAAATAGATAACTCTAGCAGAGAGTCCACAATTTGGAAGAAATACTAAACTATGAAGACACAAGATACAGCACTGCCTGCCTCACAGGCAAAACCAGCAGGTAGGAGACATCTCAGACATAGGAAAACATATGCTCAGTCTTTCCCAAGTAACGTCAGACAACTGTGTACAACTCAATCTGGATAGTCTCGTTGAACCTGGGACTCAGAAGTTTCCATTGCTTCAATCTGGTCTTTGGGCCTTGAGAGGAAAATGAAAATGGGTGAAAAAACAGAGGAAGATGTCTGGATGAAATGTTAATTTTCAGTCCCTGCATGAAAAGACTGAACACGTTGGTACACACAACTGAAAGACACACTGAGGTATGCGTCAAAATGGCTTTACTGCTCCTGCCTACAGTTTCTGCTCCTAAGTTCAAACAAAACCCCAAAATATATGTTTTCTAGTCCTAAATACCATTTGTCATCCACTGTCTTGTTCCCTAATGAGTCCCACTGTCTCATAAACAACAGAGCGGATGCAGTGTATATTCCAGCCATTTATAAGGTCAGTTTCTATTCTGTGTGTCTTCTCAGCACAGCTTGACACTCAAGAAGATTTCTAACCAAGCCCAGTTACTCTCTGGAGTATGCTTCCTTTAATAGTTTCAAATCTGAAGAAAGAATAACTTAACTTGACTCATCTTCCGACACTGTGATATATACCTTCCAAAGTGCCTCTTCCTTTGGATTTGGTTTTTGCTTGTCATCAGCATCCTTGCAGTAATCTTATCACTGTCAATCAGGATGAAAATATTAACTGGGGAAAACCCCATCTATGCAGACATCCTTAGTTTCCTCAACTCTCTGGAGGTTAATTATGGATAACGTTAAGGAATAGGCAGAGATTTATGCACTGTGTGAATAATATATACAGATAACAAAAGAGAAGACAGAATCAATAGTCAATGAAACTACAAGGGCCAGGTGAACATTTTCAGCAAAGCAAAAAAAAACCGATTTACTTCGTCTCCCTGACTGTGCCCTGATCACATCTGAATAAATTCATCCTATCACTAAAGGTACTATAATTTATTTAGAACTGGGTGGAAAGGTAACAGCCATAAACCAGCTTTCAACTGACAGCTCATCAGAACATACTGCTGAAGACTACAATGTATTTTGGAAAAGGCTTTAAAGATAAGAAGAAAAGGATTTTTAAGGCTGAGATAAATATTTGTAGGTATGATAGTTCAAGAGTTCCTGTTTACACACTGAGGTATATTTTGTCAGCAGAGAAAAGGATATTAAATAACTACTTCGCTGTTTTTCCTTTACACACACCACAGTTTTACAGAAGGGGAATGCAGAGCAAGTGGCCACCATTCGCTGCTCCTTGGCAGCGTATGGACTTCAAACTGGATCGAAATATTGGGATGAACACTTGAGCTTAATCAGCACACTCACAAAACTGAAGTGGTACCTACCTTGCAGTAAAGATTACTGATGTGCACGGAAGGAATCTAGCATAGTGTATCGACCGGGACAAAGATTTATGAGAGCAGGAGAGCAAAAGAATATGGTGACTACATTTGTAAGGCCGCTATGGTTTTGTAAGGTTGTATTTGTATTTATGTATTTGTAAGGTTGTTATTCAACTCAAAATCCAACAAAGTAACATGCATCATATGTAAAATTACATATTAGCAAAGCTCTAACATAAAGCTTAAGCTTTAGCTTCCATCTACTAAGAACCCAGAATCATATTATAGAATAGAATCATAGAATAGTTAGGGTTGGAAAGAACCTTAAGATCATCCAGTTCCAACCCCCCTGCCACGGGCAGGGACACCTCACACTAAACCATGGCACCCAAGGCTCTGTCCAGCCTGGCCTTGAACACTGCCAGGGATGGAGCATTCACAACTTCCCTGGGCAACCCATTCCAGTGCCTAACCACCTTAACAGGAAAGAATTTCTTCCTTATATCCAATCTAACCCCCCTGTTTAAGTTTTAACCCGTTACCCCTTGTCCTGTCACTACAGTCCTAATGAAGAGTCCCCCCCCAGCATCCCTATAGCCCGCCTTCAGATACTGGAAGGCTGCTATGAGGTCTCCATGCAGCCTTCTCTTCTCCAGGCTGAACAGCCCCAACTTTCTCAGCCTATTCAGAAGATCTTCCTCAAAGTTCACAACTCTGATGACAGCTCCTGTTCCCACCCCCAACACCTTGTCTTTCAGAGCAGACACCACAGAAAAGGTGCTTTTCCTTGTGGTCTGAATTTGATTTGCAACCATTTAACAGCAAACATAGTCTTTGTGAAACATCACTCTGCTCTCCATTCTGCCCAAGCTTCTTCTAGCTCTTCTTCACATAGTTTCTGAACTTAAAAAAATCAGACTTTAAACTGGGTCAGAAGATGCTAAAGATAGACAAATATTTTCTCTCCAATAGTTTACCATGTAGCCAACAGCAAGCTACACCTAAAGGACAAACAGCTTTCACAATTCAGTGATCAGCTGTAAAGACCTGAGAACTCTTTTAGGGTATTTTTGTGCAAAAGAGAATTAGAAGAAAGCGCAGTTAACAAACTCCTGGGTCAGACAGTGCTGGTCCTTTCTCACTGTGAATTAGGTGAGGCAAACAGGAAGGCAGTTTGCAGAAACATCTGATTCTGAACAAGCTTTCATCAGCTGCACTGGGAAAAGCTGTTTGAATTTCAAACCATCATTTTTCTCCATCCCTGCAGCACCAGCTCACTCTCTAATCTCAAATCTTTAAAATAAAAGATCCAAGGAAAGGGAGGACATGCAGTTTGTAGGTAATGATATTTGGAGTGTATGTCGGAGATGGATGAGATTGCTGAAGCGTGAATTCACAAAGCATTCAAACTGAGATGGATGAAAAACTAGTCTGCATATTTTGTATTACCAATGTATATGAAATACTAAGGAGGCAAAGCTGATCTTATTACACACTGACAGTATTTTCTGTACATGGAAAGTTCTGGTTAGCTTGTTTGAACAATGCAAGAAGCCAGGCTTCAAGTACAGAATGTTACCTCTGACACTGAAAAATGTGGCAATGTGTCACTGATGTCAATCTCTGAACATACACTGGCCAACATTAGTACCTTTTATATAATTGTTAGAAGCCTAGAAGGTGCCAAACACCCACAAGCCCTCTTGAAGTAATGTCATTAAACTAAATATGTAGGTTGTTTGAGGATTATAATTATAGTCTATTAATACAACTAAACAACTAATGTGTTTGTTCTTTCACCTACAGAGAATGAGTAACAAAGATTTACTTCAAAGTTTTCATCTTTGGATTTCACATTTGATTGTTATGATTTCATGAGTTAATAGTGAAAAAATGCTGTTATGCCACAAAATGTGCTTAAAAAAGGCAAAAATGTCCTTCTCCCAATCTTAATTCAAGTTTTATACCACTAGAAATAAAATTACATTATAAAATTTAAGAGTCCATTCCTAAGTGTAAAAGCTGAAAACTGAGAAATGTTCTAACATGTCACATATGCAAACAAAAGGGCAGGGAAACTGTGAAACTCAGCAGCTGACCTATAGAATCACAGAATGGTTTGTGCCATAGACAGGGACACCTTCCACTAGAGCAGGTTGCTCCAAGCCCCGTCCAACCTGGCCTTGAACACTGCCAGGGATGGGGCAGCCACAGCCTCTCTGGGCAGCTGTGCCAGCGCCTCAGCACCATCACAGTAAAGAACTTCCTTATATTTAACCTGAACTTCCCCTGTTTAAGTTTGAACCCATTGTCCCTTGTCCTATTGCTGCAGTCCCTGATGAAGAGTCCCTCTTCAGCGTCCGGATACCTGGCTATCTCTAATCAAAAATAATTTCATAATTTTAATAAAGATCCCCATTAGTGTGTTGGATTACCTTCAGCATTACCAAGATACAATGCATTGTATCCATGTGAACAAATGAAATTCAGTCATCTGTCATTTGATCAATCTATCAGGAGCCTATCCCAGTTTCAACTCAGTGGAATCAATGTGTTCCTCTACAAAAAATTAGTTTTCCTTCCCTCCTCTCCTTTTCCGTTTTTTAAACAAGCAAGGAGAAAACATTCAAGAATCTTAACATGGAATTTCTTTTTGTTATATGCTATGAATTCAATTATCATTCAAAAGACTGTTTTATTAATAACATTCAGCTTCTTTAGCAAGACTTCCATTATGAAAATAGAGTAAATTAATTCTCTTTTTACCATAAGACTTCGACATTGTCTCCTCTATCAGAAGATATCCGAAAAAAATCAAGGCAGATTCATCAAGCTGGCTGGATATTCAGCTACTCTTGAAGCTCACAACACTGCAAAGAATCACGTTTGCATGGCTCCACTAGTCCAAGAAAGACGGCACTTGCAAATTCATCGACAAAATCCCCTCTCTTTGCTTATCCCTGAAACAGTTCAGTGTTTTTCAGCTCCAAATAGCAGACAAACGGAATCCAGTCCCTCTATGAGAAAAGTCAATCTTTACAACTCGCTCAATTTAAGAAACCTTCAATATCAGTGAGTAAAATACTGAGATTTACTCTATTGTGAAGTTCTAAAGCAACAATTTTGTATCCATCCATTTATTCCTCCTTAAACTTCTACTATATTAAATGCTACTTTACCTTTCTACAGTTAAATTTCAACTCCATTAAAAGTTTGGAGAAGTTTTTTTCCCACTAATTACCATTATACCTGTGTGGCAAATGGATTTTTAAAGCTTCTTTTTAGTCCCTGACAGGGCAATACGAACAAATTGTTGCAAGAAAACACATCTTTGCTAATTTGAAGAGAGCTCCATTTTTATGCTACCTCATCTTTAGTCCTCCAAACCCAATGACAAAGTTAAGACATTTTGCAAAGAGATCTCTTCTGTTCATTATTTACCCATTTTCATATTAACCTCAAACATTCAACACCTGACAGAACCACAGGCCTTCATACAGTATGTGTAGTTACTGGATCACTTTGTTCCAAACTCATTCCAGTTCCTGATGTACCAATGCCAGAATATTTCAGCTGCTTCTCTTCATGGTCCTGAGCCTTCAGGGCTTCCAAGTGTCTAATTTTTGACCACTCTACCTGCTGGTTGTCCAACACCTACATTTTCTTCCCTATTTGTTGAAAGACAACTTTAGTTTAGGATGTGTAGAGAAAAGAAGGAAATACGTTAGCGTAGAAAAGAATAGCAAAGCCTAGCTAGCAGCTCAAAAGGGAATAATCAGCTCCATAAGCAGAGGAACTAATAAAGCCTTCTCTCTTCCCAGGATGTACCTTCAGGCTGAGCTCCCATGTGGATACTCTAATGTCTAAAAAAGGGCTGTAGCTTTTCTCACAAATTGGTCTCTTTCTTCCACCCAGCTTCAAATTATCATCAAAACTTTTTAGAATTCAAGACATCTCCCCCGCTGTCAACTTCTGTTGAAATCAGCCACGAGCTTCCAGGGGGATTCTGGAGGCCAAGACCAAACAGTGTCAGGGAGTCAAAAGGTGTGGAACTGGGTGAAACCAAATGGAGATGACAGACAACAAGAGGGGAAGTAGAGAATTGGAGGGAATATTGTTACTGCTTTTCTCAAGGTTCCTTAGATTGTAAAGCCCACTTTCACGTTCGCCTTTCCCATTGCAAACGTCAATCAACTTACTTAAGTTTCCAGCTTCAGGTTTTGTAGATAAATAAAGTATCTCCTATTTAACTTTTCTGAGCAAGAGCTATATTAAAGGGAGGTGAAGGGGAAAGGGATGGTAGCTTATTACCCCTCTTTTACGTTTCTGTTCAATGCATGTTTCTATCCTATGTTTCTTTTGCAATTCAGTACACTACCTATTATAGAATTTTTAACATTTTGTCAGATTTTTCTTTATTTACAAAAGTAATTCGAAAGATTATAATGTCTGGGTGCAATATGGTGCTTTTCACTACTGCTTTCTTTCCTACATGCCCATAGTTGTTATTAAGAGCTAAAAAAAGAAAGCTGCTTCAGCATTATCTGCTGGAGATACCCCACATCAGGAACAACTTTTTTAGCCAAAGTGTCAAGATATGTATGTGATTTTGGTCACTCAGAGCCTTGATTAAGCTTCAGTGAATGACAAGAAGTGAGATGCCCTCTGAGCCCCTGGTTCCCAAGCCAGTGAACCATCCAACCTCACTTGTTGTTCACTAAGGTAATACTGCTGCTGCCTGATTAATTCATTTTCCTGTAATTTCCCACAGTACTGAACCACTCTTGCTCTATTCCACCATCTGAATATTTCAGTTTTACATAATCTGCTTCCCCACTGAGTTGCTTCTATAATTTCCCCAACCTCCCATTTCTTTTGCTGTACATTGCTTTCATGTTTCCTACTGCTTCTCCAGATCTCAGCCTTTAGAGTCATTTCATGTCCCTCTGTACATGTTCCACTTTGGTACTGAGATATTCCCCTCACTCCTTTTCCAGCTCTTCAGTCGGGAACATCATGGATTTGCTGACCTCCAACAGGAGCAGTAATAGCAGGAGATAAAAAGTCCATGTACCAGGTCAACAAGATCAATGAAGTGGCCACTAACTAAAAAATTGTGGCCAAAAATGTAATCACTTTGTCATTACACACCGCAGTTTCACATAGCTTATTACGATTCACGTTGTTAGATATGTTCAATGTAGAACGGACTCAGTTTCTTCAGAGACATAACTCTTGCATAACACTTCTGCAACTAGCTGTAGCTGAGAGCAGAAAGAGATTAAGAGCAATAAAATCATAAAAGCTGGCTACCAAATAAATAGGAGACATAACAACCTGTCTCTGAAGAGGAAACTGGTGACGGCTCCCTGTGCTGCAACTGCCTTTCAAAAATCACAAAACCCCTTTTGAACCTCTTGTATTCCCCTGACTAATGCCATCATTATTTCAACACTGGCTGTTCAGAGTGAAAGAGGTGCTATCTTGTCAAATGAACCTCTCCCGCTTTCATCATCCCCCAGTTATTCTTTGTGTATTGTTACCGCTGACAAGGTTTTGGGTTGCCTGGATACCAGGTCATGCTGATAGAACTGCTAGTGATCTCTGCATAACCAAACTTTTTTGGGGGAGAAGCAAGGAAGGGGAGGAATAACGTGGAAAAGAATTGTTCTATTCCCATATGTCGTCCTCCGAGCAAAAGAAGTTCCAGGAGCTTATCTCAGAGGGCTGTGGAGAAAGGGCTGGTGGAACGCTTCCAGCACCTGATTAAAATGATTCACTCAATAATAAGCTAGCATTTCTAGTCTCATTTCTAAAAGCTTTTCTTCCTCACTACTTACAACAGACTGTTAGATTCCTAAATAGAAGGGAAAGATTAATCTGTGCTAAATTACCTGATGTGGGTTTCAAATTATTCTGACAGAAAAGTAGAACAAAGTTTGCCCAAGGAAGCAAAACATGTAGTATCCACCCCCCTCCTCCAGTTCAGAATCCAGTCATGAATACCACATGAGCTGCCAGCACCATTCAATTCAAAGAAACACTTACAGCTACCTCCAGAAAGTAGTTAAATTCTGTGGAATCAGATTTTTCTTCTGAATTTTCTTTATTTCTCTTATAACAGATGGCTTTCAGAAAGAAATGGTTTCAGCCACATGCTTGCCTAAACTTGCCCAGGAAATTTTTCGGTAAACATGATGTGTGTAGAAAGATTGTTATAGAAGAGGTTTTATTTTATGCAAATTGTTTTCTGGTTTTCACAGCAATGAAGTTTTATTTACCAAGCATCATTTTCCAGCGAGATGCTCGAGGCTCATCTTGCTTGAGTCCTGGGACAGGAAGGTTTTTGACAGTATCACTTTAGACAGGAAAAAAGCCCGACCTCAGCGGCAATTTCCTGCACAAAATTCCATTACTGAATTCCCTAAAACAAGTAAAAACACGTAAAGAACTGTTTCTTTACATGGCTCAGACTTTAAAGACACAAACTGTAAATCTCCAAACTCCTGAACAACAGGAAAATCTCACAACAGTGAAATCTATCTTACTCAATCAATGGCGCTCATTCTCATGTAGCCTGATAAAAAGTATTCCCCTAAATAATAGACTTTGGCAGCTTGCTCAGGCAGATCAATTGAAATATTGAAGTTGACTGAAATGATCCTCAAGCCTTTAATGTTTTAAGCTAATGTGATATGGAAGCCATCATCTATCATACACAAGTTTAAAGTCAGACAGGCCAACTAACAGGTTTTTGTGGATGATGCCTGATGATTTTGGGCAGGCAGGGTTTGAAGAAGTCATGAGAACCATCTGCTCTTCAATGGAGAAAGGGATGTGCAGCCATGCACTTGGTTCATCAAGTCTGTTCATTAATAAAAACCTTCTCAGTACCTTCAAGAAAGTAATTATTAAACACAGCAATTGAAGAATAAGGATAAAGGCTCTTGACCACAACTGGTGAAGAAAGAAGATGCACAATGGGTGAGGTAGGATGCAAGAATACAAAACATATTTTAACTTCAAACCAAACTTTTAGCTAAAAGTCTTGGGTATTACAAGAAAATTACATTTACAACAGGTAGGAAAAGGAGTCATGTAGGAACAGGGGAGAGAGGAAGTGAATGGAATAAGGAGATCTGGCATGTGATGGGAAGAGCAGAAACTGAAAATGAAATGATAGCAAAAAATCAGTTCAAATAGATGTTATTTTAAATGCATTAATGTAAAGAAAGTGCAAGGAAGTTAGTGGATGTTTTTTACTAATCTCAAACCATGTGGATAACTGTTTACAAAGAAACAATCTTATTCTTATGTCTTCAGCAAAACATGGCACTGCTTTCATTGAGAAAAAAGGTGTCAGGATACTGAAGTTCGTGTCAGAGTTAACGTGTATTGTATAGCATGAATCTGATGGAAGGAATTAATTTGACTTCCACCTCCTATGCCTGCTATGCTGTTGGAAAACTAAAAAGCCTATGAAGGAAAAACCTGCACTTTAAAGCGCAGCAGCACAGATTTGAAATTAAATGGGAAGAAAAATACATAAGGAAACGGACACATCAAGTGACTTCCTGCCCAAAGTCTTACAGATGTTTTGAACGTGGACCCACGACTCAAGTAGAGCCATTAAATTCCCTGAGCCCCTGACGGGCAATAGTAATAGGCATGCAACGTGCAACACTTTTTTAGCATGTAGTTTTAATTTAATCCATTAGAACCACAAAGGAATAATGTATGAAAGGGATAAGTTTGTACGTTGAGTAAATAAATATCAAAGTGAATGTCATGAAAGCTTTTGGAAAAAAAAAAATATAGCCAGAAAAGGGAAAAAAAAAGAAGGAAATTTAAAGCCCTTGGAGGAATACATCACAGGAAAAAGAATAAATTGATCTACTAAATTAATTAAGTAAATTGATTGTAAAAATTTACTACCCTACGCAGTATAGAATAAGTCTCCTGGGAGGTAAGTTAGCAGAGTCTATTTGAGCCTTTCAACCATGGGAAACTTGTAAAGCACCTCATAAACTCTTTCAATAATACTGTAGAAGAAAAACTTTCTATACGTGCTAAATGCCTCAAGCGATAATCTACAAAGCACCTCCCTGCATTGCTTTTGCTAAGTGTTCCTAGCTTGCCCAGTTTTATTAAAACCAAAATAACAAAATATATCAACGCACATTTATTTAACTATGTTCACAGTATGCAAAAAAAATATATACAAAGTATTATTCTCCTTTTAGTTGACTTGTTGAGTCTTTTATTTATTAGCTATAACTTAAATCATAACTTCAGGAACTCACCCGTTTCATGATGCAAGCACCTTCCTAAATTTCCTGTCCCAACCTTTTGACAGAAGAACTGCCTATGAATAATAACCCACTCCTTTTAATCACAGTTCAATGAATCACAGAATCAGCTACTTGTGTAACGCAACCACAAGAGATCATCTAGATAATCCTGCAGTTTAGGGCAGGACAGCAATACCTTGATTAATGCAAAGAGAAGTTTGTCTTACATATCTACAAAAGTTACCTATAAAGGATGTACCAGAAGCTCTTCTCTCAGAGAATACTAGTATCCATTTTTTTCTGTTGGTTAGAAAAATCTACCTAACCGAAACCTTCCTTACAATAAATTATGCTGATTTTCCTGCTCTATCTCTTCTTCCCAACATTTATACTCAGAAAAACTGTTCATCATCCACTTAACAATCTTACATGCACTAGAAAATGTTAACATGTTCCTTCCTAATCTTATGAAACTAAACAAATCTCATTCCTTCATCTTTTCATCACTTCCCAAGTCTTCTGGGAGAGCTGCTTACTACTCAGTGGCTGTCTCACATCTTTGAGATCTGATCTTTTTCCAGTTAACCCGGCATCAGACTCGAAAGAATTTCTAAATTCATAAAGAACTGGTTGTGATCATGAAAAGCACTTCACTCAATGTTTCTAATAGATATGCTAATTAACAGAGATAACCAGTCTTAATCAAACTAATTACATTACAGATTAAAGGTATTTGGAATTTAACACAGTTTCTCCTACGTATCTACATTTACATTATGGTGACCTTAAGCAGGAACTTGGAATAAATGTTAATATGTATCTTTTAAGAATTCTTAACACATCATTCAACCATGAAATTTAAAAGACAAGACATAAATAAGAAGGCATCATAATTTTTATCATTTCTACTCTTGTTTAGAACTGTGGGGGAAAAACACCACCCCTGCCAGCAACATATTCCTCAGAATCATTGACTTGAATTTCAGTTGCTTGTTATTGATTCCCGGATCGTGCATGTCAGGCGAGTGCAATGGCTCACCGACACACCCGGGCTGGAGGCCACGCTAGGAATACATAACCTATGGTACCTGGGGCATTGGGGCTGGACTGTGGGCATCACTTGCCTCCGTGGCAGCCATGCATCCTACAGCTTCAGTATGACAGACGATGAGATCATTGTGCAGGAAGATGGAGGCCACGGATGCTGGCAGAAAGGACTGTGTTCAATTAAGGCACTGCAATCGCTCTCCCAGAGATGCTCCATTCTTTATGTCACTCTGAAGTGCTCACAGAGTGCTCACTGAAACAGTGTCAACTGAGGGAAATGAAGAACAGAGTACAGAAGTTTTCTGTAACCCTCTTTTCATCTCACTTTGTCCACTCAGAGGGTTCTCTCTTGAATTCAGCACTTCCTTCTCACAAAACATCTGACATCTCTCAAACTACACCGCATAATTTTCTGTTAGAAAAAAGGTCTGACAAGGTGATTCTTAATTGTAGAGTACCTGAAATCACTGTCTGCGCTGGGAGAGGTATTTAATTTATCAACTTTGCTGCAAAAATCTCACTCACAACTCCACTTAAATTGCAATCTCTTTGTTCTCCCCGTTTCGATACCAAGTGGTGTCCTCCTTTTTGAACTTCTGTTATGAAGCTTTACATGAGACCATCTAACTGATGTCTGGGATGTGGAATGATAAAATCATGGCCTATAAAATATTCTCCTTACTCATTGTTTCCATTCTGCATTATGTTTTCTTTGGCTTTGCATTTCCACAATAACAAATCCCATGACAGGATCATTGATGCCAAGAGGTTTCCACAGTAAAGAAGAGTAGGAACATGAAACTTAAATGTCTGTGGAAGCTGGAAGGAAAACAATGTAGTAATTTCATTCTAATTGCTACCTGCACATGTTGTCATAAGGTCATTTTGCAATGCATATATTTAAACTAATTAACCAACTTACTTGTAAACACTGTATTTGTTCTTCTTCCACAGAGAGTAAGAGCTGAAAATGATAAGGCAACTACAGCTTTCCTGCACTAGATAAATTAATAGACACACATAGACGTGAATGGAACACCTATGGGAGAAAGGAATGGTGTAGGAATCCTTTCTGCACATTGCAATTAGACGAGTAAATAAAGTAAAAATATCTAACATTTCTCAGTATGCTTGATGCAACTCTGGCATTAGCACTGAAATGAGCAAATAAAGTTTATTTCAGATGCAAATGACTAATGGCCTATTGACGCTTTCACCCTAACTACACCTCTAAGATGACTGTTGTATGCTTTTGTGGAGTAGTACACAGGCACCCTTACGGGCAAGCTCTCTTCTCTCCAAAGACAACATCATATAAACTGGAATAGTTTTAACCTATCAAGAGTAATCACCTCCAACATGCTACCAATCACCAACAATAAACTGTCCTCCAGCCCTTCCCACCTGTTGTCATTGCCTAAAATTACATACACGAGGAAAACTATTGTTTATTTGGCTGTTACTACACTGTATCAAGAAATCAATATTCTAGGACCTAATTCTGAAAGAAAACCAGCAAACACTCCCATTTGTTGATGTCTTCCTACCCTCCCAATTCATCAGGATATTGGGTTCTTGTCTAAACCAGGCAACGAAATGAAGTCTCACCTCACACCACCTTTCAATAAAAAACAAGAAGCTGGATGAAGGCTCTGTTTAGTCACATAATACATTTTATTGATTTGAATTAGAAATGGATGGTTGCTGTGATAATAACTCCTCCACCTTTTAATGTTATCATGGAAGTTCAGGCTTTCTTTTGTATACTGTGAGGCCACAGAGTGTTCTAACACATTCAGTTCAGTATGAGCCCTATAACAGGAGACACACATTCTTTTCCATAAGTTTAGTCTCTTTAGGCAAAAATCAGAAGTCTCATGTAACAGAGTCTAACTGTGCCCACTTAGATCTAGTTTAAGTTCTTAGGTCCACCTCACTCTGTTCCTTGTGAGATGTGCAAGAGTTGTAACACAGGACATGCACATTGTGAAGAGGCAAATTAAATGCCTGATTAAAGAAGTTAGCATCCTCACTGGTTTTGTTCTCATCCTTTTATTTAATTAGTTTCTTAATTGCTCACTTGCTCGAGTCAGGTTGGTAACAGAATACATCTACACCAGTTGCAATAGGAGCTTATATTCTATATGTACAGGCAGACATTCGGACTGAAATTTCTTAACCTGTTTTAGATTGATTCCCCCCCCCAAGATTTGAATCACTTGCCTAAAACCAGCTATGTAGTACCATGGGAGGTTACTTGGGATATGACACTCCACATGGTAGAGTACACATGACACAAGACATAATGGAAACCTATGTCCTCCTGAAGCTGCAGCTGGAGGCAAGTGGGACAGTGTAGATTGTCTAAAATGGCACCAGACACTACCTTCAGGCAACTGACTCATAACTTCAGTGTCAACACTCATAAGCCAGAGAAGCTGGAAATAAATGGCAAGAGACATAAAGTACTGAAGAACTGATGGCTGCTTAGACGGTATTTTCCTAGGTGTCAGATAGGTTCACGCAGGCTCCCTCAGTAATCAATGCGGCAGTTTAACCAAGTACAGAAGGGATTCCACTAGTAGCAGAGAATACTGTTAAACGGTTACGATTTCTAAATGATATCCTTTAATTCATTTTTTACTGAAAATGTATGCTAGATTTGCTTCTTGGTTCTTTAAAAGTAGCAAGATTAATCTAAAGCCTATTTCATATCATAAAATCACAGATTCATAGAATCATAGAACAGTTAGGGTTGGAAAGGACCTTAAGATCATCTAGTTCCAACCCCCTGCCACACTAAACCATGGCACCCAAGGCTCTGTCCAGCCTGGCTTTGAACACTGCCAGGGATGGAGCATTCACAACATCCTTGCGCAACCCATTCCAGTGCTTCACCACCCTCACAGTAAAGAACTTCCTCCTTATATCCAATCTAAACTTTCCCTGTTTCAGTTTTAACCCGTTACCCCTTGTCCTATCACTACAGTCTCTAATGAAGAGTCCCTCCCCAGCATTCCTATAGCCCCCCTTCAGATACTGGAAGGTCTCCACACAGCCTTCTTTTCTCCAGGCTGAACAGCCCCAACTCTCTCAGCCTGTCTTCATGCAGGAGGTGCTCCAGTCCCCTGATCATCCTCTGGACTTGCTCCAACAGTTCCATGTCCTTTTTATGTTGAGGACACCAGAACTGCACACAATGCTCCAGGTGAGGTCTCACAAGAGCAGAGTAGAGGGGCAGGATCACCTCCTTCGACCTGCTGGTCACGCTCCTTTTGATGCAGCCCAGGATACAGTTGGCTTTCTGGGCTGCGAACGCACACTGAAGCCGGCTCATGTTCATTTTCTCATCCACCAACACCCCCAAGTCCTTCTCTGCAGGGCTGCTCTGAATCTCTTCTCTGCCCAACCTGTAGCTGTGCCTGGGATTGCTCTGACCCAGGTGTAGGACCTTGCACTTGGCATGGTTAAACTCCATGAGCCCACCTCACAAGCGTGCCATGGTCCCTCTGGATGGCATTCCTTCCCTCCAGCGTATCAACCGAACCACACAGCTTGGTGTCATCAGCAAACTTGCTTAGGGCGCACTCAATCCCACTGTCCATGTCAGCAACAAAGATGTTGAACAAGACCGGTCCCAGCACCGATCCCTGAGGGACACCACTCGTTACTGGTCTCCAGCCGGACACTGAGCCATTGACCACAACTCTGCGTGTGGCCAGGCAGCCAGTTCTTTATCCACTGAGTGGTCCGCCTATCACTGGCTTGTGTTGGAAGGAATCTTAAAGCCCATCTATTTCTAACCCACTACCACAGGCAAGGACACCTTCCACTAGAGCAGGTTACTCCAAGCCCCATTCAACCTGGCCTTGAACACTGCCAGGGATGCGGCAGCCACAGCTTCTCTGGGCACCCTGTGCCAGTGCCTCAGCACCCTCATAGTGAAAAGCTTCTTCCTAATTTGTAATCTAAATCTCCCCTCTGTCAGTTTAAAGCCATTCCCCTTGTCCTGTCACTACATGCTCATGTAAACAATCCTTCTCCAGCTTTCTTCTTGGCCCCTTTAGGAACTGGCTTACATTTTAGTTTATATTTTCATGTAAATGTTCTTTTAACAGGCAGGTAAATTTGTGAAGTCTGTCTCAAAGAATCAACTCAATTTCTTTGCTAGCTCAGAGAATGTTTTTATTCTATCCTTTCACTTATTTAGAAAGGCCTCTGGCTTGAACATCCTTGTGAGCCAAGTAATCTGATCAGAGTTAACTTTCTAACAAAGCTAAGAATTTACTGCTATATTTTCTTACTGATGTTGATATGGTATCAAGATGGGAATTGAGGTTATAAGAGAATGCTGTAACCTGAAGTTAAAATGTAGCCGAACAGCTACAGGCAGCAATAAGAGGGTGCAAAATATCACATAGTATAAATACTCCTATACACCTTTTGTGTGGTTAGTAAGAACTGGGGAATGCGATAGTCTCTCTGGAGCTAGGCTGAACACACCACTTCTCCTCCCCTGCCTCCCAGACAGGTTACTAAGCCACAGGCCAACTCTCTACCTGTACAATGTCAATTCAAACTTAGCTCAAATCTTTCCCTGTGGTTTAAACTGGAACAACACACTTAGCCCTTAGGCACTTGGGGAGTGTTCTTACAGCCAGCTCTACTCTAGGAAGGCAGTCTCTAGCTGAGCAGGGACACTGATACCAAAAGGTTTAGTAACTTCTTCTATCACATGAGCCTATTGAAAGTGAACAGAAACCTAAATCCTAAGTGACCCCGTCACATTTTTTGAAGTAGTCAGTGTTTGCTCTCTTCTGTTTAATGGGAATCTGGGCAGGACACTGAAGCAAATGTCGTCCCCTGAGGAGTCACGTTTACCTGGAAGAATTATTCCAAAGAAAGGTCAGATGTAAGCTTCAGCGTAACAAATATTTCAGAAAAGAACATTGCTATTTTAAGAGATAATTCTGGCAACCGTCCCTCCTGTATACGTGTCTTGAACTTCGGAGCATCAGGAAGAGTGAAGAGGGGATTTCCTAGGACACTTCAGCTGACTGAACAACAATCCATTACTTCAGTCAGCTTAGCTCCTACTGATTATATTATTGCTGACTAGATGTCACTACTATAATATACCGCCCTTTTGGTTGATACAAAAGTTTCACGTGCAGAACATGTTTTTCCATTATCTAACATCACTACTACTGACTTGCTCTGTTACTCTTTAGTAAGCTAGAGCAACTCTGTGAATGCTAACCTCCCTCAAGTTCTACATGGAGTTGAAAGCATTCAATAGCTTGGAGGAGTGTCCTACAATGAACAATAACGATCTGTAATTGGTTTACAATTGCTTCAGACTAGGGAGCATTGAAACTGGATTGGAACTGAAGTACCTGGAGCAAAAACCAAACTGTTTTTGCCATCCTGTCCATCGGTTATGAGTGCCACTGAAGGAAATCTAATGCAAAAAAATCTGATGGCTACATCTGATTATGGTTAAATTAACCCATTCTAAAAGTTGACAAAAAGTCAGGACGTGTCTGTGTCTTTTTAAACATTAACAAAAGCACTCAAGTTCTACTCTGAGCTCATCAACAGTATCTGCTGACAAATATCTCCAAAAGAAGCGGCAATTCATATACTTGTGGCCATAACATGGGAAGCGTTAACTTCTGTCAAGTTGCACTATTTGCCACTGTAAGGTGCTGAAACTAAGCTTGAATAAGACAAGGACTAGAGGCATAAATGCATAATGGAGACAGTTTACTATTGTATTTTTGGAGCCCTGTTTAATGCAAGCTATGTTCTGAACCAGTTTCCTCTTTTGATGTTAAAATGCACCTCACTTGTGAATAGTCCTCAAGACATCATGACATTTATTCAAGGTTACTCCAGCCCTATACCATAATCAGTTATTCTCCTGTTAGATGTTACTGTAACTTAAGAATAATTATTTGATAGAAGTTAGCAAGACAGTACCCGATTCACACACATGATCATTCTCCTTAGAATCCACATCTGGGCTCTCTCCTTAACACGCCTGTAACCTTTCCAGGCTAATCCTCCTCCTTCTAAGCCCATTTAACAAATACTTAGAATAACTTCTTAGTACTGGTATTTTATCTCCACAATCTTATACTTAGATCAGCTAAAGACACAGCATTCAAGTGATATTTATATGCTTCTGATTTCTACCATCTTATTGTAGGAGATGACAGGTTGACTGCAAGATGATAGGAAATTTATCTGTAAAGCCCTTTGTGAAGATGCCTAAGAAGGGGAATCTCACTCACAAAGTAAATTAAAACATGGTGCGTTTGAGCACAACAGAATTGTGACTGAATATGTCAGAATATGCAAAGGAAAAAGCAAACTGTCATCATGACAACTCTAAGCTTCTCAGGTGCCTCTTTTCATTTTATCACATTAACCATTGCTAACCATTTCCCCTTGCATTATGGAGGCTTCATCCTGCTCCCCATTCCTATCTTCCAGCTCAGGGGGTTGAGTACCCAAAGACGAACTGTCTCACTATTAAAGACTGAGGGCAAAAAAGTATCTCAGCCTTTTCCTCGTCCTTTCTCACTGTATTTCCCCCTACATACAACAAAGAATGGAGATTCTCCTTAGCCCTCCTTCCGTTGTTAATGAACTTGCAGAAACATTTTTTATTGTCTTTTATCGCACAGCCAGATTAAGTTCTAGTTGGACTTTGACCCTACTAATTTTCTCTATGCTTAACCTCACATCAGCCTTGTGGTCCTCCTGAGTTTCCTTCCCCTTCCTTCCTCTGTCAACCAGCCTACTGAACAGGCCAAAGTCTGCCCTTCAGAAGCCCAGGGCAGCAGTCCTGCTGACCCTCCTCTTCAGTTCTTTGAGAATCAAAAACTCTATCACTTCATGATTGCTATGCTCAAGTCAACCCCCAACCATCACATCACCCGCAGGTCCTTCTCTATTCACAAACAGCAGGTGAAGCAGGCACCTTCCCTAGTTGTGAGGAAGCTGTGGGGAAGCTCCCTTTCACACACCCCAGGAACCTCCTAGATTGTTTCCTCTCTGCTGTACTGTATTTCCAGTGGACACCTGGTAAGTTGAAGCTGCCCACAAGAACGGCTTCTTGACGTCTGCCCTGTATCTCTGGCTGCACAAGTGATCTCCAGCAATTCCTCAACTAAAGCATTGAGAGGCTTTTGTGTCTGCCTTGTCGGGGAGTTCACAGGATCAGCCATAAATTGAATGACATGAGTAGTGAAGTTTCAGGAAAGATAACAGTCAGCTTTTTCTCTTTAGACATAAAAGCTTATATTCTGGAGACCAAGTTGATAACTGCTACACAAACCCTGTAGCTGCTTTTTCTGCTAAGGACCAACTCAGTGCAAACTTTGAAGGATAGAGCTCCATGGATAAAAGCACTTTTGATGAAGATGGGGTGACTGACAGAAAAGCTGGAACATCACTACTCAGGTATCACAATGATGAGGAGTCTTATAAAGACACTGTTCTTCTTTTGGCTTAGCTGGGAAACAAACAGCTCAGGAGAGCAAAAAGTCTGTCCAAAGGTCTGTAGCAAAACAAAAATATGCCAGGGAACTCCATGCAGTGCAGGGGCCTTTGCCATTTCTTCTGGGCTGATTACTGCAAATATGATCTAATAGACAGGAAGACCTTCTGCAAGACAGGCCAATTTATGGATCATGGTTAAAAGGGGTCGGGGGGAGATGAACTGAAGAAATGCTAGATGGAAAGATGAAGATAGAATATGTGGAAAATAGAGGAAAACTAAATAAAGGAAAACTGAGACATGTAAGAATCAATGAGTAATAAAGATTTATATAAAAAGGCTGGGGGAAAAAATGGTGAAGACTATTAAAAAAATGGACCAAGACTAGAAATTAATCCCAGTATTTCTTGTTGCACTTTTCAATATTTTCCACTCCTTTCAATCTTTCTGGCATATCCTCTGTCATTCTAATTCTGGGCTTTTCTCCTCAAATGCCAATGAAGCCTTGCAAACAGGGTTTCATCTCTTTAACTGGGTGAGACATACATCTCTCATCTCTCTTAAGTGGTTGCTTACTTTCAGTTCTTTATTCCTTTATTCCTGTGACAGTCTCCTTCAAGGACTTTTCCATATTAGAAGAACCTGAATGACAATTAATTTAGCACACTTACCGCATCTGCACTGGCAATACTCTCCAGATTCCAGAGTAGCAATGATTTTGCTCTCAGCAAAGGCAAACCCACCATTTTTGGTGTTCCAGGAAGAACGTGTCATTAAATAAGTGAAAATTCTTCCCAAGAGATGAGAAAGGAAAATGAAAAATTGGTTGAGATGGCAAAGCCCTAATAAATGGTATCAGAAGTTCTGTTTTCTCTCCGTTGTATAATTCTCTGTGACAATTCGAGCGTGAATCTGACTATAAAGCAAACACTTAGAATGATTAAAGTATTTAGATGAAAAGTCTTCCTAATTTAACAGGCATTTTTGACATGAAGAGAGGGTGAAGAATCCTTCCGCACATAGTATTGAAAGGAAAAATGTGAATATAGCCCAGAATTTTCCCTTCCTGGTCACCAGCCTGTTTAACTGCTGACATTTGCAATGGCGATTTGGATAAATGAAAGCCAAATTCTACATTACAGTTCCGAAAACAAATCTCATGTTTTCTGCTACTGTAAACCAACATATAACGTGATTTACTGTCTTCCCTCTTTAGTGATTCTAATTATACATTAGCTCTGTACACAGAAACAAACAGCAGTCAGATAAAATCGATGCAGCAACAAGATTCCCTTTTAAATAAAAAGCATCTCAACTCCCTCTTGCCATGCAAACAATCACTGAGCAGTACTTTTTCTCAATGTCTACTTATGATGCAAGCCAAAATGAAAAAATCAATGCCCTGCAACAGAGGGAGCATCACTGTCTCTTTGTAAGCACAGTAAAGGACCCATTCTTGTTCCTTATCACAGCCATGCCACTCTTGTAAAGCTTAAAAAACACATTCCAAGGAATGTCAGTCACAAGAGGAAACCTCTTTAACAACCCTTCACTACGAAAGAGGTTATAAAGCTTTTAACAAACAGTTCTTCTGTTCTACACACAGATTCCGAGAATCTCCTAGGATACTGATTGGTTTGCTTTATCAGAAAGCCAAATGTGAATAGTATATAAACATAATAAACCCTGATACTACCAAAATTCAGTGGAAATATTACACCTGGTTTTTTAAGCTGTGGCTTCTTTGCGTTTGATCATACAATTGATCCTTACTTCTTATGAAAGAACAGAATCATAGAATAGTTAGGGTTGGAAAGGACCTTAAGATCATCCAGTTCCAGCCCCCTCCCATGGGCAGGGACACCTAGATCAATTGAAAGGACTCACAAGATATTAGAGATTTTGAGAAGGGCAAAATAAAGTTGTTGAGGATATTTCATTCTAAACAAACTTGTCCACAAACCCTTGCACTGGAGCTTAACGGCAGCTACAGAACAAACACATTTGCCACTGATTGTAACTATGTTGTTGTAGATCCTGCTGATCTTGACTACATCTGTAAATGTGCTGTAAAGCAATTCATTTATCTGTAAAGTCATTAACTACTGAAGACTGAGTGTTGCTAAGATTAAAGATCGAACGGCTTCATATAATTATCAGTATAGAGTGCAGAAACACTGAATGAAGGGTTAATTTGCACCAGCAGAAAAAGCCAAATCAGAGATGACACTTGGGCTACGAGACCATCTTCAGGCTGTGGAAGAAAACAGACTATGTTTTTGCATAGCCCTAAGAAGAGCTTACAGCTGAAACGTCTTCTCTAATCTTATTGTTTACTTATCATCTGCATTTATTATCCTCTTTGCCTTTATTTTGCAGCTATTGTCTTCTGCAACACCCTATTTGTCTCCAGATGTTGATCAGTGTGCTAAAAGTCTTCTGAATCTAAAGCGCAGGGTCTTGGCAATCATAACCTTTTATATCTTCACTGTTCGTGCAAGCCTGCTCCTCGCAGGAACAAGAAGTGAAGACGCACACTGGAGTCAGATGTGGTACAAGCACATTTTTCTGTATGACATTTTGCAGATGTACTTCCTCATAGCATTCTGGCTGGCAAGTGAAATGGAAAATTTATAGTTCCTTCCACTCCCTTTCTTAGTGTTGTGTAAGTACATTCTAAAGCAGATTCAATTTAATGTTTTATGAAATTGGATTTTGACTGCTGTAATTTCAGATACTTAATTGCAATTACAAGCTCTGTTTTTATAGTAACTGTAATTCAGTAGAGTCCCATGGTCCAAAAGGCTTCTTCCTGCAGGGAACAGTAAATAGAACATTGCCCAGAAATGTTTACCTAATAATATCTTAGATGTCTCTGCTGTTTACCATAGAACATAATTGTCAAGCATGGAAATATTAGAAGTATTCAACAAATCCCTCTTAAGAATAGGGGCATTTTGTTTAGTTTCTGTTGTCATCTACTCTTTCATGACTGAGGATGGATGTCTCAACAGTCAACAGTTCTAAAGCTGACATCCAAATAACCCAGGAAGCTGCTATGGTTTGGAACCTCTTTGACAGAGGAAGAAGCCAATGAACTCTGTTTTAACCCAAGAAAATATTCCAAGCTACACATGGCTGTTCAGTGCCCTTTTTGCTCATTCATCAGTTATTGCTATGGATTGATGCATAGCTAATCCCCTTCCCGAGTGGAGTGTCTTTATGACACATTAAACTCTAATCAGCTCAATGCAGGGATGACAGGGCAGATTGTGGAAATGCTTCAGCCGGTATACAGCAGAGTAAGAGAGTTCAAGGCATTTCTTCCACTTGTATTACTAAAGGCTTAGAATTTTTGCCAACACAGTAAATTCAGTCAGAGATTTAAAGTCATTCCTGCATCAGCAAAATGTATAAGTAGTTGTATCAGGAATATCTGTATAGGGACAGGTGAATTCTATCCCTGTTGGTTTTCAGTGATTAAAGGGCAATTTATTTCAGGATACAGGTATAAGCATTCCCATATTAGTAATGTGCAGCTGCATGTGTTAGGAGATGCTGTCAGCATAACACCCAGGAAACCTTTTCCAACTCAGCCCTTTAGGAAGCAGCCTGGAAGAAAAGATGAAAGAAACAAGAGGAACCTACATTCGCTCTTTCTGAACCACATTTAAAGAGTCAGATGAATGCCCTGAAAGATCATACAAAGAGGTTTTACTTTTTCTTTCCTTCCAGAAGTCCTGGACTCACTCTTCCTCTACCAGAGAAAGTGCTCCCTCTTGATTATTAAAGCGCTGGCCAAGGTTTTCCTTTTCTGAAAGAGCCTCCTTTCTGCAACCAAATGTCATCCTGTGATTACCTTGTATAATATATCTGATGCTTGCTTCAGTCCTTTAGCATTCCAACAAATTCAGTTATAATCTGGGAATTTTACCATTCCTGGTATTACGTTTTCTCTCTTTCCTAGATATTTTCTACAAATACCAAGTAGTAAAGGCATTTTCACAGATCTGTGCTGACATATTGCAATGGTTCACTGTTTATACATTACGTTTTCCTCCAAGTTTTTTACTAAGTCTAAATATTGAAGGAAAAAATGATGTTGTGAATATGCTGCCTTCCTGCTCCACAAGTGCACAAGGTACATACAATCCTTCTGTTTCTTTGTAATATTCCTTATGTAACCTGTGCTAAAAAAATAACATTTATGATTACATAAAGCTGTGTCATAATTTTAGTCATATTTAATAACAGAATTAAATACGGAGGCTGACAATATCAGCAGGTCCAAAAAGAGGATTAGACAAACTCAAGGACAGCAAGTCTGTAACCAGAAACTGAAATAACCAGGCAGGCATGAACCCTTCAGCATCCCTAATCTAAAAAATCTGGATGCGGGAGGAAAACGAGGGAGAACAGACGCATGCTCTCCCTAAAGAACACCTCATTTTGCTGGTGGCAAGGCAGAATACTGGGCTTGATGGATCATTAGTCTAAGCCAGTAGGGCATTTCTTACATTTTAATGGGAAACATAATTTATCTTTTCTAAAAGCCAATTAGACACCATAAAAGACAGATAATATTATCAAGTTAGGACAATCTGTAAATGGACATTCAGACTTAGTAGCAGTTAGGAGAAATGCAACTCATGTTAATTGAATGCTAATGATATGTGCATTTATTTTGGATTATATTGAGCAGTAATACAGTGTATTAGAAGTTAGTGTTGAAGTGTCGCTCAACGCTGCTACAAGTTAGTATACAAGTAGAACGGAATCCATCATTTGAAAATTTGAGCAAAATAAGATGATTGGATTCCCCTGTATCATTTTACATATATTTTTCTTTGCGTTTACCTGTCGCATGATTTAAACTCATGTTTAAAACTTCCCTTCCATAATCTGTATTTCAAAGACAATTACAATGGACATGCCAAGATGAAGTGCTGGTCCTTTTTTACCTAATAGGGTTGCAATGCAGAAAACACTAATGATGTGCAAAATTCCTGAGGCATATGGGGAGATGGGATATATACATCATCCTACTTCAGGAATCATTTAGAGAACTATCTGAGATACATCCTGAAGTTCCCAACTCATCACTCAGGAAAGTGGAGTTAAGATCTGTGAAACAAAAGGGTCGAAATGGTGTAACTTCTGTGGTTGTGCAAATACAGCTTCATCGGGGCCAGAGACAAGCCGGAATCACTAGAAGGCTTAGAACAGCAGCTCAGATCCTGGCATAGCAGGCTAACCAATTTTAATTCAGTGACAGGAATCTAAGCTAGCAAATCTCTGAAAATCACCTACAAAAGGTAAAATACTGCTTTATGCAGCAGATAATGAAAGCCTACAATCCATGCACTGCAAGTGGCAGAAAAGAAGGGGGGCGGGGGGGGGAAGGCAAAAGGAGTGAAGGAAGGGAAAAAAGAGTAAATGTGGTATCAGGAAATTCTTCATATTTGTACTGTTCATGACTTTGCTTTTCCAATCTGTGTCATTCACTGAAGCTGGTTTAAAGGACAGTATTTTAACAACTTAGCCTTAACTAAATTTGTACGCCTGACAATTTGAATGGGGTTTCGCCTGAGAAGGCATTATTCCTTTACAAAGCTCTTTGCTAACTATGCTATTTTTATTTCTTATTTTAAATGGAATAACATCAGGTCCATCTGTAACACAGATTTCCTGGAATTTAAGTCGCTTATGCCAATTTAGCAACTTTTTCATAAGTTTCCTTGATCTGTGTTTGTGTCCGTGGAAAAAAGATGTAAAAGCTTTATTAAAAAAAACATAAAATCATGAAACCATAGAATATGGCATTATCGGAACAGAAAAATACTTACTACAGTGTTTAATGCTACAGAAGAGGCCAGGGAATACAAACAAGAAATAGATGTTTCAGAGGGATAGTAACGTTAAACGTTTCAGACAACATTTTCAAACAGTCGCTTCCTCATTTCTGCTTCACCGGTTAAGCAATGGTAGAAGCAATGAATCCAGGTACCACAGTTTCACAAATCATGTGTAATTGGCCAGAGGAAAACCAAATAAGCAGCTCAAAGTAAGTGTGGTTACTGTTTTCTCTCCTAGCACCCATCACCCTAGAGTCAGAGCAAGGGAGGTTTCAGGGGAGGCAATTTACCTGGTTCAGCCCAGGTCCAGCAGACAAAAAAATGCAATGTGTGCTCTGTTCCCAATACCAGCTGTTCAATAAGTGCCAACATCAGGCAAGAGAGTCAGGAAAGGAGGAGATAAAAATTACTCATCTTTCCATACTGTGCCCAAAGTCTATCCTATCAGCTGGATCTGCATATGTAGAAATAAAGCTCAGGCAGAAACAAATAAGTCAATGACACTCTAAAGAATTACAGTAGGGTGAATTTACCATTTTCAGTTGCTACAGTGCCAACAGAGCCATTCAGCTGCTCTGCCCAGGACTGATGTCCTCTAATGAGATTGCAATTCGAGTCATTCTTTTTCCTCTTTTTTTTTTTTTAAGGACTGGAATTACACTGCAGTCATATCAGCCTCTCCATTTTACCAGGCTCTGAAAGCTTTGTTAAAAACTAACACTTGCAGATAAGAAAATCAGCTGGGTCCTTTAACACACTTAGAATAAATTACCAGGTGAGCCTTCTATTTAATCCACACTATTGTGTGGCTTCCACCTATCCATCTATTTAATTCTATACTATCTGTTATAAATACAGAGCACTTAACGTCTATTCTAAATAGTCTAGATTGCATCTCACAATAGATCCATACCTGATTTAGTTTAAATGTGGTCCTGCTACATTTTTATGCTTGCAATGGAGTCAGCTATTAGTTAAGTTTGAAATTTCTCCTTCATGAGAGCCACCGGTTTGCAATCCCTACAGAGGAAACATCTTTCCATGCAACTCAATGGCACATCAGTGAAGACTGTAACAGCTTGTGATTCTCAGTCCATCTTTATTGAGCAGTTGAAATACAGCAAAGTAGGTCAGCGTCGTCCCCCTATAGGGTCTATCAGTAAGTTCCTTAAGTGAAAGCGCAAACAACCAAACCAAAACCACACCTAGACTGGCACAATCAAGAGTCCCTTTAGAATGTGTTTCCTTATGAAAAACTCCTGTAAGGTTCCACAGGAACTTAAAGCTTGCACAAATGAAACAGAAATGTTTCCCTGTTGTTGTACTTTACAGCTCCTTGAAACGAGCTGTTATTCTCTCCGAAGACTGTAATTGAAAGTTATAAGTTATAAAACCTGATTTATTCTTGCTGAAGGACTATTTAAAATGATCTGAACTAACTGAAATTTAAAGTTGAAAACACACATCAATAGTTCTATCCTCAACATTTATTTAAAACAGGTTTCGAACAGAGCAATATGATATAATTTCAAAATGAATTCAACAGTTGCTTTTACTCCCTCAGAGAGCAGTTACTGCCTGTCATATAATTAAGTGAATATGCCAGTGACAGAATAAACAAAGCAGCAGGGAGCACAGGAAAACACTGAAGCTTTTTGTAGCCCATGAGCCTTTCGGCTCAGCACAGTGAGAAAAACCTGTCTAATGTATCAGAAAGAGAGAACTAAAAGACATGATCAGAAAAACAAGAATTTGCCATGGAAACACTCTATCGGTATATTTCATACTGGGTGTGACTCAATCCAGATGATGCTCAGTAAATTTGATGACACGTTGCAAAACATACTGTTAACACTTTATCTCACACAAACATTTATTTTAAATCAGTGGAAGCCAGCTAAAAATAATAATAATGTGCCTTGAATGAAAGATGTTCATGTAGCTTCAGTCTACATTGAAGTCTGTAGTATCAAGAATTCATCTACTCTATTCAAGTCAGCCTGATGTGTACGTTCAACTGTAGACACGTCTGACTTCTTTCTTTGTTTCCAATTATGAGACTCTCTACAATAATTAAAAGGGAATAGGAGGTTCTTCCTCATCTCTAGACAGCAACAAAGTGAATAGGAAGGTTTGGGTTATTAAATTTTGCTTCTGAAACAAACATCCTTGTAAGTTATGGTTCTAAATATCCTGATTACTCAAAACAAGAGGAGATACTTAATACAGCAACTGCAAAGCCAGTTCCCTATGAGATACAGAACTGGCTTTAGCACACCATATTTTGGACAGCATAGCAGCCTGTAACACTTCCAAGAATATTTATTGGCCTGTCTCATCTCCGCTGTCGCTGGTGACACAGTAGTCTCACCTTAAGCAATGCCATCAGAGATCACTGTGTTCAGAACACGTTAGATTGAAACATGTTAGCCAAAAATATTTTCCTCTATAACTCTTTTGAAAACACCTTTTAAAACAAAATTCTCCTTGACATAAAAAGATAAAAGAAGAAATAATAAGAAGAAAAAGGACCTTGTCACCGATTTGGGTATTGTTCCATTAAGTTGCAAAAGATATTCAAATATTCAGACTACTCACATAATAATATTACTCAGCATTTCTTTTTTCTTCATATATGATAAAGGCATCCAAGGCCAAAATTTAGGCTGCTTTTGAGGAAGGGATTTGATCCTCAGGGATGTATTACTTCAGCACTTTCTACATTCTGTACGGTAAGAGGCTGCTTGCCTTAAAACACTGAGCGTGAACATATACATCGCATTACTGGCTTGTGCTCAGTCTCCGAAAATAGTGAATGATGTACCAAGCAGTCCAGATTTCACACTGATAGACTCCTGGCTTCTCCAAACACCAAGTGATCTCCAAGCAAATGATCTCATGAGCACTATGGAAAACAGACCCTGAAGGGAACAAAAGGTGGGGGGGGGAAATATCTAAAGTAACACCAAATGAGTTTATCATGATAGCTGACATCCAGGTTGGAATGACAGCACAGCTGCAGGTTTTTTGCAGTGTCCTACTTCAAGGGGACTACACAGGTGGTATTTGTTCCATGGTGATTTTACTAAGCAACATTTATTCCCATATTTTATTGATCCTCCCAAATGCCTATTCCAAATGTAGATATTCCCAAAATCTGTTGATTTTTTTCAATCTATCTTTGAGAATTCTGAAGAAGTTCCATGAAAAATGCCTTCAGAAACTTAGACTAAAGTGGCAGGAGATAAAAGTGAAACCCTAGCATGAAAGTTAGTGTGTGAGCAAAGTTAATAATACACTAACTGCTTTTCCAGAATGGAAGCAATTCTTCATGGTCTTGCCAGGGGAGATAGGCACAGACACAGAATACTAAACTCTGACACCAATCTCGTCGGGCCACCAGTGTCACTGATACTCTCTGCATGTGCCCATGTCCTGCTGTTAAGGGATCTGGAAACACTGTGAAGAAACACAGGGTTCATGACAGAAATTAAGGTGTGTTTCCTCAGAGGTGAGCTGAGCTGCTGTTCCATCACCTGGGATGAATTCCACCCTTCAGAATCCACAACCTACAAGCACATATTGGTCCTGTGACTCTTATTGCTGCCAAGCGCCACATGAGAAATGAGAAGATTTTTCTAGAAGCTTCCAATTACCATGGAATTTCTTTTCTGTGGATTATTTTTTTGTGCCACTGATTAAGGATAATCATGAAAGGAAAACTATGGCTACTAATTGTTGAAGTTGTAAGGGAATATATTGAGATGATTATCGACTTAATGAAGCTGGCATTGAAATACATTTTCCTGATCTGCTTACTCTGTGTACTGTGCCTTCTAAGTGGATAATACGCTGTGTTTTTACTCAGCCTCAGTAAATAACAGACTGATCTCTCTTGTTTGCAAATGACAGCGAACACAGTTCCAGGAAAAATAATAAAACAAACAAGCACAACATGGAATGGAAGTATCAGCCATTTCAGTCCCAGTGAAAAGAAGCTTTAGAGGCAAAAGCCTATTTCAACGAACTTAAAACTTGATGCCAGTTTGCAATTATAAATCTAATTGTGAACTATTTACTGATTAAAAATAATACAGGGCGCAGATTTCATGCAAATGCCTTTTTTCAAGTGCCTCACATATTGATTTACAAAGGTAAGTTATGTACGCCCTCTGAGAAGGAAAAACTGAAATGATCAGTTAAAACAGTCCACTCCTCCTCTAATTTCAGTAAGGTTAACATCCCTGAACCAATTTTTCAATGCATTTTCTCCTGTTCTGTCTTTATGCACTGTATTGTGAATAACCTTTTTACATGTAGTGAGCATAGAAGGAAAAAGGGTTGATTTTGACTTCCCACCACCAATCTACCATGGCTATTCAAAACTTTGCCTGTGAACACCCACTCTTTTACTTCATATATATATTCCAGCTTCACTTCTCATCTTCCTAATATCAATCCTCTTTTCCAGTCCCTTTTGATGTCTAGATGGATACAAGCACACCCTTGCAAGAAAAAGGCCAGACCATTGCAAATGACTGCAAATTCTGTTCCAATTGCCAGGAAAATAAGAGAGATGCACAAAGTACAGACATGGTACGATTGCCTTTTCATATTCTAAAAATATTAGGACATTTTCCTTGTCATTCTCTGGATTACTTCTGTTTCTGTATCCTCTACAGATTTAACTAATTATATTTGACAATTCTATGTGGGTATATACAAATAGATGTCTGTAATGGCACTATAATAATTTTTGTTCTTGTTTAAGGCACATATTATCTTCCCTGTTAACAGCACTACCTAATGGACAGATGTCTACATTATCAATAGAGGAAATTGAAGCAGAGATTTCAAGTGCTACACTTCACTCCTGCTCAGTATTCTGAGTAGGAAAACAGTTCATTACAGCATTTAGTTAGAAATGTTACCTAGAAAACTCAGATACATTCTTACAGTCTCTCAAATCCTTGGCCACTCTCCACAGAATTCATTACAGAAATAAAACTTAATGTAGAAGCAGAAGCCTGAATTTTTAGAAGTAGCAATGCAATCTCAGTTTTAAGCAGCTGATATTTGTAATACAATTACTTTCCTCTTGGAACCCTGAAGGGAAGTTGAGAGACTTGTGGAAATGTAAAGGACCCTCTAAATTTCCAATCTACTGTTAAGAGTAGAGTCAAGTGATTGTGTAACAAATGCCTTGAAAACCCAATTGTGTTGCTTTTCTTTACTGCTTAGCAACTTTTTCATAGATCTGTTGCATACAGCAACGACATTATCTTGCAAAACCTGTTTATTCAATTAAACAATGCTTAACTAAAATATGTGGTTTAAAACTTCTAACAGATATTAGAGCCTATAAATACTTATGCAAATAAATGCAGTAAATTCATCACACACGCTAAAGAGAAGTACATGTTTTAGCAGTGTTCCATTAGAACACTATATGCAGGGATCAAACACAAAATGTTTCAAGGACTCATTAAGGGCCCAAATCTCACAAGAACACCAAAAACATTTGCTAAGAATCTGAGTTTAATTTATACTTCGCCCTTATTCATTTTACTAGGTTATGTGAACAAATCAGTGAAGGAGAACCACAGGGTACTACATTAGGACCTCCAAAAACTCTAGTAAACTGGTATTAAGAAAAACACATTCTCATAGAGTAAGATAGAAAATAAGGAGATGGATTAGAATACTGTCTGAGGGAACAAAGCTGACAGACAAATGGCCAATTCAGAGTTTGGCAGCGTTAATCCTGGACGATCCTGATGTTTCTATAATTGGCTGATACTGAGTGATTAAATTGTGAAATGGAAAAACTGCAAAGCAGAAGGCAGCATTTATCTACTCATGACAACTGAACAAGAAAGGTTGAGAGGAAAAACAGATGTTAACTAATGTAAAATACTATGGGGTTTTGGAAAGAATAACATAAGCCATTCACATTCCAAAATGGCTTAGAACAATTCTGATATAATAGTAGGCAACTAAATCATCTCTTCTGGTTTGTTCTATTTTGAGCTGTTCTAATAGAGGTTTCCATTTTTATTTTCTTCAGTTATATTGCCAATGACTGTTATTTCACTACCTAAATATACTCCAGCCTCTGCATAACTTCCCCTCCACTTTATGGCTAGCATAGCAGAGGGTAAAATAATGTAGAATAGTTAAAAGATTAAGGTACAAAGAGCTTCCTGAGTGCGACTGTATTAAAGGAATAGGAAAGAGTTGGAACAGAAAGTAAACGTCAAAGTGTGAAGCTGCACTTTCAAAGTTCACCCAATGCACTATATTTAAAAATGTAAAACTAAAAAACTTATTAGAATACTGGATTTTGTATTAGCATTTATAAAGCACAAGTGAAAACCACAACCCTTTGGGAAGTACTTTGATGTTATACAAAAGAAGATTTTTATGATGATGTTATTTCAGAGGCAAAAATTAAGTATGAGGGAACTAAAACATTCAAACTATTAGCAACTTATCTGGCATCCAGCTGGATAGCTTAGATCTGTTGTCATACTGTTTGACCAATTTACATATCGCATATGGTCTTTGTATTACACAATTATTACACACAAAACAAAGTGCAGCAAATGCAAGGTGTCATCTTTGGTTTTGGCATAAAACAATCTGTGTAATGCAAACCTGTCAAAAGAACAAAAAAGCAGAGCATTTGACGAACACACATATTTTACTATCGAAATGATTAAAATGCACACCTACCAGTAGCAGAACGTATTAGAACAGATGAAGTGAATACCCCAACGGGTGCAGCAGGCTTCAGAGTAGATGACAGCAGTCTCAGAGACCCCATAATTCATTACTATCTCCCAGTGAGAGAAAGAGAACTCTAAAAGGTTTTCCTCAATCAGAAATTTCCCTACCAGTGAAATGATTTTGCCTAAATAATTAAAACCATCAGGAATTACCTTCAGATTCTTTATTCATCCAGTATTACCTCTATAGGTTTCATGAGAGAAGGCAAGGTATATTTTACACACTAGTTTTGGCACTTGATGCCCATGGGGCTTTTCCATTCAGGAATTGTTTCCTGAATAAAAGTGGCTTCCCAAAGAGACAAGAGGATGACAACTGAAATTGTACCTTTATGAATGTTGATTAGTGAGCCTTCAGCACCATAAAGTCTTTTATTTAGTAAAATTAACTCTGACAGCTCTGGATTAGAAGCTATCAGGCATTAAAATATTAAACTGCCGCTTCTCTTTATTTCACTGAAACAAGATTTTGCTAACTGCCTCTTATTAAATTATCAGTGGCATATTAGTTTATATCATGTACTAGAATTTTTAAGCCATCAACAGATAATAAAGGCCTATTTACAAGATCCATTCAAGGTATTTTCACTACTTCTGCTAAAAGGTTTCTGAGGATTAAGTTAATACACTCTTCAGATAATGTCTTTGAAACCATACTCGGGTCCAGACAACACCAGATCTAGGACCCAGCAAAGAAGCTCCACAATATTCTCTACTCATGTTCCTGCTACACACCCTTAGCCATGACTTGCCAGGTATTTATCATCCTCCTCATTGCAGCATGGTTTTAACTAGACATATGCATGCAGAAAAATCCATCTCTGATAATACAGCTTGATTTCGTCATAATTACACTACATGTGAATAAATTGTTGATAAACAAGCAGACACAAAGATATGAGGGCAGATATTTGGTTTAGAAAGTGGGTTTTGTGGTGAATATTGCAACAGTGAATGCCGTGATCTAAGAGGAGCTTCTGTGAAAGCACAGACTACATAAAAAAGCAGGAACTGAGAATTTTCAAGGCACTTCCACTGGCCTCCACACGTTAGATTTGGGCAGAAAGAGACTGCAATGAGGGATAGAATCAAAGATATAAAGACTTGCAGCAGAATTAGCAACAATGTACTTTTATTTTGGGGTCATTCAACAAATCAAGGAACTGTGCCATTTTACTGAAGGACAGTTAATTTATCTAGGTGTGACCTAGTAAGATCTAGTGTATTAGTAGCTGACAAATGGGGGTAGGGAATGTTTTTAGTGGCTTCTACAGTAGCTTTATGAGACGCTTCACGTTACTGGAAACTCTTCAGAGAGAATTTAATAGCCTGGGGAAATCAGCATTTCTCCCCTTGTACCTCAGCACTAAATGGAACATCTAACAATTTCCCCTCTCCTCCTATTTTGCAAGACAAATCATCTTCAGTTTTGTTCCAGAATGTTTATTAGTACAAATGATCTATTTTGCCCCAAAATATTTCCTTGTTAAGCCAACTTCCATCTGTGACAACAAAAACAGTCTAAGAAGATGGAAGAAGATGACAGGGTTGCTTGTTCAGTATAAGGTCTCGTAGCAGAACAGCTTTTCAAGATTTGAGATTTGTCTTAAATGGCTGTCTCACTTCTGAACCAAAATAATGACAAGCTACAAAAGTACTGGTTTTCATTCTAAAGCTGTTGGAAGAAAAGGAAAAAGCTGGATAGATATGCATATAAACAGTACATTCAATTAGTTGCTCAATTATTCTCTTTGATACTTCAATACTACATACAAATCTACAGCAAAACAGCATATTTAAATCCACACTACCACTACTTACTAATTTGGTAAGTAGGTTTTAAAAATGCTAGTGTTTATATGACTACCATTTCTCTTGGATTTGCCTCCTTTCTTCCTCTCAGCTAGCTGCCTGTGCTGATGTATGGGCAATGACTCAGCCTACATTTGTGCTTCTCTTCCAGCATCAAAGGTAACACGCGTTATGCAGGGAGCACCAGGGAGCAGGACGGGCACACCTGGCCACACTCACCAGAGAGGACAGCAGATGGGGCCAGCAGCAGAGAAGGGGACAAAGAGCAGCAGCAAGGTCTGGACAAGAATTGCACAAGTACTGGACCCCTGAGAGAGAGGGTCTTACGGAGAAGGTGACAGAGAGGGTAGAGAGCCTGGCTGTAGATGACAGGAATAGTTGGGAAGCAGGAATTACAGAGTGATTTTATGGAGCTCTGAAATAGCATGAATTAGGCGAATTTGAGCTCTGAGCAGGAAGGTGAGCTGCAGACTTAGGGAAATGGTTGTTCTGGGGCAAAAGGTAGAGGAAGTAAGACTTTGGATAGAAGAAACTCTGGGATAAGATTACCGAAGGTCAATACTGTACCTGAAATCCCTAAGAGAAGGAGCTTCCACCTGTCTTTTGCCCTTGTCAAGGCAGGATATTTTTCCATTCTTTTTTATCATAGTCCCAGTTGAAAGAATCATAAGGACATTTATTGGAAACACACAATATTGACCGCGTGTATTGGACATTATTGACATTTCCCTCTCCTTGATCATAACATTTCTGCTAAGTTGTGAAAAATTCAAAGAGAAACACAAATAAATTAAAATGAAAAGTACAAGTGTATTATGATGTTGTTGCTGCAATATTGGTCGGGTAAACAGAAAACGCAGCCATCCAACAAACAGCCACTGAAATTTATAAGTATCCCAATAAACTCTGCTTCTTGTTGCTGCTAAAGCCAGTTCCCATGGAAACAGCTGATGGATGGCCAAAAAAGAGATTTGATATTTTAAAATAATCAGTGATTTGAACCAGTGATTATTAGGAAAGCATTGGACTCTTCCTGCAGTGAAGAGGTGCTGGAAGTCAGAAAAGAACACATGGCAGCTGGCAGACAGCAACTGGGTTGTTCAAATTCTTGCAAATGGTATTGGGTGCTCGATGACAACAGCAAATAGAGTTTCCTGAAAGATCACCGACAAAAATGTAGCAAAACTCTAATTTAAAGGAAGAAAATAGGCTCTGAAGGTTTGGAGAAAAGTACATAAAATTTTGTTGTACAGATCTTGGCTTCAGTGCGTTCAAGCGCTTCTCCTAATAAGATCCCCTTTGTACCTCTATTCTGAGAATTCAAGTAGCCAGGAACACACAAGCCAGATATTGCTAGATATTTCTCCTGATGCTTCTTGAGCTGTGAATTTATTTGTCAACTACACACTCAGTTTCACTTCTACAAATAACCCACTACAAAGAAAGACAAAATGTTGGCAACGCTTAGTTTTCCAGTGACAGAGAGGGGGTCCAGAGAGGACATTTGACTGGGAGGGATCAGTGGTAATATAGGGGTCTTTGATGGGTATTTGGATTGGAAAGGTCAGCAAGATTTCGGGGGAAGACATTACAGGAGAGTGAGGCAGCTCATGGAACAAGTGTGGGGTTTTCTGATCTTTTGGGGAGGCTGTGTTTTCTTCCTATGGGGCTGCACAATATGGTGACATGAGCATGGGTCACACCCTCAGGACACCTCTGCCATGTGAGTGAAAGCTGAAAACCACCACTCCCAGACCACCGTCTTCTCAGCTCCTCCTCACCCACCCTACCCTTCTCGTAGGATTTGCGACCATTTCCCCAAGCCATGCCACCTTTGAATTCCTCTCTTTCTCTTTTCTCCATTTAGGTTGAAGAACACAATCCATCTTTCTCCCAGTATGCACAGAGTTCACACATGCACCATCCAACTATGGTTTCCTCCAGCTCTGTGATGACACTATGGATAAAGCAGGTGGAAGCGGAGGAGAGGCTTAGGCTTCCTTCAGCATCTGCTTTTCTCACCCTTTCCTCTTGCCACTGCTATGACGAAAAGCAGACTGATCTATTCTACTCTTCCCTCATTCTAGTGACACAAGTTTAGAGGAAAAAGCAAAGAGAATAAAGTTGAGCAAGCGAGTGATGACTGTGGACATCCCAATAAACAGATGCCTTGTTTGTCTACCTCTAGAATTGACATATAAAACGACAGATTTGTGTAATGTATCAAAATAGCCAGAAGGGTCTATTAAGAAATAAAAGGTAGTGCTAACATGAAGCAGATAAATATGAATATTGGCAGAGTTTGACTTTTTTCTCACTTCTAATTGCTAGATGCTTTTATAGAGTCTCATCAGAGCCTAAACCACCCCTCTCATACGAATCAGTTAGACCCAGTGAAGGCTCAGACAGGGCACTTACAATTTATTGAAATTCACTGGGAATCTGTTAGATGAAGGCTAAACACAAACCAGATAAAGATTCCACTCACAACCAAGGATCAGACATAGGCCATAGGCAGGCTGCCAGCTTCTTCCTTTCTCTGCAGCATTAATTAATATAAGGTCTGCTTCACATTTGCTTCCATGTACCAAATTCCTTGAATTCAAGTTGAATGCTGTTAACAAAGTGGACTTGATGCAAATCAACCACGAAAGTCCCAATATATCCCCAGAGCCCAAAGCTCTGTGGGCTTTTATTTCCCCTTCCTGAATCACACTACAGTTTTCAATAGGAAAGCGAATCTGCCAAAATGATAGGCTTTTTAAATTATCCTACGTAAACCTGTATTATAAAATGACAAACTTTTGTCTTAACATCTTTATACATCATATAAAAATCCACTAGATCCATAAGGAAAGACAAATGTATTCATTTGTGCATAGAAAGAAAATGAATAACCCTTTGCAGTATTTAGCCAGAAGTACTGACAAATAGATTTTATTTCAGTCAGCTTTGAGCAATAAAAGTTAATCGGTAAACATAAGACATTACCTTCTGTTATACGTCATAAGTCACAAATGTGACTTATCAAAGCATTTGCATCTATTTCCATAAAAATAGAAATATGTGAGGGGTCATAAGAGATAAATTGTTCCCAGGGATTTGTGAACAATTGCCACTTTCTAAAGCAAGAGATTTCTTTTGCATATTTGCTCTTAAGAACGACTGCAAGACTCTTAAATAGTCTTATCTTGCCTGCATATTAAAATATTTCCATTTGTAGATGGAGTACTTCAAAGATGGACAGAAAAATGCTGTCCCAGAAAAGCACAGTAGTTGTTAAAGGATTATATGCACTATTTGTCCTTAATATTATGCTTGATTCTGATTAGGAAATGCAGCAGATGCAAGAAGCGAGCCCCAAAGTAGAAAGACAATGGGTTTTCATATTTACCCACATCTATATTGGATATAAATGTATAATTTACTTTCAAAGAGTAATGCTATTAACACCTTTTTTCATAGTCCATATTTTCTCGCTCAAAGTACATTTGTCCCCAGAAAGCAACAAACTCATAAATCAATTTCTACTGCAAGCTGTGATAACTCAATCACCAAACAGTTTCCTTCTACTGACACTTCCATTCCCTTTGCTTTACAAAATCCAAATCTGTGATTAATAAATGTGGTGGCACATGAAACGATTTCTTTTTCAATGTGATCATCTTAGGAAAAACAATACCCAGCTGTCAGATTTTCCCCTTAGACAATGATCTTTCAACTGTCTAAGTTTTATTGTCCAAGATTGCACTGAAAGATACTGTGAGCAGCCAAGGCCCGTTAAAACATAATGTTAGTTGCAAGCACCCACTGTTTTGGTTATTTTAGCAAAAAGGATGGATTTTACAGTGCTAGCATAGTGGCAGCAACTTCCCCTGCATTATGAAAAAAATACACATTAAAAAAACCCTCTGTGGTTCATGGTCCAAATTTGAAATGAAACATGTTGCTCAAATCCCAAAATGTGCCTTGCATCTCATCAGTGTCTCTCTTGGGAGGAATCCTCTTCCAAGTAAGCCTTGCTAAAGGTATGCTCTTTGGCAGCAAGCTTTTGATACTATCCCTCATCCACCCTGTGATGGACCATGTTGCTCCTACATACCCTGCATTCAGCACATACATGGTCCCCAAATATGACTCTTCATCTAAACAACACATGAGAGTTCACCCTGAAAGTGAAAATGTCTGAATGAACTAATTTTTGAAACACATGTTTAAAACCTGTGGCAAACAAATTATGAGCAGAGAAAAACAGTAAGGTTGAATCTAGACAAGTCAAACAGCTTTAGAAAATAATCCTGGGATTTGCTTACCCTGAGGTGTTAACGTTTTTCTCTACCAAACACAGCTGGCAATAATACTCAAAACAGCCCACTGACAGCATCCAGGACTACCCAAACTGAGGACTTGAAAAGATGATAGGAGATTTCCCTACAGTCTTTCATATGCATACGGGCCTTGGGGATAACAGTAAAATTTATGTAAGATGATTCCTAGCGCTGCCTGTTCCTTCAATTTGAAATCACTTGACGCAGACATTTGATTAAATAAATGAATAACAGGCACTAATGAATTTCAGTGTAAGGAAATAATTCTACAAAATAGTCTTCCTTTTTTAGGTACTGAGTTTAAAATTAACGTGGAGCCTGTAAAAGGTACGGGCAGATGAAACCAGCACCTAGGCTTTCTGTCACATCTCTTACTACTGAGAGGTGTCACTCCATGATGTCAGCAGACCTAGATCTGCAAACTACTTACAGTATTGCTCAACTAATACACAGCAGAGTTGACAGTCTCTGAATTTATTGTTCACTAATGATAATCATCACAAGTTTAATTAAAGTATTATCCAGTGTATGTAGAAAGTAATTATGTGCAACTAACGTGAGTCGTACAACAGGCTGGTATTTGTAGAGAACTGCTTTGCTGGCACTAGAACTGCTCATACAGAAATGAAGTGGTGTTTGTTTTAAAGTGCAAAATAAGTATACGGCACATGGTGAGCTGCTATCATCAAGGCGAAACCTAATCTAGTGCTAGTATCAGCCCCAAATCTGTTGTACTATTCATAGGTACTTTAATTATTCCTCATCTTTTAAAGCCTATTTAGCTACACCTACTTTTTCTGAGACTGTCATTAATACAGTTACAATTTTACCTTAACAAATGGCTAGGAAATCTGCACCAGCTTTGCTTATTTGCAAGGTATTATGAGTGTTCAAAGGCACATCAAGTCTTATTTGACAGTTGCTTGTGCCTAACATATTTTCATCCACAATCTGTCAGCACATTTAGTCTCTATAGGAGACTAAATAATGCAATGAATGTGTAATGTAATGACCACACACATTCAAATGCATAAGTAATTGTTCTTACTGCAAAAAAAATAGATATTAAGCTTACATATACCTAAAGGCAATGCAATCCATCTTCCCTGTTGTCGTGGTTTGAATACTAGTGGGATGAAGTGCGTTTCTAGTGTTTTGATTCATTAACAGCTAACTAAGTGACAAAATGTCCACCCAGCTGAAAGGGACAGCCCAGAAGTGCCTTTCCATGAAACTGGAAAATGACCTTTCCTGGTTTGGGTCAGACATAATTCCACTAACAAAAGACATGAGTTAATACTCATCTCACTGCAGCATAATAGCGGAAATAAAAATAGTTTCACTGTACGAAACATAATGAAGACAGTACTAATGTCTTCATAGTAGAAGTTTTCTTCTTAAAGAAGGCACCAGTAAATGAATTGACAGCTAGAGTGAACCTTTTCGGTGAACAACTCAGCCAAAGGTAACAAAATCCTCTAAGAGTATTAGGAATTCCACTCCTCAATACCACAACTGAAAGGCAATTGTAGACCTTGACGGTGCTACAGTCCTTTGTGCCTCTCCAAGGCACGGTACATGCCTTGTGTAAAGTTAAATGTGCTCTGCTTGTAAGTCCAATGAAGTACACCCAGACAAGGCAAGCTGAAGACTTGACATCTCGGAGTAGCAATTTCTTTTGATGCAGTTACCTTTTAAGAGGCTATTGTCTTCTGTAAGATATGAGGGGAAACAGGTGAAATCACCCCATCAGTCAAGGCCCTGGAAATAGTGCACTTGTAATTCCATATTAGTGTGATGGCGTATTTGGAAAACATTAATCTGTCTCGGAGGAACGTGAAGTCTTTTCTAAAACTGCTTGGGAAATTCTCATGTAAGGTAATAATAAAACCCATCCTAAACCCTAACGCCTCCCTTTGCTCCTTCTTTTCTCTTGCTCTTGATCTGTTGGTCTTCTCTCTGATTCTCTACTTCGTACTTTCATAGCATGAAGACAGCTTTCTTCGGATGATCTAGAAATTCCTCTATAAAATATCAAGCTGAGGCTTTTGTGACAGACAAAGCACAAGAGCCAGACTTTACATACATGCAAAGTGTACTAAGAGAAGAGGAGAAAACTTTAAGACTTAAATTTTTAAACACACACCATCACGTCACAGGAGCTCTGCTGCAGATTTGTTAGTTGCCTTAAGTCATAAACTGTAACAACAACCCCATGAGTATATGCAGGCCATTTGCTTCACATTCTTGTATTATACAGGGATTTCTGACTTCACATGCCAACTCATGTAGGAGGAACCTGTCATGCTATTCTTGTCTTTATCCAGAGGCTTTAACAAAATATTATGGCATCGACACCACTAAAATGGGAATGAATACATAGTTATTTGCTATCAAATTCCACCATGAGGTACACTGGCAGTTAAATCAAACAGAATATGCAGCTTGAAAAAAACCACCTGCCTATGTCTTAAAGGAAATGTTATATAAAGAAAATACCACAGCCATGCAGACTCATAGAGTAGGACACCATTCTGACTCAAAAAAGGTGAAACTTAACTTAGCCACAGAATCTCTTCTATTTTCCCCAGCCTAAACAACTGACACTTTTTAGCCTAATGATCAGTAACAGAAACAGGAAATTACAGGGATTTTGCATCTGGTCATCAGAATTCAGGAATATCTGCCCTGGTGGGAGAGCGTAAGAAGGATGTGGAGCTGTTGGAGAGAGTCCAGAGGAGGTAACGAAGATGCCCTGAGGGCGGGAGCCTTCTGCTATGGAGAGAGGCTGAGAGAGCTGGGCTTGTTCAGCCTGGAGAAGAGAAGGCTCCAGGGAGATTTTCACTACTTGAAAGGGGCTTATGGGAAAGACAGGGCTGAACGTTTGAATAGGGCTTGTAGCAACTGGACAAGGGGCAGTGGTTTTAAACTAAAAGAGGGTAGATTTAGACTAGGTATAAGAAAGAAATGTTTCATGATGAAGATGGTGAGACACTGGCTCAGGTTGCCCAGTGCAGCTGTGGCTGCCCCATCCCTGGCAGTGTTCAAGGCCAGATGGGACGGGGCTTGGAGCAACCTCGTCTAGTGGAAGGTGTCCCTGCCCATGGCAGGGATTTTGAACTGGATGAGCTTTAAGGTCCCTTCCAATCCAAACCATTCCATGATTCCATGACTTGTTAGAACTGGCAACTGCATTAATGTGCATAAATAACTGCTAGAAAACACAAAAAACAAATAGGAGTCTTTCTTAACATATTGTAAAGTATCAGTAAAATAATACATGTAGACAATTCAGCAATTCTGTTATCTTGGCTCCCTAGAAATACATGACCTTTGCAACACTGAACAGTTGGAAGAACCCCTCCCATAAATGTCCTAAATACCGATAAACAGTGAAGGAGAAAGATGACAGCATATATTATATTAAACCTGCTAGGGAAACCCTCCTGCAGAGCCAACTATATGACATTCCTCAAAGCATGTTATGAATTATTTTTCTCAGGACTAGTCCTTACTTTCAATCTTTTGTATTTCCCACATATGGACAACCCAGTGCAGTCTCTGCTTCCACATAAGTGAAACACATTTGTTCTAGAGGTGACAGTAGCTCTGTGTAAATAAGCATCAGGATCATTATGGCATAAAAGTGGTCCAGGGTTAAGTACATGTACATTAAGACTTCTGAGTGCATGTCAACTTGACCAGCTATTTGAAGGAATTGTACCATGAGCACCACTACTGACCTCATTTTTAGCACTGCTTATTTCCTTCGTCTACATACACTGCAGCAATGTCACTCTTAGATATCATTATTACAGCTGACAGACCAGCTGATTGATTTAGCCAAATCAGTCTAAGCTTGTTTAAGAGCATTAAAAAAGCCTTACATTGATTTAGCAATATAAGGTACTTTTAATCAGTTTAAGGAGCATCCATACAAGGTGCTTGTATCAATTTAACTGATCAGTTTAGGAGATGACCCAGGCAAACCGATGCATCAATCTAACTGAATCACCTGCTAAACTGATCAGTTAAATGGATACACCTCCTTGTGTACAGAAAACATGTTAAATGCACAAATTGTTCCACAGATAGCAAACAACAGTTCTTGTAAGATATTTTTACATTTCTCATAGTTTTAAATGCATCTTCTCCATGTCTCAGGTTTCCTGTATTTATAGAGCTGCCATACACCCAGAATTTCACAGACAGCAATAAATGAGTGCATGCTATATGCTTTTTCCAGTACTTTGAGGGACCAGCAGACCTACGACACAGAGTGTACATTGATAATTGATATGTGTATCGTAAATCCATCACTTCCTGAACTTATCAGGCTTACTATACAGTATATATCAAACTTCCAAGGAGGTTTATACTTCCAGCACATGTACTTCTACTGCAGAAGCTTTTGGAAATTCCTACACAGGCCAGACGAATGTCATCAAATTTGTTTCAGACAAAATTTCTGACCAGGGAAATAAATATATGTGGAAACCTTTAGGCATATTTCACTCCCCTATAGAACAGCTTTACAGTTTTCCCATTGTAAGCATTACCACAGAGCCATGAATTACAACTGATTTTACTCCAATAATCCCAACAGGGTAGAAGTAAGAGTAAAGTAGAGCATATGAAAATTAGGGTTTTATATTAACGGTTACACACATCTCTACCTGCAATTTTACCAAACTAAAGGAACTCAGATAAATGGCATTGTCAGATATTGCATGCTTGCCTAGGTCATTCAATTCTGCTCCTCCATAGAACTTCCCAAGAAACTGCCTGTTACCTGGACAACAGGCTTTATTCCCCAGCTGCAAATTGCTGATTTGTGTATTCTCAGCATTGACAAAAGTAAATTTGCAGGAGTGGAGGAAGCAGATTCTTAATGGTTAATAACTCAGGATTTGTCACTTAGCTCTCTTCAAGAGATTGCCCAGAAACCCATTGTTTCATCTTCCAGCTGTTTCCCATCAAATTACTATTAAATTATTCATAAATTATTACATAGTTTCTTCACATCCCTGCAACACTAATTTTAACAGTTCCAAAAAGCCTAGAATACCGGCTTTCAGGTTGAAAAAAATGCACATAAGCAGCAGCAAAATATACAGGACAGATTGATAACATTAAAATCCAAGAAGAGTTTTCCCTTTCTAATCTAAACTCTAAGAACTCACCATCTCTCTGGAACTTAGCAATATCCCATTACCGTCGGTTGCTAGCACATCTATCCCTTTGAATACAGGAAAATATAGCACACAGATATAAATAAGCGCCAACATTCATAGCATTTCAACAGCTTCCTAATAAATTAGGCAAGTAAAAAAAGATTTTTATCTCCAGTTTTTAATGGTGCAGCTAACCCCTTCAGTCTAAATAAAACTGTGCAGATAAAAACACAGGATGGCTTCCTAACTGTTTCAGGAAAGGATAAATGAGCACACCTTGAGATAATAACTAATCAAGGTGCAAGTACTGTGCCATTAGAGGGTGAGCTGCTAATGAGTCATGAAATAAAACTGTCAGTGTAGGCTGAAAAGAGACTGAAAACTAATCAATAGTTAGAATTTCATCATAAGGAAAACAGTATTAAACAAAACTCTAAGTAAAAAAAAAACCCAGACGTATATTAAAAGGAGAAAAAACTTAGTATTCATTAAGCTAGTGCATTCAAGTAAACATAATTGAGAGATAAGCATTTACTTTTCCAAAATGTATCATGAAAATGAATAGCGTGAAGGCAGCGCAGACATTCCGCGTATCTAGTGCCTTATGCTGCACCAGGACCATTAAAACCACATGAATTATTTTGTCAAACTGCTTAGGAAGTTCAGAGATGGTCTTAAAATAGTAATTAATCTCAAACTTAGTATGAACAAAGCTACTTTAGTCTCTTTAAAGCTTAATCAGTGTACTTAAAGTGTAAGCTGTGTTATCAAATATAATGAATCATACTTTAGGGTGGGGGTATTTTAAGCTTTAAATTGACTTACATTCTGCTGCTTGGTATAATCTTGTGCCCGTCTCTAAACCATGTCACTTGTGGTCTTGGGTAGCTGAGTATGTGTAGGAGGTTTAGAACTGCAGCTTGTCCTTCAGTCACTGTTTTTCTCTGATTTGTGTCCATGAAGTTCCCCATGTCTGCAAAGAAAGAAATTATACTAAGAGTCATGGAAGTTGTTTTTTTTTCTCCACATTTCACTGGACAGAGAAATAAATGTGTTTTACAATAGTCATTGGCATTGCTATAATTAGTCAATATGATACTACAGATCATGAAACAGTTTTGATTAATGTAGTTTTGGATGAATATATGGCATAAGGTAAATCCAAGCGCTGCTAGTGCAAGTCAGAAGTGCATCAGTCAGCACAGTCTCAGTATTCTTTTGCAATAATGGAGCAATTTTAAGTGAAAGTGACATTTTAATGACTGTTTGTTTTGCTTTAATAAATCCTTGATTAATAAATCCTTTTGTTTAATAAATCCTTGCACGACATAAAAGAAATAGTATATATAAAATGTATATAAAAGGAATGGTGTATATAAGTTTATCAATTTTTTAGTCACTGTTGAGTTTTTAATGCTTTTATCCATAGCTACACAAACAGACAGCAGCTGTAGTCAGAGCTATGCAGGTAAGCCACTCTAGCCAAATGGAAACCACAATAGCAAGTCTCCAGTCATGTTGGTAGCTCTTAGTTCTGGCACTACACTATAATTTAAATAGTGCATCCAGGTCTCTGACATTTACAAAGGCATCTGTAGAATTAAAGAGCAGCTTTTAACAAAAAATTTAATGGAAGAAAGAAAACCATTGCAGAAGCTCTGCCCCTGAAGGTTTTATTTCAGAGACAAGTTCACGTACCCATGGGGTCCTTGTAAAAATTCAGTGAACGTTTGCTTGTTTTTCTTTTGCCTTTTGTATCACATTCCTATCCATTAAAATAAACGGGGCTTTAGGCTCCTATTTTTTCACAATCCAAAGAACTTCTATGCATTTTAATTTGCTTTAAACCAAAAAACTGACACACAGAGAAAACTGCTCTCACGTCTGCCACTGAATTCCCTTTTTATCTTTTTTAAGGACCACAGGGTTCTCTACGAGTTCTCTGTTGCAGAGAGGGATGCAAAGGACATTGAAACATAGATTACTCTCAGGTCTGTGATGGCAGGAGATGAGAAGAGACAGAACCAGAGCAGAAGTTAAAAACACATGGTATTTTAAAGAAGCTTTAATCATCTTTGTGATGTTCAAGTTATTTATTCAGACATAATCAGCATTGTACTTCCTCTGTTGCTCCGTATTTCTTACAACTGTAATCAGATCACCTACTTGAAAAGGAGTTTCAAACCGCGTAGGTGGATCTAATTAACTTCACTGTCATGTGATTATTTCAGTCTTCACAATCCAAGAGGTTTTAAGCCCATTCTGTAATTAAGATTTACCCAGCAGTTTTCTCACAAATAGCTGCTCCCATTCAGTTAAATAATACGTTAGCATGTGTTGAGAAGAGATTTTTAATTACTGAATGGGTTCCCTGCTACTTCAGAGGTCTAGGACATGGAAAACACCTCAGATCTTGCTCAGTGCACATTAAGAATTGCGCCTTTCAACTTTTCTCTAGCAATCTTAGTGTATTGGAAAGCATCCTTTATTCAGTGGCAGCGATAGTTCCTGTGGACCCTTCTGAGGGTAACATCTAACATAAAAAACTCCCTGTAACTCTTGATGACTGGGTAAGATAACCTTAGTAACCCTTTGGAATACTGCTTTCTGCTGTGTTTTCAAGAATAAGCAGAAAGTAAAGCATGGTAAAATATCAGGTATTTCATTATATCCACACAGCTTAAATGAATTAAATTAGATCAAAAAGTAAGAATGCAGAATACAATGGTATCAGTAGCTACCATTAGAGCTACTGGGTGGGAGAGGAGAAAGAAGGTATTTAAAACTTGCGAAACACTTCACCTGCAGGAATCAAGTGCAAGTCTGACTGGCAAGTTTCAATACAGAAGCCATATATGTCACTAAAGGTTTGAGATCAAAGGTCTCCCTTAAGTCATGTAAGATCTGCTTTGCTTTGTCTCTATGTCTTTATCAGGGAAATAAAGAGGTCCCTTCCAGTCCTAACCATTCTATGAAATAAACGGACTGCTTAATTCAGACACAGAAGCCTTCAAAAAAAGCTTTTTAACTTTGTTCAACAATGCAGAACTACAAACTAAATGGGAAAAAAATTATAACTGAAGTAAACAATGGCACTTCTTTCTCTCTCAAGAACAACCAAATGCATACACACACACAAAAGCCTGGAGAAACAAAACGCTTTGTTGCAAATCTTTCCCTCATTCAGAGGGGAATAAAGCTGTCTTTTCAGGAGACTAAATTCTTTAGCAGCAATATCACGGTAAAGTATTCCTGCACCTCCTTCTCACTACCGTTCCCACAAGTACTTCCTCAAGAACGGTTCCCCCCACTAGTACAAGTGCCGGCACAGCTGCACAGGGAATCAAACCGGAGGGGAGGAACGGTTTTAACGAACCCTACAAAATAATTGTTGCTCTTTTCAAATTTTGGAGAAGTTTCCCAGTTCACAGCTGTACAAACAAGTTTTCCTGCTGAGCCTAAAGGGATAGTGTGCTCCGCTGCAATACAAGAGCGGGAACGATTAGTGGGATGGAGGCGAAAATGGGTACATTTTTCTCTGGTACTGCTACCAGAGCCTTTGTCCCCTGAAACCACACCTGTAGATGCAACTTCACAGGCATCTAAACTAATCTAATGGCTCACTGCTGCAGAAGAATCCCACCCACATCTTCCCCTGCTCCATCTTCGCCTCCTAACCTTGCTGGAGGTGCCCCATACCACTCAGTTATGCTCATTTGCACCAGCTCTCACTAAATCCTCTGTGACTGAATATAATTCACTCAAAACAGAGGAAGACTATTCACAAAAGTACTTGCAAGGGTCTGACACACGTCAGAGTGAGCACAAGGTCATGAGGAGGTGTGTACAGCAGGGGCATAAGGGCTGGTAGGAAGCAGGGAAAGAAAATACTATTTTAGCAGCAGTTTACTTTGACATTAGCTCCCAGCATTTCTGAAACAGTACCACTGAGAGATCAAAGTATTGATACTACTGACATTACAGATAAGTAACGTAACATACCGGAATACAGCAAACTGGTGAACACGATACTAAAACTTACGTAGTGTCATTTGTAACTGTTCCTATATTAAAACACAGGAAATTCCATGTCATTTCCCTCATGACACAGTAATTAACTTGAATCAGTTCCTTGCAATTGGGTTTCTAATAAATAATTCAATTTCCCTAAATTCCACTTACCAAGTGACATTTACTACTACTGAATTTCCAGTAACTGACCCTGAGGAAGAGAAATTTGATCCATGTATCAGATTGCTTACACACAGTATACAAATCTATCTTTTTTTAATTACTTTATGGTTTTACTTTGAAAAAAGAATAAGGCCTAATTCTATGATTATTTCCACACAAGTTATTTGGATTATATTTCCTATATGTTAACTGACAAAAGGAAGATTGGAGCATATGATCGTTTCTAAGGTCATGTTAACTAGCACTAACTCCAGAGCAAATCGATTTAACGTTTCCAAATGCAAGTTAGATACCAAATCAGAGATCAACTAAAAAATTCTGCATAGTCCAAATCAACCCAGTACAAACAGTGGGGGGTTTTGTTCACAAAGGTGCTGAGAACAGATGCATAAATTTTTATAGAATGGTTTGGGTTGGAAAGGACCTTAAAGCTCATCTAGTTCCAGTCCCAAATCCCTGCCATGGGCAGGGACACCTTCCACTAGATCAGGTTGCTCCAAGCCCCGTCCAACCTGGCCTTGAACACTGCCAGGGATGGGGCAGCCACAGCTTCTCTGGGCAACCTGCACTCACCACCTTCATAGTGAAGAACAACTTCCTTATACCTAATCTGAATCTCCCCTCTTTCAGTGTAAAGTTCGTTGTTAGCAAGGGTTTTGTTGTGAAGCAACTGCTTCTTTTGTATCACAAGGATTGTGATCCGAAATCTTCATGGAGCCATCTTCACCACACAGTTTTCTTTCAGATATCCTCTGCGCTTTTATTTGTTGCTGTTATTGTTGTTTTGATTGATTGTTTGTTTTGTGCTATATGGCCTTTCTTAATCCCTGTATATTCAGGGAAAGGTATAATAGTTTTTTCATGCTACAGCTATCTCCAAATGATCTCATTTTGATGGCTTTGAACGGCTCAGAGCTTGCTCTAAAGACTTAATGTTGCAGCGCTTTGAACTGTTTCCCAGAAGAGAACTTCTGTGATGCAATAATCTAGAAATGTATGAAAAATGGCATCTAATAACTTTTCAGACTAGCAAATATTATTGGTATATTGTGTTTTTTACCCACAAAAGGAATTAGTTAAGTAAAGAATGACAGAATAACTTCCGTTCAAACATACATGCCACTTGAACTTCAGATCTTCTTTGCAGCAATGCCCCCATCCTGTTCCGTACGATACACTGATAAAAGCCAGCATCAGACCTCTGCAGAGCTGGGATGATGTACCTACAAGACAAAATGCAGAATTATAGTGCACTTCTTCCTAAAGGCAGATCAATGCTACTTTATGTGGTATTTCTTATTTCTCCTCAAATATTTTACACACTGTCTCAAATGCTTATTGTATTTTTTCTCACAAACAGCATTCTCATATAATCTCTGGTCTTTGGCTATAATATGGTCCATAATATATAGACGAAAAAATACCTAAAAAGCATAATATAACTTTCAGTCTTAAAATCCACATTTGATAAATACCAATTAGTTCTCCACAAATTCTCTTGAAATATAGACTTACATAGTTTCCTTAGGTTTTTATCTACCCTCATTCTTAAGGCAAAGCTGCCTGGTAATTTGTTCAGAGGTGGCACAAGACAACTGCAATCTAAACACAGGCATTAAGAAGACTTGCAAGGAATATCAAAGCTTTCCAATGGAAAAATAAAGATGGTTACTACACTGTGAAACTACTGTAATTCAGAGGAGTACTAGAAAAGAGGCAGGGGAATCTATACTGTATCTGTTCTGCCCTTCACCGTGCTTAAAGTCACTTTAGTCTGCTAATGCCCACCTTCCTGGTTCAACTACATCTGATTACTTAACATGAAAATGAGCTGATAGGCACAGTTCTAATGTGAATAAAACACATGAATAATATAGATAATCTTGTATTAAACAAACATTAATCAAAGCACATATTCCCACGGTCACCTTCTGGAGATATTACAGTAGGATTAATGAAAGTCTTTATGAGAAAATACAGAAAAATAAAAGTGCTGAATTTTAATCTTCAAGATTTAATTCCACTAAAAGAAATCATCTCTCCTCATACACTATACACACCCACATACAGAGCTTAGTATCTGAACAGGATCAGACAGCATCAAAACAAAGAAGGTAGAAGAAATCTAGTTTAAGTGATAAATGAAGACCATAATCACTGCATTATACATACGATCAAATACACTATAATAAATAGGTTAGACAACCAAATACAATGAATTAAAACAAAGCCCAACACCATGGACACATTTCAGCATCTCCTGTGACTCCTAGGAGAGTTTGGCTTCCTGAGTATATGAGTCGGAGGCAATCGTGCTGTCTGCGTGCCTAAGCTTACTCCTCTGGACCCACTTCAGAGCAACTGGCACATTTTTCCCAGTGATTATGACAGTTTGCACTGGAAAGATAAAGAAGACTCAACTTGTTTGGGAGTTACAGCAAACCCATCCATCAGCACCCCAGTACTTGCTGGCCAGTGAGCATAAAGCTCTGAATTAGCCATGGTGCCTGTTGCCTGACGAATGTGCCATGAGAAAGAGAGTGAGAAAATAGGTGATTTAGTATTGTACGTTGCTAACATTTGTTCCTCTGCTTGTCTATTAAACAGAGCCAAACTTAAAAGCTTCTTTCTTTGGTCTTCATCTCTACTAAGACAGTAACGCAGAGTTAGTTTTTCCTGCCACTAGGACAAAACAGATCAATTGGATCACAAGTGTCCTACTTGAGTCTTCTTTTCTGACTCGCTGATGTTTCAGCAGGAAACATTCTTAATATGCTGCCTGATGAAAAGAAAATCCTTTAAAAATCTGCAGTGAAAATCCCATTTATGTTGGGAATTCCACCAAGACAATCCAGACCTAGTGAGCTCTTGGCTTCTCCGTGGATCTACTGGATAACCGTGGGCATGGAAGGCAAGCAAAATTAGAAGAATTAAATAACAAAAGTATTAAAAATAGAGATACAACATACGTTTACATTATTTAGACCACCTTGAAAATTGCAAACCCGGGCAAGAGCTAAATAGATATTACTGGAATTTCTGTGTTTACGAGTCTGAATAGTCTTTATGTACCTCATATGTTGGATTTTTTTTTCAAATATACTTTTCTATTGACCTAACACTAAAAATACTGCTTTCTGTGCTACACTTCCACCATTCTACTTATTGTCTGAGATGCAAAAAAGGATACAAACATTGCTTTCTAAATTCAAAGTAAGGCTTACTTCACAGACTGAAGTCCTGTCAAAGACTAATACCACTTTTACAGCAACAAGACATAATTTTGCTTCAGTTTTGTTTACAGTTTAACTTTCAGGATAGAAGATTTTTCCATTGTACAGATGTCAGAGGCTATTTGAAGTTTCTGAGGATCTCATCAAGTACTTCAGAAAGCCAGACCAGTTTCCCTGTTTTGAATGTTACAGTCAACCAGAAACTGGCTGCTTAGAAAGTTTCCATAGAAAGATGTAAAGTGACAAGCGTAAAAGAAAAAGCTTCAAGGGAAGTTTTCCAGAGCGTAACGTGCTCCATCACCAGGACTGTAATGAGTTAGAGTTTAGGGATGAAGTGCTATCAAACACCTAAGGAGAAAAGATGGCTAACGCTTACATTTCATTCTGAATTTCAAATTTACACCCTAATTTTAAATGCTCTAAGAGTTAAAAGTGAACCTTTAGGCTACAGGTTTTTAATAGCCATGATAGAGAAAACAGAATTAAAATCAAATGTATTTAATTAGATAGCCATGTAACTCATTATCTATTCAAACTTTTAAGGGACTTATGCAACAACTGATCTAACTATTTTCATAGAACCATAGCATAGTTAGGGCTGGAGAGGACCTTAAGGTAATCCAGTTCCAACCCCTCTGCCATGGGCAGGGACACCTCACACTAAACCGTGTTACCCAAGGCTCTGTCCAACCTGGCCTTGAACACCACCAGGGATGGAGCATTTACAGCCTCCCTGGGCAATCCATTCCAGTGCCTCACCACCCTAACAGGAAAGAATTTCTTCCTTATATCCAATCTGAACTTCCCCTGTTTAAGTATTAACCCATTACCCCTTGTCCTATCACTACAGTCCCTAATGAAGAGTCCCTCCTCAGCATCCCTATAGGCCCCCTTCAGATACTGGAAGGCTGCTATGAGGTCTCCTGGAGAAGCCAGGCTGAACAGCCCCAACTTTCTCAGCCTATCTTCATACGGGAGGTGCTCCAATCCCCTGATCGTCTTCGTGGCCCTCCTCTGGACTTGTTCCAACAGTTCCATGTCCTTTTTATGTTTCTTAAACTCAAGGAAATCAATATCTTCAGGCCACAAAAGCAAACATGGAAGGCACACTGGGTGCAGATCTTAATTCAAATGAAAACAAAGAGGGGGAAAAAGAGTCACTGCCTGAACTTTAAGGACTGTTAACTTACAGGCATAACAAAAGTTGCTCCTGCAGTCAGCAATACTGATTTGCTTTCATTACATGTGTCTCAGATCACAAAGAATTTATAAGGTGTTTTTATAAATTCTTAATACAAACTAGAGTATGCGTGGTCACTATAAAAGCCAGGCTGTGCACATCATCAGCATCGTTATGCAAGGAAAAGCTGTTCACTCAGGGTCACCAATGTCAAAATGCAAAAACTCCAATTTCTTCTTTCCTCACTTGGTATGTTATAAGAATCTTTTCAACACTTTTGGCCTGTTACAATATAGACATTAACTGAGACACATCAAGTAATAGCAATTACAAAAAAAGCTTTGATTGATGATTTAAATTGCAGCAGAAGTCACACTGGAAAGATTCATGCATTTAAACAGAGTATTTAGGCAGGAGAACTGCAAAGCAAACTATTATGGGGTCAAAGTTTAAATTCTGGGACAGGAATTTTTACACCTAAGCATATTTTTCCTTGCTTTCTTCCATCTTAATGTACCTATGCCACATAATCCTATTTGAAATTTAAAGTTTTGCATCCCTGCAGAATCGAAACCCTGTTTCACTTATTTCTGACTGTGGCATGGTAATAGAAGTGCTGCAACTTCTAAACTAGTATTTTCTATCAATGTGATTTTATTATTATAAAGCAGTAGTTTTCTATCCTCTTACCTCTGTAGCAGATGAAATCAGAAATAAAACCAAGAAAAATATAAAAATGCAAAATTAATATATGCAGCTAGTATCACGATCTGACGTTCACTAGATTAAATTAAGTCCAATGATAAGAAACAAGGTACTGCACACAGATATGTATACACACAGCTTGGGACAGGTGTGTCCAACACACTGATTCCAACTTGGACTGTAACACACAATCGAATTCTCATTTTGCATTAGGATGTGCACTAATTTAAGAAACACCATTGCATTCTGATCTTCGTTTCAAAATGTCACACATTCCTATTTGGGTTTCTCCTACTATGGTGCAGTGTGAGTCTCTCAGTGACTAGCATATCTACAAAGCTCGAGTTCCAACCTTTGCTTGGCTGCTGATTCCACTTTCATGTTTTTTGTCCTCCCACACCATTTCTTTGTGTTACTTTCTCAGTGTCTTACGTGGTTGAGAGCTGTTGTCAGCTCCTTCTACCAGGAAGCTGCAACAGACCACTGCTGATCAAAACAAGTGGCATTTACACAAAGTGACATTGAAACCTTCTGTGATTAATTGTGCGATTAGAGTTGGTTTTTTATTTTCTAGTAAGTATTCACAAATCTTTTCTAAATGTGTGTATGGCTCAATTTGAGATATCAATGGATTTCAAGGCTTGAAAACAGCAAGCATTAATAGATGCAATTACTCAGGACTAAGTGGTCTCATCTAAATCAAGTCTTTAATTTCTAGGAAAGTACACACAGAATTGTATGTTTGGTTGAAAACTGCTAAATGCTTTACTTGCTAAATGGCAAAAAAAGAGTTTTAACATGTTATTTAAGGGACTTTTTTCCCTACTACTCTATAAACATCAATTATATCCAAAACCAGAATTAATGTTAGTTACAATTTTGAAAATCATTGAAAAAATATAGAACTTTGTATCATTACCTGCATTTTTATACTAATCTATACTATAATTTCGTCTATAGTGACAGAGCACAACTTTTCCTTATCTTAAGCAATGTAATGATGAAATTGCAGCATTTAGCTTGCTTGGCTAAAGAGACAAATGCTATACAAGGGCTCTGTCTGTCACATACCCATGCCTTTTAACTTCTGAATTCACTGGGTAACTTCAACAAAATTTCAGAGCAACAAATAAGTTACAGAAATACTGAATTGCTATAAGGTTATGGAAATTGCCAATTGCATAGGGGAGAGCCTGTTAATGCTCCCATTAAAAGGAAAGCAGATAACACTTGGCTGTTTTGAACTTTGATATTTGGCCAGCCATCTGCTGCCTGTCAGCGAAAATGCAGCTCTGATTAGCCCCAGTATGTTTTTTTTCTCTTCCACGATGGGATGTATTGTGGAATGTGAAAGGAGCCAGTGAGATCCTGGGGGGCAAAGTGCACAATTACAGAGGAACAGTTTGTTAAAATAGAAGATAAATTTTCACACTCTCAGAAGTAAAACCGAAAATTTCATATGCAATTTAAGATAGGCCACATTCTAGATCTTATTGAAAAGAATAGTCCCACTGAGCTTATCTTTGTTCAAGGATGAGTAGCACATCATATGTAACATTTAGCTAAGGAATACACCTGCTATTTATTACAAACACATGAAAGGTTGCATCTCCAGCAAAAAAGCATTTTTGGTACTTAAAAATTCTGTTAAGACCTTTGGTTTGAAATGCCAAATATCATTTTTAGCAAAAGGCACTCTCTCATAGAGATCTTATTTCTTTGCAGAAACCAGCCATTCTTCATGCCAAAAAAAAACCCTGGCAATGTATCAGTAGTACCTACAAAGCTGGTTGGAGGTATTAGGGATCTGGGAGAAAAGGGGGGGTGTTTGCTTTGGGTTTCCTTTATTTTGCAATTACACTTAGAGAAGACTATTATATAGTTTTTATTTACTTATATTCACTGGAGTAGGCAGTTATTTCACTGTCGTTGCGTAACCACTTAAATTCCAAGGGCCAGCTGCCTTCGGCAAGGCACGTAAGTACAAGTCGATTTCCTTCCAAGTGTATCTGAGGCAAGCCTGGTTCAGTCTTGAAGTACGGAGCAACATCACCTGAAAGGCAAAGAGAAAATGGCCCTGTAAGCTATTTAAGTGAGCATAGTATAAACCACCAATATTTAGCTCATTTCTTCTCAAAATGGCCATCATAAAACAAGAACCACCATGATTCAGCAGTCAAGACCTACACTCTTATATTCCTAACTAAGCGTTACCTTGAGAACTGGAATCCACAAGACCTTGATAATCTTAGTCCTTGGTACTTATTGAGAAGTACCCACTCAGACAAGCTTTTGTCCATGTTTTCTGTTTACACTGATAAGGATTTCAGCATTGTCTACTGCAGCAGGCAGTGAACAGCCCTATATATCAAGGTTTTTTTCCCCCCTCTCCTCTGTGAGGATTAAATCCACTCAAAGGTTTGCGTATTTTTATTTCCTGAATAATCTTGGATAGAAAAGTAATCTTGGATAGAAATGATTATCACAGCAGGAGAAGTCTCTGGGTAAATGAAGAATCTGGGCAGAAAAACGAGTCTAGGTAAAAAAACACCTCACAAAACTGCAAGATTAATGTGTTTTTCAAAGTTATTGCCAACCAAAATGTGTTAAATTATATTACCTGAAGCCACTAATAGATTTTGAATGAGGGTACTTCAATAACGCTCAAGGGTCACACAGACTCCAACTCTTGCTCTCCCGTGGATCACAAATGCTCAAAATACTTCCAAGTAGCAAAATTCTCGACTGGTAAATTGCCAAAGCTCCACTCAAACACGTATTTACTACAAGCCTACACCTGCTGGAGACCCACCCCTGTCACCTCTGGAAGACGAAGGTTTTCGTACCTTATGTGTTAAGTTTCCACTGGTAACTATGCAGGAACTACAGGCTTCATCTTAGAAATTTATAAATAGCTTCGAAGTTTAGAAATACCTCCTATAATCAAATTAACTTGTTTATGTACATATATATATATATATAAAAAACATACAAAGTTGGCCATTGAATACAAAATACGGAATAAGATTTAATAGCTAGATGTTACTGCACTCTTTTATGAGTATAGTGCTTGCATGTGTATTTTATACATAAGAAACACCAAAAAAAAACCCCACAAACCACAGCCATTGTCCTATTGAACAAACCATTCAATTGAATTGCTAACCTTTCTTTTAAATCTGAGTTTAGATAAAGCTCACGTATTTTCATCCTGACTACTGAAAGCATTTAGGCTCTCTTCAGTTTCTGGGGAAGTGATCTCATGTGCCCCTCAAGACTGAATGAGATTTTTGAATCCACAGGCCACTTACGATGCTCTCTAATAGCTGATAGCCATGAGGCAGCACCCATGTACACTAGGAAAGGAGGAGCTCAAGGAATGCCAGGGGCTTTTGGGGTGCCCCAAGGTCCCACCGCCGATCAAGATGGCAGTGGGTACACAGCTCTCCCTGGTGACTTCAGCCTCTCTAACTTATCTTTTGCTTTGCCCCTTATCAGGGAATTGTTGTGACTTCACATGGCAACACAAGGTCACCACCAGCCAAACCACACAGCCCCAGGGTAGCAGCGGTGCTTCAGCTGAGCATGGTCAAGGCATCACAGGTTGCCAAACTCTTTACTGGCAGTAAAGTTGCACATCAGCTGCATACACTCTTGATGGTTTGCACTAACAAATTCTCTTCCTAGATTTTAGAATTTAACTTCAGAAAGTTATTTCTGCAGTGAAAAAGCATGTCATCTCAAAGCAATATGTATAAACTACTGCACAAAATGCAAACTGAATTAAGTATTTTGAGGTAAGGCCCTTTGCTGATGCATAGCATGTTAAAAGATTTGTTTTTCAAACAACCTGATTGAGGGCTAGTGCAGAGCAGTAATATTTTCTTTAAATTGGACATACAGGAAGCTATGACAATTCAATGGATGAGAAAATAGGAACAGTTCCATACTATCAGATAGTTCCTAGCAAACCTAAACTGTTTTTTTTGCACTCCTTCACTCTATTACATGACTAAGATTACATTCTGCAAAGCTGCTTTATTTTTTTGGTTTTTAATGACTGCAAATACTGCAAATAAGTCTTATCTCAATTCCCATTTTCTCCAAACTCATAAAATCAACCAATATTTTAAAACCTTATAAAGAAAAAATTAAGTCAGGGTTAGACAATGTTAGTGGAATACAGTCATTTTACCCAGAGCAATAAGCAATTTTTTACATGGCTATTTCTAAACAAGTGAGGAAATGTTAAATCCTTGCAGAGGCTTCACATATATTTTGGGGAGTCTCCTACTGAGTTATGAGACACACATTCTATCCTTGCAACATTACAGATGTCAGACTTCCTCTGGGCGTAGAAGGCAGGGAGTTGTGCTGGTATTTAGGGGAAGGGGTTGCAACAGAGTCCTTTGAAACAGCGGTGCCAAGTCATAGAATCATAGAATCGTTAGGGTTGGAAAAGACCTTGAGATCATCCAGTTCCAACCCCCCTGCCATGGGCAGGAACACCTCACACTAAACCATCTCAACCAAGACTCTGTACAACCTGGCCTTGAACACCACCAGGGATGGAGGATTCACAACTTCCCTGGGCAACCCATTCCAGCGCCTCACCACCCTAACAGGAAAGAATTTCCTCCTCAGATCCAATCTAAACTTCCCCTGTTTCAGTTTTAACCCATTACCCCTTGTCCTGTCACTACAGTCCTGAGTGAAGAGTCCCTCCCCGGCATCCCTATAGGCCCCCTTCAGATACTGGAAGGCTGCTCTGAGGTCTCCACGCAGCCTTCTCTTCTCCAGGCTCAACAGCCCCAACTTCCTCAGCCTGTCTTCATACGGGAGGTGCTCCAGCCCCCTGATCATCCTCGTGGCCTCCTCTGGACTTGTTCCAACAGCTCCATGTCCTTTTTAGGCTGAGGACACCAGAACTGCACACAATACTCCAGGTGAGGTCTCACAAGAGCAGAGCAGAGGGGCAGGATCACCTCCTTGGACCTGCTGGTCACGTTCCTTTTGATGCAGCCCAGGATACAGTTGGCTTTCTGGGCTGCAAGTGCACACTGAAGCCGGCTCATGTTCATTTTCTCATCCACCAACACCCCCAAGTCCTTCTCTGCAGGGCTGCTCTGAATCAATTCTTTGTCCAACCTGCAGCTGTGCCTGGGATTGCTCTGACCCAGGTGTAGGACCTTGCACTTGGCATGGTTAAACTTCATGAGGTTGGCATCAGCCCAGCTCACAAGCGTGTCGAGGTCCCTCTGGATGGCATTCCTTCCCTCCAGGGTATCAACCAAACCACACAGCTTGGTGTCATCGGCAAACTTGCTGAGGGCGCACTCAATCCCACTGTCCATGTCAGCAACAAAGATGTTGAACAAGACAGGTCCCAACACCGATCCCTGAAAACAGTGATGTTCACTTGACGTATAGAGAGGTTCATGAAATGAGCTTGTTAAACTACTCCTTCCTTCAAGAAAGTTGAGCCATTCAGGGAGATTACACTGAAGGTGGAATCTGCATTGTAATTTTCTACCCAAGTAATTTGTTGATCCTGTTTTTCAGCAATTTAAAGACTCTAGCAGCATAACCTCCTTCATTATTTCACTCTGAATTACCCATTTACTCCTCCTAACTTACATCTTTCCAAGAAAAAAATGATTTATTTGAAAGACAAAGACTGCTGCCCACAAGTCTATCATTCAGCCTTACATTTGCTACTCAAATATTCCAAACCCAGTGATGCTGCAACCCACTCAAGAGCTATCTCCCATTTAAAGTATCACAATCAAGCGCGTATTACATGAAAATCACTCTCAAAACTCAATCCAATTCTGGTAGAAGCTAAAATTTAATAGACCTACAGGAATATTTTTATAAAGAATATGGCATGCTTTATAAATTACCCCAGCTCTCTGGAAGATTTACTTAAACCCTTGAAGTAATTTTATCTTCTAATCTTTTATTCCTGATTTTCTCATCAATCACATACCATCAGTTTATCAAATTCAATTATATAATCAGAGCTCACTAAATATTCACTGAAAGAAATGAAAATAAAATACCAAGCAAAGATTCCATGAAGAGAGGTAGCAGTAAAGCTCTGATGACTTTGGCATTTCTGCAGCACGGTGCTGCTCACACCTCAGACACGGGATCAAAACAGCACCGCATTCTAAGCGTTGTATCTTTAAGCTGTAATGGAAAGCGGGATTTTAAACTGGACCTACTGGGACAAGCTTAGTTGTTACAGAGCATCCCAGGGAAACAGGAAAATTGGCAGGAATCATGGAAGAAAGACACCTCGGAAAGAAAAATGTATGAAAGGAGGAACTGGCTAAGGGATTGAAGATGCAAGGGGGTCATTTAATAGGTATAAGGTACTTGTGTTTTCATTAATTAAATACAGAAAGGGCTCACCATGAGGCTGACCTTGGCCAGTCAAGGGTTTAGAAGCCATGAGACCACCTCAGTTTTAATTCTCTTGAAGGCTGGAGCAAAATGCTAATAAAAAGCCTGAGTGCTAGAAACAGGGATAATAAAATACTGGGATTAATATTCTGCCTACACAAAAAGTGAAAAGCAGGCATTCACGCAATACACTGCTGCTTACTTCTAAATGCTAAATGTGTTAATACTTGAGCCTCGCTGGCTTTTCAGCTATGCTGATTTAAAAATAAAAATAATAATGACAAAAAATTATCGGAGTTGCAAGGAGGTGTGAAAGGAAAAGGCGCCAGTCCCTTGGCACATACAGACAGCGTTCATAAAGTCTGCTCACCAAACTCGCTAACATCCTCCCTAGGACCCTTAAAAGCATGGTGTAGATTTATTTTTATATAAATCTCAAGAAAAAATAGGGTTGAATATGCCAAAATTAACCAGAAATCTGCTCCAAAACATGCCTGCCTTGCTTTTGTACATCATTAAACTGCAAGAGTCCTATTACACTGCCAGGTTAGCTCACCTATTTTCTTTCTTTGGTACATGCAAAGCCTAACATTGATTTTTATCTCATAACATAGCTTCAGGACCCATTTCAACAACACCCATACACTTTTGTTTGGATTAATGCTGACATATAAATACAAAAATGGTGCTATATGCAATTGTTACCTGCTTTGGGCTTCTTCCCAGCCCTTAGCAGACATGATGCATCATAGTAAAAACAAGAACTTGCTCATATTCTATTCTCCCTGAAAATCATGTTCAGGCATGAGGCTACAAATGCAATCTGCACAAGGGGAAGGCAGCCTGACCATACAGCTTTGTACTGAATGGCACAAAAATCCCAAGAGTTGCTATTCATTAGTTAACCAAGGGAGCATAACTCACAAGGACAGCGTGAGTGAACATGACTTCAGAAACTGAGGAGAGTAATGATTCTTAGCCTTCTAACAGCTCACATTTGTAAAATACATAAAGCAAAGTCAGATCAAATAGATCTTGTGGTTACTACAGAGTGCTACAAGATCTTGTAAGCAGTGTTGCAGTCCTGTCCCCCAGCAATACATATATATTTAGGTAAAGTTGCAATTTGATTTTGAACACTTCTATCCTACTGAGAAAAGGTACCCTGCTCCAGAGAAGTACCACATCACCTTCATCAGGGAAACCAATTCAGCTACACCCTCAGCATTTTTTGGATACCAACAGTTTCAGGTAAAATCATGTGCTCACATCTTGAGAAAATCAGTTACCATAATCACAAACACATTCAGAGGAAGAATAATGTAATGGGTGCCAAGAACAGGTTAAGAGATCCTGCCATTGCTATTTGTCTCTATTATGTCTCTCTACTTTTAAGCCATTTTTAGGTGAGCCAATATTGAATGTTAGAAGTAGATTAACCTGTTCATGAATCAGCGAGTCAGAGCAAATACAGCTCAATCACTAACAAATATCATTTGAGCAGCTGTCTTTCCATCACTCACTTCACCCAACGGATCTGAAACTGGAAATAAATCTTTGACTGAGATACATTCTTCAATAAACTCACGCAAAAGCACAACTGGTTTATTAAAAAACACACCTATATTGACTTCATCTTATTAGTCCATAGTCAAAGCATGATGCACATCACCCCTTCCTCATATGCATGTCTGAAGTTCCAGTCTACTGGCACAGAAAAATAGAGAACAGAATTTCTCCGAGGAATTTTCCAGGAAAATGAGACTAGATAAATAAATTACATACGGAGACTGAATGATCAGCCCAGGAGAAGAGCAACAATATAGAAATGCTTTTGCTCTCCCTGTTTGCAGGGAAAAGGGATGTGAGCCATCTTCAGGTAGGTTAGCGATAACTGCTATAAAGGAGTATTTTAAAAGATCTGTCTGGAGGATTGAATGTGTAATACAAAAGTATAGTTAAATTAAAACACAAACTAGAGTCAGGAAAACCAAACTAAAGACAAGAAGAATCTTTTCAGCAATCCGAAGAAAGCAGGTACAAACTGTGGAGAGCAGAATCCCATCAGGACAGATTAAAGTTCAGCTGTGACACTCACAAGCTGATGTTTCAGAGTTGAGTGCAAGCTGCTCTATACTGATTGACAGCTGGTAACAGCAGCCTTCTGGGGAACGAGGACCATTTTCTTCTTATTCCCAATTTGGATATGGAAAAGTTTTTTTCCTTTTCAAAAGGACCTTGTAATCTTATTATCTTTGTTCCTGACACAGATGCATACATGTGCTAGCTCTGGATGCAAGCGGTATTCTCGTGTGGAAATGAACTTCAATAGCTTATCTAGCATAGGAATTCAGCATTACTACATAGTAAATCTTGGGCAATGTACCAGGAAGTCAGATTGAACTCAGATATATTTGAATCAACCTCCTTTTGAATTCAGACCTAAAAATGCATCGGTGAGATACTGCGAAAGTTAGTATATGATCTATTCATAAACTGTCAACAATGTCAAACACACATTAGAGCATTCAGTCACTTTTAAGTGCATTGATTTGCAGGAAGGCTATTCCACACAAAATACTGGATATTTGAGATTCAAATTTTCTTATTTGGACGTCTGACATAAATCACCAAGTACAACAATTAAATTTAAATTGCATTTTACTACCATATTCTAAGCCTCGATCTGAAAGGACTGATGCATCACAGGGAGTATTTCATTAAAATACCAGGTTATTTTTCAAGTATACTGCCACAGTTAAGATTTTTTTTTCCACACAATGGCATAAAGCATTCCCTTAAAGTGGATTTCTTGAACTTTTATCAAAGACAGTATCTGCTTTTATATTGGAACGGTACTGAAACAACTGTATTTAAATCAGTCTTTCTTCCTCAGTTTCATAAGTCAAGTAAATGAGCCCAAACTACCCATTTTTATCCTCCTGTAGATGAGAAAGATAAGCTGCTTGCTGGATACCTCTGCTATCATTTCTAAATGCAAATACAGTATCAGCTGAGGTTGATGGATAGTGCTTTTAAAGGTTTAATTGGGGATGGAATTAAATTGGTTTAGGACTCAGCAAGTTGTGTGAGGAAACCTACATATTTCTAGATGAAGTGACATTTATTTCTTTTAAATGCACAGTCACTGGGAGACACAATTTCAATGGGTAACTTTTCATGCCTTCAATAGGTCAAATGACTAATTGGCAAGTAAGTTATTGGGTAATTGCCAATCATATATTTGATACGGATGGAAGAAATACTGAATTTCAGATTGCATAACTGTTGCACGCTATCCCAAGAGGAAAACTAAACCTTCTGTAATGCATAGTTATGACTAGCTTTCATCAACTCAGTAGAACAGGAGTCCTGAATGACAAGAATGAATGTTTCACACTGACATTAGATTTAGGGTTTTTTTATGCTTTTTTTAATTGAAGCATCACTTCTCTATTGCAGTTACCTAAATGGCATTGCACGTTCCTAAGCTCCTAATTCCATGTAAGCAGTTCAAATGTTTTTCCCATCTTCATTAATACACAGTATTGTTTAAAAGAACAAACATCACAATTCATTCCCTTTGAAACTTCTAACATTCAAAGATACATGCCACAAAATTACTTGCTACAGGAAAACGTGTTTTAGCATTTCAACCTTTCTTCCCTACAAACAGCTTTAGATGGGCCACAAATATGTATTTGCATACTATGCTAACACAAGGCAACAGGAAAAAGCTAGAGCTTGCTTTTTATGGTAAAGAAAATCTTACAATCACTGGTTGCTTAAAGTCTTCACAAATAACCTTTGCATTCATAAAATCTGCTCCCCAACGCTCTGCCATCTATTCAAAAAACATCCTTTCATTCACTACAGGATCCTTCCTGAAGAAGAATTCCCTTTAGGGATAAGATTTCTGATGTTTTATTAGAAACACTCAAAACCAAACTGAAAGGAGAGCCCACAGAAGCACAAAAGAGTTTTTATGGGACCTGGATTCTGACAGACAAAATAGAGTGGTTGGTACATCACTCCATGTAGAATTCACCATAAAACTCTCCTGGTTATCCCCAAATACCCTGAGAAAGATCTTCCCACCTGCAATTGTAGCATTCTTTTCTGAAAATTGATTTCTATAGCAGTTCAGCCAAGGAGAAAAAAAATAATGAGCTGATATCATTTTAACTGAGCCTCAAGCAGCTCCTGATGTATTAACCTAAAGTCCCACTAAGGTTTCTTTTTCCCCCTTTAATTCCTACACCTCTTGTTTTAGTTTCATTTTCTGGCCTCCTGTAATACTTCAGCTGAGTCAAGGGAATAGAAAAGAAAGGATTGTTGTATATCAGAAACAATTCACAATTCATAGTTTCATGAAGTCATGGAATATCTGCTGTAAGATTTAAATCAAGAAGCTACAGGTGATGTTCTTAATTCTGCAGCCCTTTTTGAGGATGAACTACACCAAACAAAGCTTATTTTTGGAAATACTCATGAGGATACCTTAAAGGAAGATACAGGTGCACTGAGAGCAAAAGACGAGAGCGAACAAAGTGGGCAAAGAAAAGAGAATCCATTAACTACCAACACCAAATCAAAAAACCTCCAAAGAAACATACAACATCTCTGGGCTGAATGTGACATTAAAGCACAGCCTCCACTCTTTTTATATTCTCTTCATATCTAGTGATGTTTACAGAGACTTGCGGAGCTCTCAAGGAAATAAGTTGTTAGTGTTTAAATCTCGGCACACAGCAGGTGGAAAGCAAAACTGCCTCACAGAGAGAATCCAAATATAGCAGGATTTCCTTCATTATTTTAACTGCAGAGGAAGCTGCTGTTGCTACTCCATAATCTACAATCTCCAGCTACTGCAAGGCCAGTCCGATCACACTGATAGTTATCCCTCAATATATACATACACAATAAATACTCCAGCTGACACCAGGATGAAGGCAGGATGAAACCCCACAGAACATTTACCAGAATAGAAAAGATGAAAACATAAACGTGCTTTCCACAAGCTCATCCATGGTGTAAGAGGCGTTCTCAGCTGGTTATTCTGCAGAAGAGAAATCAAAAAGGTAAACAGCTGAGGAGTGCCTGCAAGTACCAGAACAGAAGTACGAGTGCAGCAAGAGGAGACAATGGCACCGCAGAGGCACTGCCAGACTTGAAAGCCATGTAATGCCGCCTATTTATTATTTCAAGGACAGAATGATTTCTAACTAGCAAAGCAGCAGCTATGAATAGCCATCTAAGATACAAACACAGACCTCTTTTGATGAAGGGGGCTGAAAGGGAAATGATTCATGCACAAGCATTTCTAGGAGACAACACCCACTCCTCGCTGCTATTGTTATTTTGTTTACATGCAACTTGTAATTTTCTATTTAGAAACCCAGACTGGTTTGGGTTGAAGGGGACTGAGAGATCACCCAGTTGCAACCCCTACCATGGGGCAGGGACACCTTCCACCAGACCAGATTGCTCCAAGCCCCATCAAACCTGGCCTTGATCACTGCCAGGGATGGAGCAGCCACAGCTTCTCTGGGCAACCTGTGCCAGCGCCTCACCACCCTCAGAGTGAAGAACAACTTCCTTATATCTCATCTCAGTCTCTCCTCAGTCAGTTTAAAGCCATTCCCCCTTGTCCTGTCACTACATGCCCTTGTCTCCAGATTTCTTGTAGGCCCCTTTAGGAACTGGAAGCTGCTCTAAGGTCTTTTTTTCCATTTAAACTTGAAAACTGTAAATAGGTCTATAAACTGGATAAGGCCTGCCTCAACAAACTCCAGTCAAAGGATCTCAGTGGTGCAACTGAATTCAAGGGTGTCAAGCACATGATGATACGCTATACTGCACAGAGACAGGACTGTTCATATCCTTACGTGATGCTGAATTAGGACAAAAACACAATCAAAGCACAATCCAAAGTTCACAGAATTCAACTGATTTATTCCCATCACCTTAAGCAAAGTCCGGAACAGGCACCTGATTAGTGCTTGAGTGAGACACTGAAGCACAAAGTGATCCTTGCAGAGCTCTTAAAGTATCTCATCGTGTAACTCGTGCAGAGAGCTGGATAACACCCCACACTGCAAACAAACCAGGAGGTGCACCTTTTCGTACCTTCACGCAGAAGAGAAGCCACTAATTGAGGGCCAGATCAAAGGCTCTTTGAAAGCCTCACATAAAGTGACTACCTTCATTTTCCTTAATATCATCACTTATTTCTGCATGTTTTACACTAGGCCCTTTCAGAACTATCCAAGTGGAATTCTTTCTCCACCTCAGGGATAATACACATAACGAGAGACTATAGAACTATTTTCAACAATACTGATGAAACACATAATTTCTTCTTGTCAGAATTAGAAGAAACATATCACTGTTCTTGAAAACAACTTAGCTTGACATATCTGATAGCAAAAAAAAAGGAGTTAGTTGATTAATCTGGATATTTTATTTAATTTTCTTTGGGTTATAAACAACAGCAAGTTAATATTGTTTTCAATTTTTGACAGTTATAATGTTAATTACATGTACTGGATTTTATAAATCAATACTTCTTACATAAAGTGTTATTTAAGTTGCCAAGTCTAGCAATAGATCAATGCATTTTACTGTTCTTGCTAACATTGATGGATGACATACATCAAAAGGATACATAAAGGAAAAATAAAAGATTTAATAAAAGAGAAGTCAGAGAGGGTTAAATCACTGTTAGGCAGAGAGGGAACTTAAATAGTGTTTTGAAAACAACACCAGGACTTTACTAATGTTTGAGAGGTTGTGTTCTTGTTTTGCTTTTGGGGGTTGAGGTTATGTTGGTGGGTTTTATTTGTTTAGGAGTTTTTGTTTTGTTTTAAATGGCAAGGCCTGAAGCAATCCTAAGCAGACTGCTCTGCATACAGAACTGCTATATTAACTCTGTGTATCCTACAGGATGTATAAGCAATGAATTGCATCTCCCAAACTTCAAGTATATTCTTACTTAAGCACCATATTCCTACCTTCAGCTCACAGTACCTGTATCTAAACCTGCTACTGTGTGATCACAATAAATAAAGCAGAGTTGATAATCACTTTCCTATTTGCAAACATGCTCTGGGTAATGAGCTTCAAAGCCTAAAGGATGTACAAGTAAGATTTTGGTCATAAGTCAACCTCAAAGATTGCATTCTTTGAAGATTTGCACTCTGAACACTACTGAAAGAAAATCATTCTAAGAGTTAGTACTAATGCACCCGAACATCTTGAAGGGATATCCAACTCACAGTGTTACTAATAGTCATTATTTGTGCCGTTTGCGAAGAAGACATTGTATTAAAATTAGGGAATTCCAAAGAACTGAAAGTTATTCCTCTGTATGTAACAGCAAATCAATAATATTGGTTAAAACCCATTATTGGAAGATCGTATATATATGGAATGTATAATTATGTAGTGAAATAGAAGGGAAAATTGTTTTCCTCCTAGAGTACATAGATTTTATGGGATAGAAGTAATAATTACACAATATATTACGTCCACATCACAGAACAGGGGGAAAAAAATCCCGTTACATAAAAAATTATCATCAGGAGGAGCTTTTTACAGTTACAAAAGATTAAGGAATGTAAACTTGAAGAAGTGTTATCCTTTGGAAGTAATTCATGTCATCATTATATTTTAGTGCCATTTATCTGACTACAAAATTAAAAGACACCTCTGTGTTGTATCACCACAGCACTAAATTAAGTACAAGTAGGCTCTACTTCATTAGCTCTATTACTTTAGACAATACTCATGAGAAGCAGCAAGTAATGAGACCATCTACCAGTCGTGTTAGCATGTTTGGGGAAAAGCTAACAAACCAAAAAGGAGTAAGTAAAAAAGAATGGTGAGTCTAAGTTAAAGAAAATAAACTTTCCCTTACACCTAGCTGGAAGCAGATTTAGTTAAGCAAACTGTGTAAAGCCAAAATACGAAGCTGCTTTGTCTATCAGCCAAGGCATGTCTCTGAGGGCAGTGATACCTGTAATGAGACTGCCAATTAATGCAAGAAAAGGCACAAGATTGTCTTCAGAATCTGAGTATTTTGTCTCAGACAAAAGACTTCCCTTCACAAAAGTCGCTCTGCTGAATTGTTGAAAGGAGGGTGGGTATAAAAGAGAGAGTGGATCAATTGGTTTCGGTAAAGCTTGGGTTTGTAAGTGTGATAGAATCTTAAGCAAGCCCCCAGTCACCTTAAAGGGATGAGAAATATTGTCCAAGTGAAATGATGCAATTCTGCACATGCAACCTTTCTGTCCAGCTTTAAACTGAAAGTCAGAAAACAGGAGGAATTCATGAAAGCATGGCTGAGAGATACAACACAGAACACCTACTCACAGAAATACAACATAAAGCTTAGTCCCATCTCACTGGTGCAATAATATACAGGTTGTCAAAGAAGAAAACAATCACCACACTCCTACATGTTACACTTATAATACTATATCATAATCCTGCTTACTTACAATAGAGCTCAGAAGCACCTGATCGTTTCTGCTGGTGCCTAATCAAACAAATGCAGATAGTTTCGCTAAATCCTGCTTAGCAACGTTCAACAAATAAAGAGCAAATCTCTTCTCTGAACCCAGACAACCTGACAATAATGAAGATGTATATTCAAGCGGAATATGGAATAAGCCTGAGCCTCAATTCATGGGAACTCCTGTATCCTGCAAGAGGCGAGCCCTGGGTGGGTTTACAAGTTCTATAAAATTGCTCACTTGGGGGAAACAATGTGAGGATGTAATTCTCTGCAGGATTTCCCAAGTCCCTCCAGTCATCTGTTTCTGCTGTATACATTCACATACATCCTCAAGCTCACAATTTAGAAACGAGGCCGGATGGATGTATAACCCAAACCAGTGTTACTTGTTGAATTTAAAAGCTATTAATCAAAACAATTTCCTTTATTAAACTGCATGGGAGAACAGGACAAATACAGTTGACGTATTACACATATTTACTGGAGTGCACCTCAGGACAATACGGGCTGAGGTTATTTTCTCAAGGCTCCACCAGAGAAAAACGTTGATAGCAAAACGTTCTTCCTAAAAAAAAGTGGATTACTGCAGGACAAAGCAAGCAGGAAAGGGCATCTTAAATGCTTTCCTTGAGTAGATAAGGCATGTTATTTTCCCCAGAGGAAATAATTACACTCGCTGAAAGGACTGGCAACTTGAAGTTATTTTCAAACAAAGAACAGGTCTTTGTCTAACACAAGCGCTAACTTGCTTTAGGAAAGCAACTTGTGAGACTAGATCAACAAAGTCAGCTTCACCTTTCACCAGATACTTCATGCCAACCCAGCTGGAAAACAGCCTGGGCTATTTGAGGCTTAAGATTCACAAATAATAGTTCTTATTGCTCTCCCACTTCTGCTGCTGCAGTTGCCACACGTTTAGATACAGGATTAAAAAAAAATACCAGCTTGCAGTTCTGCTTTCTCTATCTTAGAGCTTGACAATAAAATCATTTATTCTGAAGTACGTACAATGAAGTTCCAGTTCTAAAACCAACAACAAAAAAGCCCTTGTCCAAATAAATTACAGAAATACGAGTCCTCTAGAAATACCTGGCAAATCCCAGACTGGTTTGGGTTGGAAGGGACCCTAAAGCTCATCCAGTTCCAACCCCCTGCCACAGGCAGGGACACCTTCCACTAGACCAGGTTGCCCCAAGCCCCTGTGTCCAACCTGGCCTTGAACACTGCCAGGGAGGGGGCAGCCACAGCTTCTCTGGGCACCCTGTGACGGTGTTTCACCGTCCTCACAGGGAAGAACTTTTCCTAATGACTATTCTAAATCCCCTCTCTGTCAGTTTAAAGCCATTTCGCCTTGTCCTATTACATACCCTTGTCAAAAGCCCCTCTTCTAGCTTTCTTGTCTCTCCCTTTAGGTATTGGAGCCTGTAGCTATTTGTTTAACAGACAAACCCACAGGTTTTTCATGAATCAATTTAGTTTGGAGGAGGTCACTGAACCAGGACCCAGGTGTAATCCTGAAGTGATACTCCGATACATCACTGCAAACAAACCTAATTTTGCAAGTTGTAATTGCAGGCAGAACACATGGACTCTGGCACTGCAGAAATTAAAGGGATCCCAGTAGGCAAAGTCAGAGGGCGGCCTCCTGGGTTCTTCCATTCCTCTACTTCCCCTCAGTAAGCAGAGGGGAATAAGAGAAAAACATTTAAGAGAATAAGAGAAAAAGAAGGAAAAAGTGCATGTAATACACCTGTTCTTATTCTCACCTTATTAGCATCCAAATTGCAAAAAATAAGAGAACAATTTGGCCAAAATCTCATTTAAATTCCTGTTTAAATTACAGTTATTACTTTCAGGGGTTATCACATAAATACTCCTATTCATATATTTTTCATAATCAGAGTATTCATTGATGTAGTTCATGAAAATGTCTTCTACTAGCATAGATTTTTAAGGGCTTCTTTATGGTGCAGGTCTTCCAAAATAGATGCTCAAGCAGAACCCTGTCAGACTTAAAGTAGGCTGAAATGCTGGCACATCATTAGGGGCTTATTAAGAAGCAAATTTGTTGTTTTTCCTCTGGTTAGCAATTCTCAACAGGTACTTATTTTGACACCATTTTCATTTGAAAGCACATTAAATTAACATGTTCCATGGTTTAGATTGGATATAAGGAGGAAGTTCTTTACTGTCAGGGTGGTGAGGCACTGGAATGGGTTGCCCAGGGAAGTTGTGAATGCTCCATCCCCGGAAGTGTTTAAAGCCAGGTTGGACAGAGCCTTGGGTGCCATGGTTTAGTGTGATGTGTCCCTGCCCATAGCAGGGGGGTTGGAACTAGATGATCTTAAGGTCCTTTCCAACCCTAACTATTCTATGATTCTGCTGGAAACATTGACTGGACAAAGGCAAAGCCAGCAGCCTCACAACAAAAATGATTATTTCTAGATTAATGTAACATACGTTAAATTACACATTTCTCTACATGTTCTTCCTGTTAACCCATTGTATCTGACAAAGCTGATGACTTTTAGACTTCTATTTCACATTTACAATGTACTTCAAATACAACTCATTATACAGTAAATAAAAACAATACACATTGACCTCCTCTGCACATACAACCAAATCATGAAAACTCTGTATGCAAAGTTCAGCAGCAAACTCTGTTCTCTCTTGTCACTATGCAAAGAAAACAAGTGCTATTAATAGACAGACTAAATTAGCACTAACATGCTATTTATTTAGTTTAGACTTTTGGCCTTTAGTTTATACCAGCTTAGAAGTAAACAGAGAAAAATGTAATAACGGCAAACGTACAATGAAGCAGTAAAAATAACATAATGATGGATTCAAATATATTGTTCCAGTTGGGAGTCAGTAGGGCAAGCGCTTTAGAAAAATAATGTTTTCCTTTGACAAAATCAGTACAATACTTGCTGGTACAAGCAATAAAAAAAAACCTCCTATAAAACACTTCTGACTCTGCTTTCCATTTTAATGGCCGCAGGCAAAATTCAGAATACATTTGTCAAGTTGATATTATCAACACAACAGGGGCATGCCTGACTTGCTCTACATTTGTTCTCAAAGTTCACTTTTAGAGGCCATTAGCCAAGAAAAGAGAACACAGGAAACCAAAATCACTCATAGCAGGCTGAGACAGAAATACACCTTCAAATATTAAAGATAAGTTTATATCAGTATTATCCCATATTACTTTCAAGGCATCAATCACATTCAGTTTAACATTAAAGACCAACCAATATGAAAATTAAAAGTGATTTGCACTCCCTCTTTGCTCAGTTTAATGAGACATCCTAGTCTGATCTGTGACAACTAGTGCCAACATCTTTAACTTCTTTCCTGACATCTGAAATTGGTTTCAAAGACAGATACCGAGAAGGCAAGAATACTATGTAAAAGGACATAATAAAAGCACTGTAAAAGAGAAAATCAAATGTATAGTCTTAGCGTCTTCCCCCCCTTTAGCACTGCAGCATCATTTGCACCATTAAGCAACTGAAAGAAAATTCCATTAAAAATTCCTCTATGTATCTGAACCTTTCTCTTGTGCCTCTGAAATTAATACCAGGCAACTATATTAAAAACAATTCTTTGCTGTTATACATTGCTTATGTTCCATTTTTGTTCTCACTGCTAATACCTGGACAAGGTTTTTTCACATACTTACTGAAAGCCTATTCTTTCATAAAAATGTATGCCTTTATGTATGTAGGGTTTTCCTATTATAGTTTCTCAGATTACTTCTTTTCCAGACTAAAAATCAAACAAAGAGAACAAATATATTAGAGAGATCAAAAACCCCAATCACTTGGATTGTGTAATTCTGTGCTTTGCCCACAGGTGGAACAAATGCATGGCTAGTTGACCTGATACTTGATAAAACCAATATACATCATACATATATATTATATACATAATCCAAATAATTCATATACTGGCTGAAAATACAATGAACCCTGTGCATTGAGACTCTACATATGGCTACAGGAGACTACTGTAACCGGAATTACCATATCATTTAATGGATTTTAAGGATAACACAGGCTGAGTTTGGGCTGCTTATTTTTAATGAGGGCACAATGATATTGGGGCAAGAAGCTTCACTTTGGCACCAATACAATGCTTATAAAGGAGAGATTTCAACAGCTGCCCTGTACAGATGGTTGCTTCTACTTACAAAGCTTTGAACTGAAGAAAGATTAAATCTATGGATAAGGGACCTTTACCTTGCTGCTTTGCTTCCCTAGTTGGCAGAGAAAAAATAGCTGATAGATTATAACAAATGTCTTGTTTATGTTATGCACACAATATTTCTTAAATGCCCCAAACACAATGTCTGTTTGGTTTTAGCAGCATGTGGTTTCCACTGAGCTCCCTGGAATTCCCCTAAAAGAATAAGAAATTTCAGCTTTCCTGAATTCCCAGCAGAATGGCCAGTATTCAAAAAAAAGGGGAAAAAACAAACAAATTACACAGAGGAAAAGAATCCGAGTCCAAGTCAGTAACAACCAGTGTAAAAGCAGAATGCCACATATTGCGTGACTAATGGCATATGCCTTTGTTCCAAGGTAATTAATCTTATTTTTCATTGCAAGTTGAAAGTCTTGAAGGAGCCATTCCTGGGGAAAACGTTGGTTTGCTCTAAAACCTGGCATAAAAGTCAAGGATTCGATTTGCTGGGCTGGCATAACCTTAGCAAGCAGCAGTGAACACTGTTCACTGCAAAGGTATCGAGTTCACAAAACTCAAACTCCTGTGCACCTCTGAGCTGAGGTTTCATTCCTGAAAGCCACTTTTCATACTGACTTATAGAATCATAGAATAGTGAGGGTTGGAAAGGACCTTAAGATCATCAAGTTCCAAACCCCTGCCATGGGCAGGGACACCTCACACTAAACCATCTCACCCAAGGCCTCGTCCAACCTGGTCCTGAGCACTGCCAGGGATGGAGCATTCACAGCTTCCTTGGGCAATCCATTCCAGTGCCTCAGCACCCTTACAGTAAAGAACTTCCTCCTTATATCCAATCTGAACTTTCCCTGTGTAAGTTTGAACCCGTTACCCCTTGTCCTATCACTACAGTCCCTAATGAAGAGTCCCTCCCCAGCATCCCTATAGGCCCCCTTCAGATACTGGAAGGCTGCTATGAGGTCTCCACGCAGCCTTCTCTTCTCCAGGCTGAACAGCCCCAACTTTCTCAGCCTAAAAGACTTCTTAAAGATCTTGGTGAATTCCTTGGTTTACTACAAATCATCGTCTGATAGCAGCTGTGCACACGTCACAGGAATATCTGCAGCAGTAACAGAGGGCTCTGTGAGCCTTAAACCTGGATATTAATATACTAGATAAAGAAATTAGAAAATCCATGGCAGCTATCACACAGCTTCCAGCTGTGTACTTCTAATGAGTGCTTCTAGTGCACACCAAGGTTCAAAGGAAACACTAATGAATTCTATTCTGGCAGCAATACACTATTTGGAAGCCAAAATGGATGAAATGTGTGGACTTCTAAAGTCAAAATTTCTTTTAAATTATACAAGAAAATTTGAGAGCTCTAAATTCTCTCAAGAGGTTTAAAACTGAAACTGATCTTTTGATTTTATCAACTGCATTTGTGAGAGAAATTCCTTTTCATAAAGAGAAGTGAAACAATAGAACACTACTGAGGCATAAAACCAAAGTTCTGGAAATCAAGTTGAGGGTTTTTGTGCATTCTTTGGAATTAGTAACTTTGCTGGAAACTCAAACCCACATATTCCTCAGCTTACAGTAAACAAATATAAAATGTACCCAACAAGCAGAAAGGACTGAAGAGCAAAGGGTGTGGAACAGGGTCTTTGTCTCAGTGGGTCGAGATATTGGCACAACTGACCTTTAAAACAAGAGGCACATTGCAATTTCTTGTCATTTCCATTTCACAGGGACTGATTCTAGAGCAATTGTTTTCACACTATCTATTGCAGAGGGCCACATACTAGCTCCCTCCTATTATAAATCACACTTGGAGGACTTGGTTTGTGGCATCGGCCTACTAACAAATGATTTCTGAAAACATGACAAGTTATGGGTATATATTCATGTGTATCCTGTAGGATACAAACCTCAACAGATCACATTTCTCCTCCCCTTCATTCCTTAGTGAATGCTACTGATTTCAAGATGGTCTGATTGCGAATCTTGTGGCTAAGGTCCCCATACTGACACATAATTTGAAAACCTGAATCAAGAAACCATTCAAAACGACTTTTTGTCCTCATTGTTCAATGAAAGAATACTGCCTCACTGGTTCCAGGTTTCCCTTCTGATCTTACTTAATTCAAACATGCTTTTTGTAGTGCCACTGTGCCTTCAGACACCAACTATCATCAATATAGCTACAGGATATATCAGATAACTGTGCCTCCTTCAGCTCCTGAATATCGACCACCTCAGAACAGATGTCCACTTCGCATTGCAGCACTCACTGAACGCTTCTGAAAGTGAACTAAGGGACATGGAAGGTACCAGCCATGATTCAGGCTTAAACAAAAATACCCAAAGACATCAATAAAAAGAGCAATCTCCTCTTTTATTCTGAAGGTGTCATCAGTGATAAGAATTATAAAGTATTTATATCACATGCTTCTAATAAACAGTGTTGGATCATTAATGAAAATAAGCTTCATGAGTTCCAAATAAATCTTTGTACACATTAAACTTCTGCACTTCATCTAAACAGATGCAGGTTTAATTTTTAATAGCAGCAGCGGTTTTGCCATGTATTTCTCAATGCAGAAAGACTTGAACTATTCATTTTCATTCAAGCTTTCAAAAAGACTTACCCTCAAGCACAGAGCAGCATCAAATATTTCAGCTCAAAATTCAAGCAATTAAGAAAAAAGTTTTCTGCAGCCAAATATGCCCTATGAAAAGTAAACATACATAGGCAAAATAAACTGGAGTAGCACTATTGTAATGACATCGGTTTATGTATCAAGACGCATGTTTCATGTTTCATTCTTCTTAACGCTTGCGCTCTATTTACTGCCAAACACTGAAAAAAAGACCTTTTTTCTCTTTGAAAACATTCCAGTCACATTCCAGTCACTAAATTTATGAATTTCATGAGATTTAATAATTTCTTTCATGGGAATCTTTGTGGGTCTAAACAAGCTATTTAAAGGAAAATGCAGTAACTGTATCAGTTTATCCTTCTCTCTATTGGTACAATCATAGAATCAGAGAATGGTTTGGGCTGGAAGGTACCTTAAAGTTCATCAAGCCCCAGCCCCCAGCCCCCTGCCACGGGTTGGATGTCCCAGCCCTCTTCCACTACCAGGTTGTTCTTCCACTAGAGCAGGTTGCTTCAAGCCTCATCCAACCTGGCCTTGAACACCGCCAGGGATGGGGCAGCCACAGCTTCTCTGGGCACCCTGTTCCAATGCTTCACCAGCTCTCACAGTGATTAGAAGTTACACACATCTATATCTGTACCTACATATACCTTGGTGAACACATTATGAATCCGTTTATTATCAAGGGTGGAAATAACATACGAATTCATAAAGAAATACATCATCATAGATCAACAGGATTCACAGTAATGAGTACTGCCACTTCTTGACAGAAATCAGCAGTAAACCAGAAGGTACTTAAAAGATACCCATGTTTTGGAGAACATGTGGGTAAGCTGTAGAAAAAGCAGCTCCACCAAGTAAAACTGCAAAGAAGTAACAGCAGAGACACTGCATACATTTACCAGGGAAAAAAGGCATGGTAAGGGGGTGACTATGAAATGTGCTGGGTGAAACCAGGTTAGCTCAAGATCAGTGAAGAGATGGAAAAGAGAGAATGAGAAAAATCAGAAGCTGACTGTGTCCTGGTTTCATATCTGAGATGAAAACAGATCAAGAAATGAAACTTGAATTCCTAAAGGAACATTGGCTCAAACACTGAAAATACTCCAAAATAGTGAGGAACATCATGGTAAATTTTCAGAAGAATTTTGATTCTTTGTCTTTAATTCTCCTAAAATACACAATATACAACACAATTCCTCTTTGCTTTAACCTGAGACCCACAGCGCTGCATGGAAATTCCAAAATCCAAATAGGACCTACTTATTCAACTACATTTTGTTCATGGTGTCTCTGGTTAAAAAGATGGTGAAAAAGCAGTGCATCTTCAAAATCAGAGAAAAACAACCATGCATGAAATAGAAAATATGGATTCACAAGCTTATATTATTTGTTAATCGCTACTTATCTCTTCAAACGTTACAGCCTTTCAGATGATATATACAGACATCCATTAGAAAAAAGTATAATTATGGGGATGACTAAAGGCAGACCTTCAGTGGCAGGGTTTTTTGTTTGGTTTCTTCTCTCCTTTTTAAATGTATTTCCCCCTTTCCTCACAGCTCCACGTAGCCACTGGAAGCTACCATGGCCATTCCTTTCTCCCTAGTACGCCCCTTCAAATCTACCCCTGAAGACAGGATTTCCCAAGTGACTGAATTGTTTCCAAATTACAGCCCCAAACTGCACAGATACAAAAAGTTCATTCCTTTAACCCTGCTTGAAAAGCAAACTTTCCTCCCTTTTATCTCGCCTTGCCACCCAAATAATAGATGACAGTCATCTGTTTTATGTTAGACTATCATTCCTAGATCTTTCATGCTGATTCATTCTCAGCTTTCACAGCACAGGCATGAGTTGTCAGGAAGAGCTATGCTGGCTTCATTTCCCATATGGAATCCAACAGCTGGAGTTCATTCATTAGAGCAAGCAAAAAATCCTGATATAAGTTAGAGAACAAAACGACACAGTGACAAACACATCTTCCTGAATCCAACAAGTACCACACTGAAAAGTACTGTAAAGCAAGCACATCGTTCTGTCAGCCAGGGAATTGCTGAGATCCAAGTATCTATGGACATGCTTGTGTCTACAAAATCCCATTTTCAAATCCTAATAATCCCAAGGTCTTCCCCTTCGTTCATGACTCCCTAAGTACCATTAGCTCAGTCAGTCCCACACATAGCACCAGGTCTCCTTCACATCCCTTCACCTTCATTCTTCATCAAGTCTACAGTTTGCTCTGTCTCAACCCTGTCCCTCCCACTGACACTATATCAGGCTACAGAAACCATGAGAGGCAGCAGGAGGTTCCTGCTTGCTCTTGGGCCAACTGGTATTGATACCCTATGTGATGAGCCAGTAAGTCAACCGCAAAAGACAGTATCTCCATATGGAAAAGATTGCATTTAATGGAAGTAGTAATTTAGGTCCTCTATACCAACTGTCAGGAATTTACAGGAAAATACAATTGAGGTTTGTACCTTAGACAAATGATAATCAAATTATTTTCCTGTCTCTAGGTTATTCCTAAACAAATCCAATTATTTAGCTAAATTCTGTTGACGGAATGATCAACATTAATGGCTTTTTCAAATTAGCTACTATGGAAACTTTTATCCTTAAAATAACAAACTTTCTGCTAGTAACACTTAAACATAGCCTGCAATACTTCCCAAGTGATATTGAGCTAACAAGTACATCCAAGCTTCATACTTTCTCACTGACATTTTTAATCACTCTTCAATTCATATCAAGGAATTTCCTAAAATTTCATGTAGTAGCATGGAATACTGTTCACAGGTTTAATTTTGTTGCTTCCGTAAATACATCTACTTTAACAGAGGATTTCAGAGTTTAACTATTATCAAAACAATGAGGACAGTTACAACAGTATGATTTTGTTTCAGAAGGGGAAACTGTCTGAAATAAGGAAGCTGATTAAAAGGGCCAGAAAGGTTAAACAGCAGGAGTCAGTAGGTCTGAGGAGGTCAGTAAGAAAAGGTCCTTCAAAACATTAAAGTTCACACAATAAAACAAAATAAATAACTCAAAGCCTTTTGTGGTAAATGCAAAGTAATACAGTGAGGGTATCTGCCCCCATCCAAATAAACACCACCCACATAGCTTGTCACATCCATTTGGAAACTAGATATATTACAGAACAAGCCATTTAACCACAGGTTAATGCTTCTTTTACAGTGATAAGGGACTCAGCACAAATAATAATAATGACCCTTGAATGAATACTTGATGTTAAACTGCCCACTGCAAGCTGAATCAAAGAGTTTCAGAGAACTGTTTCAATTTAGGTATTTGAAAACCGGTGAGCCCCTGCAGATTTACATCTTGGGTCTGTGAACAATAGAAAGTCTCTCCCATTTGAGCTTCAGGATGATGCTTCAAGAATTTCATAAACCTGGAAACTGCAGCAGTCACAATACTGCAAAATTTAAACAAAGGCTGCTCTATTTGCCTTGTGCAAGAAGCATAGCAAATACTATTTGATCCAGTGAACACAGAGAATCATGAAAATAACTTTCTATATTAATCAGGAATGGGTTTAGTGTTAAATGGCCGAAAGAAGTGAAAGATAATTTGAAGACTGTCAGATAAGCTCTGAAGCCAGGGAGCAGACGGTACCACTGCAGTTTTTTCACTCTGTCCTTCAACACAAAAGACATCTCTGTGTTTTAGCATAAGGAAGTTCTACTGTAGCTCCATAAGTACTATTATTTCTGCTGGAATAATTAATATATCCCTATGAAAAATGTTAGTATTGCATTGACAGTTACTATGAAGGAAACTATGTCTGGCAATATTCCTCAATTTTCAACTCCTTCCTTTCAATTTTAACCTTTTCCATGGAATTGATCATTAAGTTTACTCTAGAAAAAGCTATCAGTATCTGATGCAATTTTTATATATGCTGCTGCCTTTTTTTTTCCCCAAGAACAATAATGTGGATATTAAAAATCAATGTACTTATAGTTTATTTAGGTGGAATAATTTGAGGTGGGAGAGATCTCCAGGAAGACAGCTCTTAGATGAGTCATAACTTGAACCTTAGCTGAGCAAAAACTAACATTGCTGTATTGCCAAATAGATTAAATAAGCAAGAAGAAAACCCACGGAAAAGTAGCACATCAATACAGAAACAAACAGAACTGTCCTTTATGAAACAGAGGAAAGCGTGCTGTATTTCAGAGGGATATTGATCTCAGGAACGCTGACGGCACCGAGTCCTAGAGGCTTTAATTAAAGGAAGTCTTCAACGCAATTGCTGTTCTATTTTTTAAGAATTATAAAAAGAAACTATAAGCCCATGCATGATGAATTGGAACAACTTCTGATGGATGTAGCGTACACTTGTGGATGAAAAGGTTTAACATGAGAACTGTAAAACAGTAAGTCAGATAGAAGTCAGGCTCACAAATACCAGATACAACAATACAGGTTAGATTTATCACCAGTCTCTACCCTCATAATACATCTCCTTTGTCAAGTTTTAGACATGACTACCATTAGCGCAGCCTTGGCCTTGAAATTGTATTAGTTATCAGGCATGACGCTGTGAATGACAGTCAAAGTTGACTGATTAGAAAGGAAACACACAGAGAGCAGCATGCCCAAACCCAGTGCTTCACTCCTTCTAGCAAGAGAGCTGAAAATAGTTTGCTTAAGGGCAATTCAAAAGAGCTGGGAAAGAAAGATTATGCTGTTAGAAAGACCTGGACCTCTGTATTCTTTTATGCTTCTGGTTCTTGCTGTGTGCACTTTGCACCTTTAGAGAAATGAGTAATTAATGCTCTCCTTTGATGATGCTGGTTTTGAGTCGTTGCCATCACGCTACTAATCACAGACTCGCAAGTGAAACAGCTTGCAGATGCTCTATACAACTGGGCATGTGGTAGTAAAATAGCTAGAAAAAAACATCCATAACATCATGTCTATGAAAATGGATACAGAAGTTTCACTGAAAGAGGGAAGAGTGAAAAGAAGTATCATTCAAGGTATGCAATGAGGAGAATCTGAAAGTGGAAGAGAAGTTTCACCCATCACTATTGACACACCTCATAAGGAAAGGCCTAGAGCTAATGAAGTAACTGTTTCTGAATTACAGGCAGAGAACCCTTGGAAATAGAACTATTTTATGAACATACTACATTTAAATTCCATCTTCCCCATCCAAACCATCCAGTAGTGTTAGGATGCTTAAAAAAGGCCTGGGGACTTCCTAAATCAATTTAATTCAGTTTTGTAGCTGAATTTAGTTGTAGTAGGAAGATATGCTCCAATTACAATTAAGCAATTTATTTTTCCTAGTTTATTATTTATGATTTTATTATAAGGCTTACACTTGTAGTATATAATTGCAATCCATATCCTTGTATCATTCTGTCTTATAAAGCAAAACTGCTGAAGTGTTTAGCAATTTACCACTTGGAATTATACTACAAATGCGCCTGCAAGTTGGTTCTTCTACTGTGATCTAAAACTATTACCCAAGTCTTGTACAATGTAATTAAATAAATTAAATCAGCCCTTGGGGACCTTCTGCTCTAAAATGAAATTTCAGATCCAAACTCTGCCTGTAACCTTTACTGTAGCCACATCTAGAATGCTACTTGTAATACCACAACTAATCAGATCTTGACAGAAAGGCAGACACTTGCTGATGGAAATCCTCCTTCCTGATATCCCCAAGGATGAATTTACTACATCATGACTGAAACAAATCCTATTCTATCAGAGCCCATATTTTAAAGAGGGTATTACAAGTTCTGAAGCAAGGCTTCTGGAGTAATGCTGCTCATTTATAACACATGGACATCACTCATTCCCTACCCCATCGGTGGACTGCTCAGCTCACTGAAAAAAAACTTGATATTTCATGACATTTAACATTTTTCTTCTGATTCAGACAACCTAAAAATCAGGCTGATTGCAATGCCCAAGTCAGTAGTGACTACTCACAGTAGCTAGTACCAGAAAAAGCACAGTTGAAGCGCCAGTGTAAAAGGCCAGCTTTAAACATGAATCACTGACTTTGTGAATGAAAGCAAATGCGTTTTAATCCTACCTCTCAAAAAATATCAATAATCATTAACTGAGAAGCAAGAATTAACTGGACAGTAGCGTATGTGTCGTTATGAAAACAGGCTACCAATATACATGCAAAAAGTTATACTCGTTACAAACATAAGCACGATAAAATACTGCCTCAAGACAAACATAAGAACCAGTCACAACGATTTTTTACATGACAGCTGAAAATTCACCTTCTTCTTCTTCCCTCGGTTCATTAATCAGGATGTTTAACACTACTGCTACCATAACCATTTGTGATTTCGTCAGTTTGTACACAAAAGTAACAGGCACATGATAACACACCAGCTGAATGTATGCTTGATGCCTTGATTCTTCCCTGTAGAAGTACTTAAGGAGAAGCTCCAGCTGAAGTCAGATGTAGCGCTGGAGCTGGGGTACCACACAGACCTGAAAGTCAGTTCAGAAAGTTATTTCCAAAAGCAAGGAATAGCTACTATCCACCCCTAGCATTTCCTCTGATGGTATTTGCTACTACTGACACATTAGAGTTCAATGGCTGTTGGTGGCTATTGATCAGCTACATGGTTTTGTATTTGATCTCGATATCATCAGCCACAGAAGTGCAAGAATCAGTATTCACTGCTCAAGACTCTGCATACTTCACTTAACATGCTTTTCTTCTCATTAGAATGCCTTTTACCTGAATGACATTGAGCAAGAGAACATTCTGCCACCTGAAAAGCTTGCAATCTTGTTCACTGCAATAGGATCCTCATCCCTCCAAGGCAGCCTCCCACCTCTCTGCCCCTGCCTGACAATCACTGTGCTCATCGACTCTCACATTAGCAAAACATGCGGTCAAGGTGTTCCTCTTCAAGGTGGCACCACAATTGCATAAACAGCAGTTGTACTCCTTGAAGCTCTGTACAAGCAAGAGCTGCATTCTCACCCAAGATCATAACTTTTTTTTATGCCAATTAGGCAACAGTCTGAAAAGCACAAGAAAGACTCTTTTAGTCAGTGGGACAGCTCCTATGGTTTAAGTACGAAGTAAGTTGCTAGACCGAATCTTCAGTGATCACTGTAACCAAAGACAGAATTACCACTAAAAAGATATTGTACAAAAAGAATCCTCATGGAGGTTCAAAGAAAGTGTTCTCATGCAGGTATTTTTGCTCTTTCCAGCTACAAAAATAACACATTATCCATCCTGAAACACAAAGGTAACTAAGGAAGTATTATGTCATTTGCAATAGGTTCTTTTCGCTAGAGCAAAGTGGGGCTTTATTATTGTGATTATTATTTAATTTCAGCTACTTCTATATATTTCAGCTTTGAAAGCAAGACCACAGCATCAACACATTGCTGATGAATAACGAGCCTGTAACAACAACAACAAATGAGGAGCTATTAAGAAAACGTTAATTCCTCCAGATAAGTATTTTCAAAGGTCACCTCTGCTTTTTCGTTTCTCCAGACATGATTCTACCTTTTCCAAAATACCTCAGGCTTCCACCCCATTTATTTAGTTTTGCTAGAGACTAGGAAAAACTAGAACGCTACAGCGATTTCATCTGCCCAGCAGATGAATCAATATGTCTGAAGAGCATCACCAACTATAATAGAATTATGTTCATTAACAGTATTATGCATTTTCAGCCACAACTGAATTTTATTTTTTCAAACACATATTCCAGAGTATATCCTTACAGTGTACTCTTATGGATACCACAGTGTACCATCAACGCACCATCTCAAAGTGCCTGCATTCAGGGAAGAGCTATATAAGCACAGATTTGTTGCATTACAGCCAGAAAAGTACATAGTCAGCATGCAGCAAACCAAGAATTTCAGGAAAATGGGACGTTTATGTCATGCATTTAAATAACAGGTGCCGCTCAAACCACTCTTGCCGAATACTACAGTTGGATTATGCCAATCACTGTATTGAGCAGTTGGGGGTACAGACTATCTTACTTTGCATCTTACAACAAAGGAGCAGCATTTTTTGATCTAGCTCCCTGCTCCTTACAGAACCAAGCACCAGAAGAAATGACATTTCACCTAAGTGCTGGTGAAGCAGGATACTCCAGTATTTGCAGTCTTATCTTTGTAGATATGATTCAATATGACATAACTCACTAGGAATTAAAGACCTGCACGAAATAACTGCTGCTCCTAACTTACAAATCCACCAAATGGGTTAAAAGTAACTTAAACTATTGAGTCTCAGAGGGGTTTTGTATCTTCCAAATGATCTTTTACTCACATGGTAACAGCAGGTAACAAGATGTAAAAATGTCTGCATCTGCTCCCTCGCTCTCCAGAGGCCTGGTACCTCTGTGTGACTTGATACAGGTTATAACCTCTGTGGATTTCATTTACCCATCTCTAACGTGAATAATGCTTAACTTCCTCCTGGGAATTGTGTGGAGGCTTAGAATATTAATCCTGGTAAAGTGCTTTGAAATCAGTGAACTGAAAACAGCACAAAGCACCAAGTTTTACCTTGTGAATCCACTTCTCGCCGTTACTTTGTCAAGCTCATACAGAATCAACTATGTTCATTTGAATCAGTATAGCTTCTGCAATAACAACTTCGCCTATTTCAATAATTTAATGAAAAAAGATGGTAAAGGTAAAATAATTTAAACCAATACATCAGGTTTTTCCACTTACAGATGTAATATGCCCTGTGATATTGCATACTGCGTATCTCTTGTGCCAGTGCTGGGTTTAACACTTATAATAGCTTCTCCTCCCCAGACTTCTCTATTGAAATGAACAGTGTTTAAGGAGCCTTCTAAAAGCAGCAATCTGTTTCATTATGAAAGCCTTCTTTAAAGTGGTTATGAAGTGGCCCTAGTGGATGATTTTCTGTGTTGATATCAAAAAGCTTTTCCTTGTATCATTTTATGCATAAAATACATGAAGAGCTTCAATTCTATGCAAGATAAAACATTCCGTTAAAAAAAACTCAGTAGGTATCACTATAAAATGTAAAATATTTTCTAGTCTCTGTATAAATTAATGATCTCATGAGCTAAGGAATAATAATTAATGTTTTACGAAACCCCTTATGACATCCATTAGATATAATACAGTGGCAATCTGATAGATTTGATCAAAAACGTTAAAAAAACCATAGAATTCACAAGTTTTTATGTTCTGGAGTGAGTTCAAAGGACCAGAAAATCCTTAAGTTCCTTTCACAAGGACTGCTTGTATTATATATGTTTCAAAAAAACCCAACAGAACGTGAAATCATATAAACCCCAATTAAATACATTGGGAAAATCCACAATTAAACCCAACATTTGCAATATATATATAGAGAACTAGCTAGAAAGAAACTTCATGGGCTAAGCAAGCATCCAAATGAGCAGATATCTTTTCCAAAGCTTATTTAAATGCTTTAGTACTTTTTTCCACTTATATCCCACCTGCTTCTGCCTACATCTCTCCCAAAATGCTTGTGATGTCTGCAAGAACAGCTCATGAGCAAGCGACTTCTGCTGTACTCACTTCAGCTAGGCCTTGATCATCAGTAAACCCCTCATAAATGGTCATGAAATGTCACCTCTTTGATGTACCCTTACTTCACCTTGATCTCATGGAATTTCCATTCCTATTCCTTTTTGCTACATGTTAGTCTTAGATAGTCCTTTTCAAATATTCTCTGGATTATAAACATAAGTAAATATGATTAAATACTACATCATAAAAGGCATTTATCAGTTACAACACTGCATTAGAACCCGGCTGGGTGCCAAGAACAATCCCCAAAGTCCACAAGCCAGTGCAGAAATGTATTTACAACAGAGATCAGAGCACTTGGTTGAAATAAGAGACAAACCCCTGCACAAACAAAGGAGGTGGACTGAAGGGTTCTGTACCAGATCTTACTCAACAACCGTACATTTTGATCTAGCAATGAGCAGCAACTAAACTACATTTTTACCACCGGTGTCATTCGTCATGTTAAAAAATAGCTTTAAAATCCAAATTTGCCTTTATAGGGAATGTTAAGAAAGAAACTGGGAGAATTTCAGAAATACACTGATCAGAAACATGAATTTTTGTTACAAACTCACAAGTTTTGGCATTAGATTTAATAATAATTTGTTCAACAGATTTCCTCAACAAGGAAAGAAAACAATCTAAACACTCAATCCCTGAAAACTACACAGGAAAACATTCATCTAAGTTTGCTGTAATATACTTTAAAAGGAGCTTCAACATAATGGCAGTTAAGCCTCTGAAAAGCTACTCCATGTTGTTCTATATTGTTTTAGCGGACCCACGGGACTATGTCTTTCTGTATGTTTTAGTGATGCACACAGCTTTGACGACACTTCAATTATCTCGGGCTGAAATTGAATCTGTTAAGAACACTGTAAACTGAATAATCCAATTCCTTTTAATACAGCAGGCTGAATCCCTAAGTCCTAATGAATATTTTTCCTCTTTCATTCCCTCTCCCTAGAGCTAACTAAATTGTTGAGTCAAGAACCCAGCAATTACGTATCATTTAAATATTTTTAGTTTATATGTATTCATCATTTGCAAGTGAGGACATGATTGCAGTAAGCATCCCAACAATGCTATGTAATTCTAATTACCAGAAATCCAGTGTGGTAGGTGAAACAACGACATTAATATCTGAAACAATGCACGGAACATGGTTGGCAATATTGGAATTGTAGGAAAACAAGATTTATAGTATAGGCTATATGTAGGCTTTTATCAATTATGTGTCTTTATGTACTCTGTATTACATACATAAAAGTTTATATTAAAAAGAACAATAAGAAACAAACAAGAAAATCCACAAAAAAACAGTGCTTAAAACGTTAAATTCCTGGTCAGCACATGGTCTCCAAAACACTTGAGAGTTAAATACAACATAACCTACAAGGATGCTGGAAAGGGAGTCTTCATTAGGGATTGCAGCAACAGGACAAGGGGGAACGGGTTCAAACTTAAACAGGGAAAGTTCAGGTTAAACATAAGGAAGAAATTCTTGACTGTGAGGGTGGTGAGGCACTGGAACACGTTGCCCATCAGAAATGGTAAATGCTCCATCCCTGGAAGCATCCAAGGCCAGGCTGAACAGAGCCTTGGGGGACATGGCCTAGTGTGAGGCATCCCTGCCAACGGCAGGGGGGCTGGAACCAGATGATCAAAAGGTCCTTCCCAACCCAAACCATTCTACGATTCTATGAACACAGAACTCACTAGTTCTGAGGAGACTTTCCTATTGCTCATTACTCAAAACATTCATAAAACTCAGCTGGACAAGATAATGAGCAACTGAAAAATAGTAAGATTAAAAAAAACCCCAAAGCTGTGATGAGATCTTCAGTTGTGCAGTTAAAGAATGCATTTTAAAACAGGGCGAGTTAGTGATCCTGAAATAGTGATCACAACACAGTGATCTCAATGTTCTTGAAGAATGTCAAGACATAACCCGGGTTTCCAAAACTACCGTTATCAAAGTAAATCAACATTTAGTAAGTAGTCAGTGTAATCTTCATCAAATGTTATCAATACTTCTTTATCTCTAAACATTAATTATAAACCCCAGTAAGTGTCTTTTCAAAACCAAAATGCGTAGCATTTAGAACAGTGTGCATCTGAAGTGACTAAAAAGATGTGATCTCAAAAAGCATTAGCTTTTAGCAAAAAAAAAAAAAAAAAAAAAAAAAATCACTTTTACAAGTTTCAAAGCACTTCCCAGCGTTTCAGTGTGAGGAGTAAAAGCCAGTAATTTTAAAGATATGTAGCGATATCATATCTGGGAGAAAAAGTTGGCCACAAAAAACAGAGAATCAGAATTGAAGAGTGGGAAGGGTGACAGGAACGGGCTCTCTTTACTGTTAATTTTCTACTTCAAAACAGTTACGCGGTAGCTTGCCACAAATAATCCGATCAGGAGGATGACAGGACCCACCTGTTACATCAAGCCTGCAACACGCATCCAGAGTCAGCTTCTGTTTGAAATTCAGCCAGAGTCAGTCAGTTAAACAGAATCACTCTTGCAATGTCTGGTATGGCACTAAATTGGAGAATCCTACAAACTGCTGTGAGATTTCATGGTAGTGCTTGGAATCAAGGTGATTCAGAGATACAAATCACTGCAGTTTCTTTGAAGTCATTACAGATTTAAGCAAGAGCAAACCGCAACATTAATTTTGAAGCCTGGTTTGATCAATATGATTACATTGATAAAATTTTTATGATACTTTACATGCCTAAGACAAATTTCTCCAGGAATTCCAATCAATATGAAAACATCTGTTTACAAGCCAAACTTAAGTTGTTGATTCTGTAAGATCTTCAAGATACTTTGATGCCTTTAACCTTGCATGTTATAAGTAAGTACATCTTGCTTCAAAGAAGAGTGAAACTCTTGACTTTTGGTCACTGTATGGCCTATTTCAGCAGGAGATGTATCCTTCCCTGATCTTTCAATTCTATATCATCTGTACAATAAAAACCTCCATAATACAAACATTATAAACCAGTACTGAGAAATCGTCACCTCTTAGGCAAATTGAAATACTTGGATTTTCGTATTTAATGCTGCCACTGGATTATCTAGGTGAATTTTGTATTAGCTTAAATGATGCAATCACTGTGACAAGGAATGCTCTTCTGCAACAGAATTTTAAAACATTTTCTACTCCTTTTTCAGTAGTCAATTTAGCAGTTAATCTGATGATACAGCACAAGCAAAACAAAGTGTCACAGCATGGGGGTATTAGTTCCAGGCTTCACACAACTGGAGAACATTGAGGACAGGCAATTATCAGACACAGAGGACAACAGGAGCGCTTTTCTACATGCTCATTAACTCTATTTAGACAAATGAGTAATGTCAGTCATTTCCATAAGGAAGCATGTATAACCTTCCTCAGACATTGGACATCTTCATGTGCTCTCACATCCACAGCCAAGTTTTCATCGTCTTGCTTCTTCATTAAAAATAAAGAATAATATTCTAAACAACTCAAAGATTTTTCACAGGACTCTGCTATCTGCTCTGTTTTTTTATCATCAGTAATTCTGTGCTTTTCATACTTCAAATAATCTCCTTTCTGCTTAAAACCATCCTCACTGAAGTTACATAAAAGCTTTTCTTCCAGCCAGCTCAGAAACTAATACTAGTTAATTCCGGTTTGCAGTTATTTTCCCATTTTGTTTGCAAGTTTTACTCTGCATGTGCTCCAAATGTTTCCCTTTGAAACCACCCCTATCAACACCACAGTATGCAAATTTTAGTTATCTCTTTTTAACACTTCAGATGTCTACACGATTTCTGGTAAAAATCATTGATACCATCAAGAGCCTTGCACCTTTTTTGGTAAAATTATAATATAGTACAACAGGATTGTGATTAGAGGTGACTCTGGGCCTGGGCAAACAGGTAACTGGCATTGCAACTGAGTGCTTAGGGGAAAATAAAGTATTCTTAGTACGTGATACCCTGACCACTTGCCTATGCAAGAGGCACATCCATACTTTCCGGAGCATTAACAAACATCTGCAGCACAACATTCTGTTCCCACTGTTTTGACAACCTGACTCTTCATTTCCCCTGTTTCTTCTTCCTTTTGACAGCATCTTAATATCCTACCTGACTCTTCACACCCGAGAGATCACCTACCTCCTGTTGCCTGCATTACTCTAGCAGAGAATTTTTGGATTTGCACAATCCTGTTTTGCCTACACTTGGCGAGGAACCTTGAGACAGCTCTCAAAGCAATGTCCTTTAGGACTATCCACTCCATTTTCATCCTGGTGAAGATAAACAACATTCCCAGAGATCTCCCAGGTAACTCTGTTTCCCAAGGAATGCATTAAGCAGCAATAAAAGCTCCGTGTTGTCATTTTTTTGGATGAGGCTGAAAAATTAATCCCTAGAAACTGATACCCATTCAATAACACAAGGGATAGGGAGAGCTCCGTAAGGGGGTGGTATTCTAATGAATTAGTATTTCGTGTGTCTGACACTTCAGGGTTTATCTGAAACTCAGGACACAAGTCCCCCAGAGTTGTCTGCAAGCACTACTGATTCATCATGTTCAGAACAGAGAGTGCTTTGTAATTGTCACCTTCATCCTGATTCATTTGCAGCCGAATAATGTACAATTAATACTTGCTTAATTACCGCCACTTAAAATTCTCAGTAAGTGCCCAAGTCATTCAACCCAGATAGTCAAGTGTTCACAGTAACTCCATAATGGCTTTACCTGAGGCCAGGCATCTGGGATAACTCATTATGACACTCCCCTAACTTCCATCCCTCCAAATCAGCCTTGTTCTGCAAATGACCATACAAACATGTAAGCCCATGACTCTTGATTCTTCTTGAATCTAGGGACCATCAATGCTTATTTCACTTCTGTTTGCAGACAGAATAGATGGAGACATCTATTCCTCATCCAACATGAAATGTTCCATCCACATAGTTGACTAACGACTCCTTTCAAATACATAATTCATCAGATACATACTTACCTTATGTAATAATATTATGTGTTTTCTTAGAATCATAGAATAGTTTGGGTTGGAAAGGACCTTAAGATCATCCAGTTCCAACCCCCCTGCCACGGGCAGGGACACCTCTCACTAAACCATGTCACCCAAGGCTCTGTCCAACCTGGCCTTGAACACCACCTCTTCTTCCCATTGAGACCACACATAAAACACTGGTAAGACAAATGACATATAGTATTGTTATTCTGCTTTAAAATGTTTTGAGACAAAAATCCGCCCTTTCACCACTCTGTCGCACCTCACAGTATCACACACCTCAATTCCTTCTCCAGTTCTCCCAGAATTTAAAAAGATAAGGAGGAGACCTGAGTCTTCCCTTTGCGATTCTGAAAATCTTCCCTCTGGGATTTCTGAGCTGACACCACTGGATGTTAAACTGCCTCATCCTCAGGAGAAGCACAAAGCAAAAAATGCAAGTTTCCTTAGAACTGTCCTCTGGGCGAAACGGTAGAAACCATCCTCAGTGATGAAGACACCATTCAGCCCCATCCAGTACTTGAACTAGGCTGGCTGCTCAGCTCCTTCAGCCAGAGACCTTGTTCTCCAGTTCCTCTGGCAAAGCTCTGCTACAGTATCACTGTGCAGGAGCAGCAGCCCCTGGAGACACCAGAATTTGTATCTCCAGCATTACATGGTCCCTCCGTGACTGTCTCCATATACACATGCTGAAGAATTTCTAGTGTAGGATTTATACTTTATAAAAACCAATACCTTTTTAATGAAATCTTAAGTAACATATTTAAATTACAAATGTAAGAGATTTCATAAATTATCAAGTCTTAATGTCATAGAATCATAGAATAGTTAGGGTTGGAAAGGACCTTAAGATTATCCAGTTCCAGCCCCCCTGCCATGGGCAGGGACACCTCACACTAAACCATGTCCCCCAAGGCTCTGTCCAACCTGGCCTTGAACACCGCCAGGGATGGAGCATTCACAACCTTGCTGGGCAACCCATTCCAGTGCCTCACCACCCTCAGAGTAAAGAACTTCCTCCTTATATCCAATCTAAACTTCCCCAGTTTAAGTTTTAACCCATTACCCCTTGTCCTGTCACTACAGTCCCTAATGAAGAGTCCCTCCCCAGCATCCCTATGTCAAATATACTCTAACTTTAAAGACCATTACAACTGAAAAACCATTTATTTACTTCTGGTTTGAAAAATAAGTAAGAAAAAAAGATGGGAATATAGAGCCAATTTGTGCCTGTTAGTCACAGCTACTGAAATATTACAAGAAATCATTTGATTGTATGCAGAAGTATCTATATACACAAAACACATGAAATTAGTGACAGCTGGAGAACTGGATAAAATATTTACGTTGTATTTGGAAAATCACTGGAAAGATCCTGTTGCTTTTCAGGATCAATGACTAGCTATTTGCTACCTCAACCGTGGTGAACCCCAGTTCTGTTCTTACATTCTGGAGCTGGAGTTGTTTCAGATACTTAAGGCTATGTTTGAGAAAGACAATAGCATTTCACCACCAGAAGACAAATTCTCAGATTATGTTTCACAAATCAGATTGAAATGGGAGAAAAACCACCCTAAAGGTTAAAGTCCCCAAATGCAATGTCTATTTAGCCATGGGGTTTAACAGCACCAAGCTTTGGAGGATCACTTTCTTTAAATCAATTCTGATCAATAGGAGCCAGCTGCTGGCCTGTCGCTCCAGATAGAGCTGTCTGCCTGATAAGGTCACTGCGTCTGTCAGCGGGGAGACCGCCGCGAAGGCGTCACATCACAAACTCCCCACACTCCCAGCCCTTCTATCTGAGGAGAGAGCACCAGGGATTGAGATGTGCAGTGAAGGAATTAGATGAGGTTACCCCATTTGACAGCGTTTGTCAAATTATCTTTTATCACCTTAGCAGAGAGATACAAGAAATAAAACTGCTGTATTACCCCTTTAGTCAAAAGACATTTCTAACAATTTTCTCCTATGGGGAGGTATCATCTTTCCTTCTATTTCCAAACAACATTTTGATGTAATTTCTCACAGACAGCATCATTTTAATGCACACCATACTGTGTATCAGCTATCAGTAAAGTTATTACCATAATTAAATGTCATCACTTGGAAAGGGACAGAAATTGCAAGTTCCCGCTGTATCATAACTGGTATTGTACAGACGCTTGTAAAATAATCTGTCCTGCTGCTCCAAAAACTCACTCTAGAATGTCAATGATTACACCCAGCTACATTACTCCTACCATTTCTGCTAGTGTGTAAATGCAATACACATATTGAATCGCTTTGAGGAAAAAAAAATCAAGAGACAGTTAAACACTTCTAAAACCAAGTACTAAAACTGTCTTCTAGGAGACTTTGAAATACCCTGATCTATTCTTGGGTGTTTTGGTCATATACACCAAATTATAGCAGATTAAACCTGCTGCTCTCTTTGGGTTTTTTTTTTTCTGATGGCCTCTCTTAGAATCTTCCTTTTCTTCCCTAGTCTCATAATTAAAAATAACAGAACGGATAGGACTCAAGTGGAAAGGAACTGGTATATCCGGGGTTTTTCCACTTAAGGTTTAGAATTAGTAGTTGTGTTGTTTAGTAGCTTGAGTACTAATCTATAATTTACCACAGAACCACTTTAAAATAGTCAAAGACTGTTTACATGGGACACTTAGTCCATAATTTACATCAGTTACTTAATAAAATTGTTTTCCATTCGTGTTCTTTTTCATTGTTTCAATTATACACCCTGCAACGTTAATAAATGTTCTTGCCACATGTGAAGAAAATAAGAGCTACACTTCGTAAGTTCATGAGTGTAGTACTACTGTTGAAAAAACACCGTTTTCTCTGCTTCACTGATACAGGATGTTTTATATGTGTTCCAAATTGCCATATATTTGTTGAACTACATGGTTTTAATAGCAAGGTTGGCACCTTCAATAACAAATGTGTTTGCAATACAAGCTTTCTCTGATTTTCAGGTACTGCAGATTTATTGGCTTCATAACAAGTAATAAAACATGACTGTTAAAGTTTAAGACATGCAAAACATGCTGCATTGCAGGAAAGGTGCCAGCTAGGAAAGGCTGTGCATCGTATGTCCTAACCTCAAAGTTTAAATCCTATTCTGTGTTCAGCTGGTTTCTTCCTTGATAAGGAAAACAGCCTGTTCTTCAGGAACACGCTCTGAGGGTCTAAAGTTGAGCTCCCAGCAGAAGAATATTGGCAAGACAATTTTTGATTCCCTGGACAAGTAAATATTTATTAATTTGAATATCTTATCTCTACTTTACATGATAAAATGATAAGAGACTTACGCACCTTTTTTGACTCGCCTGGAAAAAATTATAGCAACATTTCTGTTAAACTTCAGAAAGTTCTTCATTTTTTGACAAAATAATCTGCTACCGGTGGTATTTCATTCCCCCAACTTTAAACAAAGCTTAAAACACCTGGGTGAAATGAAGTCATCCAAGTAAACCAGAAAGTGTTAAGGATGCTGGGGACGGACTCTTCATTAGGGACTGTAGTGATAGGACAAGGGGTAATGAGTTCAAACTTAAACAGGGGAAGTTTATGCTGGATATAAGGAAGAAGTTCTTTACTGTGAGGGTGGTGAGGCACTGGAATGGGTTGCCCAGGGAAGTTGTGAATGCTCCATCCCTGGCAGTGTTCAAGGCCAGGTTGGACAGAGCCCTGGATGCCATGGTTTAGTGTGAGGTGTCCCTGCCCATGGCAGGGGGGGTGGAACTGGATGATCTTAAGGTCCTTTCCAACCCTAACTGTTCTACGATTCTATGATTCTATGATGTCTGGCAGCCAACAGAAATTCTTCTAATGCATTAATACATCTATATCATTTTATTCATACTCCATTAAAAGAGGTATGATGTGGTCAGAGTTTCTCAATGAAGAGGTACAAAATCAACTCCTTTTATCACTGACCTACAGAATTCCAGAGCCCTGGGGTTTGATAACAGAATATCTCAAATTGTTGCCCTGAAGTTCCTCCCAGTCCCAGATAGTGACAGCACAAGGGGGAATGGGCTTAAACTTAAAACGGGGGAAGTTCGGGATAGATATAAGGAAGTTCTTTACTGTGAGGGTGGTGAGGCACTGGAACAGGTTGCCTAAAGAGGTAAATAGAATCATAGAATAGTTAGGGTTGGAAAGGACCTTAAGGTCATCCAGTTCCAACCCCCTTGCCATGGGCAGGGACACCTCACACTAAACGCTCCATCCTTGGCATTATTCAAGGCCAGGCTGCACAGAGCCTTGGGTAACATGGTCTAGTGTGAGGTGTCTCTGCCTGTGGCAGGGGGTTGGAATCAGATGATCTTAAGGTCCTTTCCAACCCTAACTATTCTCTGATTCTATTAAAATCCTAGACATTGACTGCTTATGGCTAAACACTTGTTTTGTATATAGCATTAGCCAAGATGTAGATGTTCATAAATAAAAGCAGAAGGCATAAAATGGGTTATAGTAAGCACTGTCAATACATACACACACTTCCAAATTTCTCAAGTCCCACATTCTGAATTTCTATTTTAAAGTTTTAAATTACCATTTTTAAATGAACAAAAGACTTTCCACTGATACATCCTTCTAAATTTACAGCTTCCTGAAGAGCTTCTATGCATCCATTAAATTAACAGGTAGTCTAAAGAGAGCAGGCTAGAGGGAGAGGAGATGGTGATTAACAAATTAAGTACCAAGGATATGAAAGAGAGAATGCCTCACTAATATCTCCCTCTAAGCAAAGGCAGACATCATAGGGAAGCACTGGAAATATGTAGAGCATAGAAGTCACTCAGAGGAATTTATGAAAACTATAGCAGAATATACAATTCTGTTGCTAAATTAGTAGAAAGGTTTCCCTTTGATTTTATAGCTTTGAAATGTAAACTCAATTCTAAACAAAGTGGATAATGTGTTGAGGGCTCCACACAGCACAGGTTTGCTGCAGAAAGCACAGGAGACGTGCTTGCCACTTACATGCATTAAGATCTGAATTATGAAAAACACTTTTCATGCTGATTTTTATTACCAAATGAAGCTTCTGGTTCATACAGTTATGGCCACTGATTTTAGCTGATTTTGCTCAAGTTTCAATTTAACCTTTTATTACTTTGGAAATAAAACAGCCACTTCCTAATTTGGTAAGCATGCACACAGATATATTATTTCACTTCATATTTCCATTAAACATTAATGCAATGTAAAGCAGGGATAAAGACAACATTTTTCTACTTCTGTATAGTTACCACTGACTAGTTCCATTGACCCCAAATAATATGGATTGTTTGCTTTGTTCTTCCATTTCTGCATGCAAAAACAAACAAAAAAGGAATAATAACATAATAGTGGTGTTTTGCTCTCAACAAAGCGTTTTAAGTAGCAGTCTTGGGCTCCGTAATGGTCAGAAGATATTCAGTACTAGACAAATGGTCAGTATTACGATACAGCATCTAACTATAAGGTAAAAAGATGGTTTACTTTGACTCCAGTTTATGCTCAGAAAATATTTCTTACAAGTATTTCGGCTCCTCAGTAGGTATTAACCTCAAAAAGCTTTTCAGAGAGGAAACTGCTCTTTTGAGGTGCTTTCCTAATATAGTTCTCTCATAGGATTGAAAAGTGAAGCATGAGGTTTTTAAGAAAATGTATTATTTTCTGTGATACATGAGCAAAGAAAAATGCTTTAGTACTCATTCACAGGTGGAGAGATGAGATTCATACACAAAAAGAGCTTAACTTTTATTAAATGGAGAGGTTGGGGATACGTAAGATATGCAGGGGAGACAGAAATGGAAGAGTCTTTTCTAGAGTCAATAACCTTATTGCCTTACACTCAGCAGGTGTAATCCTGAAACACTGCTTGATAAATCACCAACTTAATCTTATTAAAACACTGATGGGATTCTGAAATTTCAGAAAGGCTATGGGAAAAAGCAAGCAGCTTGATCTCAGCCAGACAATCCAAAGGTGGGCAAAACACAGCACTCCATGTATGAACCAGAACACATCTGCAGAAGAAACTCCTTCCAACAATACTGAAGGGAATTCTCTCCATACTCTGCCTCTCAGTTTTGCAATGTAAGAGGTGATTTACAAGCTATGAAACGCCAAAGGACACTGGCAATACTGGGTAGATACACGCTACAGCACTGAATGCGACCACAGGTTTAAACTTGCAAGCAGAGGTACCAATACCAACATATCCACAGGAGAAAAAGCTGCTGTGATTTGGAAAACATGTAAGAGAACTTGAGGAAAATACTCCGGTGCCTGTCATATGCAGAATATGGGGCTGCTATAGCTAATTATGTCTAAACTAGTGCTGGTTTAAGTTAGCTATGGTAAAATCAGACCCAAAAAAATCTTTACAGGCTCAGATCCTATTTGTAGCATATCCTTATTTCACCTTCCATTTGTATTTGGTAAACTAAACATGAAGGATGCCTTTGATACTCACCTTGCTGTATTTATTCATCAAACAGCTCTGTAGCTTCAACAAAGGATTATTGGAAGATACACAGCACAGCTCTGCTTTAAATACTACTTTGTCTTAGCTCGATATGCAGAGAACAATAGTACAATATTTCCTGAATGGCTGACAGTTACAAGTAGGGGTCTGGTTGCTTTGGGCGACCTTCCTATCCCTCTGGGGTTTGTTCAGGCTGGGTTTTTAAGAGCAACAGCCCTTCTGTGTGGCTTACTTACTGGGAGAAAGAGATGTCAGCCTGTAATTGGGGTATGGAGCTTGACAAATACAATAGAGACCCTTAACAGCACAGAAATATTTATTTTCTCTAGGGGTAAGTACTTGTGAGTTCTGTTGGTGTTAAGCAGCAAATGAATTGGGACTTTAAACTATGATCCACAAGAGTTCCTTCCTAGATGGCAAACTGAACAACCTAGAATAATTTCTTTAGACCCAACTAAGCAAACAGACTACAAAAATAGTAATACGATACTTTTTTTCACCTTGGGATGTGATAACGCAAGAAAGTGGCAAATACCTTCAAACACATCAGCAAGTCAGACAGCTGTCCTCGGAAAGATAAGAGTGTGGGGGGGGAAGTAAATAGAGTCATTGTTTCCTCTAGCTGCCATTTGATAGTGAGGAATATTAACTTAAATTAATCCTAGTCCCTTTAAGAGACTTTCAGTACCTCAGTTACTAGGCCTTACTAAGGCAGCCGAGTAGCTGTACAATAAAGCAGCTACTGCCAAGCCCACGCAATGCTTGTGGTCGTTTCACTGAAGGCAGACTCACAGCTAATGGGAGCCTAAACCCAAGTATTTGAATTAAAAACACAAACAGGAAGGAAATGCATCATATATCACTCTTGATTATTCCTTCTGTGCAAATAAAATATAACAGCACTTAAAGGAAACCACTCAGAAACTGGGTCTGTCAGTGTATTAACCTTACGCTGCTCATACCTGATGGATATAACTAGCTTTCATGGAAGAATGTTCTCCAAGCTTCCTGCTTTGCATATTCATGTAAGAGAACATTTTATGGGACTTGTTACCTTTGCAAAAGCTTCTGTAATACATCTCTGGCTAAAAGACAGCTCAGTGTCTACTTTTAAGTATTCATGGCTTAATAACTCTTCTTCATCTTCATCAGCTTATTTCACCAGGTGAATAACCAAATGGCTTGGTTAGAAAAGTTCCTTTTCTAGATTTTCACTTACCTTTTGTTTCAAAAAAAGTTGATGTTTAACAATTAGAATCTTCAAACTGTGGGATGTTGAGGGAAACAGCATTAGATATGCGGATACTAAGCTTCAGAATTTGTTTTTTCAAATTCAGGACAATGTAATACAAATTCAGGACAATTCTTTGAACAGATATCAGATCTACTCAGTCTTTGACCAAAATGACATCCAAATCAACCGGCTTCTGTCAGGGATTCTATGGGCGATACCTACCAGACACAAAATGTTCAGCAGTGTTTGGGAAGACATTTTTTAGAGTGAAGGACTGATGCAGAAGACATTTGCTCAAGGACACTCCCGACATCCTATGACAGCTCTGAGCATTCCCATCAGAACAAGCTGTCTTATTCTTACCTGAGCTATTTAGTGTGAAATCCTGCTCTGAAAAATGACTGTGCAATGATAAGAACATCTTTCTCCCTTGTGTCCTAAACAGTAACAAAAGTAAGGTGAATAATTACACTACAGTACAGTGTTCTCATGCTGAATAAATCCCCTGCAGATGTTAGCAGTAATACCAGTGCATCACGACCTCATAACAACTTTTATATCTACCCACACCCTTAATGCAATCTTTTAAGCACCCAGATTATGGGAGAAAGAACTTACTGGAAAAATTATTATTATACATTTGAGACTGCACACCTCAATATCCTCAAAGTTCTGATCATGGGAATAAGGTACAAGTTCTTTCAGCATTCCTGAGTCTACTCGTACCCTTGTCACGCTTATTTGTAATGCGAAGCAAAAGTTTCCCATTTTTACCTCCAAGATGAATTGGCAAAATACAGTTACAAATTCATCCAACTTAATATCAAGCAATATCTTCACTGCAACCTCCTTTCATATCACATTTACTCATCAGAAAGCCTATTTTACTTTGAGGGAGCTGGCATTGTTATTTCTGCATCACAGTGGGCTGAATCTGCTTGCTAGACAGCGCACAAGAAGTGTAAGCATAGAAATACTGTTCTGGGCAACCTATTCTAGTTAAAAAGCTCTAGTATCAGCTCCTGCAGCTGATACCAGAAGCTGCCTTGCCAGCCGCCCTACAACAAGCAGCATCTTGAAAGCTATTTCATAGCTCCTACATCCAGAAGGCTTCACTGTACCCTGAATGTGGCCCTACCCATGGACAATCTTTCTCCTGCTTTGCATTAAGAATTAGCACTTGTACGCTTCAGTAGTTAACAGTGGCTTTAGCGGAAGTGAACTACACCAGGAAGAAACACAGCTACAGCACTACTTAAAAGAAATAAAAGAGCATTATTTGCACACGAATGTATGTTTCAGACGAGTTCCCACTGCACAGCTAATAGAGCTAAAAAAGAATTGATCACAATTCCATTTCTTGGAATACTGACTTTTATTATTATTGTTTTTTAACATGAGGAAATTTGAAGAAACGTAAATGAGAGGCAACCAGCTTGAAACCTTATTTTACCATAGAGACCGAGGCAGAAAAGGAGCAAGAAAACACAGTATGTGCTGTTCTGACATAGATGAACAATCCATTCGAATCTGAAGTGTGGGGGCTGAGGAAATGCTTAACTTTGTTTATATAGTACTGGTTTAACTTGTAAATACATTAAAAAAGAAGTTATTTCTCATCAACCTCACCTTATAAATGATGTAAATGGAACAAAGCAGAAGAGGAAATGTGAAGATCTTGTTTACAGGAAAAAAGTGGATTTTAAAGAGTCGTTCATCTTTCCTTGCATATCACAAGTCAAGCAATTTGCAACCGAACATGAGAAAACTTGTGTAGGTCACACCTGCTGCTCAACGCGTTGACATTCTTGCCATGTTTCACAAATACACTGTCAAAACTTGAAAGCACAAGACAAATTTATGCACTTCAGTTTTTGTTTGGAGCACTAAAACAAGCCATAATTGATTGCTCATATTCTTTACTTCATTAATGACTCTCTAATTAGCAAAAACTTATCAGTATCTGTGGCTGGAGGGTTAGCAGTCAATGACAGAAATACAGGTGTGAAATAACCCAATTACGATATCAGATGATGTTAATGATTTCACACAAAGAAGTAAGGTCCCATGAAATATCCTCTCAGTTCCTATTACTACCTACTGACGATCACAGGTTTATATCATGAAAAGATTACTATACTTATCTTCTCATTAGAAGCTAATTTCACTTCTTCCTCTTGCCAAACTAATTATAAGGATTTTTTTTTTTCAGGCTGAAATAAATTAATAGGGCATTTGGACCCCACTCATTTTACTCAGGATAAAATAATTAATAAGCACTTATACATAAAACTCAAAACAGTTGTGTTAACTAATTAGGAGCACTAAGAACAATAAAACCTGGAATACACTAGAAGTAATAAAACTCCTTGTAGTCAGTAATAATCATCAGATTTCCCCAACTTGCAGTTGCATTATGACAAAATAGGAGAAATGAAAGCAAAATAGAGCTATTATAAAAAGAATTCCTTTTCAAAATCTCAGTATCTGCTCCTCCAACTGGAAAATGTCATTTTTTGCAGTAATAAAGCTAAGTGTTTCCTCAGCCCCCATACTTCAGATTTGAGTGTATCGTTCTTCTGTGTCAGAACTGCACATCTTGTGTTTTCTTGCTCCTTTTCTGCCTCGGTCTCTATGGTAAAAATAAATGCAGTAACAGTGCACCCCTGAAATTAGTACTGAAAGCTACTGACTTATTAATGATTTAGAGGCACTGATTAGCGAGTTGATGAATATCACTGATAAAATTACATTGATTCATTAGAAAAATAAACTGAGAGTATTTTAAAACTCCACAGATATGGTGTAAAAGCAGGAAGACAAAACCTAAGTGATACTTATCTCCTTTCATAGCTCTATCGAGACTCCTCCTGTTATACCACATCCACACGCAGTGTCCATGCCACTGTGCAGACTGGTAAATGCATGGTGCTTAGGAGAGCAGTTCTGATGAAAGAAAGTGTTTAGAGCATGAGACTATCTTGCCACCAACCAAAACAGTCTATAAGTACCTAAACTAATCCTACATAGTGTCTAAACCTTTTGGTAAACCTTAAACAAAATTCTTGTGCCTCTCTTTATACTCAAGAAGAAGTTGGATTAATCTGTGTCTGAGACACAGCAGCAACTGATATTGCGATCTCACGAAGTAAAAAGCAATAACAAAGGCAGTGTGATAAATCAGGCATCTATCTGGAAAAAAGTAAAGAAAACAGACATTTCAGCTTAGACAGACCAAGTGCCTCAGCACAGCACAACTGAAGGTACCCACACTCAACTGGAAAGCAAAACTGATACCTGACTGGTAGCGGCTACAATGCAACGAGGGGTAAACATGCCCAAAGTAAATAGGCTGCATTAAAAATTCAGGATTTCTGGATTAAAAAAACACCTATTTGCAAATTATAACTACTAATTCAACCATATCCAGAAATTACAATGCCTTTCTGCTGCTTATACCTGCTGAACACTACACAAATGGTCAGGTTACTTGAAAAATCCTTCTCCTACCACCCCACAAACAGATATACCCAAAGTTGTGAATACTCCATCCCTGGCGGTGCTCAAGGCCAGTTTGGATGGAGTCTTGGGTGAGATGGTCTAGTGTGAAACATCCCTTCCCATGGCAGGGGGCTGGAACTAGATGATCTTAAGGTCCTTTCCAACCCTAACTGTTCTATGATTCTGATTCACCACGCAAAGACAAAGTGACTGATTTCTGCAGTCTCAAAGAGGAACGCAGATTATTTGAAATCTCAATGCAAATATGTGGTCTCAAAGGAAGAAAAATCTATAAACACACATGTTCAAAATAAAGGCTGCAAACTGATGTACCGATTACATTTTCTGGGTTACAATAGAGTCTGTAAGCATAGCAGACTGTTTTTATCTTGCAGGAGCAAATTTTGATTTACCCAAACATCAGTACCTCAATATAAACTTACAGACATTTTCTGGTTTCATTACTCTATTGGAATCAAACCTTTTGTAAGTCTCTTCAAACATAATTTGGCCAGAGGGTACTAGATTCATCATCCCTCTGGATTTTCACTAACACAAAATGTTCCATAGAGGGCTGGTTTGGTTTTTGGGGGGTTTGCTTTCCAAAGGGCACCATCCACGTTCATGTATTTTCAGTTTCTGTTTAAAGAAAAGCTATGATCACAACTCTGAATCTCAATTCCCCAAAACCAGCCAAACAACCCCCCAAAATACACTATCTGCCTTGAAATCATAGGCACTATTTTCATTGGGAAAAATTGCCTGATAGCTTTTTTTTTAATCTATCTTTACAAAGCTCTCTGAAGATCAAAGAGGTCTTACTTAGACAGATGCATTTTCATGCCAATGGCTAGCTGAAAGAATATGCTTCAAGGAAACTGCTCAGTGAATCCCTAAGTAATCAGGCAGCAGAACAGAGCATAAAAAACCTTCAAAAAGGTCAATGGATATGGGAAAAAGAAAACCCCAACCTTAACTTTAAAGGGGTTTTGATTCGGGTTTTGTTTGTTTAGCTCCACTACCCTACAATTAACTGCTAGCTGTGGAATTCAGCCACATTTGGCAGCAATTCCTCTAAAATAAAGAGATGTGTTAATGAAAGTAACAACTGCTGAGAAAGAACAAGAAACACGTAAAATTCAAATCACTGCACTGTTTCTGCTCAAGATAAAATGTCTTTTGTTTCTTCTTTCTAGCACTACTGCTTAAGCAAATATTTAAAGAACAACAGCAAAAATCCCTCAGGATATTAAGAAATCAACTGAGCAGATGATTAACCTCACTATGCATTTAATATAAACAATTACAAAAAAATATAGTGCTTCATAAGAATCAACTGTCTTTTTGTAGTATAATGAGAATCTAACAAAGTAATTCTAATCACACGTCTACGATTACAATCTGATCAGATCTTATTCTTCACTGTCTCATAAGTACTGAACTATCATTTATCCTTGGGAGGCTCACATGTGGTGTTTATCTACATTTCTACACAGGATTTCTGAGTGAGCATTTATACAACACTTGTGTCTTCATTTTCTATGTATCTCAAACTTATCAAGCCGATGGCAACTGTAGTGCATTAATGGCCTGGTCACACACAGTAATTCTGAATCAATTCTGCATGTGCTATGAAGTTGAACCGAACATGGACAACTGCCAAAACCTTTCTCTACAAAAACATCATTTCCAAATGGAATTAGAGAACTGTTGCAGTACAACTAAGCATATAGAATGAGCCCATGCCCTTCACATGGGGCCAACAAAACAAATGACATTGAGATCATCCTGAAGAAGCTTATCAGCTTTCACTGCATTGCATATATTGTATCTTTATTCCTTAACTAAAATCATATGGACGTTTTCTTTCTTTTACATAGTTCTTTCCCCCAAAGTGAGTTCACACAACATGTATGCCTGTGATTGACTCTAAAGCTCTGTTGTGATGAAAGGTGACCTTAAACCTTCAAGATTAGCACAACAAGCACTGCAGTCATATCAGCACAGGTCACATGAGCACTCCCAGCTTCCTCCCTCCACTGCCCTTTCTTCATTCAGATGTATTGTGAAGGGTCTGATGGCAAGTTTTTCACTGACACACCAGAATTACTTTTAAAACACTGAAGGAATACCTGCTTTATGAGCAGGAGTACTTTTTCTAGCATCATTTAAACTGACAAATGGGAAGAGACAGCTCTGCAGGATCCCTGACAGATCTCCTTGAAACTCTGTACGACGGGTTTCAAATGAAGACAAAGTGAAGTGCTTACTAAAAATGCCTGGGAGTTTTAAGCCGGTTTTTATATAGGCCAAAAGGTACTTGATGAGGTTACAGTTCTTTACATCAACCCTAAATTTTAAATAATACTCTATTACAACAGATTTAAATAAAACTTTCTAAGCTTTCCTCAAGACCTTTGAACAATTGTTCTTTGCCCCTCCTTTCACTGCCCATACAGGCTTTCAAGATGAACAAAGCATGAAGATAATACTCTTGATGCATCTGAACCATGTAAACAGTTTACAAGGTTTCAGTAAACTCCAGGCTTCAGATAAGACACAAGACTTGACTGTCACAGTAGAACTGAGCCACAGTTATGTCTGGGAGCTTAACCAGAGGGCCAAGTCTCCTTTCCCACTATCCTATTCAACAAGAACTGTCCAGGGACCACATCCCTGAAGGAAGGTGACACAGGCTGGCTCATATCCTTGCTGCATCGACAACACATTTCTTGAGGGGAAGGATTATGTTACTGAATGTCCCTGGGCAGACTATAGATGCTTGAAAATACAATTTTCTGTGTATTTGTCTAGTCAAAGTATGTGAAACAGTTCGTGCCTGAAGTCTGAAATAAGGCCATGATGTGAGGGTGTTTTGCCTGTTGTATCACATGCCCCTGTTGTGTTAGTGATTCAGGGCAAACCAAGTCTTGCGCAAAGGACATGAGGAGGGAAAGATTTAAACCAAACCCTTACTTGTAAGTATTCCTAGGGAAATCCAAGAAACTGTGTATGATGATTCAGAATTAATTACAGAACTATTTATAACACATCACTTGCATCATAGATGCACTCTTACATTTCAGAATAGACCCAAAGTAAACACTATGCTCCACAGTTAATTTTAGTGGCAAGATTAGCTTCACGACTGGAATAGCACTCAATTTCAAGTATGATCCACAAAGCATAAACTCTATAGTTGTTAGGAAGACAGAAAAACCCAAGTACGATTCAGTGAGTGCTGAAATGAAATCTCTCTATGTATCTAGCATTCAGTACTTTTCTTCTAAAATATTCCTTATATCCAAGATGAGAAACAAGAAAATATTCATTGCCTTCAGAGGTACTTCACTGAATTTGCACTACAGCACTGGGAAACCAGCTGGGCTTCTCCATTTGAAAGGTTCTTATCAAGACTAACTGATGTTTTGAGCCAAAAGAACCTGTACCATATGCATGGCTGACTTTGTTGTTCCCTTTTTAATATCATACATTAACACCAGCTCTGCAAGACAGTTTGCATCCTTGTTCATATGCCAGCAAAGTAAAAAAGAAATTAAAGCAGATGCTTAATGAGTGTTCTCAAGTTCAGCAAGGACATCATTGATATTTATTATACCTTCCAAATCCCGTTCCTGAGTTGTACTGCCTCAGGGGGTGTAGCACTTGTTCTTTGACAGACTGGATGCTGTGAGCTTCAGAGGTGTAACAGGGAAGAAAGTTGCCCTGGACTAGCCTGAAGTTTGAAGAACACAGAACCGAGCAGAATCTTTGAGATTCTCTCTTCTCTCTGCTTCTGGAGAGTGCTAGTTTAAAATAATAAAATACATACATATACCTCTCCCTTCTCCAGGGTTCTCGTTGTGTGTTCTCTGTAGGCCATCCCTTTTCCAAGTCACAGTGCCTTCTGCAAACTGCGTGCCTCAGGCCCTGTGTTATATCTGTCCTCCTTCCATGCTTCACAATCCAGTCATTAATCCCCAACAAAACTTTTTCAGAGCCCAGTATGAACCAGTCCCAGACACAAAGCTTCTTCTCCCCCAGAATGCATTTACCCATTACATCACATTTCAACTAAGAATTCAACTTGCAAGAGAGAGACAGCAAGTGTGAGATAACAAGAAGACACTAGAGAATAAGCATGGAAGAGCATATGAAAGCACATGAGAAATCTCAGGGGAAAAGAAGTTGTAGCTAGGTTAGTGTCCTGGGTTCTGCAGTAGCAGTCAATTTTTCTCCTTCTTGGTAGCTGATGCAGTGCTGTGTTTTGACTTTCAGCCTGGGGACAGCGCTGATAACACCGATGTTTTCAGTCGTTGCTAAGACATGTTTACCCTGACCAAGGACTTTGTGAGCCTCATGCTCTGCCAGGCAGGAGGGGAAGCCGGGAGGAAGCAGAGACAGGACACCTGACCCAAGCTAGCCAAAGAGGTATTCCATACCACAGCACGTCATGCCCGGGGGGGTAACTGGGAGTTACCTGGAAGGACATGGGCTTCTAGTGCGGACTCATTTCTCGGCAGGTGGTATCGTATTCTCTTCCCTTATCATTGTTGTCGTTGGGGGTAGTGGTGGTGATTTGTGTTGTACATGGTTTGCTGGACTGCTCTTGTCTCAACCCGTGGGAGTTGCATTCTTTCAATTCTCCTCCCCATCCCTCTGGGAGTGGAGAAGGGAAGAGCCCCCAGGGTGGGGGGGACACGGGCCTTGCCTGCTTCCAGCCCGGCACCACTCACTGGGAGTGAGTGAACGAGCTGTCTGGCTGAGTTTAAACCACAACAGCTAGAAAAAAACTAGATGGAATTTTCTCATTAAATAACTGATACAGGACAGCTGATCTTTTGGGGATTTCAGAGCATCTCAACCAGGATCAGTCAAATGAGTCCAGAAAGGGGGATGGAAAAAAAAAGTGGGGGGGAATAGCAACAGCTGACTGAAAAAATTCCCAAACCAAGCAAACTACAATCAAGAAAGCAAAAAAAGCATAAGAGAGAACTTTGTCGTTCCTTCCAGCTTTATGTGCTCCTTCTGAATGCTAATTCTAAGCTATGAAGGAAAGGATGCCACATGCCTGAGCTTGGACTTGAGCCCTTCCTGGGCTGGGAGAGAGGGGAGGGTGGTGAGACACTGGTACAGAGTGCCCAGAGAAGCTGTGGCTGCCCCATCCCTGGCAGTGTTCAAGGCCAAGTTGGACAGGGTTTGGAGCAACCTGGTCTAGTGGAAGATGTCCTTTGGCTGTGGCAGGGGGTTGGAACTGGATGAGCTTTAAGGTCCCTTCCAACCCAAATCACTCTGATTCTATGATTCTGTAAGCTTTCACTATCTTTTTTCAACATACAAATTCATAATCTCCTTCTGATAACACATCCCATCACTCATCTTCCTTAGTGTAATACAAGGACTTGAATTATTTTCTCTCAGGGGACGGAGCTTGATTCAACTTCTAGTACTTGGTGCTTGTGGCAAGCGCTAAGGCCACTGTCAACTGCCTGACAACTGGCTGTTGCCCTGACTGCCGGTACAGCAGAGAAAGGACCAGATCTAAAAAGCCTTTGAAGAAGCACAGAAAAATACTCTTGAGAAAGTGAGATGACAGTCTGCTGGTGACTGAACTCGAAGCTGATGACTCACACTTTTTCCCCCTTAGGTTAACTTGTTTTATTTATGTAGAAAAAAAAAACACCCAAAACTGTATTTTGCCAAATTACTCTGATTATTGTGATCCCATTACTGCTGAGTCAGTTGCCAGCTCACAGTCCTTTGCAGATAAGCACAAATAAATAAATCAGGAATACATAAAGTAAATCAAAGCAAGGAAGCATAAAATAGCATGTGAGTGGAATTGACTGTACTCCCCTAGGAAAACTCTCTGCTGTGGTTTTAAGCAGGCCACAAAATAAAGGAACCTGGGAGCTTTTCCATGATGTTCTGTTTTAAAATGGTTCCAACAATGTAAAATATGATTAATCCGAGTTTTTGAAACCTCAAAGCAACATGGGTATGCTTGTTTGCAAGTGCTATAACAAATCTGACAGTAGTTTGACATTCCAGTTATTTCAAGTTTTAATCAAACCATCTTAATATTTTAGGAGTTCAGCTGCCATGTCATCTTGTCATATCAACATGCATTTCAGGCTGTAGATAAGTAAAAATTATTCAACCCTTGGTTCATAGACATCTCAGCTTGCTCGATTAAACCTCTTTGTGAAACTCACCCATCTTTCGCCCCATCTCCAGTGAGCATTCCTTTAGTATGCTGGGTAACAGGACACAGCAAGCCATTAGGGAGCTTAAGGAAAACAGAACAAGACAAAGGAAAAGAAAACCCCAGCACACAAAAGCAAAACCCTAAACCCAGGAGCAACTGCAAACCCTTATCCCTCAATGTTCTTAGAACACCACGCAAACAGGAAACCCAAAGAGGATATAGCAGTTCTCAGTCTTGGTGTAGGCAATACTTCATTGCACCCAGAAAAAGGCACGACAAAAGCACATGCTAAGCAGCAAATTGTGTCATTTCTGAAAGGAATGAAACCAGCTAAGAAATACTGGGCCAATAAATATGTCAGATATTTATTTTAGGAAAATAGGAAGTTTAAAAACTGGTATTTCAATTGGGAATTTTAATCTGTTATTGTGTGCGTGTCAATGAGTGTGCGCAAACAGTAATTTATGCCACTTCACAGATACAAAAGAAACTATTAAGACTTCATACTTCCCAGAGAAAGATGAAAGAAAAACAACAGTTTTCAGTGAAATTTTCAGTGAAATTAAGCTCCATAAATACATTTTGATGAGATTTTTTGACAGGCCCTAAGGCTATGGGGTCACAACAGCCGCATGAAATCATCAGATAATTCATTTGCACCAACTTGGATCCCTCCAGCTCATTTAAAGTTAACATTTGTTAACTTCAAAATCTATAAAAAGCAAAACCTGTGGAGAACACACCACTGTCAAAACAGGTTAGACCAAAGGCCAGGCTGCTTTCAGACAATGCCTAGCTGTGACACTCTTTCTTGAACAGGGACTACAGCTCCCAGGTCCCATAAACATCTCTGTGTCTTGCTGCTGTTACCACCACTATGATGTTATCTTCAACAACTTATTTACTCTTCATACCATCACTACTGCATATGCAAGATAAATAACATTAGGACTAAAGGATGAAGCAATCCTTTTTTCACTTCTCTTTCACCTACAGCTTGAAACTGTGCATGTCACTACTACCTCCAACATCACCACATCTTCTCATAATTCATAAAGATACTAAATAATGGCCTGAGTCACCCAGATACATTGTGTATTTCTAGTATTGTCCTGGGTTCAGCAGTAGCAGTCATTTTTTTCTCCTTCTTAGTAGCTGGTGCAGTGCTGTGTTTTGACTTTCAGCCTGGGAATAGAGCTGATAACAACGATGGTTTAAGTCTGACCAAGGACTTTCTGAGCCTCATGCTCTGCCAGGGAGGAGGGAAAGCCAGGAGGAAGCAGAGACAGGACACCTGACCCAAACTGACCAAAGAGGTATTCCATACCACAGCACATCATGCCCACGATGTAACTGAGAGTTACCCGAAAGGGCTAGGACTGCAGGGTTGGAGGAGGTATGGGTCGGTGCTTGGTCGGGCTGGGGCGGCGAGTTATCGGTCGGCTGGTGGTGAGGTGTTGTATTCTCTTCCCTTGTCATTTCCTTTAGCATTGTTATTACTGGTGGTAGCAGCAGTGATCTGTGTTATATCTTAGTTACTAAACTGTTCTGATCTCAACCCGTGGGAGTTGCATTCTTTTCGATTCTCCTCTCCATCCCTCGGGGAGTAGGGAGAGGGCAAGAAGGAGGGGGGGAAGTGAGTGAACAAGCTGTCTGACTAGTTTTAAACCACAACAAGTATTCATACGCATTCCTAAAGGGCGAGACTCAATGAGAGAGAGTAAACTATGTACCATAGTGCATAAAATACTTAAACCTAGAACTTACCACACTTTCATTATTGGGTATTGATTGAGGTTTTTTTAATGGATCAGAAACGGAAAGAAAACGCATCCTTATTTATTCAAGAGCCATTTTGGTTAAAAAAAAAATGAATTCAGATCTTAATTATATACTACCTTGTCTGAGCTGCATGATGAGACACACACATTTCAAACTCACTTGAAATTTTCCTTCAAACACCTTGTAGCTAAAAAGTTCCTTTGTCAGGAATCAAAGGCTTCCCATAGATCAATGAACAAAGCACCGACCTTTTGATTTAGACATATTTACTGACTTGTTAACAAAGGGAAACAATACAAAGCCCTGATCATCAGTATAATACAAAACACCCAAAGCCAGCTTGTTCAGCACAGAAATCATGCAAGTTTCATAATGCAAAAGTCTTCTCAGAAAAAAAAAAAAAGCCTGACATACAATTTGCCTCAACACCAATAAAACTAATAATAAACTAAAGGTCCTAACATCCAGGATCAGTTTTGTCACTCTCCTTGTAAACCAGAATTGTGATATTTGCATCCCACTTCCTGGGAAAACAGAGCAAGATCTTATAATTTATCAAAAAACAACCCAAGACACACCTTTCTGTTCTGAACAAAAACAAATCCCAACAGCTGTAGGACCTGTGCATCCCACTGGGGCAATTCAGTGGCCTAAATATATCACAGTGATACATGTGATATACACATGATCTCTCTGATACGTACCTATTTTGTTTATAGAAATCCAAGAATACTCCCCTCCCTTCCCTTCTTACTGCATGTTATGGAGTGGTGGGTAGACCCCAGACAGCAGCTACCCACCCACACAGCCACTTGCTCACTCCCCCCACAAAAGGATGAAGGACAGAATAAAGAAAAAGTGAGAAAACTCATCAGTGAAGACAAGGACAGTTAATAACTGACGGAAATGGGGAGAGAGAACAAACAAGTGATGCAAAGACAACCACTCACCACCTCCCACAAGCAGGCTGATGCCCCCCACTACACTGGAAAACAAAACCCCCACACTTTTTACATTTGGGGAGTTGAAGGGGATGTTATTGCTGAGCATTATGTTTTATGGGATCGAGTGTCCCTCTGGCCAATCCGGTCAGTTGTCCTGGTTGCATCCCCAGCCTCCAGAGAAAGAGACAGCCTATACACTGGGCAAGCGCTGCTCAGCAACAGCCAAAACGCTGGTGGGTTATCAATACTATCTGAGTCGCAACTTCACAACACAGCACCATATGGGCTACTACGAAGAAAGTTAACTCCATCCCACCACCCAAAAGGATGGGGCAGAAGTTATTAATATATAATACTGAAGTTAAGAATAGATCTGTTTAAAATTCTCCTTCCATCTGCCTTCTCTATAAAAATGTCAGCATTTGATGTGAATTCCACTTGTCATAGCCAAATTTCATGAGAATTCCTTAAATCTGACAAGTCTTATTTTTAAGTAAAATCTTCTATAATTTCACTGAAAACCTCCAACGCTAAAAACGCTTTTAAATTTCAGGAATTCTTTCTGTTATCCCTCTTGTTTTACTCTTCCCAGCATTATAGATTACAAATACTAACCTATTTCTGCATCCCAAAGAACACCAATGAAATTCTCCCTCATCCCTAGAGTAACCACAAATCTAACATTCATGCAAAAGAAATGTGGACCCTATAGTACTGAGTCAGGTACATCATATTCACGTAAAGCCATTAAAAAACATTTACTGTATTTATTTCTGCAAGTATCCTGCATGCCAACACATTTTACAACTTTATGCTCCTATATGCAGGAAATATATGTAAATGGAGTATCCACTGTGAAATACTCATTTTCTGCACTTCTCATCTTTTTCTTGGTTGGGGGAAGAGAGAAGAACCAAAGATTCTGACCAAGGTTTGAGAGAGAAATATTACATACTGTGGATTATCTTGAGGAATTAAAATGTCCCTTGGTTATCATATTCCAAAGCAAAACCTATTACACTTATTCTGCATATATTATGGAAGTCTTAAATTCCATCACACATAAATTCAATTAAGCACACCCTTAGAAGATGGTTATACAGGTAACGGAACAATTCATAAGGATGTTTAAAACTTCATTAAGGGATACAGGTAAATTGTATTCAGATTTATTTAACTGACTGAGCATTAAAACAGTTCAAATACACTGTAACTGGAATCACGTTAGCTGACTAATCAGTGCTTTCAGAAAAGACCAAAGAAAATATTGGGAAGCACCCAGTTTTTACAATTCCTTTAGAATTTTCTTACACAGAATATATAAGCAGACTGAAGGACAAGGCTGTAACCAAGTTATAAAATGCAGCAAGTCTAATGCAATGACACAGACAGGAACAATCAATAGGCAGGGAATGCTGTGAGGGATGTGAAGGATGGCAGTCAGATACAGACAGCAAGATCCCAAAATCAGGATGAAAATCTGGATAAGTCTAGTGAAATTACATGCATGCAAGTGAGAGAGAAAGGGTTACTAAGCTGAATTTTGTGATATTAGGTGAATGCAAATAAAATGGGAGTACATCACATTACCTCTAGAAATTCCAGAGACGATGACAGAAGTGCTTAGGTCACAGCTACACACCATATGTCTACTGTCTAAAGCATGAAGCCAAGCAGATAAACAAGACAACAACAACAAAAACCCAAAACCCCAAACCCTCTTTGCTCTGAGAAAAACATGTTTTACAACATAATCCTGTCAAGGAAAAGAATTATATAAAAGTGTCTTCAAAATATAACTGGTGATTTCTCACTAATACTGAAAATAAATCAGGCTCTTGATTCTTGTCTGCCTGTTTCAAAAAAGCCAAAATGGCATATTACTAAAAAAAAATAAATAATTGTATAGATGTAGTGGGTTTGGAAAACAGTCATATTAAACTTATTTCCAGAATTATAACCAAAAATTATCTTTAATCTGTATATAGGAGTATAAGTACCCTAATCAACCTAAGTACCTTAATCCATAAAGCCAGTCATTTACAGAACAATTTTATTAGAGGCTGGCTAGTTTGACAACACTATTGGGCCTTATCATCAAGTGCTGTAGTGCTTCAAACATGGTCACTGGTATATGTTAAAACACTTAGGAATACACTTTGCTGGCATCTAGTTGAGGATACTTAATTTTTAAGGACATTTCATTGGAGATCTTAAATCAGAAGTACTGTTCAGGTGATAGTTTCTTTCTTTTCCTCTACCCGCTCATTATGGAAGAGTATCTTTTATCAGTACACAATGCATCAATAATTCTTTTTACCAGCTCTCAGAAGTACCATATACTTGGTTTGTAGTTAAATGGGACTGAACAAATATGCTAGAAAAGACTGATGAGAAAATGAATCTAATGATTAAGGTAAATTTGTAACCATTTTTATTGCCTGCAAAAAATATACATATCTGTATACCATTAGTAACAAAACACACTAAATCATTTTCCTAAGCTACTTTAGCAGCCAGAACAAAAAACATGTTTTATAAAGTCCTATAGTTACTTTGCATATTCTGAGTTCGAATCCCAGGAACAATTTAGAAATATACACTCGCAATGCCTCAAAATATGCATCTTTTCTTTATGACATGTATAATTTCAACCCCCCTGCCAAATAACACAACATCCTTCTCAGATTAGAAAAGTGCACGGGGAAGACAAAAGTACTACTCTTTATCTCCAGGTTCTGTACCTGCTCTCAGCAGAGCAGCATCACTGCCTTGCAAAACTTCTGTGAAATTATTTGTACCCCCTATAATGTACTGTTTGCAGAAACTGGGCACAAACTACACGAACACTTGTAAGGATATATGCTTAATCTGTTTTCATTCAAATTAGTTTTACTGTTGAAAAACCCCAACAAACAACAGAGTTACAATGGCTTTGACCTTAAAAAGTGGTTAAAACACTATTTTCCAACGAGGTTTTTTCTGCTTCAGCTATTTATTTTGCCATTCCTCAATGTAAAGTGAGTTTGTTCTGAGAAATAATTTTCTTCCAGGTTCAAAGCCAACATATGGCTTATCTGTAACCTGTTATATAGTAAATATAATTTCTGTTGAATAAAACTGTAACATAGATCTCTCTATCTTTCAAAACAATTAATTTCACACTTGTTCACTCTAAAACAAATTCTGATTAAAACAAACTAACCAGAACAATAGCAAAGTTCACCGATAAAAAGTTTAAAGCAAGAAGTTACTTTCAGTTGTCTTATATTTACAAATATTGTTTTGAAACAAAACCAGAACAGTATCTCTAGCACTGATGCCTCCTTTCCTTTCCTTAGAAGCTAAAACGAAGTCAAGTTTTTAATTTAGCTCTTGAACAATCATACCAATAATGATAACAGATGCACCCTTTATCAAGGCTGAAAAGACATCCTGCTGTGCCTATTCATCAAGAACATGAGGCTATTACAACAGAGATAGTTTAAAACTCTTTAGTCTTGATTATGCAAGTGGAAAGTAAGAAATGTCTCATCCTTCCATACAGCTGGAGCCCCATTTGCTGTCTTTCATTCCTTTTAGGGAGAAGTAACAAGTATAAAGCAAGACTAGTAGTTAGCGCATAACCAGAAGGTCAAGCGATGTGATTACTGCTCTCCAGTCAGCACTTGGGAGACACATCTGGAGCACTCCATCCAGCCTCCCATTCTCTTGAACATGAAAGACATTGATGAAATCAAGCTCATCAAATGGAAGGCCACCACAACAGTGGAAAATTGAAGAAAGCACTGTATGGGAAGAGGCTGAGAAAGATGAATTTGTTGTACAGACTGAAGGGACCCTTCAGATGGCAGGTGATTGCTTTCCTCAACTACCCAACAGCAACTGTTTTGCTGTTGCAAATGTTTCAGACTGTGCTAGGAGGACTAAGCTGCAACACTTGCAAAATTCCTGGAAAAGTCAGATCTGCTGAGACAGAGAAATGAGAAAGAGTATACATTATTGACTTGAGCATCATAAAGCAGCTAGGCTTAGTCTTTGGAATGGTCCCTCCCAGAACACCAGCTAAATCAATGCTTAGGAGTTTACATCGCCTAATAGGGATGAAATGCAGGCACAAACATTTTGTGTGTGCTTTCAGCAGCCACAAAGGTTAATAAACTTTAGCTCTTCAGTGGGATCGTTAATAAACAGGGCTGTCTCTCACAGTACAGGAGAAGGTTCTCCAGGTCCTGCCTAAAATTTCATTTGATAGCTATCTTTATGAAAAGAAAAGCTAACAATTCCATTTCAGCAACAATAGAGGTTTTTGCCACCAAAAGAAATGACAAAGGAGCCGTGGAAGACTAAATGTATTCAAAACCCAAACATAATTTTGCCCAGGCTTTTTGGCTCCATTTAATAAGTATGATGGGAAGAAGCAGAACTCTTATTAATAGCACAGAAAGCAGAAGGTCCCTTGAAAAACTACTGCTGGCTGGAGTTAATGACTGCAAATGGAACGTGTCCGGTTGTTTATTGATTATACCATCGTATTTAAGAATACCCTTACATATAAAGCAGCAGTCTGGGAAAGTGATATTGATTTTAGCTTGATAATTACAACCCAAATAGTCCTTTTGTAATACAAAGCTTTATTCAATATAATATTTACAATCAAGTTCTGCGGGCCATACAGTACAAATAATCCCCATGATCCCTTATAGCAGCAAAAAACGTAGATACTACCAAAATACTAGTCACTGTCTTCACCACGGCAGAACACACTACATATTCCAAGCTTCCTATTCACATTCAGTAAATAATCAGCCTCAATTGTGAGATACTTACAAATCCCTTTGAGATTAAAAGGTACTATCAACATATTAAATATTTACTATTTTTTTAATTCCCACTAGCCTACACTACATTGCCTTAAATACTATTGCACTCAGTACAGTGGGCTAAGTATATAAAACCTAGACAGATACAAACACAGGTAAACAAACAGTTGATTTATTCCTATTACAAAGTACTTTTTCTGAGAACAGTTGGTACTCTAATTAGAATGCACTAAAAAAGAATGATTGATAATTCAGCTAAATGCTACCTTTTCCTTATCATCATTTGCGTTATGATGAGCTGTAATTAGAGATGACTTTCCATCAATTTAAATAAATCTGCAGCCACTTAATGAAAAATAGTCTGAGAATGTTTCTGTCTCCATTTCTCAGCAGGTAGGGTCAGGAGGCCATTAGAATACTAAATCTGAATGGCCATAATACAGCACTCAGGATAAGGAAGGATATTTTATTTTTATCTAGCACACTGACAATGAAATGAAAATACACTCAGTATATTAATTCTCATTCAAAATTGAAAGTAAGTTTAAAATAACTTATTCTAAGATAAGCTGCTCCAGTATAGGATGGATGTCCAGGTCCAAATAATCATTTCTTAGATACTGGCTGTCAGGGTTCAGACAAGGTCAGTTACCATGAATCTTTTTGGCAATAAAATAACGCTTTTTTCACTCAATATATCAAATATTAATACACTTTATACAATATAATTATGCACAATGCCTTGTAAAAACATAAAATGCTGACACATTTGCTCCAAAATATATACATTGTCTTCAGAAGCTAAAATCGCTCCCCGCCTTTAAATCACTTTTCTCCTTTACTTGGGAATGTATTGCTGCAGAAATAAAGCAAGCAAAAATAACCAGGAGAGCATTGGTACCGTGCTGGCCTGCTCCACTCTAGTAGAGAACAATCCAGCTCCATCTCTGAAACCACACATTGAAGTCAAACGTTCTCCTGAGCATCGCATCAAGCAAAGAAATGGAGCTTTGTCACTCCTCAAAAGCGTATTCCATCCACTGTTAAAACTGAAACTTTAAATCTTTTTTTAAAGGCAATACTATGAAGTCTGTCACTTGCCATCACCATAGGAGTAATTTAACTTTTACCAGAACACTGTTGGCACCCTGAGTTCTACCTGCAGGAAAAATAAATACAATTTGTGAAAGAAACTAATATTTCTAAGTCAAAACCATTTTTCTAAGGTAGTTGCATGAAGTAATATCAGTATGCTTTTATAATACACATAATTTGTTAAGGATCAAATTGGAATGGCATGGAGTTTCTTACATATTTTAAATTTGTTCAGTCTATTGACTATTTCCCTGATTTATGTACTCAGATGAAATGCTGGTGATGGCTACATAGAGATCTTCAGCTGTGGTACAAGAAAATCTCTTCACTCTAATGGTTCTACTTTATATTCTCTTTAAATCATAGAATGGTTAGGGTTGGAAAGGACCTTATGATCACCTATATCCAACCCCTTGCCATGGGCAGGGACACCTCACACTATACCATGTTGCCCAAGGCTCTGTCCAGCCTGGCTCCTGACCCCAGGGATGGGGCATTTACCACTTTTTGGGGCAACCTGTTCCAGTGCTTCAGCACCCTCACAGTAAAGAACTTCCTCCTTCCATCTAACCTGAACTTCCCTTGTTTACATTCAAATCCATTACCTCTTGTCCTATCACTACAGCCTCTGATGAAGAGCTCCTCTCGGGCATCCTTGTAAGTCCCCTTCAGATACCGGAAGCTGCTCAGAGGTCTCCATGCTGAACAGCCCCAACTTTTTACAGGTAGAAATGGAAAACTATGAATCTACAAATTAGAAACGCTCATCAAATATTTTGTAGATAACTTGCACAACAGTATTCATCCTCATTTTATTCATAAATGCTAATGAGAGCCCTTCAAGGGGAGGTCTGAATGCTATTTTTATGCTACCAATAGAGTCAAAAGCTACCTGGAGAAGCATTTACCTTTCCAAGGTCTTTCTAAGTTCTAATATGTTACAGTACTTATAAAATCAGTAAGGCTCTCGCATTTAGCAATGCTTTAGAACTTGAATTAGTACTTTGTAAAATCACACAGCAAAGTTTCATTAAAAGCAAAAGTACATTAGTTCTAGTTGCAGTGGTGCTTGTTAAATGCCCAGTTAATGAGAAACAAACCAGAATCTGTAACCTGTATGTAGGTTATTTCACTGTTGACAAATCCAGGCTTTTTATATATTTGTGCCCAAGCTCAAGAAACCATATCAAAATACACCTCCAAATACTGATGTCTTTTGATCATCCAAGAGTGATCATCTTGAAGTGAAGTATGTACAGGAGATGAGGAAATGCACAAGTGGCATGTCTGTGATTTCTGTTCAGCACTTCAGTCAAGGTGAATTCTCAGTGTGCAGCATCTTTAAAAATCCAGTCACTTACTCAGGCAACTGTATCTCGGTGTTAAATTTAGACAGGCATATATTTATATGAACATTATAATTTATCTCCACAATGCTTCCAAGATGCTGCACACTCTAAACTTTTTAAGTGCTACTCTTGTTATACCTGTTATAACAGCCCTGTATTTTAGACAAAAAAAGAACTGCTGTACTTTGTGTTTCCACGTTTTCACAAATTATTCCAGAAAAGATGACAGTACCCCTCTAAGATGCCACATCAACCAAGTTCTCATTTCTTAAAATGATTACTCTTTATTAAAAGACAGAAAAAAAAAGGGGTGTGGAAATAAAGAGTAATTTTAAAAGCTGCAGAATATACTAGTGGATCAGCAATTAAAAACAAGCCCAAAAGACATGCAGACTCTTATCACAGCTTCAAGTAGAGGCCAAAATGCAGAACGCCTCTCTCTTGCTCTTCAGCTTTAACGGAGAATACATATTCTCAAAACAACTGTTAGGTTTCTCTTATAAGACAGACACAAAAGCAAGCTCATGTGATGCAAAGTTACTTAAAGACCAGTACCATGTCCCCTGAGAAAACTTGTGAAGGCATCAGTTTATGGCAAGGAAGAAGGCAAATCAGCTTCCAGCCTCTCTGCTGGGGGACCAGCAGTGCAGGTAAGTCTCATTTAACCAGCTGTTTTGTACAACGGCAGTATACAATAACTAAAAGTTCAGTACGTATGGTGCAGTTTCAGCACAGTCTTTATGGTCCTGGGCCAAGAGATATAAAAAGACCCGATTAGCATCTGAAATCACGCTTTCAATGCAACAGCCAAACATACAAGCAATCTCTCTAGTCTCTTGGTAGCAATTTGGTATCACCTTTGCAACAGCAGTGCAGCTTTGAAACAGCACTTAAAACTTCACTGCTTCCTTGCTAATGCTTATGTCAAGCCATAAAGGTATAAGTAAGTTCAGACAGAGAAGGGAAAATTCTCTTTGTGAAGAACACAGGCAGAGAGTTGCTTCCACAGCTGCATTTTGGCTGCAAGTCCTTGGAAAAGTCTAAAAACTTCTGCCTCAGGTATTTTACTCCTGCTGGGGGTCAAATGACTCTTTTCTAACTGGTTCTTATGCAACCAGCAGGAATCCTCACAAGACTCCCGCATGTTCCTGTATTAGACAAAAACATCCAGATCAAAGTTCAGAGGTTATTACTTCCAACTGACTTCTTTTTCCAGCTCAATGGATCCAGTTTAGAACAGGACAAAATCAGTGACCTTATAAAAAACTTTTTTATAGTCTGGACTGATCTTGTGGAGGTACATCTGTCATTCTATTAGACAATGCATTTTAACACACATCTTTATTTTGCCTCATATCCCTCAAACAAGATAGCATATTACAATTAGAGAGATACAGCAGGTATTCCAGCTACGTTCTGAGCCAGACATAAACCAGTTACAGTTTGGAACTACAAAGGCAGACTAAGGCAGTGCGGACTTGTTAGTTTGGGAAGTTAACACACATATTATGTATTAGAAACTACAAAACTCTTAAGGAAAACTCATCTCCAAACCTATATTCAGCTAATAACATTTAAAAATAATTTCAGAGGACCTGATTACTTGATTGAACAAGCTCATTTTCACTGCTCCTTATTTTGGCTTTAACCGTAAAAGAATGTATCTTACTATGGCAAGAACAGCTCTTGCACCTTGAGGCTTCTATAATTCTCCTGTGAATCACCATCATTCTTTAGTATGTTCCATCATATGTGCCTGAGGCAATACAGTGTTAAACACCATTTTAAAAGGGTGAGTTTACCATGCGTATTGCACTCAGTGCCTGCACTAATGTGAACCTTTTACTGAAGAAATCTCGTGCTGTATAGGATACAAAAGATCAGTTTATATATACAACTGTATTGAGCATCAGTATTCTGGTCATAGTAAGGATAGACAATATTTATTCTGGAAACTTGAAAAGAAAAAGAAAGCAACAGAGAAGCCTGACTGAGAACAAAGATAACAGCAGCACTATGCTGATCTTCCTTCAACTCCCTACAGTCCAGTGAGAAAAAGGTTAATTTTCCATATTAAAAATGTTAGTTGAGCTGTTGCTGACTCTATCAATGTTTGGATCACATTCCAAGAGTTATAGCTTACCAATGCTGCCATGGTCTTTGCAGTAACTTCGTGGAGTTTTATAAAACAGACTCAGCTGGTACATAGAATTTAGTCTTGTTATTTGAATGCAAGGCAGTACGCTGTAATCTGTCTGTTTTCCAATGTATTAGATTAACATTTATCTCTTTAAGCACACAGCTTATCTGTCAAAAAAATCCTCTACAGTGTCTGGAGCTGTGTCTCCAAAGAGAGTGTCCTAGTTCCACACAGACTGTTATTTAGTGTCCCAATTTTCTTCACTTTGATAAAGAATAAATCTATTCAGTTCTGACAAGTTGATTAACAACAATCAGCATATTTTCAGGAAAACAGATCAGCTCTTCCCAGAAAAACTGCAAAACTATTCTCATCTGGTTTTGACATGGCAGAAATGTACATCAATTCCAAATATGAATGGCAGCGATAAAGTCAAAGCAGAATTCAAGAAGGGCTACTTGTGTAAGAATTAAACCTACTAGCAAGTATTTTCATGCTCCAAATGCATGACTTGCCCCCAAAATTGTTCTTTGAAAGATGAAATATTTTCTACAGTTTCTAAAGCTTTCATTTCAACATAAATCTTTCTAACCTTATAACCACAAAAATCAGCTTCACAAACTAGGTTGAAGCTGTTTCATTATATTAGCATGAGTAAAAAACAGGCATTTGTCTTTGCCTTTCCAATTTCTAATCTCTTCTGCCATAATAACGTGTAACACAAGTCAACCCATCTCTCCACCAACCAGCAGCTGTACCTCTCCTCATCCACTTCCCTATGCTTGGTTTTATTGCTGTATCATGAATTCTTGGGTCGATTTGGACTTGCTCATTCCCACAAAACTTCACTGCTTTTCAATTAATCCTGGAACAGGATTCAGAAGCTGCACTGCTTCATAATAAATCTTGTTCAAAAGGGTATAGTTTGGCACTCGTGTAAACAATGGAGTTTCTCCACCCAAAACTGAATATTAAAGATCTGAACTCCTTAACATGTTATAATCATCTGCCCACAGAGGTACGGTTACAGTACCAGAACTGTACCTTACTGAACCATATTTTAACACTTAAATCATGTAATGTTTTATTATTAATATAAGAATGTTATATATTAGATTGCTATATAATACATATCATTGTTAGATTAGCACTGCTGTTGTTGAAAAAGCAGAATACTATTAATAATAAACTGAGGGATGTGCAGCATATGATTTTTGCTTATGGAATTATATATGTGGATTGAAATTTGGGCTACTGCTATCAGCTTATATTATGCCATAAACTGTGTGAAAGCTAATGACATCTTATTTACCATGGTGTTCCTGGCTCTAGGTTAAAAAAGCATAGGATTCTGTGACAGGAAAAAAAAGATCTTAGTAGGAGCAGATGGAAGCAGGCCCTAGTGTCCTACGCCTTAGGGTTTAACAGTGCTGTTCTGCTGTATCCTGAGGAAGTGGATAAGCCTTGTCTGTCATTGGCTACATACAGAGCATTCTTCTATGAAAAGCATTCCGAGAAATTCCGTATTAATTACAGGAATTCATTGTGCAATAAGTTGTAAGCAAATTTCAGAAACAATCTACCTCTGTGACTTACAGCTCAAATAACTGTACCTCATCTTACACAGAAGCCAAGAGTGAATATATAGACATAGTCCTTCTTTTAAGATGGGGAATTCATTGAGAGATTAAATAGACTACTAGCAACAAGGAATATTGGATTTCAAAAGTTTTACCTCTGTCCCTGTTACTCAGCAGGAGATAACCTTCTTCAGCAAATGTTTTTCCTACCACTTGCATATATTTCCAGTGGTTTAACAGAATATATGTTACATATTCAAGAACAACTGCAAAGTGACAGAGAGATTTGCCTTTATGACCATTACAAGTACTTCAATTGTTCAAACTGGGGGGCAGGGGGGGAGGGCTTCAACTTTGAGGCCAAGCACTAAGTTTACTAATAAGCTAAAAAGTTTCCTTTAACACAGAGATCTAGATCTGTTTCCAAGCCTCCAAACCCAAAGAACAAGACCAATGGCAGAAATAGTATATTTACTTTTCTTTTTTTTTTTTTGCTACACTGATGATTTCATTTTCCCTTGGGAGCCGATTGCATAGAATAGTTAGTTCTAAGGCAAGAAAGATAGGATTTGAGGACACTCAAAACAGATTGATCTAAAAGCCTACAGAACACACTTTGTAATTCACAATGATGCTGTCCATAGTATGTATCCCATATTCTGAGTTCCCCTCACACCCCATTTGTATTCAGAACACAACACACACCACTCCAGTAATTTAAAGCAATATTATTCAGGTTATCCTTTAGATTATTATGATTAAATATAAATAGGTCAGTTCTACTCTGCTTCTTCACTGACAAATTTTGGAAGCCAATTTTTATTTGATTATACATAGAAGCTGCATCTTCAAACATCAAGACACTCTTTGAATATCAGTGTCATAAACAGGACTCAAAATTCAAAGATAAAAACGAAAAGCTAGCCTGTGAACTTGACTGAAAAGCTGGAATCATATGCAGTCCTAAACCACACCAGAAAGAAGACAGTTTTGCATATGCCTTTGTCCACATTAAAAAGTCACAAAATAATACAACCTTGCTGGTAAGCCTTGCTCTTAAATGTAATACTAAAATAGCCCAGTTGGGCATAAATGAAAATGATACAGCAATATTTTAACAACGTTATGACACCAAACTGAATACAAAGTGCTCTATACCTACCCTTAACCAATGCTACACATTCTCCATGTGAATGGTCACCTTAATTCAGTTATAGCTTAGCTGTCACAATTAATGTCTTATTCTATAAATTAATGTCATGATATGATGAATTTTATTATGGTTCCTATTAACCTTCTTAATTTCACATCCTCCAAAACACTTACAAAGAATAATTTTTCTGATCACCACATTTCAAAGGAATAGTCACAACACGTGCAACAAGATTTATCTTTTAGACCCCCTATGAAAGCAACTGTGAAAGGACAATAGGACACAATACAGGTAATCTGGCATTTAATTTCCAAACGAAATCACACAGCTCCATAAAACAAGATGTAGAATTTGTACAGTATTCACAGCACTCTTCCACTAGGGTTTTTCCTAAATAAGCGAGAAATTTTGCCTTTAAAACCAACCCAAAAATACTTCATTGATTTTTTTTAAGATGAAAGTAAAAGTAAACTGATATAAATCATCTCAGGTTCAATGATGCCAAAACCATGCCATAGCCTTGAGGCACAAAAATTGTAATTACTACTTCAAAGATAAACATAGACTATATGGTCTTACCAGTAAGAAATTGCACTATCTTGAACACAAGCAGTGGATGTAAAATAAAAGCAGTTGCATTAATTGCAACAAGAAAAGCTTCTACAGCTATGTTGGTAATAAAAGGAAGAGTATGAAAAACATGGGCCCTCTCCAGAAGAAAACAGGAGAGCTGGTTACCTGGGACACGGAGAAGGCTGCAGTATTCAATGACTCTTTTGCCTCAGTCCAGGCGCACTGGATATTTCTTTGCCTACTGGAAATCTAAATGGATTTCAGTATGGTATCTCTTAAATTACTAGTAAGAGAATACTATTCAAGAAGAAAGGATAAACAAAGAGTTACGAATGGATACATTTGCCTTACTACCTCCCTCTGTCACCTTACACTCCAGAATTCATTGCTACTTACAAGCAAGCAGTTGCAAAACCCATTTCCATACACAAAAGGGAAATTAGAATCAACACATAAACCAAACTAAAACGGGACATAAAAAAAAAGTTATAGGTCAGGTATCCCCATCCTTTATATTTGAAGTATTAAAGGGCATTGCTGTGAATTCAGTATGACACAAAGATTGTAAACTGCCAGCAGTACTTGGGGCAGAGGCAATCCAAGACATGATACAGGAGTTTCTTTGTACAAAAGAAAACAAAACTCCATCACAGAAGAAATGGCCATTGCAGGTGGGCACTAGATACAACTTTTGGGGGTTTAATTACTTTTATTCCTTTAAGCACAGACCCTCAAACAAGCATTCTTTAGGAAAATGAATTGACAGTAAGTTACAGCACAGCCAGACCACGCACAGGAATTCCCTTTATCTGACTTCCAGCCATCTTTGCTGCAATGTTTGCGCTCAAATAGTAATTTCCTTAAGTTTCCTGCTTTCCAGAAAGAAAAAGAATATGAAGAGATGACAATATGAAAGAGGGTTTGAAAAATAAAAATAGCTTTCAGCATGACACAGAAAGAGGATACACACAAAAATCACCACCTTGATGTTTTATAGTACTTTTTATTTTAAGAAGGATGTAACATTACCTGTGGAAGATGAGCAGAAAAATCAAGTAACAATAGAAAGCAGAACACCTGGCTCTGCAAAGAGAGGAGTATATGCTTCAGAAAAACATACTGTAGTGGTTATAGAGAGAGAAAAGAGCAAAGATCATGTCTCAGCACCATCAGTTTCCCCAGGATGATGTTTTTCTACTCAGTACATTGCAGATCTGAAGTACTTCAAGGACTAAACTTCCAGAGAGCTGCTTCATTTTCTTGGAAAAGGAGAGTAGCTAATCTACATAACAATGCAGATCTTAAGGAGTAATTCATGTTTTCATGAGATTATTAAAGACCAGGAAAGATACATCAGTCTTATTCCACAAGGACAACTCTAACCACCAGGTTTGAAAATCTTATCTTAAAAAGTCACAATATGTTGAACATAACTAGTGAGATTCCCTTATCCCAGGGGAGAGAGCAAAGGGAAAGTACAGCAAGGGAAATACAGCTTTCTGACCACTGCGTGGTCTCGCTCACAAGTTACAGCATTTTAGAGACTGCATTGAGCAAGCTGTCAAATGGAGGGCAAGAGACTTTAAAACCAATACTTTTCCCTTTATTCATGATCTTCCTTAACTGCCCAATCCAGTCTGCCTGAAAGCTGCCAGGATGCAGGATGCATTCTGTTAATTTAAGCAGCCTTTTCTCCCTTCACAGCTCCTGAGCAATCCAGTAAGAGCCCTCCCATCACTGTTCCAAACCTCCTTTATTTTAAAGATAAGTGAACCGTTTCAGGTACTTGCTATTTATGCTTATTTAGGTACCAGTCGTGCAACCAGAAGGAAATTCAGTGGAAAGGGAGATACGAACAAAACCAAATACACAAGGTTCATTTCCATGACCAAGTTATAACACCCCTCAATATTAAAAGTGAGAAGGCAGAATCACTTTAAGGTCTATCTTAATGAGTGGTCAAAGTGTATTGAACACTCTTAAGATTAATAACTATACAGAAACCAGATTTTCTAGCTATTTGTCTTCACTTAATAGATTATCACCTTAATTTATCTCATGATGTCACCTATCATCAACTTCCTGACAATTTATACTGGAAGAAATTCTTCTCCTAATTATATTTTTATCTATACAATGTAATTTCTGTTCCTATTGAGGTGTGTTCAACTGAGAAATATTGCAGTTTAACGGTTTGGGGGGCACAAGGTTGGCAGGTACTGCAGTGAGAAGCCTGTACCTGAGCACAATGACAGACAGCCTAAGTCTGAACTATTTATATATGCTTGAGAAGCCTGTATGGAACCTGACTTGTAGATAACACTATTTCATTCTCACATTAATTCTTTGAAATGCTCCTATTTTTTTATTTTATCTTAGTCATAATGGTACCCTCTGCAGTGATTTATAAAACCTACATGACATTTTAATCATCACTGGCAATGCCTTTCCAATCTGGCAAGAAACCACCCACTCAACAAACAACTCACCTAAAATACACTCATGCAGCACAAAGTACACAGATTCTTTCATAGTCTCCTCCTTAAGAGCAAGAGTCCCTGGCATGTAGTCTATCAAAATCAAACATTTTCACACCTTTATTATTCCTGTTAGTAACATATAACAAATACTACATATCAAATATTGGCCTCAAATCCAAAAATGGTATAGAATCATAGAATGATTAGGGATGGAAAGCACCTTAAGATCATGAGGTACAGAGAGTCTTACTAGAGGCATAAGACTAAGAATTCCAAGTTAATTGTCAGTTCTGACTGTCATTAATCTCTGGTTTTGCTTGAGTTGCCTTTTTTCCCCTCTTTTTTTCCCCTCATTTAATTTCCACAGACCATTGAAGGATTAGCTCAAGCTCATAAACCATTATAAACAAGAAGGGATTTCCTACAATCCTGAACTGAAAGGAATTCTTTTGAGCATGAGTTTGCTTTTACAGCATACTTGTTCTGTTTATAGGTCTTTATGTCCCAGTAACAACGAGGAAAGCATTTAAACTGGATTTACTATTTATACTAAGCCTTTTGTATTCTATGTAAAGCATAACTCCTAGGGGTCCAATGTGGTTTTCTTTCTTACTCAAATTAAAAAAAAAAAAAAATAAATTAAAAATATATTTAAAAGGTCTAAAGGAGGCAAAAAGCAAAACAAAAAATCCAAATCAACCAATCTTTGCTAAAGCATGCAGCAATGAGGATTCTCATATAAAGAGTCTGCCTAAGGTATATTCACAAGCAGATTGTTTTTCCAGCTTGCTTAAGCAGGCTAAGAACATTTTTGTCTGAAACTCAACCCACGTCCTTAGAAACGTCAGCAGTAGACTACTACTGACATTAAGGTACAGTTCGTTTTGTAACGACAGCAAAAGAGCAACTCTTCCATCCACTTCATCAGGAATCTTGGAAGCCACAACCCTAAATCTGTGCCAAACATCATTTGCATGAAGAATCTTCTGCTAGCTCCAGGTGAAAATGAGATGAAGCCACACTGCAAAAACAAAAGTCAGCCAGAACTGCAGTTCCTCCTCATCTTTGAAAAAACAGAGTCTACCTAACAGCACAGAACAATGTATGCACTAACTCAGCATGGATCAAAATAAAGAAGAGGAAAAGGGGAATAAAAAGACTTCCGGGCTTTAGAATCTTACCAGTTTATTGGAATAGTTTGTTAATGAATATAAAACAGAATGAAAAAGCAGAAAGAAAACCAGTACTTATATCAAATGGCCTAAGTCTATTGTCTCCAATAAGGATTATAAAACAATGGTACATGAATAAAAAGCAAGAGTACTTTGAAAAATTAATCTTAGCAAGCTCTCCCAGATTCACCCTTTTCACTGCAATTGCTTTTAAGCCACACAAATGTCACGAACTTTATATGAAATAAAGAAGAAAAGGTACTGCAATACATTAATTGTAAAGGTAGGCCAACCTTCCACATTTTCATCCCACACAATCAGTAGCATAAAAGATAAAATATACTTTCAAATCATATAGACCTATCATTTTAAACAGAACTGGAAGCCTAAGCAAACACAAGACAAATACCAGGTTGTCAAGACTTGTAGTAAAACTAAAACACACTGAACAAGAGAGGCCGAAAAAACACAGGCGGAGTTCACCAAGAATTTCAACTGCATTCAAAAAAGTTATTACTGCTTTAACAGGAACTAAGGAGTTCCAACTAAAACCACAGAAAGAACACAAAGGTTCTGACACCACCTGCTCTGTGATGCCCTTTACTACCCCAATCATAGAAACATGGCACCATCCCCCCTGCCACAGGCAGGGACACCTTCCACTAGACCAGGTTGCTCCAAGCCCCTGTGTCCAACCTGGCCTTGAGCACTGCCAGGGATGAGGCAGCCACAGCTTCTCTGTGCACCCTGTGCCAGAGCCTCACCACCCTCGGAGTAAAGAGCTTCATAATGTTTAATCTAAATCTCCCCTCTTACCATTTTAAATCCATTACCACTTGTTCTGTCACTACATGCCCTTGTAAGAAGTCCCTCTCCTGTCAATTCATCAAACAAAAGAAGTAAATACTGCTCTAGCTCATTCCCATTAGCTCTGTTTAAAATTCATTAAGTTCAGAAAGTCAACTCAATGTACACCCTCAGAGTTCAAAAATACAGACTTAATACAGAAGTAACTGACAAGAAAAATACTAAAATATTTACTGAGAGTACCATTTAAAACTTTAATTTTAATAAAGACATACAAAATCTTTACATTACTGATAGATCTCTCTGCTACGATCATGCAAAGTCTCCTTTGTTCACCAATGGATGGACTTAATCAAAGTAAATACTTAAGTTTTACTGAACTTATTATCTTCAAAAACGGGTGTAAAAACAACTCCTTGGAGTTTTTTTGTGTCTGCTCTTTGCCTATTATCTTTTATGTTTCTATATGGTGGAGCAAAGTCCCTCGTCTGTAATGGGGAACTAGATGTGCAGTGATGACTAGAGTCTCAGAAATAATAAGGAAAACAGATTTCCTCAGATATAGAAAGCAAGTTCTGTTTGTATTTATATCGTGGTCAGTGAGGAACTGAACTGTTTAAGTACGTGTTCTTATATATTCCTTTTGAATCACTAAAACTAACAGTTATTTTGAATTAATAAGGTGGTGAATAGTCTTTATAATTTCTCATAATTTTTATAGGATAGTCATGAAATTGATTTTAGCCACTACTTAGTATAACTGAGGTAAATATTACATTAATCTTTACTTGTCAAAGATGGGGAAATTAATGCCTGATTCTGCTTTGCACTTACATGAAATCAGTGAAGAACAATACTACATCAGAATGTAGGGAGTTTTAATGATTGAACTTGCATTTACTTCACATAACTGAAAATAGCTACCTAGTGTGCAAGTTGATAGAAAATTCATTCTGTTATTCAAGTGCAGTTTCAGTGCAAACTTCAGTACAGCCTTAATTATTGAATCACATAATATTTGCCATCAGATCCATTTGTCAACTCCATTTGCTGTCCAAAGTTACAGATGTCAGAGATTTGTTTGTGTCATCAATTCATTTGTCATATTTGTTGTATGTTAACATTAAAAATCAAGTTAGCCAACACTGACATCTAAATTGCCATCTTTAGGTTATGGAGTCAATAACAGATTTCAGCTAATTTCATACTGATCTGAGATGTGTCAGCGTGATGCAGATATAAGGAAGTTAATACTGGTTTGTACTTGCTTTGCTTTTTGGTTTTCTTCATAAGTAAATCATGATGAAAGCATAAAACACAGGTTTCCCAACCGGAGTTTTCACAATCGAAGGTTTATGCTGATGCTGGAAGGATAAGAAAGAGCTCTTCAAGTTACAGCATGAAATGGATTCCAATTTAAAAAAGAAAAAAGGTGGGGGGAGAGAGGAGGAGAAAAAAGGGAAATGTGAGGAAGAAGGAAAGAAGCATTTTTCCCAGTAACCTGTTACTGTGAGCTAACCAAATTGATACCCCTTAGATAGCAAGTACAAGTCATTTACATAGATTATATAAACAAGAAAACTAACAGCTAAAATTACATGTTTCCTAATTTTTAAATGACGATTTAAGATTGGTAGCAGGTCATTACTCGTATTCATGCAGCAGTACAAGATACTATTTTACTTACAATTTAGGGTATTGCAAAAAATCCATTTTGAATCATCATGTTTTGAACACATGACATTGGCTCAGAGGAAAAGCAAAACAAATTTAGGAACTTGGATCTATAAGATGCATTATGAGCTTTCCTAAAATTTAACACAGAATGGAGTTTTATACTTAGGCTTTTTGTTTCTTCTTTGTAACTAAAGCAATATGTATGCAACTGGAAGAAAGGGACCAAAATGGTAAGGGGCTGAGATGTGGCTTTGCAGGCTGTAAAAAAAAGCTTCCTTGTCAGTGTTACTACATGACTGCGATCAATAACTGCAGTAGCAACAACAGCACACCCAGTAAATGATCTGAATTAAGACCAATCACACTATGTCTGAGTCCTTTAAATGTTGAGATAATTCTCACTATTTTAATCAGAAGTAAATGTAAAAGCTATGCTAGAATTTTGGAAGAAAAGGTTTAGTCTGGCTAACTTGGGAATCTTCCAAACGCAAAAACTGTTGAGCTTTCAGCTGGACTGCTTAAGAATGTACAGACAAATCAATAGATTTGCTGTGCTGTACCTTTCTCAGGAATAATGAGACCAGGAGTTTGCAGAACACCATGGTTTCTTTTTCGTGCCTGCGTTCTGAATATAATTCTACCAAAGTAGTTATTAAAGCTTTTCAGAATTCCTAACAAGAAATCAGAGAATAGTTAGGGTTGGAAAGGACCTTAAGATCATCCAGTTCCAACTCCCCTGCCATGGGCAGGGACACCTCACACCTGTAGCCCAAGGCTCTGTCCAACCTGGCCTTGAACACTACCAGGGATGGAGCATTTACCACTTCTCTGGGCAATCTGTTCCAGGGCCTCACCATCCTCACAGTAAAGAGCCTCTTCTGTAGAGCTATCCTGAACTTCCCCTGTTTAAGTTTAAACCCATTACCCCTTGTCCTATCATCCAGCCCCTGATGAAGTGCCCCTCTCTGGCATCCTTGTGTCTTTTAGGGTAGGATGGGAAAAACGAGCAAGAACTCCCAAGTGGCTCTGATGCCCAGGGAAACATGAAATGCATATGGAAACCTGAAGTTGTTTTAAAGGTCCTAAACTGTATTTACATTTACGAAACGTACACATGCATTTGTAGAGTTACCAGTTTTTTTTTCTGCTGGAAGCTCATGTGTGCTTTCCCCTCATCACCTTTATAGAGTTCACAAAGCACATATTCTGTTATCCTGTGCTGGCCAATTCCTGTAGTAAAGTGGGCACCAGTTTTAGGTACCACCTAAAGTAGAGCACCCAGCTCATGAGGCCGCTAACTAGCTAACAAGCTGTGCTATTTCTTGATCTAGTTACGTTCGGATGTCGCCACATTGACTTGGAAGAGATGTAGAATCCATTTGGGTGTAATCTCGCTTGCACCAAAGCTAATATCACCACTGCTCCTCATTTACATACTACCAGCTTTATTTTAATGGCGAAAAACAGAAACCTAATGCTTGAAGCGTCATCTGCAAAACATCTGCTAGCAATAGAGGGGAGGAGGTCTGTCATATCATTCCAGTTCTTTTTTACTACTTCCCAGTATGTTTACTTTCCTACCATACAAAAGGTTTCCATTACTGATCCTGGGATATTCTGTAGTCAAAAACTGGATGGGAATTGTCTGAGAGAGTTGTCAATAAGATAGAGTACTTGTTTTAAATATAAATAATGAGTGATGTAGTAAGAGGCTCTTAAGTAGGAATTACATTCTACGTATCTGTCAAGGCCAATCTCTGCTAGCAGCGCAAATGAGTAGAGTAGACAGCTGAGGGAGGAAAAAGCAAATCACAGTTACAATAACCCAACGTGTAATTTGTTAAGTAGAAACTGTTGTTAGTTTTAGTTACATCAGTTCCCTCAAACATGTCCACACACTGCAACTTCCACAAGCAACTATAAAGAGATGAGAACAATCCTTAAATAATCACAGTTTTTGTGTTCAAGTGTGCCTTGTTGGTTTAGCTTCTGCTGAATGAGTACAGCCAGCTCCAAGAGAGAGACACCTAATACTCCCCAGGCTCTTGGTGTGCTATGGTGGATCAGTCAATTAGACGCGCCTTGTTATGGAGCAAGACAGCTTGATTCAACCACCACGACACTGTTCCTACTGTCTTAGAGTAAATCTGTTGGTCTCTGTGGAAGCAAACCGATTGTTTGCACTTATTTTGTATTCTGGTTTGCCTTATCAAGAAGTTCGTGGTATTCCACATTACAGACTAGGAGAAATAATCTGCTTAGTAAGCTGGAAAGAAAAACCACATTCCTGCATGGGTAATGTGAGGAATTCCTATGTAATGAAAAATAGATGTGTTTCTTACAAATTCAATAAGAAAGGTAAGCAACTGAGTAGGCCATTTTGTGGCAGAAGAAAGGGAAGGAGAACACAGAAGGAAGAGATGCTGGTCAGAGAGCCAAGACTAAATAAAGTGAGTGAATTAGGAAGAGCTATTAATATGTGAATGGAGTTATCTAGGGAAGACAGTTACCAGGCATTAACTTTCAGCTATTGCCAGCCAGCAGAGGGAATTCACATGAATTCACTGATTCAACTTGCAAAAAAGAACTGGTATGTCAGAACATCCAGTTAAATACTTGCCCTTCCAGCACAGTGAAAGAAATGAAATCCAGGACAGTGTCTGGGAGAGGACAACATTGCCAGTACATGTATGCATTTCAGTTTCCCATTCCACAAGAACACTAAAAAAACCTACATTGTAGACAGATGACATGGGTTGATTAATGTGCTGAGATGGGTAAATCCCTGATCAAAACTCAGATTCTTCCTGGGTTGCTGTAAGAGCCAGGAGGGGAAGCAACTGTTAAAGACAAGAACTTAAGAGTGGTGCAGCCCCAAGTTCTCTTGGAAGAAACTATGTGGGCACAGGTCCCAGGTCCCACAGTGTGTACCATTTACTGTGTTGTACACACAGAGAGGTAGAGTTGACACATTTATCCCTTCCTGCTGTAATGAGGCAGTGAGGAAGTCGGTGCTGTTCTAGATACTCTCTCTCTATTCTTTGGGTTACAGAAGCCTGGAACTCCAGCTGTGCACAGAGGGTGAAAGAAAAAGGAAAACAAAATAAAATCATTGTTAAGGTATCCAGTTACTTTACACGTTTAGGATGCAGACAGTCCATGATAGGAAAAAAAAAAGGGAAATGCATCAACCTGTGAAGGAAAAACAAATAGTGAAAAAAGTAAAACTTGCATTGTATACCTTAATGTGTCTTCATAGTTATGTTAGAAGAAAGTTAACTTCTATCTAATTAGAAGTTAACACAGCAATAACTTTGTAAGGCAAGCATGTGCAGGCAATGAGCTGATGTCGCAGGAAGGAAAACGACAAGTGCAGAAGAGCATAAATCAACCTCTAGCTGAAATCTTTTGTTTTTCAAGAGTGCATGAAGGCTCTATAAAAATTTTATACCCTGAAGTAGTTAGTTCTTAGTTTTCAGATTTGCTAAGAGAATGTTTGTAGCTTTCCAAGTCATGAATTCCAAGTATCTGAAGGGGAGCTATAGGGATGCTGGGGATGGACTTTTCATTAGGGACTGTAGTGATAGGACAAGGAGTAACAGGTTCAAACTGAAACAGGGGAAGTTTAGATTGGATATAAGGAAGAAGTTCTTTACCGTAAGGGTGGTGAGGCACTGGAATGGGTTGCCCAGGGAAGCTGTGAATGCTCCATCCCTGGCAGTGTTCAAGGCCAGCCTGGACAGAGCCTTGGGTGACATGGTTAAGCATGAAGTGTCTCTGCCCATAGCAGGGGGGTTGGAACTGGATGATCTTAAGGTCCTTTCCAACCCAAACTATTCTATGATTCCATAATTCTATGATTCTATATGTAGTTGGTGTACTTAAAGTAGAGGATCTGTACTTGACTGAAGTGAGCAACACCTCTGCACTGAATTCAGCAAAGCTTTGAATAAAACATTTAAGTCCAGCTGATTTCCCACAGGAAACAACAGGCACCATTTGGCACAGTCCCAGTGCAAGTCCAGCTTTGCACACATTGCCATGGGTCACACCAAGGCACACACAGGAACAGACCTTCTGCACAGGACTCTAATGGGGGTATGATACACACTCCCCAAGCTCTCATGGAGCACTTTGCTTCCTTAAACAGGTTGGGGTGAGAAGCTGGAAAGTAGCCATGATGCTACAGTAGGAACAATGCTGAAGGGCAAGGAAAAGGGAAGCAGGGACTAATTTGGAAGGTTTATGTTCCTTTAGCTCCCCTGTAATTCCAAAGCTGGTCTTAAGTACAAATTTAAATAATACCATGAACTGGGCAATAGTCCTTCCGAGTCTATAAAAATCCCCAAACGTCCTATGAACAGTCACATTCCTGTTCCATTTCTGGATTTCACCATTCAATTTGCCATTCCTAAACGGTAATCACAGATTATCTAGTTATAAAAGTATCTTCACTGCAGGCTATTTGCATACAGAAGGAAACTTCAGCTACAGAATCCTGATACCTCTCTATCTATGCTACCTGTAATAACTCTGCTTGACTTGGGTCACCACAATTTAGCAAATGGATACCACCATGAAGCTCATCTCTGAGATGCTGTTTGCAAATGTAATAACCAAATACTACAAATGAAAATCCTGCTATAGTTAGTACTCTAAACATGCTTTTCTAAAATAAACACTTTCTAGACCGTGCATTGCTGATAGATGCTCTTAGTCTCCTCAGGGCATTTGAGGGGGAAAGCAAGCACATTACTCTTTAGAGTACACCTGATAAGAAGAAAATTAGGATTCCAAGGTATCAGTCAAATGTATTTCACATTTCTTCGAATGCCTGGTATAATCCGCTCAACAGGCTGTTGTAGATCTAAGTTTTGAACCTTCTAATTTCTGTGTTTAAAAAACAGACCACAGGCGAAAGAAACGGATTATTTTTATTCTTAAGCCATTTGATTCCTTTAGAAATCAAAATTGTCATCATGAACTCCCCATATTAAAAATAATGCTTCAAACTACTCTGCCTTCACATGGCATATTCCAATTTTACTTGAAGAAATATAATCTTATTTTTATGTATGACTTTTACAGTCTTTTTCTCACAGCTCAATAAAAACTTCCTGGCCATTTCTTTCCACACAATGTTCAACTTTACTTCAGGAAAACAATAATAGAAAACTTAAAAAAAGGATAATTACTAATTCTACCAAATGCTTAAGTTTGGCTTTTCCACCTCTCAAATTCATGTTAGATTTGACTTTCAGGCAGTTGAACATACAGAAAGCATAAGCAGACTGAAGGACTGAAAACACTCTGATTTTAAGGGCATTAACAACACAGCCATTGTGGTATGTCAAACATCATTCATTAACTTACAGGTAACCGATACTTCCTTGCTACAGAAGATTCTGTTCTTGTGTATATTAGCTGATTGGCGACTGATAGCTCTAAAGGCTTTTACAATGTTCATATCTTTTTAAATGAAAAGTAAATCTGTAATTCTCCATAAAAACCAAGAGGAAAACCTAGTTTAGGCTATCCTAAGTTTTTTAATTGCTGCTGTAACCAAAAAACTGCACTTTCTTTTTTGATAAACCCTGCCCTACACTTACAGTTTCCACGTTTGACCAGAATTACAGTGTCAAAAAGCCATTGTTATTCACTGACAATTCCTTTTCTACATAATACCTTCCGCAGTCTTCTGAATTAGCTCGGAGAACATGTAACTACTGAAAGAACCTGTGGCATTTAAAATAAGGTTCCACATCCCTTTTCCTCAGTAGCAGTGCTGATTTAAGGGTTTTCCATTCCTCTTACTCTACTACTCATCCTTTGTCCCCATTCTGCCCTTCACTTGTACTACACAACTCTGTATGGCTGCGTTTTGAATGTGACTGGGGAACTAATCCAGGTTGGGAAAGAGGAAAAAAAAGAAAGGGATAAATGAGGGAATGATTAAATCAAATCAGCTTCCTGATTCAGTGCAGAGTGTACTCCCAGAAATAGCTATAGGAGCACATCAAAAGGGAGAAGGTGAGTTAGGATAGGCATAAGCAGAATGGAGAGTAACATCATAAGCAAATGTTACTGCTGAATCCAAGTTATGGTAAAATTACTGATGAAAAAACTGACAAACATTCCAGAAATTCTACACTTCAAACTTCCAGTATTTAAACTTTGTTTTGTTTTTTTTTTTTCATTTTTCCAGGATTATTCATTCCAAAAAACCCAAACAATAATTTTGCCAATTATTTTTCTAATAATGAAAACAATACATTCTCATCCCTCTTGAGCAAAATATTGTTATTTGTGCATCGTGTGAACAAACAAAGGGGTACCAGAAGGGAACATTAAAGAATCTAATCTTTTAATATTTATGTCTTATTCTTCCCAAAGCCATAAAGAGCTTAAGACCGCTTCCCACCCCTCTCAAATTAAAACCATACAGAATAGATTACAAGGTATGGAAAGCATTCACCAGGTTTCTGTCCTTGACCAAAATCATTGTCAGCACACTGCTGTTTAGCCCTTTTACTTTCTCAAGTGGACTGACATTTTCAGTGAATGCCATTATTTAAGTAATAAAAAATAATTACAGACTATGATTAGAATTTGCTATGAAAGCAGGAACATGAAACATAATCTTTTAATATATCAGCCAAACCTGTGCCAAACTCTGCAAAGGTATTCACGTATTTCATCACTGTTTTAAATGTATATTTCTTTGCAGTAATTATAAAAACCTTGCACAGCTCTAACTGTAATTACCCAGTCTTTAAAAACAACATACTTATCATAGAATCATAGAATAGTTAGGGTTGGAAAGGACCCCAAGATCATCTACTTCCGACCCCCCTGCCGTGAGCGGGGACACCTCCCACTAAACCATGCCACCCAAAACTTGATATAACAATATTTGATATAACACGCATAAACAAATGTTCATAACAAAAGTTATAACAACACAGAACACCCTGTTCTTCACCCTTGGAATCTGGAAAACATAACATTGCCAACACTGCTGTAATACACACCATACCAAATATTTAAGCTATGGTTGATTAGGTCTGTTAAAAATTAACACTAACAGAAGTGAGCTTCACAGAAGAGCAATAAATCAGGGGTCGCTGCAGAAATATAAGAAACAAGCCATAAAACCAGGAACTGTTTCAGTATGTTTTTCCCCAGACCTGACTTCAGTGTTGATGCAGTATGTGCTCACCCATCTGTCTCATGAAGGCTCAGACCCAACATTAATAGCAATCAAATTGCTGGTTCATACTTAATACAATTATATTGTCTTCAAAACAGAAGTTTTCCATAACTCATAGTAATATTTCACCTCGATTAACAATTTAAGATGTAAAGCATGTGGGCCACACACTTGGATTACAAAGCACAGCTGCCTCAATTACGCTACACAGAGTCTTCCAGACAGAAAGACGCAGGCATCCACTGCATAAAATTCAAGCAATAGCTTTAAAGCTTCCTAGAAATTCACTTGCTGGGTATGCACGGCTCAAATACACACAAAAGTCCAGAAAACAGCTTTTGAAACTACTAGACTTTCTACATAGCAAACACTGAAGTTGCAAGAAACATCCAGTGGTGTCCAAAACTAAATTTAGCTTTTCCAATGGGCACAGTTAATGTGTCTGGGGCTGCCTAGAACGCAGCAGCCCAGCTCTGACTACCAAGCAGTAGCTGTGTCCAGAAATACTGGGCAAATGCAAGAGAGCAGAGCATTATATTTACACCAGCAAGACTCCTACCCTCTGCAGTTAATATAGTAAATTAAACTTGCGCTTACTTGTCAAGCTGTTTTCTGAGAATTAGTACCTCTCTAGAGCTGAATTAGGTTCCTTCAAGGCTCTGGAGGAGCCAGCATGTCTAAACAAGGGTAAAGGAACCCAGAGCATTCATCTAAATTTAATATATCTATGAATATATAATTTAGTACAACATATAGTAAAACTGAAGAACTAAATCTTGTAGTTAACGTTGTTTCCAAAAAGAATTTAGAAGCTGCATATATAATTATGTGAAGATGACATCTGGTTCTGTAGCAGAAGATAGTAATTTGAGGGAAATCAATGAGATTACACTGAAAAATTGGAAATAGCCATAAGACTAAGCGTAAATTTATGTGCTGTCCTCCCCATTAGTTTCTATTAATTAATTAATTATTAATTAATATAAACATTTATTTTTTTTAAATTTATTTATGCATACAGCAACTTCCCAGCAAAATTCTGCCTTTGGGAACTATTAAAATTGCAGCTACATTTCCATATGAAATTTGCTTTTGTATAAAGAGCATTACACAGAAGATGTAATGGGGCTCCCTGGTGCAAGTGATGGGTGTTAGATCTACAACCACACAGTTTTAACAACACACTAAATGTAGCTCTAATAACAGACAGAGATCAACTTACATAAAACTCAACCACTTCATATTTTTAAGGGTACCTCTGCAAACAAATACTCAAACATTTAAATCACACTTTTAGAAAGCCAGTCTTAAAGCACAATATCTTATGGTGTGGCTGCTTGTTTTCATAAGTAATGTGGCCCAAACAGGATTAGGCAATAAGCACACAGGAAGATAAGAGCATGACTGTGGAATACATAACAATACTATGTTAGTTTTAATCTAGTTAACAAAGAAGCACAATCAGTGGCAACATGGTGGCACAGGCTACTTGGATTCCATTAAATGCCTTGAAGAAATTACTTGAATAAGAGGATCTACAGAGATTCTCTTTGGAAAATTAAACGGCTTCCATGTTAGAAGTAGAATGGTCTAGAAACAGGAAACAGAAGAATTACATTTTCTGGAAAAGTATGTATCAAATCAATACACTTGCTACTGTGTGGTAGAAAATGTGACTGCAGAAAAGTTTTGCCCAGGTTGACTGCCCTTTGAGTCAGGGCCCTTCACCGCTGCTCCCTTCCTACTCCATCACTTGAGCACCAGGCTTGCTGCTATACAGAAAGAATTAAAGCCACAACAGTTGCTTCCAGTTCAGCTTCTTTGGTTAGGAACAATGCTAACTACTTGCTCAAACAGCCCCTTCTCTTGACCATTTCCCTTCCTCTTGCTCCCTTAGGATTACCCCAGAGGCCCTGCCAGTACTATACAGTAGCATTGCTGTAGTGCCTAATTCCTTGAAATAGTAGAGACAATAGAAATTTAAATCTGAATTGTCAGAAGAATTATAAAATTAAACTAGAAGTTAATTTCACAGAACAAACATTGCCTGAAGCGATCTCTGACGTAACATGCAAATTGGGGAAAAATGCTCATTAAAACATTGGCAAGATTTTTCCAAGCATCAGAAACAACCGTGACATCTTCTAGAACATTCTGCAATTGAACTATTGAAACACAGGCGAGCAGTAGTCCTGTCAAGAGCTGCATGTAAAAGGAAGCAAAATTCCCTAGTTAAAAACTGTAAAGTAGTTGGTTGCGCCAGCACTTAATACAGAAACACAGAGTTACAGAATGGTTTGAGTCGGAAGGGACCTTAAAGCTCACTCAGTTCCAATCCCCTGCCACAGGCAGGTACATCTTCCACTAGATCCAAGCCCCGTCCAACTAGGCCTTGAACATTGCTAGGGATCGGGCAGCCACAGCTTCTCCGCGCACCCTGTGCCAGTGTCTCACCACCCTCACAGGGAAGAATTTCTACATAGAATCATAGAATGCAATCAGCTACTTCTGTTTTCACATATCCATGCAGCCCAGGTGGCCAGAGTTATTCAGCACAGCAAATGATCAGTGAATGATGCCACTGTCAGTAAGTATTAAACAGCCTAAAAACACCACCTTAACTTTTCAGGCATCCAGACTGATGCAGACATTTGTCCAAAACACAAGGAGTTATTTATACAACGTGAATTAACTGCTAACAGCTGAAAACTGATCATTTCACACACTGGAGGTCAGAAACATTGTGTAAATGTTTTCAATCAGCTGAAGGGCAACAGGAGGGCAAACACATCACCTTCCTACTTGACTCAAAAAGCATCACAGCACAGGCTCAATATTACTATAAGTGGTAGGGGGTTGGGAGGCTTTCCTGGTTGGTTTGCTGATACTGTAACACTGGAAAAAAAAACCAAAAACCTACAAGAAAAGAAACCAACCAGGATGCTGCCTTTCCATATTTAATGCGCCAGTTCTTCAAGATTCTCTACAAAACTGAAATTGTCTGGGGAGAGAAACAAGCATTGATTACTAGAAAGTATTTCAAGAAAGAACAGTTTGGTCGGTTGGGTTTTGTTATAACAAAACAGAAAATTATAGATTGTAACAGCTTTTCTTTTTTTCCCTATACAGGAATAAGAAAAGGATCAGAATTCTACTAAAATAACAGAAATAAAAACAAATATTTAAGTGTTACTATAATTGAAATTGAAGCATCAACTATACAGACAATTGCCTGAGAAAATGAGAGGGCAATGATTTACTATCTACAGTCTATTCAATGGAATATAAAACTATAATTTGAAGTAATATTTAATAATTAAAAGGACTAAATTGCTTTTTACAGCTTTCTGGCTGTCAGGTTTTAGTTGATCAGACAAAACAGTGTAATAGGGTTCATTTTCATGCAGTTGTATGCTGATTTTGAAGCCCCAAAATAAAACAGAAAGGTCAAAGATCATCATCTTACATTTTGTTGGTTATGTTGGTGATTTAAAGGTTAAGCTCGAAACATGACAGGTATATTGGCCTCTGGTTTTCTCAAAAATACATACTCCTTCCACAGTTTTTAGGTAACTAAAACCAACCCTGTATTCTGACATTCTAAGGATCATTCCTTAAGCAGGTAAAGCAAACTGATGGACTGCATAGAGAATCACTTCACAAGTCTGGAGTACAGATTAGCATGATACAGTTAATATTACCTTTATTATATTTCAAGTTGAACAATGACAAATTTCTTTGAGTAAATTCTCTATGCAATGTTTTGCTGAAAGGCAATATATCCTGAACTTAAGTTTGTCCCGTGACCTTTTATAGTTTGCCTACATCTGCTCATTTCATTACCTCCATCTTCTTCGTGCTACAAACACAACCACATCTGATCCTCACCATGCCTTCTGCCTTTTGCCCTTGTCTGCTTAACAATGAAATGCATATTCATGTACTACTGACATTTACAATACCATGATTTTTATTTGTGTTTTCAGCATGCTATCTGGTAGAACACTAGCTAAGCAGCAATGACTCTGCACAAGAGTCAAAAATCATTTTATTCTCTGTCAAGATTGAAAAAGATTTTAAAATATGCAAAATATTTAATTCAAACTATATGAAACAGGAATTTCTTCTAAAGTAGCACTGGAGTCTTCCTTTGAAGACTGACAGATTGTGTTTTGAGCGTCACTAAATCATAAGCAGCAATAATTCAATGATACAACATTTGTTTTATCGCATTATGATCGAGTTAGGAGTGTGAGAGGACAAATCATAGAATCCCAGACTGGTATGGGTTAAAGGGACCTTAAAGCTCATCCAGTTCCAGTCCTCCTCCCATGGGCAGAGACACCTTCCACTAGAACAGGTTGCTCCAAGACTCATACCAACCTGGCCTTGAACACTGTGAGGGATGGAACAACCACAGCTTCTCTGGGCAACCTGTGCCAGTGCCTCACCACCCCCATAACGAAGAATTTCTTCCTAATGTCTAATCTAAATCTCCACTTTTTCAGTTTAAAACCGCTCCCCCTTGTCCAATCACACAACATGCCCTTTTAGAATGAATGCTAAGCTCAGAAAAAACACTCACTGTTTATATTAAAGTAAGCTCTTACAGCTTTGAAACACAATTCACACATGCACGCACACAGATGACTCCAGCTTCAAGATCCATTTTTTAATCACATATTGCTAGCTAATGTTTATGCAAGCCTCTGAGGTTCCTGGATCAGTGCTATCATAGCCTCTTCACTGTCCTTGTAGAAGTTGATAAAATGTATTCATTTATATATATTCATAAATGTAAAGAATGCTAAGGCAGAAAGCTTATTTCATTATTATCATTGAATACAAAGTACAGTGCCAGCAGGTAGTAATCAGCAACCTCATACTCCTGTGAATCCTTAACTACTTCACTCTAGAACAAACACTTTTAACAATTTGTTTGCTGCAACTGCACTGAACTCAAATATAAATCATCCTTCCTGAAATTTAAACAATTTCAGGACATATATTTTCATTTAGCTTACACGGACATAAAACTGGATGACTTCTATGTCTAAAGAGGTTTATAATTTATTTGGTATCGCCTTGAAAGAGTTAAAGATTCACACAACAGATCAGAGGGCTTCAATCAAGTATTGCAGTCCCTGCCAGCCCTAAGACACCTTCGTAACACTATTCCTCCTGGCTACACAGATGTATGCAACTTTGTTTTGGGGTGAGCAGAATTCACAACTTCTAAATCAAGTGAGGTATCTCATTTATAAAGTCAGAATATTCTGTTACCTCTATGATTCCTCCCTGACCGATGATGTTTTCAGATGTTCTACTGAGCTTCTGACCTTCCACTTGGCAGAAAGAAGTTTAATGAGATTCCACAACTGAGAAGTTATACCTGCCTTCTATTACACTAATAAAAGGGAATGGAAAATGGGAGACACAGGTACAGACTCTTCAGACAGCCTTCCTGTGTTTCTATTGATCCAAAAATCTGTCTTGAACGGTTCTCTCCCTGATTGCACACTCAAACACTTCAGAAAGGAAAACGACTTTGCCTGGCAAGATTGCACCATACTGGGCAAGTTTCTGCTTTCTACTTCACTTCTAAGGATTGCTCTGATTGCAAGAACAAATCACTCAGAGTAGGTGAATAGATTCACTGCCTGCAAATGAAGAATCTTCAGGATCTCATTTTTTAAGACCCTTTGCTACCAAAGTCTCATGATTCATGAAGATAGGCTGAGAAAGTTGGGGCTGTTCAGCCTGGAGAAGAGAAGGCTGCGCGGAGACCTCAGAGCAGCCTTCCAGTATCTGAAGGGGGCCTATAGGGATGCTGGAGAGGGACCCTTCATTAGGGACTGTAGTGACAGGACAAGGGGTAACAGGTTCAAACTTAAACAGGGGAAGTTTAGATTGGATATAAGGAGGAAGTTCTTTCTGTTAGGGTGGTGAGGCACTGGAATAGGTTGCCCAGGGAGGTTGTGAATGCTCCATCCCTGGTGGTGTTCAAGACCAGGTTGGATGAGGCCTTGGGGGATATGGTTTAGTGTGAAGTGTCCCTGCCCATGGCAGGGGGGCTGGAACTAGATGATCTTAAGGTCCTTTCCAACCCTAACTATTCTATGACTCTATGATTCCTTCTCAAGGATTTTTTTTGTCAGAGGAAATCATTCTCTGAAGATACCATTGTATCTTTTGCCAAGATTTAACAGTTTCATCTAATTTTGTAACTTGAATAAAACAAGTGTTGTCATTTTGAAACCTGTGAGATTTTAAATATTAACTAGTAAAAACCATCTTTTTACCACAAACCATTCATTCAAAACTCAATTTTGCACCAAATGCAAGCCTTTGCAAAGAAAGAGGGAGGAAGCTCTCTGTAATTCTGTATTTTGAAGCTTGCCTAGTCTCCTGATTTGCCTTATCTCATTTTGTTGGGTTTTTCCTAGACTGCTTGCACACTTGGTAGCAATCTTTATTTAACAGGAATCAGCCCAAGAAGGGCAACGCAACATGCAGTATTCAGAGTCATTGTTTAGGGACAAATCAAAATGCTGCATAGATAGTAGACAAGTCTCAGTACTCAAAGGAGACTCCCACAAGCCATCCACCCAAGGAACATGCACTTCCTCATCCCGGGCCTCCAGCATACAACCTCAGAAGGAAGTACATGGACCTAGAGCCAGTGGAACCAAAGCGCTGTTACAAGTGACATTTTCACTACTTCACTGGTATTTTCCGATATATCTGGCTTCTCCACAAGATGTTTTCACTGTTTTTTTTCCCAAGCAGCTGTATTTTGAAGAGGTCAAGTGTTGCTCAGAAACAGCCTTGCTCTTACCATTAACATTTCAGAAGACAAGCAGAAATAGGTAAGTTTTCTCCCCAAAAGCATATCTTTCTGTGTAATGTCAGAACTCCAGAAATGTAGCACAAGATGACATTTGCATGTAGTAGGAAGGTTTACCTCACTTACCAAAGTGAAACCTCATTAATTGGGAAACTATACAGATTTCTGTACTTTCTTATCCCTCACTGAAAATTAAGGGAGGATGAAAAAAAAAAAAAAACCAACCACCAAGCCAACCTGCAGACAAAAATCATGCCTATGGCAAAAGTGAAGAAGTCAACATTGCCAAGTAACAAAACTCCCGATGTCTGAAATTCTTCAAGAGGCAGGTTTTAGATCACAACTTTGGTCTACCTGCTGCTTAACATACATGGTGTTTAACTTTGTGCATCCTCTTGAAAGCAATCAAAGCTGGCCAACTTGATAATCTACATGTTGTAGATTAGCAGCCATGAATTCAGGAACATCAAATGAAAGCAAGAATATTTCTTGATATGTAGTTGAGTCTTTAGGTGACACTATTCTTTCCAAGACCCCTATTTTTATATGTACTCAATGAAGACCACCCTCAGACAAGAACTCTCCTTTCCCTTGCTTAAGGGATTGCTATTTTGTGGTGTATTGTTACTTCTCAGTTCCATTTCTTTGATGATGAAAATTGAACTTCCTTTACATTTATTGAGACTTGGTCTATTTACAACAAAAAAGTTAGTTCAGCATCTCTAGAAGCTCCAAGAGTCCTCAACAAAGTAGTACAAAAAAGGAGACATAATATTAAATTACAGAAATAAAAGAAAAATGTCTATTTGACAACCTGTTTACAGAAAAACAAAAGTACTGGACAAACCTTTCATTAGTGCTTTGACAGTTACAGAATTAGTTAAAAGACATCACACTGGCTTGGTTGAAGGTCAAACCTTCTGCCTGGAGGGTACGGGTCAGTCTCCTAACTGACTTCCCAGTACAGTCAAGTTAAACTACATTTTCTCTCATTCAGAAGTATTATAAACGCTTTTTTAAGTGACAAATTCTATATTGTGTTCAGATGTGAAAAAATACATTTAAATTCTATTTCCAACACAATCAACCATCCATTGCTGCCACAATACTTGACTTCTTGAAAAACATAAGACACTCACATGTATCAAAACAATCTGATCTGAAATTTTAACAAATATCCTATAGATTATTTTTAACTAACGGTCTGAAAGAAGAAGCATTCACATTTCTAACTGGTCAATTAATTGCATTTGGAATGGCATCAAAATGAAGTAACTAGATTGGATATAAGGAGGAAATTCTTTCCTGTTAGGGTGGTGAGGCACTGGAATGGGTTGCCCGGGGAGGCTGTAAATGCTTCATCCCTGGTGGTGCTCAAGATCAGGTTGGACAAGGCCTTGGGGTATATGGTTTAGTGTGAGGTGTCCCTGCCCATGGCAGGGGGGTTGGAACTGGATGACCTTAAGGTCCTTTCCAACCCTAACTATTCTATGATGCTAACTCAAGAACAGCATCCTATTTCATTGGATTAAGTAAAGGGTAAGCCCTAAGAATAGGGTCTCAGAAACTGAAGCAACAGGTCTCTACTGAGAAGTTACGCAACCAGACACAGCCATTTAACATCAAGGAATGATCTTTCCCAATGCTGAAACAAATGTATGACTCTCCTTCTTCCTGATCTTCACAAAAACCAACCCACCCCACCACAGAAAATCAAACAGAAAAACTCAGGGCCAAGTTCCTCATTTTCTTTTAAGAACATACATGTGTTTGTTCTTAATATTTAATAAAAGAAATCAAAACTGAGAGACTGTAGCAGTCACACTGCAAAATAAGGCAAAACCATGGCTTGTAGGAGAGAACACTTGAAAACAACTGAAAGTCTAAAGAGTGAAGAATCTACAAAAATAATCTAGAAGGAAGGTGCTTGACTTTCTTTGAAATATAAAATATTTAGTAATTGCTAAAGGTGCCAAAATTATTCTTCCAGCTACAGAAAGCTATGCCAATGCAGATTTCAATACACTGCTTTGCCTTAACTTATTTCACTATAAAATTGGCCTAAATTCTACTCCAGCAGCAATGAAATGCTTCCCATATTTGCAGCACTGAAGCACAAAAACCACAGTGTAAGTCTCCAATGAGAAAGCACACATAAATTAAGAATACAACCTGCTGTCATTCGATCTTTTTATTTCACTATAGACCAAGGCCAGTAGAGAAAAGCTCAAGTGTAAGCAAGCTGACACAATTTGATCTTAAAAAGGCCCTCTCACAGACAACAGGCCTACTTGATATAAAGAGGAAAATGGATTGAAAATAAGATAGGAATAGAGAAGGTTGGCTCCTGGTTACCACCACCATGAGTTAAATCCAGTTCAGGGTCTGCTGTCATAACATGCTGACAAGCAGTTTGCAGAAATCATTTCTGCAATGAGAAAATGTGTGGATAGGCCAAAAATAACACCAAGTTGGCTGTTTAAATAAGTAAATAAATTGATAAAAACAGTCAAGCGGGAAGGTCCAAAATAAGAAAAGCTTCACTGACTGTTGAGATTTAAAACTCTGAGGCTCTCGGAAAATAAATAACATTCCACGATTTTTGGTATTACCCAAAATTCTATTTTATTCATACTTAAAAGTTACTGCAGTATTTTGAATGGAGTAATGCGGAGCTGTTCCCATACACAGAAGAAAGAATATAATAATATCTAAAACGCAAATATTTTGACTTGAAATATTTGCTACAGAACAAATCTATTTGTGTTTACAATGGGTCTTATATTAAACATTATGGAAGGTGTAAATGCAGAGATGAAATGTGAGCAGGTTCCAAGTGAACACAAGCCTCAGGAGTCTGTGCTCGTCCAGTTCCTTCAGAAATCAGGGGTTTGAACTATCCAAGATCTGGTGGCTGCCCAGTCCCAGGGCTGCATACAACACCTGATGCACCTGGGACATTTGAACCACCCAAAAAGCTACAAGACATACTCTGCTGTAAAGCCAAGAGGTGGAATAAAGCAAGAACTGCATAAGAGCTTTCACAATATGGAATGGTTTTAACAGTTCAATAATTTGATAGAATTCACATTCTACCCCTGCCATCTTCAATTAATGCCACATTATAAGTCACATGCAGTTCATTCTTAGATTGTACTATTTACACTATATATAGCCTGCTAGTGAGGCTAGCAGAATCCAGGAACATAAACCAGCACACTGAAAGTACAGAAAACGCAAATGAAACATTGAACCTGGGTATACTGGTTAGAATGACATTTAAACTAACAGACATAATACTAAAACTGGAAAATTTCTTTCTCTATTCTATACGGTTCATATTTCCTGTAAATAAGCCTTTAATAACTAGATTTTTTAATTTGTCCTTCAAGAAAACTTTACTGCATACATACAGAATGTATTTTAAGCTTGCACCCAAATCATTATTTAATTAGACAACAAACCCTCCTCCCTCATACTAACAGTAAATAACATTTCTGTAAGGTTATTTTGCAATGTTTCCACACTGTGTTAATTTTCTTTAGCATTTCAAATTCAGCTTTTTACTGTGAAATACCCTTGAAGCACTAACTGCAGCTATTTTCTTATGCTTCACAAGAGCTACAGTTTTTCTCAGCTATGAGACTCAAAACTTTCGCCAAACTGACTTAAACAGCGTAAGTCAAAGATTTACACTTTCAACTAATTGAACACTGAAACCAAATAATGCATCAAATTTCTTCATCACCAGAATCTTTTGTTTTAGAGGTCCAAGGGTTAACTTTAGATTAGAAACATTTGAAAAGGTAAATAAATGAACAAAAGGGATGACATTTGAATACAAAAATAACTGACCCATCCGGCAAAGCCTGTCTTTCAAAGGTGTGACCTCTGAAGTTCTGTCTCACTGGGTATAAAAACAAATCCTAGTGTTTTCCAAGATGTTATTCATTGACAATGTAAATAGAAAGGTGATTAAAGAGACAAGATTAGCATCTGCATAGAGAAGAACCACAAGGAAGAAGTAAAGATACTACTTGAGATGCAGTAAGTTATAAGTACAAATACAGTCACATAAAACTCCATTATCACCGCAGAATTCATAAATATTCTGAAATATCCCACATAGCCACTCTCTGTTCTCATCATTGTTCCAGTTTTTAACTACTACTCTGTCCACACACCTCACCGACTTTCCCCCACAGAAATATATCTCGCAGCCCAGAAAGCAAACCGCATCCTGGGCTGCATCAAAAGGAGCGTGACCAGTAGGTCCAAGGAGGTGATCCTGCCCCTCTACTCTGCTCTCGTGAGACATCACTTGGAGCATTGTGTGCAGTTCTGGTGTCCTCAACATAAAAAGGACATGGAACTGTTGGAACAGTCCAGAGGAGGCCACGAGGATGATCAGGGACTGGAGCACCTCCCGTATGAAGACAGGCTGAGAAAGTTGAGGCTGTTCAGCCTGGAGAAGAGAAGGCTGCGTGGAGACCTCAGAGCAGCCTTCCAGTATCTGAAGGGGGCCTATAGGGATGCTGGAGAGGGACTCTTCATTAGGGACTGTAGTGATAGGACAAGGGGTAATGGGTTCAAACTTAAACAGGGGAAGTTTAGATTGGATATAAGGAGGAAGTTCTTTCCTGTTAGGGTGGTGAGGCACTGGAATGGGTTGCCCAGGGAAGTTGTGCATGCTCCATCCCTGGCAGTGTTCAAGGCCACACTGGACAGAGCCTTGGGTGCCATGGTTTAGTGTGAGGTGTCCCAGCCCGTGGCAGGGGGGTTGGAACTGGATGATTTTAAGGTCCTTTCCAACCCTAACTATTCTATGATTCTATGTAGGTGCTGTGGACATGTGGGAAAGTTAGAGACTACCTATCCTGCCAGAATAAGTAAGAAAATCCACTGGAACTTTGGTGGAGTAGGAATTTGAGCACAATTTTTCAAATTTAACTCAAAGAAATTATTCAGATTCTTCAGAGAATCTTCTAAGCTCTACCATTGCCAACATCTATTGAAAGGCAATAAACCCCAGTTTTCACCAAGCAGTTATGTGGCCAAACCTTCACTATGATACATAAGTGACAAGAACACATCCAGCTCTCTCAGTGTTTTGATCTTGAAGGTCTCTAACTAAATTTTAATTAAACCTGGTGTTTTAGGAGCATGGGGCTCCTATTCTAGGAAAAGGCTTTCTATATGCATTATAATTTTATAAGAGAAGTGTGAGAAATAGGGAAAAACATGACTGAATGCTTTTGAAGTTGTTTGTTAATATTGCTTTACCAATACTTACTAGTAAGTAAACTTTCTAGATCATCATTACCTAAATATGAATGCTTCAAACTTCACTCTAACCGCAAGATCCCCATTTCCAACAAGAGCCGAGATTACTTTTTTTACAAAGTCATGATTTATTGAATTTGCTTTTAAATATCCCACTCATTCTCCTTTCTCTAGCTGGCTGCTACTTCATCAATACACGATGTGATGGAAAAAAGAGGACTGGCTCTTCAGTAAGTAAAAAAAAAAAAAAAAATAGCTTTTTTTGAGATTCTCATTTATTTCTGCGGACAGAAGGAGTGGGAAATATCATATACAAAAAGCCACAATGAAAATTGACCTGATAATTTAGGAAACCATTGGCAACAAGAATCTGGAAGTATGTGCCGAAGTACCAAGGTTACTTTCCCAAAACAGAAATCAGATATTGGGATATCATACTGATATAGCTCCTTATGACAGCAGCCACAATTTTTGTTATTTTTCTTTTCAAGTCCCACCAAGTGCAAAGATCTAGAACCAGGGTGCTTGTTCCCCACTTGATCCTTGAGAATTTTACCTAGACATACGGGACACAACGGGGGAAAGTACCTGTAAAGGGCACCAAAATGTGCATTTATGAAACATCGCATTCATCCAGGAGTTATTCTCCTAAACAGTAAGGCAAATCTGGTTGTTCTTAAAGCGAATAATTTATGTAAAAGGACATTTTTCTTCACATAAGAGTGGGGAACTCAAACTCCATAGAACACTCAGTGTGCTGAGCTAGTTTGTTTCCAACCAAAACAAGTGCATGTTGTAAAGATGAGAACAAGTGTTGTCTTTTTAATTTTCAACTGCTGTATACACAACCCTGTTCTAAACAGCTCACCTTCCCATCAACCTCTGTCTGAATAATTTTCCTCTTTTATTCTGTTTCAGAGACAAACAATAACTGCTTATTCTGTCTGCAGTATCTCGGACTTCCTCTTTCTCAACAAGAAATTAAATTTCCCTTGTACACCCTGTTAGTCAAGGCTCTATTATCCAAAGAAAAGCCCACCTAGAAATCCAGATAAGAAAACCGCTTCCTTATTTTCAAAACCAAAAAAAGAACAATAACATCAATTTGAATGGGCACAGAATAATGCTCAAGATTTATTGTAAAGGTCAAATGCTTTCAAAGAATGGCAGTTTTGTTTTTAAATTATTACCTTACAAAGAAAAATAAATCCTGGCACCCAGAGGTCACTTCTGCAATTCTTGAAATTCTTTTTCCAAGATTGAGTTTTTCTTTCTATTGCCTAAAGTAGTTATTTTCAGACAACAGATTTCAAATTCTCAGTCTCAGTAAAGTACATAAAACAAGTTAATTCAAACATCAGAAAATACATCTTGTTATAGTCCATGCACAAATCAGTTCTACAGCAAGTTACTAACCACTTCTCTTAAATATATATTAGCATCTTGATGATGCTGAAATTGATATGCACTTGACCTGAGGCAAATTTGGGTTTTTTTTCATGCTTCATTATCTACACAGCCACATGTTAAAACACCAGCTCATCAACTGCATCGTATTTCTAAACACAGGTATTGTTTGAGAAGACAGTGTTTGAAACCTTACATTTAAAAACCTGATTTTTCCAGTAATTAGATCAAAACTGCTATTTTGCTTTTCAAACGGACAGTTGGGGGAGTGGAGGAGGAAGACTGACAGAGATTTCTCTATCCCTTAGGGGTTAACATTTGTATAGCTGTCTCTCTTTGTTGGCACAACCCAATTTGAAAAGAAAGGACCATCTGCCCAGCTGTCTGGAATCCAGCCCTGTCTGGTAATTCCCATGTCGAAAAATAAACATTTCACAAACCCATGCACTAAAGAAACTGATTCGCTTATCTTACAGCTAAAAACAAGGCTATCAAGCAACACCTTTGAAGCCATATAGAACACTGAAGTTTTCATTTTGACTTGAAGCTCTGACGTTTTTCTTCACTTTTCTGTCCCATAGTATTTTTTAAGAGTGGCAAGTTTTGCAGTTTGACTCATGAAATCAAACAATTACATTAAAAAGACTCAAATTAATACAGCTGTTCCAGTTTGCTTGATTACTACCAGCACTACTATGACTACTCCCGAGGAAGAAGAGATACAAGTACGATATTTTAATAACTATTCTGGTGTGTACTAATTAATTCAATACAAAGCATATAAAGTGGCAGTAATAACATGTTATGGAGTGATTATCAGAAACTCTATTCTGGTGTAAATAACTTAAAACAATTGGTGGCATTAGGATCTCTCCAAACATTGCAATTACTGTTCAGACCAATTAAACAGAGGGATGCTCTCTAAATTACATACATATTCCTACACATCTTTAAAGAAATGGCTCTATTTTTATTAGGTTTTAATACTTCAGCTTGGGTTTTAGGGTTTTTTGAGACAGGATGGGAAAAACTGTTTTCTTATGTAGCAGAGAATATTCGGACATAGTGGACCCAGTCAACTCCCTCGTCTTCTGGGTATCTTAAACATCACTTGTACCAAACCTAACTACTCGAAGCTTTTACACTTCATTAAGTTAAAGCTTGAACTAAATGCACTTTTTGGCCTTTCTTTTTAAAAATCAGTGAGAAATGTTGTCCAGATTCCAGAAAAAAAAATAAGAATCCACAGAGCCACACAGTTTAGCTCTGAGGTAACCCTGTGACCCGGGTCTGTACTTGAGGCAGCCTTTTCTACTGTGTCAATTATCATTAAACAGCGTAATAACAGCTTCTTCACTTAGTCTGAATGACCAAATGATGCCTTAGGAGTGTAAAGGTTCTGAAACAAGGAAGAGGGCTTTTAACTCTGTTGTATTAAAACCACCTCTGTATTAGTGGCTTAGGTTATCTCCCGTATTCTCAGGTAAATTGAAAGTGAAATAATCTAAGTATCAGAAATGCAAACTTACATAAATAGGCTATTATATTTGTGTACCAGATCAGACAATTGTAGATGATCCAGTTAAAAGGCCAGTGCAAGATACTTTTTTTCCTTTTCTGCTTGTTAGAGCAAACCGAGTAAGGTCTTTTCCTATGGATTTTTAAATCTTTTTATCAGGATTGAACACGTTACATGTTCTCAGATCTCTGCATTCAGAAGCTATGTCATCATACACAGTATCAGTCAGAGGGAACTAAGATGCCTATTAAATCACAACAAACATTTTTTCAGAGTGTATGTTTGTTATAATCCAAAAGAGTACATTGCTGCTCCCTTTACGCATCTGGCTGGGCAACTCTCCTTCTCTGTTTGCTTCTGGTAGGGAGGAAGTATGAGTCAGGCATGTTTGTGAGGCAATTTTCTTTGTTTGTAAAAAAGGTATATATACCAAATACCTTTCCTTGAGCAGAAAAGAAACAAATTAGGAGCAGCAACTTCTTTACATAGCATCTCCATCTCTCTAATAGAAATTAGCTTTTTTTTTCCCCAGATAACTTCCTGCCCAGCATACAGACATATTGTTTCTATAATGATTTCCCCCTTGTACCTACAAATTCTTCTCTTTTACACACACAGCTGCAATAATTCAAGAGCTTCTGCAATGACCATCTAACGAGATCTTTCCAGATGCACATAGTTCAGGTAACACACACAAACTCCCTACACAAATGGGCTATGGAAACAGACTACTGGCTACAGATGGGAAAGGCTCAGCTTCTATTCCAGCACTGTCAAACCACTGTGTCTTCAACATACCCATTAACTCCATGAGATAACTGAGAACTACTGATATCATATAAACATATGTGTAACCATTTCTGTAAACAGCAGCAGTAAAACTAATTTTCCATTTTATTTCTTTGCCACCCAAACAATGGCTATTTCAAGCAGGATTCATCAGAAAAAATACACACACTGCATGGCATTATGTGGTTTTTGAGGGGCCTCAATATAGACTATCTAATTCTCCATCTGAACCCTGGAACAAGGTGTTAGGAGACATTAGTTTAAGGAAATAAGTTAGTCTAACTGCATTCCTTAAATTGCAAAATGGCAATAGCTTGTACACACGAAGCCATCATCCTTACAACTACTAACTGTAGACAAACAGTCACCAGGTATGAAAATGGGGGTTTAGCCAGTAATTTTCTTACAGATGTTTTGTCTAGTGCTTAATTCAACATACTGCCCTACCCATTTCAAGAGGGTGCTTACTCTTAGCACAAATTTAACACGCAGTATGAATAACACTCCAGAATTATGAACCAAATCTTTCCTTATCTTTCCTTCCTCATTACAAGCTATTATGCTAGTCTAGACTATCCCTTCTCGTCTTCACCTCTGCACTGCTCCTATTGCAACATACTTTTAATCTGCTCCTCTTCACCTACAAAGAGCAACTGAAAATTTTGGCACTGGAATATTAAATTTTCCTGTTCCAGTACTGCTCTGAACTCTGATTTCTCAATCCTACAGCACCAATATGCTTAGATTTGTACGCATGAAAAATTCACGATATAACCTTACCATACATCCAAAAAGGAGTCCACTCTCCTCTCCAACTAAATAAGAGCAATGTAACTGCACTTCTCTAAGCGCAATACTATTCTATATCATCAAATATCCACGATTAATTCTTCACTTGGGTGGATACCAGACTAAATTCAGAGAAAATGCAGTAAATTAACTTTTGCATATTATTAATGCTGTCAGCTCCACATAAACAAAGAAAACCCTCAAGCCCCCACCACTCCACTAGATGGCCAAGAAAACAGTGTATTGGATTTAAATATATACATTTTAGACCAAAGAAAAGTGTGTGCTGTTGAATTACTAAATCTTAATTCTTCACTAAATAATGCTTAGCCCCAGCTCCAAATGCAAAAATGTACTTAAATTTAAAGAAAAAAATATTATTGTGTTGATTTACGACAAATTATTCACTGGTCTAATACCAATACAAGACTTGAAACTGTGATAAAAAAGGCAGCACATGATAAGCATCCGAGATGCTGAATTCTATATAACATTGTCTGCAGAGACAAAACATTTAGAGGCAAAACCTCATAGGCAGATACAGATCTTATCCAGAACCTCCATAGGTGTGACACTCAATTTCAGGCCCCCAAAGTAAAAATTCAGGATGCCAACACATAAATCATCTTTGCATCATGAATACCAGGAGCCTATTAGTAACCCTCTCTTTTATTCAGGAAGGGAAAAGAATTCAGTAACAGTTCAAAAGCATCAAAGTCTTGCTCCATAAATTGCTTTCCTGAAAACAGCTAAAAGAACCGGCTTACACCTTCTACTTCAGAAGAAGAAAACACAGAGTCTGAGAAACTGTAAACTCAAGATAACTTCCTTGAATTTTTATAAGCAGCAACAAAAGTCATGATATTACACACAGGTCTAGTTAAACCTTGAAAACTCTAACCTAAATAGAAAATACACAGAGTAATGGTTATCCCAAGTTTTATGTGTTATGAGCAGAATTTTTGAGTTGTCAACTGAAAAACAGACCAAAGCCAGCTTAACCAAACAGCAGTAGCAATGGGTCTACCAAGGAAGCCAAATCTCTACGGGTACAGCTCTAACATCTCCAGCCCTTTTAATAACATTTCCAGCTGGATGTAAAACGCATGCCTAAGCTCAATAAACAAATAAATCATTTGACTTGCACTCAATGACAGACACACTCAAAACATACCTGACCATTTTGGAGGTAGCTATGGGAAGAGTGGCCTGAACACACCAGTTTCCTGAACAGAAAAATATGTCCACTTTATCTTATTCAGGGCCTAGCCAAGCTTTGTGAAAAACAAAACTATGCTGTATATTGTATCCTAAGTTCTCAAAGACAGAGATTTATGGAATGAATGTTGCTCTATGAGACTTCAAATGGCCCTCTGCTACAGAGGTATACTGAAGAAACAATTAGGTTACACATAGCAAAACACAGTCACCTCATTAAACAATTTTTTTCAAGTATCATCTAAAGTTCCAACTGCTATTACATAAAAAAACCTCAAACCCAACAACAGCTTAAGCTGCTTTTCAAAGACATTCTGATTGACTGGAAAGTGCAGAAAATCTCTACCTTCAATACATCAAGGAGGTATAACACAAAAAAAAAGGCATTATTAAGAAGTTGACAGCAAACCCAAGCTTTCTTCCTCTTTTCTCTCTCGGGAGAGAGACAAAATGCTCAAGTTCGGTATCAACAAATTTCCTGTTGAAAACAAGAACCTTCACAAGCACTGGGATATTGTTACTTTAAAAAGTTTATGAAAACTGCGACTTTTACAGAAGGCTTTTAAGGCTTCTACATTTCTTTTACTTCTTAAAGGTGAAAAGGAAGTTTGCTGAAGCATTGCATATATTACATTTTGAAATATGGATTTCCAAAGATTTTCATCAAAATGAAAACCTTATAAAAACTCTCTACTGTTACTGTATCGATTAAAATGGTTCTGTACAAATGAAGCAAAGCCATATGATGCTGGCTGGTTATCCTGATCATTTAACCATAAAAGTCATTTAACTCCCTACATGCAAGTTGAGTGTGTGCACACTTGCATATACGTTCACTGGGGATTAGTTATATGTGTAGCAATGCTTTCAAAGGGAGGAAGCTACATCCCTGCAAAGGTTAAAAGAGAAACAGCACTGCATTCCTAAATACCTGTTTAAAGGCAGATATACCAAGAATTACATGAAAAAAAAAGAAAAGAGTTTCTCAAGAAAGTGAAAACTTTCTGTGTTGAAAAGAAGGGAACTGGAATTACTAAACACCAAAACAACACTTCAATCAAGTACTTAAAAAAAGGAGAAAAACCCTTAGAATCCAAACTTTGAGGACCTCAAGAAAAAATCTCCCTAGCAAGATAAATGTAAACTCAACTGTCTATTGCATGCAAAACAGGACAAGTCTCGTTGTAGGGGAGGGTCCTGCCAGCTCACTGGATTAGTCAGCCTTCTTACCCACAAAAGCTATGTGACTGATCTATTACTGTTGTTAGCAAAACAAATCAACCACACAAAGTACTGTTTCATTCTCCAGCAGACCGAATGTCAAGGTTTATCACCTACTGGAAGTACCTAGAGATGAGAGCTTCAGATTCTATTTACCAGATAAGAAAAACTCATCATTTGTATGGGTATAGGAGTGAAAAGGGGCTGAGGGAGTGGGTTTGTGTGCTGAGATTTCTATTCAAGCATTTCATTTAACATAAAACTATAAATTTCAGTACAAAGCAGGAGGTTGATATCAGACTGGTTGAATACTTAAGAAACAGGATATTTAGAAAAACAGACACACTTTGGATAAATGCAGTGTTTCTCATCATTGGTTCTCTTTTAATTACAGCTTTGATGTTTAGCTGTAACAAATTCTTTTCTAAACTAATGGAACTGGACTTCCAAATTCAACAGCAGCTTTGCTCATTTTGATACCACTAGGCAGGTAAATACACTGCACTGTGTATCCTTCATTGCTTCTTCCAGACAGTCAGAGATCTATGAAGGATAATACAAAAGACAAGTTCTAATAAAATCCTGACCCTGTTAAAGGTACTGGAACTTCAGCTGTACACCGAATGTAGCAGAGGGTCTTGCATGAAATATTGCCTTCGCCAAAAAGCAAAGAGCATTTTCTGGGATCATTTTCTCTTAAGATACCTGGATAGCCAACAAGTTATTAGTTAGCAAAAAAAAAAAAGCTTTCTGTAATTCTTAGCTCATCAAATCCTTCAACAGGTTAAACATCTCTCCTGACAAATCCAATGTTTTTATGACAGAAATCAAATGGATTGTAATAACCTTGCATTATTTGTTGGGTTAGTCTATACTGCTCTTGGACTGGAAATACCCATCTCATAACTGGAAAAAGACTTTAAGACATTACCTAAGGAGATATGTTTTAAATTTCAAGTTTTTACTCGTACATTAAACCGCATAAGATCGTTCATCCTCCTAACTTTAAGCACACACAACCTCATACAACACGGTATTTTCACTGCCCACTGTGTTATTACTCAAAACACTCTCCTGTAGGCACACGCCACGACCCTGCGGACACCGGGCTGGACCACACCACCACCCGCAGCGACGTCCAACAGGGCCGGCCCCGCTCACACGGGGCATGCCCGGGTCCCCGCGGGCGGTTCCCGAGGCGGGGCCCGGGCGCGGACCCGACCCCAAGCGGCGCCGCCGCAGCCTCCGCCCGCCCGGCCCTCTGGCGCCCTCTGCTGGTCCTCTCGGGGCGGAGCCTCGCACCACCCGCGTGCTCCGGGGCCTTCCCCCTCCGGGCACTCACCGCGATGCTGCCTCGCCACGTTCCGCTTACACACCCAGCAGGTTTTCTCCAACTCGTTAAGTTCCAACACTTGCTGCTCGTTTTCTTATGGCAGCTCGAAGTGACGCTCTGGGCTTGGCAAAGCCTGATCCCCCAGTGCAGGCTGCCATGAGCACACAGCAGACACCCAGCTCTCCTCCAGGGCTCTGAACCTCTAGCCATGCTGACAGATAGCTCACTAACTCCTAGAGTTGCGCACTGAGGCACAAAATAACTTCACAGTTCAGAAGAAGTCACTCTTAATGACTGTATGAGAGATTAATATGGAAGCAAACAGTTATCACCCATTTCCTTGCACTTTCCTCTCACTCTCGAGTGTTCTCAGGAATTTCCAGACTTCTTACCTTGGGCCTCTGACCTTGTGGCTTGCCCTGAAACATAGACTCCAGTCCTTCTCCAAATAGCTTTCTTTGGCAAAAGTATGACCTTCTAGTTAACAAAAAAAACAGACACCTTCTTCCAAATTAAACATCTTGGCCATTTCTTTGGGAGGAAAAAAAACCCTTACAAGTCAAAGTAACAACACAATGTCATTTTACTTGAGCCACACCTAATATTTCATTAAACACTGAAATCTTCTGTTCTCTACATTTGAATACACTTGCTTTATAGCTGCCCTGTGAGCATTCAGTCTTGGAGAAGGCTTAATGCACCTACCATGAAGCAAGGAGAAAGAAGTCACAGTTCAGGCTCTAAGAACTGAAATTTTGCATCTCAGTTTACCTGAAGGAATAAGGAAATGGTGTTTCCTCCCCAGCTGAACAGCCTGAAAGTTTACGGGGGGACAACACTACACACTGGGGTGTGCCTGATACTCAGCAAATGAGTTCAGAGCTGAAGGATTCTGAAGAGACATTCCTGAGAGATGACTGACATAAGACACAATATACCAAGAACACGTCAGACTGGAAAGAATCAAGTCTGAAAGGAGCATAAAACTTCACCACCAGCTCTGCCTGAAGGCTGCAAAAGCATAAGTGTCTATAGAAGGTTATTTTCTTGTGGGGTTTTCCTGTGTTATTTTTTCTTTAGTGAAGGTCCTAATGGCTAACTCTTCCCCAGCACTCTCATGACTTTCCAAGTGGTTTCCCAAACCTTGGCTCAGTAATCCCTTGAGGATACAGTCTGGATAAGCGTTTACTTCACTAACAAAGGATAGCTCGGTTGAGTTCTTTTCAAACTTCAATGCAAGAAGCACAAGCTCATCAAAACCATGAAACAGCAAAGGATTATTATAGCAGGTGTCTGAAACACCAGCTATTTCAGCAAGCTGGAGCATTAGTAGGAGAAAAAGCAATTAGACTCTGAACTCAAGAATATTCTATCTTTACAGCTTAGATAGTTAAATGGTGAACAGATTGACAATGGAATCTCTGGAATCTCCCTTACTGAAGTGCTTAGAACGCACATTAAATAAATATCTGTCAGGAACTGTGTTGCTGTGATTGATCCTGCAGTAGCCCAGGAGAATACACTGTCGAACCTTTGAATCCCCTTCCAGCCCCCCTGCTTTTTTCCTTTCTTTGAGTCGGTGAATTGCAGCATCTGCATCATTGTATTTTAGTTAATTTACCTTTTCAAAATACAGTCAAAATTAAGCATATTTAATTCAGTCATGAAGCAGCAGATGATCATTAAAAGCTCACAGCCTTATGGCAATAGCAGAGAAAAGTTACACCTGGAAGAGGGTGGTTTCAACAAAGCAAGGAAGGTGAGATGGGCTTGTAGACAAGGGCCTAGGAAGTAGGAGTATGGAAATGGAAAAGTGTGCTGGTGCCAGGAAACTGCATCTGAGCCAGAGACCTGTGTTTGTTGTTCCTACCACTGATGAAAAAGGGCAAGAATAAAAGCATTGGCTGCCAGTGCCAAGTCTCCTTACCACAGTAAAGAACAGACTACAGAACATTTAGCAGTGTCAAGCGGTAGCCAGGGCTGGCACAGGAAGGTGCTGGTAACACAACCCACTGACAATCCCACACAAGACACAAGATAGCAATACCCAGAAAGAGGCAAAGAGAAATGGGTACAGAGACAGCAATAGCCACAAGTTGTAAGGCAAGTCTGAGGGTTCATCTAGGAAACAAGCCACTTACCACACAGGCCTGAGGTCTGTCCAGGAGGCAGGGCAGGAGGCAAGCACACCTACAGCAGAGCTCAGCAGGGACTAAACACCCAGCCCTGAGCTAGGCCTCCTGGGCCCAGGGATGGAGGCCCTGTGAGTGGAGAACACTGGTAATACTGGTCAAGGAAATTAAGACCTACTGTGCTCAAGGCTCCGACAGATAGCACACCTGATCTTCATGTACTCAGAGAGGCAAAGCTGACAGGTGAACCACAGCCACACCTTAACAGTCTGTTACTCTAGATAACTGCTAATTCTGATTAACTGAAGCTTGTATACTACTAACTGCAGATCACTTTGTGTTAGAGATAAAACACGATAGGGATGTTAGGACAAAAAGACTCCCTTAGTATAGAGCCAAAATGTGGTAACACTTGAATGATGCTCCTGCCAGTTTTCCAATAAATACTAAACTAACTGCCCAAAAGTAGAAGAGCAAAGCCAAGCAGACTGATAGGAATTTGTCATTTACTAAGAATAATTTGCAGAAATTTTCATTATGAAAGACCTTAAATGATTGGGAGGGTTTTTTTCTACAAATGATCCAACTTCAGTAAGATAAAGCATGCTTGACTTATCAATAATACCACTTCTCATGTAGTTGAAATTAAGCTTTTGCTGCAGTACCATACTGAATCTGGCCTATAAACACAGTATTCGTTTCATTAGTTTTAATAAAATTGCATGGAATTATTGCTCAATGATTTAGGAATAGAACTTAGCTAAATGAAAATCATAATCAAACCAACCTTCCAAAACCAAGAATAATGAATTAACTCTTGGAAATGTTCATCATTATCAATTTCTAGCAAAGAACCCTTTAACACCAAGAGTCAAGGCAAACCACACATTGGTTTCTTTCCCTGGCTTGTCACGTATCTCTCTTGTTGCTAAGACCAAGAAAATGTCTGTAAGAATAGGCAGAAGTCTCCACGGAACAATACTTAGTTGCTTCTAATTTGAACAGAAAGCACTTAACAATGAAAGCAACTGCAACTATTTCTACTGTATTCTACAATGGCAGCATGGTGGCAAAATTGTTTCCTGGAGCTTTTTTATTTCATTTAGTTCAACTTTTTTCATTCACTGGGTCTATATGAGTAAAAACCTACAAAATTTGCATTTATCATTTCATCTTGCTTCACTTCCTAAGATAATATTATGCTGAGCCTTGACTGAAAGATTAAAGAGCAATTTCAACTGATCTCTTAAACTTGTGACTCTTTTCTTTCCTGCCACTCCTCCTTCCCCCTCAGAAAACTATCTTAATTACTTGCAAGTTAAATATATATATATAAAACTATTTAAAACAAACATATGTTTAACTGAGTTTTCCCTTTTATTGACAACTGTTTAGCTATAGTTTTCCATTCAAACCAAAAGGGCCCAGAAGAAGTGCTATCTGAAAAGGAGCAACCATACAATTAGCAGAGTCCTCTTCCAACAGCTGTCTACTTACAGTGCACATGAATACCCCAGATACTTCTCAAAGTCTTATAAGTATCATGCCACTGAACATACTAATTTCCCTTGCCAATTGTACATTTTTATGTAACAGTAACTAGGTTGATGTGAAAGAACTGAAACAAAATTATATACCATATGTCAGATGAGAAGCAGTTTATGAAGATTAACATATTCATAAGACAAAAAAAGGCATTTTAAGCAATGCAAATATATAAAAAAATCTTTTTATTTGTAAAAGCTTTATTTTTCCAAATCAATTTGAAGTTGATTTGTGCTTTTCTACTTTCCTTTTAAAAGATGAAAGAAATTCAATTCCATCCTTTAGGAAAGATCTTGGAGAGAGTAACATCTGATATTGCACAAAATGTCAACAATCAATAATTTATCCTCTCTATCTGTAATGCAGGGTCTAAACAAAATGCCATTTCATCCACTGTAAGACAGAGAAAAGTCAATTTGGTCAAAATGGCCCAAAACATTCCAAGTTGAAAACCATGAAGGACACAAACTGAATATATAAATCTTAGTTTCTAAGTATAATGTAGTATTTTTGACATGAGCCCACTTTTGCACATTTCTAACTGTATCTCTATTTAGGCAAACTTCTAAAGCTTTTTAAAACCCCATTAAAAACTCTAAAAAGTAATGTTAATGGAAGGTGAGCAATTCAAAGCATGTGTGTTGAGCAGAAGACCAACATGCAAATTAAAAGTTTAATTATTAATGGCTAATTAACAAGTCATACATATCTTTCTTGTGGCCATTAACTCCCAAAGCAGCAATAAGGTTAGAATAATATTTGTCTGCCTCGCAGGGACAAGGTTCTCCACAATGTTGATGGACTAACATGTACTTCAACGTACTCCACATGTATTTTGTTATATTGCCTTTGGTGATGATATATTATTTAGCTAACCTAATTTAAAGTCAATATCAAAATAGCTTCCCAGAGAAAAGTGTATTCTAGTTAAACATGTATTTTTCCTAGTAGAAACATCATTTGTTATACAAGAATCCTCACAAAAGAGTTACAATTCTCTGACAAAGTTTTCAAAATGTGAAAACTTACTAAAAAAAAAAATAGATTAAGAACTAGAAGTACCAAAAAAAAAATTACAAACTCCTTTTGATGATAAGGCCAATTTTTCCCATTACTGTGGCATTCATTTAGGAATCCAAAGCTGTGAGTAGCTGCTTTGTGTGTAGCAGATTTTTGTATTATTAACACTACCATATGAACTCATCAATATAATAAAGTCTCCAGTAAACTCTGATCAAACCATCTTCAAAGGTTTGGTTCTTCAGTCTTTATAACTTTCTTCACTTAGGCTGAAAGTAATCTCATCTTCATACACACTTTATGAGGTACTACTAATAATCTGTAATAGAATTAATAGGGTACTTTCCAGGAAGTAAGCAGGACATCTACACAAGTATTTCTGTTACACAATTCTTTCAATGTACTATTCATAGCTAAGAAAGTACTTTAATTTCCCGAAATAGCTGTTCTGTAATACAGAAATATGGTTATTAAAATGTATTTTTCTTCCCTTAAATTATGTTATATTGTCAAATAGATACAAAAAGTGAATGAATGCATGAATGATATTTGCAATATCAATGCAATACTGACACTGCAAGTGCTTCACCAGCCCTAGCTCAGATTTATTTTGCCTTGAAAGTTTGTGTGGGTTAATTGTTCAGAACTTAATAAATAATTCTGTGAATGATGCATGAAGAGATACAGGTTCCAAGATGGTCAAACAGCCATCAAGACTCTAAAGAAGATAAATGACAAGGATTTCTCTGCCACTCTAATCACAGTAATCAAATAAAACTCTCCTACCTAACTCCAGTCTTACAAACAACATAGATCTGAGGAGTTCCAGCAGACAATATTTGCTAAGGAAATACCCTTTACAAAAAAGGGATGGACTGAGCTGTACTCAACTATTCCAACACTAATCCTTGTTTGATGTACAGAAACTTGTGACTTACATGCAAACCCAAAGGTTCTATGTTCATTCTGATAAACAGGTTAGGCTAACTGGAACCTGAGCCTTACATCTGCATAGGCTTCAGGATTATGGCAAAGATTTACCCCTCTGGAGTCCCTGCTCTAAGGAAACCCTCTGCAAGAGTCCACAGTTTTTAGCTGGTTTTCCCACTGAACTTTTTTCTCTGTAACTTACAGTTTGTGAGATATGTACTCTATTATCTGCTCAGATGGACAGTATCAGGAATTTACAGATAAGAACTCAAGAAAGATTCATCATCTTTCAGCATGGAAAAAGCCATTTATGCAGTATCTCTGTTGTCTCCTACACAGAACATCCTTTCTGCTAATAGAAGTTCCTGCACTACCTACAACATGGGGGGAGGGAGGGGAAGAAAACCCACAAGAACAAAAAAAGCAGGCAAAAAACGAAAGGCAGGGGTAAGGGGACAAAGCTCCTTGGTTTTTATGGGAAGGAGTTTCTACAGAAAGGAGAAAGATACATAAGGACATTAAGTATTGTGAATTCTTTCACTCATTTTTAAAATCATGGCAATTAGAGGAAGTCCTTTTGCTTACCTTAGTTGCATTTCTTTGGACACCTAAAAGTAAGATAAATCAAAACCCTTGAGTTACTGAAAACATGTCTCTTTCCCTTTGATCTAATGAAAGGAAAGAACAGAGTTTAGAATAAATACTGCCTTCTTACCACTGGGGATCTACAAATCTCGAATAGCCAAGTACAGTAAAATTGTGCAACTCACAGTTCAGTACTGCTGGTTTTGCCTAGAATACCTTCATAAACAACTACATTTCAGACTTAAATACCTCATTAAAAAATAGAAAAAAATATCCCATTTTATGAAAGAGCTCACATGCCCCACTAGAGGACTAGAGATTATGGTTGTCTATGCTAAGCAACATTACTCAAAATGTACTACATTCTTTTGCTTACTAAACACATGAAGATACAGTCTCATGTCTTTTCCTGGTTCAAACAAAATTTCTGTTTAAAAAACCTTCCATGGTTTTGATCTTCTCAACAGCCTGATTGTGTGTATCTTCTTAAGCCTATTATATAGAGCCAAAATATAACATTAAAAAAACCAAGACAACAAGAAAAAAAAACCCAAGCCACAAAACCAAAACCAAAATAAATGACTCCTTGGCTTTATTATGAGCTGCTATGCAAAATATGTATCACAAAAGACAAGTATTGGCATCATAAACCCCTGACATTTAAATTTACTTTTTACCTGGAAGAAGTACTACTTCCATTACCAGTCTGAGTAAGTGGATAGATTAATTTTTCAGTTGCTGAAAGCTGCTGAAGCATATCCTTTTTCACACACAAAATCCCCCATAATTACTTACGTGCAAAAAAAATGTATCAGAGTGACAGTAGGAAGAGGAGAGCAGTTTACACACCGATGTTAAAGAACTTCACTGGAATTAATTTGCATAGCTTCCATAATACTTATAAGTAACCCTATTCCATACATTAATTACTCAGTGGAAGAAGTTTTAAAGCACCCAACACAACTGAAGCTTTCAAATGCCTAAAGAAAAACTATTAAGAATTTCATACCAGTAATGCAAATGTTTAAAACTTATAACCCTTCAAAAGACTGTAAAGTAAAAATCACCATGTCAGAGAATGTTTCTAACGTGTAAGCCTTATAGAACGTTGGCTAAAATTAAAATCATCTACTTTTATACATCACATTATGGTATTAGTAAAATTACATTAGTTATCATGCTTAACCAAGCCATACAATTCTTAACCTTCCTTTTTATGATATTAGTTTAGATGGTCATTAGTTTTCTCCTACCAAAAGGATTCATTGTAATTAGCCTAATAAATTTCCCAACTTCTAAAATATAGGGGATGTATTCTACAGGAAGAATAATGTATTCTACGGAGGAAAAACAGACGACCTTTTTGTGCATTATTTAATAATGCACTTGATTTTTCTTCCCAACAATGTAAAAGCCCACTTCATAAATGACCACTAGTGATGATAGACCATCCTTTACCAAGGACTCAAAGCACAAAGGTTTCAAAGAGCTTGAAACCTGTTGCCTTCAGCTGTTTCTTCAAAGATGGTACATCTGAAAGACCCTATCTCTTTGTTTCTGAGAGAACTGCTGCACACATAATGACATAAAAAGCAGGACTAAGTAACTGGATAACCACAAGTGTTTTGACTCTAACATGATTACATTTCACAATGCAGATTTATGAGATCTGAAATCTCCATTTAAGATCATGCAATTTCATACAGTTTCTCTCTGTCAATTTACAAGGTACAAAACGAGGCTACATTTAGATGCAGACATAAACACAAATGATGGTTAGAAATCTGAAATTCTGCAATATATGCATTTGAATCACAAAAATTGATTTTATAGCCCCCTCCAATAAATTACAGCATCACACGTAACACAAGATACTGACATTAATGTCATTATCTGAAACAAAAAAAGAAATATGCCACCCTGTTGTATGTCATTTGGCTTAAGAACATCTTAATGTTTCTTAAGGCCACACTGTAGATAATTACTTCAATATCATTGTTTTCATAGTTTTAGACAACTAAGAAAGGTTATAAAGGACCATTATGTTTATAATAGCAACAACTAACTAAATGTGAAGCTAAAACTCTTAAAATACATTCTGTTTTCTCTCCAATATAAAGAAAACAGATTTTTTGTGGGGAAGTTTGAAGAGTCTACAAAGTTAAATATGGATTGACTGCACAGAGCAGAATGGGTATTTTAAAAACTCAGACATTCAACAAAGTTAAAATTTTTGACTTAAGTCAAATCCAGAAGCATTTTTAAATTAATTTTGAGAAATTTATGTGAAACAGGAACAAATAAACCTCACAAAAGGAAGGAGAAGGCCTCCAAAATGAGTGTTGTAAAAGATGAGGTGTTGTTAGATGGCCTTAGTTAAGGCTGAGCACTATTCATACTATCTCTGTCGCTTACCTCCATGGTTTTTTCTTTTGCTTTATCACCCCACTGCTTCTGGCAGCAGAATTTAGAGGAGCAGGTGAAGGCAACTGAGTAAGGTAGAAGGAACTAAAAGTGGCAGTTATTGCTGGAACAATATTTTCCTTGTTACATTGCACCCCGAGGGTCACGGTTCTGAACACTATAAGGGTACAATTATTTAACTCAATGCCAAATGAGTCAAAACATTCTTTCAGAGATGCTAAAATAACTTGTTAAAAATGAATTATAAAAAACAGGGCAGAGGCATTGAAATGTAATTTTGGAAAATACAATTATGCAAAGCACTAACATGCCTAATAATAATATGTTAATTTAAAATGTCTTTTTATGTAGACGTAATACTTTGCCTAGAAAAATGAAAACAAAAGTAAAAGAACTTCTGACCAGCATCACTAGTAGGACTTAAGAGGGCTTGGAACACCCTGAAGGCTTCAAAACTCCCCAATATATCAATCACTACGGATGGTTCTTCATCTTTGCAGTACATTCTACTTGTCAGCTTCCTACATGAGCTCTGACTAGCCATGTCTTGTGGTATATTTGCTTTGATGCAGCATCTGACCAAGCATGCACACACACAGCTGATTCAGTATGTAGACACTTCTCCAGATTTTCCAGGCAGCTGAGACTGTTGGATGTCTGGAAAAGTGACTGAGAGCTGCAAATATGTATGAAATCGACATTTGCCTTTCAAACAGAATATAAAATTTGACTGAATTATAAGAAACTCTAATCTGCCAACTCAGGTACTGGTTTGGGGAGCTCTTTCAATCAAGTAGTCATGTCCTTAGAACAGCACTATATCTGGTCTTGGAATAAAACAGGTATAGCACACATTTTCTTTCTTTCCAGAGTCAGATAGCATCCGCTGTCTTTGTCACATGTTAATAGCTCCAGCAGAACTCTTCTGGTAACACAGAGATATGGATGTTAATTAAATTCAACTCAAGTGTGAGTGACAAGTAGATGCATTGCAGGTGCCCAACACCAACACTCACTAATTGGTTATAAAAAAATGTGCACTATGCCATAATTTACCAAAGCACCAATTCCCAATCACTTCATGCTGCAATGAATTGCAAGTAAACATGAGTAGTTATGCCATTAATTCTAACGAAGTGACAGCTAACACTTACTCCACTATGGCAACCATTTGCACAGAAGCTGGCTTAGCGGAATTTATATGTCCAGCAGCTTGCTAGAAAGATATTTAGAACACTACTAAGAGTTCTTGTTCTTATACATAAGAACACTGTTCACATCTAAGTGTGGAAATCCAGGAATACTCAGCCCTTTATAAAAACTCTGACCTCATTTGTATTAAACCATCAGGACAGATATTAAATAATGCCACCGATCATTTTTTAACTTAGTAACTCTTTTAGACCAGACTGCACAAGCATAAAATGACAGTTACTGTTTTCCTCCCAAGATGTAACTGAAAAACGGAATAAAATTAGAAGATGAAAAACACTGTCTGTCTCCCAATTCACCTGCCACCAACTCATATTGATAAATCACTCCCTTTTACTACAGTGGGTGAAAGCTTTTGTATTTTGTCATTTGTAAGTATAGAAAAATTACGCCTATGTACTGATGTTTGATTTTATCCCTCATATATTTACTATCACAATGAAACTAACAAATTAAAGGGCAATGAAAACACAATGCTACTTAGCGAAAGTAGAACCTAGACCAAAGAATTTCCTTCCTTCCCTCGTTGAGCCCATTTGGACTCAGCCGTTTAGAGGAAGCCACCACTGCTGTGGAGGTAATTTTAAAAGCTCTATCTGCCTACAGCTTCCTCTGCTGACAGCTTTTACTTTCATTTGCCTGTGGTTTACTTGTGTTTTTGTCTCTTCTCACTGACTCCCAACTTATAGAGGAAATCGCTGATAGGAAGGAAACTTTAAAACATGTATTCAGCATAATGTCAAATGTGTAAAATAAATTGAAAAAACTTTTAAATCTCTATTTGGTCAAAGAGTATTTAGGGTGAAAGCGATACCACATTTGTTGGTGGCATCAAGCTCTCATTCTGCACTGTTATCAGTGAAAAGTATCCCATCTCTGCCTCTAAGATGCTCCAATTGCAGAGCCAGTTTATATTTTCTCATTGGCTGCTCCACTGATTTATTTTTTTTATAGTGGAGCTCAGCAATTTGAAAATGTCAAAAATTGAAGTTTTAGATCTTACCCAGATTTATGTAACAGAATTAATAAAATTTGTACTCTTCAAATTTGAACAGGCACAACAGTTAACATGGCAGATTTTTATTGACACCAGCATGCCATAAATATATCTGTTGAGGCTTTGGGTAGCAGAAGACATAGCTATATCTGGTATACAAAAGCTGAAAATTATACTTACGACAAACCTGAATGGGATTGACAAGGTATCATTTTAATTATGATACATTTACATAGTGAATGTAACATTGAATTACCAGCACTTAAAACTTTTGAGGATGACATGACTGTCATTAACTCAGAATTCTCAACTCAAGATTCAGAAAAAAAAATGCATAAATATTTGACCCATTCAATGCTAATAATAAATCATCTATAATGACAATAATTAAGTCTGAGGAAGACTGCTATCAGCACTAGTAGAGGAACCTGAAATAAAGATGTTAGGTACTACATAAATTATTTCGAGATAAGCTTTCAAAACACACAGGTATGAAATCTGTCTTGCTCTGTTATTCACTGCTACTTCACAGTTGTGTATAAAGGGAAGATTTATTCTCAGAGTCACCTGAAATATTTTGTGCTCATAACTTCACTGCACAATAGCATCACAGCTACTTTATTAATCAAATTAAGGCAGAATTATTAACCTATTCTCCCATTTCTATGAACAGAAACCCTAAAAAGTGAACTTTTACCGTTGTTGTATGGATAACAAGCACTAGCATGAAAAGGCTCTGGGAACAGGCCTTCTCTCAGGCTACAACTTTCAATAAGCTACTATATAACATATGCATTCTTTTGAAGAGGAAAAAAAAACCTCACATGCCTCTCAGTAGTTCTTCTAATCTAAGAATCCTACATATTAGTTCCAAGAGAGAAGATAGTACACAAAAAACAGTCTAAGATAACTACAAGAAATGTTATCTTTCTCTTTAAAAACTGTTATTTTAAAAGTGATGGTTGTAAATGCCATAGCAGGAAGCAAACAATAATCCAAATATTTTTCCTCCATTTAAGATGTGTCTGATGTTGCTCAGAATAAAGAAGTAACAATTATGTTTGTAAAAAAATAAGATCTAAAAGGAAATGGGAAATTAGTTGACAGGGTTCACCTTAAATCTGGTGTTTGAAGTGACACATATTAAAATTATTTTAAAAAGTAACTTCAGTTACTCCCTCTTCAAAAACAAAACTAACTTCTTCGAGGCAATAAAAATAGCAAAAGGTAAAACACAGGAGTAACAGTTCCTGATCTCTTGCCCCTTAGTCTTATCTGACATTTCTGGAAAACAATGCCTAGGATAATCTACTATTAAACAATCTTTCTGATTATCTGTAGTGAACAAGGTCCTCTAGCATAATAAAAGCCCTGCTTCAGATAATACAAGTGTCCTAGAAAAGCTATTCTGCTCCCAGTTAGAGGATAACTAAGGAATCTTTTCTACATTTCCCACATAGAAGCAGTTTTATGCTATCAATCACTTCAGTCATTTACTAGCAGTAGGTATTAGCTGTATTACAATAGCATGTAGGAGCAGTAACCAGAAACACATTGTGATAGAGGCTTTATCAGCTTGGGATAAATAAATAAAGCAAATAGGGGACACAGCGAGACATGCAGATGGGCATACATGCAAACAAAAAGACAGTCTTCATTATGGGACAATGGTATTTTCAGTGCATTATCAGCTGAGCTACTGTATAAGTTTCTTTAGGCAGCATAGAAAGGGTGCTTGAAGACTTTAAAGGACATATTTATTCATGGACAAATTGTTTCTAAACAATAGGGACAGCAGGGAAGAAAGCAACAGGGTGCTATTTTGCGAATGTTACATTAGCACAATAGGGTAGGATCTGATTTGTCCAATCTCTTGAAACTGAAGAGAAGTCCTGAACAATCTGCAGGAATAGTTGTACCTTTACATGCATAGATTCAGAAAGTCTTAAAATTACACTAATCAGTCCACACATTCAGAAATACTGACAGAGAATTCCCCTTAACCTCCTCCCACCCTTCAATACTACACCACTGTGTCACTTGCCCTGTGTTCCATGTTAGGATAAATGTATTATCTTTGAACTGCAAGTACAGCATAGCACCATATATTTCTTTGCCAATCACTGCATACCACTTAGTTATTTCAGAAGTATTTGGTCATGAATGTCCTTTGCACTTCTGCACAGATAAGAACAAGGGACATTCCCCAATGTGCAAGGAAGATAGCAATAAGTGTTGTACTGAGTCTGTATTTAACACAAATGTTAGGTGAACATATAGTACTAGTACAACAAAACGTGTTTTTTCTAACTGTCTAAACATCTGAAATATTTGAATTATAGTTCCATCATTTTCTTAGTACCTTCCCCTAAAAGGTAGCAAAACTACTGAGTAGATTTCCTATGAATTTAATGCCAAAACCACATATCAAAGCCACAACATTCTTGGCTAATAAATATAACAAGGTAGACAAATATGAATCTGAGGGTGAAAGCAGTGTCTACCAGATCATCTGATTCTGTGTGTAATGAGCTGCAAACTTCAATTTCAGCCTGGAATCAATGTAGGACCATTTTGGCAACATGTACTGGAGCTATGTATCATTACTTTCTAGTCCAAGAGGGCTATACCCAACAAATTATTTTTTAGATAACTTGTTAGACCTAGGAGTTTATTAGAAAAATATACGGCTTATGACTCGAATGACCATAAAGTGGTTTAAAGAGACCTAGGGGACAGTGATTTATCTATCAGAATCAACCTTCTCTTCAGGCTACTGCAACAGAGCATGGAAATATTGAGAAACAGGATTAAAGATTCAAGTTGTCTGCTTAAAAACCAAAAATGCTTTATTGTTTATCAAAAGTGACACTTCAGAAGTTATCTGGATGGGGTGACATAAGACTGTACAACCCACTTCCACGTTTTGCATAAAGTGGTGTTAACAGGCTTCCTTTTTTCAGAGTTGCTGGAGCTCACACCCCCATTTTTACCTGCTGAACCCACGTATTAGATACAAATGTTAAAAAGTAATACCTGTGGACTTTGCAACTTAAGTTACGAAGTTTCTTTTCTTAAGGAAAATATATTATTCCCATAATATCCCAGGGAATTGATATATACAGGGATTAAAAGGAATATTCCTATTAACTAAGTTTGGCACTTCCCTTACAAGTGCAGGTTAGGAAGACTTTCTTTAGAAAAACTTCATCTAACAGAGGAAGAAGCTCACTGAAAGGGTCTTTCAGAGAAGAAATCCAAAGTTAAGTCTTTAAACCACCCCTTTAAAGGCAGTAACCTTTCTATTTTCTGCCCAGGCACAGCGGCCTCCAGGTGTTTTTCAGAAGTCAGGCAGTGTACATTCCCCTGTGTTTTGTCTGAGTCTGGAAAGTCTCTGACAATTTAAACCGATCTCAGTGATGGCTGCTAGGGTCACGCCCCTTGGCCATCCATTCCCATAGCCTCTTCTGCATTGTCCCTGATGCTTTGTGTGACCCCAGTTTAAGCTAGTTCAGGGAGCTAAACAGATGAAAATTAACTTTAAAAACACTTCCCTTAAAAAGCCTAGATCTACATTTTTAATATCACTGAGGCTGTCATTTGTATTACACCCCAGGGGCATTTCACAGATAAGCCATATGATCAGCAACAGACTAGAATATATTCTAGTAATAGATTTATTATTTTTTGTAGCAATGGCAGGACAAGAAATAACCCTTAGTAAACCAAAAATACTAATGCTGAAGATACAGTATACAAATATATATGTCTAGAAGACAAGAATTTGTATAATGAATCGATCTTACAGAAAGTCATACATGTTTAATTTAGTATGCACATGAAAATAAAAGGTTCTTCCCTTTCCAGCTTTGTAACCCCTTAAACTCAGACCTCCAAGTGCTACATGAGCTGATTTTTATAGAACGTACTGGAAGTTCTGGGGCTGTGACATTCCAACAGCCGTGTCCATAAAGGAACTGGAAGGTTTTTTTACATGAAAAAAGAAAGACATTTGTCGCATTTATTTAACACCTATTTATAAACAATAAACTGAGCAAGCAACACACTTTCATAAGAAAGTACACCAACTACTGCACATCTCCAATGTAGTTAATTTATCTAGGATACATGTGAGGCCACTTATCAGGAGAGTCCTAGGGAACGAACATTATGGAATTGTCTGCAATAGTCTGTAATAAAACCACCATCAGCATAGGCAGAAATAACTCCAGAAACCTCACCTTCTTCGGGAATACACCTTGATAAAGTTATATTTTTGTTCTACATGAGCTGTATGGGCCATTTTTGAAACACATGGAGCTAAGAGTCTTCATTCACTAGAAAATGCTCACTCCACAGACAGAAACAGAAATCAAGTCCCACCAATCACTTGCTTTCCAGATGTCATAACTGTAAGTAGTCTAATCCAATGCCATGCTATAGCTGCAAACAGATCTTCCTTTAGTCCATACAAAGTCTTCCTGTGCTGAATTTGAAAGATTTGAAGTAGATAAAAGGTGGAGCCACTGACCAGAAAACAAAATACTGAAAAACTGATCAGTGAGCAGTATTCAGCCTTAGGTCTGACTAATGTAGACAGTAAACTAGTATGTATCAATTTAAACTTAATCATAGTGCACAAACAGAAAAAATTCAGATTAAAGATGCACATGCTACCTTAGTTCTGGCATTTTCTGATCTCTCCAGAAATCTTATAAAAATTACTCTAGTTTATATCTGCAAGAAAACACAATTTTGGAAGGACTGACAAATTGTCAATTTGTTCATTTGAGACTATTTCAACACATATTCTGTCTGTACCTTTGAAGAGGGAGTAAGAAATGTCTTGTTCTGCAATGAACCCTACATGAACAAGACTTTGCTCTATGAGGAATCTAATTGCCTCTAGTCTGCCCATAGATTCATTACAGCAGAAAGGTCCAAGTGAACCAAATAACCAGGCCATTCGGAATGGGATGTTCAGGTAAAGCAGCATCAAAGTCACTAAATGCATTAAAATCTTCTGTTTGAATCCAGAGTGTGTTCAAGACTTGTATGTGTGTGCTGGTAAGAATAAAACAACCAAAAGACATACAAAAGCCCAAGCCCTTCACATGGCAGCTTCCTAATAATTCACTTTATTTGTTTATTAAAATTTCTACGGTTTGTTTAATCAGCAAACAATCTTTAAAATATTAACCAATACTTTGTTGTTCAAAACGTATGACTATACACAGAGATGACAGAACCTTTCAGAACAACCTTTCAAGGACTACGAGTCACAGACACAGATTCCCTTCCATTCTTCGTATGTGAAAGCCACACAGTGTAACTGCCACAACTTCTCTCTCCAGGTCAGTCCTGGGCTAAGCATCTTCTGGTAATGCATGCAAACAGTACTGATAAAGACTTACTACATATGCTCTTCCTTCACCTCTAATAGTACTATTACACTGCACTCTCAAGAAACCCTGTACCTAAAATGTTACTAGAGATATATACGCATCTTTCTGAACTTGCTTTGAAAAGTCTTGAGTATAAGCCATTTTCAGAAGAATGTAAGCATATAAACCAAACCTAGATTGACCACAGCAGAGAGTCAGAAATCACATGCTATGGCCACAGAAACGGCCAACTCTCTCCACCCCATTTCTATTTAGACAAGGCTTTCATCTACTCCTCCAGATCAATTTTTCAATTATTATAATAATATACACAAAGAATTCACCTGCTTAAAAACTAGCACATACTTAAAACGTTCATCTAAAGAAAGGGGATACAAGAGGTAAATCCAATACAAATTAATGAGTTTCCAATAACCAGTAACAGAATCTTTTTGTAATTAGAAATGCATCATTCTATACTTAAGTCAGAACACTCTTCACTCTCCATTAAGCACTGCCGTCATATTTAACCATTTCTGTTCTTCCAACAACTATACAGGCAAGTTGCTTACCATCTCTGCATCTGATGCAGTTTGAAATTTGCTTGAAAACACTTCCTATACTTAGCATATTTAGAAATTACACCGGATCAAATATTTGAATTAAAAAAGTTGGGCCCCAGGAACATTTTCTTCTATCTACCATGTCATGGCTTCTGTCAAAGTATAATAGGTATCAGTATCACCTTAAATGCACATTCAGGTACACGTAGAATTCTGAATTACAGATTTGATCAAGGAGCATAAAAAAGATTATACTTCCATTGCTGTAAAACTAAGAAAAATCAGACAGGCTTCACTTTCTTAATATTTAAAGATACCCATCTCCTGCAGGAAAAGCTTAAAGCTTTACACTGCTTTTATCTATTCCGAAATCATTCTGAACAACAGCCATCAATCCCAGGGAGTATATTTTTTAAGTATTCTTTCACTCCTCCACAAAAGGAAGATGTTGGGAAGATACTTAAAGCCATTAAGATGCATGTAGAGTAGCCTCTAGCAACTTCCAACCTATTTAAATAAGCAGAATTTTTCTATTTCCACACAAATATTCTAGTATTTTAGTAAACATTTTGTACCTCAGCAGGCATCAGTGTTTGTTAATCTCATACATAACTAATAAATTCCAATCCTACGACGACCTCCATGGATTCAACAGGACTATGCCCAGGCACGCTAGACCCCTGAGCTAGACGTCACTGCAGGAAAATGTTCTAAGTACAGCAGTCAGTTACTGCATGGAAATGATTCACTTCTACCATCACCTTGCAAATTCTAATTTGATAATTATAGTGATTATCAATTAGCATCTCATCACTATTTGATGACACACAATGACTTGAGGCTAACTAGCACCTAATACTCAAATTTAACAAAACTGCCAAGAAAAGAGGCGCCATGGTAGAGACTGGCGGGCATAAAGAAAGAACTGAGTAAACAAAGAAATGTGCAACAGTTTTCAGGCTCTTACAGGTTAATTTTTCTGACAAGCTTCCATTCACAGACAGGCCAGTGTAATGGTGAGATACACACAGTCTGAACAGGCATCTCTGCAGGTCTGCAGCCATTACAGAAGCAGGAGAACCATCCTTGGCTGCGCACATGGGACAGGCCACAACATTCGTCATCTGTATATTTCTTCCACCCAGAAAATCATTCACACAATGAGGTCTGCACTGACAATACTAAGGTTTGAAGAGAATGCTTTAATACGCAGTACAACAAACCTCTGTATGCTCTGAAATAATTAAATTCACTTTGAAAAGGAAAAAGAAATCAAATAAATCATTATATGTAATTATGTAAGACAACTACCGGAAGACAGAGAAGCTGGAGAGCTAAGTACAAAATGAATTTACAAGTGGTTTTATCTACAATTTGCCTCAGATCTGCTTTTACCAGGATGATCATTCAAGTATTGGAGAATACTCAACCAACCTGTTGCTGTAGAAAACCTTTTCTTCTGTTCATCTTACAGTATGAACACTTAATCTCAACAGCTTTATCTAATCTGTTTCCTCTGAACTAAGAACCTGTATTTCAGTATGCCCAAAATATTTATTTCTTTAATGCTGAAGTAGTTATTACAGAAACATTAGCTGGTTATAGCATAGGAATATGATTCATTCAAAACAGCCATGGCCCATATATTTAGAATGCTCATTTTTTTTTAATCAGACAAAAAAATTGGAGTCATGTAATTCTCTCATGCATATGACCGCATCGTTCCATTAAAAACTTTCTGTGGCTGCAGCAAAACTTCCATTTTGGTGAAGGACTTGTATGAAAATTGTCATTTTCTCTCTAAAGTAAATCTTTGTATAAAAATGATGAATGTATTAGGATCCATTAGAATTCAGAGTGCAGAAAGAACAGTAAGTTATGAATGAATACAAATTTTGTGAAAACCCAGTAGAAGCTCTCTGCCTTAAGACCTCCACACTGGTTTACGTATCAAAGAATTTTTAAAGTACTAACTGTAATGTAGGCTTTTTGGATTATATAAAAAAGGTATTTTGTTTCTGCATTATATAATTGTCCTCTAAACACCATGCCTTCATCTGCACCAAAGTTTCTCAGAAATAGTATTTCTCACTTTGCTCCCTCTCTCCCTCTTAAATACTGATGTGTCAAACTAACTTGGTATTAGGACTTTAGGATACTTTGTAAACACTACAGAACCCCTCGAGATATGCATTACCTAAAACTGATACTACTACAAATACTTAGTAATCCAAAATTTGCTATTGAAACATTTTTCTATAGTATGTGCTAAACTAAAGTTTCAACTCACTTTTAATCTATTAATACAGCTGGTTTACTACTAAGCCACACCAAACTGGTTTACATGACATCTAAACTGATTCCTGAATCACTAGCACCTTAAACTGCCTTATATGAATTTTTTTGCATTTTTAACATAAACAGCAAGAACCATGAGCACCTGTGCTCCAAAAGCACCACGTTGTCATCTATCAGTAACAAGTACCAAAAGGAAAGAAGGTAAATTTTAATCTGCAGAGAGAATCATTTCAGGTATGTCTTGCTTCAGAATAACAATGCCCTGTTAGGGCTTGCAGGCCTCAGCATAAGTAGTTTGGGAGTAGCAATGACAGCATAAACAAAGCACTGAGAAAGGTTTATGAGGGTGGAGTCCATTATTAAACACTAGATTAAAACTCTTCTGTAACCTGCGGCTCCAAACTTTCCGAGTATGCAGTAGTAAACCCTGAGCAAGCAATCTACAGCAGACTTGGCTTAAAACCCCTCTTCCTCAACACACAAGCCCATCCAGCTATTAAAACTGAATGCACCGTTGTTCCCTCTGACATACTTGAAAACAAAGAACTAAAACACAAAGACCATTCCCCTTTATAGAGTATTAACTTCCGCTTCTAATAACTAACGCCTCGTCCCACAAGATACAGTTCTGCATTGTCCAACACACACCACTTCAGTCAGACAATGCACACAGCAATAAAACTCAACCCAGCAAAGAAAGTGAAAGCTGCGTTTGTTCAGCATGTTATTTGGCGCAGCCAACTGTAATGCTTCTGCCTGCCATTTATTGTTTACTCTGTCAAAGGATTATTAAGAATTAAACTACATTTGGCAATTTTTTTGAGAAGGCAATTTACATGCAAAGTGACTGGCACTTGATATTTAAAGTCTATTGGTCGACTCTGACCCTTCCTTTACAAGTGACTCATTTGACTGCAAGGATCTGTGATGTGGAAATGCTCAGATACGAATCAATTGCAGTTTTTGTCTCGGGTAAATGTTACTTGGCAATCCAAAAGAAGCGAACAATGCTGGAACCAAGGTTCACATAGAATAGTATTCATATGTTTAAAGAATTCCTTTTACATGCCTGATTTACTTCTAGTTGGCGGATTTATGACTCCCCTTCCCCTAATAACTTATCTCAGTGCACAGTGTTTTTAAACACACACACACACCAGCAGTTAACTCCTTTGCTGCCTAAAAGGACAGAAATGTACGGACATATTTAAGCAAATAATAAAAAGCAGGTTTGGTTCTGGTAGGGCTTTTGAGTCTCAGTGGAAGGCTGGAATAGGGGAAGGATAGGACAAGAAAGGGAGAAAAACACATAGGTACAGTTTGCAAATCCATGTTCCATAAAGAAACGATTGTGTGTAAGAAACGACCATTGCTGGATGAAATCAGCTCAGTGCAAATTCTGCAGTTTACCTCTGACAAGGATAAAGTAAAAGGGTTTCTCTGCACCCGAGCGAGATCCCCTTCCTCTGAGAAGGCAGATGCGACATTTCTATAAACAAAAACGTCTCTAGCCCTACCTTGTGCCAGTGCTTGCAACATGTGGAGCTGAAGCAACAGAAACGCCCACCATCCCCGACAGAAGATGAAACAGAAGTTTAACTTTATCATCATTCCGCCTCGCCTGCTATTCCTCCGGGCAGTAATTTCGCGATCCACGGTTCTTGCCTCACTGCTCCCCATCCGATCCGACTGCCTGCCACTCCTGACAGCACTTTGGTCATTGCTCATTCCGTACCTCGAGGCCGGGCTCTCCGCGGTGGGGTGGGTACATCCCCCCCTGTCTTTGCCCCGCAGCCTGGGGGGAGCCGATCCCCCCACTTCACAGGAGCGGCGGACTCTTTGATTTGTGCTCACTCCGCATGCAGCCCGAAAGCAGCACTCCCCGTGCCTCCCGGTATGATAATCGCCACCTAAGTCAATGTTTCTGGTGGAGATATTGATTGCACCAAAACAACCAGTCAGAAATGTGAAACACATGTTTCCCCGCGCTGTCACATCCAATGCCTTCCACAGAAAGCGAGTAAGTTTATGGGCGTCAGTATTTCAGTAAATCCAGATCCTTCAGCACATCGCTAACAGAAACAGAGAGACTGATCCATCTCAGCCACCAGCAGACAATCCAAAGAGTACCTTTCATACCGCAGCGATGATGGAAACTGCTCCCCGCGTGATTCTTATGAAGCGTGGTGAGTTTTCCAGCATGTGTCCCATTCTCCTGTGGAAACCTTCCCGGTAGAAGCGTTAAAATTCTCGTGGCAGGAAAAGAAAAAAGGGTTGAGGGAAAAAAAAAAAACAAAACCCACCAACTAATTGAAAGTATCTTGTTATTCCTTGCACTAAGGATTTATTTCAGACAATTTCAAGATTAGCCATGCAGACAGGGTAGTCTCCAGATATCCCCGCAAAGCTCTGCATAGTTTATATTAATCCGATTTTCCTTTGGATACAAATCTCTGTCGTCAACAGGAGGGTCTGAGGGGTCCTCGGGCAGGTAAACCCAGCAGCTGTGGCTGTGACTCCGGCTCGCTGGGCAGTCAGTCCGCCACAGGCCAGCGGCGATGTCACTTGAACTCTCACGTTCAGCCGGAGGTAGGGAAAACCTCAGCCGATCGCATCTCCCTCCTCCCCCTCGAACACTGGTGCCGATGTCTCTCTTGCAGGCACACCACAATAAAAAATCACCTCTAACATGTAAAGCGCTGTTTTTCTGGCCGGCTGTGGCGGCAGCAACGAAACAAATGCTCAGCTGGAGAGTGTCCGGGGCGGGGGGCGGAGGGATAATCTCCCTAAACAAACAGCAACAAGGTGAAATCCTTCCAGCTTTGCTTAGATGGACTCCTGCTCTCCTTGTTTATGCAGCCTAGGAATCCCGGTTCTTCCTCTCAGCGTCTCTCCCTCACAGAAGCTGTAAACACAAGAGGGGAAAGCGCTATCACAACAGCGGCGGCAATAAAACCCTACCGAAAAAAAAAATATATAAATAAATAAATGAAAAAGGCGCTGGAGGTTTTACATTTAAACAATGCATCGGGTATTGTTCCAGTCCCGCCTTCTGAAAAGGGAAAAGTTTCGTGAGAGATTCCCCCCCCCCCCCTTATTTAAAAAGAAAGGAGTAACTGTAAAAGAAGCGCACCCAGGGTAAAGGCACGTTAAAAACAAAGCACCTAAGCGCGAAGTTGATAGAACACAGTTCGCGTCTGCTCTCCCCCGCCCCCAAACGCAGCCTCAACTTTTCTCGTCTCCTGCAGCACCAGCGCGGTTTAACCCTCTCCTGGCAGCGCTCGCACCTCACAACACCCCCACAGGGCCGCCTGCCTCCGCCCCGCCGCCGGCTCCCCCTCAGCGCCGGCTCCCTCGCCACAGCCCCCTCTCTTCTCACCCCACCTTCCCCTGACCTACACCTCAACGGGGCCGTGTCTGTGTGGGGAAACATCCTCCGCGGAGCAGTGGAGGGAGCTATGGGCACGGGGGAACGTGTGTGGAACACTGGGGACTGGGCGGGAGAAGGGGGAAAGTGTTTCGGTACCGCTTTACCTCCGGCTCCCCACAGACATATTCCCCCCCCGCCTCACTCCCCTCAGCGGGACCTGCCCGCCGCCGCCGCCCCGCCCGCCTCACAAGGCCAGGCCGCTGATTGGCCGGCAGGGGAAAGAGAAGGAGGGGGGGAAGGGGGCGCGCGCGCCGGACCCGCGCAAGGCGGGAGGGACGTCGCCGCCGCCACCGCGTTCCCGCCGCTCGCCAACGGCCCGCGCGCGTGCGCGCCAGCCCGGCGAGACGCTTTCCCGCGTCCCCGCGCTCGCGGCGCCCCCGCTAGGCCTGTGCCGCGCTGTCGTCTCCGCGCCGATACCGCGGGTTCGAATCCCGATCTGGCGGCTGCGGCTGGCAGGGGGCACGGCCGGGGTGCGGCTGCCTTGAGCCGGCGCTGTTCCCGGCGGCTGTGCTATTTTTTTTGTGAGCCAGCGAGGAAAGCAGCAGGTATGTGATGAAGCCAGCGAGCCCGGAGGTGCAAATTAACCCCCCCCCTTCCTGCCCTTTGTGTGGTGTCTCATTCAGCCCGCGAGGTTGGCAGCGCGGCGAAGTTTCAGAGCTCGGTTTGGTTTCACTCAGGGAGTGTTTGAGTCGAAGATTGGCAGCCAGCTTCTGCGCCTTCTTTTCCTTTCTGACAAGCTGTCTCTTATGATAGAGCCGTGCAGGCAAAGGCGGTAAATTACCCCATCAACTGCAAGGTCATTTTTTTTGTGTTGTCAAGCGTTGGCATTACGGGTTTCTCACCGAAGTGTGGTATTCAAGAAGGTATCTTTTACATCCTGCTTTTATTAGTCTTTAAAATAAAAGAGTTGCAGTATCTTCAGTTTTCACACCACCCCAGTGCAGGTGAACAGCAGTTACTAGTTCTGTGATAATGTCCATCTCGTGTGTATGACACATGCTCCACAGTTCCCCCTCTTTTCTATCCAGCCATCACACTCGGCCAACTACTGATAATCTTTCCCCTTGACCCTCCCTTTGCATCTCACAGGTAAATCTTGCCTGCCACCTCCTCATCTCCCCTGGTGCCTGTTATTAAGGTTTATGACATCCATTTTCTCCCCTCCCGTGTTCCCTGTGTGTTAAACCTCGTTGTGCCTGTGCTCAACGAGTTGCTGTACTTAAATTCTTCTCCTGACACCTTTTCCTGGTAACTAAAAGATACGAGCTGTACTTCAACAGCCGTCTCTCCCCTGTGCTCAATAGGGTGCAAACAGCGTTTCTGTTGTATCTCTCACACCATGCTTTCCTTTTTTTGTGTGTTGACCACATGAATAATTATCTACAGATATCAGGCCCCAGTGCTTATGATTTTCCCTTCAATATGTCCGTTTTGAGAACAATGCAGAGTGAACCCGGATTGTTTTCAGCTGTGTTGAGAACTGACCTCAAGGAAGTAACAGTCCGGTTGTCACTCCCTTTGCGCCATGAATAGTCGTTAATTTACTGCAGCATAAAGAAACTTTTTTGATTTAACTAGTAATGTGGGTGGGACTGATTTAACTGGAAATGGAAAGTACTTAATTGTGTTTGGGGGCTGGTTTCTTTTTAAAGTACCATTAACAAAGGAGCATAGAGCTGGTGATGGAAATTTTAGCTGAAGATTTCAATCAAAATCAGTTTGATCTCTAAGGAGAGCACTCGCTGCTTCCTTGTGAGCAGTTTGCAGTGGTTATGTTATTACTGTCTCAAAAAGAGTCATTGTGAAGCTGTTAAGCTTAAAAACAAAGACGCTACCGAAAAGAAATACTGATTTCTATTACCTGGATGAATTTTAGTGAAAGCTTGTTTCCTCTTGGAATTAATACATTTGCCTTGCAGCACTTTAAATCTGTTCAACATGCAAGTGTTAAGAATGGGAAGCTAACCTATTTTCATCGTTTAGGCCATGGTGTTTAAAAATTCCTTTAACGTGGTAATGTATTTTGTCATTGCCAACTCTACATCTTGGGTGAAATCTTTTCAGTTTATTTCCTTATTTTTAGCAATAACCACGTCACTTTGACATGTCAGGGAGGACAAAACTTGTGGTTGGTTTTGTAGTGGGTTTTTTATTTGCCTTGGTTGCAATAACTGTACTTAATAGTGTTCAAACCAGAAAAAAAAAGATTGCCTCAAGCCTTGCTATTTGGATTAGTGAAAGCATTTGATTATTTTACTACCTTTGTTGTGTACCTGCTTCTATACTTGCCTATATGCATGTAACAAATGAGAAACTAAACCATTAAACATGCATATGGAAGACTGAAAATCAGAAACAGCAAATTTGATGCTCATAAAGACTGAAAAAAAGAAAAGAAGGGCTTGGATTTTCAGGGACTCTGAAAGTAAGTAAAAGAAAAGAAGCAGCAGTGTAATTAATTTAATTTAAAGATGGAGAAAAGGAGGTAAAAGAGGTTTTTTCCCAATGACTGTTATGTTCTGCAGTGAGGTGTGAATATGGTAAATCTTCTAAGGGCTGCTGACTTTTGTATAATTAATACAGAATGGTGGAACATTTTATTTACATAAGTGGCAAGACAGTGAGCCAAAAGAGAAAGGCATAGAAAGCTCCGCTACTTAAGACTGGCCGCTTAATGGAAGTCAGCTTTCTAGCCAAGAAAATGGAATCATAGAACTACTTTCAGAGGAAAATCTTGCCACTGTTGTACACCCTTAATTCTTAGTTTCCTTTTACAAGACTTTGTATCTTCTAGGGTGTAGTTTATTGACTCTTTCTAGTATTTGGAGCTAGAAAACTAAGGGACCTTTCTCCTTGAGAGAGCAGTCTCTCATACAAATATTTTTATATGGTTTTTTGAGAGATGCAGCAGGTTGTTTTGACCTACTGTATTTCCTGATGCAGTGTCTGGTTCTTGCAGTCACTGATGAGTACTACTCAACTGGGTTGTAGATTACACCAAATAAGGTTTTTCAGCCACGTAATTGCTATGGTTTGCTTGCCTACTTGAGTCCTGTAAGCCAAGTAATTATCCGCATTCATTCTTTGACATATATATGATTAATATTGTATTATGTGGTATTTTCCACTAGTGCACTTCCTTGGATGATGGCTTACTCTACTTGAAAAATGTAACTGGTTAGGAAAAACCCTTATCAAAAACTTGGAAAGCTATATGGAGAAAGCTATGAACGCTGTTAACAGGCAAAATGAAATTATACTGTTGCAACCGGAAAATTAATATTCTAGTAAGATCTCATTGAAAGTAATGTAGAACAATTCATATTTCTATTTTCTTGGATAGAAGTGTTTACTACAGAAGGTATAGATCTTGTAGGTACCCTGAAAACACCATTTGATGGTTTGTTCCTGCACTTCCATTTTCCTTCACTCAAAGATTCACAGTGCAAAACCAAGCAAGCGATTGCATTGACTACTGTGGGGTTGTCCCAGCAGACTTTTATATTGCCTTCCCTTTTCTCCCAAGAGGGACAGCACTTTAGAAAAAGATGAGTATGTGAGTAGCGAGCAACTTCAAATGGGGTTGTTTTTCACCTTACTGAGTCAACCTGAATGCAGTAAACTCTTGGGATGGGGCTAAAATCTCCTTTAGCAAGGGTATATTCCCAAGGGTCACTAACCAGCTGCTTTGCTTCTGTGGTGTAAATATACTTATACGTCAATAATGAACACTAGAAGAGAAGGAAAAAAATATCACATTACATAGCTGGAAGTCTCAGGGGTGGCATTAAACAATGACTTCACCATACTTCTGGAAGCATCTTCTGCAGTGAACACTGTTGCAAGCACAAGAATAACTCCGGTTTAAATAACTTAATACGGTGTCAATTTATGAAGCCTCAAACCAAGCAGAATGACAGATTTTTGTTTTCTCCATGTAGTTTGAATTTACATTAAAAAAAAAAAATAGATTTATATACCTCTTAGGTCTGATTTTAAATTCAGAAATGCTAGCAAGCTCACAGTTACATGCTTTCGCTTCCTGCTCAATATGATTGAGCTTAGGAGTGCGGGAACAGAGGAGGTGCAGTTCTAAGGCACAGTGGTAAAAGTTGAGGGCAGAGTGAATAGATCCAAATGTATGCTTCATGGCTTTTTGGAGTCCGGGAGCTATCCTGATAGTACAGCTGTGTTTATGTTCAATACTGCTAAGCTGATATGGACAGTGTCTGTACAGTCAGGAGAAGGGGCTGGTGTAGTTTCTGAATTATCCCATCTTCTGTGTTACACCGATGTAACAATAGGCTTTCCTATTCAGCTATCAGAAGACGTTCTCAATGACCTAGCCGTCTTGCCCTGCTGTGTTTTACGGAGTAGAGTTAGTGAAGTAACATAAAAGATCAAGGCAACAGGTTCTGCGTTTTTGAAATGTAAACGTTTGAAAACATTCTTAGAGCCTCCCAGAGGAAGACTACAGGGGCTGTAATAATTCTACTCCACACTAGTTTGGCTACAATGTAGAGAGAGATCTTATTTTAAGAAGTCTGTGTCTTCAAACACCAGCTGGTCTGGCTATCCAGCCATGGGTTGCTGGGATTGCCCTTTTCATGATTCAGATGATGCCCCAGGTGTAAGTGACCTGAACACTTTGAAGAGTCCCTGAAATTGCCCATAAATACTAGGGAGGACTTTGGACAAAGACTAAATCTTTTGGTTGTACCTAACCTTTACACGTACAAGTGCCATCCTGGGGACTTTCTCAAGCTTCTAGTCGATTGGGGGGAAAAAAAGAAAGCACAACCTGAAGCCGTAAGTACAAAAGGAATCTACTAAATTGGAGCTGAATATTACTACTGAAATGTGTTAATGCATCAGCTTGCACTTGATCACACTTGTTAGAAGACTTTCAAAGATCACCATGAGACTATAGGGAGTGTTAGCTATGCTCTTCCCACCACCACCCCCACCCCTTTATTTTTCTCCAGAACTGAAGCAAAACCCACCTACAACATTAAAGGCTTCTGCAGGATGTGCTTCAGGTACACATAAAATGTTAAGCACTTTGAAATGAGACTAGATTTCAGGGTGGTTTCCATTCTTCAAAGTGGTAACTTTGATAGAAAAAGTAAATTTTTAAGAAAAAAAATAAACAAAAAGCTGAAGTCACTGCGTACTCTACAAGATCTAGTGGGAATTCTTCTGGTTTTCTTAATCTGCTGATCTTACTGTATGAAGATGCTATAATGGGACCATGGTTTCACCCATCAAGGATGCTGGTTCAGTAGTATTGTCTCCCATATGCTTACTCACAAAGATATTGTGAGAACTTAAGCAACATCCTTGCAGTCCCTGGACAGTGTTGTAGAAGACTGTGTTTTTATCAAGCACATGTTTTTTTTCAGATTGCCATGGATTAACAAACAGCCCTTGCTCACACAGCACCACACCCCCCTTGAGGGACTGGGGAGGAGAATCAGGGAAAACAGGTAAAACCTGTGGGTTGTGATAGGAACAGTTTAATAATTGACATAAAATACTATAATTATAATGAAAAGAGAGACAAGAAAAAGAGAAATAAAACCCAAGAAAAACAAGTGATGCACAATACGTAAATCAGCTCACCACCTGCAGACCAATGCCCAGCCCATATGGAGTATCCCTTTGGCTAGTTTGGGTCTGGTGTACTGGCTCTGCTCCCTCTCAGCATCTTATGTCCCTCCTCGCTGGCCAAGCATGAGAAACTGAAAGGTTTCAAATGAAGATTTAAATCCAGAGAAATCTGCCGCTATGGAGATTTCAGTAAAGAGTTTTCTGCTGTAATAAGACCACTGCTTTTAATTACTTTTTGTCTGTGTTAAACTTTTGGGCCTGCACACTTGGGTATATCCAGGAATTTTCCAGATTCACTGATGACTGTGGTTGAGACATCAGGCTTAGATTCCATAACTCTGTAGAAATAAATGAACCAAACTGTGTCAGTTCAGGGTGATGAAGTAAGAGGATTAAGATGAGTGAGCCAGTGTGCCAGCTGGTTTTTACAAGTACTGCTATTCTGGCATAAAATTAAGGTTGTCCCAAAATATTTTCCTCCAGTTTTTGATGCAGAGGATCTTCACCAGCAGGTTCTTATCTTTAGCAGCTAAAATAGTGTATTTGTCACCACAGTTCTCCTTGGTTGCATCCTTGCGTACATCAGCTCATCCCTTCTCCTGACTGACTGTCTATAATTTGACTGGCATCTAATCAGTGCTTCACTGCTTTTCAGCACTGCTTCTTCTCACTTCTGTGATTCTTCCCTATGAGCTCTTTTTTTTTTTATTTCAAGATGATCAAAAGCAATTATATTATATCTCTGAATCTGTTCAAGATAGGACAAGAGTCCAGATTAACACCAGAGAGCTTTCTTTTCTACAGGTCTCTTATCGTGACTCTACTGCAGAAATTAATTTTGTGGAAATCCAGGCTGGACACAGACAGTACATTTTACCATTCTCATAGCTGTAGCTCAAGGTTATTATTGCTGTTCTGTGCTCAGAAGAGAGGAATGCATACTAATTACAGAAATTTTATCTTAATTTCCAGAGCATTTTAATGTTGTTTTTAAAGGGTAATTGAAATATTTTCCAAATGATTCCTTGCACCGTTCTTAGGAAAGCTGTAGGAAACTGTATTTAAATGTGTACTTTGTACTGGATTTAAAAATCTCACTTTTCAGTAGTAAACAGAATATGGAATGCATAGTCCTTGAAAAAACCACCCACAACAAAGGAATTCACACTAGTGGTAAACCTACACAGCAGCAGAATATTGTGGTAGCTTTGACTTCAGTGGCTGAAATAAAGGAGAAATAAGAGAGTAAAAATACAACAATCTTTAAAGATTGTTTTAAAGAAAGTAGCCAAGTTTCATGGTTATTTACATAGGATCCACTGGTTTTTCTTAACTGCTCTGTCATGCGTCTATGCAGTAATTTGGAATGCTTATACTATAACCAGATGCCAGCATTATTCTTCAGAGAGTACTCAGAACGTAGTGAGTGCAAGACAGATGGATGGAGAAGAATCAATAGTTCAGAGAACGACATCAGATGCATGCATTTCGTGTAGGTCAAGTTTGATGAAACCTAAGTTGCATGAATCAACACTTCTGGTGTAAATAATTCACAGTAATAGAGAAAAAACCCACTTTGCTTATATGGGATGAATGTATATATACTTTTAAAGTAATGATAATATGTTCTAACTCTTTAGTTGATTTATATGTGCATGTGTTTCTACTAATACAGGGTTTGGGGACACCAAAAGATTGGAGATTTTTTCTTTTAATACTGAGTTCAGCAAGATATGAAAAACTTCATGAAATTTAAACTCAGTGGCAGTTGCAGTACAATAAAGCTACAGGTTTTTGCCTTTTTAATTCATATATTGTAAAAAAACACTGTTAATCTTCACATTAATATTTAAACCTGATCTCACTCCTGACTTTGTATGCATATCATCAGCTTTTAAGTGTTCCGAGATGACTATAATGTGACCTTCCTTTGGGAGCAGCTCCATAGTGTTCTCATAGGTACAAGATGAAAAAGTACATACTACAAGGTGAGATTACATGCTATATAAAGCACTTAGTAATAAGGGCAGGAATCCCTTTGCCTTACCAGTAAGATAAAGTAAGGCTCAGCCCAGTCTGGATTGCTACAAAGAAACAGAACTTAATTCTCATCTAGCATGTTAGCTGAAACGGTTCAGCTCTACAGATTTTGGTGGTGTTACTCCTGATTGTTTATACTGGTAAGGTGAAGAAAGATGGAAATTCACACCATTTTTTTCCCAGAACTATAGAGGATTCTGAGTCAGACACTATGTAAGATTAGAATAAGGGCTACTTTGTTTTGCTGAGAATGTATATCAGAGCTTTTCATGGCAGTCTTATAAAGGAGCTTTTCAAGTTCCCTCACAAGGATAAAAATTAATCAGATAAGGGAGAAACTTGAATATTGAGTTGTTACTTGGGTTCATTCCCTCACATCTGAATGAAATGATGAAGTTTATAACCTTAAAAACCTACAAAAGCCTAAATATTAATAACTACGGCTAAACAAATTGAAGAAAGATGGTGCATACATTATCCCTTATAGGCGCAACTCTGGTGTATTTTTCTTCTGTGCTTGGAAAGCGATAGTGATGTATTTCTTTGTTAGGCAAAATTTAATACTTTAGAAAAGTCACAAGGAAGAATGCAAAATACCTTCAAGTTTCTAATGCTTGGATAATAGAATATCATCAAATACAATGCCTGGATATACCAGGGATTCTTACAATAATTGCCTAAAGTTCTGTGAACTATCGGTGTTCTTTGTAATGAATCTTGAACTGCCATTAAAAGTTCCAGAAGAGCAGGAAGAAAATCCAATGTTGTGTAAATATTTTAAGGTTAACCTTGATGCCATGAGGAATCCCAGACATGTTAATTGAAGATCAGTTCTTATGCTCTGAAGGGCTGAAACAAAATCAACAGTCCGGGCTGACTGATACTATTTTTATGGAAAACAGATCCTGAACAAGCACAGTGGTGCTTTTGATGAGATTGGGAGGTTGACAGATAATCTCCCGTTGTTTGATTTAATGTACTTTGACTGCTGCACTGTCATTTGGCCATGACATCTTGCATGATTATGGTTATTTTAGAAAGTGTGTTATCTGATGTTTAGCCTTTTAGAATTAGAATGGAGAACTGAAACTTGAGAAAATCATTATCTGCTTGATGGGTGAGCAGAAGAACATTAGAGACTGTAGTAACAGGACAAGGGGTAACGGGTTAAAACTTAAACAGGGGAAGTTTAGGTTGGATATAAGAAGGAAATTCTTTCCTGTTAGGGTGGTGAGGCACTGGAATGGGTTGCCCAGGGAGGTTGTGAATGCTCCATCCCTGGCAGTGTTCAAGGGCAGGTTGGACGAGGCCTTGGGTGATATGATTTAGCTTAGGGTGTCCCTGCCCATGGCAGGGGGTTGGAACTGGATGATCTTAAGGTCCTTTCCAACCCTAACGATTCTATGATTCTATATGGGGAAACTTTGTCATATGTATTTTTTTTGGCATGATGTTATCCAGGGTCCTTCCTGGAGAAAGATATTCTGGTAGATCTTTAATCTGTCAGGCAAAGGATACTTGATGGGGGAAAGCCCACAGCTGAAAAGTGATGCTAAAGTATTTCATATTACTAGAAGAGTAGGGGTTGTCAACAGTGAATTTGCATCTCTATGGTGGCACTTGGAAAAAGCTCAGCGGAGGCAACTTAAAGTCTGAAATTAAGAAATTGAAGAAGGATAACCCCCTTTGTGGATGCCATCATTCCTGAGTAATGCGAGCTCCAGTATGCTGGAGTTCAGAATTTAAGGGATTTTAATATCTGAATGAAATAATCTACATTGAGTTTTACCTGTTTAATTTATTGCTGCTTGGCATACCAGCTGGTCTTTGAACGCTTCACCTAGAAACTTCCCTGTCTGTAGAAGACATTGCTGCTTATTTGGAAAATAAATTAGATATTTCTTACTGCCCACTATTGTTTCCAATATAAGTAATAGTTGTGTTAATATTGTAACAAAAAAAAAATTTGTGTACTTCTTTTTTTGCTTTAAAAGCCAATATTATTTAAAAGCCAGTTTTCAACATAAACCAGCGTTGCTTTTTCAGGTCTTAGAAAAGTCACTGTCCTATAAGATGGTGTAAAATTTTGACCATAGTAATGGGAGCTTAGCATTTAGTTTCAGGGAGAAGAGGGGAAAGGCAGTTGCTACTGCACAGTGCTTGATCTCAGTTTTGCCTGTATCCAGTGATCTTTGTTGATCACAGTAGCACCTAAAGAACTAATGTGCAATGAAGAAAGAAAACAAAAAGTTCCAAGTTCTGAGAGAATTGTCCAAAAAAAAAGAACACCCAAGATGGTTGCTTTGGGGAGAACAAAGCCAGCAGGGAAGGACATTTAGAATTACATCTTAAAAAAAGAAACAAGTTTACATTAAATTAATCTGTGAAATGCATTCCACAAAGGGTTTTAGTTTGGAGTCTCCATATTCCTCTTATTTGACAAGAGAAACTCTGCTTTGTGGCACTCTGAACAAACATCTTGTTTCTTCTTTCTCAGCTCTTCTGCCTTTCAAAAGGAGATTTATATGATGTCTCAGATGTCTTACACACATAGATTAACAAAAAGTAAGCTGGCCTTGGATGCTGGCAGATCTCAGACCCATATGTTCAGAGAGTTCCCTCATTCATTCATAATTAATTTTTTACAAAATGAGTAGCTTTAATCATTTGGATACCTGGATGGCGTTGGAATCATGCTATGGGTGTTTGAAGTCTCAGGGAGTTGCAATAGGTCAAGGAAAGCTTTCAGAGATGTGGCTTTCTACTTCCACTGTATACATCTGTTGTAAACAATATTGGAACTAATTCTGCCCTTCGTCATAATGATATAAAACTGAAATAGAGCCTTAATACTGCAAGGAGTAGGCCCATATACCCAACTTCAGGCAAAGGAGAAATCCTATGTAGTACAGCAGTAATACATACATGCTTAACTTCCAGCAGATGAGTGTATCTGCAGGCTTTAATTTAAGCAGACTCCCCTAGTTTCAGTGAATGTCACATAGAGCAGAACTTGGTGCTGTGTTTGGAAGCATTGTCTCTTGCTTACTGTATTGGTTGATCTCTAACAAGTCACAAGGGTTTACCGTCATTTAGTGTCTGCTATTCCAGCAAAACCTCATTAAAAGGGTTCCTAAAAATGGCTGTAACATAGGTGATTATAAAAACTCTGGAAAAAAAAAAAAAAAGAGCAGTATGTCTCAAATTGCTGCTTAAAAATACTACAGATGTAATTTTTCAATTACAAAGCTTTTCAAATTAGTCTATTTTTAGTTATGTTAAGATGTATTTTAAAGTAATATACATAAATGCATCCTTAGAAGAACATCAAAAGGGTAGAAAAGAGCCCTTGTTTTAGTTGTACTCCTTTGCTGACTAGTTACACTTCGCATTGGCTCCTTGGTAAACGTTTAAATGGAGAGTCATTGTAAAAAAGAATAATGAAAGAGAGACTTTCCTTCGAGCACATTGCAGTATATGGTCTCATGACACAGCTAAGTATAGCTAATTTATGGGGAGCGAAGGGGTTATTAAGATGAAGATTAATGCACAAATAACTGTTATTCCTGGAAGCTTATCATGATGCATAAATTCACAAAATCTGTTGCATGAGAGGGTGTACAACTGTGCTTGCTGTAGCTCTGATCTTTCTATCAGTGCAATAATACTCAAGGTACCCTTCCAGAGGCTGTTACAGAGTAAGAGACGAGGACCTGAAGTTTGTTTTATCATCACAAATGTAAGTGTGTATACTGGAAGAAGAATAGTTGTATCTAGGGTTCAAGACTATTTATGATTGCAAGAGGAGTTAGTACTGATTCCATGCTGATAGGGACAGCACAGAGAACCCACTAAGCAACAAATGGGAATTGCTTTTTCTTCTGCTGTGTTTTATAAATGGCTAGATCCTTGAGGAGTGCTTTTGTTTTGCCTTTCTTTGGAGAACTGGGTATTAGATAGAAACAATATTGTGATTTTTAATAGATCTGGGATCTTGTCCTGAATAACCACCCTGTAACTTTCTACATGGAACTTGTGTATCATATGTCTAGTGTAATAATTTGCAGTAATACATCAGAATGTCCCTCTGGTAAGGTTAGGGGAATAAACTGTTGTTAGTATTTCCAAGGTCAAACACAGTGCTTTCTGTGAAAATAAAAGATAGCACGCTGATTACCTTGTCAAGTTAATACATTGCGATAGGCCAGCTCAGGCAGCACATCCTGAAAGACTGTAAATGTCTAACAGATTTAGGAAAACTCTACCTCAGGGAACATATTAGGAAGAATTCATCAATGGATCAAAACTGTCTTGGAGCCTTACTTATTGGGGGCAAGCAGAGTTTTAAATTCTTACTTTCTTAAGAAGAGCCCAAAGACTTGCATTTTGTAGATTAGCTTTACAAGAATGGCTGAATAATTTCTAATGGAGCGTTTCAAGGTGTTTGTGGCTTGTGTTGGGTTATTTTTTTAACACTGGCATGAGCAATTTTGATAAATCAAACTCTAATTAAGTTTTGAGGTTTTTTCCCAAATGATTTTCAAATTGCTTAATGTGCTGTTTATAGCCTGTCGTTCTTTGCAGATGAAATCAGACATATTTGTGAATTGTCTTAGCAGTGTGCCTCTAATGACAGAGAACTCCAATTATAACATACGGGTTTGCATTAATTAGACACAGAATTAACAACGTGTAAAGCTCGTGCACGTGTTTACGCACATATAGAACAGCAGCAAGGTTTCATCCATAGATGTGTTTCTATGTATTTAAACATTTGTAATCAATACTGGTTTAAGGGTTATAGCAGTTAATAAGAATTCTGCAACTAGTCCCTGTGAAATCAGTTATTCTGTTTCCAGTGTGACCACAGTAGAAGAAACTGGCCTCTATTTATTTTTCATGTATGATTGAATTTGCATTCTCTAATGCAATTTATAGGGAATTCAACTGTTCTGAAAAACTCTTTCAGACCAGCTGGCCCAAGATTTTGCCCTGTGAACTTTATTTTTTGTTTTATTCCCTAGCAGTTCACTAAACTCAGTGGAGTCTCACCAACGTACCAATGGTGTGATGAAAAAGCAGTTCATGCTGTTACTTTTGAAGAAGTCATTCGGCTAAAAGAGGAGATATAAATACGCACAAACATGAAGTAATTAAAGAGTGTAGCTTCAGATGTTTTTAGGCCTGATTTTCTTCTGTGTCTTGTATTAATAACCGAAGCACCTATCATGCAGTTATGGATTCTACTGGTTTCTGACAGTTAAAACTCGAGATGAACACTGCAATGGCTATGACTGTTTTGAATATAGACTTTAGTTCAGATTTTGCTTAATAAGAACCCCTTAATGGCTGTCCATGAGGTACAATTTGTTATTCATTAGATGCAATCTTCCTTCAATACAAATGTCCCAGTTAAAGCCTTACTATGTATTTATTGACACTCGACTATATTATCCCTGTTACGTTTATGCTGTCAGAATCACGACGGACTGTAACACACAGCTTGAACAGGAAAGCTTTATACCAAGGAGCAGATAAATAGGGTTAAGTTAATAATTCTGCAGTTCTGGAGTAATTGCTGTTTACAGAGCACAAACTGTGGCTTACTGATGACATCATTAGAGACTTGCTTTAATTAAATCTCTATAGTGGCTGTGTTTTACTATGACTGCCTCTTACTGTAATTTGATTTATGCAGGGCACTGATTTGTAAGCTGGATATTGCTGCAGAATAAGACTTGCTTATATTTTTGGTGGCCTATGTGCCGCACAGCAATTAAGAACAAGCTTAAAGTTAAGTGTTTGTTCAGCAGTTTTGTTGAGCTGTTGCTTCTTACATTCCCCTTCATTCAAATTCATGCTTCAAATACACATACTAAAGATCTGATTCTTGCAGTCTTACTGATGTGGAGTAATGACTAAATTGCTAGACTGTCATTTTGACATAGACTATTCTAATCTTGGAACAAGAAAAAACAAATGTGGGTTATTTAGCACGCTGTCTTCAAGCCTAGAATTACAATGTTTTGACAGTATCACACAGAAGAGGAAATAAGGTTTTATATTAGTCTTTATTATCAAGTGTAAGCCGAGGTTTGCAGCACATGGAAAGGGATGGATGTGACTTCTGTATCTGGTAGCTATTGATTTTTAGTGTTGAGACGAGTGACCAACCAAAATGAATTTGGAGAAAAAATGGCATTTTTCTACTGATACCTGCAGTTGTCGGTGCTCTAATTTTGTGGTTCCCATAACAACATCCGAATGACTGAAAGCTCTGTAGTATTCCTGTCCATTGAACCAGCAGGATGGGGCAGGCTAGTGCACCGATTTCCTGCTTTCTCTGAGAATGGCAAGGGCTTTGGGAAGCTCACTTCACTTTGCTCTAGAAAACAAACTTTTACTGCTGTTTGCTGTATTATCCTGCCTATAAGAAATGACAGACCCAAAATACCTGGTGTTGGGAAATTCTTGCATACTGTTTACAATTCATGTCTTTGTTCTCCTTGGAGTGCCCAGAGAAATATAATACAACTATGTTTCTTGCTTAAAAATTATAGCAACCAAGAAATAGAAATACTCTTACTGTAAATATCGTTTTATTTCCAAGTAAGTTTCATCACCTTAGGCAGAACAACAGCAGAATCGAGTGTATTAAGAGGCTGAGGGACTGTTTCTTTAAAATAATTTTAATCCTTTGGGATGCAAAGGAATTAAGAGCATACAAATGCTTTCAAATAAGGAAATCATATTTGTGGCCTGCAACTTATGCTTTGCTAACTTACATATTTATTTCCCTCAAACCTTGTTTATTCTCCCAATAATAAAGCGGGCAAGTGCATGAAGCAAACCTGAAGCTGCATTCCAAGGTCTCTTTGAACAAAGTGGCTTAGTGCAACAAATTGACAGGACTCATACTCTATCTAGTATCATTTGACAGCACAACTATTTCATTCTGCCTTGAATTTGTTAAGACATAGGAAAGGGATTTAAAGGTTGGGGAACATTGCTTTGTTTATCCTGCTGGTGATGAAACTAACCCTCTAACTATCTGATGGCAACCTGATATTTTAGAGATAAAAACGCCTGAACTGCCTGTAAAGTAGTGAATAGCCTACTTTTCAAGTAGCCATGATCTGTAATATATTGATTGAAGTTATTTTCATAGAATAGTTATGTTAAACCTGACAGCTTGATTGCACTGAGGTCTTGCCCCAGGGCAGCTGTTTGGATGCATCGTGGACAGAGAATATAAACACGAAAGAATTTTGCTGGAATGAAAAGTCTGTCTGCCATGCTGTCCATATTTACCATCTCAAGTGCACAATTCAACAGTTTCAAACTGAATAGTATATGCTCCAATTCTCTCTTGGAAAGTTGTGATGTTAGGAGACTTGTATTTCTGTGCAGAAGAAATGGATCTTTATTCCATGGCAAAGCCTTGCCTAAAGCATTGTGAATTTTCCCTACCCATATGTTTAATATATATTTCTATATACAAATTACTGTTTGGCCAGACTTCTTCACAGCCACCTTATAGCTCTCCCTTGCAAACTGTTGTTATGTTAATCAAGCAGGGTTTGGTACCCCCATACAAAACACTAAGCCAGCAAGGGAATAAATTTGAGACTATGTATTACCATCTTTAAAACACACACAAAGGTACCTATGTATGCCAGGTGTAGGAGTTATTCCAAGCCCAAGGATTACAAACCTAGAAGATTACATTAGTATATTTGGACTTAAGTTGTTCTATGATGCATGGAAGCAGAGTTAGAGGACTGAATGTCAGCAGTGCCAGTCAGTGAAACTTAAGAATGCCTGTAATTACAATGAAAATCTATTTGTAGCACTTGTTTAGATAAATGTGAGTTGTAAGAATACTGTTTTTCTCTTTTCCTTTTAGAATATACTTGCTTCCCCTTAAGGGCATGCCTACAACATGAAATTGTATGAGGAACAGGGACACCCAGAATAGCAGGAAATGCCAGGAAAGCCCTAGAACCAGAGCTGCACAGTCTCTCCCAATGTTCCATTGTGTAATGTGGTTGGTTTAGCTGTCTCCTGCAGCATTCCATCACCGCCACAGCTACACAGTTGAGACTGGTTTGATGCCTTAACAATACACGTCCAGGTCTTAACATGCTTGGATTTCCTTTGGGTCTGATCTGTAGTGTTATTAATGCTGCGATTTGTAACAGTGGGCATGTTTGAAATTCCTCTCCAAAGGCTTGGAGCTTCACTCACAGTTTAGCAATAGGTGAGCACAGCCTAAGTTACATTTTAATGTGCAACTCAAATTTTAATTGGTTTCAACCAGTTTTAGCTCAGAAAATTTTGCAGGTCTTAGCATTCACCTATTTTTAGATGTAGCGAGCACTGAGAATCCTTTTTACAAGTGCAAAATACAATTCCATCTTAACTATGAAACTGTGACCTGCTTTATAATTAATAGTTATCCATATGTTTACTTCATGCTTTACAAAATACAGACTTCAGCTACGTGCCTGCTGTCTTTTTTTTCCCCATGGGCTTTATGCTCTGTTCAGTGCAGTGGTCGTACTTGCTCAGAGTATGTCTGGATGGCACAGTCACTAGGTAGGCAGGAATTCCCATGCAAGCTCTGCATAAGCATTTATGCTTGATCATAGCAGCAGACAGTTTGCAGCCAGGAGCTGTAACTGCATTGGGAAGTGCAATTAGGTTTGACTGTAGTGTTTAATATGTCAGTTGGACTAGGTGAACTTCCAGCTGAACTATTCTATTCTCAGTGTGGATTGAATCTTGCAGGCATTGGCAGCTGAACTCTGAGTCTCCAGTGAGCTATACGAGCTCGCTGTTCGAAGATTTACAGCAACTAAACCTGGGCAAATTTTTCAGAGGAGTGGCAAAAGCCAAATCCCTGAGGTAGATGGTACTCGCCAGTATTTCAGTTCCATGTTCTAGTCAATGAGGTTTAATGTTGTTCATTCTGCTGTTGAGTTTTCTCTTATATTTTTATAGCAAATGGTACTACATATAAATTGCTCGGTAATCCTTTATTTTGTCTTGCTAGATCCTTTAGTTTACTAAAAAAATTCATACTCTCAGCCTAGAAAGAGCAACAAAAGAAAATCTGCAAATACAGATCTATTCTTCAGTTTTTCTAACTACAGCCTCTTTGAGAAGTTCAGTGAAAAGAACAGGTAAAGGAGTAGGGAGAGTATACCTGTCTCTTTTATCTGACATTGGAATAATTAATTTTATGAAAATGACTTCTATTGGAGGTTAATTTATTTTGGCTGACAGTCACATACATTAGGAGACATATCTAATGCTGCAGTCAGTCTGAACTTTATTTAGAGTAGTTTATTTATATCTTTGGGTGATTTCATTGCAAAGAGATAGAAGACATTTAGGATCATCAAACATGAACGTTTTTCTCAGTTTAAAAAAGCACAAACCAGAAGTCACAGAGTTTTGACCACTTGAATATTTTGCCTTTCTGATGTAAAATTACTTCATTTCTTTTACCAGAGATGCTTAAGCAGTTCCTTCAGATCACACTGTTGAGTTCTTTGTATGGTAAGCAAACACCAGGCATCTCTTCTCCAGCCCTTCATTGTGCGGCTATAGGGACAAGGAGATGTATTGCATAAACTCAGAATATAAAGTAGTGTTTGTATGCAACTCAGATTATCTACTTGTGTTTCTGGCCATAATTTGGTCCTGACAATCATCTTGTAAATAATTTACTGACACAAAAATGGCCAAGCACAATAATATATTATGTATATTTTAAGTGGCTCAGATGTAGAATGGAATGACTGTATACTTTAGAAAGTAGAACAAACCTGAGAATATTTAGTGGGTTTATATATTCAAGTCTGAAAAATCCAGCTATAAAAAATAATCTACGTTCCTTTTCAACTGTGTTTTTTGGAAGTGTGTATTATGATAATAATTCCCCAAGAGGTAGTTGTTTCTTATGTTTTTTCTATGCACAAGGATGGAATCTAACATAATTTTTGAGGCTTAGTTTTAACTGAGTTTATCCCTGTGTTCCAACTGACTACAGCTAATCAAGAAAACAAACCCAGTGGATTCAGTAGTTCTGTAATAAATGCAATGTTTGGCTTCCTAAGTTTGTGTGAAAAGCAGGTTGAGGGCATTTATGGAGAGAGAATATGTTTTATAAACTTACAACCATGGACAAGTTCCCATTTTGACCACATTGTCCACTTTTCTCATGCACTGAAAATCTCCTGATAGTCTCATGTCCTTCCCGGAACAGGAAATCGTACGTTATCTCATTAGACTTGGACATTCTATAGAGTAAAACCCAGTGGTTCTTCCTACCTTGATATATGAGTGACATATGCTGTATCATTCATAACACACTTCTGTGTTACGATACACTTCTGTGGCTAGGGTCCAGGTGCTGGGTGGAATTGATTAATTTTAGTGCCATCAACCTGTTAAAGTGTCAGTGGTGCAAAGTCAAATCATCTTTTGTATGCAAGCTGGGTGGAATGATGTTTCCATTGTTCATTCTGCATCCTTCAGAAAGGCATTTTGGGCAAAAAGATTAAGTCAGAAAAGAAGCAGCAACAGAAGGAACATTATTAAAAAGTGTTCTGATCATCAGAGACTTGAAGAATCTTTTCCATATATGTAAAGAGAGTAATGGAGGGGTTTTAGTGCTAACACACAGGAATCACAAGTTCAGAATAGCTCCCTAAATTGAGGGAATCATAAACCTAGGCCATTCTAGTTAGAACCTCAGAATTTATACTGAGACCAACTCTACCTTTATTATCTTGGAGAGACATTGAAAGAGAAATGCTTGCTCAGTTATCTTGAAGCCATATTATTAAGCATATATTGAAGCATGTTGTATTCCCCAGCACTTCAGTCTGTGACCTCTGTTCATACAAACCACAGAAGAATCCATCAGGAAGCTGGCTGACAGCCAGTCTGCATGGAAACAGCTGGCATTAGATTAGAATGCAAGCAGTGGGGTTTGACTTGTTTCTGCGTTGCCTGGAAGGGAATAAAAATACTACTTCATAGAAACCCAGAAATACAGCTGTGAAGCAAAGAGAGGAGTGATGTCAGAGTTCAGGGAGCATCTGGATGACGCTGCTAGGTTTAGTTTCAGGTAGTCCTGCAAGGAGCAGGGAGTTGGACTCAATGAGTTTTATGGCTTCCTTTCAACTTGAGGTATTCTATGATTGCTTAAGACATAAAGCTGTAAGACTTTATGTTAATGAACCTGTGAAACATGGCAAGTGGTGTCAGTGATATATGCTAGAATTTGGAATTCTGCTTTATGACTCCGCTTCAAAAAAAGATTACTTTCAATAAAGAAAGCTTTTTTTTGTCCTTTGTTTCTATCAGCTATGTGTAAGCATATGTATAACTGAGAAATTTCTGAAGAACACAAGAATTGCAGCAGAAATAATATTTGCAGGTTATAATAACTAAACTGCTTCTTCAGAATCATTGTTGCCTTTTGGTTTTGTAGTCATTCACGCCTGTGTGGAGTAGGTATATACACTGGAGAGATATTCGGTAGAATCTTGTTAGTAGCATTTTACAATCCTTTGTGCACCCATGTGGCAGGAAGTGAGACTGAGGTCTAAGCTATTTAGAATCTGTTTTGTCTTAATTTAGGTACAGAATTGTTCTGTTTGTGTGGGATACCTGAGATATTTAAATGCAGAATGTGTATCCTGACTATCTTCAGTTTTAGGACCTAATACGTGACTCTTGAAGAGAGATCCCTGCGGAAAACAAAGCGGAGATGTGTATTTCCAATTACAATTCAGCAGGTCAAATGATGGGTCAGATCTTCAGCCCCCTCAGAGACAGCCAAGATGAATGGAGGAACTGTGTGAAGTTTGACTAATGCCTTTCCCTTCAGAGATACTTGGTCTAGGATGAGGTTGTGGTTCCCATTGCTCTTGCCATGATGCTAACCACATGGAGTTAACCTGACTTTTAGTTATTCTTTGGTCTCTCAATTGCAAGAGTTGTTATATCCATTCATTGTGTATTCTTCTTGGTTACTAATCTGAAGTGAGAATTGGTTCATATTCAGGGTAGCTTTCTTTGAAGCTCTAGGGTTCGCAGTTCTCAGTGTAGTCCCCGTTCCTATAGACATTGCAGATTCTCTCATAAGCATCCAAGGTCACTGAAAATGGGAGGGTGAGAGACAGACAATGCTAATTCTGCTGCCGTTGAAGTGTTATGTTGGAACTGACCTGAAAAAAAATTCCCTGAAGAGCAGTGGGTGTCAGTGCAAACTTTTAGATAAAACAGTGAAGCTATCGAACTCTGCCAAGTGCCATCTTTTTCACCTCCTCTGACTGTTGAAAGACAAGGAAAGATCTATAAATCTTCTCACTAGAGGTTCCTCATTAGAATAGATTACTTTGCCAGTAGTCAATCAAACCTAATGCTTATTTTAAAAAACCCTGCAAAATGTATAGAAACTGAGGTTTTAGACATTCTGACAGAGTGTCACACTCTTTTGGAAAGACTTTTGAAATCCCTGCTCTCCATAGTAGGCCTATGGTGTCAGCTGGAGATACCATGATGTTATTTGCAAGGAGGCTGATGTTAAACATGTAATACAGCACATAACACATGTGAACTTTGACTGAGGACTTATGGAAGAAAGAATTCACATCAGTGAGAATAAATTTGCTTTTTCTTCTTGCCCCCTACACACCTCTTTTTCACTGTTTTAATTCCTGTCCTTCTTGACCTAATTATTTTCCATTGGTTTCCTTTAGGCTTTCCCTGAACTTATGGGCATATGGTTTTCAAACTGTAGTTTTATGCTGGATACGAAAATGAAATGTGTCACCTGAAAACACTGCTTCGTGGGAAGGGTGCTGGTTTGCATTACAAGGCTTGCTAGAATTCAGACACCTTTTTCTCCTGGTACAAAATGCAAGATCTTGCAAGAAATGTAAAAGAAAGGTGACCTTTGATGTGAGATGTATTTTTGTGTAAGGTTCTGTTAAGTCTTAGCCTTTAAATATAAGATAGTTCTACCTGCCTTTCCCTCCTTCAGGAAACATGTCTTAACCTGGTGAACTGCATCAGCAGCTGCGACCAGAAAGAATATATTCCCTTTGGGTTAACATTTATGTGGATACTGCCTTGGAGTCCTTGTACGTGTAGAATAATACAAGTTTTATGTCTGAATACATTCTACATTTCAAAAGAAGGTGCAACGCTGACATAAAAGCTGGAGCAATTCATAACTGGCAGCAGGACTTCATGATTAAATTACAGGCTTACTATTAGCCATAAAACTGTATATTGTTCTTGGCCATGTGCGTTAAGAGAGTATCAGTAGGTAGCCTCCAGCGGCTATGATTTATAATTTACTTTGCAGGTGGAAAAAGTTTATCGTGTGAGAAGCTGTGTGTGTGAAATCATGTTTGTGCCATTGTGTGCAAAGGAGGGGAGGGGGGAGAAAGGCATCCAGGAATTTTTAAGTTTAATGGAAAAATCTGTATGTGATCATAAGGTAGAATGCTTCTCTTTGCTTTGGTGTTCGTACAGTGCGCTGTTATCCTGGAGCTGTCATAGCACTGTGCACTTCTGCAGAATAGTCCTTCGTCTATAGTAAGGCAGTTTCATGCTTGAAAAGATGCAAAAAGGCTTCCTATAAATTTTTCACTCAGGATTATTAAAATATACATGTAGCTCAAAAAATATTCAGTGCAATAAAGAACATTCACTGAATGCTCTATAAAAAGTTTTGTGTGGTAACATGATTATTGCATTGTAGGTAACAACTGAGTGAAAGTGAAGTGTGTGTTGCACACAACTGTCATGTATAATAATAATAATAATAGAAATTCAATTATTAACATTATTGAAGCTATTGGTATTGATATAAAACAAAAATAATTATTGCACTACTACTTGTTTCCATCTGATTTGGGCTTTCACAGTGCAAACTGCAAAATCTCTTCTGCATTTTTAAGAAGCTATGAATTGCCATGACACATCCAACTGGCTGTTCGTGTAAGGCTATGTCCTATCTGACTATTGCAAGTATAAAACATATTGGTGATGGGTAGATGAAACACCCCACAAAGTGGTTGTGTTAATAAACAAAATTAGCTTAAGGTCTGAAGCTTGGCGTTTGGATCCCTGATAATTAGCTTCCTACTATCTGATATGAGTGTTTCTGTGTGAAGTCTAACCCTTTATTTGAATTCTGTTTAAACAGTGGCCTCAGATCTGTAGCAAGGAGTTCACGAAGTAAATGATTTGTTGTAGCAATGATTTCCATGTGTTGTCATGAGAAGTTACTAATGAGTCTAATGAGAGGTTCACAACATTTTATAATTTAAAAATTAAAAATTTAAAAATTAAAGGATTTTGTGCATTTAATATGCATGCTTATCCAGGTACAATGCACATGCAAATGTATATATAAGGCAGTTAGATAAGCATTTAACTCATATGAGCAGTATGCTTCCTCATGGGGAAGAATCAAGAAGCAGTTTGTGGTAAGATACGCAGCTTCCACTAAGCTGTAGTGGGCTATTCCACAAGTGAAATTCTATGAAATTCTTAAAGCATGCTTATGTGTGTGCTTTGCAGAATTCACAGTTCAAAAATAAGGCAGAAGATTCAGTGATGCACCGAAAGGGTGAGGGTTAAAGTGTCACTTCTAGCAGTAGATTATTCATGAGGATCAATTAGGCAATGTTTGTACTGTTCTTTGGAAATGCAAATCTTCATGGAAGTACTAAGTCACAGTATAAAGCCATAAATTTTAGGTTTCTGAGAGCTATAAATCAATCCCTACCTCTGGTATTCTTTCCTTTGTATGATGTGCTTTTCCATTATGTACCACAATTTTTAGTTTGTTGTCAAGAATAAATAGCAAGCGTTTGCTTTAACCTCCACCAGACAACACTGTCAAGAAACAATAATACTTAAATAACTTCTTGCTATATTTAATAACCCCAGCCTCCATTTTCTGTGTGCTGCCGAGCTGTTTTTCTCCCTCAGATGCCTACATGTGAGTTGGCAGTGAATAGTCTAATCAAGATAACCGTATTTGTTGTAGGAGTTGTGACATTGCGGTATGTGCAAGACAGTGGTGTGCTTTTAATACCGTATACTTTGACATGACATACAGTGCAAGCCAGTGCCAGTGAAGCAGAAACCCCCCCAAACAGTATATGAATTTTAGATGTGATACTGTTGTGGATTGAGCTGCGAAAATATGCTATTTGTTCTCTTTTCATGTGTGTTGTCTTTTTATAGTGGTTGCTGTGGAGGTGATCAGCATCTACCACAAAGTCGTGTTTGAGTGTATCATCCCCTAAGATCTGTGACTTGCAGCCATTGTCCTGAGGTTTTAAGTATTATGGCCATGAAAACCATTGATGCAACACCTACATGCAGAAAAGAAGTTGGGAATGTCTTCAGAGTGTGACCCTCACCCCCAGATTTGTTGACAGAAATGTTAGAAACAAAGCCAACCTCAGTTACTTAGGAAGATCATGTTTTCAGCCTATTGTTGTCCAGATCACCCATGCACTTATGAAACAGCAGCAGATGGTTCCTTGTGTTTGCACAGCTGCCAGTGGTAAAGCAATACTGCTTTTCACTTTTATAACACTTTCCATACAACAGTCTCATAAAGGTGCATAGGTTGCTCTGTGGGTTTTGTGTGTCTTGGGGAGCATCCCTTGGGGACACGGTTTACCAACGGCTCCCAAGAGGTTTACTTCATTTCATGTCCCTGTGGCACCGGGGCAGCCCTCAGCTGCAGCTCCAACTTGGTATTTATGTCTTCTTGTTGCCTGGCTGCTTTTTCTTTATAAGCAATCTTCTGATTGCTTTTTTGCAGTGTGTTTTGGTCATACCCTATTTAGAGATTTCAGGATAGATTAGATGCTGCTGAAATGGTTAGAGGGGTCAACAACAGTGGGCAGGCTTATAATTGAAATAGGTGTTTTAACTCTGTCACCATACTACAGGTAATACAGTTTCATCATTTGCCCCAGCAAACCACAAGTTACGTATTGGTAGGTCCTCCTGGGTTTTGGTTTTTAATGCATGGGAGAAGAGTTTCATTTAAAAAGTCAGTGTGACCTCTTGCATTCCACACTATGTAAATCATGTGTGAATGCATATTTATAGATACACATTCATGTCTATGCATACATGGGTGTCTATAAAGACACTCTATATATGGTATACGTAGTGCGTGTTTGTAGGTATAGGTAGATATGACTGTACACTGAACTCGTCCTCTATATAGATATATATGCATCTGAAATCAGATGACTCTCTGTCCTATCTTCTCTTCCATTAGAGAAAGGACAACTCTGTCCGACACTGCTGTCAGTAAGCAGTGCCCCATTCAAAATGAGACAGAAGAAGTGAAAGAAGAACAAAACACAGTATGTCTGAGACCTGTTGCTGAATGCTCACCTGCCTTCATCAGGAAAAGGAGGAGAGTTTGGCACCAGGTAGAGAGATCAGTTCCATGCAGTTAATGGAATGAATGTGCCTTTGATTGCTGCATAGCTGCAGTTTGAAGTATCAGTCTATGGGAACACCTGGCCAGGAAGGAGTCCAGCTTTATCCCCAGTGGAATGGACTCTGTGCATTGGCTGTTCCTCACTGTGCTGTGAGCTGAGAGCAGCTGGGAAAGGTTTGATGTTGGAAGGAGCTCTTCTGTGCCTGAGTGCCTGCTTTTTTCTTTGGTCCTTATTGTTTGATATGGTAAAAAGACATCCTAGAAATGTCTTGGTAGTAGGAAGAATATCAATACGAAGATGGAGATTAATAGGTATATTAATTGACTCAGATCTGAGGATCTTTGTACTGCAGCTGAAAACTTTGGCATGAGTTTGGCTTGGGTTTACCTATTATCACTTTATGGAATTTGTTTGAATTGTCTTTGATTTTTAATACTGGAGTTTAATTATGATGTGATTTCCTTTCTTTTGGCACTGATTGGACTATTTTTGTATCCTTGGCAATCTTGCATGTTCTCCTCTCCTCCTTCTCCTTTGCGTGAAAACAAAGTAATTTTCTATGTGCTTAGACATCAGCCTTCCAGAGCACTCATCCTGTGCATCATTTCCAATATTTAAAAGATTAGAAGTTCGTAAAACCCTGAAAGAAATATTTCTGTCAATGTATGAAAATAGTATTACTGTTTCTAGTGAGGGATGTTGACTGTTTAGGGAAAATTCCAGTATCTGGCTTAAGAGTAAATAAAAGCCTCTAAATAGGCTTTCATGATACTCTAAATGAAAACACATGGGGAGAATGGGTTGTATCATCCACTTTCTTTTTTTGTTCCTCTTATTTCCTGCTTCTCAGTTGACTCCGTTCTCTACCCAGTGAGCAGTGTACTGAGTTTTGTTTTGCAGCTCCGATTTCAGGCCTTACTGTAAGCTGAGCGTCCCCAGACTTGGTAATTGGACCCTTTCAAAACAGACATAAGGGTTTTTTTCCCACTAAAAAGCCGTTCTGCCAGTCTCAATGTACAGAAAGCCTCTTAAAAAAACCTAAACCCTTTGCAGCCACAAGAGCATTTTTGTTTTGTTTATTTAATAGGGTTAAGGTGAATGCAGCAGTATTCAAAACCTGGTGCATTGTAGCTGTAAACCAGGTGTTCTGATAAATGAAAATGCTCTGGACAGATCAAATAGGCGACAAAAGCCAGAGCCTACCTTTTACTGTGACATTGCTGGAAGGTTGCCTAGCTGTTATTACACTTCTGCTGGCTTCAGGCTTATAAGTGTATAATTTATTCTTTAACATTTACCATTTTTACCAAAAAAAAAAAAAATTAATAAGAAACCGCCTATGTCTAGAAACTATTGAAGTGAAGATAAGCCTAGCAAGCTAAGAGTGAGCTTATTTTCATTAGAAGTACACATTATTTCGTATAATTACAGCATCAGTCAATAAGCGGAAAGTGTGACACAAACAAAAATAGAACAAAGGGCAGGTTAAGACACAGGAACTCTGATAGACAAAATTTCAATTGCCAGTATATAAAAGCAAATGGCATATGTGTTGTTTTTTTTTTTTTTGAGAGCATGTGCTATAAGTCATTAAAGAAGGGAAGGCTTTACAGGGCTTTAAATACTCCCACAGTTCTGGAAAAGATCCTGGAAATAGATCTGTAATGCTTTTCATCCACAGATCTCCAAGCGCTGTGCAGAGGGATGATTTAAGACTCAGAGCAGTATTACTATTTAGTCTCTCAGCTGAGAATTCTGTGATGCTGTAGTGATCAGGACCATTCTCCATCTATATTTAGACATGCAAGGGCATGATTTTCAACATTGCTGAATACCTGGTATTTTCCAGACAGGAGTGATTTAGGAGTATAAATACTTAATTTTAAAACCTTGGACAATGCTATATAAAGTCTTATATTACAGAGCTATCAGCAGTAAATTGGCAGTTAAGGTTGCACTGAGATTTGTATATAAAGCAGGACTTGCGCTTGAATGAATTTATTCTCCAGAATGGTTCCATCCATAGGAAAACTGAATTTTCCCTGAAGTTTTATTAACAAAACTTTTGCTAACTTTTGCAGAATAAACATCTAAAAAATATTCAGCAGATGAACTATTGTCCTGCTTTAGCACATTCTTTGTTTTCTTTTTCCTGAGTTCTAAAGAGAGTAGTCCCCACTGCAGTTACCCATGTCTTTGCTGTTTCTGGGTTTGATGGTTGGTGTGCAGGCTGTATTGGAGCAATACTAAAAGATCCCTCTGAAATCTCAGCCAAAGTAGAATCCTGCTGTCTTGCTTCTCAGTGGAGCAATTTATCTTTGTTCTTTTTAGATCTAATAGGTTTCCAGTTTGTTTCTGGGTACAATTTAATCCATGCAATGCTTGCAGTGGTGTTAAACCTAGAGACCATCATCCTTTAAGTCATATATAGTAGTTTGAAATAGCCTGAGAAGCAAAAATGTATTTATCAGGAATTGGAGACTAGAGCATTTTCCATTGAGGAGCAATTAATTTATTTCTTTGGTCCATCAGAGCCTAAGTGCATTAAGCTCCATAGCATCCAGTAAAACCCCAGGGGCTGGTTAAAAGACAGCACAGTGGATTCAGTGGGTTTCATACTGAATGATTTGGAGATGTTTTTCTTCTATTTGTATGTAACATACCTACTTTGTAACTGTTGTAGATTATCAAGAAGTTCATAAGAAATAAGTAGAAGCTTGCTTGCTAAATTAAAAATTGCAATCCATTCTTATGGAAATTCATACCATCTTTCTAATGTCCTGAAAATAATTCCAGGTAAGCTTTCAGTTGTGGCGATTGTAAGGCCGTACCTAACGTAAGCAGCTCAACAAAGCCTGAGAGAGAAGCATGTACCACATTATGCACATAGAAAGCAGCTGAAATCAAACCCAATGAGTTTGTTCATGTATTTTTTTTCTTCAGTCATTTTACAACCATGTTCTCTGGCATTAAGGCATTCTGGCAGAAATTACGATACTAGAGGGGAGATGGAAAGCAGTAATCTACAGGATTCTAGATGATAGTCCTGGGCAGTGAAAAGCACAGAACTGCTAATTACAGGGGGAAGCACAACTGCTGATCAGGATTTATTAGAGCCTTTTTTTTTGTGGACAAATGGATATTGGTGTGCCTGGAACTGTGCACACATGGTGTGCTCTCAGGGTCGTGGTGTCCCTGGAACCATGCGACTACGTGCTTTGCATCACACACAGTTGTGCTTCAGAACTGTGTGTGTGGACCTCTGCCATATGTCCAGGGTTCTGGTGCCTTTGGCTCCTTTTGGCCTCATTATTTTTTATCTAGAACTGTCACTTCTAGTGCTGTGACGGCTCATTGTTCACTTCCAGAATTGACAGATTTACTGTAAATGTTGTCGGACGCACATGGAACAAAAGAAGGGACAGTGACTAAAACAAATTTGTCTTAGTTTCCCTTATGTGTTCATAAGGGAAAACTAAAACATACTAACAAAAAACTCTCAACCCAACTTTCTTTTTCCTTATCATGGAGGGGTTAGTGCAGTTCTTCCCACCCCCTTTTAGTTTTCCTTATAAAGTAACTAATGAAACGTCTAACTTGCAATAAAACAATTTCCATCCAAAAAAGTCTAAGAGGTGGTGTTTTGTTTAGCTCTATCATTGGTTAATCATAGGCAAGAGCAGTGTGGTATCTTGTAGCCAAGTTCTAATCTTTTGCAAAGTAAATTACTTATTAGGTATTAATGAGTGCCTGTTAAACACATAACAAGTTATTGTAGTGCAGAGACAATTTTCCCTTTAGAGAAGTATAAGTTTTGCTAGTAATTTTCTTGCATATTTTAAAAATTTCAATATCTCATCTGACCTAAATAATTTTGCCTGAAGGAAAAGATGTAACCCAGTTGGAAAAGAAGGTTAAGTAGTTTACGTCATACATCTTGGATTCAGTAGGTGTATATGTGTGCATGGTAACAGGACTGTTGTTGGGAAGAGTTTTCTTGACTATATAATATTAAGTCACAGAGAATTGTTAAGGGGAAGACATGGGAGATCAAAATTGCTAAGACCAGGCAAAATTACCACCTTAAAAATACGTCAACTGTCTTTAAGGAAATAGTTGTTTGGCTCTTTATTGGGAAGGTTCTCCTGCCATTGCTTCAGCAAAACTAAGCCTCACTCTGTCATGGTGTCAAATCTAAAGGATGGTGGCCAATTAAAATGTGTTCCATTGAAAGAAGCATAGGATCTTGTGTTAAAATCTCTAGGAGGAGAAGCTGACTAGCGCAGAGGCTTTGTTGAAAGGTGTCTAAAGAGGCTCCCAAAAGAACAGCAAAGGAATGGTAAGATCAAGATAGATAACCTTGCTAGTAAATACCTTAGTTCTTGTGTCACAAAGTGATCCTATTGCAAAGAAAGAGCAGTACTTTGCTTTATCAGGCCTGTATGGTGCAATCAATATATCAGTGGTCATAGCCTCCAAAGGATAGACTCATGGATACTGAATCCAAGTTAGGCTTTTGGAAGATAATACTGAGGGGGATTATAATCTGTTATCTGTTCTAAAGTGATTGCATTCAAGGAGACATTTTGAGGCTTGTTATCAGTGGGACTGGTCTCAGGGCACTGTAGAAAGGAGAGAGCAGTTGTTTGTCCTGATTTCTGTATAAAATGCTATTGCTCTTGTCTTTGCCTGGGCAGGAGAAGAAAAGAAACCTACTTACCTGAGAGTATAGTTTCCTTACTGACTGAGGGAGGAACACTTTGGGTTCTAATCCAGTTTACTTAAGTTTATTCAAATTCTTGAATCATGAGAAGACATGAGCCCATTCTACAAAGTAGGTAACTTTCAGCAGGAATTCATTCTGTCTTTCCTTGTCTTAAAAAGTCCGTAACGGATTAAAATGACTTTTTTTTTATGATGGTATTTTGAGTCATCCTTTTTTTCTTTAAAAACAAATACGATGTTCTCTGGAGTTTCTCCATGCAAAAGGCAGTAGAAGATTTGTACCTTGCTCTTGGAATGCAATTGGGAAAGCTTAATGATCCTGTGGTGGTGTCTGAGATTAACTCCTGAAAAAAAAAAAACCAAATCCCTTCTCCTGCATGGAAAAGCTGTCCTTTTGGTGCACATATACCTGTTGTTTTGGACATCTGAAGTTGAGACTATGTACCACATCCTGTTGAGTAAGGAGATGACTTAGATCAACAACTCTGTCCAGCAAGTACCTGGGAAAGGAGCATCAAGTCTGTATTTTTGCAATACATTCTGTTTTTTCCTAGTTAAACTGGTCAAGGCAATCAAACATGGCTTGTCACTGAATGCTTATGAAATGTTTTTAGTCTTTGTACATTTCATGGCTTGGTGTTTCTGGCAGTTTCTGGTAAAGTAGGAGTTAACCCAACACATGTCAGCATTGATAGTAACGGGAGATTGTCAGCTTTAAAATGTGCAAATCCTCTTCTTCTCAACTCCAGATAGACTTCAAACACTTAAGTTGTTCGCTACTAACAGAAGCATTGCCACATTTGTTTTCAGAATGTGTAAAGTGGAAATTGCTGTCGGGCTACAAATTTATATTGCAAACCTCTGCCTCCAGCAAATTTTCACAGTTAAATTAAGCAAGGCTTATCACTTAAACACTGATAGACTTCTTACTACAGCCACGCTAATGTGAGAACCCCTGGTAGAGCTTTTTGAGATACTACTAAACTCAGAAGACTTGCTTCTGTCCAGCTTAGTTTTTAACAGCTGATCAGCTGAACATCCAATTACACTGGTGATTATGAGCTGGAGCTTCTGTGTCTTGGCTGTGCTCATGTAAGACTGACTATCTCACCGGAGAGAGGTTTCTGTTTGAAAAAGAGTTGAAACTAATCTCACAGTGTTTTCAAACATTTACATTCCCAGGGAAAATTAAGAGATGGCAAACACAGACTCTTCCTACCTTCATTAATCTTCATTGAAGACCCTCATAGGCAAATGTGCAAAGGCGCACAACAGCTCCCTTTGGAAAGACCTTTGCTTATTGAAGCCTATGATAATTTTAACCAAATTTTAACAATAAAGTATTTATAGCACAAGTTTTAGTTTGGTGTTAGTGTTGGTGAAAGAGGGAGGTAGTGCTGTAGGGCTCCATAGTTTCCCCAGGAAAATAACTGCATTCTGTAGCAGTGGGAAGGGTGAAAATCCCTCCTGTTATTAACTATGCTTTGAGTCACCATCCCTAGTTTTCACTGTGACATTCTGCAAGGGAGTGAGGTTTAAAAGATCTTACTTACCCATAAGATTTGGGTATGCTATACACTGCAATTCTTTCACTGTAGTATAGTTAAGTACTGAAAATTTCTAATGTCTAATTGTAAGGGATCTAAATGGGGGTTTAGTTTTCTTTTTTAACTTGATCAGGGGCTGAACTCTCCGTATCTGCTTTCAGTGCAGCTCAAAGTCCAAAACTGTTGATTTCCTTGCTCATTTTTTTTATGCAGAGAAAGCAAAGCAAAATACATGAGCTGTAAAATGCCAGCTGTGAACGGATGATGCTTTTTAATAGAGTGAATTGTTCAGATTCTCCGCTCCTCTTTCTGTCCTCCAGACCTGCTTTTGTTAACCAGTTTAAAATTGAGTGGTTTGCAACAATATAGATCATCTTTGGTTAGTCAGATTTACAGGAAGGAAGTCAAATACTATGAACAGCATATTGTATGGAAATCAGCAGCATAAAGATGTCCAGTAAATGGGACTTTGGTGTGTACAGCTCATATAATGTGTTTATTAACTGAACACTGAAAAACAAAAGTCTGAATTTGAAGTTGAAGACATGGAGCTTACCTCAAGTGTTTATATCCCCATCAGTTCTACAGTTGCTCCCTGCAACTTCTCTCCAGGTTCCTCAACCAGCCATATTATCCCCCTTTTTATTGCTAGCCATTGATACAGTGATGTTAGCTGTACACAGTGATTTACAGCAGGTTGACTAGCACAGTAAAGCCTTGCTTCAGGGGATTTGTAGGTGGAAGACTTGAGTGGCGCCTATATTCTGAGTTTCTAAGGTCCAGAATATAGCATAAACACGTTACACTGCCACGAAGTGCAGCATTTCTATGTCTGGGATCAGTGCATCAGGTTCTTCACTACATCCCTTATGAGTTGCTTACCCTCTGCACGACATGTTTGTTATGTACCCTCCCTTGCATGTAGCTTTCACAGCTCTATTATCCTGCACCTTTCATAGCACTTGGCCAGCTATGTCTTCTTCCTGGGGATCTTGGCTGAGAAGGATAATGATAATGAGATGAGAATATAGATATCACATTGCTTTGAGTGACTGCACGGTGACCAGTTTTGCCAAGAGCTGATTGTGAACGCAGCTCTTGGTCTTTCCAGAGCAGGCTTAGTGATGGCTGACAGAGTCAGATCGCTGCCAACTGCAAATTTTGTGAACTAAAACAATGATTATGTTACTAGGGACTGGCATTCTAATTGCAGCTAAATGCGTGTTTTCTGTGCCCTCCTTCTGCTTTGGCCTTGTCCCTAATTCTTAAAGCAGGAGCTAGCATGTACTGTTGATTCTTCTGAATTGTGCTGAGGGAGGAAAGCTGCCTATTGATGCTTTTAACTTCTTTGAATGAGTGATGCTTTATAATGAGTGAACAATCCAGACTGCCTTTCATCTCCTTATGTGCCAGTTTTTGAGATTCAGTATGTGTATTAGAACATAATGCATCATATGAAATGGAATATTATTACCAACTTCTTCACATTTGGGAGGGGAGGGCCAAGTGGTAGGATTAGAATAGCTGAATCCCAGAGGGAGGCTCAAACTGCCTTTATATTGTGCTGTGTGTCACTGATACATAGTGTCTGGGCAGTGATTTTCATAATAGGCTAATCTTGGTGGAGAGAAAAGCAGAAGAGTAAATTCCACATTGTAATAAGTTATTCAAACAGCGAAATTAGCTTTTTCTTCTCCGATGTGTTATACAGAACAACAGAATTTTATCTTTACCAAACCCTGAATGCAGAGGTTTTGGAGGGTAGAGCAACCAACTGACAGGAGTCACAGCTAAGAGATGTGGAAATATTGAAAGTGAACGAGTTTTCAGTTCCTCCTTCAGAAAATGGCATTCTTTGTCTTTCCCAGCCGATTTCAAGCATTAGGGGTCAAATGACAGTTGATTTGGTTCCCCCAATAAAGCTGTTTGCTTTCTTTGAGGAAGCACCATTGACAACATGCAGCTAAGAACTGCCATAATTCACTCAGCTGTTGTGTTCCCCACTTCCATTCTAGCATGGTATGGATCATGTGCTCTGTTGCTGAATTTACCAGGAAAAGTGATGTTGAGTGTTGCATCTCCCTGTGCTTCCAATGTAACACGAGAGCAAGAGTCACTAAAAGCACCCATCTTTCTTAGTATTTTTTTCTTGGAGCTTGCTAATTAAATCATTAAAATTTTATCATCACTTAACCATGGATAAAGCCTTTTGAAACATTTAATTAGTATGCTGCAAGAGATACGTGTGAAACCAGAAGCATTTATATGGTGTGAAAGACGAGGATAGATTTGAAAGAAAAGAATATATGAGAATTCATTTCCTTGCAACCAAGCTGCCTGGACTTCCAAACAGGTTAGAGATAGCATTTTACTGTTGTCAGTAGGTGCAGTTACAACTGAGACAGTGGCACTCACATGAAAATACCCATAGCTAACCTATGGATCTAAGTGCAGATACATGTTTTGCATTGCTGTATGTTGTGGGTCTTCCTTTAGTAGCATGGTCAGGGAAGTTACAGCCCCTCACAGAACTTGTGCACCTGAGCCAGGTATTTATCATAAGATAAAACAGTGCAGTGGAGTTGAAAGGAGTGTTCTGGTACTGCTTTTGGAGCTAGGCAAAAATCATAGACGGTGCAAAGGAAAGTTTAACCTCATGATAAGGTAATAAGATTGCAGAGAGATGGGTTTATTATACAAGCTCGTTTTAGAAGTCCCTTAGCCAAAGAAAGGGAATGAAATTTTGGTCATAACATTTTGATGCCCGTTACCCTATTTATCTGTGATTCCTTCACCTGTTTCAGGTGCCTGGCAGTACAGCTAGGCAGAAGAGTTACAGTCTTGCACAAACGTTTGCAAGAAACTGAAAACAAGAATAGCACTTAAGGGCGCTGATATGCAATTTTTGGTTAATATCTGACACAGGAATCAAAGTCTGTGCTTGTGGTTGGAGCAGAGTTCAAATCCGAGTCTCATAGAACTCCGCTGAATATTAGTCTGTTGTATATGGGAACTGCTGTGTTACACAGGAAAACAGTGGGATGTAGTCCCTAAGTAAGCATATATAATAATGTAGGAAACTTTGGGAGATACTGTATGGCACCTTCTAGTTCTATTCTGAGTGTTGGGGAATCTGCCTCTGCAATGGTTTAGCTCAAGCAAGGGGGAAAGATCAAGAAAGGCTCATTAGTCTGTAGCTGCTTTTCTAACTCCTCTCGAAAGGGAGTAGTTTTATTTTCTTTTTTAACTGCACCTCTGTTCTTTCCATAAATAAATTTCTTGCTGGCTGTTTTGCTGACAGACTGGCCTCCTCCAGGCGTTTCTCATATGTCAGAAAGTTCCAAGAGTTCTGCAGGAAACAACGTTAAATTAGAATGAAGAAGAAAAACACTTCTGTTTTCCCTCTCCTTTTCCTCATCTAACCTAAACTCTGCTTTGACTAAAGTCTTATAAGGTCTGCAAATATCAAAACATCTTCCAAACCATCATTGCTGTTATTGTTGAGGTTGCAGAAGTGCTGTAATAGGGATGTGTGCCTGTCAGCTCTAACAATGCGTAATGATGCAGTACTTTATTTAGAAATAGCAATGACAGCTATTAACCTCTTCTGTTGGTTATAGGGTAATAGTGGAGAGTAATCCCATAATTTTTGGTTAAGCAGCATGAGTTTAATGCTGCCCTAGAAGATAGAATCATAGCATTAAAGAAAATTGCAAAATACTTTTTGCTTGCATCTTTCTTTATAAAATTCTGTGTTCAGAATTATAGTTCTGCGGTTTGGAGCAAGATTTAAATTCATAGTGAAAAAGAAGAATCATAGAATAGTTAGGGTTGGAAAGGACCTTAAGAGCATCCAGTTCCAACCCCACTTCCATGGGCAGGGACATCTCACACTAAACCATGGCACCCAAGGTTCTGTCCAGCCTGGCCTTGGATGCTGCCAGGGATGGAGCATTCACAACTTCCCTGGGCAACCCATTCCAGTGCCTCACCACCATTAAAGAACTTCCTCCTTATAGCCAATCTAAACTTCCCCTGTTTAATTTTTAACCCATTACCCCTTGTCCTGTCACTACAGTCCCTAATGAAGAGTCCCTCCCCAGCATCCCTATAGGCCCCCTTCAGATACTGGAAGGCTGCTGTGAGGTCTCCACGCAGCCTTCTCTTCTCCAGGCTGAACAGCCCCAACTCTCTCAGCCTGCCTTCATACAGGAGGTGCTCCAGTCCCCTGATCATCCTCGTGGCCTCCTCTGGACTTGTTCCAACAGTTCCATGTCCTTTTTATGTTGAGGACACCAGAACTGCACACAAAAGAATCATGCTTGTTTTATTTGATCTGTACTTTTCAGTTCTCAGTTCACACATCCATTATTTTCCTCTGAAACTTGATTTGCATTTAGTTCTGAATTCTCTGCATCTTGATGAACCAGTGAAGCTGTTACTCTGGCCTGGCAAGGCCATCTTGGCTGATGCAATAAAAATTGCCTACCTTTTTCTCTCCCCATTCCATACTGGTTATGTTCAAGTCAGGAGCTTCCAACCAAACTCATTGTTCTTTCAATTGATCTTGAAGGCAAATCATACATTTGCTAATGCAAATCAGGTAATACTGAACTTCCACTTTCACTCAGTCTTTCTGAAATTGTATACAGTGGTATGAATCTTGTGTAATTTGCCTTGGAATTCATAAAGCTTCTCATGCAGCAGGAAAAATACCTAAATTTAAGTCAGCTTTTCCTCCTTTGTCTCAGTATAAGGTGATTGTTTTGAGACCACAGACATCATTAGGCGCCAGCTCTACTCATATTCTGCCTTGACATGGCACAGACGTGCCATCCCAGATCACCAGGAAGGGGTAACTAGATGGAAGATTAGGAACAGCAGAACCTCCCACCCCAGCATGTGTCAGTGGATCACAGCTGGTTCATTATGCAGGCAGAGGAGAACAAAAGAGACTCAGCACATGATTGTATGCAGTTCACCATTAAGGCATGTCCTATATTTTTCCCTCTCCGTGTATAGAATTAGTTAATGATCCCAGTCAGTGTATGGGATTGAACTATAACAGAATTGAGGAGGTCACCAGTGGACTCTGTTCCCATCAGCCTGGAGAAGAGAGGTGGGACCCTAACTACAACAAAGCCTCTTTTATAATGGTTTTATTTAGTTTCTGCCACAAACTGAGTCACATCTCTTCACAAACAGAATTTGTTAGTGTGAGGTAAGTTTAATTACCTTGCATCAGGCTCTTGAAAAATGCAAACTCAGAAATACCTTAGTAGTATTTTCATATATTCTTCTGCATTCCTCCTCCCCCAAAGCCTTTGTTCCAAATAAAGGAGATTGGAATGATTAAAAAAAGCCAAATAGGAAAATCTATTTGCAGTCCCCCTGAGATTTACCCTGTTTGTGCATTCTGTCATTGGTGTGTTTCTTCATATTGGAGTCAGAGGCTCACAATAGAGCAGCTAAATATCAGCACAACACAGCTGCAGACTCCAGCAGTACACATGATCATTTATAAATTGCTGATCAGATTCTACCCAGTTACATTTATGTAACACTATTGACTTAAGTGGGATTGTCTGAAAGTACTAAGGGCAGAACGTGCCCCCTCAAGTCTTACAGAGCGTTGACACAGTTATCCTTTGACATCAGTTTCTCCACATTGAACCATGGAAAAACTTGTCCTTATTAAAATAGGAGTATAAAACACTATTATATGTTCTTCTTCAGCACACAGATAAAAATGCTATGCTCGGATTTGTTTTGTGGTGTATTTTATTTTAGGGGAATCGCTTCTTAAGTATCAAGAGAACTGGTTGTCCTTTCCCTTATTTTTCCTAACTAGATTACACTCTTGGGATGGAACAGGCTTTTACTTCTGAAAGAGGAGCTTCCTAATTGCCCCACTGAATATCACCTCTGAGAACTGTTCTTTCCTTTCATGATCATCCATTAACAGCTTAAAGTGCACAGCTGCTGCTCATCATTCATACCTGGGCTCTCCTGAAAGTAACATTGACAATCATTCCCAGATTTCAACTGGACCAGGCTACCCAGAGAAGCTGCGGCTGCCCCATCCCTGGCAGTGTTCAAGGCCAGGTTGGATGGGGCTTGGAACAACCTGGACTAGTGGAAGGTCCCCCCGCCCGTGGCAGGCGGATGGAACTGGAGGAGCTTTAAAGTCCCTTCCAAACTGTTCTGTGATTCATTACCAGTCTAGACAAATGGAGAAGCTGGCCTCATAGAGATGCTAGATCAGAGTTGGCCAAGCTGCCTGCAGCATCATTGCAGCTCCTGAGTTTTGGGAGCGTTCTGGATCCCAGGCTGTTCCTAGAACATGCTGCCAAGTGTTTCTTCTTCTCTACAGGCACTATCTGCTATTGACGGGAAAGACACAGCCCTTTCTGAGCCGATGCTAGCATGCCGCGACCAAGAACCCTGCCTTATCTTCTCTGTCTGTTCCACTGAGGTGCTATAGGGATAGGTGAATTAATTGTAGGACTAGGACCTTTTAATGCTGCAAATTGCTGCTTTCTTGTGAGCATTTCAAACCTGAGCACACATTTGATTTTATTGAGAAATCTCAGCAGGCTTTTCCCTGAGTTGACAAGAGAATGTTCTTACATGTCAGTGGTAATAGGGCTTTTGTTATTCTTAACCCACTCTTTACTAACAGTGGCTACTAACACAGCAACGTAGGTGCAGCGATGGTATGTGCATCCAGGCAGCTCTACGACTGCGGTCTCATCATGAGAATGAAAAACGTTTTCCAAGCTTCCTTCTCTCTTTCTTTTGGGAAGAAGCTATCCCACTATCAAACTGAGATGCTCAAGGTTTCCCCCAACCAGGAACAATAGTCTTGAAAGGCTCAGCAGGCCCAACAAGCACATGTGTCAAAGCGCAGTTCACTGTAAAGTGCTGAGATCCTTCTTCTGGAAATGCTTTTCGAGCTTACAGGCCATGTTGGGATGAGTAATATTGACATGAGGAATGTGAAAGCTAATGGCAATGTTTAGGAATTGCAAATTCTGTGCCACTGAGCTACAACTGGATTATCCAGATAACAAGATTCTTTGCCTTAAAGATCTTTGGAGCATGGTAAGGATGGAGGAAAATCTACAAACTACTTGCTGTTGACAGGAAGACACCCAATCCATTCCCCTACCTTGGCAGATATGTCAAATTTGAATCATTAACCTGATTCAGTGACTGTTTTTGCCATGAAGTCAGAGCCATCACTGTGCAATTACCATGTTTTCTCTGACCGCTTAAAATACGCAAGCTCAATGTTTGCACTCTGCTTTGCATCAGCTACCTTTGAGTCTGGTAAGTAAAATCAAATTCCAGCCTCTCAAGGAGGATTGTCTCTTTGCAAGCTCTGCAATCCCCTCCTCTCATCCCAGTGTGGCTGTCTTGCTAACAGGTGACTACCTAGTTGAACAGAACAGTAGAACTGCAACTTTTGCAGAGCCTATATGTATCTGTAGATCTTCTGTGTATTTAACTTTTTTCATTCCTTGCTCATAATGAGGATTTTGCTGGTGAATTATTTATATGACAACAGGAAATGAGAGCGGGAGTGGTGTGAAACATTTCCATAAAAACCTCATGCAGTTTTCAGTAGCATGCAGTAAAAGCATGTGTTTTTTTTTCTTTTCTTTCCAAGTTTTCATATAGAGAAAGCTGCCACTGATGTAATTTAAATATTTATACACAATTGCAGTCTTAAGATATATGCACACATTATGAGAGCCCTACATTAAGGAAGTTTATCTCCAAATAAGAGTGGGAAAGTTTGTGTCTGCAGACATCAACTGGTTCCTTCTTGGCTAATTATGGGTACCTGCAGTGGAAATAACTTTCAGCTTTAAATAAGTCCTTTGGTCAATGTTGGTTGTAATGAGATGGAATTTGTTCTCTTCCATTTGTTAGCAAAATATACACATTTCACAATACAGCAAATGAAGGATGGGATGGGAAGAAAGGGTCTCTTGTTCTCCTTTTTGTGATAAAGCAGGTATTATTATATCTCCATGAACTGCAGCCATTCCAGTTTTAATGTAGGCAGCTGTAGAACAGCCTTGGTTATGACGAGCTATACATTAAACCACACATTTTTAAACTTCAGTTCTCCAGAAATGCCTTGGCCCTGACTTCCTTAATTCTTCCTGGATTTTTCCTTTATTTTCCTTTTGTTGTTCTGCTGGCAGTGCTGAGATGACAAATTGTGAGATAACATCCTCTCTATATGTCAGCCTGTCAGAGAAATGAAATCTGAGATGGAAGGAACCTTGCAGCTCAGGGTTAGATGGCTCTATATAGAATTGTCCAAGCATGAATATGGAGAATTGAGGAACAGAGAGGTAAAAAGCCAAGGTGTGAACTACTTAGTTGTTGTCTGCACTGACTCTGCTCATTCTTGCCTCATTCTTCTACTCCTGTTGGCTTAGGCAGTATGGAGAGTTTTATACCTGCTTGATCGTTAAGGTAAAAGAAATTGTTTATAGGCAAAGAGAGAGAAATCTTTTCTATTGCACATTCTTCTATTTCCTACTGTGACAGCAAATTGAGAATTCTGTGGTTGAACTGAAAAAGTATACCTTGACGGAGAAATGTCTTCAACCCTTTTCTTAGAAGGAAAAAAGGTATGTGTGACCACCTCTCCTTTTCACAATGGCTGCTTTTTGCTTTGATGGGCATATTCAGTTCTGTACAGCATAGGCAACTCCGAGAAGATTTCTGGAATGGAAGTCATCCCATAGTATAGAGTAGCTTCCCTCACAGGGGGAGGGTTAGACTTCCATGTTTGCTTGAACATTTGGTAGGAGGTTACTTCAGAAATAGCATGCTTGAACTAAGAGATATAAATGCATCCTAAAATCATCGTTTTGATCTTTTCCCATATGCATTCCTATAATAGCCCTTTCAACTGGAATCTGGAATCTCTGTATGGCTGGCATAGCCTACCAGCTGCTAAGCGAAGAGGCAGCTTTAATCAAGGGTCTGATTAGGTGACCGCTGCATAAATTTAGCTGTGGGTTGTGCAGTTTCTAAATCCCCTGTAAATAGATACCATTTTCTTTGTTCATTTCAAGGCTCAAGCTTTCTGAAATCTCGTCTCAAATTATAACAATATAATCTCTTTCTAGAACTTCACAATGACCGGAGCAAGGTCATTGTATCTGAAATCCAGCTATCTTTTTCACCCTTCCAAATAGGTGGGTGTTGTTATACCTAGAAGTGGTTCCAGCCCACCCCCAAGAGTTTCAAGGTATGCACTAGACTTTACATTAACGTGTATGCACTGACATACATAAAATGTACAATGCGTACATTGGAGTGCATAGGATTTGGACATTTGTTCTTAGAATTGCACTTACCAATGTATGAAGTTCCATTGCATCTCAGCTCATGGTAGTCTGCTGGGAGCACACTTTGCACACAAGCATTTTCTTACTGCTCCGCTTGTGCCACTGATATAGTCATGACACTTCTCTGGTAATTGTTCCTCCTAAAGCCATAGTTATGTGTCATGGGGATATTCTGTAATGTTACAGCTCCATAAAACAGAGATAATTGTTCTGTTACTACTGTTAGCATTAGATAAAGAGAAAGCAATGTTGTGGTATGGATGAATTTATCAGAATCAAATGGCTCATCCTGCCTGAAGTAAGCAGGAAAAAGTAGATCTTTGAAAGAAAGGCAGAGAATTCAGGTGTGTTTGGATAGAAAATGGGAACTATTGTAACTTATTTCAACATAAATCATATAAATGCTATCTTGCCATAGAGTTTTGTGTCTGACAATATTTAGATTTAGACTTTATGGTGTTAGTGATAATGAAAAGGAAGCATTGAGTACATGTGAAAAAAAAACCCTGAATGTCAAGGAGTATTGTCTATTCCTTGTTCATCTGCTGGCACACCATGTTTCTAATAAATCATAAATCCCATTCAAATGTGTTTTCTGAATCTTCTTTCCAAGTGGTAGAAAACAGGGATTGTCAGTAAGCTATTCTAAATTGCAATGTAAATGTAAACCCCAAACCTCCTTCCTAGCGTTCGGGTTCTGAGTATGTAACCAAATAAGTAACTCATTTCCTTAACCTATAACCCTAGCACGTATTTGTAATACTTGTTTTTGTAAATGATTATAAAGTAGCTATGCTTCCCAATATGAAATGTTCTATAAAATAAATTGTATCTGTATTTATCCTTTGTATTCCTTGACACTATTTTTAGGTGGCTAGTATTTCTAAAAACTCTGCTTGAGAACTGAATTCACTAGTGTATGCTACTGTGATATTTCTTTTATAATGTATTTAGATTTTCTTTGTGTTCCTATGTAACGGCAAGGCAAATGTTATTCCACAACTCCCTTACATATGGCTTTTTTTCCCTGCTGCTCTTAAGGCACACACCGATCTTCACTATAGGACTGCATTGTTAAGCAGATGATATCAGCTAAATTGAGGTTGCCCTGCGTAAGTACTTGAACAGATAAAAGAAATAAGACATTCATTTAGCAGGATGGATCTATTACTGCCACTCACCACAACTTCATTTGAGATTGCAGTCATTTAGTAGTGAGGCTTGCAGACAACCAGGATATTAAAGTTTTTTAGGCAGCTTGTAACCTATGAGGTTTTGCCTGTGAGGTTAAAACTACACTGAATTCTTTAACCTCATAGCCACATTCAAGTGTTTGCTTATCTAAAAACTCTGAAGTGCCTTAAAGGGATTATTTCATCAGACCTTCAGAATTATTAGTGAAATATATTGGCTAGGTCCTTCAGAAAAATAATGCTAAAACTCCACCTCAGCAAATGAAGTTATACTTTACATTTTATTTGCTAAATAGGAGTATAAATGTATTCTTGACTCCAGAGCCATTAGGTGGCACACTTGGGCTATGGGTTTGGCAGGGCATGCCATGAAATGGTGTGTGGAAGCCAATGTGCAACTGCTTAATGACACATCTTTTAATTCATAGGGAATGAAGCAGGAATAATGCAATAAGATGACATTTAGGCATGAGGACCTGTAAGTATTCTGTCACCTGGAAACCAGCGAGCTTTCTGTATCTTTTTAGGGCATTAGCAAATTGATGTCTCCAGGAACCTTATGCTACTTGTATGGATTTCATTACTGCATTAGTTGAATTCTCAGGTTGTTGTGGTTTAACCACAGTCAGCAACTCAGCCCCATGCAGCCTCTCACTCATTTCCCCAGTGGGATGGGGAGAAAATTGGAAGAGTAAAAGTGAGAAAACATGGGCTGAGATAAAGACGGTTTAATAGGTAAAGCAAAAGATGCATGCACCAGGAATGCATTCACCACTTCCTATGGTCAGGTAGGTGTTCAGCCATCTCCAGGACAGCAGGGCTCCATCATGGGTAATGGTGACTTGGGAAGACAAATACCATCACATCGACTGACCCTCATTACTCCTTCTTCCCCCAGCATGACATTGTATGATATGGAACATCCCTTGGGCCAGCTGGGGTCAGCTGTCCTGGCTGTGTCCCTCCCAGCTCCTTGTGCACCCTCAGCCCACTCAAGTACTTGAGATCAGGTAGGGCTGTTATACAGGGTTTAGTATCTCTAAAGCTTGTGCAATTTGAGTAGGAGAATTTCTGAGGTGAAGAAACAGAGAAATTAATCCAGAACAGCGGTTTACTTACATCTGTGAAACCTCTTGGTCAATACCATCCCAGTTGCTAATGATTTCCAGAGATCAAGCTCATGTTAAATGTTTCCTGTTTTCACAAGCTTCCTTCAGTTGACTTGACAGTTTCTGTATTCCAATGGGATATAGCTGCCATACGCAGCCCTAATTATGGGTAAAATAAATGTCATTATTACTTATTCAATTTAGACAAAGAATGTGCATATGGACAGTTTGTGTAACCCGACTTTAAGGTAGCCAAAGTAAAACCACTGGAGAACTGCTCTGAACCCTTGGAATCACACCTGGGATTTCACAGGCATATGGGTATTTATTCTCTAAGCAGTGCAGCACTAGTAGGAGAGTAAAGTTCTGGGATGCCATGTTCATGTTATCTTGCATCCTTTGGATTATGATACTTTGCTCCAGTTGGAATTTGTTTCCAGTTTTCATTAATAATAGAATGAGCTGCGGAAATGACATCTGAAGGACTGACATTATCCCCCCCCCATGCCAGAATCACTTCAGCTTTCCTCTGGCTTAGTTTTAAGCAGTTATTTTGTATTATATGACCATACAGTATCTAGTGCGATGAGGTCGCACCCAGATGCGACTTGTAGTGCTCCTGTATTAAAAAGGTAACAATAAATCAAATATACACATATATTAGTTTTAGCATACACGCATGACTATGATTTTGAGTTTCCATTTTGGCTGGAAGGAGAGGCTTGAGTTCCTGGAATTCCTCCATTTGGCCACAGCTCTTCATTTATGGTTTTACAGCATCTGAAATTCCTGTTGGGTATGATTGCGCACACGTTCTCGCGTATCTGCATTCTGATGTGAGAATTAGGTGCTCTGCATGTATGGACTTTGGAATATTTATTTCCTTTTTAATATTTCATGGGTTTGGGTGGATGTTTGTGCATGGCAAGCAATGAGGGCTGTTGCAGTTGTATGATGAAGATGTAATACAAGATTAGTTAGCATGGAAGTTGTATTCTGTTTTCAAATTCTTTTGGCAATAAGAATCAGTTTCCAGGGAATACCTTGATGCTGAATGTAAACAGACAGTAAGTATACAAATAACTTGGCATTGCTTTTCATTGGTGAGGGAAGCTTTTCAATTTGTGATTGGGTTACAGCTACTGATTTAAAGCTCTTAAAACATTTATTAGGAATTCTTTGAAACATTAAAATACTGGAAGAAATAAGCCTAGGAAGTGCTGGTTTTACTAATGCACCATTCGTAGTCTCTCTGATCCTTCTGCCCTCATTAGGCCCAAGTAGTGTTATTGTAGCCAAAGGGTACAATAACTAAGAACTGAACTAAGGTAAGGATCAATAAGGACAAGAACAGTGTCCAGATGATAACAGTTTCCATGTAGCTGCTCCCCTCTTCAATTTCCTCACTGCAAGTAGCCTCTCTAAGAGAGGTAACGGTCCAGCAGTGAAGTGTACTATAAACTCGAGAAGGATGGATGATTCCTGTAATTTCTATCATAAATCTGCCATGCACAGGAACAGGGTAAAATTCAAACCCTGGTTTAATGATGACCAAAGAGGGAATCTGCAGGTGTGCCACATGTTTGGATTTTGGTGTTTTGACAGAGGGCTCATGGCTTGTATAAGAGGAAAGCTATAAATATCAGTCCCAAAATATATTGGAAAATATGAGTTAAGAAGAAGCACTTTAGGACTAAATAGGAACAAGTGCTCCAGAGCCAGAAAAACGTATTGCTGAGCATGCTGGTTTACTGGAAAGGTGAGTGGGTACTGCTTAAGGCATGTTAGCAGCGCTGATGAAGCTGGGAATTAGATGAGGTTCAAATAATGATTAGGAAGTTTTAGCAGAGCTCCTGAAGGCTAAAGACATTTTCTAAAAATATACCATAAACCATTGTGAAAGGCATTGGGAGCTTTTTATTCTAAAAGTGAGAAATGTCACCTTTTCCTCTGTTTGTATGAGAAAAGAAAGAACATCAACTAATTGGTATGCAAATAGTGATTGATCCTGACCCAGTTCTTTGCTGTCACTTGTCATCCTCTCAGACAATCGTGCCATTATTCCAGATCACATAGCTAATATTTACACAACCTGGGATGACAGCAGGAGAGAAGTTCACGTAATGAGCTCTTGCCCTTCCCCACCCCTTGCATTTTAATTAAATGCCTCTTTACAGTTCTGCACCTTTGCTTCCCAAACTTTTCCTGTGGGCCTTTCTCCCTGCATGTGGCCAGCAGGACGCCTAATTTGATACGGACTCAACAGCCCATGTGCTAAAAACACGCTGTATGCTCTAGCCACAGAAAAGCAGCTTTCCAGTGAGCAGTCGTTGTCACAAAGTGCTGGCTTCAGGTTTGTTACAGGACAGCACAGTTCAGAATGTGAGCTTTGGTTTCTTCCTATGAGTATATAAGTGACTCGGATATTAGAGCGAAGATGATTTGTGGTAGATGAGCTTCATTACTTAATAACGTGCTAATTATTTTGATCACCCCCCTGAGAAATTCTCTAGCAGCATGAAGGTACCTCAGTGCCAAAAGCAATGTGACAGCCTTTTCTTGTTCGACATCTGCCAAAGGATGTTTTAATGGGTATTGTGATGAAGGTTGTTGCACGGACAGAACCAGCTCTGTTTCTGATGCAAGTGTTCCGCAATCAGCGGGCTGAGAGGAAGGATTAATTTTGCCTGCCCTTCCTAAGAGGTGAAATCCCCTCAGCACTCAGCCTGTGTGTGGAGGGTCTGAGCACAGGCAGCTGCACAGATGAATCATGGCACGAACACTGCAGCAGCTCTGCAACAGTGCAGGCAGAGCAGGAGCTGCCTGCATGGAATTCAGGGTTAAGAACTGCCTGGTTTCAATGTAGGCATCTCTAAATATGAAATATTGGTGTCTCACTTAGGGGCTTTTTCAGCATGGAAAGAAGGAGGCTTTATTTCAGTGATACGTTTCTGTGGCATATGCCATGGCATTGTTCCGCAGATGCTATCACCACCAACATGTTACAAAAATACTCAGTTTCGAAGCTCTGTGACTGCTCACAAGAAGCCTGAACCTCTCATAACTCTTTGAAGAGATTTGTAGAGGGAAACCATACACTTACGCTATATTTGGAAGACATCAGCATTGTGCCACTCCTACTCTGCATGTTCATTTCAACTTGCAGTACTTCGATGCAACAGTTCCTCCTGGTGGTATTGCTTCTGGTCATAGTGTTGCTCATAGAATCATAGAATAGTTTGGGTTGGAAGGGACCTTCAAATGTCATCTAGTCCAAACACCCTGCATTCAGCAGGGACATCTTCAACTCGATCAGGTTGCTCAGAACTACATCCAGCCTGGCCTTGAATGTCTTGTATGTAGCTGAGTTACGGAACCATTGTGAGGGTCTTGTGGTACCGGTGCAGCATCATCTTGTCCTGCATTGCAATGTGGTCTTCGAATAGGACAAGTTATAAAAGTGCTTTCTTCTTTGCTATTTGTTCTTGAGTGTATACACATGAATGTCTCTGTATGGTTTGTATTTTATGTGCTGCAGCTGTACGTGTTGTGCATCTTCAGGCATTTTTAACAGTGGCTTATTAAAGAGTGGTACATAAAGATGACAATTACATTTGTAACAACAAATGTGTGTGCAGCAATCAAGTATATAATATTCAAATAACGAGCAAAATGCCTGTAGTTATATCCAATAGTAGAATAGTTGCTTTTCTGCACTGTGTTGAAGTGGCAGTGGGGAAATGGTGACGAAGATAAGGATAAAGGCTACTGGCTGTGTGGCACTCCTTGTGCATGGCTTGAGGGCTGATAGCAGGCTTGGGTTCAGAATTAGTCGAGAGAGTCTATAAATCAGACAAGTGCTTGGAAATTCTGATCTTATGTGTATGGCCTCTGGGATTTATTTTTGTTTGTTTGTATTTTATTGATTTACACATATTTAATGGCTTGCTGGAATTTACTCTTAGTCTGGTGTGGGATGTAGGGACATATTATAAGGGAGATACCTCCTCCTTTCAAATCCCAGTGTTGCTGGAGGTTAAAACCTTATAGAAAATGTGCCACAAAGGAGCGTTAGGAGCAAATTGCCTTCTATTTTCTGATCACAATCTGACATAGATCCAGGTTATAAAAGTTGAATGCCTCCTGTCACACGGGTAGGTTATTATCCATGGATTGGAATGGTTGCTGTTGCTGTCTTACCTGTGATTTCCTTTTCCAATTTTCAAATGCTTTGCTTTAGTGAATGAGAAGTAATTGTTGACACTGAACATAGGCATTTCTGTTGTGTAATATACATGCTAATTTTGTGTATAACTAAGAGAAAATTTTACTCCCACATTTGGAAATCTTAATTCTTTTTGCCTTTGGTCATTATGTGTGTTCTTAAGAAACAGGTGGTTTTGTCTTCTTCTTCTTTCCACTTCTGAGTCCTCTTGCTTGAGAACTCTTTCCTGAGATCAGGAGAGGAAAGTACTTAGATGTAAGATGTTCTTCTTTTCTGCTTTCAGATATTATTTTACAGTAAACATCCCGCTTCATCAGATCAGAGATTCCTTACGTTCCTACTAAAGGAAATAATGTTTAAGGATATACTCAAATTTAAGAACTTGATTACATTTGCTCAGATATCGCTTTAGTAAGCACCATCTATTCTTGAGTAAGACAAAAGGATTGTATAATTAAATACAGTAAATGATACTTTTCAACAGTTTCTAAAACAGCTACAGAGCTACATTCAGAGCTTCACTAGGACTGGAGCATCCGATTCCCTTTGTTGCCTTTGTAATCTGTGCTATGGTGGATGAGGGGCAATATACACCTTCACATGAATCAAGGATGCAAAGGCAACCTCAGCTGTGTCATTCTTGCTCTATGAGGTGATCAGTTTTACAGCCCTTTCTTATGCTAGCTTGGGCAATGGAGCATTATTCATTGCGATGTTGTGCGTATTACAGTTCCAGAAAGAGCCCTCGTAATTCCTGGGTATGCCGTTACGCACCTGTATCACCATTCATCCTGGAGTTGTACTCGTTGATTGTAAAATGTAATGTACAGGAATAACAAAACTCTCCAGAAACACTTGAAGAGAACCCAGGATCAGTAAAAGGCAAGACTTGGGTAAGCCTAGGATATGTTATTGAGGAAGCAAAGAGTTGCAGGAGAATATTGGCAACTGGACAGCAATTGTACCAGTTTTTTGTCTGAAATCCAGAGCAGGTCAGGTTTGAATTAGAGCTGTAAGTTATGCTTTGGGCTCTGTTGGATTACCCCGTTAACAAGAGAAGGGATCCAGTGTTTATTATGTAATCAACACTGCATCCCTTCTCCCATGGTTTATGCTGTTATCACAAGCCCAGTGGAATTACGACCCCGTAACTTGCAGCACCTTTCGTTATCTGCATGTGTACATACACACACATTATTTTACACTTTTATACTTAGTGTAAATTTGGAAGTGAAATTAAGGCCCGGCCTGAAACTGAATTAAACTCCTGTGAAAACAGTACAAAGAATACTTAGAGTTGAATTGTTTGGTGTCTGTAGATTCAAACGTATGCTTTGAGAAGAATGGCAGCTATGAATGATTGTAATTGTTCCTTGCTTGTAATCTAAAGGGAAAAGAAACACATACAAAATCACAGTCCTTGAATCAAGCATGGGAAAGTGGGCTTCAGGTAGGGAAGGGGGAGATGGAACCTTGTGTTTCTTGAGTACATCACCTCAGAGGGGAGCTGCTCATCCAGTTGTGGACTAGAATAACTGCTGCTATCTAGATGCGTTAATGCCCTGGGACCTAAGTAAGTGTGGTTCCAAGAAACGATTTCAGCAGTTGCATAGCTTGCAAGCAGGTGAACCCAATGTGAGTTTTGTAAGTCTTTCCATGTGTGTCACAAGTCACACCAACTTATGTTCAGTCTGTACCATAGCATTAAAGTGAGGGGTCTGGAAATGTTAATTCCCAGCTCTTTCTGAGGATGGAGTGCACATTTTGAGACCCCATGCATTGCAAAGCAGATTTTGAATCTGTCACTGGTTCAGCATTAGGATGCCCACTACAGACATTTAAATACTGTCATTTGATTAAGAAATTAATTACACAATAGGAAAAAAATACTTTTTTTGGTGGGATTTCTGATTATATACAAAAGCAAGAGCATGGAACCACTTGTGCTTTAGCAGATTAGAAATAGTACTATCGGTAATACCTCAGTCATTGTGACTGAGGATGAAGTACAAAAAGTAGTTTGCTTGGTAATATTAAAATCTATGCATCAATCATCAGGTGTGCAACCAAAACTGCCAGTGATCAGCACTCACTGTGATTTTCACAGCTTTTGTCAGGTTTCAGTTACATTTATAATGATGTTTTAACATAGTTTTCCAAAAGTAATAGAATCATGGAGAAGAAATGATACCATATGTCACATAAACCTGGATATAAAGAGGAACAATACTGCAGTAATTGGACATCCAACCTGCTGGGATACCTTTGTAAATGGAAATTGATTTTTCTCAAGGATTCTTTACCCAGTGAAATAAATTAAATATACATTTAACTTTACCAGTTTAAAAACCTCTTTGTTAAAATCAGAACAGTGATATAGAGACACGTTCTAATAAATTAAAGCAAGGTAAATTCTGTCTGGCAGCTTGCTGAATACCTCAATTTATGGGGTTTTTTAAAACCTGAAGAATACAATAGGAACCTCACAGGAAGATAGTCTGTGGATGTCACTGAAACACTGACTACTTAGAGATTCTTTCAGCTTTGATGATGTACCCATGTGTCTAGGCTCTTTATTTTTCTTTCACTTGATGCTTTCAATCTGTTAGGATTCTTCTGGTGAATATTTGAGTTGAAGACAGTTTGGTTTAGGTTAATAGGCCCAAGTATGACCTTAGAAATAAGACAGTCAGCCTCAAACTTCCCTATGGTCTCTACTCAGACACTTAAAGTTAATAGGTTTTAGGACACAGATGAAACTGGACTCATTTTGCTGGTATAATTTACTACATTAATGATCAAAAAAAGTGAAAAACAGTGAAAATCTTAATTTCAAGCACCATTACAGAAATACAATAAAATTAAAAAAAATCAGATAAATGTTCATCTGCTGTAAACTGATGGCTGTTAAGAGCCCATTGCCCTGAAGCAAGCTGCTCTTGCAGCAGCAGCAGACCTAGGTCACTATCAGATTACTTATTGGGGATTTCTGTTACTGTTTTAACAGAAAAGGGGGTGATTTAAGTAGTGTTTCTTCAATTATGAAGAGTTGTCATCATTAAGGTGATTGTGTTAATACACTGCTGCCTGTTGTTTTAGTGGCTAAGGCATTCTTGAATAAGTAGAACAGACTCAAGTCTCGGTGCAGCTCAACAGTCAGTGTCTTCTGCTTCCCAGCCTAGTGCCGGGCAGCCAGTCCTCCAGCTCCAGTTGCTCTTGTTAATGCTTATGGAGCTCTCTCCTTCAGCCCCTGCCTTTGCTAGCAAAGGCATTTGAGCTGTACTTAAAGGGGTAAACCTTGGTGTGACGCACGTCCATGGGTGCCTGTCTGCTGGCAGGGCTGATTCTCTAGCTGAAGATGAAGAGTCATGTATTCAGCTTTATTTGTTACTGGTTCAAATATTGTTGCATCATTTAACTATGACAACAACGTAATTGTGTTTTCCCAAGACCAAAACTGAGCTAGTTTCTGACAAAGTTCATGTGTATAAAAAATGCACACTATTCAAATGACAAGAGATCCTTCCGTAGCTGCTTCCCTCTGATATAGATTACATATGAAGTAGAAAGCGATACCACATATAAAAGCATTCAGGGTTAAAACTGAGTAGCGTTCATCGAAACACGGGTCCTTTGGGAAGATTTCAGTATTTGCAGCATATACTCAGGTATCAGAGCTGTTTCTCTGGTGAGAACTTGGAGGTGCCTTAGCTGGTCAAATGTGTTTAAAAACTTAGGTGTAACAAGCTTACTCAGGTTGTGCGTATTTACACCTCAGCCTGGATCCAAGTCCTGTTAGTCATTTGATGTGCATTACTTACAGAGATCTAAAAATCAGTCAGAAAGGTTTTTAAAAACTAGCTGCTGAGTATTTAGATATAGTAGGAGAAATGTAATTTGGAGTCCTTTTTACTTTAAATACAGTACCTTCTCCAGTGCTTTTTGTGCATACCAAGCAGCCCCAGTGACACTTTGGATATATTTCATGCATTCTGACATTTTCAGCCAGATAAACATGCCGTACACAGCAGAAGTGATTGCATTAGCTTCTTAGTTTCTGCACTGCCTATTGTATTAAATAATGGCTTAGAAAAATAAAATAAACCCAGTTCATGCATAAAGATGATTGGAGTAGAATAATAATTATGCGCATAAATTCAGATCTCGAGCGCAGTACCTTAAGGGAGAAGCCGGAATCCATGTTCAGTAAACGCATGCTCCTATCCTATTGAACACAAGGAGAATTTGTTTCTGGTATCCAGTCCTGTCTATGGAGGTGTGGACACAGGCATTTTTTGCCGAGGGATTCACGTGAGCTCAGCTGTTCTTCCATTAGGGCTTTCACAGTGGAGGCTCCACGGAAGTTTCCCTCGGTGAATTAAAGCAGACTGTTTCCTTTGGTTTCCTTGCATCTTCATAGAATCACAGAATGGTTTGGGTTGGAAGGGGCCTTAAAGCTCGCCCAGTTCCAACCCCCTGCCATGGGCAGGGACACCTTCCGCTAGAGCAGGTTGCTCCAAGCCCCTGTGTCCAACCTGGCCTTGAACACTGCCAGGGATGGGGCAGCCACAGCTTCTCTGGGCACCCTGTGCCAGTACTGCATTACCCTAATAGTAAAGAATTCCTAACGCCTAATCTAAATCTATCTTCTTCCAGTTTAAGGCCATAACCCCTTGTCCTATCGCTACATGCCCTTGCAAACCTTGCTCAACTCATCAAATACTCAGGGCTTTAGATCTTGCAGAAAGACCCACATTGCATAGCAGAAAAGCCCCACTTACTGTGGAGTACATTTGTACTCACGTCTGCAAGGAATCATTTTCTCTCCAAGTCGTTTTTATGCAAGGTTGTCTACACTTGGCACATTGTAGGCTCCATGTGCAAATATCTACTCTGGGGAGCAGTGCACTTGCAATTAGTAATTTGCCCAGATATCAAGGAATTATTTGTACTGGGTAACATCATGCATGATAGCAAGTAGTTCTCAGAGTTAAAGGGTATGCTGCCTAATTTTGCATCCTGTTCATTTTTATAGGTGGGTTTGCTGTGATGAGGTAGGAAGATTAAATCCCCTTATTTATGTGGTGCCCTTGGAATGCAGGTAAGTGTATACTACAGTTTCATGAGTAGGGGAACTACTACCAGTGACTTAGGTCTACAAAACCCTCCACTTTGTGTTGTGAAAAGCATAGGAATGGAACAGAGTAGTATAGAATAAAACAGAACAGAAGCAAAGCCTTTGCTTTCTTACCTGCTCACATCCATTTTAACTTCGAAGAATGTTTCCTTTTTTAATGGCCAGAAAAAATAGCCCAGAGAAGCTCATAGAAACCTCAGAAGATATTTAAAACATTCCAGCTGTGAAACTGGGATTAAAATATTGACACACAATCAATAAAGCTGTGAAACTTTATAAAAGGTAACTCTGCAGTAGATGCAAAATTTTGTGGGATAATTAATATTGGAATACTGTGAATTAATTTAATCTTGGTACTATACATACATGTGTGGAGGTTGGAATTTTTTGGTAGAATAAGAAGAAAAGGCACTTAGAGATAAGCTTTCTCTATATAGATATGCTTTGTATTTCTCTATATTAGGTACGCTTTTCTCTATATAGATATGCATTCTCTATAGAGATATGCTTTCTCATGTTTCTCCCATAAGTTTGTGCTTTCCAACTTTTTGGGCATTCTTCCAGTAAAGAAAGCCCAATGAGCTCTTTCCTGCTACAAGAGTCATTGCTGTCAGGGACAGAGCTGTAAAGAGAAACCTGGCTTTATGATGAAATGAATGGAGTTGGAAGGGTCCAAGATTGTTCCAGGATTTTATTTTGCCGCAGGAGCAGGTGTATTTGTTCTAAGGTAGGTTTAGAGTTTTTAAACTCATGATTATTAATTTTGAGGAAATGTTTCAGTGTTTAATGTGGGAATTTGGCTATGGGTTTGCGTATGCTTCCATCCAGATGGTCTTTAAAAATGAGGTGAAGCAAAAAAGTAGGGGTTTTGACAGTATGGTTCTGTATTTCTAGCGGTAGTTCTGAGGTGATATGCTGCTTTATCCTCTCCTATATCTCTTGTGAAATGTATTAGTGATACAATGACAATAGCACAGCAATAAGGGAAGAATGTCTGATCACCACTGCCATAACCCAGACCCCCAAAAGAGATCCTCACCTCGTGAAACTAAAACGTCAAGAAGAAGTAATGTTAGCTATGATGCTCACAAAGCAGCACACTGGAAGTCAGGGAGCAGGCAAGATAATATCAGTCTCTCAAGGTGTAGGTATTAGCCATAGCTGTGTCTAAAATTATTTCTAACTGAAGTGTGATTCTGCATATCTTGTACCTGTATGCAAATGCAAAATGCAGATAAGGTTCTTGGAGACATTCAGAATAGCATACACTTGGAAAACACAGGATGTGAAATCCATCAGCATGGCTGTTAATTTTCTGTATTCTCTCTGTTTTTCATTGACCCAGTGATCTCTTCCTTAATGACCCTAAAGGAAAGCCATAAAACCTCACAAGGACTCAGTAACATTTTGGAGACCCGTTCTGTGTGGAGTGCTGGGTTTTGTGAATTAACAAATGTTCTAAATGAATGCAATAAAAATAAATCAGGGATGCTGCATTGCAAAATGGGCTTTGTTCATTTATTTCTGACATGAATGGTTTTATTTTAATTATTTACACTCCTTCACAGTGCATTGGTAAATGTGCTGCAACATATTTTGTTAAAGTAATGAAGTCTTTGCAATAGCAGACCACGGTGCAGCCATCACACCAGTTGGGTACAGTGGAGAATAAACACTGCAGAAGAGGGAAAGGAAGGTAGGTTTGCTTTGATGTGCTTGTGGTATGGAAACAACTGATGCACAGGCTTTGTCATCTGGACATTTTGTTTTTCATTCACGCTGTTAAAGACAACTGGCACATCAGGTGCAAATAAGAGCTCACGGTGTAGATTAATCAAGTGTTTTGCTTATGAAAGGAGAGATGCTGCTTGCCCTCCTAGCCCAAACAATAAAGCAAGCTCAGTGGCTGAATAAATCAGTGTCACACGTGTAGGTAGTAGAAAGAAGCAAGTAATACCAAGGCAGCTGAGACAGTTGAGCTGCTGGTTTTTGGGAAGGCTAAACAGAAATAGCAAATGCCACAAGCGACTGGGCATATACAGGAATAAGAAGTTTAAAATCGCAAAGCATAGACGTTTTCTGGTTTCATACCTTCAGATCATTGCCTGCTGTCTGAAGTCAGCATTGGGAAACAAATAAGGACGCTTTGGAGGCAAAGTTACCTTAAATAACCCCAAATCTCTTTCATAAGATTTTGCATGGGAACTAAGAAATGGAATATTCCTGTTTATAAGCAGGAACAAGGAAAGCAGTAGGGCAGTTGGGAAAGGACAAAAAAGTCTTAAAAGAGGCAAGAGTAATAATTTAATCTACAGTAAATACAAAAGCAATAAGCAGAAGTAGAATATCTTACCCTGGATTGGATGAAATGCTGGATTTGCACTGTTTACAATCTGTGTTCCTTTTCCTCTTTCTCCTGCTTTTGCCTTGCTGTTTCACATTACTGATATATTCAACATTGGAAACAGTGCATAGAAATTAGTGTCTTCTTTTTATCACTTGATGATATCAGATATATCAATATAAATATGGACGTGCTATGCAAAGGCAATCAAATCTAGTCTGGATTTATATACATATGTAAGTGGTTCACTTCTCAATAGTACTTGCAGTTACTTGCTGCAGCAATCATGCTAATCTCTGATGACTTTGGGGAAGACCGGAAATGTTAACAAATACTGCAGCTTGCATAGGTTCTAGAATATTAGAAATTATGGAATATGTGTTGCAGACTACTTTATTCCAGTGTCTTTCCCATGAAGCCGCTTTTCTGGATTAACATGGGATATAAAATATAAACCTTATTCCTGATCCTGCAGAGACTTAGTAAGGGTCTTAATTTTATGCGCTAATGCTTCAGTAGGACTGTTCACAGTATGGAAGGGTAAGAACCTTCATGAGACTTTGCAGAATTGAGATCCAGGATGCTAACTTTGTCTTAGTCTTCTTCCTTAATTATAATAGTGCATTATTTTCAGGGACAATTGCCAGGTACCTCAGTTACAGATAGCTGCAGAGCAGCAGGTTGTGTTTATGCATTGATCCTACAGTCTCTGGCTTTACAACCCTGGTATCATCCAGTCACTGAACCTGCAATCGATGCTTATTCTTATTTTCTCTTATTCTCTTTTGCACTGTGACAGAATGAATTACGCTTTGCTTCTGACCATGCCAGCAGCATAGCTGGGTGCTGCCTCCTCTTCCTCCTTTTCCCTTCCAAAGGAATGCTGAATATTCATTAGGAAAAGTGAGAGGTGCTGTTGTATCCCAAGCTGGCTCCTCCATCAAAAGTCTCGCGGTAGGTTGGTCTAAATCCTGTAATTAAAAAGAAGCAGTTGGCCTTTGTAGTGCCCCTTTCTGCTCTCAGGGTCATGCCAGAGAGAATCCTTCCTTACTGTGTTACATTCACAGCATATGGAGATGTTCTGAATTCAGCTAAAAAGGATGTATATTCCGAGAAGGATGTATATGCCAAAAAGGATGTGTTATTCCAAAACTGAGAACTGCCCAGTGTCTATACTACATGCACAGGTCCTGAGGGCCCTATCACCCCTCCTGTCTTCAAGGACAGCAAGGTCTCTTGTTATAATCATGCTGTCCTCTAGGCTTGTCATAGCAGACATTGTGCTCCTATTGTAAAACTGTTGAGATTTATACAAACAAAAGTAGATGTCCCTGGTACACTGATTCATCCGAGTGATGTAAAGCTAAAACGTTACAGATCAGCCTGCAGTGATTTTGTAGGGGTACCATGTAATGAGCCGATAAACCACAGAGTTACTGCATTCTCAGATGTCATTTACTTTCTCCAGGGCAGGTGAAGCCAATCTGGGGTGAGCAGTAACGATCTCCAGCAACTATAAAAGCAAAATGAAGTGTGACACTTTTCAACTCAGCAAAAATAAAAGTGAGCTCTCCTTCTCCACTCCTCTGAATGTTTGAGTTTTAGCTTCCAGCCAGGGCTGTCAGTTTAGACTAGACTCAGCAAAGCAAAAGCTTCTGCTGAAGGCACTATAGCACCATCTGAATCTTTCTCCTCGCTTCTTCCTTCTTGTTAATTCATTTTTACTAGGCCTTTATTTACTTACTATCATACTTGTTTTGTTTCTTATACCTAAGGCATCCACAACGGCTTCCCATAGGGAGTAAAGGTTGGACCTTGATTTTTAATGTAATAAGGATCAAGTTGTGTTACGTCTTGTAAAGCACTTCTTATTTGCCTGTAGTGAGAATATCTGTGTCTGTTCTGTAAACTATGAAATCCTGGTTTTTCCTGCATGGGTAGGCCAGTATTACTGAGCTTTTTTCTTTGGGGAAAATAGTAACTGTTGAGAACCCCAGATGGAGGGCTCATGGTAGCGTGCAGTACTGTTCGTAGCAGATGTTTCTTAGTTTTTGCTGAAAGCAGAAGGCTATCACTATCTTTGGAAATGTAAACTAGTCCCTGCTTCAAGAAACCAGTACCGAATCTCCCCTGTTGTCTGCGTATTTCTACTTTCACCATTACTGATTCTTCTGCACCTGCTCAGCAGCCCGTTTCACCACCACTCTGTGCCCAGGGTTTGGTTTTCTGTTCTGTCCTTTCACTTTCATCATCTCACGTGTTATATTCATGTGTGACTTCATGACTCCCTGCAGGTTCCATATTTAGAGCTTTCCTTTCTTCCTTGCTGTGACCTCTGTTCTCTATGAAGCCATTAAGTGCTGGAGTGGTTCTCATGCAGGTCTTAGGCCAGTGGCTCCTGTATAGGTTTTGGACCAGAACAGTTTCATAGAATCATAGAATCACAGAATAGTTAGGGTTGGAAAGGACCTTAAGATCATCTAGTTCCAACCCCCCTGCATGGGCAGGGACACCTCACACTAAACCATGGCACCCAAGGCTCTGTCCAACCTGATCTTGAGCACTGCCAGGGATGGAGCATTCACAACCTCCCTGGGCAACCCATTCCACTGCCTCACCACCCTAACAGGAAAGAACTTCCTCCTTATATCCAATCTGAACTTTCCCTGTGTAAGTTTGAACCCATCACCCCTTGTCCTGTCACTACAGTTCCTAATGAAGAGTCCATCCCCACCATCCCTATATCCCTCTTTCAGATACTGGAAGGCTGCTATGAGGTCTCTCTTCTCCAGGCTGAACAGCCCCAACTCTCTCAGCCTGTCTCCCTACAGGAGGTGCTCCAGTCCCCTGATCATCCTCATGGCCTCCTCTGGACTTGTTCCAACAGTTCCATGTCCTTTTTATGTTGAGGACACCAGAACTGCACACAATGCTCCAGGTGAGGTCTCACAAGAGCAGAGTAGAGGGGCAGGATCACCTCCATGGACCTGCTGGTCACGCTCCTTTTGATGCAGCCCAGGATACAGTTGGTTTTCTGGGCTGCAGGTGCACACTGAAGCCAGCTCATGTTCATTTTCTCATCAACCAACACCCCCAAGTCCTTCTCTGCAGGGCTGCTCTAAATCTATTGTTTGCCCAACCTGTAGCTGTGCCTGGGATTGCTCCGACCCCGGTGTAGGTTTATGTATGTATGAAATAGTTATAAAGACAATTTCGCTGCCCTTCCTTTTCAATTAGTTATTTTGCTTCCTCGTCTATACAGAGCTATGGGGAGCTATAGTTTTTGGCTAGCAGATCTTCATCTGCTGGCTACTAACAGCTTGTACATTTGTTTCTGCAAGGACTTATGAAACTTACGGACCCATCCTTGCTGCTCCTCTTGTCTCCAAATCCTGCCTGTTTACTGCGTTATTACCTAGTTACTTTGTGTTTCCATACACAGGCTGTGTGGCTGTGGAAACAAACTGTAGACCTTCTGTACTAAAACATAAATTCAATGAGATTACACCTCTGTAATGGAGGATTATCCACCCTCTTTCTCATCTGCTATTTGATTCCAGAAAATGGCAATCTGCCTGTTACTGTCATGTGTTGGGTTAATTCTCTGTGTAGAGAAGATTTGTTTTGTGCTCACTGGTACAGTAGGGTGTTATTTATCAAAGTTAATTTTGCTTGCACTGCAGCACACTTGAAAGTAAAGATGGAACTTCTAAAAGTCTATGGGGATCCTCTAGTGTGTAAGAATTTAACGCAGTTACGAGTGTTCAGGAAGTCCAGTCACTCATTAAAGAGATGACCAGGAATATCTTGCTGGACAAAGCTGGACTCAGATACAGCCGTACACTAAACCACTGTTTTTCAGGGGTCTCACAAAAGGGCATTTGCTGATGCCTGGACAGGTTTTGTGTAGTAGCTTGTTTCAGTTGTAAAAGCTGCTTACAGTTGTGCCATCTGTCTAATCCACATCTCTGGCAGGCAGAACTGAAGACAGCATTAGTGGAAAGGATTCCAGCCTGCTAAGAATGCAAGGCTTTTTGTTTCCTTCCCATCTTACTCTTCCCGCTCCTCTTGTACGCACGTGGTTAAGGAGCCAGGCAAAGACTTCATGTTTTTCTTGTAGCATTGTGCTTCCTGAAAGTGAACCCTGAGGTGCTTAAGCTCTGCTGGACTCTAACCCCGATCGCATGCATGAAAACAGGTCTTTTTACCTGCCTTGGGCACCCACACTTTTTTCCTTGTTATTTACTTTTGAATTCATTCCCATATTGGAAAAAAATAGTACTGAAGTTAAGAATGTACTATTGCTGGAATCAATATTTATATAAAAAGACAATTCCTAAAGCTAAAAGCCGTAGAAAAATCCAACTGTGTTGCAGCTCTTCCTTTAGACATTTTATGATCATCTTATATCTAGCAGTCACCAGAGTCAGGCTGTGTAAGAACCGAAGAGGACAAAGATTTCAGAGAGTGCTTACTAGGAAACCAGTCCCCTAATGTGTCACGAGAAGGCTGATGGTTCTCAGAATACCTTAGCTCTCAGCCTTTATGACAACCGATCTCCATTTTGTTAGGCTCTCAAGACCCAAACCATAGTCTTGGTCTAATGCTTTTTCCCTGGGAAGCTAGTACAGCTTGGACTGCGTTATTGACCCTTCCTGAAGGGAGTTTTCAGTCTTGTTTAAGTGGGTGATGCTAAACAAGCCCACATTGAGTTGCCTGTTTGCCAATACATTGAAAGCAAATATACCCCCACGCACTCACGTTTGTTTTTCATGATCAGAGATATACAACAACGTGTGGCATAAGATATGCATGACTTCTGTGCGGAAGAAAGGAAGGCAGTTCTGTAACAACAGGTATGTAATTAGTAAAGAGTGCATGGTGGTGTATTTTGAGAAAGGACTATTTCATTGTGGGTAAATCTCCAGGATTCGTGTGAGTAACAGTTGAATTCCTCAATTATATTGGAGTAGAGAAAGAGCTCAATAGATCTAGGATAGAATATAGAACGTACTTTGTTTTGTCATGCAAGGATAAGAATTTGATGCTGTAGTTGCAAGGGGAGTATGCAATTCCCTAAATCCTAATATAAAATGGTAGTTCCCTCTTTTTGTCAGTACTCTTAGGATTATTACTTCTTTGTCTCGCTGAAAGCCTAATTTAATCACTTGGCTTTCTTAAAATTCACAGGTTTTACTCACTGGAAGTTTAAGCCTAAAAGTTTCTAAGCAGTTTTCCCTATTTTGATGAGCTAAAATAGGATAAATGCATGATTTGATGTATTTTCAGGAATAGACAATATTAGTTCTTTGTTTTATCCAAAACTTTTCAGACTCTTAAAGTCTAAAGAATTATGCAGTGCTGTAAATTTTAGGCAAGTACTTTGTTCAGATTAAACTCTTACAGGAAAGGAGTGTGTCCATCTCTATGGCCTTTCCCTCCTCCATACAGAACATAACACAGGCATACTGTGAATGAACGGGGGTCAGTAAGCTCAGCAGTGGTCTTGTGTGTTTTACACATAGTTTTTGTGTAAGTTGCACATTGAACCAAATAATTAGTGCTGTGTCTCATAAAAACAGGCTTTAATTAGTGATCATTAGCTATTGATGTAATAAATTTAAGCAATTATTACAGTTGTGGCAATTTAAATCTACAAAAACCTAGACTTGGCCTATATGCTTAATTTAATTTCTATTACTTATTTTGATGTGTGGTGCCTGCATTCTCTTGTATCAGGTGCATCAGAAGTAACTCAATGCCAAGTGAATTACTCTTTATTAAAAAGTTTATGGTCTGTAATGTGTATGGGTATATGAGCGTTGGAATGAAATGAAATGAAATTCCTATATAGAGATATGAACATATTTCATCTTCTAACACAGAGTTGTTATGCAGAGAGCAAGCATCACTTCCAGAAATCAGCACCATTGTTTCAAAGAGAGATATTGAGAATTCAACCCCAGGTATTCATTTATGAATCAATAAATAGCAGTCATACAGTTTTATGGCTATGTTTAATCTCACATATGTAAAATCTTCAGTGATATATGACTGCTATTTATATGCATCTCAAGAGCTCTTCCACAAGAATGCTTAGTGTCCTTCCCATGGGAGCTACACAGTTAAAAGGAAGATGAACATGAGAGCTTGGAAGAACAAATACATCCAAAGATGAAAACATAATTTATATGTAACAAGTCAGAGAGAAATCACACATACTGATGCAGCATATCATGAAGACTTTTATGAGCCCAGAGCTGTGCTGTAAGCCGTGCTGGCCAGTTGAGTCTAACAAGATGTTAAACACCACTCAAGAAATAGCCACTGTTTGCTCTTCTGCCCTCTTTTCCAGTGCTCCTGCTCCTGCTTCAGTAGGCAGTCCTGTGCTTTGCTTGGAACACATTATATGCTTGCAAAAATGAGCCTTGCTGGTTTGGCAGGACCCATGCATATGGTGTCGGCTAAATCTTGTTCTAGTTAAAAAACAATAAGGAGAAATAAGGCACCACAACATGGTGGTATCAGTCTGACCCCTGGTCTCTGATAACTTTATTCATTACTCCCAATAAATTACTCCCATTAAATCCCGTTTAATTACTCACTTAGCCCAAGTTGGTTGTGGCACATTTCAAAAAGCCCAGGTTCAGAACCTTATCCATGTCTTCTCTGTAACAAACCAACTTGTGTTCCTGCAGCAGTTCCTTTGCAGAAGAGGCGTGTTTCCTTAAGGATGGCTTCAACATCCAACTTTGGGAAGATACAGTTTCTGTTCTCTGCCAGAGAGAGATCTTTGGTTTGACTCAATGTAGGAATTCTTAGTTTTCTAACATTTACTTATGATATCCTCACGTGGGATTTCACATCCTCGTTTTGGTACATCTCACTTACGTAACAGTTTCAAGTACAAAGGTGTCGTGTTCTCTTTATGGACGAGGAGGGTAAAGCACTGGTACATTATGTGAATTGCAGAGGATGTCTTTATGAATCACAGAGGATGTCTGTACAATTACCAAGTCCTTAACTACCAGGTCTGTGCTGAGTTCACTGGCTATTTAAGCTATGGAGAGTGTCCCCTTACTATTCAAACTATGTGGATTAATATATAACTTTTGGGTTAGATATTGCATTACTTGTATTATTAATTAACCTTAGTATTACTTTTTCTGCGGTGTATTTGTTTCTCCAAGCTCTTGGCACAAGTTTTCCTCCTGATCTTTTAAAGGAGCTGTACAGTATGAAAAAGGAGAAGATGTTGAAGAATACAAGGCATTAAACCCCTGCAGTTGTTTCCAATTTATCTCTATTAAAAACATGCATATATTCTTAATTAGAATAAATGTTGACCTCTAAATAAAGAAGACAAGAAACCTTCCAGTTTAAACCAACCAAGCAAGAATAAGTAACTCACCACTCCTTGCATCTACTACATATCAGATTTGATGGAATATCCTTCACATTCCAGATGTGTTAAATCCTTCACAGTCTAATAGTCAGAATACATCTTGACAATGCTACTGTCATGTAAGTGGGGAAAGATGACCTTGTGTTTACAACAAAAGATGACATATGGGACTGATTAATATATTTAGCATTTTTTAAATGAAAGTTGTTAAATTAAAATTGGGTTTTTTTCAGTGTATTTTTTAGTGACCATGATCTGAACTCTGTTGTTTTTTGCAATAGCAGTCACTAGAGTCCCTCCTGTTCCCCTTTATTTTAACAAAAGCTGTTATTGTGTGTGTTTGCCTCCATTTTTTAACATTTGCCAGGTTTTTTTTACATAGTCCAGATGATATTATAAAAAAATTGAGCTCTGTGAAAGAAACTGTATTTTGGCACTTTTAAAGGGAATGAGTATTCCTTTCTTCTCTCCCTCATACTTCATCTCATCATCTGTTGAGTATGGATATGAATATCTTAACTGATTGGTTGTTGTGAAACTAAATCCTTTGTCTGGAAAGTTTGAAGATCCTTGGATTTTAAGCCCTAAGGACATGTAATTAAGAGCATAAGGAGCACCATAAGGACCTGAGCTATGGCTCATACCCGGTTTTGATGAATAATGTATGTGTAATGAAAAGAGAATGGTTGGAGTAATCACTAAATTAATTCTGACTTTTCTGGAAAGAGCATCACAGAATCTGGAGCTTCCTTCTCTTTGTCCTAAGGAAAAGCAGAATAGATCTGGGTCCCTTCCAACCCAAACCCTTCTATGATTCTATGAGCCATATAAAGACAGGCTGAGAAAGTTGGGGCTGTTCAGCCTGGAGAAGAGAAGGCTGCGTGGAGACCTCATAGCAGCCTGCCAGTATCTGAAAGAGGGCTATAGGGATGCTGGGGAGGGACTCTTCATTAGAGACTGTAGTGATAGGACAAGGGATGATGGGTTCAAATTTACACAGGGAAAGTTCAGATTGGCTATAACGAGGAAGTTCTTTACTGTTAGGGTGGTGAGGCACTGGAATGGGTTGCCCAGGGAGGCTGTGAATGCTCCATCCCTGGTGGTGTTCAAGGCCAGGCTGGACAGAGCCTTGGGTGCAATGGTTTAGTGTGAGGTGTCCCTGCCCATGGCAGGGGGGTTGGAATTAGATGATCTCAAAGTCCTTTCCAACCCTAACTATTCTATGGTTCTCTGATTTTTTTTCCTTCAGTTGAGGGCTGGTCCTTTTGTAAGGCACTATCTGCTGTGCTATAGATTGTGAGCCCAGCTTCTGGAATGGAATTGAACCTAACTTTTCCATAAAAAGGAGGGTGAATATGCTAACAGCTGACACAGACAGATAAATCCCATAACACTGTCAAACTCAGCAGAGACTGTACATTTTTGTGCAAAACACATGTAAACCCCAACACTGTCAAATGAAAGAGAGAATTTTATACGACCTTTTCCCCACTGATATATGTTTGGCTGTCATCTTATTTCATAGTTCAGGCAATGAAACACTGTTTAAATGTGTATTATAAACCTATAGATGAGAACATTTTCCTACTGGATTTAAACCATTACCCCCAAAGGTGTTAAAGAAACCCCGCTGTGTGTCACTTTCTAAGATCAAGGGGTTTATGCACAGGCTGGTAAATTGAATAGGGAAATACTTCTGTTCTGGAAGTCACATCTCCAGAGGAAAAAATGATAAAGTGTGAGCATCTATAAGTAAGAGTGATGGTCTCTAAGGACAGTTGAGCAAGGCTGATAATATGAAATATGTAAAACATGGAAAATATTTAATACTTCTGTTTCTTCCCTCAAAAGAGTTGGAGGGGTTGTGTTAACAATATATACGGTGCTGCCGTGCCCGGGCACAGAGGAGAGATGCAATATATTCATTCTCAAATCACTAGTTTGTGAAATGCATTTCATGGTATCCAGGGATTTTCAGGGCTGTTACACTGATAAGGAGTCAAGGGCAGTCTCTTCGTGAGCTGGGATGGCTCTCAAGGGAGAAGAAGGGGATAGAAGGAAAGGAACAGCAGATTGAGCTGGACAGTTCAGTGTTTCTTTGCTTCCAAATGCTGGGGGTTTGGGTTGTTTTTTTCCAGCTCTTCAGTCTGCACCTGTTTAAAGCTGTCTGGCAGCTTCACTTCTGAGTTATGGCCTGCCCTCCTGAAGTGACTCTGTAAAAGGCTTTCTGTCAGAATTCATGGTCTACAAGGAGAGCTTTCCACTGGATTAATTTTATAGGATTCCTGTGGGACAGACAGCAAGAGCAGTTTTCCCTATAGACCCCACTAACAGTGTTATTGTATGAAAGTCACTGGGAGCAAAATACTTAGGAGAGGAGCAATGGTGTGGAGGAATATCAAAGATGCTGAGTCTTCTGCAGTGCTGGATCCCCCTAATAGAACGACAGAATAACCTTGAGATTCTGATGGCTTTTCTATGCAAGGACCCTAAGATAAAAGCCTGGAGGAAGGGAAGGTACAGCACCATTAAAGGGCTCAAGATGCACTTTGCCATCAGGGCTCAGATCATGCACAATTAAAGCAATGGGAAGGCACTAAATACGCTCTCCTTCTCTGAAGTCTCTTTGAAAGAGGGAGACAGCAAACACTCCAGGTGTGTCCTGCCGTGCCCAGGAGACATGAGTGGAGCTCCTCTGTATTGTTTCTTGTACCAGGTTTAATGAAAGAAGATTGAGAAGCCATAACAAAACATATTGTTGCTCCTTAACCGTCAGCAGCTGGCTTAAACTGAAAGTTCCAGTTGATTTTTTTGCCTATAAGGAAAGAACTAGCTGGCAGAGGTTTGTCTTTGAGGGTTTTTACCAAAAAACAAAGGGAGGAATTTTCCTTTTTTTCTTTTCCTTTTATCCCCGCTTCCCTGAGAAGCAGAAATAGGTCAAAAATAACAAAAGAGAGCTGAATCAAACATCCACGTATCCTTTGTTTCAGCCAGACTGCTTCAGAAAGCTTTCTGGGCTTTTTCTCAGTACCATGTTTCCAGCGCTTACTTTAGCTGTCCTTCCAGTGTTCACCCTTCTATATAAGTCTCCGTGGTCGCTGCTGTCTGAGATATGAGTAACTTTACCAGGCAAGATCCTAGACCCCACAGTTGGTCAGGAACCCCCCTGCTTCAGCTTCTGCAGCTTTTTGCTTCTATTTTAGGTGTGGCATCTGCATTTCCTTGGATTTTCTTGTTGCCTAAGAGAACATGATTATTTTCTACACTTACATTGTCTAAAACCCATCACTTCAGTGTTCTAGCCTCAAGGAACTGTAACTTCAGCCATAGCATTTTTATAGCTTGAGAGAATTGTTTAAAACTGAAAACTGGGATTAAGATTGTATATTCTTATGAAAGAAAGTTGACGCTCAGTTGCATGTGCCTTTGTGATTGATGACTGGATCCCGCTCAGGTAATCTCAGTTTGCCAGTAAAGTCTTTATGATTAGGAGCGTTTTAGGTCCTTTGAGTTTCAGTGACCTATTCCTTAAAGCTGCTCAGGCTTCACTGGGTAATTGCTTCGTCTCTGGGGTGTCACTTTAGGCCCAGGGAAATGTGGAATCTTCTTTAGAACAGTTATTACGCTTTCTGGAAGCTGTTTGTCGTCTACAACATCAAGCAAAACAATAGCAGAAGCAGGAGCAAATAGATACCTAACACCTTGCGTGGCTCTGGAGGGCAGTTTTATAGTCTACTGCATGATACCTTATTTGCTGAAGAAATCAAGGATGGAAGGTAAAAGCTCTAATGAGATTTGGTGCGTTTTGGCTTGAACTTCTAGCATGGTTTTCCTTGCAGGTTAGGGACCACGTGTGGATGACGTGTGGGTTTTTAAATCGAAGTGAAACCACAAAGCCTCCTGCCATCAGGCTTAATTTCTCTGCTTGTGCTTCAAATGGTTCCTCAGTTGCATGCATAAATCAGCTTCCCCTGTGAAAGCAGTAGAAATAACTTGCGCTGGTTTTGATGGAGTCATTGGAGGTCGCGATTCTTATTTCACTCCAAAGTCTCGCTGGCTTTCACCCGGTCAGAAACTGCAGAACCTCACCCGTGCAGCTGTCTCATGTATAGATCTTTGGCTGCTCAGAGCAGGAAGCCTTCCTGCAGCTCCACGTTCACTTGAAAGTGAGTTTTGGTAAAGTTACACAGGAAAGCAAGTAGCGCATAATATATTGTCCTCACTGGAACTTAGGGCTGTAGCATCTTCTGCCATTGCTGTTGGAGGCAGAAATTCCGGCCTTCCTTAGTATTTGAGCTCTTGATTTAGAGAACTAAAATCCCTACTGAATCCTTTCATTATGGCCCTTATGGACAAATTTAGCTCTCACCAGTCCATGTGCAAACACATGAAATTAGAGGAACAATAAGGGAGAATTAAAGCAGAGCTGCCTGATGCATTTTGCTCTCTGGAATATGCTCTGCTCCCTCATGATTTTCATGGCGTTCAAGTTGTCAGTTTGGGAAGACCACTTTTGACTGTTGTAATGGACACTTTTGAGCAGTGTAATTTCTCCCTTGTATTTCTTCTTTTTACTTTAGCATCTCACTTCCTCCATTCTCTTGTCTTTGACGCTGCTGTATCCTTTGATAGTTTTTCCACTGTACTATTGTATTACTTTCCATGTGTTGTTTTTCCCTTTATTCTCTAACAACTGCTTTTTTCTTTCTCATTCACTCCATTACTATCATTTTTCCCTTCCCACATTCCTAGATAATCTATTGTAGGTCACTCATGTTTATTATCCCTAGTGCTTCTGCTTTTATTTCTGTTAGTTTCTCTTGTGAGATAAAAGCATACCCGTGTACATATCAACATATATACATACATAGAGTCACCCTTGCAAACTTGCATCCCTATTATACACATGTAACTCTTCCTTCAAGGGGTCTTTCCTCTGATTCTCACCTACTCAGGACCTATGGCTGACTCCACTGAGGCTTCACTTGAGCCCATCTACCCAGTGCAAAGAGTAAAGCCTGAGGAGCAACTGAGCCTTGTTTTGCCCCTGGAGGTTGAATTGGCAGAAGAACCAGCACATGAAGCAAATGATACAGGCTGAAGATCCCTGAGCAAGATGGCAACAGCACTGAAGGATGTTTCTAGCAGTGGTGGTGACTCCTGCGCCTGCAGGACTGGGAGAACAGTAAGGGAAAGATCCGACTGACTTTGCTCTCACTGGCTTTCTTATGGAGGGGTGTCATTGCATCCTAGCAGGTAAATGTCATCAATGAGACTCATCTGGGTTGGATTTGCATGTGTGGCCTTAAGCCTGGAGTCAAGCATTAAAGCAGCAGAAGATACTGCGGCTTCTTTATGTCAGCAAAGACTCCCTTTGGAAAATATATAATTTAAAGTATCATTCGACTGTAAAATAATCTAATGTTTGCATAAAGTAAACGTTGTTGACTCCCTTTTTAGCAAAAGCAGCTATTAATAAAATAGATGCTTTCTTGAAAAGCCTTTGAAACCTGGGAAAAACCCAGAACTCCTTTGGCCTGGAATTATTCTTGAACCTCTGTTTTCTTTAGTCCTTTCTATTTGCTTTCCTGCCTGTTTTCTAGCCAGCATGTGCCCTGCGAAGCATGGGCTGCTGCGTTGTGGTTGGAGAGGCACAGCACGGGTAAGGCTGGCATTCAGCGTGTCCCCTTTTGCCTGAGGGAAGCATGCACTAAAAGTCTGGAGAAGTGGAAGAGAAGCAGTGGAGGCAGCCTCCTTGTTATGTCTGAGCCAGCCGTTTGTGCTGCTGCCAGCTCTGCCCGCTGCTCTGCCTGGGGAAGGGCCAAAGGTGCCTCTTGATTTGCTTACGGCGGTACTTCAGAGCTCTGCTGTCACCTGCGTGCAGTCATTTGCAAACAGGCTCTGTCGCTGGGGAGCAGAAATGTGGGTTTTTTTAAAACCCGAAGCAGATTTATAGTCTGGTTTCCTGTCAGATCTTTGCATTTTCCTTCTCTGCCCCTCCCAGCCTCTGACACACTTTTTCTTACTTTCTGTGCTGTGCTTTGCACGTTCCGACACCGATGCACTGGCTTCCTGCATTCCCAGCTCTCCCTAAACTCTTGGTGCTTTAGGGGCCAAGGGGTGTTTTGCTCCTTGTGTTTCATTTACTTCTCACCAGCTGCAGAGCACAAATGACCTCTCCAAGACTCCTGGGGAGACACTGACTGTTGCATGGAGGCGACGTAGAGAGAGCTTCAGCCCGGGGCAGCCGCAGCAAGACAACCCAGTCACTCATGAGCACCCAAGGTAAGGAAAGCAGTTGAGAGGTCAGCTCCACCTCACTGCTGGCTGAGACAGCGCTTGACTCCAATCACTCCAAGTTCCATTTTCACCCTTTTTGTGTTCGTTTTCAAGAGTCTGTTTCTTCTGTGCCTTCCTTGCCTTCAGCAGGTCTCGTACTTTGCATGCACCCATACTTGGAGCTCAGGGTTTGATGAGGTCAACAGCCTGTAGCTGGAGGTGCAGATGTGTTCTTAAGGAAGCGTGCACTGAGAGGTCTAGAGAGGCGAGATGAAAGGACTGATCATCAGCACTATCTGCAGGGAATTTCTGGTTCTACCCATTGTGTGTTACGCCCTAGCCTTTTCTTTAAATCTCTTCACTGGGGATTTATGCTTTCTGTTAACTAATAATATAGTTCTTGTTTTTTTTCTTCTAATTGTTCTTCTCACTCCCTTTGTTCTTCTCTCAACCCTAATGCACCTCTGATTATCTTTTTCAGTCTTTTTATGCCTGTTTTTCATCAAGCTTATTTTCTGTGTGACAAATGATTCCCTTGTTCGTTCCTTTCCTTTCTCTCCACCTTCTCGCTCTTGCCTGTGCAATAGACTGTACATCCTCCCCCATGTTCTTCATCTTTCCTTCCCCTCTGTCAGTTCCTTTTCTGTGTTGTGTTCCTCTTTCCCTTTGCTCCTCTGGCTTCTCACACACACTCCTGCTTCCTACTCCATCCGCTTTCTCATGTACGCAGCAGACATTGCTGGCCTTCTGAGTTCATTTTGCACACACCCTGGTGTTGCCTCTCCAGTGGGTTGTCCTTGCACACACATGCTGCTCTCCTGTCTATCCCTTTCATGTACATGCACAGGATTTGCACGTTTACAGGTTTGGGGGTGCATCCCGAAATACAAGACTTTTTACTTGCATGGCTTCCTTCCATACTTACTCATTCACGACAAATAACCACTACCATCCTGTCTCTCTGTTTCTTTCTGTCTCACACAGGATTTTCTAACACCTATAACACACCGTAGTCTCATCTCCGCTCACACATACAGCTTGCCCTGACTTTGTATATTCTGTCCCTTCTCTATCAACCCACTCCTTCCTAAGTTCTTGCCACAACTCTCCACCAGATTTCTCTTATCTATGTTTATCTTGATGTTGCATTCATATTGGGAGGAACTTCTGATGCAGATGGTCTTACTCTCTGCTGTCTTAGCATCCCCACTGAGTACCTGTAGGGGAACTGGGGGAAGTTACTGCAGTCTCTCAGCTCCCCTTTCCTTTGCAGAGTATGCAAGGTGCAGCAGAGGAAGAGCTTAATGATGGTACCGAAAGTAGATTTCAAAACAGGCGAGGACAATCCAAAACATCTTTGGGAAACCATAAATGCAGTTCTGGTTGATGCCTTTTTACTAAACTTTAGTAAGTTTTAAATCCTGCTCCACAGCAGAACTTCTGGTGTGACATTGGCATAGTTTTTGTCCTGTTCATTCCCATGGGATTCCAAATCTCAGAGGTAGAGGTTCTCAGCTCTAATGGTGTAGTGGGAGAGTAACTTTACTCCTACGATCTGCAAACAGCTCATTTCTTTTATACCAGATATATTGGTGAGGCACCGAGACCAAGCATGGCTGAACACTGCATCCAAGGACAATGGCTGCTATTATTCCTTGCTTAAGTTTGTAAGCTTTGAACCAGATATGACAAATAAGTACATTCTTTTGTGATGAAGACTCTTAGCTTCGCCTTCCCAAGCAGGACTATTGAGACTGAGGATTTATTTCTGGGGATGTTCTGATAAGAGCTTTTGGGGACTGAATAAGGAGCACTTATTAAACTCAGCTGAATTAATAAGAGAATTATTAGTGGAGAATTCTCTCAGTGATCTGTTCTGCTCTCTCAGATTGTCCATCTCCGTGACAGTGAAAGGAGCTTAAATTTCATCTTTGCAATTATAAGATATCCTTCCTGGTTCAGAGCTAGCAAACGGTGGCCTTTGAGCTGTGAGCATTGTCTTGTGAATACAGAAGCAAGTACCTTAAAATATCTTTGTCTTTTGGATCTTGGGATGAGTCCATTGAACCATAAAATGAGACATATTCATTTTACACATACAGGTCTAATATGACTCTTTCCTTCTCTGTTACAACTCATCTTGTGATGTGAAAACTACTTGCGCTTTTAGTCATTCTGCAAAACTTGAATGATGATTTTATGCCTTTGTTTGTCAGTATTCTATGCCCCTATTATTGGTCCTTTTTGTAAGGCCTTGATGTCTCCTAGAAATCAGTTGACAGAGACAACATCTCTTCGTTCACAGCATCTCTTCGTTCACAGCATCTCTTCTTTCTCTCTGTCTCTCTCTTCTTTTCCTTTTTCATCCTGACAGTTTGTGTATGTTCAGTTAGAAAAGGGCAATGTCAAAGTTGTGTTGTGATAGTTGCAAGGGGACCTGGAGCTAGCAACGCATTTGTGTGTGTGTGTGTGTAGCTAGTTTGTTGAGTTTGGTGGAGGACAAGTTTCAGCTAGAAAGGGTCTGGAACCTTTCCATCTAATTGCCAACCCCAGAACATAAATTCAGAACCACATTTGACCCCTTGGTCTTACGCAAATGGTCACTTCCAATTAGCTTCAAGGGGAAAATAAACCTTCAACATAGGTGGAAAGGGAACCATCTGACTGCACATACCTGTTAAAGGCAATTTGAACCTTCTGTAGAAGGATGCGTCCCACATAACTGGGATATGCTGAAGAAACCTGAATGTGATATGCCAAATGACCTTGCTTTATATACAGTTACTTGGTGAAATTTTTCATCATCCATACAGAATGGTTGCACACAGAGGATGAAATCTATAGAGATCCTCATTTCTCCTAGCATTATGCCTATGTTACTGAGAGAGAACAAGATATCCACTTTTTAGCATGTCTCAACTCTTTGATATTGAAATGCAGGTTTCATGAAATACGAATGGTTTAGTTAGATGGGATCATTAAGGTTGTGTCACCAATGTGGTATCTGACCCGTGGCAGTTTTCTTTGTAGATTGCCTCCATAGCAATCTAAACTTCAAAGCAACAAGGAATAGGGGACCAGGCCTCATGACTTTCAAACCGGAAGGTAAACCCATAAATCTCACAAAGTTGGTGAGGTTTAGCTGGGGTTTACCACTGGTAACAGCAGCATGTCTGTAGGAATTGCAGTCTCAGAACTCCGACCACTTGGCTGAGAACACCTGATCTGCAGTGAATCTGCAGTTCCTTTCTCAGAACAAATTGTGGGGTTTTCTCAGATGTGCACATAAGAAGGTTCTCCATCGCTTCCCTTCCTCCCAAACTCTCTCTTAAGCGCTGCCTTCACCCTGTAGTCTGGGTCAGTTATTTAATGGCAATGAACATTTTCAGTAAGGTAACCTTTCTGCTTGTGATTTGTTCAAGGACTCTGGAATTATAATGGTTGCTGTCAAATGTAATTGGTCTCTGTGGCACACAGCCAATGAGTGATAAAAGCTTCTTTCTCTCTGCTTCTTTCTTCTGTATTCTCTCCCTATGTTACCCTCTCACTTTTGCTCCTCAGGCAAAAGGAGACTATGATGCCAGTCTGTTTGATGTGCAGTTTGACTAAACAGCAGATCTGCCATATGCCCGGTCATGGTGTGTCCCAGCCGTGGGCATTGCTCCTTGGCTGGAGGTTTTCACATTGACTTTAGCTTAGCATAAAGGTCTTTCCTGAACTTTGATTTTTGAACACTCTTCTTCTTTCATAAATCTTCTCCCAAATATTTGGCCTTTAGGGATGGTGACACCTTGTGAGTACCATGGGCTCATATGCTCAGTGATCTGCAAGGGGTGTACTTAACATTTTACCAGTGAGTAAGGCCTTTGTACTTTTTTATATGAAAGGCAAACACAAAGGTTTTTTTTTTTCCCACAGCTCATAAAAGTATATTACTAATAGCACCAAAACTTGGCAACGTGCTGTACATTGTCTGCTATTGCTGCTGAACATATAGTAAAGGGAATAGTCTTGTTATGTTAGTCCTGCAAACGCTATTTTATCGGCAGTGCTGGATGGGGCAGTTCTTTCTAATGCTGTCTCACCTCTAGGAGTCTCTTTAACAACTCAAAAGGAAAGAGAAATTTGTCAGATCTCCCTGGAAATCCAGCAGAAATGTCAAGTGAAATGCTATAACATTCTGGTTGTGTCAAAAGGATAAATGTATAGACAGCCGTGTATGTGATATTATTCGTAGTAATCGTTGCCTCACTGAATTTGTCTGTGTAAAGCAACACTGGGTAGTGTTAGCAGATGTGTTTGTTCTGGTCCCCGAGGCCAGTTTGGCCTTACCCAAAGATACTTGTTATACGTCTGGGTCTGGTAGTCAGCCCTGGGGCTTTTGTAGTTCAGGGGAGAAATACAGCTTCAGTGTAAGCAATGAGAGGATTCCCACCGGCCTCCTGAGCGCCGGTTGTTTGCTGGCAAATCTTCCTCAGGTTGCAATTGAGGCACTGAAGGGTAAATTTAACGTGAGGTCGCTGTTTAAAATGGGATCAGGATTTGTTCCCATTTGGATGCAGAAAAAGCCGTACGCGAGCAGTACATGTGTGGTTATCGTTAGCACTTAATGGATTGTTTCCACCTCAGTTTTTTACAGCTCTGTATGTGTATAAACATTTCTAATCTAGCTGTGCCCATACTTGCAATCAGTATGAGTGTGCTTAATAGGTTGTTACACACGTTTGCTATATTTAAGCACAAAAGTTGAGTTCCTCCAGGGTTTGAAACGCAAATAAAGAAACGTTTTAGATGCTTCTCTCTGTGAATTCTGAGCAAACTGGGAAGACACCCAAAGGTTGCTTCAACTCTTTTCCTAAAGGTTGCACCAAATGCATTTCGTTTCCAAATTGCAGTGCGCTGATGATCACATTTATAAGATCATTTGAAGGCTTTTAATATCTCAGTTAAAATACCAGTGACCTCCACCATTCACTGACCAAACTGAAGTCTGTGTTTAACAGAATGCTTCCTCCCTGGCTGCAGTTTTGCATGGATCCCTTCCAGAGTCTATTGGTGCATCCCAGTCTTTTCCAGGAACAAGTCACAGTGTCCATCCAGCAGCTGCTGCCTCCATCTCTATCCCTTGGCTTTTTTCTGAATCATAGAATCATTTAGGTTGGAAAAGACCCTTAATATCATCGAGTCCAACTGTTCACCTACCTCTGCCAAGAACAACACTAACCCGTGTCCCAGAGCGCCGCATCAAGGTAGTTGCCATTCCATATGTTTTTCATACCTTATAATGATGTAGTTAGATCACCAAACTCATTTCACTGATGACTTGCACTGACTGAAAATACATAATTCCATAAACATTTTCCACCTTTTTTACCATTGCAGAGCTGATTTTCCCCTGTTAAAAAACAAGCTTAAGATAAGATTCTTCACTGCTAGTCTTCCTTCACAGTTCTTGCCAAAACAAGTCAGAATAAGTCTCAGTGTTTAATGGTTTGAGATTTTGGGTGTGTTTGAGCATATTCCAGTATTTCCAGTTACATATTTTTCAGGCAGACCAAAACTTACATGTTTTATTGTACAAGGTTTAATTTCATTCTCTTTTATTCTCTCAGTTTTGCAATTTATGTCATGAAAGCTATCAATGTGGTGTGAAACAAAAGATATATAAACTTTATCTTAGGGCAGAAAGAAGTATGTTTGTCTTCTGCTTCAGGTGTTATAAAAAGGTGAAGAAGTATTACATTTCCTGCAAGGCTGGAATCACTGAATCATTTGGGGTTCTTTGAATCTACAAGTCTGTGATCTGAAGGAAAAGTGATACTTGAGCATTTTCCTATGGGATGTTACACTACGGACTGGTGTCTTTGTGACTTGCCCGTATCCATAGTGAGAGCAGTACCCAGGCCGTTTTGCTGCAGTAAATGCTCTTGACAGCAGCGCTGTCACTGAATCACTGAGCAACCAGGGTTGCACACTTGTGAGAGCAGTGACTGGCTCAAAATTTACTTCAGATGGCATGTGAGAATGTGGTGTCAGGAAGGACTGAGCTTTTTCATCTGCAAAGAACAATTGGGAGATACTAGACCTAAGATACGAGGCACCAGAATTTGAATGCCTCTTTGAAGGCTGTCAATTGAAGGACTTGAAGTCTGTGAATTGAAGGGCAGGCTCTTGATACATCATAGAACTTTCTGTAATGCAGAAAAATGCAAACTCGTTGCAATTGCATCATTATGACATGATCACAGTGCATAAATCCAGAGCTATTTGAGCAGGACATGTTGGATGCAAACCTATTAAGTAGCTAATTTCATCAGCACAGACCTAAGTCTCTGCATGAAGGGACTGGAGCAATGAAGATAAATTGAACATTCAACTACTTTGAGGAAAGAACATGAGAAAAGGCAGAGGGGGGGTTGTTACTGTATTCTGGTCCTCACAGGACATCCCAGGCCCTCTCTGCTGACCCATTTGTCTGACCTGCCTCACTTGTCTTATCCAATATCTTCTTTCCTCTTCCTCTCTGATTCTGATTACCATTCCGTGTGTGGTAGTTTCATCAGGCAAGTGAAGATAGCTGACAAACTCCTCTGTATACAGCATACGTTAGAACTGAAGGTATCCATCACCTCTGCTTGGTGACCGATCCTAAGGGAAATGAAGCAATTCATCAAGCACAGCAAATGGAAGAAAGAAAAGATCAGAGGGAAGGCAGAGATGGGTCATTTTGCTTTGGCAAGGTTTCTAGACCTCACTGACAATGTCATATTTTCACCTGGGACATTCTTCCACTTCTTTTCTCTTGTGGAGAATGCTTAACACATACAGCTGGCTGTAGTAGCACAGGTTGTTTAGGTTGTTGTGCTGTGTTTTGGCCATGGCGGTCCAAAATTGACCCTCTGGTTCTGCATATAGAGCTGCTATAAAGAGTCGGATCAGAGCATCGGACTCTGTGGGCTGTGATGCCACATCTTGGCATTCTGCATTACGTTCTACATATCTAGAAGTGGGTTACTTACACCTTCCTCCATCCCTCATGTGGATACGTATTATTTACCCACTCTGCTGATCCTTAAAGCTGGTATGAAGCTGGTATGGTAGATTGGGTATAACGAAGAAGTTCTTTACTGGGAGGGTGGTGAGGCACTGCAGTGGATTGCCCAAGGAAGCTGTGAATGCTCCGTCCCTGGTGGTGTTCAAGGCCAGGTTGGACAGAGCTTTAGGTGACATGGTTTAGTGTGAGGTGTCCCTGCCCATGTCAGGGGATTGAAACTGGATGATGTTAAGGTCCTTTCCAACCCTAACTATTCTATGATTCTATGAAGATACTGCTGTACTCATTGGCAGCTGCCCTGAAAATGGAACAGAACTTTTAAAGCATTGTGAGATTGTCAAGAGAAAATTGGTGTAACAGCATCCAAGAAAGGTTCACTGTCCCCAGATTGCTCCTGCCTTAGTACATAGAGCATTGCTTGATCTAACTTCTGCTTGCCATTACTGGTAAGGAAGAACTGGTTTTGTCACGTTGCAAAGCCGTAAGCTTTTTTAATGCTGTGACCACGTTCTTGAATGTTTCCAGCTCTCAAGTCCCACCAGGGAGTGTACAAGAAGTAAGATGTTGCTCACCTGTGAGTAACCAGGACCAGCGAAATAAAGCCCTTTTTACCCTAGAGAGTGTTGTCATTGGGAGCAGCCAAGGGGCAAGCCCACACGCAGAGCTACCGCAGGAGCTTCTCTAGCAATCCAGGAGTTACTAACAATTACTTGCTCTCAGGACAGGTCCTGTGAACGCTTCCTCCCACGCTGACTTGCTCTGAACAATTTCAGTGTAAGTACAAGAAGCAAGTTTGGGTTTGTGGTTACTGCAGCTCACCAGCCCTTCCAGAGCTCTCCCACGGTACTTGCCCACTTGTCACCGAGTCCTCTCTTCTGTGATGCTCTGTGTTTTATCTTCCCTCACCGAGGCACCTCGAGGAGCAGCAGTAGAAGAATGCCTGTCTCTGCCTTCACCTCGGGTAACCGTCTGCGTTGCTGCGCAGGGAGATGTGCTCATGTAACCCTTTCAAGCATGCATGGGTGGGCAAGGACAGGTCGAGAGCTCTTGTACTCTCAGGATCTCTTTAGGGGTGATAGGAGTAGCTCACAGGAGACACAGTCTCACCTGGTAATGCCAACATCAGTGCTGATGTCAGCCTAGGCCATACCTCCTAGGAATGCTGGTAATGAAAAGGCTGGGAATATTTCTTATTTTAAAGAGGCTTTTAAAATTCTTCATATGCTTCCTTTAAAATAATTCCTTTTATCTCTCTGATGTTTGCAGTACCCTGGAGAATAATACAAGGCCTTTTCTCAGGTGATGAGTGTATTGCTTTTATAGGATTTGAAACACTTACTGACCCAGGTAGCTTGTGACAAAATAGGGTTTTGAATTGAGATCCGACTTGCTCTGTCTTGCTTCTGTTTCTCATCCAGAGTGAACCTTATCTGTCGTTATTTTGTACTTCACATGCATCATGCTAGAGTAATTACAGCCATAGAAGATAGAAGGGCATTGCCATCAAGGAAGGGAACCTGTAAACACAGCACATGATTCTTAAAAGACATGAAACCTGAGTGGAGGGAAGCAGGAGTTCAACCACCTCCTGCATAACAGTTGTTGTATGCTTGACATTCCATCCCTGTGCCTAATTCCTCAGTCTCATCCTTCATGGTGACTTCATTAGCAGTGAGATGCTAATTAAATTTCATGTTTATGACAGAAAATAAAACCATTGGACCTGTTTTAAATAGGTTTGTATGAGTTCGGGCTCCGTTAGCTGAGTCAGCAGTGTAGATCCTGCAACGCTGAACTTACCGGCTTTGGGGCGAGAAGGTAAATAGAGGAAACAATGATGGAAGGAGAATCTAATCTAAAGCCTCGTATGGTTTTGATCCTGTATTACATTTTGAGCATAAGAAAAACAGTTTTGTGTCTCATAGAAAGAAATTTTATCAGTTATGTAGAAAGAACCTTTCTTGTGTTATTTCTCAGAGGTTTCAAAGCTTAAAATGTCATTTAAGTCTTAAAATCTCAATTGGAATTGGAGACAATATGCTGAAAAGAGATTGCTGCATCAGCAGTGTTTACCGTGACCTGTTAGCTGGCAGAATATTTATTTCATGGATTCAGAAGGGTTGGAATTAATACAGGTAAGCACTGGCACACAGCATCTGCACTCTTCCCTGTGGGATCTGTGCTGCTGGAGATGTTGTGTAATACTGGAGAATCAGAACCACTTAAATACCGCTGCCAGCCAGATTTATAGGTGCTATATAGAGCAGTTTCCTATTCATGTAAAAATTAGCACCTCACAAAGCTTTAAAGGCCCATTTTTCAAATGCTTAGCATTTGAAGAATGCTGCAGTTGCAAAAAGCTTTTTGAAAGAGCTCAGCTCCAAGTTAAGTGTGTAAGAAAGACCTGATTTTTCAAAATGCTTAGCACTCACAGCTCTGTTATTCCTAACAGTGTCTTATCCCACACTGTGGCAAGTCTTGCAACAAGACGGCCCTTTCTTTTGATGCCTAAATGCTACCTGCACCCTTTGAAAATCTGACCCTGCTTACAAGTGGTGCCCGTGAGTAAGAATGAGAAACAGGGGAAATTGATCCTCACCTGTGGGAGCCATAGAATCATAGAATAGTTAGGGTTGGAAAGGACCTTAAGATCATCCAGTTCCAACCCCCCTGCCATGGGCAGGGACACCTCACACTAAACCATGGCACCCAAGGCCTCGTCCAACCTGGCCTTTAACACCGCCAGGGATGGAGCATTCACAACCTCCCTGGGCAACCCATTCCAGTGCCTCACCACCCTAACAGTAAAGAACTTCCTCCTTATATCCAATCTAAACTTCCCCTGTTTAAGTTTTAACCCGTTACCCCTTGTCCTATCACTATGGTCCCTAATGAAGAGTCCCTCCCCAGCATCCCTATAAGCCCCCTTCAGATACTGGAAGGCTGCTATGAGGTCTCCACGCAGCCTTCTCTTCTCCAGGCTGAACAGCCCCAACTTTCTCAGCCTATCTTCATACAGGAGGTGCTCCAGTCCCCTGATCATCCTCGTGGCCCTTCTCTGGACTTGTTCCAACAGTTCCATATCCTTTTTATGCTGAGGACACCAGAACTGCACACAGTGCTCCAGGTGAGGTCTCAAGAGAGCAGAGCAGAGGGGCAGGATCACCTCCTTCGACCTGCTGGTCACCCTCCTAATTGATGCTCCTTTTGATGCAGCCCAGGATGCTAGCCATTTACTAGTGCTTTTATTGCCTGTACCCTCCCTTTGTGCACAAATACAACACCGCATCAAAACAAAGGCTTTTCACGTTCCACAAATGCTTTCCTTGTTACCTTGTGATACTATGAGGTAATGGGGATAGCACATATGGAATTGTTATGCTTCAAGGCATAAGTTAGGAGAATACAACTAAGCTTGCACAGACTTGTAGTTGATTACAACCCTTTGTAAATTCCCCTAAAGATCAGGATTTTCGTGTCTATAATCCTGCAAATCTTGCTTTTGTGATATTGTTTGTAGAGGTTGTTTTGACAGCAGCTGCCCGTGCTTCAAGACTGGAATGCTCACAGATGGAGCGTTGCAGTCTCGATGCTAATTCTGGCATTGCTTTGGAGTTGCTGTTCTCCCAACTATTTATTTCCACAGACAGCAGAGAATTCGGTGGAAGTCTCCTTGTGTTGATTCATTCTCTAGGACGTAGCCAGGGGGAGATGGATAGCCAGATTTCTTGCCATGTTAGTACTGTGCTGCTTTGGTCTTTTCATCGCCATGAGCTGAACTGACCCGAGGTTCCTGATGAGACCAGAGTTTATAGTCTCTTCCAATGGTCAGTTAATTCTTCTGGGATAACTTTTCCACATGAAAGCTTTACAGCTTTTATTCTCTCTCATCAGAGCCAATGGAGTTAGTTATGGAGAAAGCAATGGAAGATGCTTAATTCCTCCTTGCAGTGCTTTGAAGGGAGGAAATATAGACTTGCCAAGTATTTGGTATCTCGTCCCCAAGATGGCAAGACAAGGTCATAGAGAAGTTGCCACTCATAAGTACCAGTCCCATTAAGTGAAGAATCAGACCTTTTTTTGTTTAAATTGCTCTAGTAGCAACTTAAAAGAGCCCTCAAGAAGGATGGAAAGGGAACTGTCTCTGTTTTCCAGAGATTGCTTTACTGCTCTCAGTTGCAGGCATTACAGTGAGGTTTCTTTGGTGACATAGAATTGGTCAACAACAATTGTTAATGAAATCCACCTCTATTATCTGCACTACAGGATGACCTATTTGAGGTGCTCCTCAGCTCTTCCCTGCACCATCCAGAGCACGCAGCTCCCTGTGGCTTTGAGGACACTTCCTCTAAGACTTTCCTCTGCAGTGGTGTCGTATTTGAAAGTTACCCACAACTTCTGTTCAGAAGAAAAGGGAAGTAAGGCAGCCCCCAGCACCTTTCTATGTACTATAAACAGCAAGTTTGAGAGAGGGGATGGTGGGTGTATGTTTCCAGAGCTACGTGACACAGTCTTGTGACACTGGTACAAGAAGAGAGAGGACACAGAGCAGGAAGAAGAGGAGGTGACCAGAAACCATAAGTGGGAAAAATGATTCATAAAACGAGTACAGCCATTTCCATGTGAAAGGAGAATTCTAATTTCCAGCAATAAAATAGCGAGCTCCTTTTGATTCCTGGTGAGGTTTTGTCCTTCTTAGAGCAGGCTGCTTGTGGTCTGTCATAGACTTTCTCTTGTCAAATGGCATCTTCTGCGTGTTTTGTTCTCTGAGACATGCATGCAGCTTTAAGCAAGCTTACAAGGACAGAGGATTTTGTCAATGAGCAGAACATAAAGGACTATGGCAGTCTGCAACTAGGAGTGAAGCTTACTTCTTCCAGTGACTTTGAGGCAGAAGGACTACAGGTATTGGCTATGTAAGGCGTGCGTGTCGTTCTTCAAACCACAGTCAAGCTAGTATGTGCAAGACAGGAGTCTGTTCTATAAAATTAGGGTCTCTTTTAAAGTAATAGTTACAAAGAGGTCACAAAGTGAATAAGGTATAGATATCTGTCCTATCTATGTGAAGCTGTGCATTTAAAATGAACAAAATGTATATGTGAATCATAGCAATCATCACCCTTGGGAAACTGGACAGTATTTGATCCAACAGAATATACTGTTAGCAATTAAGAGCTAAACGTGAATGGGTAAGTCTTCACAGAGCTAGGTGGTGAGCTATTATACCTTTCCTTAGTGCATTTAAGATATTTAACTGAATCGTTAAATCGCCACAGTGAATTACAGTGCGATTATCTGACAGTATTCAAGCCTGGAGTGTAACCTTTTCAGTTCTAAGAATGGCCTACACATTTACTGTCAGTTATGCCGAATTTGGAGATTGTTAGAGCGGAGTCCTCCCATCCTTTCACTGTTTTGGGGGATGAGAGGATCACCTACATAGAATCGTTATCTGCCTACATGGAAGGTGTTCTTCTCTCTCTGCATTTTGTTATTTCTTTAAACTCATGTAATGTAAGTTTGTAGAAAGTAGAAAGTGTCAGGTTTTCAAATAGACTAAGTAGCAGTTTTGTATGGCAGAGCTATACTTCTTCCTCTTTTCCTGTTTTATGTGACTTGTATTAACAGAAGTGTTAAAAACACCAATGAGAGTCAGGCTTTCTGTGCAAAGGTTATGAGAGTTTCATATGTAGGTGTCAGCTAATGAATCTTTGTCCTCACCAGGTTCTTATATAGCTCAGTCTATGCAAATCCCTTATGAACACTGGTTCTCTGCGCTAAAGAATGCGGTGGGATTTGTAATGTGAGCACACATTTAGTGGGACCTAGCCTGCGGTCATCAAATCCATTTGCATGTTTAAGTAACTTGAATTTTCAATTCAGGACTCCTCATAATCACACAGAACTATGCACTTGCCCCCAGCTGTGCCTTCTCCTCTTCGGGTAGTGAGAATCTCCATCAGTTTTAAAAAGAGAGGGAGTCAGTCTCAAGGGAAAGTTAACCTGGGACCTAGTAATGGCTTTTGAAGCATTTGTTGGGCCAGCATTCGCACGAGCCCCCAGCAGCCTGAGGATGACAGCTTCTGTCTTAGATCTTGGCTTTTAACACACATTAGTTGAAAGGAAATGCTCGTGTCAGTAGTTAATGCTGCACTCAAGAAAAAGAGGCTGGCTATATAAACATATTTGTACTGTGTTAGCACAGTGATTTCTGTTGTCCTCACCGTCATCACGCGCAACAGGATGGAGGATGTGTAGATTAACGCATTTATTATATGTCAGGCTTTCAGCTCTCCACTGCTGCTTCACAAATCCTTTAAAACAGATGCATTAAACTCCTGTGGTAAATTATTCATTTAACTTATCGTGCCATTAGCTTGATTTGCAGGCTGAGAGCTAACACTGATTTCTAATGTGTCAGGATCCATGGAGGGGCCTTCCCTGTTTATCCCTTTGTTTGCTTTACACCCCACATTCCTTCCCTTTACTTTCACTAAAGTCTTTCCTGTTCTTATCTCACTTCTGTTCCTCAGTTAATTCTGTTGAGTTCCCCTTTCTTTAACATTCTTTCTCTTTTTCTGTTCCCTTTTTGTATTTCATTTGCCCTTGACCTCACTGTTTTTCATCCCCAAGTCTTGGCTTTCTCCTCTTTAGTGTTTTGTGTCCAGCTCTCATTGTTCACCTCTCTCAATTCTCATTTACCTTCACATATAATTTAATAATGGCAGTTCTAACAAGTTCTGAAATCTGGGAATCAGATTCTTAAACAATATGGGAAAACAGAATAATATTGTTCTAATCACCTGTATGGACACTGGCATCTGAAGGGACAAACCTCTCTCCATTTACCCTAGAGGGAACCTAAGCTGTGAGTAGTGGCTTGAAACCAATCTTTAGAGGGCATTCCAAGGTGGAAGTATAAAATGGTGGCATGAAGTTTTAACCAGACCATTTTCCATTCTCTAGAGGGTATCTAGATTCCTGATTCCTAATTCAAACTGGTGAAATGAACCCAGCCTCTCAATGTCTCCTTCTATCAGTTGTGCTTAGACACTGAGTTACTGAAGGAGCTAGGAGCATTTTCACTGTGTGTAGAAAATAGTGACACACAGTAAACTGAGTCTTGCCAAAACAGGATTTAAGCTATCAGTAGAGCAGGATTTTTCCATTTTCTTTGTTTATTATGGGTAATATATGTTCTACAAGCAAACCTGATTGGATGTTGCATGTTTGAGGTAGCACAGCCTGCTGTCGGTTTGCTATTGAGGCAAAGTTAGTCATTTCCTTCCTGTGTGATAGTAAGAGCTCTTGAAGTTCTAAAGCTGGCAGATTTGAGGAAGACATAGGCTTCGCTAGATGGAGTGCAAAGTGGGAAAGCATAGATCTCAGCCATTTATAGGTTACAAGGTTCTAATAAGTATTACTTGCATCGGTTACGGTCCTTTGCAGCAATATTTAATTGGGCAAAACAATGTTTTTAATGTGGAAATAGGTTTTTCCTCCAGAAAGAGCTTGGTATTTTACAGAATTTCATGTGGACTTTCAAAAGCAGACAAAAGCTGAAGGGAGTAAGTGTGGAATTCAGTGCAAGGGTTTTTCAGCTCTAAGCAATATTATCCTGCAGTCTTGAAAAGCTTGTGTCTCTGTTGCATACAGCGTTTTCTGGTTTAGATGCTACTAAGCAAACCACTGAGAGGGCCAATTAATAGTAGTAGTGATTGATCCATTCTTTATGTATGCCTTACACATTCCTTTTTTCTGAGATGGCGTTTTAGATGGATCTGTTGATAGGAGAGTAAATAAAGGCAAAGAAGGGATAACTGGAGAGAGTTCCTATAGTATTAATTCCTCCGTCTGCTTCTGTTAGCACAGCAATAGGGACTAGAGGCAAATCTCTGATTTACTTTGTTGCGTTCTCTTTTTTTCCTAGGGCAGGATACTGAATAAGAGTAACAGGATGGAATTCTTCATTTCTCTTTCTCTCACTTGGTTGGTGAATTAATAGTTATGAAAATGAGAGGAATTTTCTTTCCCTCTTCTGCTTGTAGAAGCAAGATGAATATGCCTCCAGAGCTCTTTGAACCAGTTAGGGAGTTTGGTTTGATTACCTCTGTCTCTTTTCTTCTCTGAAAACAGGAGTAGTATTTATGACTATGGCTCTCATCTGCCTTTACTGAAGCCCTACCTTTACCGCACTGAAGCCTTGCAAATGTGTTTGTGTTTTTCGGCATTATGTAGGTTGTGTGTAACAGGAAAATTGATTCAATGGAATTGAACAGAATACATCTGTGCAAAAATAATCCCATTTTGTATTTAAAGCCTCTTGCTCTTCTATTACTTTGGTATCTCTTACTCTATATTTTTCCTTTATACTTTATTGAAACCGTGGCATTTAGTAAGCTGGTTGAATCTTTCATATAAAGAGGGAGTTCTGATATACACAGAACGGTTCTTTCATATGCAGCCACTGTGACCTAAACCAGTAACACAGCTCAGTCTGTTCAACAGTGCTGCTGGCCTCAAAATATTCTGAAGCCTGTAAAATCTGAAGCAAATAGACTGCACTAATAATAAATGCTTTTCTAGGGTCTTTCCATCTTGATGGTTCCAAATGCTTTGCAGTCACGAAGTAATGAGTCCTGCCTTGTCATAAAAATGCTTCTAACTAGCCTTGTCTTCAGATGGGGACACCGAGGAAGAAAGAACGCATATAAAGTGCAAATTCTTAAAGCCAGATGAAGACACTGTCTCCTCTCCTTTGGGAGTCCAGATTTAGCAACTATATGGAAAAAACCTGCAAGTATAGGCAAGCAAACTCAGTCATCTTTAATCAATGTTTAAGTCTTTTAAAAGTAGTTTTCAGTGCTATAGAACATCCAGCAGTGCAGCCAACATAATGGGAAACAGCTGGTATGCAGCATTTCAGAAAGCCAGGAGTACAAACAGAGCTCTCTTGTCCTTAAGCAAAGGAACAGCATTTCCTTATCACACGTTAAACTGTGACTTTCTTCTAAAATTAAAGATCTCTCTAAATCCCTTTGTGCTTTGGCAATTCTCTGATATTGCAAATCTGCACATATCCATACAAGCAGCTTTTGAGAAAATTACCCTGTTGTACGTTATCATGCGAGGTGCTATAAGAACTTGAGGGAGAAAGAGTATTGCCCCGTGAAGTCTAGAGATATGCATAGAAAGAGGATGTAAGACAATACCCTCAAAATGGTGAGGATAATTATATACATAGTGCTATCTTCATCTTTATTTCTGCTTTATTATCACCCTTTCAAGTGTGATAATTGGCACATAATCCTTTCCTGGTTTATAAACACATATGCAGTATTTAAGATAAACTCTGTTCTTATTAGCTTACAGTTTGCACACACATTTTGTGTGTTGCGGTTTCTTTTTATACGCTGCCAGTCTGCAAACACCTGTGACAAATGCAGAAGTCCAAAGCATTAAAAACAGACCACCTCTTCCAAAATACACTTCCTCCTGCTTTTCGGTACGAAGACAATACTCTTTTTCCTGTTTCACAAAGGCGATACCAAGAAATCAGAAACCCTACCTGAAGCCTGCCTTCACCATCTCTTACACGGTAACTTCTCAGTATAGACAGGCTGACAAGCGTTCAGAGCAAGGGGGTGCAAATAATTAAGCAGCTGAAGGGTTAATTTCTGCACCGTCATGAAATGAATCGCAAAACCTGAAGCTTTAGCTGTGACCTGATGATGAGCACTTGTTAGAACCCCTGGTTCTGAAGCCTGCAGGCTTTATTCCCTTGATCAGTGAAGTGTCACTGACATATGAAAGTGTGGAGCCTGAGTGAGAACAGAGAACAGCTTTAACTGCAAGGTGATTTGTGCAGTTGAAAAATACACCAAAAAAATCTAGCAAACACACAGAAAGATTCATCTGTGTGTTACTACCAAGAGGGGGAGAGAGTCCCTGAGAGAGAAAAGGAGATGAGGGGAGTAGAGTGTTTCTTTTAATGCAAAATGGGATTCTCTCTTTTATTTGCCTGCATCTACAGAGACCTTTGAAATAGATGGAACTCGCTGAGATTATTACTGGATTAGGCTCTCCTGCAGTTAAAAGCTATTTTGTATACGAACTACTGAAAGGAGCAGTAGGAGAGCAATTTATTAACTGCTGTGGCGATTCTTATTTCTTCTTGGTTAATACCTGTTGAAGTCAGGCCAAGTCTGTGACTTCACACCTGTGATTTGTAATGGATGCCATAGTGTTTCTAGGACATATCACAACTTCTCAGTGTGTTAAGTTACAACTCGCGGTGCTGGAAGAAGAAACTAGATAATTGTAATCATTGTAATAAAGACCAGATTAAGTGATTACACATTTGAAAACACTGAATCTGTCATGTTTCATTTTGTAAGTGAAAACAACTTTTCTGCAATGGCGTCACAGGAAGGAAGGACAGAAACAGGGATTATGGTCTTTTAAATGCTGCTGCTGAAAGTCTCTTAAAATGAGAGCCACTAATACAATACCTTTATTGGTTTCCCACTGAGTTTCAGCTGGCACGTCTGGTTTTTGAGCTGCACACCAACGTTTCGACCCATCACAAGCATTTTATTTCCTATTCAACATTATATTAAATACTAAATCAAAGAAATCCTTGCTCACTAAGGAGGATGCTGTACTAATATCAGCTGTTGGCTCTGGAATAGTTCCACAAGACAGTGGAGTTGCTTGGAAGTTATACTCTTAGTCTGTTCCAAAGGGCTTGCTCCTGATAATAGACTGTGTTTGACAGGACTTTGCTACCAGAAAATTCTTAGCCACTCATGCACTGTACTTATTACTTTCCCATTAAACGCTATGTCTCCAAAATAACAGTATGGATGTATTATGCCCATACATGAGGGACTATCTGATAAAGGTGTTTTTAATGTCAGGTAAAAAAACCCTGTATCCATGTCAGGAATTACGCTGATGAGTGAACTCTTTGTTGAATCATTTAATGGAGAAATGCCTTACTAATGTCCTGAGGGGATTGCTGACAGTGTGTAATAATTGCTGGTTCAGTGCAGCAGATTACAAGATAGCTTGCATTTTATGGAACTCAGGCAAGTGCTTCTTTTGCACATCTGTGAGCTTCCCGGTGCGCTCCTCAAAATTAAAGGGCCTGCAACACACCTTCCTTTAGGTGCAATAGATAGCTGTGGCTGTAAGGTGACTGCAGGACTGGGTGACCCTCTGCTTTACTGTCTTCTACTCCCAAAAGTTCAGCTTCTCCAGTGATGTAGTGTTTGTTAAATTCATCTTTGAAGTGAAATACAGTTATCTCCAGAGTAAGGGGTGGAGAGTAAGGTTCATGAGAATGTATCTCTACTGCAGATGAAGCTATTTCACCTTTACCATTCCTCCCACTGCTACCTATTTTATAGAGCTGTTTCTATTTGTTTAGCTTTATACTGTTCGTTAGGGCAGTGTCATTTTTACCACATGTGAATACTGGTATTCAGTAAGAATTTCATCCGGTTTGTGAGGAGTTTGCAAGAACAGAGATTTGCCTATAACTGTAGCCATGTCCCTATCATTCTGGATCCCATTGAGTAGACTTGCTTTTCCTTGCCCTTTTGAGGGCTGTTGTTGATGCATTCCTGTAGGACTATTCTGTGTATCATTATGATAGAGCACTGGCGAACACATTATGTAGCAGATTAGCACTTTGGGCTTTAGTTTTCAAAATGAGGAGTTAATCCCCCATGGATATACAGATTAATAGCTGGTTTTGCCTGGGGATGTTCAGTGTAACTCGGGCTGCTTTGCAGTTCCTAAAGTTGGAAGCTGAGGAATTTATGCCACAATGGAGAGAACTCTTTTGGTCAAAGGAAACGGGCATGTTGCTTTTAAGGTCTTTAGTTACTGATTAGCAGCAAAGTCTCATAAAGCACATTCTTCCTATGCCATGGTCTCTGATGGGGTAAAATACCTCTTGAAATAGAAGCTTATCTTCCTTGTGCCGCCTGGATCACAAAAGCCTGGGGAAGCTGGAATGCAGAAATAAGACTTGTTTCAAAAGTTAACATTTACTATAAAATGAAGAAGGAAAGATTTTCCTTAAGAAGGAAAGGTTTCTTTACTCTTATCTTTAGGGCGAGTTTTCTCACCTCACTGTTGCCTGCCTTGTAACCTTCTCTAATGAGGTGGTTACAAATTAGAAGGCGGCAGGAAATTGCTTAGCAAGCACTCAGAAATCATGTGATAATATTTGCATGAGTCAAGAACGTTTTCAGACTTGAGTGGTACAAAACTTACTCATGCAGAGAAAGGCAAGGTCCAAACTCGCAGGTTACTTGCATTCATACCCACGCGTCGGGCAATGCATACACCTTGCAGAAGGCAGAGATACGTAAGTGCTTACTTATGAGTCAACTATTCACGTGGTGCAGTCGTTTACGTGTGTTGGTTCATCACAAATATGCAGGTAAAAATCCAGGTTCAGGTCAGTACAGCTGAGAGGAACAACAGAGGTGAGGATGAAAGCCTTAGCTGCCTACAGGCAAGTATTTGTCTTTGCTCTGAGCTCTGTATGTTCGTACCCTGTCTTGCACTGCACTGTGTCCTTTGCCAGTGCTTCTATTATGAAGAGGGATTCTCTGGCTTGTAGAGAACTTCATGGAGTTAGCTGAGCTACAGATTCATCACTAGAGAGCAATACGCAATAGTTCACAGACTCAAGATAGCACTTCTCTGAACTGTCACTTTCCAGATGAGCTGTGGACAGGCTGCACTTGAGTTCATCCTATGTGACATGGGAGCACAAAAGAAAGGATACAGGATGGAAGCTGTCCTGCTTGCTGTTTATTTGCCAGTTGTTTCCCTTGTTAAGGAGGAGAGCCAGAGATGGATGACTGCCTGGAGACACTGAAAGATGAGGAGGAAGCTTTGTGGGAGAACGTAGAATGCAACCGGCACATGCTGAGCCGCTACATCAATCCAGCCAAGCTGACCCCCTACTTACGGCAGTGCAAAGTCATCGATGAGCAAGATGAGGATGAGGTGCTTAACTCACTTATGCTGCCCTCCAAAATCAACCGAGCAGGTAATTGTTTTGTGAATGGCTACATCTGCATCCTGATCTGAACCATATTCTTTTGCTAAGTCCAGAGGGAGCCTGTATTCAGTTGCAGATTATCAAATGGAAAACCTGTGTCTCATTTACAGGAGATTTAATGTAAAGAGGGGGGATCTGCTGCTGCTATTTTGATAACGACGACTCCTTGCAGTGCTGTGCAGGCTGGAGCTCATGGGGTTCATATTCCCATCAAAGCCTTGGCAAATGTGTCAGCACAGGCAGCAGCCATTCCAGAAGTGGGTTTTCAGCTGTCTTGCCATGCCTCATGATTTGTCACTGAAGGGTCTGCTGTCCCAGCATTCCAGCACTGCCTGGGAAAGGCTGCACTGAGAGACCGAGTTGCCCACACTCCTTCAGCATACCAATCAGCACAAGCATAATGAATACGTGGCATTGCTTTATGAGTTCAGATGGACTCAATTAATCAGGCAGAGTTTTCACAGCACGTTGCAGTGGCAGAGAGGAAGATCTGACATCAGGAGTACTGTACTTGCTTATGCTGCTCCTCATGCTGCTAGGTCACCTCTCTGCTCTCTCTACTTAGGCCGACTGCTCGACATTCTCCACACCAAGGGCCAAAGGGGCTATGTAGTTTTCCTGGAGAGCCTGGAGTTTTATTATCCTGAACTCTACAAACTGGTGACAGGGAAAGAACCTACACGGAGATTTTCCACCATTGTTGGTGAGTAGAATCGATCCCGAAGGAGCTTATTGAATAAGGAATGTCTTGGAGACTGGCTTTAATTTTTCAGGCAAGAAATGGAAATAAAAGCTAATTTTACAGTAGCATTTTGCAGTTTTTCAGTCCCCTTCAATACAAAATGTGCTAGCCACAGGTAATGTGTTAAGAAAGGAACATCTGAATGAAGTTGAAGAGCTTCAAATTGAATACTAGGCATTGCAAGAAATCTCAAGAGAAGAACATTGGAACAGTGAACTGAATTACACTGGTGACCTACAGATGTGCAGCAAATTTGAAGCATCCAGATTAATGGTACTGGTACAGATTTGTTTGTCGAAGTTTATGTCATTTCCAAAGGCTTGTTAGCTCAACGGGAACAAGACAAATGCAAAGGGTTCATATTCTATCCAGACAAGCTGTATGTGTGTATACTGTAATTCTGGTAAGAGTGTACTGTGTAATACTTGTGCTGGTGCCAGTTAGATACACAAATGTGTATTTGTGTGTATTTGGAACCTCTGTACATATTCTGGGACATTTATTTCTTACTCAGTTCTGCTAATCCTACTTAAAGTTACTTCAGTAGACACTGAAAAGCTGTTCAAACATTTTCAGTGGAGGAGGGACATGAAGGCCTTACCCACTTCCTAATGAATGAGATCATTAAGCTTCAGCAGCAAGTGAAGACAAAAGATGTGCAGCGCTGTGAACTGTTGGCCAAGTCTCGCCAGTTGGAGGATGAGCGAAAGCAGCTCAAACTGAACAAGATAGAGCTGCTGACCTTCCAGGAGAGATACAACAAGATGAAGGAGGAGAGGAACAACTACAATGATGAGCTGGTCAAGGTGAAAGATGAGAACTACAATCTGGCCATGAGGTATGCCCAGCTGAGTGACGAGAAGAGCATGGCTGTGATAAGGAGCCGAGACCTCCAGTTAGAGGTGAGAGAAATGCTCTGAGCTGCTTTAATCAGGAGTAGCAGTGGAGGATGCTCTGGTGGCAACCAGCAAAATGAGACCTCTGACAGCAGCAAGGTGTAGAGCTCTCATGTTCTTTGCTTAACCAGATAATTAGAGGTATTGCTGTACAGAAATGCCAGCTGCAGTGATGTGTATTAATGGCAGATAATTTACATACTTGGAATAGATTAACAAAACATAAGTAAAACCAAAAGGTTAAAAACATAACTTTAGCTTTTCAGGCTCAGTAATGTCTTGGGGCAGTTACCCAGGTTTGCACTACAGCTGCTGGGGGTTTATTCAGAAAGGCTCATGTAGAGCATTGGAACAGCTTGAGGCCAGTTAGGAAATACAGAGCAATGCTTCAAGTGCCCTAAAATTCATGCTTGTGTGTGTGTTGCAGATGAGATGGAGTAAACAACTGCCCACAGTGGATCTGGACACTGGGGTTTATTTCTATACCCATAATATCAGTCATTTTGCCCCACTTCGTCACAGTCCTTTGCTCACTCTCCCAGTTCGGTGCTGCCTTCTCTTGGGCTCAACATCCCTTCCCATGGGGAGTGGAATGGTTGGGTTGAAAGTTGTGTCAGTTCATGCTGTGCAGCAGCTCACAGTCAGCACCCACAGACATTACAGGCCAAGGTCCCTGGGCACCCCTGGCCTTTATTCTGTGCATCTCTGATCTCCAGGGTACTCCTCCACTTTCAAATCTTTCCTCCACTCATGATCATCAACACCTTCTTCCCAGGTCCCCTTCTGTCTGAAGTTACTTTTGGGGGGGGAACCCCTCTTTCCTATCCAGAACTCAAAGCCCAATCCAAATAGTTTATATGCAAAAGCACATTGTGTGGTCAGTCTCCCAAGTGTTAATCTATTTCATATCTCTACTTATTGGAGGATTTGGGATGTGCCACTGTTTTTTAATCCAGATGTTATAAACATTTACAACTAGCCCATACCAGTTATAGCTACTAGCTAATAGCAGGCTTCTGCTTGAGTTCAGCACTTCAGTTGTGGGCATTCACCACCACACACATACACCAATTTTCTGCTGCTCCCTATCAGCATTCACATATTAAGCTATTTCTTCCACCTATGTTTTCACCTGGAAACAAGGTGTTTTCAGAGCGGTAAATATCAGAGCTAGGAATGACTCCCTTCCTCTTTTCACTGCTCTCTGGCTGCTCTAGATTGACCAGCTGAAGCATCGCTTGAACAAGGTGGAAGAGGAATGCAAGCTGGAGAGGAACCAGTCTTTGAAGCTGAAAAATGATATTGAAAACCGACCCAAAAAGGAACAGGTTTTGGAGCTGGAGCGGGAAAATGTGATGATGAAGACTAAAATCCAGGAGCTACAGTCCATCATTCAGGTATAAAAGCAGATTGCTATGTTTAAAATTCCGGCCACATCAGCATACCCTTCCTGCTTACCCAGTGATTCAGCAGGCTTCAACCACTCCTTGCCTGCAGGCACCTCCACACTTTCCTTCTGTACTGTCTTATTGTACCCTTCATCTGCTCTCCTGCCTTGCTGTCTGCCCTTCCGAAGTTAGTGTCTGGAGGAGACAGAGAAGAAGCAGGTGGTGACAGCTCCCACCTAAGGGACAGGGATTTGCGTATACAACAGGGAAACTGGTGACTATTTCAAGAGCAAGTGGCATGGTCTCTCCTCACTTCAAACTCAACACATACTCTTGTTACAGCACTAGGGAGCATTGGGTGAAACCTCTACCTGCAAAGCTGCAATAAGCAGAAGTGCAAAGTCTGGATAAACAGCAGGTTCTTCTATAGCTCCCAGCTGTCCATAGTACTCCTTGTACATACATGAGGAGTTCTACTGAAAAAACAAAGTTGTCATCTCATAAATCAAGCTGTACATGAGAGATTGGCTCTTTCAAGGTGCAGAGTGCAGCTCTTTAAGTTCCGAGCATTCAGCTCCCTGTTTTAGCCCTGTTGTGGTTCTTTGTACTGCTCTGTCACTGTGTTAAATAGCCTGACAGTGGCTCTGTGCGCTCTGCTTTAGGTTATTGTCATATCTGTGCTAAAATGTCTTAAGGAAGCAGAGGGTAATAAAGGTTTTGTACTTGGGTGGTCTCTAGTTACTGGAATGCCTTGTACAACACTGCTGTAACCTGCACAGGGTTCTTAACTAACCTTTCTTTGGGCAGATAGGGAAAAAGGATGATATGCAGCAAATTTAGCACTGTGTTACTTGGTGAAGAGCTTAGCCAAATATTGGGAGATACGGAAGAGTGCTCAGCACTTTGCTGGCAAAGGTTTGTTTCATTTTAAAATAACACTTGGAAATGATCAATACAATGCATTTCAGAAATGGCTGTAGCCTCCAGAAGTGCCTAACAATTCCTATTTCTAACACAAATCCAATTCAAAGATTGAAAAAGAGAGTAGTGTAGAAGGTTCTGGAAGTTCTGGTCCACGTAGAATCTCTTATATTAATTGAAATGGTCTTACAGCACCTGAAGAAACAGATAAATAATCATGAAGTAGCTAAAACCAGGACTGAAGTTGAAGTTATAGTTGAAGATGTCCCTGCTCCTTGCAGGGGGTTTGGACTAGGTGACCGTCAAAGGTCCCTTACAAGCCAAACTATTCTATGATTCTATGTAATTCTCCTAAGTGAAAGCACAAATCAGCAAAGGCAGTTTGGTTTAGAAATACTTGGGTGTACTTTAGGAATATTGTGTAACTAAAATGTCACTGAAATTCCCAACTTACTGTCGGTATTTTAAAAACAAATAGGCGTATTACTTGCGTTTTATGCCTTTTCCATCTCCCATTGATGCTTAATTTTGGAAGTCAATTTCTTTGCTGCTCTGGTAAACTTGTTAATACTAAATCTGAAAGAAAACATATTGCAGGACACTACAGAAAATGAAGCAGTGGTATAAGCTACTCCAGGAAGCTTAATATTCTCTGAGCACAGCCCTGCAAAGCCTACGCGTGCTCTCCAAATCCCCCTGAACGTTTTCTTAGGCCCTGCTCTTTGGCAAAGGGTGATTTTTGTGCTCAGTGAGAGCTGATTAATAGAGAAGAGTTTTGAATGCAGGGCTTGGAGCGAAGAATTGTCACTGCATCCAAAATGGATCAAATTATAGCCAGTACAATAAACCAGTTCCTTCGTCAGACTGTTCTGACAGCAAGACAACCTTTATTCATCTTTTCTGACACCATTGTAAAACATGAACAAATGTCCACCTCTTCTCCTGCTTTCCCATTGCCATACCAGGTGCATTTTCTATTCTTCTTGCTTGTTACTGTCCTTGTTACTTTTCTCCCTGCGATCCTGTTTTCTCTTTCCCTGGTCTGCCTCTTAAAAACATCTTTCCCCAGGCTGACAAGCGGAGTCTGCCAGATTCAGACAAGGCCATTCTGGATATTCTGGAACACGACCGTAAGGAGGCACTGGAAGATCGTCATGAGTTGGTCAACAAGATCTTTAATCTCCAAGAAGAGATTCGTCATGTGGAAGACTTGAGAGACAAGGTGAGGAATGGAAGGATAGAATGATGGAATATCTCAGGCTAGTGCCCAAAAGACCTCTGAGAGCAATGGAAGTTAACAGTGTGTCATTTCCAGTATCTTGAAGAGAAAGAAGATTTGGAGTTAAAGTGTTCAACACTAGGAAAAGACTGTGAGATGTACAAGCACCGAATGAACACTGTGATGATACAGCTAGAAGAGGTGGAAAAGGAACGAGACCAGGTATCTAACAGTTAAAGTGGGGAAAATTAGTAGCAAAAGCCTGTATCTCATGTGTCACTTTGGGGAATTGTGGGTTATTGGACCCAAACTACCATTAAAAATCAGCAGTTACAAGAAATTGCTACTTGTTGGAATTTGCATTACAGCAATTAACCATAGGATAATACCGAGTTGTTTCCACTGTGTAGCATTTGGCAAGCAGGGCCAAGATCTTAACAGCAGCTACTGCAGGCTTTATATTATAGTGTCAAGTCATCTGGTTTGCACTCTGGAGCATTTTGCCACCACCCAAGAGGGAGCTGGAAAGGAACCACCCTCATCATTGTGCTTTTTAATGGGACTACTGCGGCACATCCTGGTCCTAACTGCTGTGTGAAGTGGTGAATGGTTACCAGGTCTCAAGTCCCTGTTCCAAACACCTTAGCGAACAAAATCAACAGGAGAAGGTATCTGGTGCTCAGGTGCGTAAGAGGTTTCTTCTTTCCACTGCAGGCATTCCGCTCGCGTGATGAGGCTCAGACACAGTATTCCCATTGTCTGATTGAAAAAGATAAATACAGGAAGCAGATTCGAGAGCTGGAGGAGAGAAATGATGAACTCCGAATTGAGGTGGTTCGGAAAGAAGCTTGTATTGTTAACCTGGAGTGCAAGCTCCGACGGCTCTCCAAGGATAATAACTTTCTCGACCAGGTAGGGATGAGGCAGACAGATACGAGTTCTTTATTCAAGACTTGCTTTTAAAAGCATTCTGGTGGGGAAGGGAGAGGGGACTTCTTTAATTCCCTCCATGAGTTACTTGAACAAAATAACCTCCTTCTACTAAATGTCAGTGGTGTGAGTTATTCAGTACAAATGGGGTTCAAGTTTGTGTCATGCATCTAGTTTATCAAAGTCTGGAATTCCATAACTTGATTATAAGTGGGAGGGAAAGAAATGCATAAAGACAATTTCTACACTGGGGTAGAAACTACAAATACTTTTGAGGAATGCACCCCAGTGAACAGAAATCCCCACAAATGGCAATCTAGGTTACTGACTTGGGTCTGGAACATCAGCTCCTGATGCACTGGAGTCAGAGGATGTTCAATCAGATTACTCTAAAAGGGAGTTGTACCAAAACATGGTCTCAAAAGTAAAGTGTTTCCTTCTGATCTTCAGAGTTTACCACGGAATCTACCCATCACCATTATCTCCCAGACCTTTGGGACTCCTAGCCCAAAAGCCAATGGTCAGGAAGCAGATGACTCCTCCACTTCTGAAGAGTCTCCAGAAGACAACAAATTCTTCTTGCCTGATCAAGCTCGACTCAAGAGAAGACTGAATCTAAAGGGAATCCAGGTGTCTCTTAACATAAGGTGTAATGATACAGTGCAGGGACTGTTAGAAGTAAGAGACATAATACATGTTGCCGTCATGCCTCTGAAAGTGTGTTATAAAGACGAGAATAGACCTGTATATGAGAGTGAGCTGTCAGGTTTTGCCCTGTGGTGATTTGCATCTTGAGGAGTAGATACAGTCAGGCTTCATAGACCATTTTCTGCCCCTTCTCCCCATTTTGTGCATTCTCCTTGCTCCTGCTGCTCATTCACATTCCTGGAGCGTTGTCAATATATTGATTCTTTGCCTCCTTAACAGTAGAGGAAGAAAAAAAATGACATAATGCCTGAAGTCCAGCACACAAGTATCTGAAGGTAGATAAAGAAGCATTGGTGGGAAAGCTCACATCAGCTGGAAGGACTAATAGAAATGGACACAATCTAGAGCAAAATTATCTGCCTAATTTAGAGTTGAATTATAGCAATTTCCTCTCACTTAAGATTAAGGGATAGCATGAGTTAGGTCCGCCATTTCCTCGACCGGCTGCATTTGTACAGCTATTACCTGATGCTATATTCATGAACTGTAAAAAAAATACAGTCTAATATTTGGAGGATTGAGGTTCTCTTTCCTTTCCTCTGCATTTGATTCCTCCCTGCCCTTCGTAACTTTCCTGAGCTCTGGCTGTCGTTATTACTTATGGCAGTAGAGCTGCAGTTTTCACATTACACGCTCCAAAAGGATGCCTGTTGTGTTAACAGGTGTCTGAAAGCAGTCCCAAGGCACCCACTTCACCTTTTGTCTCTTTGTTCCCTCAGCAGAATCTGGATATTGCAGTGTATTTGGGCCAGGCTTTTAAAGGTAGTTCGGTCACTAACTCTTGTTCACTGCAGCGGCATCTAGATACCAAATTGTCTTCTAAATTTTGGGTCCTGTGTAAAGGATGGGAAATATTTTGCAGCAGAACAGTTAAAACTGGGAGTGAAAATATCTGTGGCAAATATTCTGCCTTTATGCTTATTTTTGTCCTCTTTCTTTTAGATAAATCCAAGAGCTAAATCCCCTGTCAGCATGAACAAAACATCAGAGTTTCAAGGTCAGAAAGAGCACCCATGTCCTTATTCCTTTTCTGTTGCTTTGTCTCATTCACTTAATCTCATTAAGTTGTTATAACAAACATGCCAACCAGGGAACTTCTTAACTAAGTCCAAGTGAGTGAAATAGACAGTTTCTGTCATAGTTAAAAATGTCGTTATTTAAAGTAGTCAAGTGTTCTACCTGGATGTCCTCTGCGTCCAAACGTACCTCCACAGATGCACAATGTTATATCCCATAGACTACCTAAACTTTCTGTTTACTCAGTTTTCCATTTAGTTTACAGAAACTGTAGTCCCCTGTACTGGAAGTCATTATATTATTGCCTTTTCGCTGTTGGGGAAATCCTTCAAACTCAAAAGACCCTCTTTTAGTGATCATCTAATAATTCCTTTGTCCTTTGGCAAAAGGGAATGACTTTGAAATGTAAAGCACTGCAGAGGTTAGAGGAAGTGGGTGACCCACCCATCAGCCAGCTGCCAAGTTACCAGATCTTTTGCTGTATACTCATGTTTGTGCTACTCCCAATTCCTCTTATTTATGTAATACTGTTCTCAAACCAAACACCATCTGAGGCAGCACTTCCTTTATTTGTTATGTGCAGCAGCATGCTCACTGGTGTACAGAATATGATGGGAAACTGCTGCAAGATATTGCATGCTAAACAGTATTTTTGCTATCGGGTAATGTGCAACATCAGTATAAATTAGAGGTGCAGAGGAAGGGCAGGAGGCCACAAAGACATTCACACTGTCACACTGAGGCTGCTGAGGGATCTCAAGCTTCTCAGTCCCTGTTGTAATTCTGCTGCTGTAAAAAAAAGCATAATTCAGTGAGCCAACCTTATTGCAGACTGCCAGATGCAGATGATGAAGTTATACATTAAAAAGTCCTTCTGTAATTTGTCAAATAGTATTCATAGATCTGATAAAACCATACAGGATGGAATTGAAAGAAAAAGCGAGAGGCTGTGCAGAGTGGGGTCTATTTCTGTTCTTTGTTGGGAAGCCGATGAGGAAGTAAAGGCAGCCACAGCTGCAGGGCACAGTGTGCTTGCTGGAGCCTCTGTCCAGTAGTACAAGGAGGGGGAAACAAGATAAGGTGAAATAGAAAGATAACCCAAGTGTTGTTGCAAATCTGTGAGAGTCTGTACTGAAATTGATCTGAGAGCATTTTATCTGTATTTCTCTCTATTGGTGAGCACAGCAGTCAGAGCTCAGGATGAAGATGGGGCTGATGCCAGCAATGGCCGCACGGACACGAGTTCCTCTGTTTCCATCAGTAACTCCATCAGCAGCTGTGAAGTCAGCAAGATTGTAAGGAGCCTTCAGATGCCCCTTGCCTGTCTATGACTGCCTCTCTTCATGTGGTTCGCTGCTTTCACAGCCCAGTATTAGCACTTCACTAGCATCCCAGCTGTGATCACATTCAAGGCCCTTGTCAGAGGCTCCCTTAATCCTTTTACCAGCATTTTGTTTGAACCATGTTATTAGCCTTTTCCCAAATCCCACAATTGGTTTATGTTTATTTAAAGATATTTGAAAGGTATTTATGACCTCTCGCTGTCTCCTCATGGCATTTCACATTTACTGTTAAAAGGAAGAGATTTTCTTTAAAAGCTCCTTTGAAATTTGTTTAAGAAACATTTCAGGGTGGGTTTTTTTTAGTTCTCTAATGCTTTTCCTGTCTATAAGTAACAGTGAGTGAGAAAAGGGGTGCACATCACAGCTGGAAATTTCTGCATACTATAGCCAAATCATTTCTTCCCTGCTTGCTGTATCCCCATAATCTCCCAAGGTAGTTATTCCATTATATGTATGTGAGCACTAACACAGCAGGACAAGCAGACAGACAGAGTGCTCTTGCAGAGTGTTAATAACAAAGAACAAAACATCTTTCTAGAGGACCGTGAAAAATGCTGCCCCAGGAAATTAAAATTATACCCAAGAATAGCCAGGAAAAAACTCCCTGCAACTTGTAATAAGATTAGCTTGCTTAGGAATATTCTCTGGAATATCTGTTGGACGTTTAGATGACTTATACTACCTTTCCTCTAGTTTTCAGGAAGTTTAGTTTCCAGTGTACTAGATTAATAATTTAATGTATGGAGATCTATATTTTTCTTCCTCATTCCTACTATTTATATATATATAAGTATGCTATAAGTATACGTGTGTTCAGCTTTTCATCTGCTTCCTCCTCTATGTCAGCTGTGCAACATAGACCATAGCTCAAGGGTAGAATGAAAATTACTTGATAAATCAGCCAGCCATGTGGTCATAAAAGAAAATACTGTACATATTGCTAAAATAAGGGAATATATGACTAGGAATACTCTTGTATGTATCATTCTGTGCATCAAGAATCAATTTTTCTTACTGTTGTGTGTGCTTCACCATGCAGAGTACCACTTGCAAGCTAGCAGGCTAATGCTGATGTAGGTTAGAAATTATAGCACTTTTAAGACACATAAGCTTTCTGTTGCTTTCTGTTTTTAAAGCAAACCCTGAGGAATCGCAATGACAGTATCATGTCTACGACTCCTGAGCCTCCGGGAAATGATTCAATAGTCCGACGTGTCAAAGAGGACACCCCTCACTGCAGGTAGGTGACCATGCTGGTGAAATACACCTGGAACCTATTGTCACAAGCAGGAGGTTAAAAAGAGCTGTAGAACATAGAATCATAGAATGGTTTGGTTGGAAAGAACCTTGAAGATTATCCGGTTTCAACCCCCTGCCACAGGCAGGGACACCTTTCAATAGACCAGGTTGCCCAAGGCTCTGCCCAACTTGTCCTTGAACAGAGATGGGGCATGTCCTTGTGTCTGTCTCTAGCTAGAAAGCTGTTACTAGGCAGCAGGACTAACTTGCTAGACTTCTCAAGGATGCAGTCCTTCATCCTTCATTTTGTCCAAACCACTCAGGAGTTCTGATGGCTCATCTGGGGCGAATGATACAGTGATACCGCTGCTACACTGAGGTTTTTAACAGTACTGAAACAACAGTCACAAATGCTATTGGAGAATGTGCTCTACTGTGTAGACTGATACGACTTCACTTTTTGCTTCTCAGCCCCATGCTGCCCATGTCTGTGTCCCTGTCCTTTCTCCTTCTACTCTGTAAGCTGCCAAAATAGAGCAGAGCTGCTTGAATTTCTGTATGGAATGGATGGGGGGAAGTGGAGGAGGGAGGTGGGTTTTGTCAGGCCCAGTGCTCTGTATTTTAGCATAGCAATGAAGAGAGAGACATGCATTGCCCTCTGCTTCACCTCCTGCTGTAGCTTCCACTTCTGGTTGTGCCATGGCCCCATGGACTTCCCCTGTGAGGGAAATCAGATCAGCAGGCAAATGGGAAATTAGTGGCAGGAAGGAGAGACCTTGCCTGCCTCACAGTTCTCTACATGGCACTGACCCCTTTCCTGAAAGGTTTAGAGCAATGCAATACTTGGACACACTCTTTTGGTGTCAGTAGCATCAGGGTTTGTATCGGAAATATCAGAAGACACAAATACGTTCCCTGAAGGTCCCAAGCAGAAGGAGAAAAGAACAAAGCCCAGGCAAACCAATGTAGGAGAAAGCAGTACATGTGGAGGGTTTGGATCTTTATTAGATCATTTTTTTTGGATCTAATCTTTATTAGAACTTGATTTAGATTTCTAATCCTTTTCAAAACAAATTCACCTCTGGCAGACGGCCACTTTTGCCTTTCTTTCTCTGTGTAAAGCTTTGCAAGACAGCTTTCCACTGAGGGCTTCCTCAGCTAGTTCTCCCACGTCATTTTCTACCCTGCCAAGGGAGTTTATACTCATCTCCCTTAGCTTTTCCTCTGTTGTCCTCCAAGACCCTTTTTTTAAGTGTGTTGTGTTAATTCAAGTTGGAGAAAAAGGGTTGTTTTCTTAATGGATGTTTCATGTGCTTAACTTGAAAAGCCGTTGGCATGCCTAAACACTGAAATATCTGCAGTGTATAACAGACAGCAGTAAAGATTACATGGATACTATTCATCTTGTGGGCTTATTTCACTACAGCTTTGACTGTGTCCTGTTCTGTGTGTTAAGACATTGGAAGACTGAATATTTTCCTCATATTATACTCTGTGCCACTGGCATATGAAAGAAGGAGCTATCCAAGAGCAGGGTCTCAATGTGGCCTTACTTTGCTGAGCTAATAATCACTAAAGTCAAGTATTTCAAGAGGATGCCCTGAAGTTCACTGTAGTTTATAACTTTATATTAACCTGCTGAGGCTTTTTAACTTGTTTGTGAAGATAAGCCAAAATAATTGCTATTTACATGTCATAGTGCAGGTTTCACAGTCCATCTGATCTTAATTTGTGTGGAAAAAGTGAGATTGAGATCATAATGTAATGTAGGGAAAGGTATATTATTTCCCCGCTTAGGCATGGTATAAAAATAGACGATTCTCCCCAGACTGGCTGCAGAAATTCACCCTTCACCTGAAGCCAACTATGAGAAATATCAGCTCCACAGGAGACCTACAAATCATTCTAAATGGGAAAAACAAGCTGTTATTTAAACAGCTTTGCAACCAAAGGATGTGCTTTAATGAAGTCCTAGTGAGGCAGACAGCTCACTCACTTGGCTGGACATCCCCAGTACCCCCTTAAGAGCAACATATTGGTGGATTTTAACTGTTTAAGGTCAACCAATCCAGTTACCCTTAACAGGAAAGGTGGTGTCAGTGGGAACTGGACTGGGATCAGAGCTGTGGCATGAGAGTTTCTGTATGAAAGCCGGCCATTCTGTTACTGTAGTTATCCGAGTAACCATGCGAGGTGCCATTAAGCTGTTATAAAATGCTTCAAGTACTTGAAATCCAGCAGGTAAATTACTCCTTTACTACTGCACATCAGACACTTGCCTTACGTTTGCTCTGTCCATCAGTGAGCTGCTGACGTTTTTGATCTCTCATGGACAAAAAACCCCGCTGCAGTAGATATACAGCAGACACATTGCAACCATTCATCTCAGTGCTGAAGCAGGTGTGGTATAAGTCACACATATGAACCCATCAGTCAGCAGCTTCGTTTTGACTTCAGCAAAATCTTCATTCCCTCACTGATGTTAGCAATTCTTCCTTCTGGACCTTCTTGCTGCTTTATGTTTTCCATGTTGGCAACACATACTGTGTCTTCCTGCCACCTTCCTGCATCTTCCCTGGGCTCACAAATAGGTTACTGGCTTGTTTTTTGCAGCTGCACTGTTTTCTGGTGCAACACCTCCAACATTCTTCTTTACCACAGTAAAAGTTTCTCCTTTAGAACTTCATGAAATCTCTTGAAGCTGGAATGTGAACCACTTTCTCTCTTCCATTGTAGAACAGAATCATAGAATAGTTAGGGTTGGAAAGGACCTTAAGAGCATCCAGTTCCAACCCCCCTGCCATGGGCAGGGACACCTCACACTAAACCATGGCACCCAAGGCTCTGTCCAACCTGGCCTTGAACACCACCAGGGATGGAGCATTCACAACATCCCTGGGCAGCCCATTCCAGTGCCTCACCACCCTTACAGTAAAGAATTTCTTCCTTATATCCAATCTAAACTCTCCCTGTTTAGGTTTAAACCTGTTACCCCTTGTCCTATCACTACAGCCCCTAATGAAGAGTCCCTCCCCAGCATCCCTATAGGCCCCCTTCAGACACTGGAAGGCTGCTGTGAGGTCTCCACGCAGCCTTCTCTTCTCCAGGCTGAACAGCCCCAACTTCCTCAGCCTATCTTCATACAGGAGGTGCTCCAGTCCCCTGATCATCCTCATGGCCCTTCTCTGGACTTGTTCCAACAGTTCCATGTCCTTTTTATGTTGAGGACACCAGAACTGCACACAATACTCCAGGTGGGGTCTCATGAGAGCAGAGTAGAGGGGCAGGATCACCTCCTTCGACCTGCTGTCACGATCCTTTTCATGCAGCCCAGGATACAGTTGGCTTTCTGGGCTGCGAGCGCACACTGAAGCCAGCTCATGTTCAGTTTATCATCAACCAACACCCCCATGCTTTGTTTTTAATTCCAGCCTGGTTGAAGAGGACAATGACAGCTTTGGATATGATGCTTTGGAGCTGGATGGTAAGCAAAATGATGTATAAAGTTTGACTGAGGGATCTATGTGATTAGCTCACCACCTACAGATACTGTCAGATAATTAACTTCTGGTCTAATTAAGATGGGACACATAGTCTGAGACAAAAATCAAGTCATAGAGTTGTAAAAAGAAAACAAAGGATCAGCTGGTGGTAAGAATGAAAAAGCACTTATTCCTGAAGAACCAAGTGGGAGAAGGAATTTCCTCCTACAGCCTTGGCTGGGATCAATCAAACATTCATTTTCCCCTTTTCCATCGTTGTCACTCTAGGATTCATTTTCATTCTTGTTACTCTTTTCAGATGACAGTCATGACAGGCAGTCACATGGAGCTCCTTCAGTGCACTCTTCCTCCTCTTCTCATCAGTCAGAAGGCCTGGATGCCTACGAGCTTGAGCATGTCAACTCCATATTTAGAAAGTTCTCTCTGGAAAGGTATTTGAGATGCCAGTTTTACCTACCTTAGGCAAAGACCATGGGGAAAAGCTGCTATGGTAGATAGAGATCCTCCATACTGACTGAAGATATTGTGGCAGGAATATGATGTCACAGGTTGTTAGATACAAAAATCTAATGATACTGTACTAAGTAGTCTTTATATTGGCAGCAGTGTAAGTTCTGTTCCTGTGTTGGAAGCAGTTGACTTCTTTATATTGGCAGCAGTGTAACGTTACTTTGGAGCCATTTCATATACTGTAAACAAGTGAAGGTCATCCTAAACTTTCAAAGTCTTCAAGCCAGACAAAATGTTCAAGACGCTTAAAATTATCCTTGTGCTTTTGTCATCTTGCTGCCACAGCTTGCTGGGTACTGTTATACACCTGAGTTACCCAGTCATGTCAGAGTACTTAAAGCTGTCGAGATGCTCTTCTCTAGAACTTACGCAGTAATGAGAGGGATTTCTTTTACAGTCCTTAGATCCTAGTGCTTGATAACACTAAAAGTTTATTCATGTCTCTCATTTATCATATACACATTTAACTCTGGAGTGGTAGCTGTACCTGAGATAACTGACTGTTACTTCCTCTCATGAACACAGACCTTTTCGTCCCTCTGTCACATCAGTTGGTCGCATCAGAAACTCCTGCCATACTGTCCAGCGTGTAACACTGAATGGAGACAACCTCAACTCGGAAATCACTCTGGTTGGGGGCAATGATAAAGGGAGCTTTATTAGCTCTGTTAAGACAGGATCACTTGCAGAGAAAGCAGGCCTTCGGGAGGGACACCAAATCCTACTGGTGAGCATAAAGTAATCAACACTATTAGATGTCTGTCCACCTACACACATATGCACTTATACCATACTTTGTTTCTTCTTTCATCTTGTACTAATGACAAAGCATATGATTCATGCAGAAGAAAATCTCCTATTGACTGAGAACGCACGGGATAATAGTATTTACAGTCATCTGTACATACACTTTTGCAATTTACAGTAGCTCTGCATGGAAGAAATTAGAGCAACAGATGTTTTCTTTAATGCTGTATTGTACAGTACAGCCCCTTTGAAACACCTAAGCAGGTGCTTCTGCTAAGTTACTCTTTGCTTAGTTTTCTCTCCATTGCCAATGTTCCCAAACCATTTTCCTACTAAAATGCCTCCAAGGGGGAAAACCCCCTAAATCTTATATTTCTGCACAGTTTATTACTGGGATTACTGGGATTGTCAAATCTCTATCCTGATAGCAAAGTATCAGAAAGAGATTATGACACTTAAAAAAAGATGGTATAATTGACTCAGAGATTGAACCTGCACTGGAGAGTAATATTTCTTTCATGTCTAGTTGGAGGGCTGCATTAAAGGGGAAAATCAGAGTGTTCCCTTGGATACTTGCACAAAGGAAGAAGTTCACTGGACAATTCAGAGGTGCAGTGGTCCAGTAACACTCCAGTATAAATCAAATCATGAAGGTAAGACCAAAAGTATTTCTCATCTCCAATAGTCCCAGGTCTATTATACTAACTTGTCTGGATGAGAATGACAGAACCAGAATGTCCTTTGTATTGGTACAAATCTGAAGCATGCCCACTGGTGTTAATTATAGCTACTCTGTGTAGCTGCTCCAGCTTTTAGCTTTGTGACTGAGAACAAAAAAAAGCCCATATGCTTGTCACTACAGGACTCAAGAATTTCCGTGGTGGGCCTATAATGACCTGACTGACAAAACACACTCAAGCTTATTTTTATATGCATTTTTCTGTAACACAATGCGGTGAGCTGAATGAGCTGAAGTCAATTTAGCATTTACCTGGTGGAGTTGCCCTGTTTATTACCTTTGTGCCTTTATCTTTAGCAGCTGGAGTTCATGTGTGCTGAATAGAATTTGATTTTAGTGTTCATGGCCTGTAATGATAATTTCAGGTTATGGATCAAAAATTACATTCCTAGATCCATTTTTTTACTGACGTATATAAATTTGCAGGGTTTGGTTTTTATTATTATTTTAATGCTGGTTAGAGAATTTCAGCTCCATAGATCACACAGGAAGTGATGTCTTTGATTTTCTTTCATGGTTTCAAAGCTGGGAAACACTATTGCGGTTTTGAGCATCAGTCAACTGCACATATAGCATGTAATTGATTATGGGAGTACCAATTACAGCTAATAATAATACAGGGAATAGCTTGTCATTAAACTTGGTGGTAGAACTCAAGCTGTACTTACAGGATGGAGCTATAGTTGTGTGTGCATCTTTGATGAGAAGTTCTCTGTTCACAGGTCATGTAAAGGACTGAAAGTGGAGTTACCTAAAAGTAATATTATTAGAAATATAATAAGAAAATTCTCACAGATTCTGATACCAGCAGCACGAGCTGTTTCTGAATCAATGCCCCATTGGTGTCTTTAAGGTGCAGGTCCATAACCTTGTGGTAACTAGTGTAACAAGCACTCTGGAAATATAAACTCTCTCTCAGGGGAGCCTCAGAAGTTTGTGCTGTGTGTTTCTCCACGAGGACGCCCAGGAATGCAGCAGTACTGAGGTTTGACCAGTAGTGATGATGCTTCACCCCTTTCTTCACTGCTGCAGGTTACAGGAAACTGCTGTCGGAGCTGGAAGAAGGGCTGATCACATCGGGGGACTCATTTCATATCCGCTTGAACCTGAACATCTCCAGCCAGCTGGACTGCTGTTCCCTGTCAGTGAAATGTGATGAGATTGTTCATATTCTTGACACCATGTACCAGGGGAGGTATGAGTGGCTGTGTGCCAGAGTTGATCTGTTCACCGACAGAGACCTGGAAATGGGGACCATTCCCAACTACAGCAGGTCAGTGTAATGCTGAGTGACCATGGCTGAGAGCAGTGGTTCTGTATTAATAACTGCTGTAAGGAAATAGGTATATGTCTTAATTTTTTGAGATAAGGCCTGGTGATGTTAAACTGTAATAATAGCTATAAAGCTTTAGACAGGAGACTCCAGATGTTACCTGAAAGAATAATGTGGGCTTTTCAAAAAGTATCATAGGAAAATATGCCATGGAGATTCTTTAATCCTTAACTGTACTGCAGTCCTGCTCATTATTTTGTTCCTGTGTTACTGTGTGGTTCAGTCAGTCCTCACTGCTATTTCTGTTTAATCTTTTCTGTAGGCACAGACCCACTGCAATCCAGCTTTCTTCTGAATGTTTTCAAAGATATCTTGATCTATGTGATTCCATCCTGTCTTTCAGAGCCCAGCAACTTCTTTTGGTGAAGCTGCAGCGGTTGATGCACAGAGGGAGCAGAGATGAGACAGAAAGCTCACATAATACCCTTTGGGCACTTCGGGTAAGTAGCTACAAACAGGGTCTTTTAACATCTGATACTCCACTGCTACTTGTTCTTCATTATGTTAATTTTACACAAAGTCCTGTTTCCACGTTTTGATTATGTCAGCCAATGGGCAACTTATGTTTGCTTTAAACAATATTATCCATGGCAAAGCACCTAGTGCTGGCACACTTAACCCTTCCAGCTATGAGGGAATACGCTTTAAAAGTTTAATATCTATTCTGTGTTACAGTTAATCCTTCTCATTCTTCTCTGCCTGTAAGCCCCTAATGCATCTTCATATGCACATAAGGAAGAAGCTGTATCCTTGAAGTCAATAATCAGAATGATTTCTTTCCTACTGTGAGCAAGTATCTAATCCACAGAGCTATCATTGTCCCATATTAGATAGACCTGTCTCTTCCAACCTATATGCTATGGAGAGAAGTGGGATTATCAGGTCTTCACACACAACAGCCCTGCCAATTTCTCCTTTTCCCTCAGTGAAAGTAAATTGAGTTTTCTTTCTTTAGACCCAAGAATTCCTTCCTTACATAATTAAAAACTGACTTCCTGGTGTATTAGTTACCGTAAGTTACTATCAGAGCTTGGGAGACAAACATTTGCAGACACTGTAGCCAATGCATGTGTTTGATTTCAGTCAAGGTTAAGTGTCATGCATTCCTTCTGTACTCTAGTCCCCATTGATCAAAGGGATAGAGATCACTGGCAGAGATGGTAGTTAAAGCAGAAGCTTTGCATGCTGTTTCTTGGTGCAGAAATTACCTCTTTCTGCAGCTGTGGAGAGCAGTCTCCTGTGCAGAAAGGAATGTGGAAGAGCAGTAACAGAAGTGGTGTTACTCACTGTAGGCCCTGCTATGTCTACAGTTTGCTTAGAACACTGCATTCCAGATAGATATCAATTTATCACTATCCTTTCATTGGAAATGTTAAATGTTCTGTTTCTTGAATGAGATTAAATAAAACAAAAAAAATCCTGTTATTTTTCACTAGAATACATTGCAGCCAGAGGAGCCTGCACCACAGAGCGACCCAAAAACCAGCCCTCGCCTCTCCAGAGCAAGCTTTCTTCTGGGCCAAATATTACAGGTAATAAGGTCAAATCTTCAATGCAATGTCTGAAATAGTAGATTTGAGCAGCAGATCATAGAATCAAAGAGTTATAGAATGGTTTGGGCTGGAAAGGACCTTAAGATCATCCAGTTCCAACCCCTCTGCATAGGCAGGGATGCCTCACCCTAGACCATGTTGCCCAAGGCTCTGTCCAACCTGGCCTTGAACACTGCCAGGGATGGGGCATTTACCACTTCTTTGGGCAGCCTGTTCCAGTACCTCACCACCCTCACAGTAACGAACTTCTTCCTTATATCTAACCTGAACTCCCCCTGTTTAAGTTTGAGCCCATCACCCCTTGTCCTATTACTACAACCCTTGATAAAGAGTCCCTCTCCAGCATCCTTGTAGCCCCCTTCAGATACTGGAAGGCTGCTATGAGGTCTCCACGCAGCCTTCTCTTCTCCAGGCTGAACAGCTTATCTTCCTATGGGAGGTGCTCCAGCCCCCTGATCATCCTTGTGGTTTCCTCTGGACTTGCTCCAACAGCTCCATGTCCTTCTCATGTTGAGGACACCAGAATTGCACACAATACTCCAAGTGGGGTCTCACAAGAGCAAAGCAGAGAGGCAGGATCACCTCCTTTGACCTGCTGGTCATGCTTCTTTTGACACAGCCCAGGTTATGGTCGGTTTGTGAGCTGCAAGCACATGCTGCCAGCTCATGTTCAGATTCTTGTTCAGATTTCTCATGTTCAGATGTTTCTCATGTTCATGTTCAGGTTCTCATGTCCAGATATTCTCAAGCTATCCTGATTTCCCCAGAAACCCCACCTCACCTATAGCAGTTGTATCAGGATTTATTCCTATCAAAAAGAGATTTAATATATGAAAAAGATTACTGGATTTGTGTCTTCTAATTGCTCTTGTGAAGTTGGGTGTTCAACTGCATGCCTTCCATTACTGATTTAGCTGGATGAATCGAACATGTCTGCCACCAGAGGCAGAAATGTGTTTTGCTTGAATCACAAGGAAAAATACATTGGGCTAGACCAAATCCTCAAGGTTCTGTGAGATAAGGTGCAATCAGAAAATAGTCCTTTAATTGTAGGTCAGTGACTCTGAGCATTACAGAGACTGTGGGTGAAAGATAAAAGTCTTGTGAAGGGAGATGGTTGTGAAAGTTAGCAAATATAGGAGGAAGAATTTATATTTGGATAGATATATCCAGACATGGATGAGAAACATGGATGAGAAATGAAAGTATGCACCCTGTTTCTCAGTGTGAATATGTGCCTTTGGGGAGGCTTTAGGTCTCTCTGGCACAGCAAAGAAAGAGGCAGAGTTTTGGGTATAACCCGTGATGGATCTGTGCAAATACTCAGAGTGGATATGTTACTCTGCTGTGGATACATCAGTGCTTGTACTGGTGGTAGCAGGGAGTTCTGTGAGTTAAAAAACATGCTGCTTAAGAGCAGAGAACAAAATAAGAAATCCCAAAGGGGATTAACAAAGGCTCTGAATGAGATCTATGATATTTAAAGAGCCTTAGAATTCAGTCAACAGATCCATGGGAGTCTTGGCTTCAATAGACATAGAAAATTCAGACCTCATAGATAAAAAGTGTGGGCTGATGAATACATGGGAGAATAAATAATGTAAGAAATGAGGTTCAAATCTCTTTGTTCACTTTTTCAGTTTGTCAGTAGGTCTGAAAACAAATACAAGCGTATGAATAGCAATGAGCGAGTCCGTATCGTCACTGGCTGGCCCTCTGGTGTGGCACGGACCTCATCTGAAGCAAAGAAGGTGTTGCCTGAGAAACTGGAAGGTATGGATATAAAATAGTAATAGCTTTTACACACATAGCACTGATAAAAAGGCTGGTTTAACAGCATGGCTATGAAAAACATCATAGACCTTTCCTATTATTGGCATCTGTGGCCCACTCTGTGCAAAGATTCAACAGCATTTGTGACCAAAACTGATTTTACTGTAAGTGATTGGAGCATTAAGCCTTCATGGGCAAGTTTAGGACACTGAAACTCCCTGTTCGGTTGGCAGTTCTTCTTAGGTGATTTCTTATTCTTTGTCCAAAAGCATTTAACTCAAATAAGTCCGCTTAATAAGCAGCAAGATTCCCTAAGCAAGTTAAACTGTGAAATCACCTCTTGAAAGCAAAAGGTATTTGAATTATTTAGTATTAGGTTGGACATCATACTACTTTATATACAGTAAAGACAACCCTGGCAAAAGAGAAAGAACTATGCATGTATGACTAAGCATGTCATTTCTCCTTCTTTTTCTTCAAATACTGATGGAGGAAACCAGAAGGTAAATGTCTTGCTCTTTACTCAGATTTGGATTCTGAAAATGAAATCAATAAGAGGCTCAGCCTGATTCCTTATAGCTTCGTGAGACCAATCCACTGTGAGCGCAGGCGCCCTGTACTTTTCACCCCCACCATGCTTGCTAAGACTTTGGTGCAGAAGCTTCTCAACTCTGGAGGTGCCCTGGAATTCAACATATGCAAGCCAGGTAATGGGATAAAAGAGGACCACGACTGTTAACCCTCAGTGTTAGAAACAAGAACATATGTATGCGCGCACAAGTAGGGGCGCTCACATGTGATAGCTGCTTGAGGGACTTCAAGTCACATCAGGGCGATGTGTAGCTGTAAATTCTACTGTTTGAGAATATCTGAGATATTTGAATGTTTCTGAGACAGCCAGTGCACATGGTCACAAGGTTCTGTGTCTGTGAATATTACCCGTGTGTATGCTGTGTGGTTGCTAGGATGCCCCTCAGAGACTGAACTGCTGGGAGTGCTCTTTCTGTTTGCATACAGTTTGCATACTGCGTATCTAGGCGTTGTGAAATTTCGATTAATTTGTTTCTCGTATTCTCCATTATGAGGAATATCTTCCCTAGAGCAACTTTACAATTCTAGCTCATTCAAGGCTGTGAAGATTGTGCATTTGATCTGCTCAAGGAAACTGATTTTCTTCCATGCTAAGTATTTATCATTAAAGCAGTATGCAGTCCAGTGATTGCTGTAGGGCAGGATTGTATACAACGCAGCATTAAACATAGCTGACGTTTTGTTTTTACACTAATGCTGAATACCCACCGCATAGTCTTGCAGTCTTGCAGTTACCCAGGCAAACTGAAAAGTTAAGTATTATAATAAATATCCCCTGTCTTGCAACATAAAACAAAAGCTTTGATGTAGAGCTGCAATTCACAAGGGGGCCAGTACCACACACTGCAACCTAAGCCAAATTCTTTGTAACTTTAAACACAAATGTTGGAACACTGAATCCTTGGGTTTGGAGCCTATACCGAAGAGACCTCCTTTTTTTAGCGCTTCTCAGCATCATCCAGCCCTGAAATGTTCCTATATAACATTAGGCATGGGAATTGTATTTACTGTTTTAATTTAATGCCTTCATAGTGTTGTAGTAATTGCCCAAGGACTCGCTGGTGCAGGATATAGCTGGGATGCTCAGCTGTGATCAGATTAGGCTTTAATTGAATTCAATGGAAGAAATGAGGCAGCTGCTAAGACAATTCATTGCTGCTCTTTCCCTGAACCATCCTTATATCCTGTGTGAAACACTATGGGATAGTTTTCTAGGTGTTCTGTGTTGTTACCTTGATTTTGTTCTCATTTCTTTCCAGATATTGTAACAAAGGAAGAGTTTTTAAGGAAACAAAGAACGGAGACCATCATCTTCAGCAGAGAAAAGAATGCGAACATGTATGAATGTATCATACCTGCCAATATTGAGGCTGTCACTGCCAAGGTGCTTAGAGTACTCTGTATCCTCTCGGTAGGCTGTCTGTGACACTCTCTGCAATGTATGTTTTCTTCTTGAATAAGGGACTGACCAATTCACATTGCATGTTCTCTCTCTTGCCAACCTTCAGTCTCAGATTTGTATTTATCCCCCCCAAAATGGCTTTTATTTGTGCTCTAGCTTTTCCTTTTCTTTTTTATTCTCAGCCACATCCTTTTATATTCTCGCTCATTCCCTGTGATGACCCACATTGATGCAGCAAAATATCCTTTCATTTTCTTGGCTTCATCCCTTATTCATTTCCTTTTCATATCATAAGTATATATGAATATGTGAAAGAATAAGAGATACAGGGCCTGGACAAAAGAAAGGATAGCCTGAGACACAGACACAAGGCTGTACAGTACAAAGATAACAATGTCAGACAGAGATCTTACACGGAGTGCATTTGATGCACAGCATGGAAAAGGGAGAATTAAAGTGATGTTTTTTTCTCTCACAACTAGTTGCAGTAGATGTTCTCTTTGAATAAAGGGCAACTATGTGTGTTTGTGTATCTATGCAAAACTGGTATTTGATCATACTCTTCATCTCTAGATCAATCCATTTCTATTTTAAACCTTTTCAGAAAGCTATTAAGCTCAGCTGTTATTTGACTAGTTTTAAACCCCTAGGAGGACTTTGGACTTTAAATGTATATTTGATTAAAAGGTTTTAAATCAGTACAGTGGTAAATGAAGAGCTTTTCAGCTGACCCCATAAGGTATGGATACCTTTATCTCGAGATTCCACAGCAATGAATGTTCCTTTGTGACTGTGTGTTATGACTTTGTTTTTTAGAACAAGCATTGTCTCCTGGAAGCCGGAATAAGCTGCACAAAGGATTTAATCAAAGCCAAGATATATCCTATTGTTCTTTTCATCAGAGTCTCAGAGAAAAACATCAAGAGGTTCAGGTAACATTATCAAACCTTTTGCATATTAGGTACTCTGTCTTTTTCAGTGCTTAATTCTCAAGTCCAATAATGTTCTTACTGAGAGAAGTAAAGAACCTCTTCTCTCTTTATCTGGTACTTTTGTGTGCACTGTTTTGTCCCTTGACTCCTCCCTGAAATCTTACAACCTGAGAAAGTAGGAATTCCCCAAATCAAGTACTCTTTCAGTGCCACTGATAGCAATGAGCACTGTGGGAGGATAAGACTGAAGAATATTTGATTTTCTCCATGCTCAGCACTCCCACAGCATTTCTCAAGGTAATGCTAGCTGGAAGAGGAAAGGTCATAAACGCTTGCACTCTCCCTACATTCACTCCTTATAAATTGTTTCCCCATAGCAAATATTTCTCGCTGGGGTCAGAGTGGAGGTAAGGGGATGATAGACCTGGAGTAATTGTATTTTCCACTGCTTTTATTGCTTGCATAGTCAATAGGAAATAAATTCTTGATGGGACAGCTGGGACTACAGGATTAACTTAAAGTGTTAATACATTTGTTTTTGGTCCATTCATTTGATACAGGAAACTATTGCCAAAGCCAGAGACTGAAGATGAGTTTTTACGTATGTGCCGTCTTAAGGAGAAAGAACTGGAAGCTCTGCCGTGTCTTTATGCCTCTGTAGAGGCCGATGCATGGAGCAGTATTGAAGATCTCATCCGAACAATAAAAGACAGGATCGGAGAAGAGCAGCGTAAAACCATTTGGATAGATGAAGATCAGCTATAAAAGCCAATAAGTCAAATAGGAGCTTATTGGTGACAAAAGGACATATCCAGGTGGAGCAGGGGCTCACAGAATTCTGTGTTTAGGTGCCTAGTGCTCACTCCTGTTTCATGCCTGCTGGCTGGGGACTTCCTGCTGGTGGAATACATCTATGGAATAGAACAGGGGCTGTGCTGAATAGCTGATGTCTTAGATGCTGGGGATATAGGATGTGGGTCAAACCACAGCCCCACCACAGCTTCTGACTCACCAGCATTTCTTAAGGAACAGCAGTTGTTTAACATGTGAGAAGGACAAAGATCTTGAGAGGGAGCTTGGGGTAATTTATTATGTTAAAACTATGGATCTCATTTGGCTCATTGAAAACTTCTGATGAGATCAGATAAGTGGAATCTAAGAGGAATAAAATGAAACGTGGGGATTGGACTAAAGGATATGGAATTGAGATGTGCCACACACACACCCTGAGGTGAGATCCTGAACATACCCAATCAAGGAAGCTGAAGGCTGGTTGGTACCAACAGCAACACTACCACTGGTGGCCACAGCAGCTCTGTAGCCCTGTGTCTCCATAACCACTTTAATCAGAGGAGAATAAAATACCTATTATTCCTGGCATTAATTAAAATGACAGTTCTCCCTTCCTTTTTAAACCCTGATTTTATTTAACAGTTTTGCAGGTTTCCTTTGCAGTTCTGGCACTTACAGGAAAATAGACTCCACTGTCTCAGTGGCACATCACATCTTCCCACATCTGCCAATGTTTCTTTTCGTTGATTCCTGCCTCTGCATTGTACTCATTTGTACATCTCTCATTTTTAAACATCTTTTTACTTGGGGAAAATACCACAGTGCCTTCTTGAGACAACAGGTTTCCCTGTTTCACCACTGAAATCTATATATCTCTACAACATCATCTCCTGCCAACATGCCTGCTCTCAACAGGAGGGACTGTTCTGAGAAGAAGCAGAGGAGAATTTCATAAGCCAGTAATTGCTGTGAGCCACTCAGTCCTTGACCTTTCTGCCATGATTGACAGCAAGGAGACCAGCAAGCATCACACTGTGCTGTGGCCAAGTAGGATAATATTTTCAAAAGTGTGGATGTGACTTAGAAGACCGCATCCCATTTTCAAAAGCACTTAACTCCTCAGAGAGTTGAAGTTCCACTGATAATGAGCGGGACTTAGACTCCTAAATCTCTTCAGTCTTTCAAATTTTTCCCTCTGTGCATTAGACACTGTATTGAGACTGCCAAATTGATTCAATAAAACTGACCAGATAATGATATGCACGATTGCTGATCTGAAATGCAATAAAAATTGACCTACAGATGAAGAGCTGTACTTTCCATTACCCTTAGATCCTTCATTCCTTACCATGCTCCTCCCTTTTAAGATGCGTTTAAAAACAAATTTATCTTTGCTTCTGTGTTCATCCGCAGTCCCCCATCTTGGTGCTGCAGGTTGGAATACAGCAGCTGGCAATAAAACCACAAACAGCATCCAAGCAAAACATCTGGCCTGGTTGCCCTCACTAGATTAACTGCTACGTTGTGTTTTCAGTGAGCTTCTCATGTTGTGGATGTCTGTCAGGTGGGCTGGGTCAGCACATGCTGGCTTGTGGGATTGTGCTTTTCCACTCTTCCATGGGCATCATTTTTTAACTAATGGTATCTTCTAGAAGTCGTTTATGTCACTTTACATCTAATTTCTGCTGCTGTGTTTCTCAAATTATTAATGTTTGAGAGGCTGTTCATAGCTAGCATTTCTCAGAGAATAGCTCTTTACCTGCCCAATGCCATCTGTTTGGACTGTGCAAGCAGGGGACACCACTATTTGCAATCCCTTTACAAAGTACAGGCTGCATGCACAATCTGCAACTCCCTCCAGGGCAAAGAATAACAACCAGTTGAGGTATATATAGAACAAATTGGATGATTCTTCAGAGATCTTTTGTAGCTCAAGCAGAAATAAGAAATTATCTGCTGGAGAAGCTAAGCCTTCCAGGAGCATTTTGCATTTATTCCTCTTGTCCTGATAATGCAACCTTGTGTAACAGCTGCCTGTGGTTTGTTACTGCCCCTCTTGCGATGATTCCAGGGTCCACACCTGAGAATTGGCAGGGGTCCATACCTGGCAGGTCTGTAAGAATAATTCTCATCTGCTTCAGCAAAATTTCAGCCAGGTCAGTATCGGGTCCCTTCAGGAGCAACAAGCTGACTGCTCACCACACAGAACTCATAGGATGTCCATGTCCCACCGGCTGTGCCACTGGGATCAGGAACATCTGGTGGAATGGCTGGAACAGATGGCTCATGGGGCAGAGGGATACCTCAGTCTGCCGTGGTTGTTTCTGCAGTGATCTTCTCTCACCATAGCTTTATTTCTGAGCCCTCTTTACACAGACATCAGCTGTGGGTGTGATTTATCTCACTTAACTTTAGACATAGGAAAGGTATGTGCCAAAGTCTAAAGGAGGTTCCATTTGCAATGAATGGAGATACACCTCTAAAGAGCTATTTGTCTAACTTAGGTAGATGGCTATCTAAGGCTGAGATGAATTGCCTTCTGAACTGGCTGTTGTTTGGGTTTTTAAAGGACTTTAGAAAGAAACTAGAGAATTAGCCTGGCCTTTAGCATTTAGCTTTTAGATGTGTAATTTAGGAGAGCTAAACCACCTTAAGGGAGAAGTGGAGTAAGAGATTGAGGGAGATGATAAGAAAAGATCTAATTATTTCTGTGAAACGAGAGGAATGAATACATGGAACAGACTTTTCTTCTTGGTATCTGTGTACATGTCCCATAAATTCTCAGCTCTGCAGAAACTATAAGGCATTGTGGTTTTCTACTCATGTGATGCAAAGCAATGAGACTCTACTGAAGTTCACTGATAGAGCTGTGTGCTGTAGTCTGCATTATCCTCATCTCTCTGACTCAATGGAGAAGGATGGAAAACTATATTCCCCCTTAACTTCTGGATATGAGCTCAAAGGGCAAATCTATAGCTGGGAGCATGAATTGCAGGACTGCAGCAAAGTGAAAGGAGACGATGTCATTTACACTACCCAAGAAGATGCTTTTGATCTAGATCCAAATGCTGTCCATCTAAACTGGAAGAAATTAACCTTTGCATCTTTTGAAATATATTCAAATCTACAGGCTTGAAAAGAAGCCATGAATTTCCCAAAATGTCAGAGAGTTGGAATCAGTGTGGATTGCAAGTCCTGGAATGACAGATTTGCAGTGCAAATTTTGAACATGGGCTGTAGATCGTTGCAGTATTTTTCATTCTGTTAAGTCTCACTGTGAGGTATTGCTTTAGGTACCAGCCACTTCCCTCCTCGCATATACATCCAATATGTACAAACCTGGGCTCCTCATCACGTACAGAAATGTCTACATGGGCATAGCCAGCCTCAGCATTGATTGTATGGTTGAAAAAGTGGAAGCAATGATTAAGGAAACAAAATGGCAATTGGGAAGGTTGTAAATGTGATAAACAGTATCACAACTCAAGCCAAAGCAGACTCTCAGCCTGTTCTCATCAAAGTGTAAACGTGTGCTAAGTTTTATGTTGTTCTGTGGGTGGTTTTGTGTTGCTGGACAGCACTTGGTGTAAGGTTTATGATTAATAATGACTTGCAGATACCACTGAAATTCAGATAAATTCTCTAACTCAGTCTAATAAAGAGAAAAATGCCATCTGCAGACCCAAGTTTGAACTGGAGGCCACCCTTGCACACCAGAGCAAGCAGCCTGACACACACAGCTTGATCTCAGTCCTGGATCTCTACCTCAGGTAAGCAACATTTATCAATCAACCCACGTTAAAATCAGATTACTCAAGGTTTTTAATTGAAGTCTGAGAACATTTCTCAGTAATTTGTATTTTAAGTTCAAAAGGAGTTAACAGAAAGTCCAAGTCATTGCCCTGTATTTGCTATGCTACTTCTTATAAAAAGCTGTAAAGCATCAGCTAATGACCACGTTTCAGAATGTACTATTGGGAAACTACTACTTCTCTCCTTTAAGAGCTCACAAGAGCCTGCTGAAAAATTTTCGGATGTAGATTGTTCTTTGGAAAATGTCATTGAAAAATTGGCCACTAGAAAATGCAATTGGAAACATTTTCAATGGAATATTTTTAAGTTTGAAACTGTGTTTTCATCTCAATCAATTGCCTACAGAAACATTTCCATTCTAACACTTAATTTTTAATACATTTAAAGTGTTTCAATAATACTGAAGCAGTCCTTTTCAATATTTCACATACTTACAATGTTTCACCTAAAACCAGCTTTTTCTTGTTTTCATTTTTTTATTTTTACAATTGAAATATTGTTTTAAAGTCTGCATTTAAACATTTGATTGAAACAGTTGTTGAAGAAAATCTTGTATTTGATGTTTATGTACTACAACATAATGGAAGTAATGGCTTACTGCTATCAGAGGTGGTATAATGCCTATGATCGCAAGGAAAGAAATCAAACCGAATCTTGCTTTGCATTGTGTTTAACTCCACTGCTAAAATGATGTATTGTGTAAGTCAGTATCATGCAGTTCAGCACCTTGGGGAACTGTTGCAGGTAAAAATTTCATGCAAACTTTATTACCCCGAATTTGATATTCCTTTGAATGAGAATTCTGGCTGGAGGCTAAGCTGTCAATCGGTTGGTCTGCAGCACTGACAGCTCTGGCAGCACAATTTGCAAAGGAGTCAGAACACACACAAAGCAGAATTTTGCCTATGAACTTTAAGTGGAGATAGTTGCCAAAGCTGGAAAACTGCCTGTAAACCTCTTAGGGGTTTCTGTATTCTTTTATGCCAAACTATTTTCATGGCCTAAGCAAAGATGAAGTCAGGGAGTCACTAGTCGGGGAGACCAACCTCAGTTCTGAGGGGTTCAGACTTTCTGAATCCTGGAGCTGCCACGTGCATTAAAACACTGCACGGGCACATCAGGCTAAGATGTGTAAGCAGCATCTAACTTGTTATTATGCTGTCCCCTGGAGATTGTACTAGACACAGGGTTTGGGACTTTCAGGACATCAGTGTTCTAGGATATTGCAGTTATTTGAATTGAGTTCTCCAAGTCATTCAGCATTAATCAGCTTATACTGTGAAGCCAATCAAATGCGTTCCTCTTGGGGCAGTTTCTGTCTCCCTTGCTCTCGTCCAGTTCTGAGAACTGAATAGTATAGCACTATTTTGTGCTATACCATTAAAAGGTGCACAAGATTTCAACCAAGAGATTGTGATTCCTTTCTTATAAGTCACTGTTTTCTCCATTTTTCCTGCTTGCTCAGTTTCCAGAACTCTTGTTTGCTCTCCACTCTGTGTAATACATAGGCTGATGAGGGTTTGTAGCCCTGAGATCCTTCACCAGAGCACTACTCCATGCAGTGATCTAGTACTCCGAAAGATTAAGGAAAGTGTGTAGATTGAAACTGTAATTCCAGAAAAACCTTGTGCTTTACCAGACTTGTCTGTAGAATAAAAAGGAGGCTCTCCATGTATCAATGCAATGAGCCTTTTGACCTTGGAGACCAAATCCGACTGTGATTTTTGGTTCAAGCCCAGTGAATAAGGTTCTTTTGCTCTTATAGCTTGGATGGCAGCACAGGTATTGCCTGGGACATACCTCCTGGCACAGCAGGAGTTACACCAACACTGTTCTGCCCACACAGTGCCTGGAAGAACTGGGGTAACCATTGTGTCTGACACTTTCCTGAGCAGAAAGCCTATTTCAGCCAACGCAGCACTGAAAGACTATGACACAGAATTTCCTCCTGCGTCTTTCAGGTACTGCAGAATTCTGCCGCGCTCCCAGAAATCACACTTGATATTTCTGTGAATCTCTGTCTTGCCTTTAGGGATGATCCTGGACCCAAACACTAAAAAACAAAAGGCCTCCCATCCCTGCAGTTTTCATCTGTAGACCTGATGCTTCTTTATGAAGGTGGTGTTAATGTCTTTGTACAGCCCAAGCGAGTGGACAGAGCTGATGTGGCTTGTCCACATGGGTCAGCAGCATGGTCCAGCTTCCCAACCTGTGCTGCTTCTCACACTGCTCTGAGCAAGAATATATTGCAAGTCTGGCAGCTGTATCAAGGATTTGAGTGGTGGCTGCCTTAAGTGGTGAGATTTCTAGTTTGATTTGAAAAGCCTACCACTAAGCCAAGTTAGAACAACAGGAAACTCATCCACCCTCCCTTCCCCACCCCCTTTTTTCTGTTCCTCTGCTGCAGAAACTTTCTGATGTTCAGATCAGAGGCTCTCCGGGGTTAAATGCACCATTAGTCACTGGAAAAGAGGGGAAAAAAGACCCTTTAAAAGCAGATGGTGGGTGATAGAGAACCCGTCTGAGAGTAAATACCTCCAACAGCATGTCTGCTTCATCAGATATTAGCATCAAAAGCTGTCTGACAATTTAGCAGCAAACAGCAGTATTGATTTTCTTCCAAACTACAGATACAGGGAGACAAAGATGAAGAGGTGGCTCTTTCATAGGTTCCCCATCATGCCTGGGCATTAACGAGACAGGACTGCCAGACAGTAAAGTACCCGCAACACCCAATCCTGTCCTGTGGTACCAGAAGCCTGTATGTTAGCGGTTATTAAGGGGTACATGAGATAGTTTAAATACAGGCTTGTCAGGAGTGTGTGCAGAATGGAGTGTTACCATCCCAGGGATGAAGTGGGACTGGGGCCAGGGCTAGGCTGTTTCCACCGGGGAAAAAATGGGAAATAGTATAAAGTCATGGAGCTGGGATGGAGTGTGGAAAAGTCCTGGGATGGAGCTTTTCATCGCTGTTTTCAGCAAATACGTGAATTAATTGCTGCAAAGGATCTGAACAGCAATAGCTCCGCTCTACCTCTTCCTTGTTCAGACACTGCACCCATCCTGACTTTTCAGGGTACTGGCAAAGCCATTTTAGCACTTTGCCAACCTGGGAAAATTCCACCTGAGAACTACGGCTGTTGTTTTCTCCTTTATTCTCTGTCCCATTAACTTCTTTCTTACAGGTTGGTAAAGCCTCCTTGTGGTCAGCAGTCAGATCTGGGAACCATTTATTGATGACAAGTGTTTGGTATATCCAGTCCTTTAGAGAACAGCTTCCTTTTTCTGATTTAAATTCGCTGCAACTAGTGGTCTCCCATCAATTACACACACTTCTCCTTGTCTCTCTGCCTGAAATGTCAGTGAATCTGGTAATTTTTGCTCACAGTAGAAGTGGGGAACTAACAAGGATCTCTGGCACAGCCTTCAGTGATTGTATATGCTGAGGCATTAGCAGAACAGCAAGGAAACAGAGGCACTGAAACTTGCTGAAGTTCAATCCCCTGCACAAAATCTTGTATTCAGAGAGTAACTCCTAACACAATGCTTAAGCAGACACCAGGGCACATCATGACAGTGCTGAGGAAAGGCTACACAAGGCAATCTGTGGCTGTGGTCATCGTGTGGACATACAGAATCTTTAGAAAAGAAATACACATGGTAAGAAATAAAGAATAAATCATAATGAAACTGATTTATTCCTGACATAAATGACCACAATTACATTACCTTTCAGTTCTGTCTAAATATGCACCAGAAGGAACTAAGCTGGATATCCACTCTGACCTAGATGGAGTTCTTTATAGCAGCATTACTGTATTGTTAAAATAATGTTTTAAGAGCCAATTTTTGGTCGTTGACTTCATTTTTGCACCCTAGAGAAAGCCAGTGGGGTAAATGTCTATTAAATGAATGTGAAAAACTGATGCCTGCTTTCAAGTGCACATTTATAAATATAGCATCAAATCCAGTGCCTTACAACAGCTTCCTCTCCCAAACAGCCCTGCCTTCCAAGCACTGCCTGCTCTGCTGCAGTAACGATCTCTCTCTGACCAGCCAGAAATAGTCAAGCAGTCTTCCAAAGACAACCTTGTGCTGGTGAGATTTAGCTTTGTCATTGTGGCTTGTCTGCGTTTACTTCACCATATCCTGGTGCTGAGCTGATTTGCTCATTATCAGATTGCTGTTTATTAATCAAAGCAGTAACAATGGGACAGAGGAGCTGGAATACAGCACAGACAGTGCTTCATTTGTTTCAATTGATTTTCCTATCACATTTTATTACTACTATTTGCTTTGTATGCCTTAGGAGGATTGAACTGCACTGTGCAATAGGGGCACATATTTGAATTTCTTTTCTTTTTCGTTTCTGCTGTTTCTGTTATGATAGTCAGAACAGCTGGTTCTTCCAGCAACTAAGCCATGACCTTCTCTGCTTTGAAATAGGGTATGGAGGTTTTGCGATAATGAGACTCTACTAGTGTCTGAAGTCCTGCAGGTGGAGTCCTAGGGAAATCCATAAGGGTCATGGATACTGAGCATATCTGGAAATGAGACCTTCAAGATGACATCTTACAGCTTCTCAGCACTGACCAGAACCACTGCTGTAGCTAAAGCAGCAAGAAGGTATAATGTAAGAGCTTGCAGTTAGACACATACACACTGCTCAGGCCTGGCTCATCAGGTGGTTTCTGGATGAGGTTGTCTCACACTAAAATTGATAGAGATGATGATGTTTTTTCCTTCTTCCTAACTGTTTTCTAATGTCTCTTAGATCACTGTTCCCAAGCTGGATCTTGAAAACTTCAGCCAGCACATCTAAAATGTAGAAAGCTGGAGAAGAACATTTTACAAGGGCCCGTAGTGATAGGACAAGGGGGAATGGCTTTAAATTGACAGAGGGGAGACTGAGATTAGATATGTCCTGGGTTTAGCAGTAGCAGTCAATATATTAGTCAATATAGTCAAGATATTAGGAAGAAACTGTTCCCTGTGAGGGTGGTGAGACCCTGGCACAGGGTACCCAGAGAAGCTGTGGCTGCCCCATCCCTGGCAGTGTTCAAGGCCAGGTTGGACAGGGCTTGGAGCAACCTGGTCTAGTGGAAGGTGTCCCTGCCCGTGGCAGGGGGTTGGAACTGGATGAGCCTTAAGGTCCCTTCCAACCCTAACCATTCCATGATTATGTGGTCAGAAAAGAGCAGATTATTACTGTCAGGAGGTATGTGGTGGTTTATGGAAGTTGACACATGGGTCAACAAAAAGACAAAGGATTACACATGCTGTAAGATTGCATTAATCATCTTCTTTCCATAAACAAGACTCACTGAGAACCAAAAGCAACTGAAAAACTGCCTAAAGAAACTATCAAAATCTGTGTCGAAGCTCCTCTTTTCAGCATAGCTAGGATTTCACTCTAGAGATTTATAAGCAGTTCAACAATATTTACTCTGATATCATCCCATTCAGTGAGTACAACAGGAAACCGACAGTTAGCTGCAACTGTAGGTGTGAGATGCAGTTGCATGGGGAGGTGATAAGAATATGGTTTTTAGCAAAGCTTTGTTTTCTACTTTAATTTTATAACTAGCCTAATTCAGGAATGAGGAGGCAGCAAGCAGGTGGTAGCACTGTCATTAATAAAGTTCAAACCAGAAACCACAAATAGTCAGCTGAGCTGAAAGTTGCTGCCATCTCTTCACTGTTACTAGAAATGTGAGAGTTCCTCACACAGGAATTTCTTTCTTATCACATGTTTTATTTTGCTGAGATGCTGCTCTGGAACTTAAGCACAATGTGTGAGTGTGCCCCCCACAGCCAAATGAGTCTGTACAGAGATGTGCAACGTTATCCTCTTCAGAAATGTGCCACAGAACATCAGATTTACTAGCAGAACTGCTTCTTCTGTTCTACTAGCAGAAGCTTTTGGGTTTTGGAGCTGAGTTTCAGTACCCCGACTGCCTCCTGAAGTACATACAATGTACTTGTCAGCTGTCGAAGTGTCCAAGCAGTATGACTTGGAGCTTGTCTGAGGGTCCCCTATTCTCTAGCAGCTGATGACCTTCAGCAACACCAAATAATTATTTTCTCGCTGGGTTTTTTCAGCAGCAGCAGGGGTAATTGAATGATTGTAAAATAGGACACTAGGCCACGAGGGGTTAAGTGAAAACTAAAATAATGCCATCTGCAGGAACACTTTTTTGGTCACCCTTGAGGTCACCATCAGTTAAAGGGTTAGGAAATATCAGCCCAGGACTTTTAACATCACAAATGGGTTTCTGCAGGCACAGCTTGTGAGCGATGGGAGGGGGTGAGGAGAAAGGGAGGAGAATACCCATGGTGGATTTAACCTGGACTAAATTCAGACGTCTGGATAACATTCACTTGAGCAGTATTGATCAGAGTGGAAACATTAAGTGTCTTTGTTAATCTGGCACTGTTTCCTTCATGCTGTATTATGATTGTTATTAGAACCTATGATTTACTGTGTCCAGCCTGGATCAAACTCAGCAGCTGTACTTCACCAGATGATATTTTCACCCTTTCCTACTTGAAGGGCCTTTATGGCAGCAGCAGGTTTACAGCTCTTTAAAAGCATAATATCTCCCTCCAGTGGTGACGTGATACAGCTTCGGTTTACAAAATCAGGCCATGTGAGTCCCAGTAAATGAGGTGCATGACAATACACTTTGATGTGAAATAATTTTGTGACACACAGAAGAAGAGAATGACCCTTCATTATTAGCCACCTATGTTTATGTTTCTCCCAGTCGAACTACTCTGTCTCCTTGAAAATCCTCTCTTGTACAGCAAAACTCATTTTAATACTATTTGGATTAAAAAAAATAGTTTAATATATGCAAATACCACTGAATTTCCACTCAATTTGCATGTTCTACTGTTTGGATAGTGATCGTTTCTAGCTGCTAATTCCCAAGTTGTACAATAAAATACTGGGTTGAGTCCCATCACCCTGTGGCATGAGGTAATACAGTGCTTTAGACCTTCTGTAGGAAAGAAAGCTCTTTAGATTAAGCTGTTTTGAGTTCAGAAGAGACATATTCAAGCCCTAGTCACCTTGTAACAGATTACCGTATGATACAAGTGCACTGAGGTGGAAGAGATACTGATTTACCTTCCATAAAGTAAATGTAAAGTCAAAAGCCCAAGCATTTTCCAGCACCTCTCCAGTTCTCTGCCTGATTTGTGTGGCCCTTGCTGTGCACCCCAAGTCCCAGACCTTCCACACCTCTCTGATCATCTCTGAATGGCAGATTCATATTACAAGTTGCAAAACTTGTGCAGTCTATGCTGTGAGTACTCTCTTGCTCATCCATTTTGTGTTCCTTACTCAAGTTCTCTGTTTTCCCCATTTCTTTCCTCACATTTCCATATCTGAGATGAACTTTATAAATGACTTTTTTAACCTCCCTATGCCTTACTCTTGTCCCAGTAGAAACAGTGCAATATTAAGATGGATATTAAAATAGCAAGGGAAACAGCAAGGAACATTATTCTATTTAAAAGAGTATTTAGTGTTAATTATGCTTTTCATTTCAATAGTGAATAACCACTCAGTGCTGAAACTGGAAGACTTGCTCAGAAAGGGCTCCATGTGATTATTTGATTATAATATGTCAGTGGTGCTTGTAGTTACCATTCTGCTGATTTCATGCCAAAAACAATGGGCTGTGATGGCTTCAGATTCAGCTGAGCTGTTCCCCTTCTTCTGAGTAGCCTAAATGGATTGAAGAAAACATATTTGAGCATTTTCTTTGAGCTCTCTCATCATCAGAACTGTGATACAGAGTCACTTTCTTCAGCGCTCATGGTATCACAACTCTTTGCTAAAACTTCAGTATATTTTTGAAGATAACATTTTATCTTGCCTCTTCTAGGAGAATACATTCTCCTTCCATTTATTTTGGGTTTCTGGTTGTACTCTTGCCCTGTCACCCACAAATATTCATTGTATGTTTCTTCCTCCTCCTCTTCCAGCCAAGGTTATAAATTAAAATTCAATTTCATTAAAATCATAAGCAATCATTCTCTGGCTCTCATTAGTAATGATTCGGTGCAGGGGGATCTCGGCTGCTCCCACAACTGTAATTCAATTGGACTTACCAGCTCTTGTTCACAAACCGCTTGAGCTGCACTTTCTTCACAAATTTATGGCATCAGCACTGTCCAGAGGTTGAATTACAGCTGCAAGTTTGATCAGGGACTGCATTATTCTGCATCTAATCCCTGCATTCTGACAGCAGCGGGGGGAGCACTGTTGTTTTACAGGAACTGTGCATTGTTCTTCTGCTTTATGTCAGGGGCTGAATTGCCTTTGGAATCAGGGAACTGTCAGCCCAAAGCTACAAGCGAACAACAGGCTCAAAATGACACGGTGTATAAATAACAAACATGGAGACAGTCAAAAAGCAGCACTCCTTCTTCTGCACTCACCTAAATTACTGCAATGGGGATTGACCACAGCCTCTTGCATCATCTGACGCTATCTGAATGTAGTGATGCTCTGAATATGTTGCTGAAATGTGACTCCCAGCTTTTCCTCAAAATGAGGAATTTAATATTCACTGGTGGCAGAAAGTCACCTAAACATTGATTAAATATTTCAGCCAGAAGACATATTCATGCATTCATTTCCACACAAGCCTTTTCTCTTGAGCAGTGACCTGCAGCCTGTGGCATTCTTGGCAGAAAGGGTACATCAGCAGATTGGGAATGGCATGCAGCAGGACCTTTTTCCGCAGAGGTAATATGTTACCCATCAGCTCACAGGACTTTGCTTCCTGCAAGGCAATACACCCCTAACCCTACTTGTACCCACAGTTTAAACCCAGTAGACAACAGAAGCCTTTATCCCTCCCAGAAACACGGTATTATCAGTCAGCTGGCTGAAGCAGGGACTCGACTCTCAGCTTGGAATTGATCTTCATTAGGACTAGCAACGTACCCGCCCCAGGCACAATTAACCTCAGCTTAGGACAGGGAAGAAAAATGGTGCATTGCCTTTGAAAGGTTCTCTTGCTTTAACATATCCATATGCATGTGCTCCACCAGCACAGAGCAGATCCATTGCTGGGCTGTGTCAGTATCTACTACTCATTTAATTGAACTTTACTGTTAAATCATTAATGGAAATCACTGAACATGGGCAATAAGGTAGCTTCACCACCATTCTGCTTTTTGTGGCTTCTGCTAATCTTCTCATGCAGTTCTGCTCATTTTAATAGCAGAATCTGGCATATTCTAGTTTTGCACAGATCCTGGGAGGCAAATTACAGGAGACGTAGAGCAATTCTTATTGACTTTAATGAGGGTTGTGGTTTTTTAAAAAACTACTCGGAAAACTAAGATCCTTTCATTTTCTTCTGCAACTTTGCCTTTTTTACATGCTTTGTTGATGGAAAGACCCTGATGTGAGGCAGGGTATGAGAAATGTCTGCTTTCATGTAACAACTCAGATGAACAGCATTTGGCACTGGATTGCAGCTTTCAGCTGAGCTGTCTGAATCACCTGTTGTGTGCAGTCCCCTGTGGCTGCAGCTTCCTCACGCAGGATCCTCAGTCACTTGTTTCCCAGGTGTGTTCCAATGTGTTTTCAGTGTGTTTTAGTTTTTTCATTTGTACATTTTCTTATCCCTTTGCAAACTGAAATATCCCATCCCCCCCACCATTTCTAATTAACTCCCTGCCACCCTACTTGTGGTAAAACCTGATTTATTTCTCCTTCTCTGCACTGAGAGGACAGATACTTAATCTCCTCTGGGTGGACGCTGAAACACTGTCTGAATAAAATGCTGATCACTCATCTCATTAGTTCCTGCCAGCTCTTCTCTGCATTCCTGCCACCTGTGTTTTGCATCGTTTGCTACCCTTTCTTTAAATGACAGAGTCCCTTCCTTCGCCATTTTTGGAGACTAATCATTCCTACATTAGCTAGTACCCACGTTTATTTATCATATTATTTATCATATTATCTGGAAGACCATGCATATCACAGGCTAGAAAGGATTGTTTGGATAAATAGTTTGAAAGGGTATGAAGCCTATGACTAGAATTTACTGTACTTGCTGTTCTTCTGGGGCATTTCTTTGTGGATAGGGACCTGATTTTTGTATTAATGTCCACTTAGTAGCTGCAGAGGAATAAAGGATTGGGATCCTCCCCCATCCAGGGAGCAATGAAAAAGCATGTTGTAGAAACAAACAAATATAGCAGCCCAAATGAATTAGCATTTTGAAAGCCTCTGTGTTTGATACCCATCTGCAAAGTAAAGAATGAATATGAGATCTGTGTGGATGCATGCATACATGTTTGCAGTGGCAAGCTCTTTCAGATGGCAAACACTCACTGTAAGTGCCAGTATTTTTGCACATCTTGAAAATGTTTGTGTAAAAACAGAAAGAGAAAAGATTGCCCATCTGCAATGTGTGGTGGAAAATTATGTGGGCAGAATGTGCATGTGCAAAGCTAAGGGAAGCAGGTGAAGGAGGTGAAGAATCACTGTTTTCCTTCCTCATGCTGAAGCCTTGAGAGACCCATTTAGTGACACGGCTAATAGCATGCTTTTCAGAGATATCCATTCTGCCTCACTTTTGAAACTAACCTGGGCTGAGAAACTTAACAATGAATTCAGCCAAAGGCTTGGAAGCCTGACTTGCCAGGCCATTAATGGTCTCAAGCAAATACTTTGGACTCTGTTTTATTTATTCATCCTAAAGTGTAGGTGTTAAGAAATATGAGGCTGGTAAGTGGGTGACAGGCATCTGCAAGCATCACTTCAGCAATTCGAGGTAGGAGAGAGCCTTGAAGTAGGATTGTAAAAATTGCATCATTTGTAACCTTTACAGCACCAGCCTTTTTCTTTTTTTTTTTTTAAGAAAAAAACCTCTGTACCCAACAGCTTTCGTTTGGACATGAAGAGAATAACTAAAGAGAACATCTGTTTTCCCTTTAGATGTGGAACTGCAATAGCAAGCCATGCATAAATTTTGTTAAGGCTTGCTAATTTCCTATGAGTTTGGGGAGCTACATGTTACCCGTAGAGATATTTGGCTCTGCATCACCAGATGAAAAGTCATTTTAAAAACAGTGCAGAAAAAAATGGACGTAACTTGGCAGCAAACGTGTTCTGTTCTGTTCTCATGGAGCTCCACTTTCTTTGGCTTTGCTTTAGCACTTTATAGATTTGTGCCTTTTTCTTTTTCCCCTCTTAATTTCACTCATCTTGTTTTCCAATGGCTTTTTATGACATAGATGACTAACCAAAATAGGCACCTGAATTGAAAAAGCTGCTTACTGCTGTGAGGCTTTGTACTCAAAATCAGAGGTCCAAACACTTTCAGGACTTACATTGGGTTTTAAGTTGTATCTGAGATGCCAGACTTTTTGTGTATGCCAAAGACATGTATTTGAGCTAGCATGTGCCTGTTCTGTCCCTTTGTGCTCTAAGAATACATCTTCAGATTTAGAACTTGGAAGCAGAGGCTGTTGAGACATAGTCCCATTCAGATCCCAGTTTCTGTGCCCTTTGAGCAGAACCTCACTTTCTGACCTTTCTATACTCTCTGAATCAAGGTACTCTGTCCCTGAGTATAGTCACAAGAACTTCACACTAAGAACAGAGCTGCAGAACACTTGGCAGGACATGCCTTGAATTACTTTCAGGCTGTGTTAAAAATAGGCTTGTTTTCTCTCAGTAATTAATTGTTTGGGGAGTAATACGAGGTTTTGGTGTTTTGAAAGTAAACTAATCCACTCGTTGGCTGGTGTGTAATGAATGAGAACAGGCTACTGTTAAGCAGTCTGAAAACAGTGAAAATTAACTCCACGAAGTGTCAGAACTCACATATTTTATGTATATGAGTAATGTATCCTCTGTGGGACAGAAGATGAAAATATCACATGGAAAAGAAAGACATAGTGGCTATAAATTTAATAGAAGAAGTAGGCATGCTTTGGTGATGACCTCTGTGGTCTTGACCCAGAGGCATTCGATAGAGTTTTCACAGTTGCCATAGTTGACTTTCATATACTCAGGGTTCTCCTTAACATAGAGTATGATTTCTTCTGCTTTTGTGGGTCACCAGGGTCTAAGGTGCCTCATTCTCTATAGCGTCCACCACAGGAGCGTGGTTCTAAACCCATCTGTCTGTGTCTCAGCCCTAATACCATGCAGCCTTTTCACTGTTTCCTGCAACTTGTCCACCTGATACAACCGATCACCAACCTGTGCACATGTTTTGCAGGTAGAAGAGTCTGGGCACTCCTTGCCATCCTACTGTCTGTCCTTCCTTAGGAGTTCCATCTGGATAGAAGCATCAGACATCTCAGGGGCTTTCTCTAAAACCAAGAAACACTGGTTTTAACTCTGAGACAAGTACATTATGGCAGAGATCTAGAACACTTCCCTGGGCTGTGGGGGAATAAAATCAAACAATTATCATTTGAAAGCACTGTTATTCATTTCTCTTCCAGTCTTACCATTAAAAGGCTGCTCATGGTTCTCTAGTTCTTCATGTGGACATAGTTTTTAATGTCCTGATGTCAATAGAAGCTCAAGTTTAGGCAAATCTGGATATAAAAAAAAGGACACATATTCCAAACAACTGTATAGTAAAGCAATATTTAAAAGCACAAAGCATACACTGAGGTACAAATTCACTAGTAAGTGGATTTTTGCTTGAGGGACGCCTAAATACTTCAGTGCTCTTTGGCTTCATGGGAGTTGAGACTACAATCCTTTCAAAAAATTTGAATCTCTGAGAAAGAGCATATTACAATACAGATCATAAAGTCTTGCAGAAAACATCTAGCCAAGGTCTCAGTACCTCCAGCAAAAAACTAATATATTAGTACTAGAAGGTTCCCGTATGCTTAATTATGTTACTAGGAAATAGTTGATCTATTTATTTGAACTATTTTTGTTTCATTCCTCCACAGGAGAACATTATTCATCTGTCTCTCTCCACATTTTCATTCTGCTATGGGGAGTGTGCAGAGAGAAGGTAATAGAAAAAGCCATATAAAACCTCTGAGAATGCAATAAGCAGAACATGGCACTTTTAACATGACAAAACTACCGGCTTAGGTAAGGGCTTGAAGTGCCTATAAACTCCAGCACCTCCTGAGGCAAAGGGAGTCAGAGTCTCAACAACAGAGAAGCAGCACAAGTTTAGATCATAAATGTTCTTCAGATCTACAAGCTTTGCTAGCTGAATGCATAACGAGCAATTCAAGGGCCCCAACATCTTTAAGTCAGCCTAAGCCAGGAGTGCGTCTGCCCTGCAGTAACAGCAGTTTAATATTTTGACTCTGTTTGCTCACCTAGCACAGTGGTCAGAAAGGACAAGGTGGGTGATATATCAACTCAGGTGATTCCATCAGTGCATACTTCTTGCTGTTGTCTTAAGACTGCCGGGTTCTTGTCTGAATGCTGAAGTTTAAATTACATTAGTGCTCTGATATTGCTACGTGGTTCTGTACTGCAAGGTGGTGAGCATATCCTTCTTGTTATTTATTTGCTTCCCAGTTTCACTGAGCAAAATATTCTTCCTGGCAGTGACAGTGTCTGGTGGCACACAGGAAAACAAAAGCCATGTCCCAGGTGTGGGCAAACATTCAGCTTTGTAATACAGCATTCATTACTTGCATTCTCAGCTGCACTTCCTCCACATGGTGCCTTCGCTGATGGTGTTGATAATATGCTTTCAGAGGACAGAACACAGTCTTTTAAGCTCTGGGTCTCAGTGGACTGGGTAATAAATGGGCCATCATCCAGGTGGGCACTTGGGAAGATTTTGGGATTAGCCAACTACGAGCTTTGAGGCACTGAAATGATCACTCTGCATCCTTTCAAAGACTAAATCCATATATCCATATATCTTCTCTATGCTTGACCCGGGTAGAAACAAGTGGAGCTTATAACGGATAGAAAGGACCAAGGTCAGGCAGCTCAACTCTCATTTCACATACTCCTGTGGCCAGCATTCATCAGTGAGGCCACATCCTCTTCTCACCTTTCTGTAAGCAGAAAATGGGAGTTACTGGCTGAAGCTCAGTATCAGTGTTTTTCCATAACTACCTCTTCATTTACCAGAGCTGCCCAGATGTCATTCCCATCTGCAATGAGGTCTTCATGTACCACCAGCTTTACCAGCTGCCATTCAGCTTTTCAGCTTTAATCTTCTGCCGTCTGTTTTCAGGGCTAGGGCCTGAGAAGTTCATGCTCCAGCCTTTCCCTGAAGAGCTCCCTGTCTTTCTGCTCATAATTCAGTTGCTCTGTAGGCAACAAGGGAGATGGAAATAATGTTGCCCGCATTGCCTCTGTCTTTCTGTGCTCCAATCCTCTGTTTTCTTCCATCTTTTAGTCCCTCCCTCCCTCTCTATTTATGGAAGATGAAGGCAGGAGAAATAGAAGCAACTGTACAAGTATTTCTTCATCTCAGCAGAAAGAAGAGTTATAGGAAGAAACATAGATGGGGAAAAAACAAAACAGAGTAAAACCAGAAAAAAGTAAAGCTGGAAACCTGAGAAAGTAAGACAAGGAAGAGAAAAAATGAAGTCAGCGTTGTTTTGTATCAATATAAATTGTTTTAATTGCAGTCTAAGCCCAAAGAAGAGAGATGAACTAGAAATCTTGAAGAACAGAACTGGGCAGATGATAAGGAAAAGGAGAAAGGGAAGGCATTGGGACTGAGTAGAAGCCAAGCTTTTACTGGGGTGCTTACACCAATTGCTTACACTCAGACCATCTGCAGAAACATCAACAGGGATCACCACAACCATTTGTGAGGTTCTCCCATGTCCCTCAGCAGAGCAGCAGAAGCCATCTGGCTGCAGATCCACAGCAGCAAACAAAATGAGGAACCACAGTGCTGCAGGGAAAAGAGGGAAGGGAGGACCTTTTCCTTTTGACAATTTGATGCAAGCTGTTGAAAGCTGCTTTCATGGATGACGACTGCATAGAGGACTAAGGATGTCTGGCAACTGGTTTGTTTGATTAGTTTATTGTATACCTTAATTTCACCCTCACAGATGAAGCAGGCCTATTGCAGGAGCTGGATTGCACTGTGAATTCTCTGCCAAAAGCCGTAAGAACCTCAGAAGTCTGAAGAGGACCTGAAGTAGGGCACAGACAAAGCTAGTGGGGCATGAGCAACTGAGCTAATCAGCAAATGCCAGTCTGGGCACTTCACAGTTACACAGGGGCTGATTTCCAGGCAGTTTGGCATCTGCGGACTGTAGCGGGAGTCTTGAGCGCTCAGCTGTTGTGAAAATCAGGCCTTCAGAGCATGGGGGGCTTGGGGTTGATTTGTCTTCATCGCGCTGACTGGCTTCTTGTGGGGCAATGATGACATCCAGTGGGAAAAGTCGTGAATTACAACGCTATTTTATACGTGGGGCGAGCTGCTGCCAGGTCTCAAACTACAGTCGAAGGATAAGATCCTGAAAACTTTCTCAGGAAGGGTTCTGTGCTGTAGTGAATGGCTCATGACCAAGGGTCTTGTGCTGTTCTCCTCCTGACTTCTGCAGTACCTGAAGGTGTTTTTAGGTGTCTATCCTTGCTAAGGAGAAAAGGACTCGCTTGGGAAAGTGTTGACAACAGCATCCCAGTGTGATGCTGTTTTCAGATTTTCACAAAGGTTTTGTTTAACTGCTTTTGGGTTTGTTCCAGATCTGTGACTTCCCAGTCTCTTGGGACATCTTAAAGCTTTGTAACATCTTTAACTTTGTATGAAATCCCTCTGATTTGACAAGTTTCCTTCAGCTCTCTCTATTTGTTTCACTTGCCCCACTATTTGATACAGTCCTGGGATGGAAAAATTTACCCAAATCTTAAACAGGATTAGATGGTTATGGCGTAAATAATTGGAAGAACAGGCAAAGGAAGTAATGCAGAAAGGACAAAATAATCTCATAGAACAGAGGACCTGCCTGTCTTTAAGGACTGCATTTTGCAGCCAGAAGGTGTGGGATCCCAGCCACTGCCAGGCCATCACATACCAGCTGCTTCTGAAAACGCTTTCTTTTTCCTCCTCCAGTACCTAATCAGTAGAGCAAGGGGATTTTCTTCCAGGTGCGTACTTTGATACTTTAATCCCTGCCTCATCATCAGCCCAGCACTCGATTGCTTCAATATGCTGTACAAGGAATTACACCTGACATCAATCAAGAAATGAAATTTCTCACAGAATCACAGAGTAGTTTGGGTTGGAAGGGTCCTTAAAGCTCATCCAGTTCCATGGGCAGGGTCACCTTCTACTAGAGCAGGTTGCTCCAAGCCCCATCCAGCCTGGCCTTGAACACTGCTGGGGATAGGGCAGCCACAGCTTCTCTGGGCAGCCTGTGCCAGTGCTCCCCTCATAGTAAAGTACACTCTCATAGTAAAGAATTTCTTCCTAATATCTCATCTAAACGACCCTTCTCTGTCAGGTTAAAGCCATTCCCCCTTGTCCTGTCCCTACAGGCCCTTGTCCAAAGTCCCTCTCCAGGTTTCTTGTAGCCCCCTTTAGGCACTAGGAGCTGCGCTGAGGTCTCCCTGGAGCCTTCTGCAGGCTGAACAAACCCAGCTCTCTCTGTCTTCAGAGCAGAGCTTATCCGCCGACAAAACCCAGTACGAGCTGCGGTGTGTTCTGTGTGTGTCAGCGGCACTAGCACCTCACCGGGAGCTGCTCCGGGGGCAGCTGAGCCTCAGGCTGCAGCCTGCAGAGAGATCCTCGTATAGTCACTGCATGACTTTCACAACTGCATCACTCAGGTGTGCGCTAACCGCCGCTGGTCCGCTGTCACCCAGCACGTTAACACCACTCCCCGTTACCGCGGCTCCGCCCGTTACAGGCCGGGCCCCTTCCCCTCAGGGCCCGCCTCAAGCCAACGGCCTTTCCGTCACGACCCGCTCGGCCGGCCCGCCTTCTCCCACAGCGAGGCCCCGCCCCCTGCCGGACAGCCCTGCGCCGGCCCTCCCGGCGCTGCTCGCCCTGCCTCGCCTTGAGCCTGCTGCTCGCTTGCTCCCGCCCCACATGGCGGCTTCTCCAATCGGAAGCAGGAGCCGTTGATTGACACTCTTGTAATCCAATGAGACGCAGCCTTAGCGGGGCGGGACGGCCGAGCGGGCACCTCCCTCCGGTGGCAGCGGCGGCGCTCCCTGACTGAGGGGGCTGCGGGCTGCGCGTCCCTCCGCCCCGCCGCGCCTCAGCGGCACCGGAGGCGGCCGCTGGCTGAACCCGGGCCGAGGGGCTCGGAGGGGTCTTTCCGCCGCTCACCGACCCCTCGAGCGGACCGGCGGTGCCCCCTCCCCGGGCAGGGCCTGCGGGCCGCGCCCCGCAGCCGCCACCCCTCCCCCCGGCCGGCCGGCCTCCCGGGGCCGCGCCTGCCTCCACTCCCTGTGCAGCGTCGCCAGCCGAGCCGGGAGAGGGGGAATGGGCGGTCCCGGCCCTTAGCCCCCGGCTGCGGCGGCTGCTCCGCCTCCAGGGTCCCAGCGTCTCGGTGGCCTCCGCCCGATGCTGGCGGAGCTGGCTGGGGTCTCCGCGGCGTTGTGAGCGCTCCTGCCGTCCCGCAGCCGCCATGTCCGGCGTGGTGCGCACCCTGAGCCGCTGCCTGCTGCCGGCCGAGGCCACGGGCCGAGCCGGGGAGCAGCCGCGGCGGGAGGGCAAGGAGCGTAGCCGCGATGCAGAGCGGGAGGCGCGGCGGCGGAGCAGGGAGATCGACGCGATGCTGGCCCGGGAGAGGCGGGCCGTCCGCCGCCTCGTCAAGATTCTGCTGCTGGGCGCCGGCGAGAGCGGCAAGTCCACCTTCCTCAAGCAGATGCGGATCATCCACGGCCGCGAGTTCGACCAGAAGGCGCTGCTGGAGTTCCGGGCCACCATCTACGAGAACATCCTCAAGGTGAGGGGCGGGAGAGGGCCCTGGTCGGGGGGAGCGATGGCTCCAGCCGCTTTCGGCCGGGGCGGTCGGGGATGGAGGCCGGCGCCGATACATCTCGCAGCTTTTGGGGGTTTGGGCCGTGCCCAGAATCAATGTCGGAAAAGGATGAGAGCTCGGTCGGGGCGACGGCGGCCGCTCCTCCGGGCTGCTCCGCCGCCTCTCTCGGGTGCACCCGCTCTCCGGGCAGGGGGTTTCTGCGGTGCAGGTGTTTTGAAGGCGTGTACCTTTTGTGCGATGGCTTGGCGGGCTGCGGGGGGCGAGACTGAGGGTTTTATCCGTCAGAAGGCCTCGTTTGTGCAAAGGCTCAAAGGAAACTTCCCTGCAAAAGGGATTGAGAAAAGCTTTGTGGAAACGTAGAGGAAAGAGGATATAGGTGTGGCCTGCTCTCTGGAAAAAACATTATGAGAGCATCCTCGAAGTCAGAACTGATGAAACTTCAAAATTTGAAGAAATGATGAGGATTTCTCATGTCTCTGCGGAGTGCTCTGAGTCTGTGTACCTCGAGATGGGACAAGAAGCAGGTCTTTATGGAGATGTTGTAGCTGTGAGTGATTGTTACTCAGTACATCTTTAGAAATGGCTTTAAACTGAAAGAGGGTGGATTTGTATTAGATACTAGGAAGAAGTTCTTCCTTGTAAGGGTGCTGAGGCACTGGCACAGGATGCCCATAGGAGCTGTGGCTGCCCCATCCCTGGCAGCCTTCAAGGCCAGGTTGGACAGGGCTTGGAGCAACCTGGTATAGTGGAAAGTGGCCCTGCCCATGGCAGGAGGTTGGAACTGGGTGAGCTTTAATGTCTCTTCCACCTCTAACCATTCTATGAAATGGAGAAGCATAGGCCCTTGGGAGTGTGGGATGTTACCAAGCATTGTGCTGCAATGAAAATAACTTTGTTTTGGTACCTTAGAAAAGAAGATTTTGTTCAATGTGTGTGCAGGCTTTATAGTGCTGTAATGTATTTGTCTAGTGATTGGAGAATATGAAGGCTACAGGTAGAGCCTTTAGTCTACAGACAGCTAAGAAAATGAGCCTTGACATTTACTGTTTATTTCTGGGAAACAAGGTTTGATGCCCTGTGCTGAAAAAATCTCACTGAAGAATATATCTCTCTTCATATTTTTTTCTCCAAAAGAACTGCTCCTTTTCTGCCTGTATTTTTCTGTAAGACTGTCTTTATTCTTAGGTGGGCGTGGATTTGTAAGACTGAGATTTGGAGCAAATTAAAGGAAAGGGAATCGTGCAAGTGAAGAATCACAAGAGTTACTTCTAAATTTTCAGATTTGTTTCTAAATAGAAGCTTTATATGTACTTAATAAGTGCATGCATACAGTGACTCTTGTTTTTAGAGAATGTTGCTATTCTATGGAGGGCTTTTGCTTCTGTTAGTGAGCAGGAAAATTGTTGGCTAATTTTCCTTTCATTCTTTTTCATCCATTTTCAGGATTACAGGAGCCCATTAACTGCAAGAAAGTTGAAGCTCGGCAGCTTCTCTTTATTTGTAGTTATGTGAGCAAGGGGAGTGTTAGGAGGCTTTCTCTTCTATACACCTAGAAGAGTTGGATTTTAGAGGTCTTAATGTGTATTTTGGTACTGCCAGGGATTTATTTGTTACTGCTACTGGTTTAAAGTAGTAGCAGAGGCTTTTAAGGAAGCACTTTGTGAAAACAGGAAAAATCTGAGACTTCTTTCTCTTTGAGTTGTCTAAGCAATACTAGTTCTGGTAGAATTTAATATTTTATGTATGCAGAAAGTCTAGAGCTTTCAGCAGTAAAGCTTGGTGTGCTTTGAAAGAAAAGTGTCTCCATCTTGTAGTAGGGCAGGCTGAGTTATGCACTTGAAACACTTGTCTGCTGGATGGCTTTGAGCAGTTGCAGACCTTAGGGTAGAATCCAGGTCCTCAAGGTAGCGTGCTAGTTTGATTTCAAGACTGGTAGTTACCAACACTTCTTGGACTCTTGTCAGCTGAACATCTTTTTAAGCCTCCTAATCATCAAACTAGAATTTGTAAGTGTTTTTGTATGAGTTAATATGCTTCAACAGGTTGTGCTTTTGGCCTTGCAGGCTGTGATTTGGGAGCATTAAGTTAGGCTGTCCTTTTAGCTAGGGCAGTATCTCTTACCCTCTGCCTTCTCTGTTTCTCCAGATGGCAGAAGTGGCTCTTGAATATAAGAATACAATTTACTCTTCACCCATAGGTTTTGGGGAATGCCTTGGGGGTGGTCGCTATGGAAAGAGCAGGCATAAGAGAGTACAAACAAAGGGAAGTAAATGAGTTTTCTGGTGGGAAGGAGGTCTGAGACTGGAGGGTGGGAAGAAGGCATTAGATATTCTGTTTGCTTTGTGCTCATCTGAAAAAAAAACCTCCTAACACCTGGATATTCTGCCGTAATCATCAGGGAGAAATCAAATACCACAACAGAATTATATGGCTTTCAAAACATAGCGGTGTTGTCAATGCATTTATTTTAGGGTAATTGAGTAATACTTTCTTGTGTTCAACTTTTTTCTGTGGATAACCATAAAATGTTTCAAGTAAACTTGTTCTGCTTCTTTGATGTAAATTGTCAAGTGAATCTGATTGCTATTCTTTCTATAATAGTGTTTAGATTACTTATTCTTTTCACTTTTTCAGGAAGTTCAGACTAGAATCATCACTCATTAAGACTAAATGGAACGGAGATCATCATGTGTCTGGCTTACCAGAAAATATATAACATGAATTCTTATGATGTGTGGACTGTGTGAGAATGATCCTATCAAATAGCATATGAATCTGTTTGATGTTAAGTACAGCTGCAGCAACCTTGGCCCCTTTTTCCACACAGTTCTCAGCATGGTCAAACAATGGTTCTGTTAAGCTTCTGCAACACTGAGATCTGAGTTAGAAATGCAGTGTAAATCTCTGGGATTAAATGGTCAATTTTCATTTTCCAGCCATGACTAAACTTCTCACTGAAGGAGGAGGTTTCCTACTCTCTCAATAGTGCTTGATATTTCTGAAGTGCTTATTGCAGTAGTATTTAGTCAGTCTATACAGCTTATGGAGAAAGAGGAAACTGATTCAGAGAACAATCAAACCTTTTAAAATAACATTGCTCAAGTATTCATTGACATTAGTGTCTGCTTCCATTTTATCCAGAGTTTTCAGCTTCTTGCTTTTCTGATATCTTTCCAGTGCTGAGTTCTCTCCTCACCCTGTTCTTGCTATTTCTCGTCTCCCACTTTGGGGAAACCCTAGTTAAAAACAAAATGCTGAAACGAAATAAATCTGTGATACAGAATTTACTTTTCCATTTAGTACAGGTGATGGTTCAGGGCCTTGCTAGCTTTTTCTGGTATTTGTGGGATGGTCTTCAAATACATTAGTTTTGCTTTGGTTTAAGGTAAATAGTCATCGGTTAACTAGGGTTTTGCTTGTTAATCGGGGCTAAGTTTCAAAGTCACTTTCTGAAACTTTTTGATGACTGAAGTGAAAAGCAGTAGTGTTAATGTTCTGGTATGAGTACACAGGCTTCGTAACTTTAGCACACCCACCTGGAAAAGAAAAGTGGATAGGACAGGGCTAGCTGCTGCAGCATGAATTTTAAGATGACTCTTGGGTTTTCAGGGAAGCTTGGAAAACTTTCTGTACCTTTAGTTTCAAATCTGTGAGATGTCTGATCATGTTAAATGAGCATTTTGATGCATTCCAACTACAGCTGAAGAAATCTTTTGATACCTTCCAAAACAGATAGGTTGGCCTTGCTACTTCCTTTGATAACAGTTAAAGGTCTTAGATACCTGATGAATCATGGCTCTGATGTTCCTTGTCTAAATGTTATTTTGTTTCAAGTACAAGAATGTCATGCTGCTTGAAAAAACCTGGTTCAGCTGCATAAGAAAATAATCTACAAGCACAAGAGTGGTTCTTGCACCAGCTTCTTTGGGGGATTTCAATCTGAAAAGAGGAAAAAAGTTCAGCTTTTAAAAGCCTAAAGTATAATCTGTTGAGGTTTCTGGTAATGTTAGTTCCAGTGTTGAAAATGAGAAAGCCACCTGAAGGTTTCAGTACATCTGTGAGTGTGTTCTTGTTGTCTGTGGTGATTGACTGAGGAAGTACTTCTGAGGAAATGTCATGTAACTTTGCTTGAAGGCTCTGAGTTTGGGGGAGAAAACCAAAGATTTTGAACATGAAGATTCCCTTAGGATATATCTTTGGGACTTTTGAGTGCAGTTGTAGTACACATGGGTATACCTGAGAGTTTCTTCTTATCAGCTTGTATTTGAGTGACAGTAGAGCGGACAAAATGAGTAGCCCGTGCTGAAGCCCATTTTAAGGTGAGCTTTGGACTTCTGCAGCCAATACTAAGCCCAGACAGCTGCTGTTTCGTTGCTGCAGGTACTCTGTATACCTTGAATGGGCTTATGTTGTGTTCATGGTCTCTGACTGTAAGGTAGGTGTACTTTGTGTCACTGAAAACCAAAACAAGAAAACCTGCAACTTGTAGGCTTCAGTCAGGTACAGACAGGACCTCTGAGAAGTGGGAAAGAATAGTCCTCTATTTAGTTGGGAGCTACACTTTGACCAAATTACCTAGTCATTTATAATGCAAGCATATTTCTTCTAACAGCGCAAAGGTGAAGGGGGCATAGAATACATCTTCCCATTATGTAAACTCTAGTTACTCCTTAAATTGACTTGACTCCACATTCCCTTGGGTTTACATGCAGATGAGCCTGTTAGGAGGGGATGATAGTGACACTCAATCTGTTGCTTCAAAGCTGGGGTCTAGCTCTAATTGCGTAGTTGGTCACAGGACAGTGTCAGTCTCATTTCTGCTGGGACACCTTCTTCTGAAAGGAATGACAGTACATGGTAAAAACTGTGGCTAATTAGGAGCTTTTGCATTAAATTTAACATACAAGTGCTAAAGTTGTGTGATAGAACCTGTGTTTAAATCTGATTATCCAGATTGTCTGTTTATGCTCATCTGATTATCTGTTTATGCTTATACCATGTTGTGGTTATTGTAACACAAAAATAATATAAAATTATGTAGAAAAAAGTGAAAAAAAAACGTTGAAGTCTTGTTGGTTTTCCTGTTCAGGTTCATTTAATCAATGAAACTCTTACGGACTTCCAGTTGATGTGTTTTCTGTGTCTTAAATACAAATTCCATCAGCTCTGGTGGGCTCTTTGCCTTGGGATGTCTCTTGCTTGGGCTAGGAGAGAGCAGTCTGTCTTCATCATGGTGGACAGTGGGAGAGGAGTAATGGTCAGTAGTAAGTGATAAATATTCATCGTTGTTCGAAAATAGAGCTTACAATGCTCTTGTGATGTAGTCATTAGGATTGCAGAACATGGGTTAGTCCCTGGAGACTGTAGACACATGCTTTGATGTTTTCCAGACAAAAGTTTAGTCACTTGAGTGACTAAATTTGGGAGCTTACATTATATTCAGTTGGTTGATTGTACATATATAATGAACTTGGAAACAGTATTGGCAAAGAAACAGCAAATTGCGCTACTAGCATGTTTACAAGAAAACTTTGGAGCACAGGCAAACTAGTGCACATTGTTTGAAAAAGTAAGTTTCAATGCAGATTGCAACAAGAGAAAAAACTAAAAGGAATCGGACTGTGGAGTTTCCAAATGACTTTTCTTCACTTGCATGGAGGGGTTTTTACCCTTGTGAGGGTCAGGAGCTGTTCTTGTTATAGCATTGGAAGGCCGTTCCCTCTCTACCCTTCCCTTCTGTTGCAGCACATCTGCTGGGCATAAATGTACTGTATATTTACAATATATTTATGAGGGCACATGACAGGGTCTTGAAAACCTGATGGTGATACTTTTGGAGCTGCAGATGCTGCTTCTGCTCTCTTGAAAGCATGAACTAATTATGAACTAGATATTAGCATGATGGTCTCGGGAAAAGAAGCCTCATAATGTAATTCTGGAAGCATTAACTTGGAGAAGAGAAGGCTCAAGAAGGACCTTATCAGTCTCTACAACTGCCTGAAAGTGAGGTGGGGGTCAGTCTCTTCACTGAAGTAATAAGTAATAGGACAAGAGGTAACAGCATCAAGCTGCACCAGGGGAGGTTTAGATTGGATATTAGGAACTGGAAGGGTGCTCAGGCATTGGAACAAGCTGCCTAGAGCAGTGGTGGAGTCACTGTCCGTGGAAGTGTTCAAAAGCTGTGTAGATGAGGCCTCAGTGACACGTTTTAGTGGTGGTCTTGGCAGTGCTGGAGTAATGGTTGGACTTGATGATTTTAAAGGTCTTTTCTAACCTAGTTGATTCTATGATTCTAAGAACTTTATTTTGGGGACCTGCGTCAGTCGTCACTTCTGAGGTCATCATCTCTCTCCTTTGGGTCGAGTTGCAAGTAAAGCTTGCAGTGAGAGTATTTTTCTTCTGCTGCATTCATCATCTTTTTGCTGGATTCAGTCAAAGACAAGGAGTCTTTTCAGAGTTTCCAGACAAGCAGACATCACTGCTGCTCCCAATTCAGAGATTCAGTGGCTAATCCAAATGTTTCTTAATGTTTGTGTTCCTGTGGACTAAGTAAATGACACTTCCCCTTTGTTCCCACTTTTTATTTGTATGCTGGGCTGGAAGGTAGGTCATCTTTACTGTTTGCCCTGCTCTCACCTGGGTGGTACTGGAATATGTGAATGGTGAAAATACACACGTAACTGGTAAGCCTTTTTGTTGTCTAACTGGGCTAACTAGTGCTGCTCCCACCCCTAACCCTTGTGTCTGTCTCGCCTCACAGCAAACTAATACAGGCAGTGGAAACCACTTTTTATATAAATGACTAGGGTTTTAGTGGCGTTTGCTCACTGGACTGGCTTGTGGGCTCAGATGAATGACAACCTATCAAACAGCAGAGGGTGGAACTACACTACCAGGAAAGATGCCCCTTTTGATGGTACCTAAGCTGTTAGACTCACTACGTAACATGAAACCTCATCCTTAATGACATTGGTGTCTCGCATGCTGCTTGGCTATAACTTTCCAAGGACATAGATCAAATAAAACCACCATTAATTCTTTTATGATAGTGTGCCATAAAAGTCTGATTGTCTTGCTCTTACTTGGTTAGTAGTAGGTCACCTTCCAACTGTTCCAAGCAGCAAGTTTTTAAAAAGTGCATAGGACTATATTTGCAAACACTGACAACTTTATTTTTAAAACTTAAAATTGAAAATCTCTTCTTTAGAAGGTTAAGAGATGTTTTCTAAAAATACAAGTAGGTTACATTTTATCATCTTTCTTAACTTGCCAGTAAGTAATGCTGCTGAGTCCAGTCCCATCTATGGCTGTGTGATTCAGCTTTCTCTGTCTTGTATTGGCACTAGTGATCATGGAGCTGCTGCAGGTTTTTGGTACAGTCAGACTTGCCAGTCCAGCTGGACCTGTGTTCGTACAGCTGCATTTGCTCTGTCCTGTTGCACTGGCTCAAAGGGTCTGTTAGAAGTATCTTGCTGAGGTGGAACTCCTTTTGGCATTAGCTCAGATCTGTATTTGTCTCTCTGAATTGTGATCCTCAGACTTTGCCAGTTCTTTGCCAACAATGATGAGGAAAAGCACAGTGGGAAGCATGTTTGATTCTCCCTGTTCCCTACGATGCGGGTTTGCAGCCATGGGGGAAGACTATATTGCCTATTAGCCATGACCTGAAGTCCCCTGATTGAGTGTTGAGCAGTGATGAGCACTTCTCTCACAGCAGTTCCTCTAACTGATACATAGATGCTGGAGATGCAGGGCTTTGGTATGAGGCTGAGCAGTGTATTAACAGTAAAAGCTTAAAATGTAGCTACCGCAGTGTTTCATGCGTAACAGTTACTCTGTTGTCTGTGATCTCCTAACTAGTAGTTTCTTCAATTATTTTGAGAAAATACACTGTAGGAGACTACTTGTATACAAACTCTAAGTAGTTTTGCAAGTTCTCTCTGGACACTTGACTAGAATAATCAAATCTTTTGATCACCTGACTGTCAGCTTGCACTTGGAAGAACCTTCCCTTGCTCACTAGCAAATGCTCCCCAAACCTATTATTCACTTTGCATGTTTGATGCTTAACTGTGGTGCGTTCACTCAGCCACTGAGTTGGGCCATCTGGTGAAAGGTGTGAGATTTTAAGGATAACGAATCCTTCAAGTCCTGGAGTATGTGAATAATTTAAAATGTGAATGTGGTGTTTTATGTAGTAGTATAACAACTGATGTAAAATATTCTTAGATCAAGCTGCTGTTTAAATACTGCGCCACTTCTTTTCATGTATTGGCAAGCATCTCTGGCTTCAAGTCACGCTACTGGTGATAACGTTTCTAAAAATCCCCCCCAAGTTGCTTAATTATTATTTAAAAGTACAAGACAACCTGGATTTCTTCTTTTCCAAAGCTAGAACGCTTTCCAAGGTAAAGGAAAAAAGTATCTTTGAGTCAGGACCAGCAATGAGTGTTTGTGCAAATGCTCATAAACCCTTCATACTGCTGGTGAGTAGCAAACATTCTGCTCGGTGCCTAACAGCTGTGCTCTGTCAGGCCATGGATCTAGTGCTTTGTCTCTGACATGGAAAAAAACAGCCCACAACCGAACCCGGGTACAAGAACAAGGCCATGTGATACTTTGGTATACTCTCCCAGTTACTGGCAGCCTTTGGTTTCGGAAAGTTCTTGAGCCAGGAGCTGCATCTGGAATGTAATTGAATAGTTCTCTTTGGACCTTTCTTCCATCAATTTGTCTTGAATTCTTTTTAAGTCCATTTATACTTTTGGCCAACATCCTATGTAAATGAGTTAGTCTCTCTGGGAGGTGTACAGGCAAAACCCTTCTTAGTTTAACTCTCCTGTTTGAGATCTGTGTTGCTGCACCACTCTTACAAGTGTACCTCCTGTACTTGTGTAGCAAGGGGCAGGGACAGAATAGTCTTTGTCTACTCCTTTTCTGCAACTGGTCTGTAATTTCTGTAGGTTTCTGGTATATCATGCCTTAGGTTTTTTTTTCCTCTTTCTTCTTTCAAAACTGAATTTCTAGCTATGTTTAGTGTTTTCTTCTTGAAAGAAGAAAATGAGTTAGACCATGTCACACTCTCGTTACACTTTCTCTTGTTCTACGCTCTCTCCGCTCAGGTTTTGTGCATGCCAGGGACATACACAGTGACTTGAATATGTTAAAAATTGTTCAGAAATGAATGGAACAGAGAACTTCCTCCCTAACTGGTGCTTCCAGTATGTTACTGTTTTGCCTGCCACTAGCCTTATCTGTGAATTTTAATTCTTTCCATCTGTGCTTATTCTAGGTCCTGCTTTGACTGCAGCACAAAAGCTTTTGATCAGCTGAACTGTTCAGAAGTTTATTTCATATCAATAGTGGTTGCCACATTTTTTTCCATGTTCCAAATTTGAAAACAGAATGGCAGTTGACAGTGTTCCATCTTCTGAGTGAAAGAGTGAATTGACATTTTCTACTGTAAATACATAATGCAGAAAAACTGTCATATAGCAGTGCTGGGAAGGTTTACTGTGAAATGAGCACTGCAATTAAAATAGTCTGGTGTTACCTTTGCTATTTGAGCTTGGGAGGGAGTGTTGTACATCCAATAAGACTTGTTTGGTGGTTTTGTCTTACTTGTACCAATGGTGTCTGAGTCCAGATAGAGTTTTTATAAGTATACTTTATTGTTAAATATATTAAACTATTCTGCTCATTCTATAATAAATGGAGATTCTAGTAATTTTAGTTTAAATTGATTCTTCTGAATGAAATCTTTATCTCTGGGCATCAATATAAACTTCAAGCAGTTTTAACTACAGATGAAAGTGACTCTCTGGCTGTCTCCCATGATGGGCTTTTTGGAGGAAAGACCTGCGGAAAGTGTTTTGAATTCTTTCCAGAAAGAGAAAGCCTTTCCTATGGTAACTTGTTCTGCAGATTGATGGGGCAAGGATTATCAGATGCTTCTGTGGCTGCAAAAAAGTGTTGCCAGTAACTCTGAAGTGCGAGAATAGCAGTATGTGGGGTCTAAATTTGGCAATTTTTTTTTCTCCTCGTCTTTCTGACATCTGCTTGTAGCATTTATGGAACTGTTTTGTGGAGATGGAGCAATGTTAAGTTGAGATTCACTTTACTGGGGATCTTGCCGAGTCACAAATACTTTTAACTGCTGAGAGCTGGCTGTTTTACTTGCTCTGTAAAGCTTTTACTCCTGATGCATTGTAGGTGCATCAGAGCTGGTGTGTTCTGCAGATTCTGATTTTGAGAGGTGCTGTGCCTGTGGGTGTGCATAGGACAGCATTCCTACTCACCCGTTTAATATTCTTTATGTTCTTTATTTGGTGTTTAAAATTGCTTTTCTATGTGTGTCTGTATCTGTTTTGTCAGTGTTAAGCTGATGTATCTACATCTGAATCTGCTGCTCTGTCCCAGATTGGACTCCGATTTGGTGCCAACCATTCTTCTCTCTAACACAGTCAGAGGAAGGTGCTGATGCTACATGCTCCCCATGGGTCACCTTACAGTAGTTAATGCTCTCATAGGGTCTCTTAAGTCTAAGTTTAGTTCTCTCACTTGCCCAGTGAGATTCAAACCTGCATTTCCAAGGAGCAGCAGCCAGAAGATAAGTGACTATTCTGGGACTGGAGCAGTCTCTACGCACGATTGAAACTCTGCTCTGTGGTTTTCTCCAAACAAATGATGAAACTTTCCTTAACAACAGTCTCTTGAGATCCTCTGTGTCTCCAGCGGGAGCAGGAAAAGGCAGAGCAACAGTGCGGGAAAGTGCACGGAGGATGGCAATTGTGTGATCTTGCCACCATTCCTTGAAGGGACTGCGGTAGCTGTGAGATGGGTAAGGGTTAAATCAGTCTGAAAGCTGTAAGATGGAAAAGCCGAGTGGCTGGGGGAGATGATTGCAGAGAGCTGGAGCCCAAGCAGGTGAAAGGTCAGAGCTGGCCTGTGTGGGCTGGGAGCTCCGCAGGGCCTGCAGCGTGGGGAGATGGTGATCCTGGCCGACGCACAGTGCTGGTTAACCATTTCTGTTCATAAACACTTCTTGCTGCACAGAAACAGACCGGGCAGTAAATGCCTATGAATTGTGATGTCCCACCAGTCTTGATTACCACGATGCTTTGGAAAATCAAAGCTCTCAACTAGGGGTTGGGGGAAGCTGACACTGGCTTTGAATTGCAGTTGGGATGGAGCTCTGTGTAAGTGATAGGCTTGCAGAAGTGTCTAATGTTGTGAGACTTCATGTAGGCATCTGCAGTTCAGAAACAGAACAGTATAAGTGATTTTCTTCATGCTTGTATTTGTTAACACAGTTTAAACAATGCAGATCTAGAGACTTCTGTTAATAAAGGGATAAACTGTGACTAGGGAGGAGAGTTGGCTTTTGGTCTGTGTGACAGTTACTAAATAGTTATGTCTAGAATTTAAAGTAGCAGTTTGTAAATATATTCAATTTTAGTCTTTTCATGGTAGTGTGGATATATATTCTCTACATTCACTAGAGAATCATAAATATTTACATTTTGGGGAAACTGCACTTCAGGAACACTGTTGCCCAGTGACAACCATGATGCTTCTCTTTGAGCTGCTATTCTGTGCCACTCACATTAAATTGCTTCCCAATTCCCTCTCAAATCTTAATTTCCATTGGGAAAATTACTGTTTCTTGTTGTGTGGTGCTGTTAAAGGACTGAAGAGGTGAAAAGTTCAAGTGTTAAGAAAACATACGTGCACTCTTGTACATAGCTTAAAGTATGCCAAAAAAAAAAAAATCAGTTGTATAATGTGGAAACAGAACTTCAATTTTCTTTATTTCTTTTCATAAACTGTAAAACAAACAAAGAAGAAAACCAAGTACTTTAATACAATCCACAGATTTTACTTGTGAATTAGATGGTACTTAAGATGCTAAGCCACCTTTAAAGGATTTATCCATTGCTGAAATGGTGCTTACTATTGAGACATAACTATTCACCATCTGAAACTAGTTAGTAGAGGTGTAGTTAGATTCAAGACTGAAGTTTCAAAGTTGCTTAGCCTCATGTGTTTGGCTTGTTGCCAGGAATATGAAATTAGGTTTCCATAAAAACTGCAAAATGTGAAATTAAGCAGTTTTGGTAATCCTCAGTTAAATTTGAGAACAGGATCACTTTCCTTCCAGATTTTACCAGAAATAAAGTATCAAAACGTACCTGTCATGACTTCTTAGCAAAGGTGTGGCAAGTTGAGAGAGTAGGGTGATGCTGATGGAAAACTGCACCTGCTTTTCTGAGCCCAGTAGCTTGAAATCTGAGCTGTGTCTTCAGTCTTCTTGTCACTGAGCTTTCCTTCTGGAGGTGACCATTTGCATGGAAGTGTTTAAATGGAAGATGCTCATTACAGTAAATTTCCAAGAAATCTGTCAAGCTGGATAGCTGGGGTGTACAGCATCCAAATATCAAAATCAGGCTGAGAGTTGGGCATGTTCAGCTTGGAGAAGATAAGGCCCTGGTGAGACTTATAACGGTCTTCCAGTGCCTAGAGGGAGCCTACAAGAAATCCAGAGTGCAGCTTTTTACAAGGTATTGTAGTGACAGGACAAGGGGGAATGGCTTTAAGCTGACAGATAAGGGTTGTTTAGATGAGACAATAGGAAGAAATTCTTTACAATGAGGGTGGTGAGGCACGGGCACAGGTTGCCCAGAGAAGCTGTGACTGCTCCATCCCTGGCAGTGTTCAAGGCCAGGTTGGACGGGGCTTGCAGCAACCTATTCTAGTGGAAGATGCCCCTGCCCATGGCAGGGGGTTGGAACTGGATGAGCTTTAAGGTCCCTTCCAACCCAAGCCATTCTGTGATTCCAAAATCATGCTTTACAGCACCATGCTTTTTGGATCTTGCTAGTTTGGTATTGCTATCTTTTTCACCTAAATATTTAACTGGTTAGTGGAAGCATACAGCACTGGAAGTTAGTAAGTTCCCTCAATTTTGGTTGCTCAGTATACTTTGCTTCACCAGAATATACAGTTTTTCTTTCAGCAATGGTTTTTTTGAGGCTCTTCTGATCTCCTAAGGCTTGAGACTAGTAGCATGTAATTTTTGTTATCTAAACCCAAATGGAAAGAGAAAGATGGAAGAACTCTCTTTCAGGCATGGTGTTACTTTTAAAGCTACAGCTGTGAGGATCATACATTAGTTCCCAGGTACTTCTCTCACACATTCGATATTTACTTTCTGTTATCTGTTGGTAGTATTGCTTACTGCAACTAGCTGTTGCTGCTAGTGTATTTTTCCACCTGGAGAAATATATTGTGGATAAGTTGCTTATACAAACAAGCTCTTTCTATCTTATTTCTGCTGGAGATGTTGCAATAAACAATATTTATGATTCTCATCTGAGTTCAGTCTCACAAGAAAAATAAAAGAGAGTTTCAATACCTCTGAGTCCTTGTTCTTTTCCACTTTAATCTTTTTATCACTGACTTTCTTATCTGAATCATTCTTTAGGGCTGCAGGGTTCTGGTTGATGCACGGGACAAACTGGGGATCCCTTGGCAGTACACGGAGAATGAGAAGCACGGAATGTTTTTGATGGCTTTTGAAAACAAAGCTGGAATGCCCATAGAGCCTGCCACCTTCCAGCTGTATGTACCTGCACTGGGAGCGCTGTGGAGGGATTCGGGAATCAAGGAAGCCTTCAGCCGTCGGAGCGAGTATCAGCTGGTGAGTATGTCCGTCTTCATGGTGGTAAGGAAAAAGTTCCCTGCCATATACATCTCTCTTCAGTTGAAAGATTGCTTGCTACATGCGAGATTCAGGCATCAGATGATCATCACCGTTTATAGTAGTGCTGTAAATCTGAGCACTTCAGCAGCAGAAACAAGTGGTAATTGGAGCCAAACTTGAAAAACTACATGGCAGTAAAGAGGGAGTGGAAAAGTGCACATGACTGGATAAACTGGAAGAGCAAGAGGAACCAAAAAAGGCAGGAATTGGTTGAACTAAAAATATTTTAGGAGCTCAGTAGGTCTGTTCATAGCAGGTCACTGATGAAGGCACACTTAATTTGTAACTTTCCAGTCCTGCCAGCTTGCACTATATTGATACTGGCAAACTATTCCTGTGTGCAGATCTTTTTGAAGTGAATGCACCACCCATTCCGGCTGCTGCTATTTGGCTGTTTCTTTTCATCCTGACGTCTGCAAGTGAAACTTGGATAAGCACTGAAAGATGACAGTGAGCGTAAAAATGTGCTATCTTCCTTGCTTTCTCATTATTAGGTTTTCATGCTCTTGTGCCAAAATAGCTGCACTTCTGGTATGGAATATGTTTCTGACTGCTGTTAATAACCTACTCTTCCTATGTACAAGATGGGTTTTTTCCTCTCTTTTTTTCAGTGAAACCACATAGTGATCCGTGCAACCTAGTACTGCTAGTCACTTGGAAAACTACATGTGGTGACATCCTAATTGTTCTAGTAAATCTTTGATTTTGACATATTAATGTGCAGGTAGAAGTCTGTTTTGAGTGTTTTGTCCCCAGACTGCATCCAGCTTTTTTTCCTTTTTTATTAAGGAGAAACAGTTACAGTTGAAATTCTTCATGCCTCATATGTTATCAATGTTTAATTAGAGGAGCTAGGTAGAGAATAGAAGCATGGGTTTGTATAGTCTCCCTTAAACTCTTAAGAAGGAACTTGATACTGCTGAAGGAAAGCTGGAGAAATTCAGTAGTGAAATGTTTGTTTCCTCATGCTGCTCCTCTCTGCAGGTTCTCTAGTGTCTGATACTGTAGTTAAATTTATGTTGCAGCCCTTAGGTACTCTTCTGTCTCCACTAGTATATGCCTGATTTGTCTTGTTCAGTACCTTTGAAATCAGTCACTGAAGTATCAACGAGGCTGCTAAATGGCTGAAAAATAAAGGCTAGGTAAAGCTGTTACAGGATGATTGTTTAAACCTCCTTTCCTCGGGCTAAAAATGTAACAATTTCCATGTTACAGCGCTGGGAATGGGGGGAAGGATGTGGGGGGCGAGAGAAGACAGATTAATTGTTCCGTAATTCCTTGCATCTGTAGATACAGACTAAGACTTTGCTGTTCTAAGCGCTGTTCAAATGTGGGATAAAAAGATGGTTCATGCCATAGGGAACTTGAATTTAACATGAGATAACTACTAAGAGAATCCAGTATAGTAAGGAATAATTACACCAGCAGCCTGTTAAGAATTGCTTTTTTTTTTTTCTGGGAAATGCTATGAGCAAGCATGGGTTTTGTTTTTAGGAGGAGATTCAGATGGGGATCATGTGGGAGGTTCATTCCTGTACATGTTAGCAATAAAACTGCATCAAACTGGAAAAAAAGAAGTCCAGTTTGTTGAATAAATAGCATTCCAAGACTAGTAGGCCTACCTCTGCATTCTCTGGCTTTGAGGATTAAACAGGAAATTCCAAAAAATAAAAAAGGCCCACAAACCCGAAGCACACAGGCATGCAACTGATCATTTAATACACTGTCATCTTCAACACCATGGTATAGTTCTCTCATGCATCTTTTCGGATGGCATTCATATAACCTTTTTAATGATACTGGAACTGCCTGCAGGTACCAGAGGGGTTGTCAGTAGTGCAATGATATGGTGTATTACTGAACCACTGTCTAACTTGGTCCTGCTGCATGGCATTAAACTCGAAGATCTTGGGTGCTGCTGTTTTACTGGGCAAGCTGCATCACTAATAGATTATAATGTACCTGAGTTGTAAATAAAAAGCACTTACATACATTTAAAATAATTCTCTGCAGTATTATTCTCAAGGATACAAATGCTACTTCTGGATTGATTGCTAAAAGAATTAACTAACACCTTCATAGCTTGAACAAGTTTCCATGCCTTGCTTCTAGGTTCAGCAGAAGTCTAATTCCCGGAGTACATGGGGCTTAGCAGCAGTGCAGCCCCTTTTAACAAAATAAGTTTAAAACTGCTTAAGTTCTTAAAGAAAGCAGGTGGTTTAAGGAAATGCCTTATTTATAATTATATATGATATGTATAAACCCATACCTTCATTTAGTTTAAACCCTCACTGGATATAGTATAGGCTCATGTAAATAAATAGAAGCCAGATACGGTGCGCACTGAGAAAATAAATCTTTTCTGAACTGATTTTAACTAAGGCTAAAGAAAACCTCTGCATCAGCACTCCCTTTCTGACAGAGTATAAATGTGCTATTATATGGAATATACTTTATTTGAACTGAATTTATTATGTTTAGAATAATTTTTAAATCATCACTAAGATTGAAGCTTTGCTTTACTGTCATCTTTCTGAATGCCTCTCAACAATCCTTGAAATAATAACCCTGCTCAGCGCTTGCATTTCCTTTACCCTGGTCTTGCAGTCAGCTGAACACCGGCTCCTTTTTCTATTATTGTTATTATTTTAGCTGCTGAGCAATGGGACATGTTGGTCTGCTTTTGAACTCTCTATTTTTTCTCCAGGAAGTTGTGTGACTTTGTTTAAAAATACAAAGTAGAACATGTTGGCGGGTTAACTAGAGCTGAAAATCAGTGTACAGGTGTCTTCCTATGGTCTGTCACACTGAGCTTAATGACTGATTCATCAGTAGCAAAATAGTTGAAAGAAAATGGCTCTGACCATAACCCCTATGTAATTGGAAAGCTGCTTCTCTCGGTCTACAGAAGCTGCCTCTGGCATTTCAGTGTTTTCTGCTTCACATTCAGTGCCTAGAAGTGCTGTTTGTAAATGCCTGTCTGGGCCTTTGAGCATTTCAGAAGCGAGTGGGTGGATTCTACAATAGCAGGGTGCTTTATTGCTTCTTTTCTTCAGTCTTTCTTAAAGCAGACTAACCAATTTCACTTTCTTTTCACAAACATCAGCTTCTCGCTCTTCCCCTGCCCCAGCCTGTCCCCACCAACCCAAGTTCCTCTGTTCCTTGTATGCAAGCCAAGTAGTCTGGGGACAAAAGCTTCATTGTATATTTGGTTACATTGTCACGTCTCCGTCCTCATTTTTTAACTACTAGAATAGGAATTCCTTTGTAATCAGGATGTGATTCTTCTCTCTTCTCCCTTGCCCTCATTATCCTACCCCATTTTCTGTCTGTATATTAGAAATGAATACATTCATCACGTGTTGCAAAATGTCCTGTAACATTTGTTCTGTTGAGGTTGCCCGTGGTACTTTGGGCAACTGGATATTAATTCTCCATTGCCAGCAGGTGGAGACAAATTCTATTTTGAATGGCTTCTTGGAGAAAGGACCCTGGGATTTCAGTGATAATTTGGCTGAAAGGGTGGAAGCTTCTTCACTTTGAACCTCATAACAAGTATTTGGGTATATTTGGGAGTTCAGGTGCATGTGTCTGCAAGCTTTTTCGCACCTATAAATGTTGTTTCCTTTTGTGCCATAAACACATTGAGGCCAAGGTAGGAACTGCTTTGGTCAGTTGGTTTCTGTTTTGGCTTTTGTTCTTCCTCCCAAGCTTCTAGTGGGAGAATGTGAGAAGCCATTTACTTTGGTTTTAATGTGTCCAGAACAAGCGAAATCTGAAGTGAGGTTAGCTACTGTCTTGACTTGTTACAACTTGGCACATTTCATGTCATTGTGGTTAAAGATGGGACAAATAGGGCATGTCAGGCAAGAAAATTACACTTTTGTCATGGTTGTAACAGAATCATACTGTGTGCCAGCATGTTACAGAGCTTGAGTTAACAACAAGTAGATCTGCAGAGGCCATCATCTGGCTTCATCAATTCTTAAAGCAAAACTAACATTGTTTTATCAGCTTTTTTAAGCATGTACATTGTTTTTGGTTTTGTTTTTGTATCTCGATCCTAACTAGCCAAAGCAGTATCTTATTTGAATGATTCTTACTGCTTCCCTTCAAGACACCAAGTCTTTCTAGCCTGTAACTATGTATTTCGAGAGCTCCTGAACTTTTCCTGTGGTACAAGTCATATTCTTATCTCTTCAGCATTGATGGGGCTGTTTACTCTGAACTCCAAAGCTTATTTGCAGTTAAGGCAACTGTGCTGAGTTGTTCGCCTGCAGCTACACTGGCTTCTGACTTGTGCTTACAGATACCGCCCTTCTTGATACAGAAGAGAGCATGGCTATCCAAGGAGGCTGCAAAAGGCATCTGTTTCAACGCAGATATTCTTAATATGCAAAATATGTTCATAATCCATTACTAGAGCATCAATTTAAATGTAATATTGATCTATTATTGTTGATGTTCACTCACTGTTGAAATAATTTCTAATTTTTAATAGCTCCTTTTTAGAAAGACCCAAGAAATTGAACGTCAGTGTTAATGGGAAGTAGGTTCCAGAGAGGGAAGTAAGGGGCTTACAAGTATAGACCAGAACTTACTACTGTGTCCATAGCTATTTTTAGATCTGTGCACAGGGAATTGTATGAACACTTCCACTAGTACTTCAAATACTAAGAGCCTCTAAAGCCTTGGATGTTGGAAGACTCTGGAAAATGTTTTAAAGAGCCTTTCTTTTATATCAATTCACCATTCTGAGTGTTTTGAGGTTTGGGGGTTTTGGGGATGTTTGTAACAGGACACAAGTCACTCCCCTGTGAATTAACTGTCTTTTTTTCCTCTAAGCAGACATTTGAAATAAACAGAAATGGTTAAATTGTACCTGCCATAACTGATAGTATGCTGGAAGTGTCACATAGTGAGCAGCCTTCTCCTGGTGTTAGTATAACTTTGTTGCTGCATTGTCCTTATGCAAGGAGCTGATGGCCTCAAGGCATCATAGAGAGCCAGCTGTGTGTTTGGGCGGTATTGGAGGTGAAGCACACTAATTCTTGATTCAGAGTGAATGAACTGTTGCTTAAATGTCTTTACTTTGGTACAGAAATAGTAGGTATGGCAATAACACAAGATGATCTGGAGTTCAGCTGTATACTGGCTGCCGTAGCATACAGAGCATATGTGGCAGCATTTGACCACCTCTAGCAGACAAGGGAGTTGAGATGTTGGGCAGCAGAGTACTAACTTGACATAGAAGTCAGTGACTTTTGAAGTGGCATGTTAAACAAAATCTGCTGAAGTGCACTGTGCTTGAGCTCATGAAGTTCAACAAGGCCAATTGCAGGCTCCTGCACCTAGGTCAGGGTAATCCCAAGCACAAATACAGGCTGGGCAGAGAATGGATTGAGAGGGGGTGGACTAGATGACCTTTGAAGGTCCCTTCCAACCTATACTATTCTGTGATTCTAAATTACATAGTTTTTTTTTTCTTATCTGGATGGGACATACCACTCTGATCCAGAAAACTGATGGATTGGCAGTAATGCTACAAACCAGAAAGTCATGTTTGCTGTTGCTGAGCCTTGATATCATATTAACTTAAAAGGTCAGTAACTTGCAGACTTCATCTGTGCAGCTTAAATAATATCATGCTCGGGACTCATATAGCAGGTTGAGTTATGGAGATGTATCTCTTCAGTTAAAGATCTAAGCAAGGTTTTATGGCAGTATTGTGGCAATCAAGGGACAGATTTAAGTTCTTAGTTCTAGTTTTGCCCTCTAATACCGAGACCTCAAAAGTTGATGGTTAAGTTGTGAAGTTTGACTCATCAACAGCAAAAGAAGTTAATTGCTTGTGTAAGTACAATACTGCAAAGCATTCTGTCTGATGTGTAGTAGGCAGGATTAGCAGTTGGAGTCCCTGGCTTCTAATCCTGTCTCTAAGACCAAATAGGAAAATTTTTTTAGATTAAAGTCTCAAGTAAGAACTCCCAAACAAAAGTGGCATTTTGTTCAAGAGGTGAGAGTTGGCGAGTTACAGTTTGGGCTTTATTAAAAATTGAGAAGGTAACATAAAGCAAAATGCAGCTGGAAATCTTTGCACAAGATTCTGTGGATATTGGCTAATACTGTGTAGTTTGTCAGTTCGCATCTATAGAAGTTAAATGCACAGTCTCATATTTGCAGTATTCCAAAAATAAATGCTCAAATGAGATAGGTTGATGGGCCTGCTGCCACCAGAGGAACTTCTTGAGCAGCATTTGGCTGTACCAGCAGTAGTGTGTCTTGACAGCCACTGAGGTTCACATTGAGAACTAAGCTGGAGCAGAAGGCAGAGTTGAGGATGCCTTTGTAACACGTTGTCTGTCACCTACAGCAAGGAATGCTTCACTTGCTAATCTGAGTCTTGCTTTAAGTGCCACTGACCAAGAGGTGAGAAGAGCATGCATTTAAAGTAGACTGGATTCAAAACCATTTAGAAATCTAAATCATTTTAGACTGAAAATCATTTTGAGCTCCAGCAAAATCCACTTGTTCAATACCTTTTTCTCAATGACAGAAGCCATTCTCTCAAGCAGAACCATCCATAGAAAGCTGTGTGATGGGTAAAACGGTTATTAGCTGTTCTGAAATACTTTCTGCTTTTGGAGAGAAATAACAAGAACCAGAAAGGTTGTGAATTATAACCTTTTCAAAACAGTACAAATGGAAAAGTGTTAGAGAGCAGCAATTTGTAACAGTACCTACCTGAAGTCTCAACCAGGCATTAAAGCTCTCAGTACTAAATGCTCTGTGGAAAAATAAAAGGATTCTTAACCTAAAGCCAGGAGCAATTTATGGCATGACAAAATGCAACAGCTGGATGAAATGTAGCCTGCATGGAATTGGGAGGATAAGTTGGAAAGTAACGAGCAGATCATACATAATAAATAAGTGGATAACAAGAAATTGATATGGCTACCATATGGGAACTGAGACAGACACTGGATAAAGAGAGCTGTGCTACTGGCTGTTCTAGTGCTCTGTGTAGTGAATTCCTGGCACTGTACAATTTTTCCTGTTTTATTTTACTTAAAGATCAAAAACTTAAAGCAAAATCAATTCAAAAGTCTTTAAAAGGTACAGTGCATTAATGCACTTCATTAATGCCCTGCTGTCAATGGATACCAAAAGGCTGAAATTCAGACTTTGTGTGGTCCTACTTTTTAACTTTTAGGTTCTTGGAGGTAGATTAAAAAGCCTAGTATTTTTATGGTACTATGTAAGGCTGCCTGTAGGAGTTTCTGCTTTTGGCCTTCAGATGCCAATAAATCTTGTCTGTATTTTTGGTGTGGTTAAGGTGAATGAGAGAAATAACTTCATAGATACAGCTCCCATGTTGAAAATTCATTATGAGAATTTGCATCTTGCCTAATGACTGCCATTTTTCTAGTTGAAAGATTTCTTTTTCCTCATGTGTGTTTTATTAAGAACAAACTTCTTTTGTCTTTACCTCTTGTAATTGAGCCCATTAGAGAACTGTCTGGGTGCTCCAAAGGTTTACAGAATAAATACTGTACTTGTCCTTGCCTCTCTGTGTGTGGTAGCAGTTATAGGTTGATGTCTTACTTTCAGCAATAGCACTGAAATACAAAATCTAATGGGTTTAGCCTGGAAAAGTCCTTTTGGCTCCCAGCTCTTGAGAATAAATGCTACCCTGCTTCTGGAAAGAAGCTTTGATTTTATTATGCATAAAATAATTAGAAGAAATACTCAGTATGTCTGTCTTTGCAGAATTGTTGTTCTAAGCTCTAATTAGCGCTACTCTAAATCTTGCAGGACTGTATTGAATATAAGGATTTGTTCAGAGCAAGTACAGCTGTAATTAATCTTTGCATTCCCATCAAGAAATGCTGGCACATGCTGTGAGAAACAAGGAAGGAAACTTTTCAGTTCAGGCTGTCTGAGCCAGTACCCAACTGCAGTTAAAAACCACTGGAGTAATCTCTTTATCCTTTTCTAGTGTGCAGGAAAGTTCTGGGCAGAGACAAATCCAACCCACTGAGCAGCCTTTAGCTTTTGATCATGCTGTTTCGTGTCATGTTCAGAAAGTTTCTAATGGATCTCCATAATTCAAGAGACTTCAAAATTGGCAACTAATATCTCCATAGAGATTCCCAGTAACAAGAATATATTCCAGATATCCAAGTGAGTTAAGAACATTTAAAGGTGTGCTCTCTGTATGACTAAGGGAGTTTAATAAAGAATTCCTGCTGAAATTTGGTGGAAGCAGGAGAAAGCTCATATATGAAGTAATGAGCATATGCATAGATTAAAACCGTGGCAGCATGAGGACAACTTTTACTGTAGTTGCAGCAAAGCACCTGCATTATGCAGAGACATATATGTAAATATTTATCTATCTTAAAAACAATGAAGAATATTGTTTCTAGTGGAAGGGCTCCACTTGTCAGACTGGTCTCGACCCTTTAATCTCAAAAGATATAGCTGAAATGGAGGCTATTATATTTGTGTTCCTATGGTACGGGTTTTCAAAGCTTTTGGTATATTAAAGCTAGGGCACTACCTGAAGATCCAGCAAGGAGTGGCTTAGCTGTGTAAAAGAAAAGAGAGTGTTTGCTACTGGCTTTTGTGCTGTATTAGTAGTTTTCTGACCCCATAACTGGTTTCAGGAAATTAGGCAAAAATAACCCCACAGGCACTGCAAAAGAAGAGGTGAATGATTTTGTTGAGCCTGACTCCCTGACGTGGCTCACTGTGCTCGGAAGAACAGTGCTGATGATGCACTTCAGAAAGTTCCAGGTTTATAGTTCAGCCTTTTGCACCTCATTTGTATGTTCCCCATAGTAATTCAGCTTTCTTTCGTATTTATTGGTACTAGGCATTGTCAGCTCCACTAAGAACTGGGACAGGGAGCAAGAGTGTTCTCAGTGTCTTGTTCCAGGAAGAGGTTAAGGCTTGGATTTTTCAAAGAGGCCACTGAATTTAATAGGATAATGTGCAGTGAATGGTTTCAGGCTTTCCTGAATATTCTAGTCCATAGTAAGCTATGTAGGATTAAGAACAAGTAACAAGCACAGATGAACAAATGAGCAAAAACTTGAAACTAGGTCTGTTTTTTTGTGGGAAGTCCTCCTGGCATGTCTTCTGGGGTTTTATACTTAAGAGAACAGATACTTACATTGTTCTTAACTTGTCATGCTGAGAGTGAATTACATTTAATCAGCCTGCATTCTTTAAAAGGCAGGATCTGACAGAAAGCTGAAAAGGGAAGTCAGGTAGGTTGCTAAGGTAGTGATAACTTGCTTATTTGCTGTGTCGTATTCTTGCTAGCTATCCAAATCTTGATCCTTTACAAAGACTTCTTGAAAAGATTGTAGTTTTCTTTAATGTACTTTTTTCCTATTATCTTCCCCTTTTCCTGCTGTCTCCTTAACAAACCTGCTCTACCTTAAAACCTCGCTTTACTCAATGTGTCACTCAAGGATAGAGCTTAACTTGGGCTGTAGTTCTCTGATAGAGTTATCACTGTGAGCAATAGGAAATGAGGGTTTAGGAAGTTCTGATTTGCACTATGCTCTTGCTTATGTTGGCACAACTCGTTTTTGGAAGGTCTGCTTTAAGTTGGGAAGCTCATCTGAGGCAGAGTGCAACCCTATGACTGATTGTAACTGCAGAGGCAGTAGTGACATGCCGTGGTGTTGGTGAAGGAACAAGCAGTTGGCATCACATCACCTTATCCTGATGCTTGCCAAGGAATGTGGCAATGTCTTTATCTTGCTGATCCTTCATCTGAGCAGTGCTTCCTTTACTCCGTAAATCTTTCCTGATGCTAAGATAAGATGCCAGTACCTCAAGGATGCTCTTTAGGTTTGTAAATGTTTGTGTTCTAAGTTATTGGAGTATACGAAGTGTTTGCATACACCATTCAAAGTCAACGTTCCATTTCACAGGCATTGAGTGTGGAGGAGGAGGTAGTGAGCAAAGGGAGGGAAGAAACACAGTATTTGACTTTTGAGTATGTGGAATGATAGCTGTGCAGCAGTAGAGATCTTCAGAGATGAGATGACATAAGGATGCATCTGAACTTGATACTGTTCCAGAAAATCGCTTGAGGTTTTGTACTGCCACAAACCAACCAGCTGATGGCTGAACACTAATGGAAGGGGCAGAGCTATGAGGTTGTTTCCTCAAAGGAGAACAGTTAGCTCAGTGCTCTGCTTCTCCTTTTTCTAAACCTGCCTTAGCTGGGAAGGCTTTCTGTACAAAGGCAGAAGGCAGCGTGGTCTCCACCTTCTCATTAGTTTTCAGCTATACTTAAAGCAGCTCTGTGGAGTAAACCTATATTGCTCTATTACTGACTTAGGATTTTGGGGAGGGGAGGAAAACTTCTTGGAAACATCATGCAAGATTTTCTGTTTGAGAAAGTGGAAAACATGTTGCTCTGAGAAGTAATTTATTGACACCTTTCAAATGTCTCCTCTGTATACAACACAGATTCCTGCAGTTCAGACTGTGGCAGACTTGTGCTTCACTTGGCTTTACTCCTGAACAAACTGTTGGTGTTTGTCCTTAGAAGGTCTGCTTTCTACCCCACCCCCAGAGCCTCTTAATTTGGCTTGCTTTCCTTGATACTCATTTAATTCTACTTTGGAAAATTCAGTAAAATCTCAAAATGAAAAAAAAAAAAAGGTGGTTTATTGATGAAACTCTTTCCCATTTAATTCCATCTCTGAATTTTGCGTGTGTAAGACTTTGTTCCATCTGGTCTCAGTCTGGTCAGAGTACAGTACTGAATCAGTAATGATGATAGATGTGGGTAGGAGGCAAAAGAAACCACCTACTATATCCTCTCTTTCTGTCTTCTTTCTCCCAGTCCAGCACATGCGTTCTGGGTTGCAAGGACTTCAGATGGCCATCTGTGTGGTTGGGCTGTTTCCACCTCTGCAGTCAGTAGGGTGTGACTGGGCTTTAATTAGGACTTCTTTTTAATAGCCTAGCCTGCTTAACAGCTTGAAGTTTGTGAAACCCACTTCATTTTCCACTGTGGCTTGAGTAATTTACACTTGTAGATGAGGCCTTAAGGATGAAAACTAAGTCACTTATTTCAAATTGTTGATTTCAATGTTAGATTTGTGTTCAGGTGCTCAGTGCTTAATTTGTTTAAATCAGATGTACATGAGGATGAATCAAAATAAAGCTTTCCATTTGATGCAAGATTTAAATTATTTGTGGGCTTTTTTCCTCCATGGTAATTTCTAATAAGCCTCAGCTTCAAGACTTTATGATTGAGGACTGTGTCAAAGGATTTGGCTTAAGTGCACATGAAAATAGGATGGCATTGCACATTAGTGCAGTTGTTGTTCATGCAGTTACCAGCCCCATCTCACCTTGTGGGTCTTTGCTCAGGGATGTTTAATCCTTTAGTGAACCAGTATCTGAACAGCTTTATGCTTCTGCTTAGGTAAATCCATTCCAGTTTTGGTTTCATAAGTGAAAGTAATGATGGGAGTCATGTGGTAGAATGAAGTGAAAAATGTGGGAAAAGCGATCTTGGATGCTCTGAAAGAACAAACTCTGACATGAAATAAAAAGATTACGTTACTAAATCTTCATACTTAAGCATCAGTAGTGCCAAGGTTTAAGTGCAAACTTGAAAGAACTTCCCTTGTCCTCATGCTGAAACAACCTTCAGTGGGGGAGAAAATACTTGGGTTAATTGATCGTCGTGATTGGGTATGAATAAATAAATGTTTTGAGATAATGACTGTAAATCAGATCACAAAGAACTTGTTTGTCAATGGAAGCTGACGTTTGTTTCAGATCACCAAAGGTGGCTTAAGGTTCACTGTAGTTCATCTGCACTCAACGTGCAACATTGGCACTGGAGCAGGAGAAAGGAGGTTATAGGTAGGGCAGTCACTTGGGTGAAACCCTCTCTCACAGACCCAAAGTACAGCCGTGAACTAAAGAAATACTCATTTGTGGCATATGCCATGAGGCAGCTTGATCAGTAGTGATTTACAGGTGCATGGAAAGGTCAGACAAGGCAATGCCAGTGTTGGTGTAAGTGGGTGAACATGAGATATTGAGTAACTTCTCAGTGCTGAGAACAAGCAAGTATACATTATGAAATTCCACTGATTTGAGGAGTCACATAGTAACAGCTGGCAAAAAACAGTGCACTTCAGAGTTCCAAGTTGGTCAACCTTTTAAAATTAACAAATACCAAGCTATTCCTGAAAATGGGGAAGTTTTGTTTCTAGGACAAATGATTTGTGAAAATTAGACACAGAGACTGGCTTGAGGATTCCTGGGGAATGATGAGGTGTGAAACCTGAGTAATGCAAGAAAGGTGGAGTTTTATTTTTCTCCTCTCTACTGCATGTACATTTGGGTTTATCAGAATCAAATTGTTAAATAGCACACCTGAGATCAACTGAGACTTACCTTGCATTTGATCTTGGTCTGATTTCTGCATAAACACTGACTTTCAGGTCCTGAGCAGCTTTCTAAATCTTGCAAGACCACCATTTTGGTCTGCATCACATCCAAGGGTATCTTGGTTGTATACATACAAAATGAGACAATCTTTTTAAAAAGAAATATAAGGAATAAATGACACTTTCCAATTCTTATATCCACCTTTTAACAACAAACATAGACAAATTTGTTGTTGTTTCCACAGCAAGTGCAGCATTGGGGCACTTTTTCAACAAGTGCTGTGATGTAAAAGTGGAGTAGGAAACACCGTTTGCGGAGATACTCAAGGTTATGTCTGTTGTAAGTGCATTCAAGTTGCTTAGCTTTCCAGCTGGCCACCTGCCATGGAAAAGTCCAAGCTCAACATTCTCTCATGGCTGGTGTTAGCTGTTTGTTCAGCCCACGAGATCTAAGATATTTATTTCCCATCCCTTGATCTGATAAGATTTGAAAGGGAAATGTGGTGGTAAACTTGTGATTTAGTCTTGATCAGATAATCAGCACTGCTGACTAGTTTAATTCATAAGGTAATGGTTTTTTTTTGATCAATGTTCTAGTTCTGCAGATGTCTTCTGTAAACAAAGGGAGTTTCAGGTTTGCATACTGAGCTGCTGAAAACAAAGCATGGGACTAGGGTCACATAATAACGTGATTGTGCATCGTTCCTGGTGCCTTGTAAAAACATTCAGTTGCTTCTAAATTCTGATGTGTTAGTTGGAAATGCCCATTTCTGCATGGCAGCTGCCCACTGAGAATAAACGGGATAATTTGCTAGTCATTGGCCAGAATCTTGGATCCATCCTTCCATTTACAGCTCAGGACTTTCTTTTCACTGTGGCAGATTGCTGCTTTCACTTGCTTTCTCTTGTGCGTTGTAGCAGGCTGTGCTTGGAATGAGAAGTTGAGCTGGCGTGCGTTAGTTCAGCTTCACGAAGAACCTCCGGTGTTTGAGATGAAAGGGTTCTGGCTGCTATTTTAGACAATGCATTCGCTTAGACAGTTGGCAGGGAAACAGGAAGGAATCCTTTCATGGGATGCTTATGACTATGTCTGTCATGCACTCTTGCCAGGATGAGTGTGTGTGTGTGAGCTGGGCATGCTGATGATGGTGGATACAGTTATCAGAGTTTTTTATTGCTTAAACATAACCATGATTCTTCCACATGAATTAGGTATATATCCCCTTGCATCCACTCCTTGAAGCTTGCTAGCTGCTAGTCAGTGAAGGCTGAGAAATGTGAAATCACTGTGGCTAATGTGCAAGTCTGGTTAAGGATGTTTCCAGAATTAAAAATAAAGGCAATCATTTAACCCTCTTGCATTGAACTGTGCATATTTTTGTTTGTGGCCAGTACTGTTTTCTCTGCTGTTTGCACCTGCTTTTCCTTCTAGTCATTGCAAATCTGTGAAGCAGAAATAGCAGTGATGAAGAAACAGTAAGTAGGAGTAAAACCAAAACAATGGGGATTTTTGTTAATGTTTCTTGAAGCTTGCAGTCTTGGGTGGGCCTGCCTCCGTCTATTAACAGAAAATTCCTTTTCTCCTTGAGGCACTGTTGCGTATTTGAGACAAATGGACAGAACTGTTAACATAGTATCAAGAGTAATTTCTCTACATCCTGTTGATGTAGAAGCACCTAGAATTTCAGGGAAGAAACGTGTTTTTTTGCTTTTCCTTGCAGCACTTTCAGAAAGTTGCTGTATTTAATTGCTGGGAATAGCTAAGACATGTAGGTGTTGCCCTTCTGTACAACAGCTCTGCTCCTGTTGAGAGTGTTTCTTAGCTGGAAGGCTAGAATTTCATTCTGTCACAGGGATCCAGAAGTCTTATCACTGATGTGGGAGCTCAGATTAGCCTAGACTTTATGGGGGATAATGAATTTAGCACGCAGTTTTTTATCCATATGTTGTAAAGTATACAGTTTGGCCTGTGTGCATGAAGGATGAGCTTATAGAAAGCCATCCTGACTTGGACAAACTGAGTTTTGCACTGCTTGCTTGTACTGAGCTAAGAAAAACTGATTTTTCTAACTTTAACTTCTGATCCCTATACTGCATGACTAGGCAATAGAAAAAAAAAAGGTATTTTTTAGAAGCTTGGAACCACATGGTACTTTTTTGTAGTCGTTATGTTTGTAGGGTACAGATAGCAGCAACTTGGATAAGCACTGGAGTTGCGGGATGGGAGCCAGTAGCTCAGTCTGTTGTTAAGGAGGAAGTTAAACAATACTAGAGAGATTGGATGGAATTCTGTATGGCTTAAATGTGCAGAAGTGGCTGGTCTCTGCCTTGGAACTTGTGATTGAATGAAGAATTAATGTTTGTCTTTTGTCAGTAAATCTCAGTGCCCAGTCAGCATGTAGACTATCTGTAGAACAGAATTATGGAGTAGAATGGGCATGAGCGTTTCAGGGCAATTTAGGTTACTTCAGCATCCTTCTGAGTGAATTCTTAACAAGCACAGACTTGTTTATGTCCTTGGAAAATAATACTCAATTCATCAGCTGTCACAGAGGAGAGACACACATTCTGGCTGTAGTAAATCTGTTACCAGTGAGGCTGAATGGAAGTGCAGGTTTAGAAGTAAGTTGTTGGAGGAGCCTGCAGGTTTGGGGAGGGGAAGTTGTTTGTTTCATGAAAATTTTAACCCTGGCTTTTTGGGGTCTGTAAAGGACTACTGCTCCCCTTGGACAAAACCAGGGTGCAGAGCCTGGAGCCATGTCTGTGTGCTTATTGTCAAGGGATATATGTATGATTGTGGCAGGATGTTAACCTGCTTGTTGCGGCCACTAGTTCTCACTAAGAAAAGCATTTCCTGTGTCTCTGTGCTGGTGAGGTTTCGGATTCTAATCTCAGTACCTAAAACTTGGCTGATCTGACATCTCCAACATTTTCAATTGCCAGTCTCCTGGTTATTTTACCCATTTTTCTGTGCTAATAACTCTGTCCTTGGGCCTCTGCTTTGTATAGCTTCCTTTTATTAAACATCTGACATGATAACATTCAAACCCCATACATGCAACAGGTGACCAACATCCCAGAAAGCTTAGAAAAGGTGAGGTCTTGTCTCAAAAATTATCTCAAAAACGTACATTTTACTTGCATGTTAGTCCTGAAAGTCAGCATTAGGATTGCATTCCGTCAGTATGTGTCTCTGGTAGCCCTGATGGGATAGTACCTTATAGAAAGGCCAACTTTGGATTAAATTCTGTGTCAGTACTTCATTAAATCCATCCCATTTGTGTATCCAAGATCTCAGAGGTTAAAGGCTGGGAGATTCCCAAACTTCTTTCTGGGATTTCTTCTGTGTTTCTCAGCCCTGCTGCCGAGTGTTTAACATCTCCTGAATGGAGGGTGGGATACAAACACTGCTTTATTTGGGTCACTGTTGCTTTCATCTTGCAGATTCAGCTGCAGTTTGGAGCAGTTGCAGTTTCTATTTCTCCGTGTGTTTTGCTGTATTTGTGGGAATCTTGTTAGATCTGTGTTAGACGCTTCCTTAAAGTATAACATTTCCATCCTGTGTGGTTTAATTCATCATCTGAAACAAGCAAAGACTGACAGGTCTACCTTAAATCGTGCACTCTAAATTTAGCAGCTAGAGACAGAATGATCAGGAAGGGCTAAATTAATATTATGTCAAAAAGGCCTTGGGACAAGGGAAGGAAAAAAGCCAATTTGGAACACAGGGTCCTCTTTCAAGTCTTAGTTTAGAGCAGAATGTAGACGGAACTGCATTTGAGAATGCAGTTTGAAATGAGTCTGTATTTTAGGGAACTGGACAATAGGATGTTTCACTGCTGTTTATGATCGAACCAACTGTCGCATGGAATAACTGGCTGAGGGTTAATGTAGTGAGTTGATTAAACTATAGCCTTGGAGAACATTTCTTATTACAGAGTGTCTGGGTATTTTAAAGCAATCTACATTGTTGTGCCTTTATTTTTCATTGAATTAGTACTCTGGGATCTCTGCCCAAGTGTTTTCTGCTTGCTTTTTGCAGTAAGGCTATCGATGGCGAAGGAAGTGATGCCAGATTAGTTACAGTATTTCTGTGTGGAGATTTCTTATGTGCTATGAACCTAGCCTGAAGGGACAGAGATGTTAAATTCAATTATTTTCATAGTGACTTATTTGGAGCTAATGTTAGGATGACATTCATATAGTACAAACTATATAGAATAAAACCTTCTCAGTTGTGTGGCTTTTCCCCCTTGGGAAAGCTCTGTTCAAAATAATCTAGCATATAAAAAAGAGCTTTCAACACTAATTCAGGAAACAAGAGTGAATGTTTATATTTTACCTTTCCCCCCTTTCTCTTCCACCAGTAAGTTTTTAAGCAAATTGTTCTGTTTTCTCTGGCTTCCCCAAGCTTTATACTGCAGATAGGGCAGATTAAAAAAATAATGCTAATTTAAATAAAGATCCAACTGTGATGCTGCATTGTGGAACTTGTGGGCTCATTTTAGGCCTTCTGTTTGTGTTTCTTGATTCCCCCAGTTCCCAGATGTGCAGTGACTCATCCTACTGAACAATGGGAACAGCATCCCTTATTCCTTCACTTGGTCCCAGTTGGCAAAACCGTTACTCAGAGGATATGTATTGCAGAGGGAGAGGAGATTAGCAGTGAGAGAGTGAATCATCCAAGCATTTGTGGTAACACTTGTGTGGTGAGCAAGAAGTTGAGGAAGACTAATGGTCTATGCTATGCTCTGGTGTACTAAACAGGAGGATCTGAACTGAGTAAAATTCATAACTCGGAGGTCATTCTTCCTTCCCCCACCACTGTTCCGGAAAACACAGGGCATGGATGACAGACAGGGTTTTGACATTGTGATTTATTATCAAGGAGGATGGAAAACATAGCTAGCTTGTTTTGTGTTAGCAGCAATATAGATGATGGTCACATCAGGATTTGATAGAGCTTTCAAATGTGAAATAAACTATTAGTCAAAAATACAAACAAACAAAACAAACGTAAGTACAGACATGCTTCACTGACATGTTTTGTTGCTTTGTATCTAAGGACCGTGCTGGTTGAAATGAAATGATGTCTTTCAGACTTTAAGAATATTATTTATGAATATTGTTAGAGTGTTTTCTAAAAGGAAACGGGCTACTTACTAACAGAGAAATAACAGATTTGGGTCTTTTTAAATCTGAAAAGACAAAAGCTCAACAGTCTTCAGTGAACGCAGTTGATCTGAGGAAGCTTCTTGAGCTGCCACAGTTTTCCGTGACGCAGCAGCCTGTAAAAGATTGACGTATCTGACCTGGACCTTTTTTTTGCTTGTTTGAGTGAGCACACTATGATGTGATTATCTTTAGGCATTGAAATATAATTTGGACGGCTTTCATTTCTATTTTTCTGCTTGCAAGCATAGTTTGAAATAGATTGCAATGTTCAAAAGAGCTTTTTTTTTTCCCCACTAGAACTGTTAAAATACTGTGATTGAAGTTGTCAGTCTGTCAATTTGGTATCTGATGAATCAGTTGCAAGTATTGGCTACCACTTCTATAGGAAGTCATGCCAGTAAACCAGAAATAACTCTGAGATCTGGGAAATGAGAGCATTTGAAGTGCAGAGCCAGCTTTTGAGTGCAGTGGGATGGCTAAATGACTTTGGAGAAACACTAACGATTTGCACTGAAAAAGCTAATAAACCAGCTTGTTTGTGTCTTGAACTATCAAAAGCTGATCCGCTTTTATTTTGATGTTAATTTGCCTCAAATGGAAACCCTACCTTGATAAGCAATTCATAAATTCACTATGTTTTTAAATATGTAGACATGCACGTGTGGTTTTATGCGTGTATAATACCTAAAGCATGATAGCTTTGTATAAATAATAATTTATCAACTGAATTCAGAATTGCATTCAAGTGCAGCTTTATAAAGTTAACTAAATTTGACTTCTAGAGCTAACTAATATTGTGAGCTGTTTTTCCATTGTGACAAAGGAAAAAAGATAACAGAATGTTCAGCTAATACAATTGTTCCAATTAAAAATCCAAATACAAAGCAGCCCTAACCCTTGGAGTTTCCATGTTTTCCTCATTTAAATACATTACAAATTATTCATCAGGTCAGTTGGTGCCATCTGCAGTTATCCTGTGCTGGCCTGTTCCATGAACTGAAATACCCCATGGATTTCCCAGCAGTAACCAAGTTTTCAGTGAATCAGACTAAGCTGTAGAGCAAGGTTGTGTGAGAAATCTTGGAGCAGGAGCTGAACCCACAATTCCATAAGCCATAACACAGGACTTGATCAGGGAATCATCTTTAAAGTAGGGAGTTTCAGTATGTGGTGTCCATTTGGGGTTGTTTAGGGTGGGGGGCTTTCTCCCTTCAGGTTTGTGTGCTTTAATGTTTTGAGCCTTTCTTAACTTTAGACTCTCTGGAGTTTATCAGGGATTTGTTGTTTTGACTGGAAGCAGGTATTTTGACTTAAGTACTGGATGTCTTTTGACTTCTGTGCTGGAAGAGACTATTCGGACCTCTTCAGATCTGTCAGAGCGTGCATATGGTGTTCACACCTGTTCCAGCAACCTGACTTGCATTACCCAGGTGTGTTGTAATTACTGCTCAAAATTAGCCAGAATGAGTTATTTGGCTTAATTACAATGTTATGAAAGGCTCTATAAGAGCCTAGGGAAGTCCAGCTTCCCTAAATCACTGCAGAAATGAACACGTATTTTTCTTTCATTAGATTATTTTCTTACCTTCTTATAAATGTGCAAAATGTTAAACTGATTGATGTGTGGGGCAGGAAATGGGGGAGGCAGAAGCTGTAAATCAGGTGAACTTGCTTGTGTGTCCCAGCAGTTTACATGCATACAGCTGTTTCCTGCTCAGCGTGGGAGGGGATATGGACAAGGCAAGGACTCTTAAAGCAACTGGGTAGAAAGTAGGAATAAGTTGTATCAGAGACAGACAGTTTGCAGCCTTGTTGCACATCTAAAGGCATTGTGTAGGACGAAGCACAATAGATAGAGAAAGGGGGGGGGGGGGTTTGAATCTTCAGTGACCTTTTCTTTTTGGTCTCTTCCATCTCCTAATATGACTAATGCTGTACAGGAAGAACTTTTCTTATTCATACGGTCTGCGATACCTCTACTGATCCAACAGAGTGCCAAAAAATACAGGAAATTACTTTCACCTTATGAAAATTCATGATTGTAAGGAAGCTCTTAGAGCAATCGCTCTTTGGAAACTTCCCCCCCCCCCCAAAAAAAAAAGTATTTTTTTCTGCTAGTGATCCATGGTAAATCTTTTGTAATACAGGGTAGATTTTTGCAAATATGTGTGCATTCTCTCCTTTGTGAAAAAGCACTTCTAGTTTAAAATGTTAGGAAATAATAAGCTGCCGGCCTTTTTTTGTCTATGCTTTAGGTGCAAAGTATGTACTTGCACAGTACCCGATATCCTCTGATCTCCAGTGTGATTCTTCAGGGTGAGCTGTTGTGCTGGCATTTCTTTGCGGTTGTACTGGAAGGGAATAAATCTGTTTTGCTAATGGTGTAGAGGAGAATG